>NC_040907.2:73733368-75017154 GCF_004126475.2 Phyllostomus discolor
AATTTATTTTCAAGAATTACATGAATGTTTTTGCAGCAATAAATTGTGGTGTCTGAAAGTATAGAAATATGAATATTTTTTAACACTGACCTTATAAGAAATGAATAAACACATGTTAAAATAATTTTATGGTACACCTGGGAATTGTTTTTATAGCATTTCTCCCTGTATGTTGACATTTTGAACGTTTTGGTTATTGCCAAATAAACTGCTAAATAGAGCAGACTTTGTGGTGCTTTAACTATGGCCTTATGACAAGAATTCTATTTAACTTCTTGCTACCAAAAACTGCATATTCCTTATAGTTACTATTCATCTCTATGCTTCTTTCCATTCTTAAAGTGTCTTATAATGTCATTTGTAACTGAGGAGGAGAACAACCATAACAACAAAACAAAAAAGCAAGCAAACCTTTCTAATTTTTTAAAGATTCCATGCTTAGGTAGGGTCTTGCACAGGTGGTCATTCAGACCGACAGCCTAAGCCTACATACAGAGACATTTATTCATACATTAGAAAAAAGACACTTCTGTGATACATCAAGGAGAACATTCGGGCTTGCAGAGGTTGTCTTGTCTTCCTATCCTGCTTACATCTCCAGTAACTAGTTTGCTCACTTAGTGCTGTGTACATGGAAATACTGACTTTAGACTGAGTTTAAGAAATGAAGTGATGAATATAAAAAATGCTATCCCCGCAATTATCAGCCTTTGTCAACACTGGCAAATAGCGTAATTCTCTTTCCCCAAATCTTTCCAAATTAAAAATTTAGTAAACCTCAGGTGGATCTTTGGATCAAGTGAATTTCAGACCATGTTTTATACTATTGCAACATGAGGTCTGCGCATTAGTAGGCAACTCTAAATACAGACCATGTTTGTCTGTGTTAACTTTGGAGACCACAAAGATATGAGGTCCTCAGGAATATGCACAGAATAGGGTGTGCATAGATGCCACACCCTTATTATACTATCTTGGCTATTTTTGAGACAATGTTAGAAGGCCAGCTCAACTCTTGTTTTCATCTTAAGAGAAACGACTCTGAAATTCAGAGTGAATAAATGACTTGTAAATAATCACTCAGTCATTATGTATGAATACCAGGACTTGAACGAAGATGTTGTCACTAAATCCTGTTCTTCCCATTGCATCATGAAAAGTTAAAAGAATTGGCCACTTTTTTTACCCACCTCAATCACTGGAAATGACCATTGTGTTCTCCTCTTGTGTTTTGTCTGACTTTTTTGAACCAAATATTCACAGAGTTAAAATCATGTTAATTATAGATTCAGACTGCAGGAGAAAAGTTGGCTATAAACATTAGGCATACATGATTATCTCCACTGATATACTGCTGTTTGATGTATCTTGTTTTAGGATTCCACGTCTTTAGATATCAGAACAAAAGTACTTTGGGCCCTGTGTGGTATCTTGTCACTGTGCCTTATTCCATAGGAAATACTATAGCAAGAAACGTGGGGGCGAGTGTTAGGTGGTAATTTCCAGCAGAGAAATGGAAAGGTGGAGGTGAGTTGCTAGAGTGGAACTGGGAAGTAGTTTTCAACATGTTCCTAATCGTCTCCAGATCTTGAGATCATCTCCTCACCTCAGCTCCCCACCACACCATCCAAACACTCCATTCCATGTTACCTAAATGAATTGCTTACTTATCTGTTCATATGAACAAGCTTCCAGTAAGATTTATTTTTAATAAGGTCCTCTGACTAAACAAAAGTTTTCTACATCATTGGAGGAGGATTGAGGAGGGAGGGTTGAGTGGGCACTAAACAATTCCTGGTGTCCTCCTAATGGTTTAATACTTAGCCACTGTTCAATCCATCTCTAACACTCTTCTTAGCTCCTCATTTCTACCTATGATTCCAAGGGAGGTGAGAAATATGGAAGTAATTGCCAAAATGAGGGCTTTTAATCCAAAGGCATATAACTATTTTTCCAAGTGTGTTCATCAAACATTGAAAGCAACTTGATTCTGTGAAATTTATAAATATCTGGCTTAGATATGAGAGTGGTAGCTCTGCTCTTTTAAAGTACACCACAGCTTTGAAACATCATGAATAATTTTTAAAGATGGATTTTTCAGCATTCAAGTGCATGAAAAAGAGAAACATAATTTGTCTATGCTCTGCAAGATTGTCACTGCCCAATACAGTAATGGAACAGATTACTACACAGTTGTGGTAGGAGACTTCTAGTCTATTAACATCTTTGGATAAAGATAGAATCTGACCTTTTGTATTTTTTTTCTCTATAATGCCCAGTGTCACAGGATAAGGTGCATCATGTGTATGGTTCCTCTGGTGCTTGGAGACTGTTGGAGGGCATCATATCTACTCTTCATTATCCACCACGTCACCTTCATGAGCATCATCTCATCTTCAACTTTGTTATTCCATTCAGAAGTGATGTAAGCCATTTTGATTTAACCTTATTGGGATTGCTTTCCTTCCCTCCTGTGCATCCCTAGTTCTTTCTAGTTCCTGGTTGCAAACTTGGCATGCTTCATCTGATATTGATGGTAGCAATTCCTGTTATAATATTTTTTTCTACTCTCTTCTCAAAGCTCACTCAATGCCAGCTGTAGACTAGGAACCAATATAAATTCTAGGTAATATGTAGTTTTTTTTAAAAAAATGACATTACTTTCAAAGATACACGTTGGCAAAAATATTTAGAATCTTATGCTTTCTTTTTTCTGAAACTACACACTGTTTTTCTTAACTAATTTTTCCTCTGAATATCCTCTCGTACATGGTGCCAGAAATTATATATAAGCTACTTGCTTATTGAAGTGGTTACTGCAATTTTCATGCTTTTAATGTGAAGGCATTTTAGATGTGGTGTATTTAAGTGTTTAAAATCAGCAACAGCACACTCTCCACATCTCCACTGCCAATTTCTGCCTTAAAATTTGAAAATCACCTTCCTTCTTATGTAGAAGGACAAAGAGGCAGGGTCACCTGCTTGTGCCTTGCACTTAAATTGAGGTGGGACATCTTTTCCTTTTTTTCTTGAAGATAACTGCTATTTTCACCACAGAGAGGGAAAAAAAAGGTTTTACTGTATGTTTCTATAATGGAACTAAAAGAGCTCAGCAGCCTGTCTGAATTGAAAGGTCTAATTAGATTCTGCTTTAATGTAAGATCTTGGCTTGAAGGTACTTAACCACTAAAAGAGAGAGGGCTTTAAAAGAGGAAGCTATAAAATGTTTAAATGTAAGCATCTGAAGTATATAACTAGGAAATGAAAATACAATGCACCATATAAACTGAGAAATTTCTAATCCATTCTGAAAACTCCCTTTCATGCTTATTTTCTTCAACAGATACCCTGTTCCCATAAAGAAAATGGTCATAAAAGGAGGTGAGCTATGAGGGGAAAGATCTAGCAAGATCTCCAAGTTTAAAATAGAAGCCAGCTGTGCTAATACCATTAGCAATACATAGAGTTTTGTGACTTCCTACTCCTGCCCCTTCCAAAGGGCAATACTCCCACATTTGATTGTGCATGAAAGATTTGGAAGGTAATTTTCTTTTTTAATCTTCTACTTTTTTCCAGACTGGAAAAATAGAAACTCTTAATGAATCGACCATTTTTAAGTATCCTGCTGTCCATATGAAATTTTGGGACAAATGTTCCTGTAATGTATTTGCATATTGAGCTTGACCACTTGAATTATTCAATGATTCTGTGATTATATGTACTGAAATCCTAATTCTTTTTGGCTCCTTGAGAATTGAGAATTTTGTTGAGGCAGGTGAAAACTATAACTCCTCTATTTAACTCCGCCACTGGAAGCCACTTAGTTAAACAGCTGGCTCTTGATGACAGAGTTAAGCTCCAGGGAAAAAGAAGTTTCTCAGACATGAGCTCTGGGATCTGTAATTGTCTTCTACCTCAGGACTAATTTTGTAATTGAAAGGCCTTCCTGAATACTTCAACTCATTGATTTTGTAAACTCACTAGTATTGTTCTTTTGCTTTTTCCCCCTTACAAGTGTTCTGTGCCTTTAACTGGGAGTGTGCTAAGATCAAAAAGAAAGTTTTGTGAAAGAACATGGTTCTGGCTTCTACCCCATCATTCTTTAATAGAGATTAATTTCTCTGTTTTCAAATAAGCCAAATTTTAAAAGATGCTTTTAAATGAATGCAATGATGAAGAAGTTCCATTTTGTCAGTGCCTGTAGGTTTTTTTCCCTTAAAATAACATTAGATAGATATAGATAGATAGATAGATAGATAGATAGATGATGGATAGACAGATGATAGATAGGTAGATAGATAGTTTTTAATCTGGGAAGTTAAGGAAGGACACTCTGCTATGGAGTGACTACTATGAACCCAGCACTCAGGAAAGAATAAAAAGTGATGTCAAACAAATATAGATTGCTACATTGACACATTAAAAAATAGCTGGATGAGTTCACACAAGCCAGTGTGTTTTCCATGCTTCTTTTGTGAAGTTGCAAAAACATCAGAGTGTTTGTACAGTCAGCTGCCAGTTCCCTCTGTTCCTGATATTCCTTGGTTCATTTGTTTCAACTTGGTTCAACTGATGAACCAGTGTTTATATATAATCATAACTAAAGACTCTACTTTATTCAAATATCACTATTTTTCCTAAATATCCTTTTGTCTTTTCCAGGATATCATATTATACAGGGTAAGGCAAAAATAGATTTATAATTGTAAGTACCCAAAACACAGTTTATTCTTGTATTATTATTTATTACTTATTGTATTATTTTACATATTAACAACTGTAAACCCATTTTTTCCCAACCCTGTATTTAGTCATCATGCTTCTTAGGCTCCTGTAGGTTGAAAATTTGTCTCCCTTACTTTGGTTTTGAAGAACTTAACAGTTTTGAGGATTACTGGTCAATTACTTTGTGGGATGTCCTTCGAACTGTCAAAAGACTCTTTTTTTTTATTGCATTGCCCTTGTACCTTTGGAAAATATCTGTAGATTAGATTTGTGTGGGTCTGTTTCTAGGCTGTACATTCTGTTGCATTTATTAATGCATTTTTTTTCTGCCAGCATCACACTATCCTGATTCTGGCCACTTTAAATAAGTCATGAAATTGGGGAATCAGAGTCTTCCAAATTTGTTCATTTTTAGAAAACATAAAAGCTGGAAAAAACTATTATAGGTCCTTGAAGTCTTTTATTGAAGGTTAAAAGACAAAAAGTAAAAATAATTATAACTATAATAATTTGTTAATGTAGAATTGTGAAAATTGTGACATTTCGTTGAGAATTGTCAAAAACAAAATGTGTTTGGGAGTAAAAATATAGAGTTTTAGTGTGCATATGAATTAAGTTATCAGGATTTTTAAAAAATACATTATTTGTAGTTGTTACATAGATCAGCATTTTTTAACTGGTGTGCTGAGAGAATGTTTTACACATACAATATTTGACTATTTAGTCAGGGGCACTAACCTCTTTTCCTTATACTGTTAAATAAAAAAATATGGCAACAGCCAACACAACAATAGCTATCTGGTGAATGAATTAAGTTTATACATATTTTTTGGTAAGATTGGCAAAAATGTGTTTTTGGTGTACAGCTGAATTTTAGTGATTAGTTTATGTGTGCCATGACATGAAAGGTTGTAAATCACTGACATAGACAAATATGTCATCTGTGATTCTGCAAGAGAATTCAGATCTATTTCTTCCTTTTGCTTTATTTCACTAGCTATGACTTCTAGTAGGAAGCTGAATAGTAATGGAAAGAAAGAACATTTTAGCCTTGTTCCTATTATCAGTAGGAGACTGTTCAGTCTCTCATAATTAAGTATTCTGTTACCTGTAGTTTTTTTATGTAACCTTTATTATTCATGGATAACCTTTCTATTCCTAGTTTTTAAAAAGAGTTTATTACTCTTTGAGTAAAAATCAATGTTTGATTTTATCAGATGGTCTTTCTGAATTTGTTTATATGATCATATTTTTTCTTAGTCTGTTAATATAATCAATTACGTTGATTAATTTTTTAATGTAGAGCCAGCCTTGCATTTCTGGAATGAACTCAAATTGGTCATGGGACCTTATCCTCTTATGCTAGATTAGATTAGCTCATACTTCATTAAAGACTTTTGTCCTTGTCGTCATGTGAAGTTAGTCTATAGTTTTAGTTTCTTCTATTCCTTTATTTGATTTTGCTTTAAGGGTAATGATATCCTCATAAAATGAGTTGTGAGGTGCACTTTTTTCTATATTCTGGAAAAAGATTGTATAGAATTAAAATATTTTTCTGTAAATGTTTGATAAAACTCACCATAAAACCATCTGGGACAACAGTTTTTTAAAAATTTTTGTAAGATTTTCAATTTTTCTTTCAACTTCACATATAAAGCTATTCAGGTTATTTACCTGAGTCAGTTTTGGTAGTTTACATCATCGAGTAATGGGTTTGTTACATCACAATTATCAAATTTATGTTTATAAAGTTGTTTGTAGTTTTCCTTTCACTTTCCATGAGATCAACAGTGATTACTCCTTCTTTGATTCCTGATGTGGCAGTCTTCTTTTTTTTTTTCCCCTCTCATTTAACCTGGCTAGAGATTTATCATTGATACTCATCTTTTCAAAGAAGCAATGCTTGAGTACATTGATTTTTCCTAATCTTTTTTCCATTTTCAATTTCATTGAGCTGCTCTAAATTTCATTTCTTTTCTTCTGCTTTATTTAGGTTTGATGTGCTCTTCTATCTTTACTTTCCTAAAGTGAAAGCTAAAATTATTGATTGTAGATATGTCTTTTTTCTAATATTATATTATTATTAAATAATATTAGCTATATTCCAAAATTTTTGAGACTATGGTTTTACTTTCATTTAGTTCAAACAACTTTTTACCTTTCTTTGAGCTTTTTTTTTGCCCATGTTATTTAGGAGTATGTTGTTCAGTTTCTAAATATATGGGAATATTCCAGTTGGTTTCTGTTCTTGATTTCTAAGAACTCTGATGTGGCCTGAGAACATGTTATGTGTGATTTCTATTGTTTTAAATCTATTAAGGTGAATTTTATGGAACAAAATGTGGTCTATCATGGTGAATGTTTCATGTGAGCTTTAGAAGAATGTGTATTCTGCTGCTGTTGAATAAAGTATTTTATAAATGTCAATTAGATCAAGTTGATTGATAGTGTTATTCAGGTTATCTATTATCTTACTGATTTTCTGCCTGCTTGATCTTTCAATTACTGACAAGGATGTTGAAGCCCCCAACTATAACTATGTGTCTTTCAGCTGTCATTTACTGTTATTATTTTGGAGACTTGTTGGTGTTGTGGCAGGATATGAAGCAGTAGTGGGCATTCTTTAATCCTCTCATTGTCTCAGTCTTTTCAGTGGGCCCTGTCTTCACTTCACAAGTGTTTCTGTTCCTCCTCCCAGAGTAAAGATTTATCCCTGATATTCCTCTTCCTTTCTCAGACTGCAGCTTTCCCAGTTTACTTACTTGAAGTTTAGTAACCTGTTGACATTTTTTGTTCCGTAAGCAAGTCAGAAAGATTGGAGTTGGGTGGGATTCCCTTTCATGAACTGGGATAAGTTTTGTAGTTTTCCCTCTGGTGAATCCCTTCTCCCTAGAAATCAGGATTTTGTTAGTGGGTAGACTCAATGCACATTTTAAGATTGCCACTCTTTTCTTCCCTGAGCCTGGACCATGAAGATCATTCTTGAAGACTCATCATGAGGTCTTGGTGGGGTTTCTGGAGAGAAAACATGTAAGTGTGGGACTTCCCTAAGACTGCTACTTTTAAGGATTTTTCACACTCACCTAGTCTTAACTCTGTCTCTACCAGAATAGTCATTCACTTTTTCCTACCAGCTATCAATTCAATGGTTTTTGCTCCAGATAAGCAGACCTCAGAAGCTATATCTCTGTAGATTTCAGAGTGGTAGTTTATCCCACAACCATGGTTCTTGGGTCTGTTCAAGAAAAATCATTGATTTTTAGTTAGCTCAATTTTTTTCTTGTTGTTAGGTTGGGAATGACAATTTACCAGCTCTTTATATGTTGGAGCTTAAACTGGATATATTGGTCTTTGCTTTTAAAATGATCAAAGTTAGGGGAGGATCCAAGATGGCAGAGGAGTAATTGGAAGCTACACTAACCTCCTCCCATAATCTGGAATTACAAATAAATTGCAGAGAAATCGTCTGGAATAACAAACTGAACAGTAGCTGGAGGAAAACCTTACAACTATGGACAGGCAGAAGAAACCATCTCACCACAATGTGACTGGTACAGAGTGCAGAGGACATGTGAGAGGGCTGGCTGGGCTTCCCACAGGTGGAAGCTGGAGTGCTGGAGGGAAATTTCAATGGCCAGGGGTGTTCCTTCTGGGAAGTGTGGGGTCTAAACTCCAAGCTGGGCTCTCCAGAGCTGAAAAGGAACCCAGATGACAACCAGCTGTGAAAAGTGGCAGGATTTCTGTCTGTCACAGAGAGATAGCTGGAGAAACAGAGAGCTTCTGAAAAGGCCAGTACATAAAATTTTGTTTGCAGACACTTACTCTGGGCTCGGCAAAGTGGGGGAAGAGTGGACTAGAGATGTTTGAGGAGAGTCTGGGGATGGTGGCTTTGGGAGAGAATTGAGGCAGCAGCTGTCAGAATCCCTGTGCTGAGTCATTCCCCATAAGGCAGGAGCCGTCTTGCTCAGGTAGGCCACTCCCCTCCAGGTAGCATCAGCCTGAGGAGAAGCAATAGCCCTGCCAGCAGGAATTACTCTGCCTCACCCTGTGGTGCATAAACCTGACTGCTGATTACAGATTGACTGGATTAACAACTGAAGGAGACAGTCACGGACTATGGATTGCTAGTAGCCTCAAACAGGCTACCTAGGGACAGACTGGGACACCATCTTATATCACCAGGGGTGGATCCAGAAAGGGAAGACAGTGGTAAACATGAGATTCAACTCAGACAAATTCCACTTCTTCATGATTTGCATTATTTTCCCTCCTGCAGAGTTTTTTAACATTCATTTCTTGTCCTTCAAGTTTGTACCTATTAGGTCACTAGTTTTTATATTATAGTTTATTTAAAATTTTATATTTTGCTTCTCCCTTCTCTTACCACATTTTACCTGCTTCTGGTCTCTTCTTACTTCATTTTAAATTTTACTTTCTCTGTTGCTATGACACGTTTCCATTCTGCACTTCTACTATTTCTCCCTCTTCCAGCCTCTCAAAACCATTTTTCTTGTCATTAGTCATCTCACACTCCTTTTTCCATTCTTAAAATACCCTTATTTTCTCTCCATTTTTATTAATCTTTGCTCATTTGTTGTGAATATGGTGGTTGTTGTTGTATTTCTTTAATTTTATTTCTAGATTTTCACTATTTTTGTATTTCTAATCTCCAATTTGACTATTGACCTCTCCTACTCCATTTTGCCTTCCTCCTGCCCTTCCTTTCTTTTTGTTTGTTTTAAATTTTAATTTTTTTCTTGTCTTAGCCTGGTTTTCATTCCTCATTCATAGTATTCCTTCTCCATCTCCTCAAAATCATTTTTCTTTCCTCTGGAAATCCTTTTAAGCTTTTCTTTCATTCTTTGTTTTTTTTTTTTTTCTCTCTCTTATTCCCATATCACCTATATTATCTTTGCTCCTTGTTGTTGATAGGGCTGTGGTGGATTTTTTCTCCAGTTTGGTTCCTAATTTTTTCTCTCTCATTATATATATTTTTAAATTTCTGTTAAGCCTGATACGTATACTCCCCTTCTCTTACTCCATTATGTCTTACTCCTTTCCATTTTTATGTATGATGTAAATTTTTTTCACTCCTTCACCTTGTTTCTGTTCTTTACTCTTACTATTCTTCCTGCTTCTACCCTCTCAAATTATTTTTCTTTGAGTTAGTCATCTCGTATTCATTATTTCTTTCTTATAGTAGTCTTAATCTCTTTATACCATTATTAATATTGGCTCATTTGCTGTTGATAGTGTAACTGTGGCTAGGGATTATTTCAAGGTGTGGGGTTGTTTTCTGAGCTGTTGATTTTGTTCTAGCAGCACCTGTGCGACAGCATACAAACATGGTAGAGTGACCTCTCAGTCAGCCAGCCAGAGGAAAGGACCCACCAAAGAATAATCCAACAACTAAATCTAATTACAACCAGATAGCGTACATAAACAGCATAAAGGGCATATGAAAGAATCATGTTCAAACAATCAAGGAGACTGTACCACTAAATCACAAATATTTCCTACCACAGAAGTTCACATCATGTAGACAGCGAGTCCAAAGAAGATCAATCTAAGAAGCAGAAACAAAAAAAGAAGAATCACCTAAAATGGGAGACAGAGAAATAAGCCCCAATAGAAAAGAAAGCAGAATTCCCAGAAAGAGTGCTAAATGAAATAGAAGCAAGTAAATTATTAGACACTGAGTTCAAAACAATGGTTATAAGGAAGCTCAATGAACTGAGTGAGAACATGAAGAACTCAAGTAAAGCTACAAGGAACTTACTGTGAACTATACCAGCATGATAAAGGACATAGAAATAATAAATAAGAGCCAGTGGAAAATGAAGAATACAATATCTTAAATGAAGAACACAGTAAAAGGAATCAAAAGCAGTCTATATGAAGCAGGGGATCAAACCAGCAAGCAAGAGGACAAGGTAGAAAAAAAATGCCATAGAGAACAACAAAATGAAAAAAGGACTAAAAGTAAATGTTAAGGGAGCTGTAGGACAACATGAAATGTAATAATATCCATATCATTGGAATACCAGAAAGAGAAGAAGTGGAGCAAGGGATAGAAATCGTATTTGAAAAAGCAATGATAGAAAACTTCCCTTACTTGATGAGAGAAGAAGTCACATGAATCCAAGAAGCACAGAGGATCCCAATCAAGATGAACAGAAACAGGACCAGTCCAAGAAACATCAAAATTAAATGGCAAAATTGAAAAACAGAATCTTAAAACCAGCAAGGGAGAAATAGCTAATAACATACAAGGGTGCTCTAATAAAGCAATCAGCTTATTACTCAATAGAAACACTACAAGCCAGAGAGAATGGCAAGAAATATTTCAAGTAATGAAAATCAAAGACCTACAACCAAGGCTACTCTACCCAGCAAGGTTCTCAATTAAAATGGAAGGTGCAAGGAAGAGTTTCCTAGACAAAAAAAAAAAAAAAGGAAAAAAAGAAAAGAAAGAAAGAAAGAAAGAAAGAAAGAACAAGCTAAAAGAATACATCTCCACCAAACCAACATTGCAAGAGATGCTAAATGGACTGCTTTAAGAAGATGTAGAGAGAGAGAGAGAAAGAGAAAGGAGAGAGAGAGAGAGATGGAGAGAGAGAGACTGTGGAACACAGGTTCAAAGGGGGAAAATGACAATGAATAGGGACCTATCAATAATAACCTTAAATGTAAATGGATTAAATGTTGCAATGAAAAGAAATAGGTTAGGTGAATGGACAAGAAAACATGACCTGTATATGTGATGTCTATGAGACCCACTTCAGATCAAAATATTTATATAGACTGAAAGTGAATGGATGGAAAAAATATTCCAAACAAACAGACATGAAAAAAAAAAAGCTGGTGTAGCAATACTTACATCAAACTAGATTTCAAAACAAAGGCCATAAACAAGAAACAAACAAGATCATTCTCTTTTTTTATAATTTTTATTATTATTTTAAATATAGTTGTCTCCATTTTTTCTACCACCACTATCCCCTGGCCCACCTACCCCCACCTCCCACCTTCCATCCTTCCCGCTTTTGGCTTTGTCCATGGGTCCTTTATACATGTTCCTTGAAGACCCTTTCCTTTCTTTCCCCCATTATCTCCCTCTCCCCTCCCCTCTGGTTACTGTCAGTTTGTTTTTATTTCAATGTCTCTGATTGTATTTTGCTTGTTTTGTTGATTAAGTTCCACTTATAGGTGAGATCCTATGGTATTTGTCTTTCACTGCCTGGCTTATTTCACTTAGCATAATGCTCTTCAGTTCCATCCATGCTGTCACAAAAGGTAGTAGCTCCTTTCTTTCTTCTGTGTAGTATTCCATTGTGTAAATGTACCACAGTTTTTTGATGCATTCATTCTTGAGGCACCCAGGTTGCTTCCAGCACTTGGCTATTGTAAATTGTGCTGCTATGAACATTGGGGTCCATAGGTTCTTTTGAATTACTGTCTCAGGATTCTTAGGGTATAAACACAGCAGTAGAATTGTTGTGTCAAAAGGCAGTTCCATTCCATACTGATTTCCACAGTGGTTGCACCAGCCTGCATTCTCACCAACAGTGTACTAGGGTTCCCTTATCTCCACAACCTCACCAGCACTTATTGTTTGCTGATTTGTTTATGATGGCCATTCTGATGAGCGTGAAGTGGTATCTTATTGTGGTTTTAATTTGTATCTTTCTGATGGATAATGATGCTGCACATCCTTTCATATGTCTCTGGGCCCTCTGAATGTCATCCTTGGAGAAGTGTCTGTTCAGGTCTTTTGCCTTCTTTTTAATTGAATTTTTTGTCTTCCTGGAGTGCAGTTGTGTGAGTTCTTTCTATATTTTGAAGATCAAACCCTTGTCTGAGATATAATTTGCAAATATATTTTCCCATATGTCTGGCTCCCTTTCATTTTGATGATATATTCTTTAGCCATGCAGAAGCTTTTTAATCTGATGTAATCCCATTTGTTTTTCCCTTGCCTAGAGGATTTACTGGTAAATATTGCTGAATGGGATGTCTGCAAATGAAACTATAATGAGATACCACTTCATACCAGTCAGAATAGCCATCATAAACAAATCAACAAGCAACAAATTCTGGAGAGGTTGTGGAGAAAAGGGAACCCTAGTGCACTGTTGGTGGGGATGCAGACTGGTACAGCCACTATGGAAAACAATATGGAATTTCCTCAAAAAAACTAAAAGTGAAACTGCCTTTTGAGCCAGTGATTCCACTGCTGGGATTATGCCCAAGAATCCTGAAACACCAATTCAAAAGAACCTATGCACCCCAATGTTCATATCATAGCAACACAATTTATAATAGCCAAGTGCTGGAAACAGCCTAAAGGCCCATCAGTAAATGAGTGGATCAAAAAAACTGTGGTACATTTACACAATGGGATACTGCCAAGCAGAAAGAAAGAAGGAACTCCCACCCTTCATGACAGCATACATGGAAGTGGAAAATATTATGCTAAGTGAAATAAGCCAGGCAGTAAAAGACAAATACCGTATGATATAACCTATAATTGGACCCTAATAAAAGAAACAGACAAACAAGCAAAAGAGAACTAGAGGCATTGAAATAAAAAAAAAATTGAAAGTGACCAGAGGGGAGGAAAAAGGGGGATACCAGGGGAAGTAGGGAAAGGCATAAGTCAAGGAACATATATAAAGGATCCATGGGCATGGACAACTGCATGGAGATTGACTGTAGGGAGTGGACAGGGCAGGGGAGAGCAATACAGACAAATGTGGGACAACTGTAATTGAACAACAATAAAAAATGCATGGCACAACATAGAAAATAGATCTTTTTAAATGCAAAAGTGTTGGGAGGTTAATCAAATCTTCGTTATTGTTGTTGTTGTTAACCCCTGCTTTGCTGGTGCCCCAAACATGTGCTTTGCTTCTATAGACATGAAATAAAAAATCAGTAGGAGCTATAGCCACCAGGTGAGAAGGTAGTTGAGTCCATGGGAGAAGGATGAGAACACTTGCTGTGTAATCACCTCAACACAGAGGAGACATGACAATCTTTCCATCCTTCCTCCTAAATCCTCAGTTGTGAACAACTCTTTTTATTCAAAGGATATTTTATACAAATATACTGTCAGTTTTGACTGTAAAATAATTTATAAAATATTATTTGTTCCTATTTTTTAGATGTTATTACTCTGTATGTCTTCCTTAGACTAGTTTCAGAACAATGACACAGCAGACCAAGATGTCCTGCTTTTTTAGAACTCATTAACTCATTACGAAGTCACATTTTCAAACTTTCTATGGCATATTTCCATTAACCTTATTTGCCATAATGGATTTGTGTTTTATTAATTTGTGAAAATGGCACTTTCTATAATAAAAGATCGGTTAATTTGCCATTTTACTGAAATGGCTAATTGGAAAGATTTTTATATTGAATTAGCATTATCACACCATAGATTTTAAAACACATAACTGACTCTCTATAATGCTTCTGTGATTGCTTGTTTACTCTTTAACTGTTTCTATGGCAAAGTGAACTATCTGTTTGAAGGTCTGATGATTCCAAATATCTTATAAAGATGTTCTTCTTTCTTTTTTAAAAAGATTTTATTTGTTTTTAGAGAGAGGAGAAGGGAGGGAGAAAGGGAGGAAGAGAAACATCAATGTGTGGTTGCCTCTCACAAGCCCCCTACTGGGAACCTGGCCCACAGCCAAGGCATGTGCCCTGACTGGGAATTGAACCAGAGACCCTTTGGTTCGCAGACCAGCACTCAACCCACTGAGCCACACCAGCCAGAGCAGATGTTGTTCTTTCCTGATCACTTTGTCCTTTGGTTTTAAAAACAAATTTGGACATTTTGTATTACTGTCATTTGGTTCTAATGTTTGGAACTATTAAATATTTATTATTTGTAGAATTTTATGAAATATTTTATTGTTCTTTCAGTTAAGAAGACGCTTAAAACGAACTGCCTAAACTACTACTTTTATTGAGCTTTTTTGAAGATGGAAAATCAAAATCATCCAAAAACTGGTAAAACTGAAACATATTAATCCTGCCTTATACTTGTAAATACATACATATATATATATACACATATATTGCTGTTTATCTATTTATTTTAATTTTAAAGTTATTTTTGTTGTTGATATATTACAGATGTCTATATATATATATTTATAAATCTTATGTCCTTAATGTGTGATATAGTATTTTTAAGTTGTATTGTGAGTTTTATTTTTTTACTGTTGACACTATTACAGATGTCCCCCCATGTTCCCCCATTCCCCCCCAACACTTGCCCCCCTCCAGCCAGCCCCACCTTCACCACAGTGTTATTTGTGTCCATGGGCTGTGCATATATGCATATACGTTCTTTGGCTAATCTCTTCCAGTCCCTCCCCTCAACTCTATCCCCTCTGAGATCTGTCAGTTTGTTCCATGTATCCATGTCTCTGGTCTTATTTTGTTCATTACATTCCACATATAAGTGAGATCATATGGTATTTGTGTTTCTCTGACTGGTTTACTTTGTTTAGCATAATAATCTCCATGTTACCACAAAGGGTAAGAGTGGTTTTGATTTTTCAAGAAAAGGACTAAATATAAAAGATAATAAACACTAAAAAAAGGCAAACTGGCAATATTAAACAGCAGGATGAAGAAAGTGGAAATTACACTGTTTTACTAACTTTGTACACCTAAGGTAATTCCTGTGTATTTTCAAGTATATGTCATACCTAGATGTTGATATAATTATAATTATAATTTATGCAAGATGTACTCCACTCTTTCACTTAGTATTAAATCAAAGGCATCTTCTCATGTTATTATTTTCTTTAAAATCTCCTTTGATTTTTAGTAGCCCTTTCTAAGGCCATTCTAGTTGAATAACAAGATAACTGAAGAAGTGATTGTGTACCTACAAATGCAGAGCAGCATTCGAGGAGTCACATTTGAATGTGTTCTAATTAAAGGCTTGAGAGTGGTCTGTTGTACATTAAAAATAACACATTTATGTAAGTAAAAGTGGAAGGTAAAAAAAGATTAATAACACTATGTCAGAGATGAATAAAGGCCATGGCAACTAATTGCTCCTACTTGAGTGATATCTGAATATGGAAAATGCTCTTCAGAGAGTCATTGACCTGTGCCTTTAATAGAAAATGATTATTATTATGCTCCTGGTCTTATAAAATTATAAACTTCATTCAGATGGTTATTGTTGCTTTCTATAATATGTTTGTGAGGATAATATGTTTTTTAATTATTATTAAGGTGAGTTGAATAGACTATTTCAGTATAATCTCAGGTTTTATAGAACCATGTTTTATGGATTTGAATGAACTTCAACCAAAGCAATATAATACCTGCTTATTGCAATAGACACAGTGAGATCAAATTTTTGTCAATTTTACACAGTTTATATGGATCATTATTGCTTCTACTTCAACTTTTATGTCTTACACGAGGAATGATTTGTTTTATTTTTAATAGAAATAAATAAGTTTATACTGAAATTCATATGTCATTAGAAGGAAGTGTTGACTGTGTTTAAATTATCTTATGATTATTTGCCTGGTCTTTTTAAGAAGATTTCATTGATCAAAATCACTTCAATAAAAGTACAGTAGAAATTTGTGGAGTCTGCAGGAGATATGAAACTAAATAAGCAGGTAAGGTAATAATGACACATTCTTTTCAAGAATATATTATTACTCATAAATCAAAAATAAGTATTTGATATTCCTAATGTCTGTTCTGAGTTTCTGGAGCACTATCATTTCTTCAGCAAATGTCTGAATATCCTTCTAACTTGGATAAAGAAAGTTTTATGAATGACTTTAAAAAATTTGTCTTAGTATACAGAAGGCCATTAAGCTATTCAGATGACCTAAAATGAAATGCTCTTTTTTACTGGTTAATTTTTAAATATTATTGCTGAGATGGATTCATGTAAGGTTGATATATATTATTTTTAAAGATTTTTATTTATTTATTTTTAGAGAAGGAAGGGAGAGAGATAGAGAGAGAGAAACATCAATGTACAGCTGCTGGGGGTTATGGCCTGCAACCCAGGCATGTACCCTGGCTGGGAATCAAACCTACAACACTTTGGTTTGTAGCCCGCGCTCAATCCACTGAGCTACGCCAGCCAGGATATTATTTTGATAATTAAATGTTGACTCACTAGACATGTATGTGAGATAGCATCATAATTCTAAAGCATTCTGGTGAAATTTGTCTTTTGAAGCTTTGTTTAGGTATTCTAGGTACTTAGTTTGGGTGTTTAATAAGTGCATGGTACCTCTAAACTGAGTTTGATGGGCTTCATGATATTTTCTAACAAATATCTTATTTAAGTCTGATACAATGTTTTGAAAATTTCACAGATTCAGTTTGCAGATAGAGCATTCATAGACCCTCCTCGACTTTTTGAGGGAAGAATCCTATGTATTATGAGATGTATTTTATCTTCTCTGGATTGGGGACTAATGTATTAAGATTGTTTAACTCTCCCTTGTTTAACTCTCTCAAGATTAGTCTCCTTTTTTTTCTGAAACTCACATAATCAAGCTTGACTTGGGGTACACCATGAAATTTGGCCTACACTTTTATATTATGATTTATATTTATATTCATACCAATATGATATAAATTTTAAATATATTTATACTTGATTTGGGGTGGTGAACACATAATACAGTGTACAGGTGATGTATTATAGAACTGTGTATCTGAAACCTGTATAATATTTTAACAAGTGTCACCCCAATAAATCCAATAAAAAGGGAAAAGTAATGTTATGTCCAGAAAACATCCAGCCATGTAATATGAAAAGAAACATTTAACAAAGAAGATACAAGAAACATTGTACATAGGACAATGGCGCCTCATCCCTCTTCAAAGTAGGCACTCTGGTATACAGTTCTCCCATTGCTATCAGCTACCCCATTGTATTTTTCTGAATCTCATCATTGGTCTGAAATCCCTTCACTTTCAGAGGTGATTTTAGTTTTGGGAAAAGCCAGAAGTTGTAGGGTGCCATACTTGGGCTATAGTAGTGCTTAGTCACCTGAGTGATTTGATGTTTTGCCAAAAAACTCTGAACAAGATGTGATATGTGAGTGGGTGCATTGTGATGAAGCTGCCAATCACCAGTTACCCATTGTTGTGGCCTTCTGAATCATCTGAACAGTTTCTGCAGAGGCATATTGAAGCTTAATGCTATATTTGATGCAGATTTGTTGTTCTGCTTGCTCAGTCATTTTAAACCCAATAGCCACAAAGTACACAAGTTCATTTAATGGAGTCTACTGCTGCCATTGACTAGTACAGTGAAGCATCATTGTTCACACATGAATATTCCAGTCAGTCTCCTTGGTTGACAGGTTACATCAATGTCACACGAACCATTCTCATTATATAAACAATGGCTGGCATTTTTCTGGATAGACCTGGTATATTTTAATTATATTTTTTCAAGATTTTTTCTCCCCCTGTGTAGAGTCTGTATGATTTATTTTTCTCAGCAAAAATATCTCTGGAAAAAAGTTCAAAGATGGAAAGCATTAGAAAGAGTTCAATAGCCTGTAGTTGTCCATATAGCATTGATCCAAACTCACAATATCTGGATCCAGAATTTGCAATAATTGCAAATATACTGCAGCAGATGCTGGTTTATGTTGACCTCAGTGGCCAGCTCACTGGTTCCATCAGCTTCTTAGAACAGAAATATAAAGTACTGCACACATATTTCTTTTGAGGTTTGAGGCTGTCTATGAAAAAAATATTGTAAAAATTAGGTTACATTTTTATTAGCTTTTACAAGACCAAATTATTTTTTAAATTGGTACATATTATTAATTAGGTTCCATTCTATCTAACCTCAGTAAATTTGATACAATCATGGCTATATTCCCTGTATAAGAAAAGACAAAAATTATCTGTAATCTCTGATTCCATATGATGATCTAGTTGCTAGTTGATTTGCCTATATGAAAAATGAACGATTGGCTTTTATTTAAGTTCAAATTCCTGTGATGTCTAACAATCTAGTTCCCAGTATTCAGTCTGTCATCATCCATTTGTGTATCAACCAATCTCATTTTGTTCTAAGAAATTGATTAAATTGCCTGTATCATAATTTAATTTGAGTTTAACAATTTAAGCTGTCTTGTCACTGATGTCATTGTCACCAAATAATTCCCTAACTAGCTAAACCTTACATGGTTCCATATTTGGGGGTTTAAAATTAAGTTAAGTAATATGGTCTCTGCCCTCTTGTTTGTAATCTTAGAAAAATTTGGTAAAGGCAAACTTGCAGACCTCTACCTGATTTTGGGGGGTTATGTAATCTGTGATTTTTTCCTGAGCTTATTTCCAAGTCTCTGTCTCCAGACATATTACCTTTAACTGAAAGAGAAAGAGATTAGTAGCAGTGTGTATGTGTTTGTGTGTGCATGTGTGTGCCTGTACTCAGGTATCTTAATTATGTGGAAACATTTTCTGAGGCCCTAGACCTTACACAGTTGATTGAATTAAGAAAAAAAAAGATGGTAGAAATATATTTAGAAATAATCAATTCAACTTTAACTCAAAACTCAATGATTTGCCTAGTATCCCACTTGGGACCAGAGAGAAGTTGAGAAAACAGAAAGATCTACTTTCCCAATGTGACCCTTTTGCTTCTGGACCAGCCTGATATTACTTTAATCCAGTTGCTTCTATGTAAGAGGCAGTCATTCCCTCCTCCCATGGCATGGAGGTGTGTAGATCACAGACAGTAGTGATTTCTGTGACCCCAACTGAGAAACCCTGAGAGTGGTCTGAGGGGATGCAGGAGGATTTCTGCTCCCTGTTTTCATGTCTCCCCAAACACAGCTACCTTCCAGACTGTGCACATTATTAATAGCTGTCATTTCTCCTTTTGAACAAATTACCTCCATGCAGTTTTCACTCGAGGGTACTGGAGAGTGTCCTGCCTATCTCTGTACATTAAATAACCTTATTGTGGTGCTGAGCCTGACCGTGTCTCTCCCTTTCTCCATGGCAGGTGTATTTATCATTTCCCCCACTCTGACATTCCTAGCTGCAGCTGCCAGACCAGGCCTGGCGCCTTTCTCTCTGTAGATTAGTTTGCATTCTACAGGATTAAAAAGGTTTAGAGAGCAACTGGAAGTTGGCAGGAAGAGCCTGAGTTGTTTAGAAATGTCAGAAAAGTGTCAAGACTGCCAGTTTTCAGGGGGCTAGAAGGAGGGGAGAAACAGAAGTACTTTTCAATCAGATTATAGCAGACAAATCACCACAAAAAAGCAAAGATAATAAGGAATTTTTGTATTCAGAATAGAGTAGGAAGGGACAAAGTCGGGGAGGATGGCAGAAGGGACAAACAACTCTGCTTTTCCACCATGCAGTTGAGAGTAGACAAATCGGACAGCCTAGTACTTTACACCCTGGTGTTACTCTTCAGTGTTCGTTGATCTTCCAGAAAGCAGCTATGGGAGAGAAGACAGCAAAGATGGGTGCCCTGAAAACACACAAATGTGCCTAATGCATTTAGCAGCATCTCACTTTTTTCTATTTCATTTTATGCCTATATTTGGATTTCATTAATTATTTGTGGAGGAGGAGTTTTCGTCTTTGATGTGTTTCATTGGATATAGGAGACACTTCCTTGCATTCAGAAAGAGCCTGATTACCCAAAGATTCTTTGCAGGTGACAAAGAAAATGTATGAGCAATGCTTTTTTTATGTTGTACCTACCATATGCACAATCACAACTGCTGAGAACAAAGAGGAATTGTTGTATCTGAAAACCCTAAAGGCTGGATTAAGCATGAAAAATTAATCAGAGGAGTGTTCTTACTGCAGTGTATATATGGATGGATTGGCTGTACCACCCTGCCAATATTTTGTGCTTTCACTGGAGGATGTATTCAGAGCAGCCTTGGAAAGTGTATGACTCAGTGCACCAAGAAAAAGGACGGAGACCTGAGAAACTTGGCAAAGGATTTCCTTGGGTTTGGCTGAATTTGAAATGAAAACACTCAAGTCATTTGGCAGACCTCCATAGAAGTGATTTCCACAATACCGCGTGCCAGCTTATATCACACTTTAGGACCTTCTTAGTGAGAGGATGAAGAGCAGAGGCAAGCAAAGTTTTTGCTTCTTTTTGTGGCATGAAACATGGGAATAGTCTTAAAATTAGATATCAGAGGAAGAGCTTTCATCAATCTCTTGGGCGTTTCTCTTCATTCATAATGTGTTGGGTGGTTCATATGATTTTTAAGGTTCCATTAAAAATAAAATCCTACAATCCACTTGTTAAACTCAACCCCCTGGCCTTAACAGATGGACTAGGCTATGAACCACCTCTCTTAGCCCCAGCTATTCTCTGATCATGCGTGCTGCTTACAGCTGGTGTTAAGTAACAAGTGAACTCTTCTTTACGAAGATTCATTCTTAACCAGGTGTTGAGAATGCAGGGGCCAACATTGGGGACAGCTGAACATATAACAGCTCTCAGCAGGGCCCTTCCTTTTGGTCCAAGTGTTGTTTTCCAGGGCAGCAAAATTAATCAGTTCTAATGGAGAGCAGGTTTTTAATGGTGTACTGGCATTATCCTATCTGAAATAACTGGATCTTGTCCTCTCAGCATGAATCCCTGCTCTCACTATCAAATTCTTTACCTTCTTCATGTATGAAGTCTCATTCCATCAACATACCCCTATTCTTTTATTCGAATCAGCTTTCCTTTCTTGTTTCCGTATTGTACGGCTTTAATTAGACTGATGCTGTTGAATTCTCCCTGCCCCTCACTCACATACCTCTACCCCCGCCCCAAGAAAAAGAACTGAATTATTTGATTAGAATATTAATGAATAAGAACTGGGATACTTAGTTCTGCCTTTTCCATACTCTTTTCTAATTGAGACTTGCTTTCACTTGGGTTCACAGTCTGGAATTTCTGTGGCCATTCACATTCATTGTCACATTTATTCAATGCTCACATTCATTCATCAATAAGCCATCTTGATTTTATCTGTAATGGCCCTCTTGTATCTCCTGCTTCCTGTCATGCTCCACATGCTCCACGTACAAGTTCTCATGACTTATCATTGGAACTGTGACTGTGAGCCCAGCCTCTTCCCACATGAAGTAGTGTTAGGTGAACATTTTGTATCAATACTTTTCCATGGTTTTGGCTAAAAGAAAAAAGACATACTCCCTTAGGCCATTCAAAACTTGGCTTCAGTCCATTCTTTTCTAATTTATGATCTAAAAACGGTGTCTTCATTTCTCAGTCCCGCGTTACACTATCTGGTCTCCATGAATCATTTATGTTATTTTCTCAACCTAAAAGTTTCTGACATTTCTTTAAGGCTTACTTCTTTCCATTCTGTAAGATTCAGCCCCAATAACACTAGTGAAATATCTTCCTATTGATATCTCTACCTAGATGAAGATAATTTCTCACTTCAAGTATTGTATTGGAATACGATTTACAACCCATCAAATACAATGAGAATTTCATAGAAACTTTTGTGCCTATATACATTAGCTACTGGCCTCCAATTCTATATTTTAAATTGTTCTTACCATGCTGCTTGTAAGAGTATCTTTTCAAATACCAATTGTCAGGTTAAAAAAAGAATAGTCTTAGAGAACTGATGATCTTTTGAAACCTGATGAACATAATGAAGGTGCAGTCATCTAAAGGAGAATGTGAGTGAACTACTAAGGGAGAAACGGAGACTGAGACAGAGTCCAAGATAAACATTAGTCTGTTCAGTGTGATCTGTTATTTTCCTTCTGTAGAATTTCTAGCAGAGTGTCAAGGGATCCTCACAAGAACATGGTAAGTTGCTTTTTGTGGATTAAAGTCGTAGATTCTACACTTTTTCTCCCCAAGTTGCTATTTACCTATCCCTTAGCTGAATGAAATCAGGCAACTGGTATTCTTGAGTCTATAAAACACTGACAGGTTTTTTAAAATAAATATGGAGTTTTATCATATTTACCCACAGCTACTGATCTACTTTTGAATAGCACTGAGCACTATATGTATCCAGATAGCACATTTTATTTTACATCAGGGCATTTCTTAAAGAACACAGAGCTCAGCACAATGGTTCTGATACCATCAACAAGAAGGATATTGAAATGCACTGCTCCTTGAAAATTAAAACTGGCAGCATTTTTAAATATGCTTTAAAGAATAGTGACCCAGTGACCTGCTATCAATATCATACTATTGTTACTACCAAACACTTTCAATTACAAAACACTACCTGGATCTCATAATAACCTTTTAAGATAAGTAGGCCTAGTATTTCAAATCCACACTTGTGCAGATACAGTAGCTGAGGCTCAGAAGGAAGAACTGGCCTAAAGACACAATGTTCATGAGAGGTACAGTACGAGCCTGAATCACAACATGTGATTTTTTACACAAATGCTTTTTCACTTCTTTTCAAAGTAGCATTTGTTAGTATCACAGACTAAATTAATCAGACCAAGGAAAATTAGTGCAGGTTTACATACACGCACACACATATACATAAGCAACTCATAGTACCAAAAAAGGCAGTATTCTTCTTCCTTTTCCCCCCTACATTTAATATTGGTGTTAATTTTTGTTTCTTGATGAAATGTTAAAACAGAGGCAGCCACTAAGTGAAATAAAATAGTACTTATATTACAGAGATTCCTGTTTTTTAGAAGCATGGTGTTCATCAAAGCTAGCCAAATGTCATGTGCAATGGAAATATTTTTCTCTAGAAATATCTTTTTATCTCACCCATTTCTTTTTTACCTTTATTTTCATCTGTATCCAAAAGTTGTTTAAATACCAAATTCGAAAGTGTTTGGGGTGGGGGAGATTTTCAGTGGCAAGCAATTAGGGATTGAAGGTTTTCTATCTCATATAAAATCAGGATTAAATCAGTAATGGCAGTTTTTGGAACATAGGGGTGACGTGGTAGCACCTCTGATGTCTTGACTCGGTACTCAGGTCACCATGACTCCCCACTTCGTGCCCTTGCTCATCCTGCCCCAGCCTCCTAGGGTGTCTTTTCTCTGCCTACTGGTGTCCTAGCCTGTATTCAATGCATCAGGTACCAGATCCATTCAACAATACAGATCCAGAATCTATATATGATTTCTAGGACTGCTGTAACAAAGGTTTACAAAATGGGTGGCTGAAACAACACAAATTCACTGTCTCACAGTTCCAGAGGCAGGCATCCAAGGCCAATATACCAGCAGTGTTGGCTCCTCCCGGAGGGCTGTGAGGGAAGAGTCAGTTCCAGGCCTCTGTCCTTGCCTAGTAGATGGCTGTCTTCTCTCTATGTCTTCACATAACCTTTCCTCTGTGTCTTCTGAAATGAATGTCTTGTACTCCTTTTTTAAAAATATCTATCCCATGTATTATTTATCTCTGCATCTTCTATGAGAGATGGGACATGGTCTTTTTCTTCACTTCTTCATGCCCCAATATAGAAGCTTGTCCTGCATGGAAAGAGTTCAAAAGAGTAGCTTAATGGATACACACAATGAAACTCTGAGGTAGGGGTCTTTGAAAGCAGAAATTGAATCCCTTTGGTGATACTGCATTTCCTAAATTTTGAATTGAGCATCCTAATATTTGAAAGCCTCTCATCAGTTAAGAGCTCATCAATATTAGTTGCTTAAACACACACACACACACACACACACACTCAAGAGTAAACTCTTCAAGAATATTTGAGTTTATAGCAAGGATTGAGACTATAGCCTGGTTTCCTTTAATTCATACCCCTGTCTTTATTTCAGATTTACTTTCAGTCAGAGCATTGATTTACCTTGTTTTAGTCTTTTCTCACTTTGTTCTTTATAAGCCTTTTGTTGGCTTTCTAAAAGTTATTGCCACTGAATTAGATTTTAATGGAGTTAATATATCAGTATGTTTTTTAGGGTTTTAGTCTGTGATTAATCCTAGGGAAGCTGGGTGAGTGCTTTATCAGAGGGCTGTGTTTTCTCCAGGGTGTAGCGTTATTCATGTCAGATGCAAACGAACAAATACAGAGCAGCAGGAAAAATGAAGAAAGGAAACAGGGAGTCTGGGCTTTGGCACCAGAGAAAAGGGGTAAAATTATTTTAGGGCAAGTCGATGTTCAATTCAAGGGTCTTTGATAAAGCAGGTAGACTCGAATCCTGTGGTAACTGGGATTAAAATGCTATTCATTTCTGATCTACGCCTAATGATGAATTAACATATCTGCCTTTATATTCAATTATTTATGTTGAATCTAAACAAAAGGCAGATTGTTATGTTATACAGACTGAAGATTTACAGTTTTATTTGTGCCTCCTTCTTCTTGCCAGATGAAAAGGAGCTTAATCTTCATACAATTATTTTAAATAATATTCAGAACCAGTTAAATGCAATCCCTGATTTTTATGCACATTGTCAAGCATGCATTGCCCTCATGCCCCAATATCTTTGTGTTTCCTTTCACCCGGTAGCTCCCGCTCCTTGCAGTGCTTTCCTGATTCACAGGCCAGGACAACACCCTCAGACAATTTACCTGAACTGCCCTGTCAAACACAGATAGCTATGAAAACCTGAGAAGAGTTATATAGACAATCCCATTTATATTTTTTCTATTCAAAAGATGGCCTGCAAAGTTGGAGATTTTGCCAGCTGGGCTATGATGTCAGTGGGTCCCCTAGATACATTTTATCTGCGGAGAGCATGGGTGGTGATATATTTCCTTCCTCAGCTGTTTGGGCCCAGGGTGGGACAGCAGTGCTTTTTCCATTCAAGATGCTTGAAGCTACAGGTCACTTTTTATATGGCCAAAAATATCCTGCAGTAATAAGTTACTCCTGAAAATAGGCCACATTCAGAATAAGGAGCTCTAGGCTGTTTCAAATGCTCCCTCATCCCCTCTCCCTGCCACAGCTAAGGGTTATTTTTTCTGAATATTTACTGTGGAGCATGGTGTAGCTCATGGTGATCAATCTCACAGCCTTGTGGGAGCCCGTGTGACTGACCCCCGTGGAGTTCTTTACTTTTCTCAGGCTTGTCCTCATTGAGCCTCCAGCAAATTCCTCCAGTTCAGCTTTGGTTCTCCTCTGGGCTCGGGTCCTGGGGGCGCTTTCTGCACGAGCCTCATCCAGCAATTTCATACCGCGTATGGAATACTGAATAAGAAGTGATCTCTGCCTTCTCAAAACTCAGGTACCCATAAGAAGAAAATAAAATGGTATTGGGATGCAAAAGGTATCACAGCAAGTTTCAATCATTAATAACCCTTTTCGTGGAAAGTGCCCAGTACATCAGCACTTGCCACTCATGTGAGAGGATGCATCACAACAGAACAAGGGAGAGAAAAGAGGAGAAACAGACTCTGTTAGTATTAATCAGATACTTCATCCGAGCAATGAAAACACAAAATTGAAATTTCAAGAAGGAATTGGCAATTATAAAAATAATTAAATGGAGACTTTTGAAATAGTTTAAAAATACAGTAAAATAAATTCAGTAATGTGAGAAAAAACTTTGACATCAGTAATATCTTAAAATTCCTCTGAGCTTAGATTTTACACTTATAATTTTACAAAATTAGCTCTTGTTAACTCTGCAGGTTTCTGCCTTATGAGGCTTTAGAGTTTAAGTTTCTGATATAACCATGGCACAAAAGTCCTAAGCTTATAAGGTCACAAACCCTTGCAGGGTGTGGTCAAGGATGTGTGTGTGTTAGCAGGGGTAGGGGATAATTATAGCTAGTGAAATAAAAGATGAATTGTCCCATGATGCCTTGGCCAGGTGGATCAGTTGGTTGGAGCATTTGTCCTGTACACCAAAAGGTTACAGGTTCTATTCCCATTCAGGGCACATACCTGGGTTTTGGGTACGATCCCTCGTCCAGGCACATGTAGGAGAAAACAAATTGATGTTTTTCACATCTATCTCTCTTGCTCTCAAATCAATAATAAATAATATCCTTGGGTGAGGATTTAAAAAAATAATTGTCCCATGATGAGTCAAATAAATGGTTCTGGAATCTGCTACAAAGATACCAGCTAATAACTGGTTAAACCTGTACCACAACTGAACAAAAATTTGGAAAGCAAGAGGAATTATGGAAGGTTATAGAAGTACAATGTCGTCCCCCCAATCTTTCTGGCTTTTTATGTATATTTTTGTGCCATGAGAAGCAAAAAATACATAAAAATCTTTGGCCAGGTTTACATGTATCATTTCTCATGTTTTGTGGTTAGCTTTAATGTTTAGAATTCTATACAGTGAATCTTCACCAACATCATATATCTGTCAGCAACAAATACATTATGCATGGCTTATGGGCATGAATGACAGATAGTATTTTTATTTTATATAATCAGAGGGCTTGAAAGGAAAACTAAGATGCCATCAAAACTGGCTGCCTAGTTGTGTGCAGACGTGACCATCCTTACAGAAAGCTGTGGACATATGAGTCTCTGGCCTGTTTTCAAGGGATGTGGACATTCCTCTCTTGAATAAATCATTCTTGGTGTTTAATAACCTTCACAGTCTGAACGTGCCTTCTCATAAAAAATTTGCTTTTTAGAATTGACCAGAATTTTTCTATTTTGCTGGGAGAAATAGACTACTTTGGATTGTTTGACCATACTAATGCCTTTATAACAAGTGAATTCATTACATGGTGGCTGTACCAGTGTGGTGAATATATCTTCTGAGCAGTGTTCTCTTTCCTCCTTTGAAACTGTGCAATGTTAAATTGGATTGTCTCCTAGATACTCTTTTTTCTTCCCCTCTGGGTTATAGCACATCACACTAGATGGCAGTAATACCCTAGTTTAGGAGTCCATTTCATTTCTCCTCTACCCCCACATACAACCTTTCCTTGTCCAAAGTAATACAGAATAAAACATGCAGATAAATTCGTTCATTTTGTACAAGGTTCATTCAGAAAAGCTGATATACAATTAAGGCTGATAAGAAAAAAACATATTAAATGATATTGAAAACTCAGGTGTTGTGGTGTTTTCTTTGGAGGGAGTAGAGGAGGAAGGTCCTCTGGTCTGTTTCTTTGTTACCAGTTTTTAGATATAGTTTAATTATAAAAGGGAATTTTATGGGCCAAAAATATAAGCTTAAATGAGGAGGAAAAGGCAGATTTCTGAGAAAAGAAAGAAGTTCAGCCATGCCAGTTGCTTATGTTTTCTCAAATGCCGTGCTTCTTCCAGCAGATTGGCTCTGCTTTTATGCAACATTAACCTGGATTTTCCAGACAGAGATGGTCAGATGCAAGCTTAGAGCCCTGTGTGGATTGCCCATTAACAGTGAATAGAATGATTGGAAGGAGACCAAAACCACACCAAATCTCCTGGTACAAGGAGGACCCCTTTTCATTGTGTTTGTGTAAATCGAAAAATCTGCTGAGGATTTGCAGGGAGACAAATTCTGTTTCTTTAAAATATTCCTGGTCAGCTAATCCAGAGCCCCAGAATGCCCTACCAAGTGGGAAACATCTGAGAAAAACATGCAAAACAAAAACAAACAAACAAACAAACAAATGCTTTTCTTTGATTGGCACTAATTCATTTTGCATATAAGGTATTAAAACGGTTAAATTGTTTTTGTTTTTATCAAAACAAACTTACAGGCATTTAACTCAATGTTACATGAATGTTGTTTTTTCACACTCTCAGTTCACACAGCTTAGACTTTATACTGGAATTCACAGGAACTGTGCTCTCATTTTAAAGGAGTGTGTAATCACCTTTTAAAGGTTACTACCCAGAAACCTGGAGCAGTATCATAAGGAGCAGCATGAACTCACGAGCAAATATGAAGAATGTTACTCAGCTTGCATGTGAAAATGCTTAATGCATTATTTATAGATACTATTTTACCATGAGATCAAGGTCATGCATTGGACTCCCGGGCAATGGGTCAAGTCTTGAGAGGCCATCCTGATAATCCCAGCTGACAGCTTCTTGGATAGAGTTAGTGTACTTTAAGTAGATGTATTTTCCAACTTGGAGAGAACAGGGAAAACTGTTTTTTTTTTTATTAGCTAGCTACTCATTTATCCAACTTGATCACAACTCATTAATTTTGATAAGAAACAGTTCATAGAGTTGGGAGGTGTTATATTCAGATTCTCTCTCTCTAAATTCTACAAGTAATTCTACTAACCTTTTCTGCTAGCAAGTGTTCCTTTCCTTCTACCCTTTGCCAATGACATTTCCATATATTCCAGTGTCCAGAGGAAAGCAGCCTCAGTAACAGTGTAACTTACAAGAAAATACTGAAATCTTAGGGCAGTGACTTTAGAATTTTCAATGAAAAAATATTTTCATACCTTTAATTTGTTATTGGGCTGCTTTGTTGTGTCTCCCTTGGGTTCTCCTGTATAATACAGAAGATCTAGGCCTGCCTGTTCAAGTAACCTAGGGATACAATATGGAGAACCTGACCTACCATTGGCATACGGTGGTGGGGTTAGAGGGAGTTGGCCACTCCTGTGTAGACAATAAGGGGGTGCATTGTCTGTAGATAAGTTAAAGACCACAGTAAGCTTAGTAACAGTAGGTCTGGTTTCTATTAACATCATGTACCTGCAGTAATAAATAGTCCTCCAAGTCAAGCAGGTGCTTCCTGCTCCCTGTCTCCCCCTGGAGGGCTGCTGAAAAAGGGAAAGCTCTTGATGCCTTTGTACTACTAGCTCAAAGAGGCTGTATTTTTTATTGGGCTTAAATGAAAAAATTAAAAAGGCACAAAAAATTGTCTCATCCTGACTTTGACCTGGTCTCTTCTCCAAAATCTTGGAAACACAAGATTATTCCTTTTTTCCTTTTTTTATTCCTTTTTTATTTTTGCCCATATTCAAGATCAGTAGATCAGGAATCAGTCAAAATAACAAAAATCCTTCATATTAATTAAATGTTGTAAAATCAAAACCTCCATAAAGAAGCACCTCTATTTAATAAATAGTGGAATTCAGGACAATAGAAGGTGGCAAAAGGAGCCTTCTGTGGCAGGATGGCTGACAAGGGGTCATCGCCATGCTGGTGCAGTTCAGGATAGCCTCTAAGCAAGCATCTCAGGGCATCTCTGTCTTGATTGAACACCTCTGCATCAGAATGTTTCTAGGCAAATTAAAAAGATTTAAGATTGAATTTATAATAAAACCAATGTGTAAATGGAAAACAATGTTGCTATCATTTGTAGATCTTGGAAAGGCACATAAATAGGATCCATAATTACAAGCATAGGTTTTGAAACCCAGGGTTTTAGTCTTGGCCCCACCATCTATTGAATGTATGACAGTGCTTTAGTTTCTTAAAATTTTGTTTTGTCATCTACTAAGTTGGTATCCAAATAATATAATAATGGCATATTACAGGGTCGTCATTAGGTTTAAATGATATGGTGTAGAAAAAAGCTTACCTCTATTCTTGGCACACAAAAAACTTCCAACCTTACTTAGCTATTTGACTCCATGTGGAGTTCCATATGCACAGTGGGTGATAGAATAACAATTCTCTTTGGCCTAGACTGTTGGGAACCGCCCTGACTGGTATCAGAAGCTGAAACCCCCTCCTAGGCTAAGGCTAAGGGAACGCCCTTGGAACCGTAAGCCAGCAAGGAGACAAAAGCTTATCTCCCTGGCAGGAATGCTGCTTCTGCTGCTTTATTCATAACTGAACCCCAAAAAGCTTGGTTGGTTAGCCAAAGACAGGTAAGATTCCCCACGGGGGGAACGACCTAAGCCAGGCACAATCACTTTGGGAGGCCCCCCAAAAGAAGGACTTGTGGGGCTGCAACAAAAGAGGGTGACAGACCCTCGCTCCTCGGCTTTGACATAGCCTGAGTTCTCATCCTCTGGGAGAAAATCTCTTTATTGCCTTAGTTCCCGTGCTAAGCCTGAAACAATGACAGGGTGGTGCAGCTCTGTGCTGAAAAGGGCAGATTCCCTGGGTGATCAGGCCTAAGAAAGAACATGTAAATTACTGTGAAACCTTCTTTGTTTAGAATGCTCTCAGTTGAATGAGAGGGGTCCAAGGAAGAAGTTTGTTCCTCAAAGTCTTACAGCTCTTTGACTCCCACTCAATAGACCAGCAGAGTTCCTTGTTTTCTATGGCTCCTTACTTCCCCCAATGAGTACTGTACTTTGCCTGAATTATTATGCAAAATGAGCCCAATAAAAGCAGGTATGGATGGTAAATCGGGGCGCTCCCCACTAGGGGGGTTGGCCATTTCGTCCCTACTTCCCCACAGAAACTAGTTTGTCTCTGTGCATGTTTTTTTCTCGCGTGGTTTTTGGTGAGCCATCCACAGCGTTCTGTGGTCACTGCTGGCCAGTGACCCACACGCAACACTAGACTAGCTACCAATTAAGTCAGTAGAGGGTTTATGACACTTTAAGTAAATGATCTCTGTATCTCCTCATCTTATCTTTCTTATTCTTTAAAAACATTTAATCTTTTTATATTTATCCAATTTCTTACCTATTAGTTCTAATTATTTGTCTACTACCTCTGGCAAGCCTCTCACCTCCTAAGATGGGTAGTGAATTTTCCCCAGTGAAAGAAGAAAAAGCAAAATCAGTATTGAATGAAATAAGAGGAGTTTCCATGGAAGAGAATAACTTCATGTCAGTCTCATAGGACAGTATGGGTTTAAAGAGAGGGAAGTAGAAAGATAGTTCTACTCAAGGTTTGGGGCAAAGCGTGAGCAAGTGATGGAGACAGGGAGAGAAAAGTGAATGTAACAACGAAGGAACCAGCCTCATTGCTGTGGGAAGGTATGCAATGAATAAATCAGGCTGGATAGGCAGGATGCCTAATCATGCAGAGCTTATAATACTGGAAAAACTCTATTGACTGAAAGAAGGAAACCACTTGGGATTTGAGATTCAGGGTTGCTGCTGAGATGCAGGATGAGTACTAACACTAGAGTTGCAACTAGAAGTTCTAGTTAGGGTCTGAAAATGCAGCTGTGGCTAGGATTAGGTTTTGGAGCCATTCATGCATATAAGTGAAAATGTATATATACACATATTTTATATATATACATTTATGCATATATATATATATATATATATAAATGCATAAATTTCAGAGGATCCAGACTCCTTGAAGCTAATCAGTGGATTTCTATTTAGGAGATTATCTCTCTCCCCCATGTTCTCTGTCCCCCCACATACGCAAACACACACACACACACACACACACACACACGGCTATATGGATACAATATAAGTGGTAACTAGTCCTATTACAAGAAATGCTATTTGATATGTTTACTAAACTAAATAATAAAAATAACTAACATATATTTAATTCAGGCACTGTGCTAAAAGCTTCATATATGTTATGTAATTTAATTTAAATCTAACGGAAAGGGAAGGCAGATTACAGTTGGGGTAGACAGTGGACTGGGATCAAGAAAACCAGCTAGCAATCTGTTGCCAAAATACAAATGTGAATTGATGAAGCTCTGGAGTATGATAAATAGAAGTGGGAATGGAAAGGAGGGAGGAAAATGTGAAAAATATCACAAAGAAGAAAGTGATCTCACTTTGAAAGAGACTGGGTAGGGAGTGGTTTCAGAGGGGAAACAGTGGAAGATTGTTTATGAAGTTAGTAACTGGAGCTACAGGAACCAGAGAGACAACAAAATGTTTGTCAACTGCAATGTGCTTATTAATTCGAGATTTTATGACAATATTTTACCTATCCATGCAATTCTTCAAGATTATTTGACTGCCTGTTGCACATTTTCTGCTTCCTCCATGGTCTGCTTTAAATAATAGCTTTCCAGTCTTTCTCTGATTTTACTCCTTGTTTCCAAGCAGATGAGAGGTAAAACAGGACTATGGACTGGCTTCCTTCAATGATATCAAAGCTCACGACTGGCCCTCTTCCAATCAAGACATGGTTTCTTTAGCAACCAGCTTCACTATTTTTTTTGTTTTGTTTTGTTTTGCATTTCTCTACTAAGAAGTACAAGTTAGTTTACATAGACTAACTAAGAAAAGCATTCACTATATTCTATGTTCTACAATTTGACTTGTCTAAGGCAGTGATTTTTCAACCTTTTTCATCTCATGGCACACATAACCTAATTATTAAAATTCCACAGCACACCAAAAAGTGTATTACATTTTTTCCTGATCTGACAAAAATAGGTGTAATTTTAATTCATTTACACCAGAAGGCTGTTGTGTTGGCCGTTGTCATTTTTTTAAATTTGAAAATCTAATGGAAAAGAGGTCCATGCCCCTTGACTAATCAGGTATTGCATTTTTAAAAAATTTTTACAGCACACAGGTTGAAAATCACTGGTCTATGGATACCCCAGTGTTTCTCTTTCTTCAATAGGTCAAGATCTTTTATTTATTTCTTCTGAGTATTTTAAGGCATGATTTAAACAAAATAAACTAGGTTACAGAAAAAGTGATGTCTTCATGAAAGCAAAACCTTTCACTGTATCATTTTATAAAGTTGACATTATAATAGGTAATTTGGTGAGATGAGAAGATATTAACAATGGCCTCTTGAACTCTAAGTTCAAAATGAGATGATAAAAGAATGATTTACTTTTCTGAAATCTTCCTTTCTCCCTTCTTGTCATTCTTCAACTGGCACTCTCAGAAACATTATGGTCATTTCTACACTTCACAGTATGAGATTGATATTTAGCTAAAGGAGATAATGCTTGTATCAAATTCAGGAATGAGGTGGGGATGGAAATGCTACTTTTTCTAGTGTGGTGAGTTTTGTGGAGTAAAGCTAATTGTCATGGCTAGCCAACTATGTGTCAGGCGTTGTATGAAAGAATAGTTTTTTGGTACAAAAATATATCATCGACCCCTTCAACCTTTTTGTCCTAAGCCTTTCTTTTCTTCAGTACTAATCCAATTCATATTTTAGAGTTGCCAATAGAAGAGTTACAGAAATAATGACTAGAAAAAATTCAAGACCATGACTTGTTTTCTCACTTGTATCAACTCATATTTTAGCAGTTACACAGTACTTGAAGAATTTAGGTTTCATGCAGCAAAGGGGGATTTTAAACAATTTAAAATGGTTAGATTTATGCTGGGGACTGATAAAGTCTAGGCATACATATACATAGCATTTTTATCCTAATTTTAAAGGGTTTGTTAAAACTCAAATGATTTAGGGACTTGGGAATTCTCACAGTTTTAGAGAATAGAATTTCCTAAACCTAATAAAAATAGGGTGGTCAGGGTAGACCTCATGAAAAAATGATAAAGGCAGTGTGAACAGAGAATTGAAAGAAATGAGGGAAGAGTCATGGGAACATGTGACAACTGAAGGAAAATTTCAGCCAGAGGAAATCTCTAGAGAAAGGTCCCAAAAAGGAAATGTATCTGGCCTTTATAGAAGAGCAAGGAGGCTGAGATGGAGTGAATGATGCCAGAAGAATTAGTCATGAGGTCAGAGAGGTATTGGGGCCAGGATGGGAGTGAGATATCATGGGTGGGGTAGGTCATTGTGAGAAACTGTAAGGATATTGGCTTTCATTCTTAAGAAAATGTTTTGCTAAATGCCCTTGCATATAAATTACCAACAATATATCATTCATATACTTAGGCTTATCTACAGAAGGGTTGGTATTTATTTTTCATGAAGAATTGGATAATAAATATTTTAGGCTCCTAGGCTATATGGTATCTGTTGCAAGTACTCAACTCTGCTATTGTAGTGCAAAAGGAGTCATAGGCAATAGGCATAAAGTGGACATGGTTGTGTCTTAATAAAACTTTATTTACAAAAACATGCAAGCAACCCACAGGCTATAGTTTGCCAACCTTCAATTTAGAGGATTAGTCTGATTTATTTATAATTATTCTAGGAAAATTATGCTAAGGAAAAATAGAGAAGAAGTTAACATTGATTGATTATCTACCATGTACCAGCTTGCATTCCAGGTATTATATACACGTAGTTTTCTATTTCCATCCTTATTATTAGCTACTTGTCCAAGACAGCTTTATGTTTCAGGAAAGTAACATCTAAGGCTTCCTCCCTAATTCTGTCTTACTTGTATACTTCCTCAATGTATTCTCCCACCATAACCTTTTAAAACATAATCATACAAAGTTTTTAAATAAATAATAACACTGTTTATATAATATCTTCTAGAAAATAGAATAGAAGGGGTCAGATCCCAAATTGTATTATAAAATGATAAAGCCCCCCCAAAAGATTTATAGTTTTAATACAATTGCTATCACAATTCCAACAGGATTTTTTTTGAAGATACAGACAAGATGATTCTAAAATGGATATAGAATGACAAAAAATATTTTAAAATTTTCGAAAAAGAATAAAGTTAGAGAAGTCACAATACTCAATGTTAAGACTTATTTATGGCTACAGCAATCAAAACTGTGTAGTACTGGCAGAAGGATAGTCAGGTGGACCGATGGAACTGAATAAATAAATACATACAATTGACTTTCAAAAGAAAAGAACTGATCTTTACTCAGCCTTTCCTATGACAATTATTGTATCACAGTCATCCTTTTAGTTGGTTGTAGTGTAAGTGCCTGACATTAAGCTCTTGATTACCAAAGTATTCCCTACAAAAGACATCTATTGAATAAATGTATTTCCAGCTGTATGACACAGCAACTAGTAAAACAACCAAAAAATCTGCCTTCAACCCACAAAGTTGCCCTTTCAGAAAACCCTAGGCAACCTAAATAACTGACTGCTTGTGTGACCTTGCCTCCACTCTCTCATGCTTTAATTCTTGTTCTTTTGCTTCAAATTAACCAATAATTACCAACTCTACAAACCCCAGACTTCCTACCCTCATAACCTAATAAAGGCACATCCCCAGGTCCTTCCTCCTCACTCCCACCACCAAGATTGCTCTGTGGGCCCTGGGCATTCAGTTGGTTACCCTCCAGGACCTGTGAGTAATACACTTTGTTTTTCAAAGTTCCCTGTTGAAGTTCATCTTATGGTCACAATAAGAAGCACAAGGGCTGGCTCTGGTGGGGGGAAAGTGTGTGGAGGCTCACTGTGAGTATATGGGCCAGGCCAGTGCTTCAGGCATTCAGCTGAGAGCACTACCATCAATAGGCTGAGACTGACAAAACATTGATCAAACCCCAAACTGTAATAATCCTTGATTCTGCTGTTTCTCAAACCTGGCTCATATTACACATTTACTTACTCTATTGAACCTTTTTTTTTTTTTTTGGCTTAATGTGTCAACTCTTTCTTTGAGGCATATCCAGATACTGACAACTTCTTACTTCCTCTGCTGTTGTTACCTTAGTCTGGAGCATCATCATTTCTCATCTAAACTGTTGCAATAGATGTGTAACTGATCTCAATACTTCTACACATTCCTGCTCTGTGGTCTATGAGCCAAACAGTTGCCAAAGGAGTTATTTAAAAGGTAAAGATCCATTATATCAATTTTTGACTCAGTCCCAAATGGCTTTTCATCTCATTGAGAGTGTAATCAAAGTCATGACCATGAGCTTAGAAGATCCTGCATGATCTAACTGTGCTTCCACAATCACTCTGCTCTCAAATACTCTCTCCTGTTAACTCTTCTGTAGTCACAGTGGTTTCCTTGATGGTTCTGGAACATCTAAATACCCCTACCATCATAGTTTATGCATTTGCTATTTCTTGTGCTAGAAATTGTTTTTCTCCAGGACTCAGAAAGATTCATTCCCTCACTTCCTTCAGGTCTCTGCTAATATGGCATCATATCAGAGAGACCTTTCCTGACTTCCTTATGTAAAAGTAACCTGCCCATCCTGACATTTCCAGCTCCTCCTACTTGCTTTACCTGTTTCTCTACTTTTGGAATATGTAACTACAAATCAATTTACATATATATATATATGTAAATAAATAAAATTTAACTTTCATGAAGGCAGAGATTTTTGTCTTTTTGTTTATTGCTCTGTCTCCATAATCTAGAACTGTCCCTACCATATCACAGGAACTCAATACATAATTTTTTAATGAAAAATTTAAAATCTACAATTTCTGACTTTTATGAATATAAATTTTGAAAGTGCTTTTAATAAATAATTTAAGCTATATGAAGTATTTATTCTTTTTATGTCTTTAACATAAGCCAATATTTTAATCAATTTTCCCGAAGTTCTTTCTAGGGTAGATTCATTATGAAACTCATAATGCATATTTTCTATGATGTATCATTATTACACTGAGAGTCTAGATTCCATGCTCAATAGGCTGCTTATTTTCCTTTAGTCCTTTACCAAACATTAATAAATGCTACTTCTGGGCTTGTGCTGGTTTTGCCATGTGTTCTAACTAGTCAGTTTTAGCACAAATACACTTAATTCAAAGAAAAATCAATGAATTGATTTGGGGATTTCTCCCCATTCAAATGTCTATATTGTTGCTTGGATTGACAAGATCATGCATTTCCATTTTGAAAAGAAGATGACAAATATTTAATAACAAATACATCTTTCCTTTTTTATAAATTCAAAGACAAATATAAAACTTAAAGTAATGATTGATAGTTGTCACACTATATAGAACTTCTGTCAAGAGACTTCTAAATGGAATGGAGAGCCTTTGACTTTTTTTTTAAAGATTTTATTTATTTATTTTTAGAGAGGGAAGGGAGGGAGATAGAGAAAGAGAGAGAGAGAGAAACATCAATGTGCGGTTGCTGGGGGTCATGGCCTGCAACCCAGGCATGTACCCTGACTGGGAATCACCTTTGACGTCTTTATGAAAAAATCAAAAATAAGAAACAAGGTTGGAGTGTCTCAATAAATTTATGTAACATAAGGGCCAAGAATTGGTTCTTTTCTATTCAATGATAATGAGACTAAAACAGTAAATTAAACAAGACAAAATTTTAAATGAATGGGTAAGCATCCATTATATACATAATTCTGTAGGAAATTATGATCAGCAAAAAAATGCTTCTTAAACAAAGAAACTGTTTACACTTAAGTTGTCTACAATCTAGGTTATAGTACAAGCCAAACCCACAACTCCCACCACATGACAACAGATGAAAGAGAGACAAATTATTACTGAGTTTTGGGTTCCAAAGCCTCTTAGGGACATTGGGAATTTGTGGGGAATCTAAAGAAGGGCCGCAGAGATGATTAAAGAGTATAAAATGGAACCTTTGAGGATAGGTTAAAGGAATTGGGATTATTTAGTTTGGAAGTGAGGTGATTAAAAAGTGGTTTCATAATAGCTTTAAAAAATACAGTGCTAGCTAATTGATTATAGTAATTAGCTATTTTCCATTATGAGAATAAATGGGAAAAATATGCTACCTGACAGATCTGGGTTAAACATATAGTAAGGAGGAGTTTTAGAGCTTGGAGATAGCTTGGATGCTCAAAGCATGATATGATTTCTTTTTGGCTTATTTAATCTTTAAAAATAATGTAGGGATCTATACAGCTGACATGCAAGGGCAGAAAGTTAAAATCAGTCATTTTTAAAGGCTATAGCACCAGATAGTTTCTCAAAATATTTTCTAGATATGTGACCCTTTGACATTGTTCAACATTTGCCATGTTTTATAAGAGGTTCAGTGTCAATTTTGAATAAGAAATCCTGCACCTTTCCTTCTCATCTTTAATTTTCATACAACATTAATTATCTCTACAGATTGAAATTTTAAGTGATTAGTATTTTGTATTCACTATAATCAGGCACACAAAAATATCACAGAGGATTGCATTGTTTGTTTTGTTTAGGAAGTATTTCATAGTTCATTGGTAGATGATGTATAGTCTTTTGGCAAGTGAAGCCAGATTGACAATAAAAATTACTTCCTCAGGGATTGCAATTTATCTTACATTTATTTTTTCCAAATAGTTTTTATAGAAAAATATTAAGTATTCAGGCTAAGTTTTACTTTTTACTTATTAAAGCCCAGTCATAATAAAAGAAATGTTTAATGCAGGATTATGAAACTAATTTTTTTCCAGTTCAAAGGCTGTAGTTCAGTTGAAAGCTCCTAAGAGGGGGTGCTCTGACAAAAATCATCAAAGCTCTTAAAGCTTGAACAAGCAAGTTTGAATCCTTCCAAAGAATTTTGAAACAGCCTAAGCAAACCCAAATTTATTTAAAAACACAACTCTCATTGTTTGTTTTTTTAAGTGGGTTTTCTTCTTGGCAACAAATTGCCTGAAGTTTTAATAAAGTTGGTAACTTAAATATATTTATGAAGAAATTGGACCGACTCTAGGGAAACTATTCACTAGAAAATTTTAGAATGATTGCATTTTAAGTAGTGTTTTCTTTATGAGGTAGAATTAAATTTCTGCGGAGCAAAAGTGCTGTATATGCCTTATCATTGGAGTATGCTTTGAACAATCTTAAATGGGATTATGTTTCTCATTAATGAAACAAATAAATCTGAATTTATTTTCTAAAAAGACAAGATATTCCAGTAATAGTGTTTTAAAATACACTCCTGTGTACTTACCTACATTACAGTATCTTGCAGTAATAGAAATCTTGGCCATCAAACATATCTTTATTAATTTTCCACTGTGCACATACAAATAATAGCCATGCTCAGCACAAACTTTCTAAGTTTTTAAACCCCCATCACTTCCCTATTTTTTCTTTATTTACTATAATGTTAGAACCAGCACTTTAGCCACCTTGTTGATACAATAAATCATGCATGTTAGAGATAAAATTGTTTTTTATTCCATGAAACTGTTTATATTTAAACTGAAAAAAATTAAAGAAGGAAAGAAAATAAATCACTTTACTCTATTTTTACCTATCTCATATTTAGATGTCTTACTCTTGGGATTTAAAAATAATAATAAAAAAACACTCAGTATTAAAAGAATGATTTAGCCATGGTGGTGATGAGATAGATGGTATTCTGAAAAGGAAAGTTTAACTGACTTCTGTACCTCTGTTTACAAACTCCTATTCGGTAGCATTCTGTTGTCAAGTTGCAAAAAGTATATTTCTAAGAAAATTGGGAGTTTTGTTCAATGATAAAGATTCATGTTGGAGAAGTGTGATTCTTCCTGAATATAATACATGCAATGAGAATAAACTATTCTTTAGATTCTTTACATTCTACTCTACATTTGTTGGGATTTAAAAAGTTGTCCACCCAAATAAAATTATCACCAGTTTTTTTTATCTCTGAAGTTTTCAGGGATTCAATTCTACCTAAGGTTCCACTTAGGCAAAAATTAAATTTCCACCCTTGTCAGCTGGGTAGGCTTCCACAGAGTCATAACAGGAGAGCTTAATCCAGATGGCAGTATTAGTCATTCACAAATCTATTTTTTAAAATCTTTAGGTGTGCTTAGAAATAATAATATGGTATTTTTATATGTCAGGCTACAAATTGAAGGCAGACTATGTGGCAGAAAATATAAATTCACGGGTCAGGTGACAACCTACATTTTTTCTCTAAATTTACAAATAAGATGTTTCTAATATCAAAGGAATTATTTGGCTCACTATTGAATTGCTATTAAAAATGTATTACTGAGAAAACAGACACAAATCGAGATTCTTTAAGAAATAGAATTTTGCTATATTTTCTATTATTCACAGTAAGAGTTAGCACCATTGAATTAAATCTAATGAAAAATAAATTTTAAATGTCTTTGTTCTTGGGAAACTTATGAGGAAGAACCCTGATACACAAAGAAATACAAAAAGAGGTCAGGTACAATATGGCAGGGTAGAAAAAGACCCAGAACTCAACTTTTCTCATGTACAACAAAATATATACCTACATATAGAGCAATTCCTCCTGAAAACCAACTGAAGATAGATTGAACAGCTTCTGTACAAGAAATGAGAGAGTGACTCAATAGAGAAGGGGCAACCTACGGTAGGAAAGGATATCAAAAAGGGGTTTGTATGAAGGCTTTCCTGCCTTGAAGCAAAGCAATAAAACAGCATTTTAAAGAGTACCTAGACTATATTTGAAAAAATCCATTTACTAACTCCAAGGCAACTGCCAACTCTAGGGAACTATTAGAACCCAAATAAAGATAAATCCAAAGAGACCCACATCAAAAAATGTCTAATTAAAATGGTAAAATTTAAAAAAAAGAGAATGTTTTTGAAGGCAGCAGTAGGAAAACAGCTAATTGCATACATGAGAACCCCCATGAGTCAATCAGTTGATTTCTCAGCAGAGACCTTTCAGACCAGAAGAGAGTGGCAGAATATAATGAAAGTGCTAAAGGAAAATAATCTACAACTTAAAATATTCTACCTAGTAAGGTTATTATTAAGAATTAAAGGGAAGCTAAAGAGTTTCCCAGGATACAAACGTTTCAGGATACAAAATTAATATAAAGACATCTGCAGCTTTTATACACAGTGTATGAAATGGACAATTAGGAGAAATTGATAAAACAATGTCATTTAAAATTGAATCAAAAAGAATAAAATACTTAGGAACAAATTTAACTAAAGAGGTGAAAGAATTATATTCTGAAAACTATAAGATACTGATAAATAAATTAAATATCACACAAACAGAAAGTTTTACCCTAGATAGAAAGAATTAATATTGTTAAAATGCTCACATTACCCAAAGCAATGCATAGATTCAGTACAATGCATTGTATTGTATCAGTACAATACAAAGTACAAATGACTTTTTTTTTTACACAGAACTAGAACAAAGAATCCTTAATGTTACATTAGATCACCACAGACCACCAACTAGCCAAGGCAATCCTGAGAAAGAAGAACAAAGATAGACATAGCATGCTCCCTGGTTTTACACCATACTACAAAGGTATGCATAGCAATTAAAAGAAAATGGTACCGGCACAAAAAGAGACATATAAATCAATGAACAGAATAGAGAGGTCAGAAATAAACTTACATGTTCAATTAATCTATGGAAAAGAATGTAAAAATATACAGTGAGAAAAAGACAATCTCTTTAATGCATGGGGCTGGGAAAACTGGATAGGTATGTAAAAAAATAAAAATGAGACCACGTTTTCATTCTACAGGCAAAAATAAAATTCACAATGGATTAATGACTTAACTGTCAGACTTGAAAGCATAAAACTCTTGGAAAAAAACATAGGCAGTAAACCCTTTGACATCATTCTGAGAAATAATTTTTGGGTATGTCTCTCTAGGCAATGGCAATTAAAGCAAAAATAAACACATGGGCTTATCACAAACTAAAAATCTTTTGAAATGCAAAAGAAACCATCAACAAAACAAAAATACAACTTACTGAATGGGAAAAAATATTTGCTAGTGATATATGTGATAAGAGGTTAGTATATAAAATATGTAAGGGACTCACACAACTCAATTTCAGGAAAACAAATAATCCAATAAAAAAAGGTCCTCAGTAGATATTTTTCCAAAGAAGAGATACAGGCAGCTACCAGACATATGAAATTAGGCTCAATCACACTATCATAAAAATGCAAATACAAACCACAACGACATATATCTTACACCTGTGAGAATGGCTTTTGTCAAAAAGTCAGCCAACAATTGTTGGCAAGGATGCAGAGAAAAGGAAACTCTATGCACTCTTGGTAGGACTGTAAATTGGTAAAGTCGCTATGAAAAACAGTATAAACATTCTCCAAAATAATTAAAAATAAAACTACTATGAAACCCAAAAATTCTACTTTTGGATACTTATTCAAAGAAAAAACACCGATTCTTAAAGATATATCTGCCCCTATGTTCACTGCAGCATTATTTATAATAACCACAACAAGGAAGCAACCTAGGTGTCTATCAGTAGATGAATGTATAAAAAGATGTGGTACATTTATACAATGGTCTATAACTCAGCCATAAAATAATGAAATCTTGCCATTTCGACTACATAGATTGATATAGAGGTTATTATACTAAGTGAATTAAGTCAGAGAAACAGAAACACTCTATGACTTCACCTACATGTGGAATCTAAAAAACAAAACAAAGTAGAAGAACAAGAAAAACAAAACAGATACAGAGTAAAATATAGATAACAAACTGCTAGTGTCCAGAGGGGCATTAGCAGATTGGTGAAAAATGTGAAGAGGACTAAGAGGTATAAACTTTAAGTAATAAAATATAAGCCATAGTAATGTAATGTATAGCACAGGGAATACAGTCAGTATCATAATAACTTTGTAGCGTGACAGATGGTCACTAGACATATTGTGGTGATCACATTGTAATACATCATTTTGTCTATACCTGAAACTAATATAATATTATATGTCAACATACTTTAATAAAAAATGAATTAAAAAGAAAAGTAACCAAAGAAAAGGAGAAACATGGAGGGGAGAATGTCATTTGTTGTAATGTAGATAGTGAAGGGAGAGAAAAAGCTGTAGTAATATGTTTAGAACAAAGTGTTCTTGAGAAATTGCCAGACAGCCTTGAGATACAGTTTGATTTGGAAGTAATTCAACCAATACCTAGATTTAAAAGACAAGAGTTTAAAGCACAGGGGGTGTGGGGCACTGGAAGATTATATGGTAAATAGAAATGAAGCTTGGGAAATTGTCTTGCAATGACAGGAAAATGAGTGAAGGGGAAGTGAATGCATGTGTACATAAAAGCTGTCCAATCTTCTCCTCTGTATCCCATAAAATAATGCTCTTATGATGTGTGCAAGAAATGTCCTATGTAGAAGTATAAAGTAGTCATAAATATATGCTAAAAATTTTGTGGCAGTTAAAGAAATTTCTGATGGTTAAAACAAAAACATCATGCTCTTATTAACATCACTTGGGTGGAAATAGCTTTTGGCCATCGTTATATCCTTGCTGCTTTTAATTTCTGAATATACTTGGCACAAGCACATGACAATATCATGAATCTTCATAAGAGCAGTGTTTATAGACATCCAAAGAAGGCAGTATATATGACACACACACAGATAACACATAATCTGTAGTCTAAGCCTATGCCAAATTCAACCTCTATTTTTATTTTCATTTTCATTAAAATATATGTGTCATGTAGTATGACAAATATAGACATTTATTGAAGACACACAACTCAAGAAACATTGTAGAGAATACAATGATGCCTCAGTTCCCCTCAAAAGAGGCACCTTGGGACCTCACACAGTCCTCCCAGACCTCTCAGACCTCTTCCCTCTCTCAAAACATTCTGCAAAATCCTGTTTTGGAATTGCAATCAGCTGCCTCCCCATATTTTCTCGAATCTTATGGATAATCTGAAATCTCTTCCTTTCCAAAGGTGATCTTGGTTTTAGAAAAAGACAAGTCACAGGGTGCCAAATCTGGGCTGTAGGAGGGGCTGAGTCACCTGGGTAATTTGATGTTTTGCCAAAAACCTCTGCACAAGACATAATACATGAGCAGGCACATTGTTGTGATGAAGCTTCCAATCACCAGCTGCCCATAGCTGCAGTAGGTTTCATCATATTGCATCTCTCAACCAATGAAGAACATTGAGGTAGTACTCTTTATTAATAGCTTGGTCTGGAGGGGTGTGCTTATGAGGGACAACACCTTCCCGATCAAAAGACACAGGTATCATGGTCTGGATCTTGCTGCGACTTTGCCACACTTTCTTCAGCTGTGGAGAACCAGGCGACTTCCATTGGAATAACTGGGCTTTTGTTTTTGGATCACAGCTGTAGACCCACAATTCATCTCTAGTTATGACTTTCTGGAGGAAGTCCTGTTCATTGGTAGTGGTTTGAATCAAGTCATTACCAACTGTAACACGATGTCCCTTCTGCTCTGGTAACAGAAGATGTGGAATGAATTTTGCCATGACATGATTCGTGCCAAGATCCTGCATCAAAGTCTTGGGCACAGTAGTTTTTGGAATCCCCAGACCTGCTTTTAGTTCTTGCACTGCCAGAGTTGCCAGTCTTCGTTGATTGCAGCCTATATAGGTTCAACATTCTCAGGTGCCCTGCTTCTTGCAGGCCTTCCAGAATATGGATCACTTTCAACAGATTTTTGGACATCTTTGAACCATTTATGTCACACTTGTATTTGCTCTGCACTCACTGCATTGTGCCGGAAAGCCATCTGAATCATCTGAATGGTTTCCACAGAGGGGTGTTCAAGCTTAACAGAAAATCTGATGCAGATTCATGGCTCTACTTGCTCAGTCATTTCGAATGCAATGGTTACACAGTACACATGCTCACTCAATGCCATCTACAGCCCCCACTGAGTAGTACAGTGAAGTTGTCATTGTTCACGCATACACATTCCAGTCCACTCTCCTTGGCTGCCAGGTTATGTCAGTGTTGCACAAACTGTTCTCATTATATTAATAATGGCTGGACTTTTTCTGGGCAGACCTCATGTGTCACACAGTATAAAGTAGCTGAATAATTACACAGAACGCATCTATTTATTCTTACTCCTGTTATTATCACAGGGTCTATTATCTAATGCTTCCTTGATAAATATTTATTTGATGAATAAATAAATAAATTGCATTGTAATTTGACTGTTCCTCCATTCAGAAACTTATTTATTCAGGAGATCTTTCCCTACTTTCTCCCTGGACTCTTTTGACTCCTGGAGTCATCACACAACTGCTAAGCATCTCCCTGTATAATCTTTTCTGTAAATTGAATTAAGTAAATGTTTTCCTACAGAACAAGTCATTAATGAACAATTTAAAAAATGTCATACTCCACTGAACAATTGTATCTGTTATAACATAATGGACACATTTTTATGGAATTTTGGATATCCTGTCTTTTGGTCAAAATGCATCTTCATGGTATAAAACTATTTAAGAAACTCAACTGATTAAACTCACATGCCTTTCCAGGGAATCTAACTGGAACTGATGCTAAGGAGAGGTTTGTTAGACTTGCAAGAACACTTTTGATTATGAAGAATTTTTACAATATTTTATATTTTGAAATTAATATTTATTTGTTTAAAAAAGCTGGTATTTAAAAAATTATTTTATGCAGCAAGGCTGCAGATTGGATTTTCTGAGGCAGAGTTTAGTGTTCAAGATGCATCTAAGGGAGTATCAATGCTGTTAGCCCAGTCTCTGTGGAGGGTAGGGAAATAAAGCAGGTGTGGGCAGAGGGTAAAGTTGGTAGCTTCGGCCAGCTCTACTGGGAGCTCTGAAGTTCATTGTCATGTCACAACTGTCTTGCTTTGGCCCAAAAGGGCTAGTCTTGTATACCTATGCTTTGATCATCAATGCACATGGAGTCTCCCAAAAGAAGTGATCTTGAGGGCAGTACCTCTCTGCAGCAGCAACAATTCAGGGGGCACTGCCAGCCAAATGAAGTTTCCTGACAACATTTATAGCCATGAGGACAAACATCTGTCCTTGAAGGAGATCTGTATGTCATGTCTTCATGTCCATGACTTAGTAATTTATTATTTTGTTATTTTTGGTTTTTTTCAAATAAAAATTACTAATATTGAATACAGACTATGGCTAGATACTATAATGCATTCTAAGTGCATTATCTCATTCAGCAGTATAAAAAATTCTATAATCTACCAAAACTGGGCTCTATTTTACAGATAAGAAAACTTGGACATTTCACAAGTAGATTTCTGAAGGACATGGGAATAGAATTTGGACCCAGAGTCTCTAGCTGCAGATACAGAACTTTTTAACCCTACAGTACAAGCTACTTTTCAAAAAGAATGCAAAATAGCATGTGAGGCAATAAATCATCTTGAAATCTCAAATGCAGTTTTGGTTCAGTGTACTTGTTTCCATTTAGATTTTATTAAGGTGAATTACAATGGTATGAAAATTTTTTTTCTCTAATTGTGCTATTGGACATGAGAGGGTGACCCTTGTAATGATTAATGTTTGATGTCAGCGATAAGACAAATACAAATAAATACATACAGCCTCATATGGGAAAAAAAGCCAATATCTCCATTTAAAGTGTTACATGTGTAAATGAGAGATATAAGAAGGCAGAATGATGGAGAGTCCCTAAAATAATCTTTTATATTTATACCTCTCTCAGTGACTGATGGTAGATATAATGCTCTGAGTAAAACACACACACACACATATACACACACAATAAAATTGAGTTTTAAAGATCTAATTCTCAATGATAGGTCATGTTTATGAAACAATTTAAAACATATTGCCATGGATTTGGCAGGCATTTGGAAATATTTTATAATTCAGGAAATATACTGTGTATTTATTTCCCTAGAGATATTTTATATAAATTGTAACCAAAATTTTAAGAACTAATTTCTAATGTTATTAGAAAAGAAAATATCTAACCATTTAGAGCTATCAGTGTGTGGACTACTTTCCCACAGGATATAACAGTTGAACCAACCCTAAAATTATTGAAACCAAGAATGTACATAGCCCACATAATAGGTATAGAAAAAACAGGACAGAATAAGTTGCCCTAATGGTTCATTTCTATTTCTGATTTCCTACAATGAATGGTTATAAATGACATTAAATAAAAACAGAAAACAGTAAATAAATGCAGCTTATTAAATCATTGCAACCCATCAACAACTACTATGTTATTTTATTATAAGGGTTACCCATTTTATTATAAATGGTTTTATAAAGTTACCTAAGGAATTTAATATAATATAACAATCTTTAAAAATAGAATAAAATAAATGTATATGAAAGGGCTTATAAATTTTATATCCCCAAAGAAATTATGTCTAATATATTTACATATAATTGTACTCTACTCACACCATTTTTTTAAATACAAGAGGTCTGTCTGGAAAAAGTCCAGCCATTATTAATATAATGAGAACAGTTTGTGCAACACTGACATAACCTGGCAGCCAAGGAGAGTGGACTGGAATGTGTATGCGTGAACAATGACAACTTCACTGTACTACTCAGTGGGGGCTGTAGATGGCATTGAGTGAGCATGTGTACTGTGTAACCGTTGCATTCGAAATGACTGAGCAAGTAGAGCCATGAATCTGCATCAGATTTTCTGTTAAGCTTGAACACCCCTCTGTGGAAACCATTCAGATGATTCAGATGGCTTTCCGGCACAATGCAGTGAGTGCAGAGCAAATACAAGTGTGACATAAATGGTTCAAAGATGTCCAAAAATCTGTTGAAAGTGATCCATATTCTGGAAGGCCTGCAAGAAGCAGGGCACCTGAGAATGTTGAACCTATATAGGCTGCAATCAACGAAGATTGGCAACTCTGGCAGTGCAAGAACTAAAAGCAGGTCTGGGGATTCCAAAAACTACTGTGCCCAAGACTTTGATGCAGGATCTTGGCACGAATCATGTCATGGCAAAATTCATTCCACATCTTCTGTTACCAGAGCAGAAGGGACATCGTGTTACAGTTGGTAATGACTTGATTCAAACCACTACCAATGAACAGGACTTCCTCCAGAAAGTCATAACTAGAGATGAATTGTGGGTCTACAGCTGTGATCCAAAAACAAAAGCCCAGTTATTCCAATGGAAGTCGCCTGGTTCTCCACAGCTGAAGAAAGTGTGGCAAAGTCGCAGCAAGATCCAGACCATGATACCTGTGTCTTTTGATCGGGAAGGTGTTGTCCCTCATAAGCACACCCCTCCAGACCAAGCTATTAATAAAGAGTACTACCTCAATGTTCTTCATTGGTTGAGAGATGCAATATGATGAAACCTACTGCAGCTATGGGCAGCTGGTGATTGGAAGCTTCATCACAACAATGTGCCTGCTCATGTATTATGTCTTGTGCAGAGGTTTTTGGCAAAACATCAAATTACCCAGGTGACTCAGCCCCTCCTACAGCCCAGATTTGGCACCCTGTGACTTGTCTTTTTCTAAAACCAAGATCACCTTTGGAAAGGAAGAGATTTCAGATTATCCATAAGATTCGAGAAAATATGGGGAGGCAGCTGATTGCAATTCCAAAACAGGATTTTGCAGAATGTTTTGAGAGAGGGAAGAGGTCTGAGAGGTCTGGGAGGACTGTGTGAGGTCCCAAGGTGCCTCTTTTGAGGGGAACTGAGGCATCATTGTATTCTCTACAATGTTTCTTGAGTTGTGTGTCTTCAATAAATGTCTATATTTTTATAGTGCATGGCTGGATAATTTCTAGATGACCTAATATACTCACATAAATACCATAAAAATTTCACTTGAGATTAATGCTTTGAGGGTAAAAGGTACGTATTTCTTTGCACTATTTTACAGAGGGGATTTATCCAATCCTCAGTTGACCAAGGAAATGGAAGGTGATGCTGGATGAGTACCACTAGGGCATATGAATTTGCTACATTGTGACATAGTTATTTTGAGCCATTAATTGTAAATTCAATGACTGTATATTAAGTAATATCTGAAAACTAGTGAAAATGAGAACACAATTATCTAAAATCTATGGGACCCAGCAAAAGCAGTCCCAAGAGGGAAATACACAGTATTACAAGTGTATCTCAAGAAATAAGAAAACTGTCAACTAATATAACCTTACACCTGAAAATGAGCAAAAGAACTATAAAAAGAAAAAATAAACAAAGCTCGAACTAGTAGAAGGAAGAAAATAATAAAATCAGAGGCAAATGAACAAAATAGAATTAAAAATACAAACCAGCAATGAAACCAAGACATAATTCTTTCAAAGAAAATAAAATTGATCAACCTTTAATTAGATTAATTAAGAAAAAAAGAGAGGAACCAAATAAGTAAAATCAGAAATGAAAAAGGAAAAGTGACTACTGGTACCACAGAAATACTATGGATTAAAAGAAAAAACTACAAACTGTTATATTCCAAAAGTTAGATAATCTTGAAGAAAAATGGATAAATTTCTGGAAACATAAAATCTTCTAAAACTGAATCAAGATGCAATTGGAAGTAGGAACAAAATAATTATAACAAATCAATTTAGTAATCAAGAAACTCCAAACAAAGAAAACCCTGGGATGAGGTGGCTTCACAGTTGAATTTTACCAACATTCAAAGAAAAATTAATACCTATCCTTTTCAAATAATTCCAAAAAAAGAAACAAGGTGGTGATGTCCACCTTTACCACTCTTATTCAATGTACGATTAGAAGTTCTAGCCATAGAAATCAGACAAGAAGAAGAAATAAAAGGCATCCAAATTGGAAAGAAAGAAGCAAAACTGTCATTATTTGTAGATGACATGATACTACACATAGAGAACCCTAAAAATTCCATCAAAATAAAAAAACTACTAAAACTGACAAATGAACTCAGTAAAGTAGCAAGATACAAAATCAATATTCAGAAGTGAGCTGCAATTTTATACACCAACAATGAACTGTCAGAAAAAGAAACTAAAAAAAGAATCACATTTACAATTGCATCAAAAATATACTTTGGAATAAATTTAACCAAGGAAGTAAAAGACCTGTATTTAGAAATGTATGTACAAGATATTGAAGAGAGAAACTGAAGAAGATACAAGGAAGTGAAAGCATATACTGTGCTCATGGGTAGAAAGAATTAACTTCATCAGAATGACCATACTACCCAAGAGCAATCTATAGATTCAATGCAATACCTACTAAAATACCAATAATGTTTTTCACAGAACTAGAACAAATCTAAAATTTTGCATGGAACCACAAAAGATCTCAAATAGCCACAACAATCTTGACAGAAAACAACAGGGTGGAAATATTACATCAACTGATATCAAACTATACTACAAGGATGTGTAGTAATCAAAACATCAAGGTAGATGAGTCCAAACATAGAGGGTCCAAAAATAAACCCACACCTATTGGCTAATTAATATCTGAGTAATGAAGCAAGAATATACAAATGAGTAAAGACAGTCTGTTCAATAAGGGAAGTTGAAAGAATAGGAGACACATGCAAAAATTTGAAGTAGACCACCTTCTTATATCACATACAAGAATAAGCTTAAAATGGTTAAAGAGTTAAATATAAGACTCAAAACAATAAATCTCCTAAAAGATAACATAGGCAGTAAACTTTCTGATATTTTTCTTAGGAATCATTTTTTTCTGATATATCTCCTTGACCAAGGGAAACAAAAGAAAAAATGAACAAATGGGAGTACATCCAACTGAAAAATTTTGCACAGCAAAGGAAATTATCAACAACAAAAAAGACAACCTACTGAGTTGGACATGATATTTGCCAATAATATGTAGGATAAAGAGTTAATTCCTCAAATTTATAAAGAACTCATACAACTCAACAACAAACAACCAAAATGATTCAATTAAAAAAATGGGCAGAGAACCTGAATAGATACTTCTCCAAAGAGGGCACGTGGATGTCCCACAGACATATGAAAAGATGCTCAATGTCATCGGAGAAATAAAAGTTAAACCCACAACGAAATATCACCTCACACTTATCAGAATGGCTATCATCAATAAATCAACAAATGTGTTGGTGAGGATGTGGAGAAAAAGGAACCTTCATGCACTCTTGGTAGCAATGCAGATTGGAGCATCCACTATGGAAAACAGTATGGAAGTTCTTCAAAAACTAGTAATGGGACTATCATGAGCTACCAGTTCAACTTCTGAATATAAATCCAAAAAGAACCCAAAACACTAATTTGAAGATATGTGAACCCCTATTTTCATTGTGGGGGGTTATTTGCAATAGCTAAGATATGGAAGCAACGCAAGAGCTCCATTGATAGATGAATGGATAAAAAACTTGTGGTACCTATATACAATGAAATGGAATGAATCCTTACCATCTGAAAAAAATGGATATATTTAGGGGGAAATAAGTCAGACAGAGAAAGACAAATCCTGTATGATTCCAGTTATATGTGGAATCTGAAGAACAAAATTAACAAACAAAATATAACCAGACTTACAGATATAGAGAACAAACTCATGGCTAGAGGGGAGGGATAAAAAAGATAATGGGATTAAGAAGTACAAATTGGTAGATATGAAATTGTCACATAGGGTTGTAGAGTTCAGCATAGAGAATATGGTCAATAATATAATAACTATATCAGGTGACAAGAGGGTACTTTAGTTACTGGGGGAACCCTTTGTAAATTATATAATTATCCAACCATTTTCTGTACACATGGAACTAATGTAAAGCAATACTGAATGTCAATTTTAATTAAAAAATAAAATTAAAAAATAAAACACCGTTAAAAAAAGAAGTAAAATACAATAAATTTATATGCCAAACCCACTAGTATCATTTACCTTAAAACTCAGGAGATGTAATTATTTTTATATGGATTTTTAAAACTGCTAATATGCAGCTGTTTGGATCTTTCCTGTGTGGGGGAGTTGTGCACGTGTTGTAGAGGGTGGGGAAAGAGACATGAGTCAGCTGCAAATGCTGAAAAACAAATAAACATGTACCTCCCTTTGTGTGGTGGGTTATGGTTGAGAACAATGAAAATCTGTCACCAGCAGGAAAACCAAGTAATTGCCTTAACCTGCTAAAGATCCCTTCTTACTCCTTAATCTATTTAAAACGTGACGCTTTATTTCCACCCCCTGCAGCATACTCACAGGTGCAAATGGCAACAAATACCACATTGCTTGAAGGTTCCCGGCAGTGTTCATTAGGAAGCTAGAGAAAAAGATGCTGAATTCATTTGTAAATCCACATAAATAATCTAATATCTGCTGTACTTTCTTTTTCTAAGGAACATTATAACCCATAATGCATTTGTGAAATGCAGCATTGCTTTAACCCCTGGCAAAATAAAAATATTCCATAGGTAACCCACTTTGTGAAGTCACTTCAGCAGATACTAACTTTTATGATATTGCATGATGGTGATTTCTCCCTTTGAAATTTTTGTGGTTATTTTTCTTGGAAACTAATAAAATTTGGGATATTTTTCTTTATTTAAGTGACATAACCTTCACAAAGAGGTCTCAAGGATAAAGGAGGGAATACAATATTTAATTGGTGGTAGTTTCCCATAAAATGTTGATATTGAATATAATCTTTATTAATACTTTTACAAATAAATATGTATGATTGTCATCACAATTATATAGCAAGAGTCTTAAACTTTAGTTAGCACGGCAATTATCTAGAGAATTTGTGAATTTTTTAGACATAAGCTCTTCACTGTTTTGTAAAATATCTTAAATATTCCTCATTAAAAATGTTTGTTTTGTTTGAGAGTAGAAACACTGTAGGCAATGACTATATTTAACAAGTATGGCAACTTGACTGAGCAACACCCTGCCTCTGGTGTTTGTAGACTCACATAAACACACCCATTTATTCATTTAAAACCCCTTGTTGAGTGTTATTGTGGGCTGTTCAGGACACAGAATTGTTTTTAAACTAAACATTAGTCCTTTCTGTAATGAGTAAACTAACTATAAGGAGAGGAGAAGAATTCAAACAAAACATTATATATCTATACTATAAAAATTGTCATAGGAGTGTTACAGAAAAGAATATAGATTACAAAGGGATCCCATTAATCTGTTCCCTGAATTCTAGACATTTATTTCCAAGTGCTAACTTAACATCTGTATTTGATATCTGACATCTCACACTTTACATGTAGAAAACTGAGCCCCTAATATTTTCCAAACCTACTCCTCTTCTAGTCTTCTTCAACTCACTTTGACCAGGACAAAATATATGAAGTCATCTTCAGCTTCTCTCTTTCTGTTATGCACCACATAAATTCTTCAGCAAGTCCTATGGGCTCTACTTTATCCATTGTTACAATTTTATTCCAACTTTTCATCATTTTTTCACTTGAATGATTGCAGTAGTCTCCAAACTAGTCTGCCACTTGATTACCTTTATGTATTTTTAGTACAGCAGTCAGAGTGAAACCATTATAACTAGAGTTTTATCATGTCACTGTTCAGCACAAAACCCTCCAGTGGCTTCCCATTTTTTCTCTGGGTAAAAATAAAAAAAATTCCATGAAATCATGAAGTCTTAGACAATCTACTTGTTTCTTACTTCCATGACCTCAAATATCGGTATTTTCCTTCTCGATCACTCTAATGTGGCCATGCTTCCCTCCTGTCTGTTCCTTAAACACGACAGGTATGCTCATGACTCAGGGCCCCTGCTTGGAACAGAGTCTACATGGCTTTCTCTCCTTCAGATGTGTGTTTAATTGTCACTCTTTGGGGGAAAATTTCCTTAGCTGTTCTTTCTGTGTTAGTCAGGTTAAACTAGCTACTGTATTCCATAGGCCTGAACACATGTCCTGACTTACACACAGTGGACATTTAATTATTAAACTTCAAATAGCACAAGGCAGGTGAATCTGGTGGGGAGGATTTGTGGTTGATGGAGTACTTTTCTCCATGTGGTGATTCATTTCCCATCCTGTGTTCTGCGTTAACCACCCACTATCACAGGGTCTACCAGCTTGCCAAATCTGGCCCCCAAATGTGTTTCTGGTAGGCTCCATAGTAAAAATGCTTTTTTATTTAACTTTTTATATTAAAAGGTTGTAGAAAAAACAGAAATATATGCAAATGTATAAGCTCCACAAAACCTAAACTATTTAATATCTATCCCTTTACAGAAAAACAAAACAAAACAAAACAAAACTTGCTATCCTTTGTAAAGAATCTAGGCTGAAATTAAATGTGGTTATCTAAAAGTCTTAAAGTTGCATGTTTTTTAAATTTCTTTCACTAAACCCTTTAAAATTAAAAGAAAAAGAAATCCTAGTTTGTGAACCATACAAAAGGCGGTGTAGGGCTGGGTTTGGCTTGAAGTCACAGCTTGCCACACCCCGCTCCATTGTCACACTCCGCTCCAGGCCGTTTCCAGGCTTCCATCCCAATAGACACAATGGAATTTTTATTTTATTAGCATTATGGAAACTCAACTTAAACCCCCCTTGTGCTAAAAGAATGGGGGTTGTTAGTTTAGGGGAAGAGGAGAAAGGCGTTTGTTTACTTTTCAGCATCTTTCTGTTGCTTTGACTGGTAGTCACAATCCAGTAGGAGGCTGGTGACTGGTGGGACCCAGGACTGCTGTAGCCAAAGGTCTGGGGCAGGCCTTTGTGATAATTTTCACTTGAGCTAAAATTTTACTTTAGTAGCCTGCAGGGGCCACTAAAGTGCAAGTCAGGACAATGAACTCTGGTAAAAAAGGGACTTTCCCAAGTATGTCCTGATAAAGCATAAGGCACAAAGTGTCTGTCACTATAAATATATATCTCTCTTCTGTGGTCTTTGTATTCATGCCAGCAACATTCACTGTGAATTGTAACATTTCCTTACATGTATGACTACGGGGATAAAAATAACAACCATGTGCTAATAGAATTTATTTACTTTGTGTTGAATGTCTGGCATTCTAGCACACAGCAAATATATGAAATTATAACAGGCTAAACCAGTGACTGCTATTGTTTTGAAAACAGGAGAAATAAAATTTTCCTGAGTGTTGGCAAAAGATATATTTGGGTGGAAAAAGGGACATGGAAATTGTACTTGCCAAAACAAAAAAGTCATGAGGTGAAAGTTTCCTTTGTTCTCCTGTGAATTGAGTTAATATCAGGTGATGTTTAACCTAACAGTGAGGACATTGGAAAAGAAAAGAACCAGCCTGGTAGTATTAGGTCAGCTGACACCAGTCCTCATTTTCATTTTACTCTTTTGTACATGATGGAGATTATTGAAATACCTAGGATTATAATATAGTTAAACTGGCAAAGGTAGCATGTTTTAGTTTAATTCAACACATATTTGTTTAGGGCCTGCTGTGCATTAGGCATGTTGCTAGTAGATATGGACATAATAATAAGAGTTAGGCCATGGACCCTAGCATTATGATCCCATGGTGTATTGGAGATGACAGCACCAGGAAACCTATTGTGATACAACATGGTCATCACTGTAAATAAAATCAACATCACAGAAAAAGATCCCTCAGATGGGAATCATTTGACAGGGGTTCAAGATCCCAATTTCCTATAGTTGTTTTGGGCAAGGTGTGATGGACTTGCTCTGCTGTGTCATTTGTAGTCTTAGAGAAATATTTACCTTGCCAATATGAGAGAGTAGATTGATAATTCATATATATGTGTATATGTTCATGTGTCTGTATATATATATCTATATATATATACACACACACATGACTCTTCATATACATATATATATGAAGAGTTTACTAGATAAATGATGGGGTAGTTTCTAAGTCATAACTTTTATCATTGAGAGAGCTCAGTAGCAAAGTGCTTTTTCTTTCTTTTACCTAACTCCATTGCTAAACTAACCTAAACTACCTTGACATACCAAATAAAATATTAAAAGTACTCAGTAATGTTTTTTCATAGATAATATAGATGTTTGGTTTCAACACCACTTTATATTTTTAATTTACTTTATAAATTTCAAAACTATCACTACAAATATTTACCAACTTAGCCTTCTGACAGCATTTCAACAACCAGAAAGGCCTCCACATTTGTTAAAGGCAGTTTTCCACATTAGATTCTCATATTATCAGTCACAGTCTCATTAAATGCAATAAAAATATATTTTGTTTTAGTTTTAATGGGAAATATATATTTTTTATTTATTAAAATAATTGGAATGTGATTTTTTTCACCCTCTCTCTGCCTTTGGCTTTGAGTTTTTAAAATTCTTTGTATGATCATGCATTTGCACATATTTAACATCCACAAAATACCTTTTAATCAATTATTGGCTATTCATAGTACAGTAATTAGCATGTGTAGAGAAATATATGGTTGCAACATCCACTTGTTAAGCTTGTGACAAACATGCATCTTTTATTTATTGGAAATGTCAAGGGGTCCTTGCAATGTATGTCTAGTTATCAAACGGTTTTAATTTATATTTCAGGTGTATTTTATTATACAATTTAGAATACTTGGAAATGAATTCATTATGTAATCCCATACGATTTGAATTAACAGAATCCTTCTGGTAGCGTATATGAATGTTTTCTCCCGGCTGTGTGTTTACTGTGGCAGGATTAGACATGAGAATATATCTCACAACTGTCAGCATATTCAAAAGGGAAAAATGAATCATGTTAGTGTTAAAAAATAAATAAAAAATAAATTTTAAAAATTGCTTTATGTCATCCTCTAGACAACTATATGCCTAAACCACCAAATGAGGTACTTTCCTTTATAGTTATTTTATTTTCATGTGCAAAGGCTTCAGCAAGTCTGTGCAATTTTCCAGAGTATCAGAAACCTGGTCATCATAGAAGTCTGGGGTGTGTGTGTGTTTCTATCTTATTATCTTTTTAAACAGAGTGAGACTGCTACAAGTTTCTCAGAACTTACATTTCAAAGAATGAAAAGAAACAGAAGAATGTGCCAATCTTAAAGTGGGAGAAGCATGCCTGGATAAGCATCCAGGCATCTGGACAAGAAAGAGCAGTTTACTGTAGAAGGGGAGTCAGTAGCATGGCCTTCAATGATGCGGCCCCATGTGTGGAAGTGTTCCATTTTACTGGCATCGAGCTCTGCAGCATCTTCACCATTTTCTATGCTTATGAGCCAGTCAGTGAAAGGAAAATTGAGTCAGGGCAATTGGAACACAAATGTAAAGATTCTGTTTTGCTGTAAAAGAGTATTGGATAGTAGCAAGACCAAACATTTACAAACACACCATAGCAAGCAGAAACTGGTATTTCTGAGTGTTCTGTATTTCCATCAGCCACAGCAGAGAGCAGCCCACAGACTCTGAGAAACATACATGATCAAAAAACTATGGTACATTTACACAATGGAATTCTATGCAGCAGAAAGAAAGAAGGAACTCCTACCCTTTGCGATAGCATGGATGGAACTGGAAAGCATTATGCTAAGTGAAATAAGTCAGGCAGTGAAAGACAAAATACCATATGATCTCACCTTTAACAGGAACCTAAACAACAAAACAAACAAACAAGCAAAATATAACCAAAGACACTAAAATAGAGAACAGGCTGACAGTGACCAGAAGGGAGAGGGGAGGGAATTTTAGAGGAAAAGAGGAAGGGTTTACAGGAACAGTATAAAGGACACAAGGACAAAAACTAGGGGTGGGTAGAAATGGGAGGAAAGTGGGGAGGACTGGAGGGTGGAAGGGGATGGGAGTAAAAGACAGAAAACTGTACTGGAACAACAATTAAAATAAAAAAATAAAACAGTGATTTGAAAACACACATGCACACACACACAAAAAGAAAATGTGGTTCTAACATCATGGTGCTTAAGATGGCTTTGGATAATTTACAGCAATCCCGTTAGAATTTTCTGTGGAAAGCAAAGCCTCTGTATTCCAATTTGCTTAGGTCAGCAAAAATATCAAAAAAACAAACAAACAAACCAACATCAACAAAAATAACCCTGTGATGAAGCTCTGAAGCTAAAGCATCAGTATGTCCCTTTCACAGCAGGGAGGAAGGTGGCTTTCTTAAAACAGACCTGGGTGCAGACGATTCCTACTTCAGAGATGAAATTGTTGAGTTATAAAAGTGAACGAAGACCAAATGCTTTTTATTTTTAAGTAGAAAGATGTTATAGATTATCTAATATGAACTCCTAATTTTGGAAGAAAAAAATTGAGACCGAGAACTTTAAATTATTTACTTAATATCACAGAGCTAATGACAGATTTTAGATTATAGACTAAATCTCTGATGCTTGAAACAATGTTCTTTCTTACCCTGCCATGCCACTTCAAGTTATTTAGTGCATATTAAAAAAAGTAATAGATTTCAGAATTTATTTCTTGGTTATCAGAGACAAGTTTGAGTAAAATAGTAATTGTGAATAAAATTTGATTCAACTATTTTTAAACAGGTGCTTTCATTTGTAACAAGAAAAAAAAAGAACCTTTCTCTAGTCAACTGAACAAGAATATTATGTGAACAGAAATGCAAACTGAAGCATCATTCAGTCCCCTCTCTCTTCCTATTCTCTGAAAAACCTTTTGTTTCTATGTAGAAATTAGCTAGAGAAAAGAGCCCCTTTGCCTGAAAGGCAGGGCACTCACATTATCAAACTTACTGTTCTGCCTTCCTCTGTCCTCTGCTGCTCCTTTTAGTATTTGGAAGGTATAATTGCATTTTTCTATTGGCATTACATTTGTAATTATGCATTTCCCTTTATTTTCAATAACTGAAGGATGCCACATCCCCCCCCCCCCCCCCCCCAAAAAAAAGGGAAAGAGGAAGAAAGGATGAATAAGGGCAAAAGCAAGAGAAAAAAAAAAAAACAAGAGAAATCACCTTTTGCAAGCTGCTAATCATTGTACAAAGCCACAAAGGACACAGAAGATGGTAGAAAAGTGCTATGAAGCACAGAGAAATAAACACACTCCAGACTATATTGGGGATGGGTCACAGAATAAAAAGCTACCTGGTAGTAAAGCAAGTAGATTGAAAAGAGTAATGGAAATAAAACCCAGAGAGACATCTCACTAAGTCCCACAAGAGAAGGAAAAATGGATTTGGTCATTTCTAGCTGAATGTATTGGATGAGCCAATATGAAACAGAAAGTGCTTGTGGCCATTTTTAGCAACTCCCTCTGATTTCCTCCTGTAATTCAAGAGCTGTCTTTAGTATCACAACCATTCCTTTTCTTCCTCCCTTCCCACAACCTTCTGCTGTAGTTTCCACAACTCAAGTCCCAGAAGATCTTATTTCCCAAATGGACTCTTCAGTGCTCACCATGATTAGTACCAAGGACTGCAATACAACCTATCAACTTATAGGGAGAGACAGTATGGTAACTTTTATTTCCAACTTTAATCTTAGGTTCAAGCATAAAGCCTATAGCTACAATCTTAAGAATAGATCAATGTCAAGGTAGTAAAGGAGGTCAAACTGAATGCAGAGAGCTTGGGGCGGCTGAAAAATCATACCAGGGCAGTAGGTCATCGTAATTCCACTTCATGAATAGTTTACAAAGCAGGGACTGGTGGTCCCCAAGTCATTTAAGGATTTTATTGCTTTGCCAGGCAGCATGTATAGAATCTTGACTGTCAAACATTAACACCTTAAGGGCTCTCTAAGGTTGGTGGAATTTTCAGTTCATTTGTTCTGTCTCTATAAAGGAAATAGAGTTTATAATAGAGAATTTAGTGCACTAATATCTTCATTCCTGGTATCAGAGTAATGTTTGTAACTCTGATGAAATAAGTACAAGATCTGTGTTACAGTGGAAAACACCATGTATATATGGCTAGCATTCAATACATTTCAATAAATTCCACATGTTCAAATATTTACTGATTAAAAGTGTAAAAATGGTAAAAGTAAAGGGATACAGGAAGAATGAAGAAAAAGAAAAACAGGAAGGAATGGAAAAGGGTGGGAGAAATAAGAATGGCATAAAAGAAGGGAGAAAATAAACTAGAAAACAAACTAGATAAGAAGATGAAAGCAGTGGATCTATTAGATTCAACTATAATGACACTGTTGCAGAATTCAATTGTTCAACAGTGAAGTTATTTTTAAAGTTAGTCATCAAAATAAATGACATTATTAAACTTGACGTCACTATAAAATTAATCTAGTCCATTTTGGCAAGCAGTTGAGCTTTAGCTTGTAAGGAAAATGCATAGCTTATTTTCTACAGTTAAAAATGTGGTATGGGAGAATGCAGAATAAAGAGGTGGGAGGGCCAAATGATGAACAGATCTGATCCATGCGCAAAAAGAACTTCACAGATGTAACAATACACACCAAAAATATTTGGCATAGCATTTTGAATTTAGAAGTGATATTTTATAACAGCATGAATTGTTATGGGATGTCTTGTATTCCCGATGACTGACCTTTATGGTCCTACATTTATTTTTTGAGTTAAGTTTGACATTCCAACAAAAATGAAAGATCCCCACAATGAGTGTCTTGAATGTGACACACATATACACACAGAACACACACACGTGCACACAGAATAAAGCAAAATCCAGTACTTAATGAGCTAGTGCCTTTAACAACTGTTTCTCTCATTTCTATTTCTCTCTCCCTCTATCATTATTTTTGAAATTCAACAATCAATTATCTAATTTTCAATGGCATGGGAACTGCCTCCATAATAATTTCAGTGGAAGAGCAGAATATCCCCCTCTATAGTTTTCAGAATTCTGTGGAAATTATGCATAGAAAACACTGGAAGCAGATATAGAACGCATGATATTAGTAGATGATGGATTAGGGGTGATATTAATATTTTCTTAATGCTTCTATGCATTTTCTAAATTTTCTACAATTTGGAAATTACTTTTGTGATATATCATTGTTTAATGAGGATATATTGCTGGTGGCATTATTGTCATCCAAGTGGAAAGGAAAGTGAAACCTGCATTTCATGCAACAGTGACTACTTTTTAAAGCTCTTTGAAATCTTAGGTTTCAGTGAGCATTCTCAATTTTTTTAAAATTTTTTGCCCAGCTGAAAATTTTATCTTACAAATGTTTTAACAATGCCTCCAAGACTGATCAGTACTCTCTAGCAGCCTTCAAGAAGGTAAAGTTTCAGTACTAATTTTAATTACAAAATGTGTACAGATTCAGACACACATACTACTCTTACAACTAGAATTCTAATATACTTTTTATTAAGTTTATTGGGGTGACATTAGTTAATAAGATTATATAGATTTAAAAATAAACCAAACCCATCTGAAGTATGCCAAAGTGTTGGGCCAAATTGAAAATCCATATTCACAATAATTTAATTACATGAATTGCATTTAAAAAAAACACTGTATTGATCAAAAAGTTAAAAATGGAAAACTTTGCTTCAGCTTTTTAGCTGAATTTTAAAATGATAAAAAAATGATACCTGATGGCTAATCCATATGAACATTACCTCACACAGGAAGCTGGCTATTATCTTTTAAAGTATTCATAATACTCATTAAGGTGAAAGGGAAAGGAGAGATAGGAAATGTTTAAACATGTAGGAGTTTAAACAATTTTTTAAATTTGCAATATTATTTATTAATGAATTTAAGATTAATTAATAGAACCGTAAATTGGTAAAACCAAGTAAAATACACCTATTTTTTCCCTCTAGGTTAAGGGAAACTGTTGTAAGAAACTCTTCATCTTCGTGAAAGATTTATCCTCACTTTGTCCTAACACGTGCAGCAGTGTCCTTTTGTTAAATTTTCCTTTTAGGGAAGCTCTCAAATTTCATTCCAGCTGAAATATATATTTAAGAGAGTAAGGAGGAGGTGCGTCTAGTGTAATTTTCCTTTAGAATATCATCTTTGGCCGGAAGCCATGTGTTGAATTAAAGAATCATAATACAGACCCTGCACCTAAGGCACTGCACCATGCCTGAAGAAATGTTCGCTCCAACTGCATCTCTTTCAGAGCAAAAGGTGGAGAAAGAAATGATGTAAAATCATGGTAGGACTTGAGATATACAGTTAGGGAGAGGAACATGCGGACCTCCTGTATTCATATCACAGTCTGTAATATCCCTTGCCCACATGAGGCTGATGGTCCACAAAGCTACCAAAAGAGGCTTTGTTTGTCAGCCTCCTACAGGAATATTCCACCCTAGATAATCACAGAAGAGTGTCTATACTCCAATTTCACACCTAACTTTGTATAAGACAACAAGATGTTGAACAACAGGAATCGCTGACAAATTTCATTATATAAAATATTCCTTTTTCTATAATTTTTCTATAACTTTTCTATAACTATCACTCAAGATAAATTAATAACTAGTAAAAGAAGATAAGTGGTGCTGATACTTTTTTTTTTACCAGAGATTCATTGAATAAGGTTTTTTTAAATAAAATATTTAAAAGCATGAGTTAAAAGCAATGAAAGTAACATACAAGTTGGTGACATTCTGGTGCTACTGTAAAGTCCAGGTGTCCTTGACCTGGCTCTTTTACTACTGTGTGGAAGAAAAATCACCAGGTATGTTTAGAAATGAATTGCTCTGCCAGGCTGCTGTGTCAGGATGATGTAGACATTGTGCATATCTTTCTTTTCTTTTTAAAAGAAAAAAAAACATGAAAAATTATTCTCTAAGGTAGAGATTAGGGTCAGTTAAGTGGGCATTCTAGTCCAGGTTTCATAAGCTTTTCTTCAGAAACCAAGGGATGGCATGCTTCAGGTGAGATGGAGTGCATCTGGGACTTGGGTCTTGCATAGGTTTATCTGCTGTGAGAGCCATCCTCACTCCAAATCTGTCTTAGCAATTTTCTTTTAGAATAGATGCAAACATTATTTCATGCCAATGGGAGCTCCACAGGTCCTTATTCTCTCTTAACATGAACTCCAATGTTTATAAGAGTGGAGAGTCACACTTCATTCTGCCAGCAAATCACTGCTACACAACACACTCCATTACTCGTGTGCATGAACACAAGTGCAGTTTGTATGTGTGTGCACATGCATATCCCCACCTACTCCAGGAATGGTTCCCGATAAAAACATAAAAGTACAACTTTCTGCCTTTATTTTCACATACTCCTAATAAATCTTAAGTCTTACATATAGAATGTAGCATAGAAATAACTCATCATTGTATTAACAGAAGAGAGCTTAGAATAATGTGGGTTTCCAAATGTATTGTTTAATTATGAGAAATCAAACAGAAATAAAAAGAAATAACTCTTTTTTATAGTATCAAGAGGATAGGCTTTGGAATAGTGTATGTATCCAAATGAACTCTTGTAACTATTTGTCTTCCACAAATCATTATCTGAGCACATATTTGTCTTTTGGGTTGACAAAAATCCTTTGCCAAGTCATACGGTGTCAGTAAGAGATTGGTACCTTAAAACCTTTTGTAGTCTTTTTTAAAATTCATGATTTAATACATGTGAAAATAGGAGGCTGCTATCCTAGCAAGTTCCAAGATTGATTTCTTCAAGTTAATTGTTGCCAGCCTCACTTGACATGTACAAACACAATCAATATAGTTATACCACAGATAATCACTCATTAGAAGGAGTCCATCCATTTCAAACACTTATGTGTATCAATTTATCATCTCATTTTTGCGCACACCAGAATGGTGTGTTTACCTTTCAGTGGCATCATTTGAATAGACAAGGTTAATACCAACTTAATTTTACTTTAATGGTAATTTAAATGAAGTGCTTTGATAAACATGAAGCCCTGGATAGTCTTCTGAGGAAATTCAGTACTTCAAATACTTTCAGTATTTGTGATTGAATAAACAGTATAAACAGTTCTGATTTTTTTGATGGATGATTGTTCACACTATTTGACTTGGTCTCCTCCCTTTTATGTGGTATAGTAGCTGACTAACTCAGAGGCGTCAATGAATTACACCCACACTGAACTGCATCTTCTTTTAGTCAAAGTCTGTTGCAAGGGATGTTAGTTTTGTTATCCAGGACTTTTAATATTCTGTTTTTGCATATTATAATTGGGTAATAGAGCACATAAATTGTTATTCCTATTGCCTCTTCCCTTATTTCTTCTCTATGTAACTCTTTTCATTGTTAAAGGATTAGTGTTAGCATTATTAGCTATAAGGCCTTCACAGGCTATACCTAGGAGATCTAGTCTCTCCACTGTGACCCCAGAGCACTTTCCCTATATTCCTCCCATATCACTTACCACATTGCATTAGAACTATCTGTGAAAGTGTCTGTGTGCCTGACTAAATACTGGTCTGCCTATCCTACAATAGCTGAACGATAGTCATGTCTCTTAGGCATGTGAGGAACTTAGTGGGCAGATAAAAAGCACTCTACTGATATTAATAATCATTCATAACTTATGTTTAATACATTTTCATCCTATTGGTAGGCCTGTGCTGTTTTTCTCTTCTATTGTTTTTCTGGTGTCCATAAGTTTCTATGTATCAACCATACCCTTTGGTTTCAAGATCTGAGTCGTGGGTCATCACCTGTGGAATCTGTTATAATTTAAGAAGTGTTTTCAAAATAAATTAGCTTACTTAGGGCTGACATCAACCTAGGAAGATAGGAACTATAACCTCCATTAGGAAAAAGCCAGAGAATGATAACAATGTATAATGTAGATAGCTTACTTATATATTGTGCTTCTTATTTAATCCCCCAACTCTGTGTGAGTAAAGATTTGTTGTTTGTTTTTATTTATTGGTAATTCTCAATACCTGGAACAATCCCTGGCATAGTAGATGCTCAATAAATAATTGTTGAATAAATTTATATCTATCGACATACACACACAATGAACAAATATTACTACATGCTTATTAAATCTACCTCAGTGAAGTCTCCTATGCTTTCTTGATTAATTTCCCCTGTAGTTTCTCTCAGTGGCAGCCCAGACCTTAACCATTCAAATCAAGTCTTTCCCCTCTCTCACCTTCCTCCAGCTGGAAAGCACCTTCACAGAGAATAGAGGTCTTTAGACAAAAACTCTCTGACCCTCTTACCTTTACACATCAAGACAGCATGGTAATTTCACCTTCATCCTTTCCTGACTCCCTTCAAGGCTGATATTTCCAACTACAACCTTATTCTATTCCTCTTCAGCCTCTATTGGAACTTTTTTCATTAAGTATTTCATTTTGCCTGTATTTTAATCCATTTCCTTTCTTCTGAATTGTTTCACAAATGCTGAACATGATGAAGTCACTCTTATAATCTAAATACTATTTCTCCTCTTGGTTTCAGCCTCCTTCTCTTCCTTCACACTCTCCTCCATTTATCTTTGTCCTCACCAGAGGTTTCAATGTCATATGTTTTTGCCATCAGTTTACCTAGTTTCCATCCTCACCAATGGAACTCTATTAATAAACTATGATCTCTTAATTACTAAAACCAATGTGTAGTTTCAATGACCATGCTTAGTTTTTGCAAAGTCTTGAATTCATTTGACGTGCATTTTAGAGCACTTTGTCTTTTGTGACTGACTCTCCTCTTTCTAATCCTACCTGTCTTCCTGACCATCATACTCTCCCCTGTCTATGTCTTTGGTGCTTCCTAATATTTGTTCTCGGTTATTTATTTATTTATTTATTTATTTTTATTTGCCTCCTTGACAATCTTATCTATTCAAGTGATTTGGTTACCATACAAATGTTAATGACTCCTAAATCTAACTCTGATGACTTTACTTCTAAATATGAATCTCAAATCATACATTTTGCAAAATTGAATTCATTATTTTCCTCAGAATCTGTTTAATCCTAAAATTTTACATTTTTTAAAATGACTTCTACAGTTGAAACCAATTAGTTTAGCCATTATTATTTATCTTTCTCCCTTTTTATTATTTATATATCATTGGTTATTAATTCCTCTCGAGTTATACTACAAATAATTGTTATTTCCTTCTCTTCTACTTCTACTGCCTCTCTATTTCTACTTCTGCTGCTTTCATGCAAGCCTTTATCACCTCTGCTCCAGACTATTGCGAAGGTAACATGAAGGGTAGCCCTGAATCTGGTTTTTGTTTCTTGCCATTCATCTACCCTTCATATTGCTGCTGTAATTTTATTGTTAATACAAAAGCCTGAATATCAAATACCCTGATTTAATCTTTCAATGCATTTTATCATCACAGCATAAATATTAAATTCCTTGGCCTGCCTTACAAACCTAAGATCTAACTTGTTCCCATCAGCTTCATCACTCAGAGGTCATTGTTATAGCCTTCCTCTTTTCATTCCCTGCTCTCTTAGTCACATCTGTTCTGCTATATTATATACAGACCCCTATTCATGTCCTGTCTTCACACCTTTAAAAAATAGTTTTCATTAATCCAGAAATGGACTAATGAAAAAACTAATGTCTTCACTTGTCAGTCTCTTTTTCATCTTTTAAGCTAGTCTTTACTTTTTAAGACTCAATTGTCAACAACCCTGTTATCCTTCTCTGACTCCAACCCAAGCATACGTGATGACTTAGTCCTTTGAATATCTACTGTGATTTGTGTATCAACTTAAACCTCTTGAACCAATGACTATCATTTTTCATCTTCATATTTCTAGTGTCTTACAAATAACACACAGTAACTGATAGGTAGCTGTTATTTAAAGACTAGAAATAACCTATATTATAGTATGAGTCATGTCTTATTATTTATTTTCATGAATGATTACTAATTAGTAGACAGTGTAATTCATAATTAGTAGGTAAGTTGAACTTCCATGATTGATCTTCTTCATTGTATTATAAAAATCTTTTTTTCATGTTTTCTTGTGGTAAGAACAGTTAACATGAGATCTACCCTTTTATATTCATAAGTGTACGATTGAGTATTATTATGTAGAAGTGTAATGTTGCACAGGAAATCTAGAAATTAGCTGCATAACTGAAATTTTATGCTCACCGATAGCGACTTGGTTTTCCTCTCCTCCCAATGCCAATAATTATCTTCTTTGCTTCCATGAATCTGTTTTAGATACTTTGTATAAGCAGAATCATGCAGTATTCAATCTTTGGTTACTGGTTTATTTTATTTAGCGTGATGTTCTCTAGATTTATCCATGTTATCACACATTGCAGGATTTACTTCTTTGAAGCTGGGATCTCAGAAAAATATTAGCATTTCCATATTCCTTCCAGAACTGGACATAATTACAAAATTGTAAAAAGAATGTAAATGGCCATCGACAGATGAATAGATAATTAAAAATGTGGTACGATGCATACAATTGAATATTACTCAGCCTTAAAAAGAAGGAAATCCTGAGATATGAAAATCTTATAAAAGCAAACACCATGAAAATTATGGATTTGGGTATATAAAATTAATTTTTAGCTGTAATATAAACTGTTATTCCTCTAGCCAAAATGAGCTTTTAGTAATTATAAACATACCAATGTGATAGAAATAAGCCCCCCCAAAAAAAAACCTAGTAACACACAGATTTATTTTTAGATAAAGTTCAGGACATAAAAGTACAAGCAAAAGTGAAATCAATCAGTAAACATCTTTCTATTTGGGTTAAACTCACAGTGTTTGAAAATGGCTGTGGGTATCTTGGCCAACACTCGGCTGCCCACCTTGCTTGTCCTCGCTTAGATTTACTGTAATGTACACCTGGAAGCTGGGACACAGCATGCTTGTGATTATTTGTGTTGTTATTATACAAAATTAAACTGGTGTATATCTCTAAAAGAAGAGTTCTTAATACCCCAACATTACTTGTATATTTCAAAACAATAATCCTGCAAATAATCCCCTAAATCTTCCAGAACAGTAAAAGCATATTTAAATAAATTACAGGGTACAGTCAAAATCACCAGGCTTATGTTTTCTTAACTACTTAAGTGATGAGAGAAATCTTGATACCAAATATATTATTTTTCTTACACGATGATAATGTTATTCTCATATTTTACCTAAAGTTTCAACTTCAGTACTGCAAAAAATAAGGAGCAAAGCAATACCTACCTTCATACATATTTCTGGAAGAGTCCTACCACACAAATCTGGTATACTTATCTTGGAAAAAAAACAATAGGGACATATTGAGTCTTCATCAAAATGTCAGGAAGTTGGGGTCATATTTCTACCTCTTTTACTTATTCATTATGTGCCCTTCTGTCACCTCATACACACTGCAATGACGTGAAACCTGTTTCTAATATTATGAGGTCTCAAGTGGTAGGTGAGGTGGGGAGCAAATGTGTATGCTGGAAATATGATAGGGCTATCAGAAATATATGCAAGCAGCTACACAGGCAGTGAAACATAAGTCAAGTTCATTCTGCTACAGTGTAAAATAGAATTTTTTCATAAGATGAAAAAAGTAAAACCATGAGAAATTTGTCATATTACTCAACTAATCTTAACATCTCAGTTTTAAATCTTTCTTCTTGCCCTCTTGAAATTATTTATTGATAATAAAAAATGTATACCTTAGCATTGCTCAGCACATACAATGCTTAGCTAGTATGTAGCTGAGTAAAATTTAGTAGTTCAGAACATATGACTTATAGTGAAAGAATTATGGATTTGAGTTTTATTTCATACCTGAGTTGTGTGCTTATGAACAAGATACAATCTGAGCTTAAAGTATCATGAAGCTAAAAATGCATATCATAAAAACACCAGTCTTGTAAGTATTTTTTGTGGTAGTGAGTGCAAGTGTTTAGTACATTACAAAACCCATGGTAAATATAACATGATCTTTAGGTTCTTGTTATCACGATTCAGTTGTAAAGATAATTAATTACCATTCATTAAAGATCAAAATCAGGGCAGAGATGATTCTGAACAAAACACAATGGTACATACACAGTTCTTTGTTGTAGTCAAACTGCCATGATCCATTGGTGAGAGAGTTGCAATACAAATGTGCAGAATTTCTCTTTAATAGAAATTGAAAAAACTTGAACTTGCATCACCATGAGAGGGACAATTTTGTCGATTTGTGGAAATTGTGGAGGTAAAGCAGGTCTGGATTTCCTTCTGAGCCCATGGAGATAGAGGTTGAGATGTACAATTTACTAACAGGTGTTGCTCAGAAATTAGTTACAGACAAAAGGCCTCAAACTACAGGACAATCTGTTAAGTTGAGGAGAAGAGAGCCAGAAAGTTCACTTACTTGAAGATTCATCTTGATATTCATTTTAGGGAGTTACTTAGATAAATTTAGTTATTGAAGAGCTAGAGGCAAAACAACAACAACAACAACAAACCAACAATAACAAAAATCCCCTCCCTGTGCAAGGAAATGGACTGGTAGACTCAGGAAGGTGCAGTTTCCCTGCAACCATTCTCCTTCCCCCAAAGGCAGAAAACCAGCTCACCCAGGGCTCCTCTGAAGACTCACCAGCTTTCCTGCTTCCATGGATGCACATGAGTTATATTCTTGTCTGATAACATCTGCATGCTTCATGTCTTGAAGTGATAGAGGAATAATTAATGGTATGAATTTTGTCAAGCATGTCAAGACCCCCAAAGATATGCAGCATAAATATCTCATGGTTGTATACATTATCCCTTCAGCTTGGTTTGTACCTGGTATATGGAGGAGAAAAACTTGCATTTATCTAATAAACTTACTGATATTTATTTTAAAATAAAATCAGATTTCATTGACTGCATTCCTTGGATTTTGAGAAAAGTAGTTTTTTTAAAATGGTTTTTCCTTCATTTGTCCTCATAAGTGATTTACATGATATACATATTCCTTTACAGAATACTTTAAATCCTTGGAATTGGCCATGATAGCCATTATGTCTCAACATCATTTTTTTGTTCAAGCACATGTGTTCTCTCCCTACAATCCTATAGTCTTCCACTCCTTGAGAATATACAAGAAAACAACCTGTAAAAAAAAGGTGGAAGTACATAAAATAAGGCCTATAAATTCCTATAGGTTCTTAGTTAAACCATTGTATTTTTCTTTAGTAAAAGAACATATTTTATGCCCAGATAATTGAGCCAATATAATGTCATTAACTTCAGTTAAAGAACAATAGCAGCAAGATATTTTAATAAGATGATCAAGCTGCTGACCACAGGGCCAGCTCCTTTCTGATGTACGCACTCCGTCCTGATTCATTTTGAAGGTGCTTACACACACAGAAGACATGCTTCTGTATACCTGTGTTAAGCTGTTCTGTTTATGAGACAGGGAAGCTTTCTGTAGCAGTGTGCTGTGGATATTTCTCCCTGTGCAGCACCACTGAATTATTTAGAACTTGATTTGTCCAAGAAAAGCTTGGCTACACTACAACGACAGAGTTATGCTGTAGAAATGAAATATTGTTTAAGGAATTATTGGTGCAAAAAAGGCAACTAAAGCAGAAGGCACAGTTGGTTTTCCAAATATACATACACAGCACTCACATTTATCATAATTCAAGAGCTTTATGGGGAAAATCTAGCATGTGTTTTGCCCTTATAAAACTGTCTTTATATTCTATGTGCATCTGTTGGCTGGCTTTTCCCCCAACCCCCTTCTCTGCAGCCTTCTGTATTAATTTTTAAGGGTTCTTCTTTTGTCACTTATATTCAAGATAAGAAGAATATTTCTTTTATATTCTTTCCCATTTCCTCATACTCCTCAATATCATAGTGCATGGAATTATCTGTATGAGATGCATTGAATAACATTTTACTTCCTTTAATATGTTTTATAGACCTTTATCTTACTGGTTTTAAATATCATTTCTTCTCCCTTTCCCCATGTCTTTTTCAAACTGGTCATTTTAAGTGTTTGGCCTTCTTGTATACTCACTGCCCCTACAGATAGTCCTTCTTTGCCTGGTTGTGATATGCACAGATTTGTTACATTGTCTTAGTTAAATAACACTAGGCCTCAACTACCCTGGAATATTAACTATGAATAATTGCATAAAGTACAAACTTCACTGCTAGCTATTCAGCCCACAAATCACCACATCGATAACAGATGAGAATCAGAACTGATGATCAATCACATCACTTCTTTCAGCCTGCTGATGATTGACTCCTGCACAGCTGTTGTTCAGTTCACTCACAAAAAACAAAGCATGTACTTGTGTTTCTAACTCCTTTCTCTGAATGCTAAAATCAGGTGGCTTTGTTCAACACTAGGTGCTTGAAGATGGGAATAGACAAACAGAGATGGAAGTGCAGCAAAGAAACCAACATGGTAACACTGGAAATAAAATTTGAATTGAACATAAATGGAGTTCTAGCTGATCCAGGAATCTTGATCATGGTGCCCTAGATGCAAGACTCCAGGGTAGCTGCCTAGATTGTAGAGGTGCAAGCAGAGGAACTTCATGAAGGCCAACTTACTGACATAAATAAGTGTTGTGGTGAAAAGGATGAAGATGTCCCAGAGCAAATGGCACTCATGTATAACTTCACATACAAGGAATTTCAGAGCTATTTCATATCACTGTGAAAACAAAAAATAAATTGTTGAAAGCTGATGGATACTTAGAAAGGAGTGTGACCATTCACCAGACATAGGAAATATTCTTATTTTCTTTTTTATACTGTGAGGAATAAAGCAAGTACTGTTCAAGTGAATCTTGATCATCACTTTATAAAGAACAAAAGCACCATTTTCAATGTTTCTAATGCTTGAAATTACAATGTACTAAATACACATTTGTTTTAGTAATCTTTGTTTTGCCACACATATGTAGTTGGCATTAGGGGAGTTTTTAATGTTTTGACACTATTTTTAAAGGCTGCAGAACACTTGTGGTTTTTCCTCTTTGCTTATTAAAATCACATTGCATGATTTTAGCTTACACAGTCATTTCTGCAGTGCAACACTGCTGTGCAAAGCAAAGGCTGCCTTGCTTAAAAGTTTAAGATATAGTCATGAGCTTCTTAATTACTGAGATATATTCTGAGTAATGCATCATTAGGCAATTTGGTTATTGTGCAATCATAAAGTGCCCTTACACAAACCTAGATGTTGTAGCCTATTACACACCTAGGCTATAAGGTATAGCCCATTGCTGTTAGTCTACAAGCCTGTACAGCTTGTTACTACACCAAAGAACATGAGATTAAATCAAGCACAAGAGAAAATGATGCAATCAAGAGGCATGGTAAACACGACAGATATGAGGCCCCTGTAAAACTTTTTTTAATAAATAGAAAAGGTGCATTCTAAAATAACAAAAGAAAGCTTAGTATAGTAAATACATAAACCAGTAACATAGTCACTTATTATCATTATTAAGTACTATGTACTGTACATAATTGTATGTGCTATACTTTTATAAGATTGGCAGCACAGTTGATGTTTTTATACCAGCAACACAAACATGTGAATAATATGTTGCATTACAACATTACAACAGCTATGATGTCTCTAGGTGATAGGAATTTATGAGCTCCACTATCATCTTATGGAACCCCCACTGTGTATGTGGTCCTTCAGTGACCAAAATGTCTTTAGGTAGATCATGACTGTATAGGAAAGTTGTAGTTCTGTCAGTTCAGTCTCCTAGAGCAAGATTTTATTAATTATTTGAAATATTTGATGTATCGTAATGTCACCACATATACTTAATGACAAATTGACTGATACAAATGGGGAGTATGATTGGGTTTGAGGCCAATTGTTAAACATGTTCTATGTGACTGATGTTTCAACAAATTCAGATTAAGAAAGTTACTGTCCAGGTGCCAAATCTTACCCCATTGGAGAATAAAGTATTTCTATTATTGAAAAATAATATTTTTATTGTAATGTTTTTTATTTTTTTTTGTTATGAATAACAAAGAGATGTGAAATATAAAGTTTCCTCAGGTTTCATTTATGAGTTTCATCCTTTCTCTCTTCATACAGCTTTCTAAAAAATACTTTAAACTTAATCATATAAAGAATGTCTTTTTTCTGAACAGGTTTTATTACACAGAGAGGCTGGGGCTCAGCCCTTCTCGGCTGCTGCTTCCCTCATGGCTGCCAGGACATTGCTCAGTTCTCTCCTCCTCTTGTCATGTATGTGTGTTCCCACTCTTTACTTGATGAATTCCAGGGCCCTCTAGTCCTTAGGGACGTTGAGCTGCTCCATGGCACCCCGCTCACAGAGGGCAAAGCCACACACCCCTCGGATCATGTCCCACATGAACTTGGTGTGCTTAGTGAGGTGCCCACGGGGGCAGCTGTGCCTCGGCTTGCTCACATTCTTTGTCTCTTTGTGGCCCTTGTTGAGGTTCACGGCCATGGGCTAGCAGAGAGCCACAGCTGCCGTTCCTCAGTGAGATACAAACGCCATGTGGTCTCACCTATAGGTGGAACCCAATCAACAAAACAAACAAACAAGCAAAATATAACCAGAGACATTGAAATAAAGATCAAACTAATAGTAACCAGAGGGGAGGTGGAAAGGGTGTCTTGGGGGAAAAAAGGGAAAGGGTCGTTAAGGAACATGTATAAAGGACCCATGAACAAAGACAAATGAGGGAAGGATTGAGGGTGGGATGTAGAGGTGGGTGGGGAGGGGGAGTGGTGAGGGAAAATTGGAGACAACTATACTTGAACAAAAAAAAATAAAAATAAAAAGGAATGTCTCTGTAATTCTTTTGTGCAATAATGCAATTGGGATTATTTTTCAATAAGGTACTTATTTATCCTTTACAAAGTTTTTATATGTAAAGTTTTATCATACAGTTAAGAATGAAGGAAACCCCAAAACATTTTTTTCTATGAACAGGTTTGCACCTCTTTATCTGTATTAGTTCCTCATTGTTACTGTAATTACTTACCACATAATTGGTAGTTTGAAACAACACAAAGTTATTATCATACAGTTTGGAAGTCAGCAGTCCTTCAACCAAGGTGTCAGATTCTCCCCTTTCGAAGAATCTAGGTAGGAGAGCATCCATTAGCTTGCCTTTTCTAACTCTTAGAGGCCTCTTTCTATTCCTTGCTTGTCGGTATCAGAAATAGGGTATCAAATCCTCATGCTGCCATCACTCTGCTTTTCTTCAGCTGGGAAAATGTTTCCTCACTTTTTAAGGACTCATGTGATTAGAATGGGCCCACCAAGACAATGGCCATCTCAATATCTTAATCTTAACGAAAGTTGCAAAGTAAGTTTCCAAGAATCACAACATGGATGGCTTTGGGGGCCATTATCTGGCACAGCACAGTATGTGCCAATAGGAATAAGGAAATCACTATGATTCTCCTGACTCAATTGTTTGTAAAACTCAGAGCTACAAAATATTCTCAGTCATCAGAATTTCAAATTACGCTTTCCCTTCCTGATCTTTCTTTCCCATTACTCCTCAATTGTTTTCTGATTTTATTGTGTTAAGGTCCTTATTGTACCTGCACTTTTACTACAAACTACTAGTTATTTTCTTTTTCCTTTCACTAATAAGAACTTAAACAAAAATAGTACTTGGGATGACTACTTAATACACTTTTTAATTTTCCAAGTAGTGATGTTAAAGGACAGAACTAACAGCATATCAATTGCAGCACAAAACAAAGTAGAGGATGGGCATGATCACAGAATAAAAGGCATCTCTTTCAAAGGCAACAGAAGACCAAACACAGTATGGCTACCTCTATGCTTATTTTTCTACTTTTATTAAAATCCAGATAAAGAAGTTTGCATTTTGACTTAACATATGTGTAATTTTTATGTGAATGTGTTGACTTGATATATATTGAATAACTCCACCTGTAGTGAAGACTGAATGACCAAACTATTTTGGTGGTTTATATTTATTCTCTTTCACATGGATAACTGATGAAAATAGAAGTAATACACTTCTGCATCACTGAATTTGAAATATTTGCCCTTCAGCTAAATATTTAGTTGATTTTTCCCTAAAATGTCTAGAGATTTTTGTACTGTGTGGATACCATTTTGGAAGTGTTTAAAATAGAAATTACACATGAGGATATAATTGGGCTGGAGGTACAATTTTCTGTTGCACCTAAGAAGTAGCAGAAAAATCTAAACTCCCAAGGAAGAGAAGACTGAAGAGATGCTTAGAGGAAATCAGTGGTGATAAAACAGGTGACTAAAGAGAGAGAAAGATAATCACCTGTGCTTGCAGGGACCACTCTAATTTGTTTCCAGTGCCTGGTAAAATCCAGTTTTATATTTTCAAGCTTGAGTTCCATGTGTTTTTTCTTTCTTTTTAAATTATATTCTATTGAGTATGCCATTTCAGTTTTCCTGATTTTTCCCTCTTTGCATCCCTCGACCCAGTCCCTCGTCCTCTCTCTCAGGCAATCCCTACACCATTGTCCATATCCATAGCTCATGCATATGTGTTCTTTGGCTGTCCTATTTCCTATACAGTACTTTGCATCCCCATGACTGTTCTGTAACTACCAAATTGTACTCCTTTCATCTTTTTTGTCCATCCTCCTAACCCCCCTCCCATCTGGGAACCATAAAAAGGTTCTGTGTATCTACGATTCTGTTTTTGTTCTGCTTGTCTCTTTATTTTGATTTTTATATTCAATTGTTAATAGATATGTATCTGTTGCCATATTATTGTTCATATTTTTATCTTTTTCTTAAAGAAAACCTTTTAACATTTCATATAATGCTGGTTTGGTAATGATGTACTCTTTTAGCTTTTTCTTATCTGAGAAGCTCTTTACTGTCCTTTGATTCTAAATGGTAGCTTTGCTGGGTAGAGTAATCTTGGGTATAGGTCCTTGCTTTTAATTACTTTGAATATTTCTTGCCAATACCTTCTAGCCTGAAGTGTTTCTGTTGAGAAATCAGCTGATAGTCTCATAGGGGCTCCCATAAGCAGCTTTTCTCTTGCTGCTTTTAAGATTCTATTTTTGTTTTTAACTTCTGGCATTTTAATTATGACATGTCTTGGGGTGGGCCTCTTTGTGTTAATCTTGTTTGGGACTCTGCACTTTCTGGACTTGTATGTCTATTTCCTTTACCAAGTTAAGGAAGTTTTCTGTCATTATTTCTTCAAATAGGTTTTCAGTTCTTTGCTCTTTTTCTTCTCCTCTGGTACCCCCATAATGCAAATGTTATCATGCTTGAAGTTTTCCCAGAGGCTCCTTAAACTATCTTCATTTTTTGTTGGATTCTTTTTCTTCTTGCTGTTCTGATTGGGTGTTTTTTGCTTTCTTATATTCCAAATTGCTGATTTGAATCTTGGCTTCATCTATTCTACTGTTGATTACCTGCAAATTGTTCTTTATTTTAATTAGTATCTCCTTCATTTCTGACGGTTCTTATTTATGGCTTCCATGCCCTTTTTTATGCTGCTTAAGTTCTCACTAAGTTCACTGAGCACCTTCATAACCAGTGTTTTGAACTCTGCATATAATAGCTTGTTTGTCTCCATTTTGTTTAGTTCTTTTTCTGGAATTTTGATCTATTCTTTCATTTGGGCCATGTTTATTTATCTCCTCATTTTGGCAGCCTGCCTGTGTTTGTTTCTATGTATTAGGTCAAGCTGTGGTATTTCCCAGGCTTTGTAGGATGGTCTAATATAGTTAGGTACCTGTAAGGTCCAGCGGCACATCCTCCCCCATTACCTAAGCTGGGTACTTGTGGTACACCCACTTTGTAGGCTCTGTACACCCTTCTGTTGTAATTGAACCTTAATTGCTGCTGGTATATCCAAGGTCAGCTACCACCTGTGTTCTATACAGGGCTACACAGCATAAGCTACAAAGCAATCTACAGATGGTTGCCACTTATGCTAGGCTTAGAGGTACTCAAGTGAACCAAGGCCTGCTGCCACTAGTGCCAGGCTTGGGGCAACTTAGCAAAAGGTAAAGGGCTTGCTGAAGCCTTTTGCTGCCAGTCACACTGTTGTAGTTTTTTCTTTAATTCTGCAGTTGTAGGACTTCCATTCAGCACAATTTCTGATGGTTCAGACTGGTGGTTGTTCTCTAGGTTAGTTGTAGTTGTGCTAAGAGGTGAACCATGTTTACCTACACTACCAGCTTGAGGGTCCATGTGTTCTTTCTCATAAATTCTTATTTTAAAGAATTTTTTGTCATTTGAAACCCCAAATCTTTCTAAGATATTAATTATCCCATGTGGAATCTCCTGCTACTAAAATTATAAAATAAAATACTTCTTGGATATATTGGAGTCAATTAGGCATGTCTGATATAACAGATATTTAATGAGTGCCCTGTTATGCATCATACTCAGAACTAAAGCTATAAACATTAATAAGATGTGGTTTCTACTTGGTGAATTATCTTTTTCTGGGAAAATGAACATGGGTCCTACTTTGGGTCAGACAAATGACCCTTCACTGGTCATTTCTTACATCTGATAAACTTTCAGTATTCAATAGCAGTGCATTTCCATATTAATAAAGCTTAGATGTATGGTGGCAGTTTTTATGATTATTCTCAGATCCTTCCAATTTTAATTTAACTTTTTATTTAAATAAAGTAGAATGAGCATAGTAAAAGAGTGATGGAAATGTGGTAGATTTAATTGGAAGCATTTTTCTTTGAGGAGGATTTGTAAGAGTTCCATGAAATCCAGGTATACTTAGGTTCCGAGGGAAAGATCATTGGAAATAATTATGCTGTTTTCTCTGTGTCTGATGCCAAAGACCTGCTTTTTAAACTATAGCACACTAGTTAGAAGTTGAAGCTCCAGAGACAGACTTACAGGTTTTGAATTGTGATCCTACAATTTTCTTAGTGAATGATTCTAGCTAACTTATTACTTATTAACTTATTCTTCATATTTAGAAGGGGATATAATATTATCTACCCATATAGTCATTTTACAAAATAAATAAAATAAATATACAAAACTTTTAAAACAGTAATGGATATATATAGATTGTTGAATACATAATAGCTGTTATTATTACTGTTTTAAAATACATACTAGGAACATACCAAAGCAGAGCAAACATGCAAACACATTCAGCCCAAGTGGATAGAACCATAGGCATCTGAATTCATGACATAATTTAGGACCTGAGATATGAAAAATGCTACAAACTATGAATGTATGCACAGACACTAAATTATGCCCAGTATTATAGAGTCAAGTTAATGATGCAAGCCAACCCTCAGAAAATAGAAACAAATTTTTTATTCTTCCTTTATCCAGCTTTGCTATTCAGTAAAAATCAGTTTTATTGTTATTCACTTGAACATTCATTTTCTCTGTTGTAATAATTAATGGCAAAGAAATGTTTATGGCTTACTTATTTTTCATCAGAAAAAAATGATTGGGATACAGAGAGTAAATACAGATTTATTTCTGACAATAGTAGTTTAGCTAGAAAAGTTATATGCTAAGATATTCCTTCCTTATGAAAGTTATACAAATATAACTGAGTTTATTTGATGGATTGAGGTTAAGTGAATGTGATATAAATATTTATAAAACACAATTGTATTATATACATAATTTATATATACATATATATTTTATATGTATAATGGAAATGTACTGAGGAATAAATTTTGCACACAAATAATGCTGAGAAGTTTAAGCATCTCCTTCACAAATATAAGAAAATAAAACCAGGAAATATACCTCAAAAATCAGAGGCAAACCTAAGATGTGCTTCTAGGATTTACTTTATGAGAAGGGTTGAAATAGTGCAACTACTAAATAAATATAAAAATAATAATCTGTAGGGTGATCAATAAAAACTTAACCCAGATATAGTATTATACTGTTAATATATTATATTATCCAGGAAACATATCCCTGTTGTTATTTTAACTCTCCCTCCTCGTATTGGAATATTAATAAAGTGTTGATGACCTGGCTTAAGGCCTGAAAATACTGTGGTAGAAAGCCTTGGCAGAGGGAAAGCCAGATTGTACCTGTGTAGGGTTATTTATCATGCTGTCACTGAACCCTAGGGAAGTGCAGTTCCAGCTAATTTATTACAATGTTGTTTTCGTTTTTACTGGGCCTGGGAAGGACTTACACTGAGGCTATCATGCTGTGATCTGCACTAGAGTACCATCAGTGACAACGAGACTTCCCCTGCACATTTTTTATGGCACCCACTTTTCCCTGACTCTGCTCTCTTTCCTCTAACATTTAAGAGCATTCATTAAACTCAATAGAAGCCAAGAGCTGTATCTGTGAGGTGAGGACAGAATGTGGAGGATGAGGAGGTTGAAACAAATGCATGCTGCCCCAGAACTGCATGCATGCTAGTTGCAATTGTGACCTGTCTAAGCCCCTAATGCCTTTTAGGTAGGATGACTCAATAAACAAGATTTTCAAAAGTTACGGCTCTCTGTGGAGGTGAAAGAAAAAGGTTGAAAGTGATATTGAGCTACTAGAATTGCCAAATTTCTTTTCTAATATGGATGCACCTAAAAAATAAAATTGGGGTAGCGAAGCACGATGGGTTGAAAGTCATGAAGCTGAAGAAACTCAAGACTTGGTTTTAATCTTTTCCTCTCATACAGTCTGAGAGTAGCTGACTTCAAATATTCATTTAGCATTTAGTGTCCTTAAAAATTATAAGCCAGAAATCAATTGTTATTAGTTGTGGATATTTCCTGAAATATTCCATATAAATATATATGCACACACACACACGAGAGGACCCCAAAAACCAGAATTTATGAAAAACTCTGTATTTACTCTTACATGTTTAAACTTCAGTCACCTTTAAAGTACTTTCCATTGATGCAATCAATACACCTATCAAGATGTTTTTTCCATGGCTTAAAACAGTTTTTGAACACATTGATTTTAATAGCTTTTTTTTTTCAGTTCTTTTTTTTTAAGATTTTATTTATTTATTTTATTTTTAGGGAGGGAAGGGAGAGAGAGAGAGAGAGAGAGAGAGAGGGAGAAACATCAATGTGCGGTTGCTGGGGGTTATGGCCTGCAACCCAGGAATGTACCCTGGCTGGGAATCGAACCTGCGACACTTTGGTTCCCAGCCCGCGCTCAATCCACTGAGCTACGCCAGCCAGGGCTGATTTTAATAGCTTTTAGTGCTTCTGCCATTTTCTTTGTTTCAGCTCTTCCACATTGGGAAAATGTCTCCCTTTGGGGACTTTTTTACCCCCGGAAATAAAAACAAGTTGATTCTGGGGTGAGATCAGGTAAATAAGAGGGTGGTGTATGGGAACCATGCTGTTTTTCGGTCAAAAAATGCTGAACACTTAGTGGGTAGATGCCTTTATAAAGCACCCATCATGAAATGGGCAAACACAATGGAAGGTTCTTAAACATAAAAGTCACTGAAGCTCAAACGCAGTCTTTCACAGTAATGCTAGCTGGTACACCGATACAGGTGGATTCCTAGAAAACTTGCCTAGTGGAGGAAGCCTGTACTACAACAGATCTGCTTCCTAGAATATTCTGGATTTTTTTTTTATGTGTCATTTATATGTGTGTGTTTGTATATGTATCAACACCAGTAAGAGATGCATACTGAATATTTAGCTCAGCTGCACAAAAAAAAAAACCACAAAAATATTTTCATTCCTGAAAGGGCAGTGTATAGCTTATGTCAGTGCTCTCCCACTTTCTACCTATGCACTGTTATAGCCTTTATGCAAATGATGAGCATTTGCATGGGAGAGTGATGTTTTTGTGCATTAAACATCTGTCTTCTAAGAACTTGAAATAATATGAACAATACATGTTGTGTGAATATGCATTTAGAAGTTGCTGTCACATCTGCTATTCTATTTGATATGTGGTCCAACAATTCCTTGAAACATAGTAAAGTGGCTCATCTTTAGTAGCTAAAGTAACCGATAATAAAATTAAATGACCACTTTAAGTTACTACTTAACTAGTCATAGTCACAACTAGAACCCAGGACTACGGTGGCTAAATTGTGTATTATACAGATACTGTAATAGGAAGTTTGGATCTATGGAGCTATTAGTGCAAATATTTGTCTTTGTGATGCTTCACACCATTCAGCAAACTCCTTGCCTCCAGGATCAAGTCCAAATTCCTAAACAAAGAAATATTTGGACCTTCAGCCTAATCCATCATAGCTCCTGCTTCACACTAGAATCTAACAGAACTGAATCACTTGTATTTTATCCCACATAATTACCACTCACAAATCTTTGCTACGTAAACTTCTTGGAAAGCTTTCTCTTTCCTTTTTTCCTCCTCTCCGTTGCCCATCATCTAATCATTTTTCACATCGTACATCCCACTCCCCAGTAATTGTCCCTGATGCCCTTAACCACTTGCTTACCCTCTGCTAATCTCCCATAATTGCTCTACATGCACACATCTTTCTATTTCTCACTATTGTTCAAAAATTAGCTGTTAATGGGTATACTACCTGCACTATACAGTGACCTCAAGAAAGGCAAAGAAGAGCTTCATTCTTTTCTTACAGCTTGAACCCATAGCCAGGTGCCTTAACAAATATTAAAAATACTTGGTGACTATATCTATAAATTAATAAACAGGTTATTCATGCAATTGTTTAGCTAGTTAGAGGGCATATACTGACATGATTATAAGTTCAATGTACTTAGGGCCCAGTAAGTTATACCACCCAAGGCAGTAACCTAACTCTAGTTAGGTTTCTTCTCCACTGGGATATAAGAATCAAGTTGATAATACTTATGGAGTCCCTCCTAAGCAGTCCCACCCAAGACCTATAGAATCAGAAACTCTGTGGGGTTCAGCCCAGCCAGTTTTAGTATAATAAGTTCTCCAGGTAATTCAGATACACAGTATAGTTTTCAAAGGTCTAGGTATTATGCTAGTTTTGGCACTTCAAGAGTATAGGAGTATTCGTAAATAGAAGGATTGTGAAGCTAGGTGGTTTTTGTTATTGTTTTGAAAGCCCTGGCAAAAGAAAATGATAAACCAAGCTTAGTTAAATATTATGTTTTAAAACCAAAGTGCTTACATGGTGTCATTTATTAAAAAAAAAAAAACATTTCATGCAGTCAAGGGCTGATTGCTGAAAATATAACCCATGATCTAATTGTAAGTGTGGAAAATCTTGCAAAGTAACTGAAAGCATAATCTCCATAGAGAGAAACTATGGTAAAAGTCAGAGCTTTTAATAAGAAAAGAATGTGACCCTGAGAATTAAAATGGCCATATTTAAGTGAATGAATCTGAGAATCTTTCTCACATACACACACACACACACACTCACATATAGAGATATGCTGGTAAGTATAAACATGTGAATCTAGATATAAATGCATGTGTTCATGTATGGATGAATGTATAGATGAAGAAGTGATGGATAGAGGATAGATTTCATCAGGAAAAAGTGATCTCATAATTCATTCTAAAGAACTATCTCTATTTGGGGGAGCAGTGAGTGAGGATTCTTGGTCATGAATGAGCCCAAGCTCAACTTCTTGAGGCATGGATTGCAACTTCTACTTCCTGTGTTATTGTAGATGATACCTTTGTCACTCAACTCCCTCCAGAGGCATTTATTTTTACCTTTATTTGGAAAAATGAAGTTCCAATCCTAGGCCTATCCCCCAGCACAGATAGACCATTATTTTCATGTTCCTTTTCTAACATTTTCATATCAAGTATTTTAGCATAGACAGAGACCTAAGATGGGAACTCTCAGGAAAAAGATCATCTTGCCAGGGCTATGCTTTCCAGCATGGTGGTCTGTGGCTGTGTGCCAGCTGAACATTTGCATGTGACGGAGCCAAATTGAAATGTATTGTAAGGGCAAAGTACATATCAAATTTCAAAGGCCTAGTAAAAAAATAATGTAAAATGTTTTGTTAATAATGTTATATTGATTACATGTTGAAATGATTTATGTTGGACATATTGAGGTAAAATACATTATTAAATTACATTTATTTTTATTTTATTTGAACATTTTATATGATATGTGAAGATTTAAAAAATATACCTGTGGCTCACAATATATTTCTATTGTATATTGTACTGATGCTGATGATTTTCAAATATTTGGAAATTAAGCAAGGTTACTTTTTAAATAATTTATGTCCAAGGAAGAAATCATGAAGGGTATTTAGAACTATTTTGAAATGAATGAACATGAGAATATAGCATGTCAAAAGCTGTAGAATAATGAGTCAGTTCTTTGAGCGAAATTTTTATCTTGCAAGTACATTTATTAGAAAAGAAGTCGTAAGAACAGTTATCTCTGTTTTTACCTTAAAAAGTGAGCAATGATAGCGATCCTAGCAAGTGATAGAAAACTTCCTAACTCATTTTTGTATGAGATTTGAGTAACTCTCAAACAAACCTGATAATTACAATTCGGGCTAAGAAAAGAATTTCAGAATTTCAGATCACAAACTCTCATGATACAGATGCAAATTTCTGTAAAAGCAACAGTAACCTAAATCCACCAAAACATAATAAACAATAATATATCATAACCAGTGGGGCTTACCTCATAAATGTACACTTAGTTTAACATTGGAAAACTAAATTGATGTGATTTACCAAAGAAACTGAAAAAAATATGATTATCTCAACTGGTGGTGACAAAAGCCTCTACAAAATTCAATCCCCTTTAATAATAAAACTTCTCAGAAAGCTAGAAAATTAGGGAAACTTTCTCAATACAATGCAGGGCATTTATGAAAAACCTACATCTAACTTCATAATTGTGAAATCTTGATAGATTTTTCAAATTTGTTAGTAAGAAAAGATATTTACTCTCAGACTTCCATAATGCAGGGATATACCATGTACGTGGATCTGGAGACTGAGGATTTTATTGAAGATCTCACATTTCTTTAGAGATCCAATGCAATCCCAATCAAATTTTCAGCATGCTTTCGGTAGAAATTGATAAGCGGATTCTTAAATTAACATCAACATGTATACAACCCAGAATAATGAAAACACTTTTACATACCTGATTCTAAAACTATTCCAATGCCACAGTAATCCTGAGAGTGTGGTAATGGAGTCAGCATAGACAAATAGATATGTATAACAGAACTGCAGACCACAAAGACCTATAGAACTAAATTATGGGTGTAGCACCAATGCCATTTAGTAGGGATGTATGCACTTTTTAACCAGAGGTACTGAAACAACTAGATATTTTTATTAAAGACAAGAACTATGACCATTATGTCACTTCATACACAAATTTAACTCAATAAGAATCATTAAACCTAATCATAAAAGTTGGAACAATAAACCCTCTAGAAGGAAACATAGGAGAGTATCTTCACAGTATTAGAGTAACTAAATGCTTTTACAGAATGCAAAAGTACAAAAATGAAAAGGACATAAAAGTAAAAGTGATAAACTGGACTTCATCAAACTCAAAAATTTCTAGTCACCAAAAATGACTAGGAAAATTAAATTTATAAAAAGAACTCCTACAAATCAACAATTAAAAAAATGTATGACATGGCCACCAAAAGATGCTCACCTCGTGGTCACTGGAATCTGAGATTATGTTATTTTACACACCAAAAAGAATTCACAGGTGTGATTATAGTAAGAGCTTTGCAAGGAAGAGATTATTCTGAATTATCTGCTTGGGATGAATCTAGTCACAAGGGTTCTTAAAATCTGAGAATGTTCTGAATGCTGAGTTGAGAGAGAAAGGGAGATGTGACGACAAAGAGTGGTTAGGTGATGCACTGTTTTTGGCTTTAAAGATGGAGGAAAGGGTCATGAGTCAAGGAATGGGAGCAGCATGTAGAAGCTGGAAACAGCAAAAGCAAGTGGTTCTCCCTTAGAGCCTCCAGAAGGAACACAGCCCTGTGACACTTTGATTTTAGCCCAAAGAGACCTGTGTCAGATTTATAACCTACAGAACTCTAAGGAAATAAATTTGCCTTATTGTAAACCACTAAATTTGTGGTAATCTGTTATAACAGCATTAGAAAACACAACCAGTTAAAAATGGCAAAGTCTTTAACAGACATTTCACAAAAGATAAAAGAATGACCAATTAAGCACCGCAAAAGGTGCTTCATTTCATTAGTCTTTAGGGAAATGCAAAGTAAACCAAGTAAAATTCCATTCTACACCCATTAGCATGAGTATTATAACACAACAAAAAGAAGAAAACAATATACAAAGTGGATGCTGTGGATTGAATGTTTGTGTTCCTCCAAACACATATGCTGAAGCGCTAATCCCTAATGTGAGAGCATTTGGCAGTAGAGCCTTTGGGAAATAGTTAAGTCATAAGTGTGGAAATGACCTCTCTCTCTCCCACTCTCTCCCTCTGCCATGTGAGGATACAGCAAGAAGGTATCAGTCTGCAAGCCAGGAGGAAAATTTTCACCAGACACCAAACCAGCTGACACCTTGATCTTGGACTTCCTGGCCTCCAAAATGGTGAGAAATAAATATTTGTTTTTAAGGCACTCAGTCTATGGGATTTTCTATAGTAAGCAATCCACAGTGACTAAGATAATTGGCAAAGATGTGGAACAGCTAGTGTGACTATAAAATGCCACTCTCATATGTAGAACATCTCAACATTATGATAAAATTAAATATATACTTTATGACCCAGCATTTTCATTCCTAGGTTTTTTACCCCAAAGAAATGTAAATATATGTCTACAAAGAGATTTGTACAATAATTTTCATAAAACTTTATTCATAATTCCTAAAACTAGAAAACACAATGCCGTCAGTAAAGGAATGGATAAACAAACAGTGGAATAGCACAACTAAAAATATTAACCAACTACGAAAACAAATGTAAAACTGATTTACATAACAGCATGGATAAACTTCAAAAACATTATGTTGAGTGAAAGACATCAGATAATGGAGTATATATTTTATTATATTTACATTGTTATAGATCAGATTAATTTAAATTTAAGTTAAACTCCCAATTTAATGTGATAGAAATAAGAAAGTAGCTGCCATGAGGTTGAGGAGAACTGATGAGAACGATGCTTTATGAAATCTTTCAGGGTGATAGTAACAGTCAAATCTTGTTTAGAGTGATGGTTTCACTTGCATATAAAAGTGTCAACACTCCTTGAAACAAACACTTACGATCTGTATGTTTCATTTAATGTAAATTATACTCAGTACACTGCTCCCCTTGATTGCTATATTTGGACAGCATGCTGCAACCCTCTCACTCCCCGTCCTGTGACTCCTCTGAGATGATGAGTGGGCCACTTTGGGAACTTGTTCTGCTCTCAGCATGTGAAATCCAGGAGTGGAAAAGGATGTGAGTACCCATTTGAACATCATTATCCAGTGAGGGATGAGATTTCATCCTCCACGCAGAGAGATCTGAGATCCATTCTGTTGGTGTTCTCAGGAGCTTCTGTTGGGATCAGATGGTAATGAAAAAAACTTACCATGTGGTCTTATTTTTCCCTAATAAACTTTTATTCCACTTTTTGTATACCTGCTTCTTTAGAACACATTTAAACATAAACTAACTGAATACAAGACTGTCTCCTGTTCTGCTTGGGGAGAAGGCAGGATAAGACATCATCTTAAATATAAAGTGCCTCTCTTAGGATATATATAAATTTATCCAAAAGTAGAATATTAAGTATATATTTTTCTTAACATTGACTCTTATAATATAGTACTTTTAATAAAAGAGTTGTCCTAATAGTGTAATGGTTATGGGTAGTACTTTGATTAAAATTTATGTATATATTTAAGATTTATATATATAATGTAAATAGTCAGAAATCACTAATGGGTTTTTAAAGGTCATTTAATTCAGCATACTTTATATTTGATCCTGTTAGGGTAACCACAGCATTCTCTGTTTTGTTTAATGGCATTCATTTGAAACTGGCAAATATCTCCTATCACATTATACTGTTGAAGTGTTGATTTGTTATAACACATACATTTCCCAAGTGTTTTATATTTACCTATTAAAATCAGTAGCACAGTTTACATCTTCAGATACCATAGCGATAGTGGTTATCAATTTAAAACTTAAGAGTTTCATATTGAAAACTTACTTCATCATGGGTTTACTTTACAAAAATATATTCAAATAATATTTCAATCCTGCAGGCCAGGCTGGTATGATGCTAATTTTGTAATGTAGCTCAGTGCATTTTACTTTTTGTCATTTTATAAGCCTTTACTTTTCTAAATATGCCATACCCCTCTCCCCATTGAGGGCGACTTTCATTTAGCTGGGGTTAATATTTCCACAGTGTTGTGTAATTGAAAGAAGGAAGGATTTTGAGTATGAGAAAGAGGGATTGGTTCTCTGCCTCACTGCCTGCCAGACATAGATCCCTTAACTATTCTGTACTTAAGCTTCCTTACTGGAGCAAATTTTATTTCCTGAAAATGTCATAGCAATATTTCTGGTTCCTTATTCTCTTCCAGAACCCTATGAAGAGGGAAAACCTCCCGTCTCCCTCCCCTTCTGCTTAAACCTGGACAAGTTTCTGACTTTTCCAATAAATAGAGTATGGCACAAATAATACTGGGTGACTTCCACAGCAGGGTTAGAAAAGGGAATACAGCTTCCATTTGGCACTTTCTTTCTCTTGAGATATTTTCCCTTAAAATCCAGCCACTATGCTGAAAGGAAGCTCAGACTAGCTCACATAGAGAGGTCAAATGGAGATTCCCATCAGCGGAGCAAGTAGGTTCTTAGCCCACCGTCAGCATCCATAGCCAGATGTTCTGGTGAAGGAACCTTCAAATGATTCTAGTTCCAGTCTTCAAGTCTTCCACTGAGGCCCCAGAACACATCATGGAGCAGAGGAAGTATACCTTGTCTGAACTCTTGAACTATACAATCTATGAGTGTAAGAAATACTTACCGTATTCCACTAATTTAGGAGATGATTTAATTTGTGGCCACAGTAACTGGTAGAAATTTTGGTACATAGATGTCCCAACAGGTCTGCTATTACAAAACCTAAAAGCGTGGTTGTGGTTTTGAGACCAAGTGGAAGCTTCAAGTTGGAAGAGTCTTGGAGACTCTGCTTTGTCTTTTCCTACCCATAGCCCAGAACAATAAGCAAGTGCTCTCAAGAGTCTGTGGTTCTGATCATGTCTTGAAGTGCTTCCTGGTTTGAGGGGAAACAGGAAGAAGGAAGTTTGGGCATTGTGTTATGGTTACTGAGAACACAGTATTCTCACTGACAACATTAGTGCTAGGCTCCCACTTTACTGTGTTTCTCATTCTGCTGTTCTCTGTTTTGTCTGCTTTTGGTACAGAGTTATAGTATTTAATAAAACAGGAGAAGTGACATTAATGCTGTAAACTAATCATTATTTAGGAAAAATGAACATAATATTTTGAATACCTTCTCAAATGATAAGAGATCTCTTCCCATATGTGATTCTACCACTGTTCCAATAATTTTTTCATCTCCTTCAAGTCTTCTGTATTCTCTTATTCTTTAAACAAATCAACTTCAATCCCAGAGTTTATAGTAAATAAATGCCTGACAGTGATATAAAATAATTGATCAGCTTTACCATTTTCTGCACTTAAACGTTTCATTTTTCTTTTTCTATCAAGGTAGTAACTTGACCTGATTGTTCCACCTTTAAAAGTTGAGAAAGCAATGGATATAAAACTCCCCCCCCCCAGTTCCTGGATCCTGTCTTGGTAAAGGGCTAGCTGAACATGACATTATTATGACATTAGCAATAACTCAGTTTGTGAGATATGTCGCTTGTTTTATTACCCTCTTTTGTTTTGATTTTTCTTTTCCATCCTTTTTTCTGTCCCTGAAGTAAAAATGTAATTGTGTACAGGTAAAAAGAAAACGGTTCAAGGAGCACCCAAATGATGCCCCCTGCCTTTCATACAAACGCAACAGTAGCCCAGAGAGATTTATCATTGTACTTTGTAAAAACCTTTTTGGTCCATTTATTTATTTATTTTTGTTATGCCCACCCTGCCCCCTCACCCACTTCTTTGCACTCTGTGACTGCTGGTTCCTGTTTATCGGTGGTACATTTTCATCCATTTACGAAAAGGTGACACCACATCCATTTCAAGTGACAGCTACCAAATGGGCTAGTCTAGCCTGATTAAGTGCATAGGAGAGTTTCTTTTCTTTTTCCTTAAACAATAATTATTCACATAGACTAGGGGGTAGGGGGGCATATTTACTTGTAGGAGTTAAAAATTTAGTTAACTTCAAGGCCTCATTGATAGGGGAAATATTTGCTTAATTGTCTAAAAAGTAAGAGTTGTATTTACCAAGGCAATCATTCAGTAAACAAAGGTAACAATGAGCTATCTGCAAGGTTATAATCTTACCATTAAATAAAACATACATAGACCATTGGCCATGCTAAAATTAATAATCTATGAATCAGTTAAATGAAGATTCAGAATTAGCATGGTATGGATTTTGGCAAATATGTATTTGTATATATTTTGTATATATTGTATACATTATGTAATGCCCAAACTTCCATCTTCCTATTTCCCATCAAATCAGGAAGCACTTCAAGATATGATCATACCCACAGATGCTTGTGATTGCTTGGTTATTATTCTGGGCTGTGAGTAGAAAAAGACAAGGCAGGGTCTCCAAGGCCCTTCCTCTAACTTTAGGCTTCCACTCGGTCCTAAAACCAGTGCCACATTATTAAATACTGGCAAACATATACTCTCATTCAAGCAGATTTAAACAGCATAGTAGCAGTGATTGCTTATGTCCTTAAAAAGTAGAATACTAGGCCTTCCTCCTCATAAATAATTATATTAATTAGCTAACAATGATAAGAAAGCAAAACAAAATGACAACCTTATTTTCTGTGCATCTAATGGTTAGATTTGTTCTTTTAGAAAAATCAAGATGAAAATAAATAGTGAATGTCACCTAGAGAATGGATGCATCTTTCATGATGTCAGGTGGTTCTACCTGGTTAGCTTTTTTGTACTCAGAGCAATAGTGATGAAGAAAAGAACAGCTCTTTGGGGCCATTGGCTTTCCTGGCTCTGCTTTATAGCTGGGGAAAATCATGTAATCTACATTACTGGATGTATCACCTTGAGGTTCCAAGACATTGTTTTGTTGTTGTTTGAATTGTTTACTTTTATTTTTACACCTTTAATAATTAATTGTTATTGACAGGCAGTCCAAGATCTCCTTCTCAAGCCACTCACCTGAAGTGTCAAGGACCCTTAAAGTCATATTCAGTTTAAAGGAGTTAGGCCTGTTTTCAAAAGCCAAAGGAATGCTGTATATTCTCACTTATAAGTGGAACCAAATCAACAAGACAAACAAGCAAGCAAAATACAACCAGAGACACTGAAATAAAGAACAAACTGACAGTAACCAGAGGGGAGAGGGGAATGGTGGAAAGAAGGGGAAGGGTCATCAAGGAACATGTATAAAGGACCCACGGGCAAAGCCAAAGCAGGGGTAGGATCCAGGGTAGGAGATGGGGGTGGGTAGAGTGGAGGTAAGTGGTGGCAGGAAAATGGAGAAAACTGTACTTAACAATAAAAATAATAAAATAAAATAAAATAAAAGCGAGAGAAAAGGAGAAAATGAAATTGGAATCCATGGTTAGTGGTCTTGCTTCCACTGCTTTCATCGTGGTGCCATGTGTGCCACTGTGTGCCTTACCATGCCTTTGACAACCCGTAGTTCTGCATGGGTCCCAGATGTGCCTCAGAATTGGGTAGGACAGAAGCAGGTCTTTTTGTTCATGTTCATTGGCCTGGCTGTTACTTCCTGAATGTGATATTATGGTAGGGTAGTTGAGCCCTGAGCGGAAGCCAGCTGCAGCCACATACTTTACTGATATCAGGCCTTCTCCACGAAATGCTCAGAGCTGTGGGAAAACCCAGAGAGCTCTGCTCTCCTCACAGTGTCTTTTTCTTCAGGGTTTTCCTTGCTCTTTTCTGCCTCCAGATTTCAGTCACAGCTACTCCAACCCGTTCTCCAAATGTGAGTCAGTTTTGAAGCTTCCCACTCAGAAGGTCCCTTGAATCCAAGAAAAAATTACGTTGTGCCTGTGGAAAACTGTGCCAGTGAAAGATAGTTAGGAATGGTAGTAGCACTGGCTAAGCTACAGACATTTTATGAGGGCAAATGATGCCTTCTAGATTTACATTTTCATAATCAAAAAGGATTATTTGGAGGTTTAGAGTGAGTCAAAGAAGTTTGCACCTAAGTGATTGTCAATCATAATGATAAAGAGAGAAGAACTGGCAGGATTTTGAAAATTTACCTTTCCATGAGAACTATTTTATTAGCCTAGTAGAGGCTCTGTTTCATTTTAAAATTTTATTTGTCAAGACCCTCAACATGTGGTATAGATAGATGCTTCTCTCTTTACAGACTTCAAATTCACAAATTTAAAAAAAATCAATATGTGAAATAGGGTTTACAAATACTTTTGCAGTGTGAACCAAATATAAAAATAAATAATCAGAAAAAACTAAAAAAAATACACTAAATATTAGCAGCACTTAGTTGTGGGATAATCCATTCATTGTTATTATTTTAAGAAATAAATTGTTTATTATCTTTAGAATTAAAGAAAATACTAATATTTTGGAAAAAACACACAAAAGAGTAATTTCTTTATTGTTTTGTTTTGAAAGCAGAACTCATATATTTCAAAAACAGAAAGGTACATGGACTAAAATATAGAATTATAAGGCTTTTAATATCATTTATATTATTCCTATATTTAACTATTAGAGCAGCCTATCTCTAAATATTAAAAAGATAGTTTTATTTTATTTTAATTTTTATTATATTTTCCATTACCATTTAGTCCCCACATACCTCCTTTCCTCCTGCAATCACCACACTGTTCTCCAGGTCCTCGAGTGCTTTATTCCTTTTTCCTCTTTGCTCAATACCTCCACCCACTGCCTATCTTCTTAGCTAACATCCCGAGTTCCATGAATCTGTTTCTATGTTGCTTCTTACTTCAGCTTGTTCATTAGATTCCATATATCACTGAAATCACATAGTACTTGTCTTTCTCTGACTGGCTTATTTTACTGAGCATAATGTTCTCTAGGTCTATCCATACTATCACAAAGGGTGACATTTTCTTTTCTATGGCTGAGTAGTATTCCATTATGTAAATGTCTCATAGTTGTTTCATCCACTCACCTACTGATGGACACTATGACTGCTTCCATATTTTGGCGATTGTAGATAATGCTTCAGTGGACATAGGGGTGCTTCTGTTCTTTCAAATTAATGTTTTGGGTTCCTTCACTTATATTTCCAGACATAGGATTGGTGGGTCAAAAGACAGATCTGTTTTTAATTTTTTGATGAATCTCCATACTGCTTTCCACAGTGGCTGCACCAGCCTGCATTCCCACTTACAGAAATGTTCCCCTGCCTCCACATCATTGTCAGCACTTGATAAAAAAAGGTAGTTGCTCTTCACACAATTTTTCTCAAATATTTTTAGCTTGTATTTACCCTCAGATTTGAATGTATAGCCCATTAATATATGTCAAAATTCTTAAATTTATGTTTTCAACCTATAGGTCTTTGGGATATAATATATTTTAGGTTTTTTGCTTGCAAGTATTCAAAATTTCACTTATTTAAAACCACTTCCTTTGCTGGGCTGCAAATATTTTTAATAATCTTGGATTTGGTCACCTAACATAATGTTTTGTGCTGCTATAATATTGTTAACTTATGTTTGACTTTACAAAATGGAATGTTTTCCTTTCATTTTTCTGTGTAATTTCTTATTGTTCAAATCCCTTCATAATTTTATTTGCCTTCTCTAGGAAAATTTAAAGAACCCCAATAGGAGTGCTTACCACACCTCTCTATAAAGCATTTGTCTGTTGTGTTTGTCTTACTTTTTCAGATTTGGGTAAGATAATGCATTTAGTGTCATTTCTAATGCTTCTCTAAAAAATGCCTCAATTTAAAAAATAAAGTTAACCCTGGCTGGTGTGGCTCAGTGGATTGAGTGCTGGCCTGTGAACCAAAGAGCTGCTGGTTGGATATCCAGTCAGGGCACATGCCTGGGTTGTGGGCCAGGTCTCCAGTGGGAGACATGGGAGAGGCAACCACACACTGATGTTTCTCTTCCTCTCTCTCTCCCTTCCCCTCTCTTTAAAAATAGATAAATAAAATCTTTAAAAAAAATGGAAGTTGATTGTCTCCCAGTTGCTTCCTGTTCATCGGGCACCTGCAGACTAAAATGGTGGTCTGTAATACATTGTGACAGGCAGGTAGGTAGGTGAGTGGAGCCAGGGCCAAAAGCAGAAAGAAGGCAGCAGCAGTGGCCCTGGCAGTTTGGGATCAAGTGCAAGGAGTAGAAGAGCCATCATGATTCTTCAGAAGCTGTTCAAATTCTCTTCTATCATTCCTTTGGCAGTCTCTGTTAACTGGCAGAGTAACATTGGTTATAGCAGTGGCATTTGATAATAACTTGAAATTATATAAACAGTTTGTGGACTACAGAATATAAATCTAAGCAACAGGCATGTGGAGGACCTGCTGATCTTGTTCCAGCCTATATAGATGTAAACCTAATAAATGTAAAGCAGACATGACAACATTCTCTAACTTCATATTTGGAGATCCCAATTTTGAAATCATGGAAAAACCCCAGTCTTGAATAAATACTATTAATCTTGTAATCTGTCCATGATGAATTGTACAGCTAGTCAGAAGTACCAAAATACACATACATTTTACAACTGTCAAATGTTCCTTTAATTCTGATTCCAAATAAAGTATTTGGTTGTGTTGGGTAAAAAAATAAAAAGGGGTTTATAGAGAGCCTTGACTTATAGCTCTGCTTCTGAGATGGTTCCCCCCTCTCCCAACCCCACTTTCATTTCCTGTACAAATTAATAAACAATCTGGATAGGGCTTGAGAAAGTGAGAAGTGGAGATAAACAATCCAGGTAATTTTTGAGAAATTTCAATGTGGTATCAGTATTTTCTCAACAATAGACTGGTATTTGGTAGACACTTGATTTCTAATTAGAACTGGTCCACCAACAGCATAGCTCTGGTCCCCATGTCTTTACCCTCCCCATTTTCATCTGTGTACTAACAAACAACTAAATGTGGTTTTTTTGGCCTCAATATTTTAGGTTATCTTAGTGTAGATAGTTTTATGAAAAAAATAAGAACTTTATACTAATATTTTTATTTGGCATATGTGGGTCAATGTATCTGTTGTTAAACTGTGTCAATGAATTAATTGAAAGCTTGTAAACTAAACTTTCTTTTGACAAAGACAACTACCAGTTATCAGTTGATACAAAAACCATTGAACAAATAGTGTCAGGATATTACATATTCACTGGGTTTAAATTTTCACCCATCCATTATTTACTCATAATAAATTAAATGCACACCTGTATAGTAGATACACTTTGTAGTGCCATCTTAAACAAGTGATCAAATTTAGCATTACTAACAGTGAAATAAAACTTAAGTGCCATTTTATGTGAAGCAATTAAAAAAATAACAGCACCCCTTATGTGATGTTTTTGCCAAAACAAAAAAAGTTAATATCAATATAATCAGTCACGAAGAAACAGTCAAAGAGAGCTAGACTATGGGACAATCTACATGAAAATTGGCCTACTTCTTTTTTTGAAAAATCATATCACAGGTCAATATTATGGATTAAATTGGGTATCAATTAATTTCAAGTTACATGTTTTAATTATATTGTGATTATGTAGAAAAAATGTTTTCGTTCTGAAAAATGCATGGTAAAGTATTTACAGGTGAAATGTCATGATGTCTACAAATTACCTCCAATGGGTTGACTGTCACGATTAACAACAAAAGGTATTAAAACATACAGATAAAAGGAAAACAATACTGGCAAAATATCAATAATTTGTGAAAATAGTGAAGAATAGATGAATGTTCAGTGTTGAATTTCAACATTTTATTTACTAGATCCTGGGAGATGTCTCCTACCCATAGCAGAAAGGTTTGAAAACAAATGAACTGAAGCCAGCTCAGGAAATCCTCCTTCCAGGGTTTCTCTGGGAAATGTGTGTACAATTCATTCATAGCCAAGGGTCTATTAATGGTGTCAGGGTGTTTAGAAGGTAAGTACAGAGCAGTTATGGCAGTGAGCATCTGGGAGTGAAATTTGTGGCATCTGTGACTATAAAGTATGAATATAAATGTGCACGATTGGATAAGAGAAAGGATATATGTGTATATGTCATTATATGATGTTTATAACTCTAGTAAATTTGGAAGGCGCTATTTATAACTAAGAACATATTGAATAGCTTTAGATCATCTATAAGAGTGTGCACATTCTTACTCATACATGATTTCCAAAGGTATGAGAATGATAGGAAGATCAATACCACTCTAGTTGATTATGAGTCTGAAAAGATTGGGTTGAACATTTTCACAGACTAAATGACAATGTAACAAATCAAAAATGTAGAGGTCAAGTAAAAGGCAACCTAATTCCTACATCTTGTGGATAGTGTTGAGATCATTCCTAAGGCTTGACATAGAATTAACAAACACAGATGCTTGCTTGCATATTTCACTTCCTTATGTTGCTAGAAGCTATTGTTCTTGTTATCTCAAAACCTCTCTAAGACTAGCAGAAGAAAAACTTCTTTTATTTTTCAGTTAACGTCCTGTTTCAATTTATTTTATATTAAAAAACTTTATATTACAAAGTATCAGTACAGAAATGAAACTGAATTTGAAATTTCTTTGGATAAAGAATCATTGCCTTGGCCATCTGTTAAATATATTCGAAGAGGTCTGGCAGAATATTGCATATACTCTTGTCTTTCTTTATAGCTTTATCAGTTTTAAAGGTCAATTGTGATGGTGTTTATTAAAGAAAAGGACAAGGGAATTTGCTTCACCTTTAAATCTTTCACATACTTTGCATTAAGCTATCTTCTCAAGACATATAGCCCATTAAAGCAAATCTGGCCACATTTGTGGATTATAAAACATGTATAGTTTTTCTTCACTACAGAAAGACTATTTTATCTTTAATCACTACAGTTAAAGTACAACTATAATTGAAAATTGAGAAAATATTTAAGTGAATGTATCTTGAATTTGTTTAAATAATTAACCATCAATGATCTTCTTAAATGAATAGTTAACCAAGATAAATACTTCAAAATGTTGCATATATTAAACATCATTCAATCAAATTCAGTAACAAACACAGAAAATGAGATTTGATTTTTTCCTTACATACTTTTTATTTAAAAATACCATCCTAATTAATGTTAACCTTCAAAGTAGAAAAATTAATTACTTCAACTTTTACTGAGTGCCTTGTATGTCCCAGACCAAATACTAGATGCTTTTCTAAGTCAATCATCTCTAAACCTAAAGAAAAAAATAAAATGTTGGTATACGTTCTGTGTGGTACAAAACATATTTGGAAATTGTTGTTATTTTTCTTTTTGAATTGAAGTGGATATACTGACAATGGGAACTGAGAAGCAATGCCCATAGACACAAACATCTGGGAGAAAGGAACATAGAAAACAGAACAGAAGAAAAAGTAGAAGAATCAAGCAAACAAATTGGCAATTACAGAATAATCATAGAGAGGTAGACTATAGCACAGGAAATACAGCCAATACTATTGTGATAAATATGTGTGGGGCCAGGGGTGCCTGAAGGAGCAGGAGACCACTTTGTGAAACACATGATTTTCCAACCACTTTGCTGTACATTTGCAACTACTTCAGAGTCATACTGAATGTACACTAAATTGGGAAAAAAAAAAAAAAAACCCAGAAGGAACCTTCCAGAAGTCAAGAACTGGAAATCATGACATCTGGGACCAATGCTGCTGAGTGAATAAGATAATTCTGGCATCGGTCCATTAGATTTACTGTCATAAGGGTCACAGGTGGCCTGTTTGGAGGAATTGTGAGGACAAAACCAGATTATATTATCCTGAGGAATAAGAACAAAGAGGTTTTGTTTCAATATTGAGAACACCCTATCCTTCAAAACTGTCTGACAATGAAATGGACTACTTAGGAGATAATGTGTTTTCTGACAAAACAAATGCTCGAGGTGATTTTCAATTTTAGGGATGTTATGGCATAGACTTAATTAGGCGCTTGTTGGGAGGTGAGGAAGAAGAATGTGCTATATTTAATATCTGAATTTTGGGGGTAACAACCACCTTATGTAAACTAGGGAAGACTTAGGAATAATTATATTTCTATACATTTCCATATAGGTATCTTATTATTTAAATATTAAATTAACAGTTACAGTTCAATATTAAAATACACAGATTTTTTAGAGTATCTTGTGAGATTACGAAAATTAAACTTTCAAGTAAATAGAAGGTGAATAAGAAATAGCTGAGAAGTCATAACAGAAACATCACCTCATCAAACTTATTGGGCAAATGATATTTGGATTGAAAAAAGTTTTTTTCCAAATATAATCTGGGATAATGACATCTTCAATCTAAATTAAATAAAAGTAAGGAGAAGAACAAAGAAAAAGAATGCAGAAAAGACCTTTGGCCTGAAGAAATGAAAACACATCAATCAATAAATAAGGTACTTAGAGTTATAAAATTAAACATATCTCTATGTAACCAAAAGGTGGGTGTAACATCTGAACATTGGATAGCAAAAATGTTAAGGTTATTCCGAGCAATCTCACAATAGGAGATCCTACCTGAAACCAAAATATTTGGAGCACCTTGTCAGAGGATCCCCCATATCCCAGATGGCACCTATTGCTAATAGGGGTATGATTACAGAATTAACAAGTGTCTGTGAACATCTACTATGTCCATGGAAAAATTCTGGGCACTAGGAAAATAGTGAAGAGACAAAATTCCTTGACTTAATGGTGCCAGTGTTCTCATACAAGAGGACAGTGATGCTGGACTTATTAACTAAAATGTATGGTATGCTGGACAGTGATAAGAACAAAGGAGAAACAGTAAAAATAAATGGGGACATACAGGGTCAGGGGCCAGGACCAACCATTCTCTCTTTGTATGTAATTTGAGTGTCAAGTAATGCCATGTACAGGGTAGGATGTTCAGCTTTAACCTTCCAGAATTTCTATTAGTCCTTCTGCAACCTTCCTTAATTAGAAATACAATAAATTTATGAAGATGTGCACATTATGGAAGCCCAGCCTTGAATCTCCTCTTCATTTCTACACTTCTAACTATATCATAGCCTCTAATATCTTCTTATATTGAGATTTTGAAGTGCTCATGGAATATTGTAGATGTGTCTGAGAAGCAAAAACATAATGAAATGTTGCTTGGTGAGTATATATTTAGAAGAAAAAGATTTGGATGAATTACATATTTAATATATATATAGCCCAAGTATGTGAGGCTGAGATAACCAGATATACTCATTTCAAAACAGAAATAATGTTGTTCATGACCTCAGAATAAAATTAATCTTAATTTAGGTTTTCTACATCTGAGACAGTCCTCATGTGGGTGTTATCATGAATTCATTTTGGGAGTTTTTCCATGCTTTCATCAGACTGACCATCTCTGCTTCACTCAGCTCAAATGGATTGTGCTTAGCTTTTGCATTTTAATTGAGGGTAAATTATTTTCCATTTTCTAAGTTCTTGGGGAACGGGATGATCTTCTTGTATAGACAAATACTTTAAGCTAATAGTCTTTGGCCTCTCCAAGCTCTTCAATAAGTTCTTTGAGTAATGCCCAGAGATCAATGATGCCAGCTTCTATGCCATGGATTTTTGAAAGCTCATTCTTCTACAGAGTTTTCTTGAGAAGTAATTACTGTGAGCTCTCAAAGTCCATGCCGGTGGCCAGTTGTCATCTTAGTCTCCTGCTCTGCAAAATCGTTTGATTGTGAACCCTTGTAGATTAACTCTTCCACATTTCTGCTACTTGCTCTGCCAGAGATTGCTTTGTCTCCAGCATGGATGTAACTAGTACCTCAATTCCCCAAAGCATAGCTTTCACTAAGCTATCTATTCGAGCACTTTAAAGGTGGCTGGGGAATAACAAAAGTAAAATACAGAGGATGATTATAAATGCTGGGACCTGTCCTCTGCGTCTAGCCAGGGGAAGAGGTGATTCTCCAGGCCACCAGTTAAAGCTGACCTCCCTCTCCGCTTTCTGACCAGATGATTGACACGAGACTAGAAATTTCCCAAAGGGGAAGTTTCCCCAAAACAAAGAGCTTGGAGGTGGCCTTCAAATAGAAACACGTGTGTATTCCACATGTCTGCCCTCTTCTGTCTAAACTTACACCACACACCTGATGCCAAGTCTTTAATACATTTTGTACTACACTAACTCTTGTGCAGTTTCTTTTTGCAATTTTCCTCCAACGCGTAATTAAAAAATAAGTTCAAGTCACCAGGATTTTTATGTACTATACTTTTTTTCCAATTCTACCACATAATTCCTCAGAACAGGGAGTATTAAAATGTACATTTTTTTCTTCAGCTTCCACTGTTGTCTTATTTCAGTTGGTAGGCTGCCAGGTTGCTGGCATGACACCATGACCCTTTCATGCTGTCAATCTAAAAGTGTTTGTCTGAGGTCAGGCCCATACTAACAAGAGGTCTATCACCTACCTGTGATCTTCCCCATCTCTCACTGTCCAAAGATTTCAATCCATACCTCTTGGAATATTAAGTTTATTTAAGGAGAATCAAAAAATATTAGGAAAGCCATAGACAGTAAATGCCCTTATGCTTCAAGTACCACTATCAAAAAGGCATGTGTTGTATGCCTGCAAAATGGAATATAATTTAATATTTCTTTAAAAGGCAAAGCAAGGGAAATATTTTAATATCATTATACTTTACTGGTGGGGGTGGGAAGCCCTGATTCCCTTAAATGTTTCATAATGTTTTGTTTAAAATGGGGAAATTTACCAGAAAGGTACTATAGTAATTTGGAGTCCACATACTCATAGATTCTTCTAATTCTAATTTGCCCTTTCCTGGTAGTCAGCAAGATCCTAATGTTTTCCTTGACTACTCAGAGAGGTGATTTCTTTTCAGTAAATTAAATCAATTTCCATTTGTTCTTGGTCTAGGAAATTTTATTTTCTCTTGTCTTTATTCAATTTTCAATTCATTCTTCCCAGAGCATAAATCAATGTCTGTCTTTGATTTCATGGCAGGTATTCCTATTTCTTTTATATTATAGGAGAGCCAGAAAAAACCATTACATTAAACATCATTCCAAGCTTTGAAGTTTTAGTGGTGCAAAGTAATCAATATTAGGGCATTTTTAACTCTATGGAAATACCCAAAGCCTAATATTTAAGCAGATGAATGCTTTAGGAGCAATAATTACAGGTCTTTGGGTAGGTTTACCATTTCAGCACAATATAATTGAGCCAATATAGCATAAACCAAAAAGAAAATAATTATTAATGTCTTAACTGTCAGAAGAACTTAGATCATAATGATGATTTTGTTAAGATTCCATTCTTCTTTTCCTGCACAAGTCTACCTGCCTTGGTTAGATTCAGATTTGGCACTGTATTATCAACAGGTTTCTAGGAACTCTATAACAAAGTACCACACAGGGTGGCTTAAACAACAGAAATTTGTTTTCTCACAGTTCTAGAGGGTAGATTGCTAAAATCAAAGTACGCAAGGTTGGTTTCTTTCCAGGTCTCTCTCCTTGGCTTATAGATGGCCATTTTTCCTTCCTGTGTTTTTATATAATGAACACTGGGTACCTGTGTCCTAATCTTTTCTTATAAGGACACTAGTCACTCCGGAGACCTCATTTTATTTAACTACTACTAGAAACACTCTATATCCAACTACAGTCACATTTGGAGGTGCTGGGGGTCCAGGCTTTAACCTATGAATTTGGGAAGCCACAGTTCATCCCACGGTGAGCACAACCATCCCTACAGAGCATTCTATGTGTTCTGGTGGAAATCATAACATTTTGAGGGGAAAAATTCTGAGGTGGAATTCAGATTTATTTTGTGCATCTTCTCTGATAAAAGGTAAATGTACAGAAAATAGGAATTTATAATTGTATGTATCAAAACACTGATGAATAAGACAAAACTTTAGTTGAAGCTTCTCTGCTTACTTTATGTCAAGTAGTTGACTTGTCTTTCCACCCCTCTACTCTCTTCCACTCTCACACTCCCCTGTCGACATCGGGAACTATCTGCAGGAGTACTGTGAACGTTAATCTGGAAGTTTGTCCTATTATTGAAAATAGTTATTTATTTGGACTAATTACGTCAATAGCCCATCAATTGTAAGTATTATCTTATTATTTATTTTATAATTTAATCCTCGTGGTACATAAATTTTAAAAATTATTTTTATTTTATTTTTAATTTATTTTTTATAATCCTCATGATGCATAAATATTTTTTAATCCTTCTTAAAATGTATTACCTGTTGCAAAAGTAATGGATTAAAAAATGAATTTTATTTTAAATTATTATTCAGCACCTAACAACATGATTAAAAATTTTTCTTTAATCAGAATTTATGTATACAAGCTGTTATGTTCAGGTAGTGCTAGAAGAAACTAAGTTAATGACTTTATGTCAGAGACCTATATCTGTGGGTATTTTGAACTTACAGGTTTAACCCAGGTGACAGGGAGTAGTGATGAAAGGGACCAAGAACTAAAACATTTGCACGTGGACTTTAGTATTTTAAAGAGCATGGAAATCCTCTGAAATAAATTTATAACTGTATCTTTTAACTGAGACCCTTAGAGGAATGGCACAAAAATGCTTTATATACAATTCAGTGAAATTAATAGAAAGTGTAAGAATACAGTGAATAATTTCTAAACTCCAAAGGATAAAGATGAAAAGTATATTACAAGTTTATATAATGTAAAATATCTACATGTTTAAGAAAATCTAATGAGCATTTAATTAATGCTTAATAATTTAATTGATTTTCACTTCAGTTTGTGAGACACTTTGATATTTAACATTATATAAAATATAAATGATTGGTATTTATATATTTTTTAATTTATTAACTAGAGAGAGAGACATTGATTTTTTTGTTCCACTCATTTATGCATTCATTAGTTGATTATTATAGACACCAAGACCAGGAATCAAGCTTGAACCTTGGTCTATTGGGACAATGCTTTAACCAACTGAACTGCTTGGCCAGGGCTATGACTGGTGTTCTCAGTCAGCAGTTCCAGCTGCCCTTTGTGGATTGACTGTGGAAGGGGAGGGTGGGCTGTGTGGAGGAGGGCAAAGGGGGAAAAATTGGGACAACTGTAATAGAATAAAAATTAAAAATAAATTCACTTAAAAATTTACTATTGATTATTGACTTTACTTCTACAGTTGCCTTTGGTTTTCTTTGCCTATTTTTTCTTTTTAGATACTTACAATGGAGAGAAATACAAACTATATGGCTTTATCAAATGATGACAATGAAAGACAATTATGGTTTAATTCAACTTGTCACCAAGAACACTTTTATATAGTTATTGATGTCAAGAAATATAGCAAACAAAAATTATCTTATAAAACATGCTACTAAGATGCCAAGATATTTAAAAAGATAATTTCAGTATAACTCTCATTTAAATGAGGGTCAGTGTCAAACTTTAAAGAATAGAAAGTTAATACAGCAAACCAAATGGTTCTAAGCTTTCACAGCTCAATTGTTAGACCTGCTTGAATGAAATAACCATGTCAGATCAAGACGTTTGTTTTCACCCAATGTATGTAGCTGAGCACCTGGCAAACAGTTTTACAGTGCAGATACTCACAAATGTTTTATTTTACAGCTTTTGAAAAGTGTTATTTTTCAATGCTGTATTAAAATAATACATATATAGATATGTCTTTGAAAGATATATAGAAAGGTATATCTTCATGTATGTACTTAATTTACATATACGTATGTATAAGACATACATATATACATAAGTATATATCCTTATATATAAATGTAAGTTATCTAAATAATAAATATGTATATAAATATTTATTTATTCTTACTCTAGTAATTTATAATCTTGACACATATAGAAAACTACAAATGATAAATCTTATGTAAAATATAAAGAATCATATAGCTTCTCATTTAAAATGGTTTATTTTTAACAAGTACAGTATTTACTGAGAGTACATACTTCCTACAACCATAACAGCATCCAGAATATTACAGTATACATTTTAGACACATGCAATATATAGTATATACCTGTTTAATTTGAACAGATGGACATACACATTTTATAAAATGACAGAGGATATGTAGCTTTTTTCTTAAAAATCTTTCTTACCACCCTGGCTGGCGTAGCTCAGTGGATTGAGCATGGGCTGTGAACCAAAGTGTCGCAGGTTCGATTCCCAGTCAGGGTACATGCCTGGGTTGCAGGCCATGACCCCCAACAACCACACATTGATGTTTCTCTCTCTCTCTCTTTCTCCCTCCCTTCCCTCTCTAAAAATAAATAAAATAAAATCTTAAAAAAAAAATCTTTCTTACCAAAACAAATCAAAACAAAAAAAAATAAACAAAACCTTGAGTGAGGAACAAAAAAACAACCAAAACAGATGAATAAGAAATGGTTTTATTTTTTAAATAAATGGATGAAGCTGAGTTAAATTACTTGGGTAATTTTTGGAAGAAATAAAGAAAACTCACTCACAGAGGTCTATACTTGTCCTCTTGGGGGGACTTTCTCACAAAAAAAAGTTAAAATATGCAGTAGTGTATAATTATTGAACATAATGTACAAAGCATTGTTCAAGGTATCAGACAAAATTCTGAAAGAAAATCAAGTAACTGTATAATATACAATACAAAATATTCTTTTTATAAGTATGCTGTGAAATTTAACAAATGGGCTATAAATTTACTAGCAGATAAACATCAGGGACTACTTTTAGGTTGTAACGTTAATAAATTATATTCTCATATTTTAATCTCTATATCACATTCAAGGAACACAGTTCAACAGTTTAAAAAGTAATTTTAAAATAAAGAAAATCCTTGAATTTTTTGAAAAATAAAGGAAACATATAGACCATGACACTATCTAGTTTCTTATCTCTTGTTTTCCTGAGAAATCACAACTGCCTTGTAATTTTCACTATCAATCATCTACTTATTGACTAGCAATGCATGCCATTTTTCAGGGCCTGCTCCAGGAAAGTGAAATGTATGCTCTTCTCTTCTGCCTTTCTCAAAAGCATCTGCCCATCTAAGCAAATGACTGCTTCTTTCTACTTTTAATCTCTACTTAAGACAGGCTCAAGCAATGAGAATGAAGGTGTATGGCCTACAGACAGAAAGGGAGATGGGGCATGATAATGTAGCACAGAAACAGTAATCCTAAGAAAATATCTGCCCATGATGTGGGCCTTCTTTTTAAAGGAATAAAATGGAACAACAACAAAACAGATTGGATCTCTTTTTAGAACCTGGCTCAAGAAATTTAGGCAACACTGCCTGTCTTTAGATAACTGAATTGATTAAGCAGAAGAAACATATTCATTCTTAATTTCTTTACTATGACATATTTCTTCAGAGTCCAGACAACAGTTAGACTTACTGACCTGGTTGATTTACAAGAGGGAACTCTCCCCTAAAAGGATATTTGTTTATAAACAATTGTATATTTATTCTTACATGTTTAAACTTCAGTCACCTTCAATGTGCTCTCTCCATTTGAGGCAATACACTTATGGAGACATTTTTCCACTGCTCAAAACAGTGGACTCATAGATTTTGAATGCTTTTTAGTGCTTCTGCTGTTTTTAGTTTCACCTCTTCCACATCAGCAAAACATTTCCCTTTGAGGATATTTTTCATTTGGGGAAACCAATAAAGTCACTCAGGGAGAGATTGAGTGAATAGGGAAGGTGGAGTATGGGGGTCACGCCATTTCTGGTCAAAAGCTGCTGAATATTCAGTTAGGTATGGGCAGGGGTGCTCATAAATTAATAATCACGAAAACACATTGAAAGAGTCTTCAAAAAACATTCACTGAAGCCTAATGCAGCCTCTCACAATGATGGCAGCTGATATACTGATACAGATGGCTTTCTAGAACATTCCCTTAGCAGGGAATGCTTGTAGTACAAGGGGTCTACTTTCTGGAAGATAATTTTGGGCTTTGTTGTGTCTTTCTCATATTTTGTAAGGAAACTTCTCAAAGCAAAGCATGAAAGACTGGTCACGACAGAGTGAGGTTTGTCTTTTTTGCTTTTTCATCTGATGAACAAGCTTGAATATCTTTTTATTACAACTGTATTAGCCATCTCAGATAAGAGAGAAATTTGATTTTATCCTAATGTCTCTGAAAATAAATGGATTAATTGTCCATAAAGGTGTGAGTTTATTTCTGGGCCCTCTATTCTGTTCCATTGATCTATGTGTCTGTTTTTATGCCAGCATCAGACTGTTTTGATTATAATGGACTTGTAATATAGTTTGATGACAGATTATTGTGATCCCTTCATCTTTGTTCTTCTTTCTCCAGATTGCTAAGGCTTTTTGGGGTCTTTCCTGGTTCCATACAAAATTTATGGATTATTTGTTCTACATCTATGAAACATGTCATTGGCATTTTAATTGGAATTACATTGAATCTGTAGATTGTTTTGGGTAGTATGAGCATTTTAACGATGTTAATTCTTCCAGTCCATGAACACGGTATATTCTTCCACTTAGTTGTATTTCTTTCTTCAGTGTCCTATAGTTTTCCAAGTACAGGTCTTTTACCTCCTTGGTTAAATTTACTCCTAGGTGCTTCATTTGTTGTTGTTGTTGTAGTAAATGGAATTGTTTTTTTAGTACCTCTTACTGATAGTTCATTTTTGGTGCATATAAATGCCATCGTTTTCTGAGTATTGATTTTGTAGCCTGCTACTTTGTCAAATGTATTTATTAGGTCCAGTAACTTACTGCTTTTTGACTGAGTTATTCCACTTCTCAGAATATACCCTAAGAATCCTGAAACACCAATTCGAAAGAACTTATGCACCCCTGTGTTTATAGCAGCACAATTTACAATAGCCAAGATTCGGAAACAACCTCAGTGCCCAAAGTAGATGAGTGGATCAAGAAGGGGGGCTAAGGGGAGGGGAAAAGGAGAAGAACTGGGTCTACTGTAACAGCATAAACAATAAAAAAATAAACTTTTCGAGGGTTAAGCAAAAACAAAAGAAAAAGAAAAAGAAAGTAATAGATTATGACCTGGGTATGATGTCTTTGCTATAAATGTTCTTGAATTTCTAAAACTCTTTGTTTATAGTCACTATCTATTATTGGTGATTATTTGAATGATTAGGATTATTATGTTATCACATTATGTTTAGAAATGTCAAGTAATGGTTTAAAACCCTCTGTCATTTTGATCAACTGTTTAAAAGATTTTTGGAAATTGCACCTGTCCAAATACACAATAACAGAATTGTGCAACAACCGAACTTGAAACCACATTAGAGGTTGCATATGAACATAAGGAATCACTTATTAATACTTAATATTTGAATTCAAACTAATGGTTAAAATTAACATGTTCTAAACAGGTTTGTATTTCAATACTATTTCTTTAGAAGGAAAACCAAGAAGGATATACAATGTATATGTCACTTTTTAAAATAAAGGAAAAATAGTATCCTGTGGTTCAATTAACTCTTAATTATGAATGAAAGGATGATACTTTTCAACCAGATAGATGCACATATGCCCCTGCTATCTGTAGGGTACTAGAAAAGGTACATAAATACAGAAATAGATTGATGCAATTCAGAATTTGGTTTCTATGGCAAGTTGTGCTAATCAAATGATATTCATAATTGCTTAACTATCTTCTGTACTTAAAATAGACATTTGCCACAGCTTAAAGAGTTAAGAGCATTGTTCAGAGTTTCACTCCTTCCATTTTGGACTCCATTCATTTTATTTCTTCCCCATCTCACTTACTCTCCCAATTCAAAGCTAAATTTTAGTAGCTCTTTAGATGTGTCCAATTAATTTAATGTAAAAAGTTTATTCCCAAATGGACAATGATAAGGAAAAAAGAAAATTAACTTGATCTGGTAATATAACACATGCATTATTTCTTTTTTGATTAAAGGCATTTATTAAGTTGGAAATTAAGAAGCAACATATTATGGATGAAGGTGATACTTAGATATATTATTTCAGATTCAGTTTTTTACCTATTTCCATTTTTGATAACTACACAAACTATTCAGTTCAAATACAGAGAGACAAACAAAACAAAGCAGATCTGCTTAGATTTTGGGTACTATGCAAATTTCTGGAGTGGTAAAGATGGTTCACAGCAGAATGAGTAGTTGGAAAGGTTATTGAAAGAAGATATATTCCAAACATATTGCATAACATAATGTTGGTAGGATGTAACACATTCGAGGTTACCTGTACTAAAAATGAAACTTCCTCATCATGCTCTATTCTGGCAAGATAACCAGGAGTAGATTATTAAGCATGTTTTCTACTTCAATAAAAAAATGAGACTAATTTAGAACACGTCAACTGGAGTCCAATTTTTAATAGCAGTGAAGTGCTAAGTTTGTAGCAAGTGATGATGCATGATGCTCTTCTAAATATCCTTGACTTCATATTAAGGAACATAATGAAGTCTGGCTTCTAAAGTGAAAGTTTTCTTTTGAATATCAGCCTTACTATGCTAATAGCCATGATCTTATCATTTCTTTCTACATGGTCTTCATTATTTTTGAAGAATAATGAATAATCAATTGATACTAGAGTTGCTGGAATTTGAAAAGCACCTAAGAAGAGTAAGGAATGGAATACTATGCAATACTTCCCCCTTATAAATCATTAATCTCTGTATTAGGATTACATCATGATAGTCTGCTTGAAATCTTATTATGATGTAGAAATTGTGGTCTTTGGCTTCTTCTCATGCTCTCTTTTTTGCTCCTAGTGTACATTTTGTTTTCATCTACCAGACCCACAAACAGCCAGTGAGAGTCATACTTTATTCTTATAATAAATAGCTAGCAGCGATGGAATCCCTCAAGGTCAGGTCTTCCCTCATTGCTGTGTTCCCAGAGACAGGGTTATCTCATTGAAGTCTGGGAGGGCAGCAATCTTAATAGATGAAAGGTTTTCCTATGGTATAAGGGAGACTTCATGAAAGAATGTTATGTTGGCAACCATAAACTCTAGTGAGACTATAAGCAGGACAAATAAATTATACTAAATTATTCTCCCTAGAGGGCTAATTTCCATTAGGTAAAATTCAAATCAGACTTAGTTTTTTCCTTTCCAAACAGCTTAGACTTTCATCTCTGTTTCAACTTTATTTACCCCAAATGCAAATCAAGTCAAATCAAACATTTGCTTTTTGAAATTGAGAAACATATGTCAGTTCATGGCCTCTATGTACACTAGTTGTGAATTCATGCTACCCAAAAACCTCAACATGCATTTTAAATTTTGTGTCCTTTTAGTCAATTATATCCCCCAAATTTTGTCATAACCAACTAAAATGAAACAAAGTGATTGCTCCTCTAGAGAGACACCAATCAGGCTGGACTATTGGTGATTTGGGCCATACTTTAAAGTCCACAGAGTGCTCTGGTTTTAGTATTAGGGGCTAATTTAGTTTGTTTGACTATTAGAGTTGATCCTTCAGACATAAAAGGATGTTTAGTCATCAAACAAACAGGATTACTGTATCTTGGACTTCTGCCACTGGAAACCATTAGTGGGGTATGTAGTGGGAGGAGGGAGTGGAGGTGCAGATGGGGAAAGTTGGGTTACTATCCTTTAGAGACCCATTTCCATCAAATAGACATAAACTTGCTAACACATTTTGAACACTAGCCATTCTGTTTTTCCCCCATACGTTTTATACAGTTTTGGTTTGTGTTAAATTGGAAGGGGAACTAGAGTTGTTCTAAGCAACTTTCCACTCAGGGAATAAAAAAACACCCTTCTCTATAATATATTTATGATACACGACTCAAAATAAAAATAGAAATTTTATATTAAGGAAAAATTTGATTCTTGGTATCTTTTACCTCTTGGAAATAATAGTTTGCCCATTGAAGCAGTGAAGATCAATAAATCAAATTCCAAATTCTTTTTGACTGAACTGGCATGTGATAGAGGACAAGAATTATATCCTTTAAGTTCCCCGTTTCTAAGTTTAACATGCATAGTTTAGTTATTTCTGGTTTTTTTATAAGAATGTAATTTTTTTAAAGATTTTATTAATTTATTTTTAGAGAGGGAAGGGAGAGAGATAGAGAGAGAGAGAGAAACATCAATGTGTGGTTGCTGGAGGTTATGGCCTGCAACCCAGGCATGTACCCTGACTGGGAATCGAACCTGGGACACTTTGGTTCCCAGCCCGTGCTCCATCCACTGAGCTACGCCAGCCAGGGCTGTTTTTTTGTTTTGTTTTGTTTTGTTTTGTTTGTTTGTTTGTTTTTCATGATCCAAATAGCTTAACCTGAGGTATTTGTGTCACAGACTGTATTTAAAAATTCAGCATCCTGGGGAAATATGCTAAAGCCTTGTGACTTATGAGGTCATCGAGAGGATTGTGGTAGGGTCTGAATGATGCTTACTGGCTTCAAAGTGAAGTGCTTTTACACTATTACATGTTTTTTTGACACATATAGTCACCTTATTAAAGATCACTCATTCCCCAAACCATATCTCAAAGATAAATTGAGACTTATCTGTAAGAATCATTGTCTATAAAAGAAAAATAAACCTTCCAAAAATAATCTGTGAATGATTCAAGAATTGAAATTCTTGATGCAGTTCCACTGCCCAAGACACTCTCTTCAATCCCTCAGTATGTTTCACTTTTATTTTAACATATCCTTGATAGCAGTTGTACCCTGAAACCTTCTTTACTTGAAGTGATAATTATATGGTTTCCTGTATTTAAATTAGAATCCATGCACAAAACGCCAAACTACTGAAGTGTGATATGCCTGTTGTGAAATGTGAATCTGTGGGAATGACAATGGCAAGGTTATATTGTTATAACATCAAATTAAATAATTAAAACTGTTTCCCCTATACATAGATTCCACTTTCTTTATGGCTAATAATTATAACAATGCACTTAGATACAGGCAGGGATATTATTAGATAATGCCCTCAGTTTGAAGCGACTCATCAGCCACCTAAGGTGAAGCATAATTGCCCCATTTCTGTGCATTATCAGACAGCAGAGAATGTTAGGGAATGTTATTACTTAAGTATTTTAATATTTCATTGCATAAAGAAATTAGATTCCATCTCTATGAGAGCGCAATCTCTTTTGGGTGGATGTGTCTGGGCAGGGGTGGGATTGTTATGTGGAGGAGACTTAGATGTGTCCTTTGAAAGGTGAGGCTCACCTATGGAAGCCATGTGTTTTTCCTCTCTCCTGACAATCAGGGAAGAGAAGTTTCCAAGCTCACATCTTCTAAGGAAAGGAAACCGCTCTGCCCTCAGTTCACTGAACATATAGTTATAAAAAAGAATTTTAGTTTGTAAAGCTATTGTTTTAAGGCCCCCAAAAAATAAAGCATTCAGTATCCCCATAAGCCATCAAGACAAACAGTTGTTCCTTGGCCCACAGTATATGTTAGTACTTTTTTTTATTACTGTTGCTGATGTAAGTAGCCAATTAATGGACATCTGGTCCATGCCAAAAGGTTCTTGAAATTTGGTCCTGTCTATGAGCATATTTGATTCATGCCAAATGGCCTTTGATATTTGGTTCTGTCAAAAATGACTAATTTAAAGATTGTCCCTTAAATAAAGGGAATAAATAGAAATAAATAAATAATAAAGGGAATAAATGAATTTAAATAGCCCATAACATGTATTTATCTATTTTTTTATTTTAAATAACTTTTATTTTTCAATTACAGTTAACAGTCCATATCATATTAGTTTGAAGTGTACAACCCAATGATCATAAGCATATGTAATCATATATATGCCTTATATATAGAGTATTATATGTGATCATGTGAGCATATATGATCATATATAAGCATTATATAACTTACTAAGTTATGACCCTGGTAAATCTAGTATGCATCTGACACCATACATAGTCATTATAATATTATTGGCTATATTCTCAATTGTGTAATTTACATCCCCTTGACTATTCTGTAACTTTCAATTTGTACTTCTTAATCTCTTCACCTTTTTCACTCATTCCTCCAATCCCCTTATTTTTCTTTTCTTTTTCTTTTTAAAAAACCCTTTAACATTTTTTGTAACACTGGTTTGGTGGTGATAAACCCCTTTAGCTTTTTGTTGTCTGGGAAGCTCTTTAACTGTCCTTCAATTCTAAATGATAGCTTTGCTGACTAGACTACTCTTGGTTGTAGGTCCTTGCTTTTCATCACTTCAAATATTTCTTGCTGATACCTTCTGGAATGCAAGGTTTCTGTTGAGAAATCAACTGAAAGTCTCATGGGAGCTCCCTTATGGGTAACTGTTTTCCTTTTGCTGCTTTTAAGATTCTCTCTTTGTCTTTAACCCTTGGCATTTTAACTATGATGTGTCTTGATGTGAACCTCTTCGAGTTCATCTTGTTTGGGATTTTCTGCACTTCCTGGACTTGCATGTCTATAGAAGACATACAAGTTTCCTTCACCAAGTTAAGACATTTTTTTCTGTCATTATTTTTTCACATAGGTTTTCATTTTCTTGCTCTCTCTCTCTTCTCCTTCTGGTACACCTGTGATATGAATGTTGTTGTGCTTGAAATTGTTCCAGAGGTTTCTTACACTATACTCATTTTTTTATTCTTTTTTCTTTTTGCTGTTACTTTTGAGGTTTTTTGCTGCTTCCTTACCTTCCAAATCTCTGATTTGATCCTCTGCTTCATCTACTCAACTCCTGATGCTCTATTTTTTTAAAAAAAAGCTTTATTCTTAATTATTGTTCAAGTACAACTGTTCCCTCCTCGGCTCCAATTAATGTATTCTTCATTTCTGACTGGTTATTTTTTATGTTTCCTTGTTTTGGTTTTATGTTTCCTAAACCTTTGTTGAAGCTCTCATTAGTTCATCTAGTCTTCCCCTAAGTTCATTGAGAATTTTTATAACCAGTGTTTTGAACTCTGAATCTGGTATGTTGCTTATCTCCATTTTGTTTTGCTCTTTTTCTGGGGTTTTGTTCTGTTCTTTCATTTGGGATATGTTTATTTGTCTCCTCATTTTGGAAGCTTCCCTGTGTTTGCTTCTATGCATTAGGTAGAGCTGCTATGTCTCCCGGGCTTAGCAGAATGGCCTTGTGTTCTGTAAGGTCCAGTGGTATAGTCTTCTCAATCACTTGAGCTGAGCACTCAAGGTGTGCCTCCCCATCCCATCTGGACTGTGTACACTCTTCTGTTTTAATTGAGCTTTGATTGCTACTGGCATGTAAATGGGAGGGATTGCCCCCTAGGCAGATCAGCTTTGAGAATCTGCTATAACCACTGTGGAGGATCAACTGTGCAGGGACTGACCCCATGGAGCAGGACTTACTTTAGTGAGGTCCTGGTGCCCACTGAGTCTGCCTCTTAGTGTGTTGCTAGTGGAGGTGGCTGTAGGGCCTCCTGGAAGGTGCAGGTCAAGGTCAACTGTCACCTCTGCTACCTGTATCCTGTGCAGTGCCAGGAGAGTTCAGGCCACAGCCTGAATTACAAATCATCTTAAGATGGCTGCTACTTGTGCTGGGCTTAGAGATGCCCAGGAGAGGCTAGGCTACAAACTAAGTCCAGCTGTTGCTAATGCTAGGCTGGGGGCCACTTAACAAAATGTATGGGGCACACTGAACCCAGATGCTACTTGTTTGAGAGGTATTTATGAAAGTCTAAATCATGAGACAAGGTAAGCTGTTTGTAGGAAAAGCAACTGGAAATGGCTTGGGTGAGCCAGCAAATTGGGAATCTCAATTCCTTGGGAGCCTCAAGGAATCACCAGGGTGTGGTGAACGGTGTTAGAATCTGTATCCTCTGAATTAGTGTTCCTCTGTATGTACCAGGAGCCTCTGTCTTACTTAGTCACAATCCTTGGTGGTTTTTACAGTTAGAAGTGAGGACTTCTTTTTCCAGCACTGGCTTGGGGGCCTGGTGATGGGCTGGCAAACTTGATTCCCAGGGGGCACTACCAAAACCAGGATATAGCTCCTGGTTTTTATGCTACACACCTAGGTGTGGGAGCAAACTGTTCTTCATATCTGCCCTTCTTACCAGCCTTGATACGACTTTTAATTTATATCCTTATTTGTAGGACTTCTGTTCAGCTAGATTTCAGGTGGTTCTGAATGATGTTTGTTCTGTAGTTTAGTTGTAATTTTGATGTGGTTGTTGGGGGATTTGAGTATCACATTTACCTATACTACCATCTTGACCAGAAAGCTCTGTATCTATACTTTTGACTTGTGGGATTAACACATAACAAATACTATCATGTTTTATTGGTACAGTAATAGTGTTGTGGCTGTATTGCCCAATTATAACCCTTTTTGGCTCGCTAGACTAGGTGAAAATGTTTTGGTGTGAGCCAAGTTGTCCCTGGACAACTTGAACAGGATCAAATAGGAAGGACCTGATGGAATTTACCTAAGGTCTAGGGTAGACATTTTAGACAGAACCAAATGACCTGCCTGGATGGGAGCAGGCCATGCCAGATGTATGACCTGTGTCAGGATGATAGAGTATGCATCTGTTCTAAGAGACTCAAGACAGCAAGGGAACTGCTGTGTCCTTGCAATTCAGTTCCTCCTAGAGTAGAAATGAACTATTCCATTAGGAAGTGGGAAGAGGGCACATGGCACACAATAAATTCCCCTGTCCTTTTGGCACTTCATAAACTTTTTTTTTTATTAAAAGTCAACCCAATGGCCGGTTTGGAGTTCAGTGTTGTTGTGGTTTATATTTATTTATTTTTGGTAAATCGAAAATTTCACCTTGGCTCAATCTTTTCACAATGGAGGCCAAATTCCTTAAGATGGCCTATAAGGCCTTTTATAATCCAATTATTTCCTTACTCCTGTAATCTCATCCCTCATCTTTCCTCCTTGTCCCCTGCATGCCTACTTTCAGTTCTCAGAATGGCCATGACTCTCCCCTCAGGGTGTTTGCAGATTTTGCCCAGAGACTTAGAAGACTCTTCCGTCACCACTCTCTTTCACCTTCTTTGATTGGCTTCTCTAATAATATGATTTAATTGTCTATATTTCCATATGTTCTCTAAACTGTGAGCCATGAGGGTAGGGACAGGGTGTCACTGTTCTTCCTTAACACCAACACTAATTATATATACAACCAATGGTTGAATAAATGGGTTATGGGATATTATAAGATATTAGAATCATAAATGAGGTATATTGAAATAAGTCATAGGAACTTAATATCACAATTATTAACAAGATATTTTAAATACTTAACACAGTCTCCCTGTATGTACATCCATGGAAAACATTTTTTACAGCTGTTAGTTCCAGAAACTACTTCCAAACCAAGAAACCTTGATCTGCATTCCTCTCTCCTCCCTCCCTTCCTTCCTTCCTTCCTTCCTTCCTTCCTTCCTTCCTTCCTTCCTTTTTCTTCCTATCTTTGTTTTTTTCTTTCATTTTGAATTAATTGATTAGTTCCTATGTATTAATTGAATACTTTTTTTTCTTTTTATGGATGCTCTGAAACACAGGCACAACTCTGAGGATGTATTTGCCCTACCAACAATCCGTGGATACATAATATTTTATATTTATCCTCATTTTCTTACCTTTTTGGTTCTGAACATCTTTTCACAGGACCCCTCATTTTCATTTTTATTTGATTTTTTCCCTAAAATTAGACAAGATATAAGTTATTAAATGAATTTATTTTTTCAGAGTCTTTTTTTAAAATTTTAATCACTGTTCAAATACAGTTTTCTCCTTTTTACTCCCAATCCAGTCCCCCCTCCCACCCTCCCCTTAGTTTATGACCATGTGTCCTTCAATTTTGTTCCTGTGAACCCTTCCCATGGTCCCTTTAAATTCCCTCTTCTCTCCCCTCTGGTCACTGTCAGCCTGTCCTCTATTTCAGTGACTTTGGTTATATTTTGCTTGTTTCTTTGTTTTGTTATTTAGGTTCCTGTTAAAGGTGAGATCATATGGTATTTGTCTTTCACCGACTGGCTTGTTTCGCTAAGCATAATGTTTTCCAGCTCCATCCACGCTATTGCAAAGGGTAGGAGCTCCTTCTTTCTTTCTGCTGCATAGAATTCCATTGTGTAAATGTACCATAGTTTTTTGATCCATTCATTTACTGATGGGCATCTTGGTTGCTTCCAGCATCTAGCTATTGTAAATCATGCTGTTATGAACATTGGGATGCATAGGTTCTTTTGAATTGGTGTTTTAGTGTTCTTAGGATAGAGACCCAGCAGTGGAATTGCTGGGTCAAAAGGTAGATCCATTTTTAGTTTTCTGAGGAAGTTCCATACTGCTTTCCGTAGTGGTTGTACCAGTCTGCAATCCCACCAATGTGTGCACTAGGGTCCCCTTTTCTCCACAACCTCTCCAACACTTGTTGTTTGTTGCTTTGTTTATGATGGCCATTCTGACTGGTGTGAAGTGATATCTCATTGTGGTTTTAATTTGCATCTCTCTGATAGGTAGCGATATTGAACATTGTTTCATGTGTCTTTGGATTTTCTGTATGTCCTCCTTGGAGAAGTGTCTGTTCAAGTTCTTTGCCCACTTTTTAATTGGATTCTTTGTCTTCTTAGAGTGCAGTCATGCAAGTTCTTTATATATTTTGGAGGTTAAACCCTTGTCTGAGGTATCATTGACAAATATGTTTTCCCATACAGTTGGTTCTCTTTTAATTTTGATACCGTTTTCTTTAGCTGTGCAGAAGCTTTTAATTTTGATGAGGTCCCATTTGTTTATTCTTTCCTTTATGTCCCTTGCTCTAGAGGACACGTCAGTAAAAAAGTTTCTTTGTGAAATATCTGAGATTTTCCTACCTACGTTCTCCTCTAGGACTTTAACGGTGTCACGTTTTATATTTAAGTCTTTTATCCACCTTGAATTTATTTTTGTATATGGTGTAAGTTGGTGTTCAAGTTTCATTTTTTTGCACATGGCTGTCCAGTTCTCCCAACACCATTTGTTGAAGAGGCTATTTTTATTCCATTTAATGTTGCTGCCTCCTTTGTCAAATATTAATTGACCATAGAGACTTGGGGTTATTTCTGGGCTCTCTGTTCTGTTCCATTGGTCTGTGTGCCTGTTTTTATGCCAGTACCAGGCTGTTTTGATTACAGTGGCCTTGTAGTATAGTTTAGTGTCAGGTATTGTGATCCCTCCTACTTTACTCTTCTTTCTCAAAATTGCAACAGCTATTCAGGGTCGTTTATAATTCCATATACATTTTTGAAGTGTTTGTTCTGTGTCCGTGAAATAAGCCATTGGTACTTTAATAGGTATTGCATTGAATGGGTAAATTGCTTTGGGTAGTATGGACATTTTGATGATATTAATTCTTCCAATCCATGAACACAGTATATGTTTCCATTTGTTTGTGTCTTCCTTGATTTCTCTCTTCAGTGTTGTGTAGTTTTCTGAATACAGGTCTTTTACCTCTTTGGTTAGGTTTATTCCTAGGTATTTTATTTTTCTTTTTGCTATTTCAAATGGGATTTTTCCTTGATCTCTGTTTCTGCTGTTTCATTGTTGGTGTACAGAAATGCCTTTGATTTCTGGATATTGACTTTGTATCCCGCTGTTTTGCCAAATTCATTTATTAGGTCAAGCAGTTTTTTGGTAGAGTCTATAGGATTTTCTATGTACACTATCATGTCATCTGCAAACAGTGACAGTTTTGTTTCCTCCTTTCCGATTTGAATGCCTTTTATTTCTTTTTCTTTTCTGATTGCTGTGGCTAAAACTTCCAGTACTATATTGAATAGAAGTGGTGAAAGTGGACAGCCTTGTCTTGTTCCTGATCTTAGTGGAAAAGATTTTAATTTTTGGCCATTGGGTATGATGTTGGCTGAAGGTCTCTCATATATGGCCTTTATTATGTTGAGGAATGCTCCCTCTATTCCCACTTTGCCGAGTGTTTTTGTCATGAATGGGTGCTGTACCTTATAAAATGCTTTTTCTGCATCAATTGATATGATCATGTGGTTTTTGTCTTTGCTTTTGTTTATGTGATGTATTACATTTACTGACTTGCGAATATTGAACCATCCTTGCATCCCTGGAATGAATCCTACTTGGTCATGGTGTATGATCTTTTTAATGTATTGTTGGATGTGGTTTGCCAGTATTTTGTTGAGGATTTTAGCGTCAATGTTCATCAGTGATATTGGCCTGAAGTTTTCTTTCTTTGTTGTGTCTTTATCTGGTTTTGGAATTAGGATGATGTTGGCCTCATAAAAGGAGTTTGGGAGACTCCCATCTTTTTGGATTTTTTGGAATAGTCTGTGAAGGATAGGGTTAGCTCTTCCTTAGCTCTTCCTTAAATGCTTTGTAGAATTCTCCTGTGAAAGCATCTGGTCCCAGGCTTTTGTGTGTTGGGAGTTTTTTGATTACTGCTTCAATTTCTTTTGTTGTTATTGGTCTGTTCAGGCTTTCTGCTTCTTTTTCATTGAGTTTTGGAAGATTATATTTTTCTAGAAAGTTGTCCATTTCACATAGGTTTTCAAATTTCTTGGCATACAGCTCTTTGTAGTAATTTCTTACAATCCTTTGTATTTCTGTGGTATCTATTGTAATCTCTCCTCTTTCATTTCTGATTGTGTTTATTTGGGTCTTCTCTCTTTTTTTCTTGATGAGTCTGCTTAAAAGCTTTCGATTTTGTTTATCTTTTCAAAGAACCAGCTGCTGGATTCATTGATCCTTAGAATTGTGCTTTTAGTCTCTATGTCATTTAATTCTGCTCTGATCTTGGTTATTTCCTTCCTTCTGCTTGCTCTGGGCTGCCTTTGTTGTTGTTCCTCGAGTTCTTGTAGACGTAGGGTTAGGTTGTTTGTTTGGAATGTTTCTAACCTTTTTAGGTGGGCCTGTATCGCTATGAACTTCCCTCTCAGGACTGCCTTGGCTGTGTCCCATAAGTTTTGGGTTGTTGTGAGTTCGTTTTCATTTGTTTCCAGAAACCTTTTGATTTCTTCCCTAATATCATTCTTGACCCATTCATTGTTTAATAGCATGCTATTTAATCTCCATGATTTTGAGTGTTTTTGGTTTTTTTTCTTAGGGTTGGTTTCTAGCTTCAGTCCCTTGTGGTCTGAAAAAATGCTTGGTATGATTTCAATTTTCTTGAAATTCTTGAGGCTTGTTTTGTGTCCTATCATGTGGTCTATCTTTGAGAATGTTCCGTATACATTTGAAAAGAATGTATATTTAGCTTCTTTTGGATGGAGGGCTCTGTATATATCAGTAAAGTCTATTTCATCAAGGGTTTTGTTCAATGCCACAATATCTTCATTGATATTTTGTTTAGAAGATCTGTCCATTTTTGATAGTGGGGTGCTAAAATCTCCCACTATAATTGTGTTGCTGTCCATATCTTTCTTGAAGTCCTCTAAGATTTTCTTTATGTATTTAGGTGCTCCTATGTTGGGTGCATATATATTTACAATATTTATGTCTTCTTGATGGATTCTTCCCTTGAGTATTATGAAGTGACCTTCTGGGTCTCTCTTTATGGACCTTTTTTGGAAGTCTATTTTGTCTCATATGAGTATTGCTACCCCGGCATTCTTTTCCTGTCCATTTGCTTGGAAGATTTGTTTCCAGCCCTTCACTTTCAGCCTGTGTAGGTCTTTTATCCTGAAGTGGGTCTCTTGTAGACAGCAGATATGTGGGTCATTTTTTCTTATCCAATCAGCTATTCTATGTCTTTTGATTGGAGCATTTAATCCATTTACGTTTAAGGTTATTATTGATAGGTACTTATTCATTGTCTTTTATGTACGTGTGTTCCTCTCTCTCTCTCTCTCTCTCTCTCTCTCTCTCTCTCTTTTCCCTCCCTTCCTTAAAGCATTCCTTTTAGAATCTCTTGCAGAGCTGGTTTGGTCGAGGTGTATTCTTTCAGACTTCTTTTGTCTGAGAAGCTTCTTATTTGGCCTACTATCTTGATCGAGAGCCTTGCTGGATATAGTAGCCTTGGTTGCAGCCCTCTGGTTCTCATTACCTGGAATATTTCTTGCCATTCTCTTCTGGCTTGAAGTGTTTCCATTGAGAAGTCAGCTGTTAGCCTTATTGGGGCTCCCTCGTATGTTACTTCCTTTTTCTCCCTTGCTGCCTTTAAGATTCTCTCTTTGTCTTGAAATTTTGCCATTTTAATTATGATGTGCCTTGGGGTGGGTCTCTTTGGGTTCCTCTTGATTGGGACTCTCTGTGTTTCCTGGATTTGTGTGACTTTTTCTCTCATCAAATTAGGGAAGTTCTCCTTCATTACTTGTTCAACTAGGTTTTCGATCCCTTGCTCTTCTTCTTCTCCTTCTGGTATCGCTATTATACGGATATTATTACGTTTCATATTGTCTTGCATTTCTCTTAATCCCTCTTCATTCTTTCTGAGCCTCTTTTCCTTTTCTTGCTCTTTCTGGATGCTGTTTTCTACTTTGTCCTCCAGCTCGCTAATCCGATCTTCTGCTTCATCAATCCTGCTTTTCATTCCTTCTACTGTGTTCTTCAGTTCAGAAATTGTATTCTTCATTTCCTCTTGACCTTTGTTGAGAGTTTCTATTTCCTTTTTCATGTTTATATAGTTTTCAGTGAGATTGATGTAGTTTCCCTCTAATTTCTGATAGCTCATTGTGAGTTCATTGAACTTCTTGGTAATCATTGTTTTGAACCTACTATCTGATAGTTGAGTTGCTTCTATTTCATTTAGCATTTTTCCTGAGGCGTCTTCATTTCCTTTCAATTGGGGGTTGTTTCTTTGTTTTCTCATTGTTTGTGGGTTTCTTCTTTTTTCTTCTTGTTTGTTAATTTGATCTGTTCTAATTCCCTTTAATTATGGTGTGAACTTCTGTGGTAGAATATTTGTGAGATTCAGTGGTGCAATCTCCTTTGTGTATCCTGGTGCTCACAGCTTCCCCCTATTCTTTTTTTGTGATCAGTTGGAGGAGTAAGGCAAAATGGTTTAAAACAGCAAGACAGTATACTATGATATTTACTTTATCAGCAAGTAGAGAAGAGATGGGTTATCCTTTGGCTCCTTATAGTGTTAACCGTGATCCTCCACCCCACTATCCACGTTTTAGAAAGGATGGAAAGAAGGTAAGACTCTTAATGGGGACAAGAGGATTGTTAGTTGGGCCTAGAAAGCTGTGAGGCTGTGGGAGGTCAGCTTCTAAGGTAGGATTGGACTAAAGATTAGTATATATGAGTCGTGAGTAAAAGAATAGAGACAACCCCCACAATAGTATAGTTCAGAAAATTGCAAAGTGGGCTGAGATCAGGTAGGGGTATTGAGAAGCATTTACAATTGTATAGACTAGGTCTTACTAGCAGTAATAGTAAAGTGAAAGTCTTGTGACAGAATCGTTGAGGTCTAGATAATAAGAATAAAGAGTATAGAACCTTGAGAGGTATATTAATGGAACACAGATGAAGGATAGTAACTTATCAACACCTTGTGACTGAGATACCAGGGGGAACCTATCAAATGACAGTATAACCAGCCAAGCAAAGAAGATTATACAGAAAGAAAAAGAATGCCAAAATATTATTAAAATAAAAAATGTCGGAAGAGTGAGAAAAAGATAATACAAATTTACAGTAACTTGCAAGATTTAAAAAAAAAAGGAAAGAAAAGCAGAAGATGTAGTGCAGGAGAGATAAATTTGGAGTGGAAAGAATAATATTAGGATGAATGCAAGAGAAACATAAGGAATTGTGAGATAAAAATAATAAGAATTGAAAAATAAAATGTCACATAAAACACAAGATAAAATCAATCAACCAACAACAGCCAGAGAAACCAAACCAAACAAACAAAAAAAACCCCCAAAAAACAAACAAACAAACAAAAAACCCTCTTGTTGGTTTCTAACTGGCCAGACCAGTTTTTCTGATCTTGCTGGCTTCAGCTGGCTGAGAGACCTTTGAAATGCTTCACTCTCTCCCAGCCAGATCTCAGCAGGTCTGTCAGGTAGCCTGGGCACTCCCGAACACACTGGCTCTTTGGTTGTCACTTCCACGTTCTTCCAGACTCTGGGGTCCTGCCGGATTCCAGCTCTATGATCTCAGGAGGCACCCACGACGTTTTGGGATTCACTGCGCCCTCCCTGGGGATCGTAAAAGGGTGCGCCCCTCCCCCAAACTTTTGAGATTCGGGGTCTAGGATCCCCCTAAGCGCCTTGCCGTGACCCTTCCGGGATCAAAGCGCGTGAGAGTCAGTCATCCTGCTAAGCCGTTTCCAGCTCCGTGTTCCCCGCCAACCCGCACTCCGACCCTATTTTTTCAGAGTCTTTAGAATTCTGTGCATTAGAAATTAGGCCCTATAAAATGGACACAACTGTACTTGAACAAAAAATGTAAAAAGAAAGAAAGAAATGAAACCCTATAATTTCTCCAATTATGCTTAATAATTAGAGAATTATGCCATAAAAATGCCATTTTACACATGAATAAACAAAGGCAGAGACAACAAATAAAATAAATATTCTTGGGTTATACAAGGATCACTATTGCCACCTGAATTAACTAAGCAGTTTTTCAATTCAATGTTTGTGTTCTCTTTGCATTAAAATATACAGTTGATGGCTTAAAGGAGAATCTGTTAGACTAAAAATTTTAGACTGATCTATTTGGCATTAGATGTTATTCTTAGAAGAGTTCTTCTATGTGATGACTGTGTGCTGATACTTGCTGTTTTCCTGAATAGGAGTCAAAGGTCCCTGTAGTCATTTCTCTAATCTTACCAACATATAGCTGATTTTTGCTAATTAAGTCGAGCCTACGTTTTAGGCAATGAAAGCTCAGAAATATTTCATTGCTAACCATGTTCATTCATCCTCAAAGAGCTTAGAGAAGATAAACCTTAAAACATGTGCTGCTGTGCAGCCATCTCTTGCTCCCGTTTGCAGCCTGTGATTTTCACAGACATCATGAGTATCTGATTGAAAGTGAAGGAAAGCAAAAACCATGTAGCAATTTATTTTCAGCCTACTTTGTAGAATTTTATTACTTCAAAGTCTCCATAAAAAGGGTATGAATTTTAATTATGCTTTCATATTTCTCTCATTTTGGACAGCAGTGCATGAATGGGGAGATGCAGGGATGATTTCATGACTGATGAAATGAGCTTACTCTTTTCTTAGTTAATAAAAATGCACATTGAGTTTTTACTGAAAAAAAAAAAACAGTTAAACAAGCCAAGTGTAGGAGGGATCACAATACCTGCTATTAACTCAAAGGATATTAAGTCTTGCTGACTATGTCTAGTTCTTCTTAAAATATGAACAAATACTACTGACATTTTTTATAAAAATTGATTTAAAAAGCAATGATATGATGGTTTTTGTTTCTTTGTTTTTGTTTTTAGTGCCTATGTGTAATTGAGTTTTTATATATAAAAATTTGACTTAGTACAGTGTTTTGATTGTGAAAAACATTTAATGTAGCATACTTGAGCAAACATGTAGAGATTGCCAGTGAATTCCCATTTCTGGTGCTTTCCTTCTTACTGGGCACAGTTAATGACCCTCCCTTTGGATTGGATACAGAGACTGGCGAGCTTTTGTATTAGCTTCCATGGAGACAAGTCAATCTATTATGTATATAGAATTTATGCATGGTGACCAGGAAAAATGGTTTGGCCTAAAGTGACATGTATAATTTTGGTCCAAGGTGATTGAAGGCTGGCATGCCATGTACATGGTGGCTTACATTTCCATGTCCATGCTGGGGGATGTATTTTGGATTGAGCCTGGGATGGAGAAAAGCCCTTCTGCAAATGCATCAGATTTGTGAGAACTAGAAACAAACTTTAGAATGGTAAGTAAGTGAGACCTAATTGATATCTAGACTAATATTATACCACCAAATCACACTGTGGTGCACACTTCTCAGTATTGTAAACGTGAGCCTAGTTCCAAAAACTTGGATATGTTCTAGTTTATTTCCAAAGCTTCTCATTGGAATGAATAAAATGGATTAATATTCTACCTATCTTTTCTGGGTGCATAAATATCCATCAATCTAAATGAGTTCCACTACCAAGTTTTGAAAAGCTGCATTAGATATACTCTAGGATACCTTTAAATAGTAGGATTTTCTCCACAACCTCTCCAACACTTGTTGTTTGTTGCTTTGTTTATGATGGCAGTTCTGACCATCATAAACAGTGTGAAGTGGTATCTCATGTGGTTTTAATTTGCATCTCTCTGATAGCTAGCAATACTGAGCATCTTTTCATGAGTCTCTGGATCCTCTGTACGTCCTTCTTGGGGAAGTATCTGTTCAAGTCCTTTGCCCATTTTTTAATTGGGTTGCTTGTCTTCTTAGAGTGGAGTCATGTAAGTTCTTTATATATTTTGGAGATTAAACCCTTGTCTGAGCTATCATTAGCAAATATGTTTTCCCATACAGTTGGTTCTCTTTTAATTTTGATACTGTTTTCTTTAGCTGCGCAGAAGCTTTTTATTTTGATGAGATCCCATTTGTTTATTATTTCCTTTATGGAGAGAAGGAAACCCTAGTGCACTGTTGGTGGGATTGCAGACTGGTATAACCACTGTGGAAAACAGTTTGGAATTTTCTCAGAAAACTAAAAATGGATCTGCCTTTTCACCCAGCAATTCCACTGCTACAATTATATCCTAAGAACCCTTGGAACACCAATCCAAAAGAGCCTATGTACCCCAATGTTCATAGCAGCACACTTTACAACAGCCGAATGTTGGAAGCAACCTAGGTGCCCATCAGTAAATGAATGGATCAAAAAACTATGGTACATTTACACAATGGAATTCTATGCAGCAGAAAGAAAGAAGGAGCTCCTCCCCTTTGCAACAGCTTGGATGGAGCTGGAAAACATTATGCTAAGCGAAACAGGACATACAGTAAAAGACAAATACCATATGATCTCACCTTTAACAGGAGCCTAAACAACAAAACACACAAACAAGCAAAATATAACCAAAGACACTGAAATATCAAACAGATTGACCAGAGTGCAGAGGGGAGGGAATTTCAGGGGAAAAAGGGAAAGGTTTACAGGAACAAGTATAAAGGACACATGGACAAAAACTGGGGGAGGGGGTGGAAATGGGAAGGAGATGGGGAAGGCTGGTGGGGGGAATTGGCTGGTATGGGAGTAAAAGACAGAAAACTGTATTTGAACAACAATTAAATAAAAAAGGAAAAAATAAATAGTAGGATTTTCTAATGTTTTTGGATGTAATTTAATTAATTTCTGCCAAAATGAGTTGTTGGAATTTCAAGAATATCTTAAAGATAACTAAATATAACTTTAAGAAATCTACATTTAGTTCAAAGCTTTCTTTGAAGGAAATTAACACAGAAACAAATATTTTGAATAAAAAATCAACTACATAGTAATACTAGTTCTAAAGTTTAGTATAAGTCTAAAGAAAATTTGCTTATTGTCACTTTTTGGTTGATGTAGTTATTAGAAACCATCTAAAACAATGAGATTGGGGCCCTGGCTGGCATAGCTCAGTGGACTGAGTGCGGGCTGTGAACCAAAGCATCACAGGTTCGATTCCCAGTCAGGGCACATGCCTGGGTTACAGGCCATGGCCCCCAGCAACCACACATTGGTGTTTCTCTCTCTCTCTCTTTCTCCCTCCCTTCCCTCTCTAAAAATAAATAAATAAAATATTTAAAAAAATAAAAAAATAAAAGAATGAGATTGGATAAATGCAATGATGGCAATAAATAAAACTTTAAATACAAACAAATTAGCTGAAGTTTATTTATATCAACAAATTTTATTGAAGTAATTATGGCCATTCACAATGCTATGTGTTAAAAATGAAGTTGAATAAGATACGATCCATGCCTTGAAAGAATTCATAGTTACTATGGGGAACAGAGTATAAAAACACATACAGTAATTACAATACACACTGAAAGGATTACAATAATATTAATACATTCAATAAGCTAGGGGACCATTGATTTGGAGTGGAAGGTCATATGAGGTAGGTAGGGAAAGATTTTCATAATAATAAACTGTATGTTGAGTATAAAAGATAGAAAAAGATCAATGTACATTAGAATTTCTTTCCCTTTAAAGTAATTAAAATAAAGTAAATAGTTTTACATGAACTAGACAATTACTTCAAATAACGGAAAGGTTAAGATAATAAGAGAGAAAATACCAGACTGGCATGCAAGTGAATAAAATAATGTAGGCATACAGAAGCATTGTTATAAAATCATTCACTTGAAAACATGTCAGGAAACACAAGCTCATCTTTAATGGGAAGTGCATGAGAAAAGGATACATTACATATAGAGGGTCTCTATTGATTATAGACACATGGTTATTTATTTATAAGCAAATATGAAAAGTCATTTCTGTCCACAATCCCACTCCCCAAAGCCTTAAAAACATGAATAATATTCTATACTTCTCCATCTAATGAAATTTAATTTTAACTACAAAATGCTAGACTAGAAGTGGAATGCATCTAAAATCTTTACTAAGGACTCCAAGCATGAGAAGAAAGAGAAGGGAAAGGGATTTAAAAACAAAACAAAATACACTCTAGTAGTCATTACAAAGATTAAGGGAAGAAAGAGAGAAGAAGAATAGAATTTATCTTGATGTTTTAAGGACAGATAATGGTGAAGCACTGGGCAAATTAGATAGGACAGCTTTCACTTCCTTCTCAGAAGCTAACACATGCAGAAATAGGTACTTAGCTTATGTTACAAACATTAACTTTGACAAATTTATTTTGTAGCTAAGAAAAGTGGAATAAGGCATATAATGCAGACTACATATAACATTCCTTCACAATCTCCTGAATTTTATAAATAATCTCAGGAAAAATCTTCACCATCATTAGTCAATGGAGACAGCATGTCAAGAAAGAGAAAAGAACAGCTTTATAGTGAGGAATGGATGTAATTATAGTTATTATCACAGGGAGAATGAGGCAGAGCAAGGTCTAAAAAATGAAAATATGATCAAGGATCAATTTAAAATGCGTTCTTGTCTTGCTGTAAATAGTACAAAATATACCTCTGAGAATTTTTAATCACACATTTGGATGGGCCCATTTAATTTTTTTAAAATCCCCAATCTATTGTTGATTTCAAAATGCTCAAAATAGAGACTCGAATTTATTTCATTTAACCCTTATACACAGGTAGATGTTTATATTTATGTCTCATTTTTCTTATTTGTGAAATTAGAATAATAAGCCTCTTGTCCACTTGACACAGTTAATAGTGGACAAAACTGGGATTCCTATTCTGATGTCCTTCCATGTTACTAGGTTACTTTTTGGGAAACCCCCCTTTTTTTGTAGAAGATATAATACAATTCTTTTCCACTTTCCTACTCCTCTTCCAACACTTCAGAATAAAATAAATTTAATTGAGTAAAAATGTGCTGTCAGAAAACATATGTATCAGGAAAGGTTAAGGTGTTACAAAATAAATCAAACATGATTAAAACCTTCCATTGCCATTCTGTTCCCTCAACAGAAATTTTCGATATCTTCACCTAACAAATCTGCCTTTTTTGTGGGAGGATAAAGGTGCAGAAGCAAGTCACTGTATTGTTACCTTGTATACAGAAAAGTCTGTAAAACATTCTGGTTGAGAGCCAGTAATCATCTCTACTACATAAAGTCAAAGTGTCATTATTCACAAAACAGCATTCAAAAAGTTTAATGGGCAGAGTAAAAAGATATCAGGACCAAGGTCTGTCAGTGACTAAAATGGCCTAGATTTCTTCTTTACCTAACTCACTGTGTTTCATTGGCACCATGCAGCCTGACTCAATCCAACAGCCCTGGTCTTGCCACACAAAAAGTAATACGGTGGATCCTGGTTAAGCTGGGAGAGTCTTGCAGTCAGGTCTAATGCAGAATGGATTTCTTGAAGACATTTTACTCAGGCTTTAGTGATATTGAGGGCATTGCCAAAATCTGCTGTTTATCTTAAAAACATTTATGCTCTTAGATTGTATCATCATGTCACAGCATACTTTATACAGTACTGTATTGTACTTATAGAGTGCTTTTGCTTGGATTTTTATTAGGTATTTGTCACAAGATTCCTATAAGACACTTCAGCCTTCCTCTCTATTTTCACAGGGCAAAGAGGCAACAGAGACTTGGTTGAATTACATGATTTGCCCCTGAACTCCAAGTCCTTGCCGGCTTGTTGCACCACAGCATTACTGCAGTAACATGGAGGGGGGGTGTGTAATGCTGGGCTGGCAGCCATTGTCCTAGATTACACATCTGTGTTCAGGGTAAATGACACATGTAACGTGAACAAGGTTTTATTTAGGCCATTCTTCTGCTTCAAGTCAGAAGATTGGATGACAAATTTGCTGCATCAATGAGACTCAGAACTAGTCTCAGACTTCCCAGAACTGCTGTTCAGTCTCTTAAGTTTAGTGGAGAAGATTCCTGTGGGTCTGGAAAACATTAGCAGTAAATCCTGAGAATAAAGCTCATTGACGCCACCTTCCTTTAACAATCATCTAATCCAGAAATACAACGCAGTCCCTGGTGTCAGGACTACACACACATCTGCTTTCCACATCCCGGCAGGGGTTCCAGTTTTGTTGGAGGAGGACTGAACTGCTCTGCAACATCCATTATTAAAGTCACACATGGGCCTTTGGAGTTAACAGAGCCAATTTAACCAATCTGGACTTTTAGGTCTCTCTGAGATCCTTAAAAACAAGTCATATATATCTTCTCTATCTTTAATAGATCTTTACTGAGCACTAATTATAGTGAAGGTACTAAGGTAAGTATTATGAGAGTGTAGAGTCTAAGGTAAACAAGGCATCTTTATTATAAGGGAAGTTCTAGTATGAAACATATACATATGAACACATAATCTGAAAATATTTAAATACACAGGGGTACCTCTATATCCATATATGTAGTTCCCACTTACTCATACACCAGTTCTTTCTATTTTTAATCCTCACCCAAGAATATGTTTATTGATTTTAAAGAGAAAGGAGGTGTGTGGGGCTGGGGGAGGAGAGAAAGAGTGAGAGAGAGTGAGAGTGAGAGCGAGAGCGGGGAGGGAAAGAGAGAGACATCCATGTGTGAGAGAAATTTAGATTGGTTGCCTCCCTCATATGCCCCACCCAGGGATATAATCCACAATCCAGGTATGTGCCCTGACTGGGAATTGAACCTGCAACCTTTTCATGTATGGGACAATTCTCCAACCAACTGAGTCACCCAATCAGGGTGCCATTTATATCAGTTCTATAAAACTCTAGACTTCTATGAGAGTCCAGAGGACCCCAGAGATCCTCAGGTTCTGCTATTGATGCCTTTGTGGAGTCCTTTCCCACAGTGAATGTGGCCAACCTGGGTAACTAATAAGGTACTACAAAATGATGGCCTGTGACCCCAGGATAAGCACAAAAGACACTGAGGCTTCTGACTTACTCTTTTGTACCACTCACTCAAGGAACTCCAGCAATCTCCTGGTAGAGGTGCACATTAAGAACTGAGACTTTTTACCACCAACAAGCTCTAACTCACCAGGCATGAGTGAGCCACCGTGAAGCACATCTTCAGTCCTATCCACCCTAGAGTCGACTGCAGCCATCACTGACATCTCAAGAGAAACCTCATGAGAGACCCTGAGCTGTTCCTGGATTCCTCCTGACCCACAGAAATCAAGCAAGACAGTAAAAAAAACATTGTAAATGTCTATTTCTTAAGGTAATTTACTACGCAATAATAACTAATACATCTTCTGTAATATAAATCAACATTAATTGCATTGTACTTCAGTCAAGAACAAAGCACAAACTTTGGATTGCTAATCTGGTGATGAATTTAGTGAAGGGACATCTTTTCTGAATACCCTCATTTCTAAAAATTCAAATAGATAAGATGGCTAGTGAAGATTTAGTGTATAGTCTACAGCGATGCAGAGTAAAATTTTCTATCCTTTAAAACACTTAAGTCTGGTTTATTTGTGTTCTGACTTATTAATAGAGTCTGGAATATTGGTGTGGTTTTTCAAAAATATTTGTTACTATAGTTACACTAAAGTTGATGAAATAATTTAATTAGAGAGGATTCAGTGTTGCCTCCATAGTATAATTCTTATTCATACCCATTATGAGTAGGAGAAAAGGGAGAAGTTACAGCAGGTATTTGAGAAATTGGGAGCATTCCCAGGTGTACCCTTGAGGAAGAGGTATGCCAGTAAATGTCACAGTCCTGTGTGTCACCATGGCTAAGAAAATCGATGTTAATCCACTCATAAAAACAGCAGGTGAATTACAACATTGAGTGAATATTTTGTGGGTAGTCCTTGATAACTTCATAAAGGAGGGTGAGATTTTTTTATATGCTTTTTACCAGAGACAGGAAACCAGTCTGATTGCAAAACATCAAGAAAGGTTGCTTAGAAATCTTATATAATCCATAGAATGCTCATAAGTGGGGTAGCAGGACCAGGCAGGGTGTGAGCGAGTTGGTTAAGAAGGTGGATTATCTTGCTAGAGCTGAGGATGTACACATACAAGTAAAATAATATAAGTGGTAAGGCATGGAGCTAGGGGAACTGAAGAACTTAAGCTGGAGGAGAGGGGAACTGGAGCCAGATGTGTGTCCACAACATGCCTAATTTTATGTAGAGATAGAGGAGCACCAAAGGTATGGGTTTAGGAGCAGAAAGGGGATCAGGGCTCAGAAAGCATTTATTACATTAATATCCAAAAAACATAAATGAATGTTTGTTGGTATAAAGGCATGATAACCAAGAAGAAGTAAAACAAGATGGATGAGTCCCCTCATAATCAAAAGCAACTATTCTACATCTTTCCTGACCCTGATCCTTGCATATTCACATATTTCAACATTATCTCATTCAATAGTATATGCATTCAATTAATAGGATTTTGTACACCACTTTCTTTTTTTATTGTTGTTCTATTACAGTTGTCCCAATTTTCCGTATTGCTTTCCTTTGCCCCACCCATCCCCCTACTCCGATAATCAATCCCTGCCCTGTTGTCCATGTCCATGGGTCATTTTATACTTGTTTTTTAACTAGGCTCTTCCCTTTCTTTCCTCCCTTATCCACTTCCCCCTCTCTCCTCTGGTACCTGTCTGTTCCTTGTTTTCATAATTATGGTTCTATTTAGCTTGTTTGTTTGTTTGTTTTGTTCATTAGATTCCTTTCATAAGTGAGATCATACAGTATTTGTCTTTCACTGCCTGACCTATTTCATTTAGCATAATGCTCTCCAGTTCCATCCATGCTGTTGTGAAGGATAGGAGTTCCTTCTTCTTTATGTTGTGTAAAGGAACCACAGTTTTTTTATCCTCTCATTTACTGAGGAGCACTGAGGCTGCTTCTAGCACTTGGCTATTATAAATAACTCTGCTATGAACATAGAGGTGCATAGGTTCTTTTGAATTGGTGTTTCAGAATTCTTAGGGTATAATCTCAGTAGTGGAATTGCTGGTTCAAAAGGCAGTTCCATTTTTAGTTTTGTGAGGAAATTCCATACCATTTTTCACAGTGGCTGTGCCAGTCTTCATTCCCACCAACAAAGCACTAGGGTTCCCTTTTCTCCACCTCCTCACCAGTACCTGTTGTTTGTTGGTTTGCTAACAATGGCCATTATGACCAGTGTTAGGTAGTAGTATCTTACTGTGGTTTTAATTTGCATCTCTCTGATGGCTAGTGAGTTGAGCATCCTTTCATACATCTGTCAGCCCTCTGTATGTTCTCCATGGAGAAGTAACTGTTCATATCCTTTGCCCATTTTTTAAGACTGTTTTCTGTGTAGTCTGTGCTTGCAGACAACTCAGCATACAGCTGGTAATGAAACAGACTTGGTCTTATCCTCTCCATAGACCTTCTTCCTCCAATTACTACTCTGTCCTTTTTTAATTTCTCTACTTCACTATCAATCCTTTATTTAACCTTACTTAAACAGCTCCCAATGAAAATGTAAGTAAATAGAAATAAAATTCATCCTGGATGGTGTAACTCAGTGGATTGAGCACAAGCCTGAGAACCAAAAGGTCACTGGTTCAATTCCCAGCCAGGGCACATGCCTGGGTTGAAGTCCAGGTTCCCAGTAGGGGGAGTGCAAGAGGCAACCACACACTGATGTTTGTTTCCCTCTCTCCTTTCTTTCCCTTCTCTCTAAAAATAAGTAAATAAAAAACCTTACGCCCTGGCTGGCGTAGCTCAGTGGATTGAGTGCGGGCTGGGAATCAAAGTGTCCCAGGTTCGATTCCCAGCCAGGGTACATTCTTGGGTTGCAGGCCATAACCCCCAGCAACCGCACATTGATGTTTCTCTCTCTCTCTCTCTCTCTCCCTCCCTCCCTTCCCTCTCTAAAAATAAATAAATAAATAAAATCTTTAAAAAAAAACAAAAAACCTTTAAAAATTCTTCTTTGACTTTGTATTTCTGAGAAGCTATTGCTCCAGCTCTTTTCCATTCCATGTGCCTGAATATTCTCATCTCATATTCTCATCTCATTTAGTTCCCTCATTCTCAGCTCTCTAACTTTATTTCCCTATGCACTGGAAGCACACTGACCCTCCTTATGAGGTCATTAATAAATGCCTTAGTGCTAGGCATTTGAAGCAGTTTTTCACAATCTCATTATTTTCTACAACACTGTAATCTCCTAATTCCCTGGTGCTTCTTTCTCAGCATCACATGGCATCATTGGCCCAGTATTTAACTGTGAGGTACACTCTATGTCTTTTCTGATTTCCACTCCCTATAAGAAGTAGTTTTATCTAAACACATGTCCTTCAAATACAATTCTGAACATTAATCTTTTCATAAAATATTTCATGAGTGGCACTGTGATCCAGACACAGTTCTAAATGCCAATAACCCAGAAATAAACAATTAAAGTCCTAAGTCTTTCCCCTCAATAGTTTATAAGTGAAGACCAGAAATAAAAATTGTGTCAGGAGACTGTGCATGTTATTATGAAAAGCTTCATGATTGTGATCTTTTTCTTACATTTTGATCTCTCTCTTAAACTGAAACTCTTATTTGTCCAGTTCTCCTAAACATTTCCCTAAGCACTCAACATATCCCATACTGAATTCACTATCAATTTACTTCTACCTGTCACTTGTTGCTTATGTACCCCCTAGTACACCCTTCTTTGCCCTCATCACTTTGCTCTTACTCTTCCTTTTGCTAATCATATCCTCTCCTACTTACCCTCTCCTCCATCTAGCTAACTCCAGTTTAGTCATGTTTCAAGGTTTTTCTAGCCTGTAATATCCTATTAAAAATATGTACTTTGCTTACCTTCCCACTTGAGTTTGGTTCCCTCTAATGTCACTTTATGTTTCTTTAATAGTAAACTTACCTTGCAACTGATGGTAACCATATTATATGGTAAATCTGTATACTTCTCATATTTGTCCCACATTCAACTGCAACTTTCTTGAGGGCAAGAGCCATTTCTTCCATTCTTTCCCAAAAGTTTAGCACAGTGCAACTCACAGAGGAAGCTTAATAATGAGTTTGCATAATGAATGGTTTGAGTACATTGCTGAGTCATGTACCAAAACCTGTGTTGTGCTTGCCCACATACTTATAGGGACTCTCCTATTGGAATGATTTCATATATTGTTATTCATACACCATTGTGTTCTATTTTGTGATTTTAAACATCACAAAAGGTAAAGAGGTACCTTAAGGGAGATCCTCTCCAACTCCATCTTGGGTAATGCAGTTTGACTTATTCTCCAATTTAACTTAAGAGTATAGCTATGTAGATCCTATGCACAGCCATCTATTTTAAAGCCTAAAGAGCTCATTAGAATATTGTAAATCTTTCTCCAGCACTGTACCTGTTCCTCACATGCTGTGATATGAGCTTCTCCTTTGCCCAAATGAAAACAAAGCAACTGTTGTTCACATTTTCTCTCTGAGACCATCTGTCATCTCCCTCATCTCCCTGTCATCTACTAATTTACACTCCTTGCATTTATAAAAAAAAAAGAAAGAGGAAATAAGTAAATTACAGCTTTTTACTTATAAGAAAGTAATCTTTAAATTTTTTACTGTTTACCCTACTCTCCAACATGATTTTCATGTTTTGTGTGACTGTGGTGTGACTCTTCCATTCGTAGCAGTTATGCTGGACTTAGTCCATCAGAAACTTTACTGACAGCCAGTGGTCGCAGTGTCTGGCAGAGTACAGGGACCCAGACACTGTCAGCTATGGCTGAAAAGTGGATCCTGAGTTGACTTGATATTGCAGGGCATGAAAAGGAGGAAGACTGTCACACTTGGCAAGATAGAGTTTTGTTGTATTTCTCCCCCATAGTGAAACAAAGAGAGCAATGTTATTGGAGCTTCTTGAATGCTCACTCAAAGGCAAGCTGCTGTGCAGATATTTTGTAAATACACAGAAATGGGGAATGATGATGTTCTGAGGTAGCTAAAGTCTCCCTGAACTCTTAACCAGCCAGTGTCTCCTTGGGAGGAATGATTAACCTGCCATATGCCAAAGCCTGAGGGAAAATGATAGAGATGGCAGTGAACAAAGTCATAAGGAGGTAAATTAGGCCAGATAATAATATAAAAATTACTGCCATTTACTCATTATTTCTTCATTCATCAAATATTTTTGAGTACCCACTTATGCCTACCACTGTCCTAGATGTGAGGGATGAATTAATGAATGAAGCTGAGAGAAAATCTACCTTCCTGATTGAACATTCTAGTGGGGAAAATACAACAAATTATAAACATGAATCAATTATATGGCATGTTAGAGAGTATCAAGTATTAAGAGAAAAATAGAATAGGACAAAGGGAATCAAGAGGGTTAAGAGTCAATATATCATTTTAAATCGACCCACACTGAGAAGGTGAAACTGAAGCAAGGGCTAAAGTAGAGGAGAAAGGAACTATCTGGTTGTTTAGAGAAAGATAATGCCATGGAAGTAAACAGGCAGTGCAAAAGCCCTGAGGCAGAAGCATGGCTATAAGGTTCATGAAGAATCAAGAACAGGGTGTCTGGAGTAGTCTGAGCCCAGTGTTGTAAGAAAAGATGGTAAAGAAATAATAGACCGTGAGTGAGAGATTGTATAGGGTCTTGTGAGCCATTGTAAGGACTTTAGCTTTCACTCTAAAAGTAATGGGGAGTCACTAAAAGAACCTCAAGTGGCATGAGATGAAATAACTTAGGTGTTTACAGCAGTTTTGCACCTGCCCTGTAGAAAATAATCCATAGTAAGATTATATCAGATCTTAGTTACTCAGGCACTGAAAAACATTTTAATCTCATTTAATCCTTTAGCAAAACGGGTACTGTCTCCCATTTACAGATAAGAAAACTGAAGTACAGAGAGGTGTAGCAGTTGAGTAAGGCCATTCGTTAGCAAAGGATGGATCCAAGATGTACGCCATGAAGTGAGCAATGATGTGTATCCCCAAGCCTGCAGTAATATTGATTACTGTTTAATTGCACAAATTCTAGAGGTTACTAATGGGATCTTAAGTGTGTCAGGAAACAGTCCATAGACTTTTGGGCATTACTATTTGAACTAATTTCCAGACCATATGTGATTGACATGATTGAAAGCTTTGACCAAAATTACTGGCACACACTTTTAATAGTTAATCAACTGGTTTTATATTTTAAAAGGAAAGAGCTTCCTGTCTCTCCTCACAGATGCAGCTGCAGATTGCTTCGCTTGGTTTCATGAGGATTCCGTGTGTAATTGGAGAGGTTCAGACTTGTTACATTACTAACATTTGCTGAGTTGACATCCTACCAAGTTCTTGATAATAACTCCATCCTTCTTCTAAAATACACAGTATTTTTCCAAAGCAAAGATCAGGAAAAATAATCAAACTAAATAAAAGCAAATACTGCAGTGATGATCAATGGTTTTCAGTGAAGATATCCCTACTGAAATAAATCTTAATGATTCTTTCTTGCATCAATTTAAACATATAATATCTCTGTCATTAGTAAAGAAATAAGCAAAAAAACTCGTGGCAATAAAATCAATAATGGTCAAAAACATACACTAATAAATGAAACCTTCAAAGTTTGGTACCTACCCTCACACTAAAAAGTTGGAAAGAATTAATGAAATGTGAGGTGTGTTCACTTAACACAAGTGACTCTCAATCTTGGGATGAATGACAACAAATGTGGGTGGAAAATCTCTTCTGCAAATTTAATTAATTATAAATATTACAATTACTTAATGAGGTAATCTAGAGGATAGAGGATATTATTAATTTGCCAAATTATCTGATTATTTGATTACAGACATTAATGTTCAAACCGTTTAAATTGCAGACTTCATGAATATAATCTTTGGTGATTGAATACAACTATCTTGTGTTAGATTTGTCAAGGATATTGTCCTTGTCATTCACTGACACAGAAGCAAATGAGTCAGAATACAGGCTCATGCCATTCTCCTTAGGTAAAAGTCAAGTTTCAAAGATATTCAAAACATTCAAATCAACTAAATCTTAGAAATGTTAAATGTTCAGTTCTTCAGGGAGGAAAATCCCAAGGTTTTCTTTTTCTTTTTCTTTTGTTAACTATATGTTAACAAAAGATTATGTATATAGGTATCTATAGGTATAGATTATGTTAACTCATAATCTATAGCTATAGACCACCACAACAAATGGTTTGCTTATGTGGTATAAAGCATAAAAGCATAGTAGCTTCCAAACATTTGGCCTCACATGGAGAAGAAAATCTGAATAATGATTTATTAAGAAAATGAATCTGAATGCCTGGGTGTAAAGAGCAATTTCTCTTCTTTGGTTAGGAAAATGGCCTCGATGTTGGGATAATTGGGGTGGGGGGCAATGGTGGGGAGAAAATGGAGACAACTGTACTTGAACAACAATAAAAAAATGTGGTTAAAAACAAAGAAAATCTATGAAGGATATGAAAACAGTTCCTTGATAAAAGAAAAGAAAAGAAAAGAAAAGAAAAGAAAAGAAAAAAGAAAAGAAAAGAAAAGAAAAGAGGAAGAGAAGAGAAGCCTTAAAGTCTTTAGGGAGAAGTTCCTCATGAAAAGAAATCTCATTAAACTTTAAATGTGACCTATTTTAAGTTGGACTAGAAAATACATAATTGTTCCATTGGAAACCAGGAAGAGAGTAAGTCAATATCCTTTGTAGCCAAGTCAATATAAAAAGTGTCTGTTTGTAGATAGGTGCCATACAGCCCATAAGAAAAGTGACAGTTTTCAGAAACAGCACTTGAAGGGAAATACATTTGGATGTGAGATTTGTCAAATAGGTCTCATTATTTTATAGTCAGAGTGTGTATATGCAGTTCACTAAATTATTTTACCAATCATTTATAAAATTTAAAAACCTGATTATGCTGCTGGGATTATACCCTAAGAGCCCTGAAACACCAATCCAAAAAGAACCTATGTACCCCACTGTTAATAGCAGCACAATATACAATAGCCAAGTGCTGGAAGCAACCTAAGTGCACATCAGCAAATGAGTGGATCAAAAAACTATGGTACATTTACACAATGGAATTCTATGCAGCAAAGAGAAAGAAGGAGCTCCTGCCCTTTGTGACAGCATGGATGGAACTGGAGAGCATTATGCTAAGTGAAATAATCCAGTCAGTGAGTTACAAATACCATATGATCTCACCTTTAACTGGAACATAATCAACAAAAATAAAAAACAACAAACTATAACCAGAGTCATTGAAATTGAGAACAATCTAACAATAGCCAGAGAGGAGGGGGGAGGGGACAGTGGGGAAAAGGCTTTTCAGGAACTACTATAAAGGACACATGGACAAAACCAAGGGAAAGAGGTGGGTTTGGAGGGAGTGGGGGAAGGGGTGGGGAGAAAATACAGACAACTATAACTAAACAACAATAAAATAATTTAAATTAAAAAAATCTATATTTTACCCTGATTCTGCCCATTTTCAGGGACCTTTATGGTTGTTTTATTTGTATTGCTGTCTGGAGATGGTTCTCACAGGTTTATCCATCCCAATTTATTGTTTATATTTTGTCCTTATTTTTTATTGATTCAAAGCTACATGCAATTATTTTTAGGTATAAGCTTCTGTATTAAGCAATGTAATCCACTTTTCAAAACAATTTTACAAAAACCCAGTGCTGTTGGACTCCTGAGTTCTGACAGAATTTTTTCAATGAAGACACACTAACTAGTTATTTAAATCAACTGAAAGTATAACAAATCTTTTGTGTTTGATCGACTTTCATCAAATTCCAAGGAGAAGCTGTAATGAGTGAGTGGCTTGGCTTCCTACAACTGAGGTGTCTGATTCAATTTATTAGTCAGAAAACTTAACCCTATAGAAATGAAATTGTTTTCTTTGTTTCACTACATATATCTCTAACACACACATACATACACACAAATGCTCCTAACCTAAACATACCCCATTTGTAAGGAAATTAAGCCATAAGAAAAAGTGTATGTGTCTATTGTATATCTATCTATAATTCATCTATCATCTATCTATCTATCTATCATCTATATAATCTAATTATCTCTAACTTTAATCTATAAATACTATATAATCATACTATGGATCTAGATATATGTCTAGATATAGATAGATGATAGAAATAGATGAATTGTAGATAGACAGATCCTTTGTTTTTCCTCTGAGAAAAAGATATGAACTTTTAACAATACAGCAAATACATTTCTGACCTTTTAATTGAGTGTGCTTATCTCATTTTACCTGTTGGAACCAAGTTACTGACATAAAAATCTGTCCATCTCAAAGATTATGGTATAAAGTTTCCTTCAGAAGGAATGACATATTTAAACATACATCATCCTAATTCTGTGCTTTACCTTAAATAGATTTGGCATTTGCCAATAATATGTTCCTCTCTCTGATGGCAATCCTTAAGATCACAATTTCTCCAAATGACTTGGGGGTGGAAAAAAAGATAAAATCATATAACTATTTTATTACCTACACTTAGAAGCTATAATAAAACATATAGTAGAATATGAAACGTAAGTTCTGTATCAATTGAAATAAGATTGGTGTGAGCTTTTGCAAACAGTTCTCAAACTTGTTTCTTTTAATGCACTGTGTATCTGAACAAGCTTACAAAACAATGATCATTGCAACCAGTTAGCTTTTAAAATATATCAACTTTAATTATCTATTGTGTTAAACTATAGGAATTTAAGCCATTGTAATGTCTTGGTAATGTCTTTTCAACACTGTCTTTATTAAACCATCTGGTTTCCTTTACAATTCCAATCTGAAGACAACTGCATTTATTAAGGACACAAACTTTTGATAACTCAGAAACTTGTCACAAATGTGTGTTAGGGGATATGAGATAGGTATGAGGAATAAAAATCATGAACACCAAGTATGCCAGTATACATTAAAACATTAATAACAGAAGTCATACTATTCCAAAATCAATGCAAATTTTGATGGATATAAATGGATATTCTAGAAGAGCAGAAAATCAGTTCATCTGTTGGGCTTTAACTGAGAAATCCATTAAAAACTGGCAGTCAGTGTGACATTCTTGGGACATATAGAACCACATTAAGCAATGAGTCTTTGGTTCATATTTCTCTTTAAGTATAGCCAGATTCCACTGAACGGTAAGAACGCATCTCCCAATCTATGCATGTCCCGGCAAACATACTTTCCTCTGGTAGGCAGCAAGCAACAGCTTCTGTTATAACAGACTTTTTCTAGTTTTTTATGAACAACTTGTAATTATTTTAATGTAAGGAAAGGAGGTGAGCCCAAATACATAAATGATACAAAGAAACTATAGCAAGTGACTTATTTTCCTAATATTTCTAAGTTGCATAAACCTGACCATTTAGGAGGATATTAATGTGTTTTCCATGAGTCATAACATTACATTTACTTCATCTTTAGAAGAAAAATGTAAAAATCAGTTTGGAAATAATAATTTTACCCTTATGGAGATGCATTACTGAATCTTGTATAACTTATGGACAGATGTGTAAAAGTCAAAAAGCAGTAGATTTTTGGCTAGTCTTTCCTCATTTAGAAAGCATTTTAAAGATGAATTAGTACACTGTGAAGAGATTCAAAATGCAGTGTGCTAGTGACCTTCACTGTGACTTTCTAAACATTCTCTTTAATTTCCTCCTCTGTTGCAAAATAATGTTTAAGAGGAGGGAAGAATATGAAGATGGACATAGAAACTAGGGGATTAAACAGAGTTCATCAGGACAGAGCCTCTTATTGCTTAAGTGTCCAGAGCCTTTCTTTATGACAGGCTGTCCTATAGCCAAGCTGCTTTTCCCTGGCATGTATGTAATAGAACTGCTCTTCATCACAATTCCTGCTGTATTTGTACATTGAGCCCTATGTCAGAAGCACCCCTGGACAAAGGTCCTAGGATTGGTTTCAATATGCCACATTTCCATTCTTTGACCTCACATCTACAATCCAAGGACACTTATTTGCTTATGTCTTTTATTTTCCTACATGAAGTAATAAATGTGAAAATGAACCAAATTTAGAAGCACCCCTAAATGGTACCTTTTCAACAAATGGTGCTGGAAAAATTGGATTTTCTTATTAAGTAATATATGTATAAAAATTAAATTGAAATGGGTTATAGGCCAAAACATTACATTTAAAACTACAAACTTCTATAATACATTGAGGAAAACATTTTTGACTTTTGGATAGGCCAAAAATTTCTTTGATAGCACAAACCGCAAGAGAGAAAATTTGACTTTATATATAATATAGGGAGTTTTATTATTTCCATATTTTCATCATTGAAGAAAAAGTAAATATAAAAATTCATAAAAATTTTGGAGAATATCCCATTTATAAATAAAAAATCTGAAACACCAATTTGGGATTTAACCATCAATGTTGAGGTCTAGTTTTCTATGTCTTTATTTTTATATAAGTTCTAACTTTATTCTCACATGGATGCAAACTCCTTGAGCATCATCTTTGATACATCTTGCTGACATGCTTTATTAGATGAAGGAATATGTAAGTGGGCTAACTGGCATTTATCCATTCTTTTATTGCATGATATCTCTCAGGAAAGAGTAGATCACTGAAAAGACAAGAAGATAGGGATGGAGGTCTTAGCAATAAAAAGATGTGAGCAAATTTAAGAGCATAATGTTCTACCTCTTTTTCCACCATGTTTTCCAGAATAGTGATGATCTGGAACAATGCTCAGGCTCCATCTGAACTACTTGGCTCCATTCACTTCAGCAACTGAGGATTATAAAATATACTCAAAGGGATACTAAAACTTTTCAAGATGGTGATTTGCCTTTTGGCTCACATGCATTTTGATCTCGTTATTTTCCTTGGTCTGATTCTTGTCCTAGCCCTTTACCCTTATCTTCAAATGTTAGTTGCCTAAACAAAGAAATTTTGTCAGGGCCTTAGGTATGACAAAACTTATTTGTATTATTAAGTGATTATTAACTTTGGGTGTTATAAAAACAAGAGAGATAATGAATGCCAGAATAGAAAAAATAACTAATATTTACTGAACTCCAACTCCATGCAAAGTCCTTTAAAAGCTTTATTTTGCTCATTTCTCAAAATTCTCTATAATACTGGTGATTTAAGTATTATTTCAGTTTTAATGATGAGGAAATTGATTCCTCAGTGATATTAAAGAAACTTGACCTGACTCAAAAAGAGGATAGGCAGCAGAGTTTTTATTTAAGCTAAACCTGTCTGAGTTCAGAACATCTGTTCTTTTTGGTATTTCACCCACCACCCAGGAAGTCAGGAACTTGGACTTGCTGATGAATAATGACAAAAATAGTAATTAGTCATCTATTGCTGCAGAACAAGTTAGCCCAATACTTACCAGCTTAAAGTAGAAGTAAATATTCATTATCTCACATAGTTTTTGTAGATTAGAAATTAGGGGGCGGTTGGATTTAAAAAATACTCAGGGGACTTTAATTTATGGAAATGACTGAGTGACAACATGGAGAGGCTAACACTATTGGAAAAATAATTTATTACTTAGATTTCCCAAGAGACGCCAGGGTAGTCAGTCAATTTAGGGTCTCTATGGAGGAGCACTAGCATCAGTAAGGAAGGAAGCAAAAGCTGGAATAAGAAGAAAGCACAGCCTTTATTGTGTTTTCTGTGGGAAAGACAAGGAAGGGAATACAACCTAGGATTGGCTAATACAATACTGTCAGTGGACTCTGGACCATAGGAATGGTCTCTAATTGCTTGGGTTGATTTAAGGCTGGGGAAATATTGGCTTGGTGTATGAGAGTTACATAACAGAAGTGGTTAAGAGTCTGGACTCAGGATTGCTTGGCTTGCATATGGAATATGTTCATGTTCTCAGATGAGTTATTATCTGTAGAAATTAATAAGACCTGGGAGGGGTAGTGTCTCCCCAGACAGCTAGGCCCCTCAAGATGTCTAAACATTATAAAATATTTTTGAAAAATGATTAATCTAGCAGTCTAGCTGGGTGGCTGTAGCTTAGGCTCTCTCATAAAGTTCCAGTGAAGGTTGCAGCCAGGACTGCAGTCTTCTGAAAGCTTGACAGGGGCTAGAGGATGTGCTTCCAAGATGCTTCATTCCCTTGGTGCCAATTATTGGCAGGAGGCCTCAGTTCCCTTCTGTGTTGGATTTCCATTGCTATGTAACAAATTACTAAATTTTTAATGGCTTGAATCAACACAAATTTGCTATATTAGTTTCTGTGGGTCAGGATTCAGGGTACAGATCAGATTGGGTCCTCTGTTCAGAGTCTCTTTTGAAGCTAAAACCAAGATATTGGTCAGGCTCTGTTCTCATCCTGAGCTCAGAGTCCTTCTCCAACCTCATATAGGTTATTTGCCAACACCAGGTTTTTATGGTGTTAGGAAAGAGTTTCCTCTCTTTTTGCTGGATGTCATCCAGGCATCTCTCTGAGTTTCTAGAGGCTGTCCTCTGGTCCTGGTCATGTGGCCCTCTCAAAATATGGCAACTTCTTCAAAGGCAGCAGGAGAATTTCTCTCCAGTCTGCTATGACAATCTTAAATGACATAATCATGGAGGTAGCTATCTTGTTGCTATTTTATATAACCTTTGATCATGGAAATAATGCCCAATTATATTACCATGTCCTGCCCATACTCAAGTAGAGGGGTTCATACAGGATGTGTGCTCCAGGGGTGGGAGGTTTGAAGAAGCTTAGAATTCTCCCAACTGCACCTCCCTTGTTGGCCTTCCACTGACAAGAACATGGCCATGGGCTTCTCTCAGATCAAGCAATCCAGGAAAGCAAGCAAGGAGGAAGCCTCAACGTCACATATGACCTAGTGTCACAAGTTCTATACTGCTACTTCAGCCACATTCTATTCTTTAGAAGTAAGTCACTAAGATTGTCCTACTCTCAAGGACAGAAAATTCAGCTTCTGAGGGGAGTTTATAAAAAATATATGGATATATTTAAAAACCACTACAGATGACACTTAAAAATGTTTTAGCTCTTTGTCTCATCATCTCCAAGATGAAGTGTTTAAACCAGTTGGTTAGTAAGATTCTTGAAGTATATGAGTATGCATGTTCACATATTTGCATTTAAAGTAGATTTATTCTTGTGCCTTCAGAAGAAATTGGCAAGGGGATGACTCTCTCTAAGAAAAAATATATTTATTTTGAAATCAAGGGGTGTTGACTATTTTATTAATGATTTTTCCTTCAAAGTGAAGAGTTTTTCTGACTTCTGTAATTTAATTAATAGATAAGAATTCACATTCATCATTTAAATGCATGCACATGGGGGGCGATTTTCACAACATATTTTGCCACATTTCAAACTGTCAAGTTGTTGTTTTTTCTTTGCAGAAAGATATTTCATAAACAACGTTTTCTTGTGAAATAATGGGTAATGTTAGCTTGCCTACCTTTGTGAAAGAAAAGGGAAAAGTGAAAAAGAAAAAGTTTTAGTCATTCTGACTGCCCTGATATTCAGAGCACTGCGGTAATCCATATCCAGATTTCCCATTAAGGAATTTCTGTGGTTTATGGCATGTATTTTAGATCCATTACCTCATGGACTTAGTGGGTCATGAATTACCCAGCATATATTTCAGGAATATTGCCTCATGAAGAAAACATCTTTATTTTAGACACCCATGTTTCTGAAATATAATCTTGCTATGTAGTCACTACATGAGGCTGACTAGGAATATATGTTAGTAAAAGAGCCTTGATTGGAGAGATACCTGATCTTAGACAAAACAATTTCTTGCAGAGGGTCAAAAGAGCTAAAATTATTTCTCTTTGACATTTTGTGGATTAAATGCTGCTCTACAATTAAAGAGTAAGTATATTCGCTGAAGGAAAATGTTCCATTAGAGAAACCTATAGCCACTTTTTTCCCTTTTTCAGAGTTTCTAAAGAAACAACACTTTAAAATTAATCTCAGAGATTATGGTCTTCTCAAGAATCTGTCTAACTGTTATGTGGTCTTTGTATTGTTTATTATATAAGTTTAAATTATCAAAGATTGCCAGGCCCTTACTCACTAGCCAAGATTAAAGGGTGAAAATCCAGGCACTTCCTCAGAGTGCCACCATCCCATGGTGCCAGAAGTCATGACAGCAGGCAAATACCACAAGAAACATAATGGACTCAAGGAAAAGGTTGGGAGAATAATTTGAAATTTTCACTCAAGGTAGGTGTAGTAAAGTTATGATCATCTAGTGAGGTCTAATTTTTAAATAATTTACTATTTGCCAGAAACTCTACTAAATACTTCATCTAAATTGTCATAATCCTCATTATCCTATGAAGAAAATGCAATTGCTACATAAAAATGAGAGAGAAAATAAAAAGAGAAGTCAAGTAATTTGCCCAAGACCTTGCTGGGAAACAGCAAAATTAAGATATCACTCAAGAAGGGCTGACTCCAAAGCTCGTATGTTTAAAAAGGGTACTAATAACATCCAATGACTCAGCTGCTACTAAGAAATTCTTGTATATTAGCCCAGGAAGTTCTGAATTTCTGAGTCACTAAGTGGAACCTCTAAGTTATGATACAGCCATCAATAGCACTCCTTTGGTCCTTGACATAGTACTCAGCTTCTGCCCATTGAAACAATGACAAATATTTATTCAAAACAATATGTTAATAGATTTATTTTCTGCAGAAATATTACATAATAAAGAGCTCCCCAAATTTCAGTGATTTCTAATAATTAACATGCATTTTTTTTTGTTTCCTGTGACAGGTCTATGGGTTGAATGGGATAGCTCTACATCTCGTCAGGTTCTGCACTTTCCACAGGTCAGTCAGGCTGGTATCACCAATAGGTGTGGCATGCTATCATGTCAGTGAGCAGAAGTGCAAGAGCCAAGCCAAATCACAAAGGCAATTTAAAGTCTATGTTTACAGCAAAACTGCTCACTTTCTATTGACCAAAGCGAGTTGTGATATTTTGAGTTGTAAGGTATTTGATCTCCATCCACAGTTTTGACTCATGCCTCCCAAAACCCTTGGGATTTCCTAAGTGTTGACAGTGATAAAAATTTATTTTTTATGTTTATTAAGTGACTTTTGGACCCCACCCAAGGGTGAGGGCTTGTTGGGAGGAGAAGTGATCATATGATTAGAGGTTTGGAACTTTCACTCCCCCACTCCCTCAGGGGAGGAGAGAGGGGCTGGAGGTTCAATCCATTGTCAGTAGCCAATGATTAATTAATCATGACTATTTAATAAAGCCTCTGCAAAAATCCAAAAGAAAAGGCTTTAGAGAGCTTTTGGGATAGTGAACACATGGAGATGAAGGGAGACTGGAACATCATTCCTGGAGAGGTCATGGAAGCTCTGTGTCCCCTCCCATATACCTTGCCTTATATACCTCTTCCATATGACTCTTTCTTAGTTATATCTTTTCACAATAAATTGATGATACAGTAAGTAATGTTTTTCTCTGAGTTCTGTGAACTGTTATAGCAAATTCATAAAATCCAAGGAGGGGGTTGTGGTAACATCTGGTTCATAACCACACCTCTGATTTATAGGAAGTTAGACTTACAGTTAACAACTTGGAATTGTGATTCCCATTGTGAGTTGGAGGAGGGTCGTCAGAACCTCCAATCTGTATAGTATGTGGGTCAGAAGCACAGGTAAGAGTCTGGACTTATAGCTGATATTTGAAGTGTGTGTAGCTGGTTGGGGGATAGCCTTGTAGAACTAAACCCTTGGTATGCAGGATCTGATGCTATCTCCAGATAGATAGTGTTGGGAGTTAGTTAATTCTAGGATACCAAGCTGGTGTCCAGAGTGTTGCGTGGATATATGGGGAAGCACCCACCCTTTTCCCCCTCCAAAATTGGAAGCTGGGTCTCAGATCCCAAATGACAAGTTATAGTCAAGATCAAAGTCACTGGGGTAGAGGACCCATTGCAAAGGTGGGGTGAAAAATTATGAACAATATTATTCACCATGGGCATCAATTTATTAACTTTCTTAATGATGGTTAAGTGGCTTTATGGGCCTCACTTCCAGAACAGCTAATCTTTCTTCAAGTAGCATATATTACCCATTTTTTTCTAAAACTTTAATTTTTTGGTTTACCGGGGCTTGTTTCATTCGTTTGTTCATTCATTCATTCACTCATTCATTTGATTAATAGAGGACGTAGTCTATCCATATGAAGCCCTACCATTAATTAACAATCTTGGGCATTCTATGTTTAGCCTCTCTCACCACCCAACCACACACACACACACACACACACACACACACTCCTCCTTTTCTTACTCAAATAACCTGATGACTATTTGTTTGGGCAAAAATGGCAATCTGTTTCAAATGCTAAGGCTTTTTTCTCACCATTCAAAAGTTCAGGAGGTAACAGCATCTCCTTTTCTATAATACATCACACTGATGTCATTTATTAAGAAATTTTCTTGCACTTCCCCAATTCTGATTAATTAATTGCTCCTTAAGCCCTTGAGCAAACCCTCTCTGATCTATTATTATTGTGCTGCATCTGTTAATTCATCTGTATGCCCACAAAACTGTAAGTTCCTGGAGGGCAAGAACATGTACATTGGTATCTAGATTAGTGTACAGAACAGTTAAAGAAATTTTAGCTCTTCCATTGTTATTTCTTCTCAATTATACCCCCAGCACCTTGAATATTTTTTAGTACATAGTGTGTGCTCAACATTTACTTGTTGAACTGTTTCTTTTTGTGTCTTGTGAGCAAGTGTGACTTTTTAAATGTAAAATCAATGCTTTTATTTATTTACTTCCCCTCCAGCTTTATTGAGATGTACTTAAACATTGTGTATTTTTAGGGTATACAATGTGATCATTTGATACATACATGTATTATAAAATAATTATTAAATAAGCTTAGCACATCTATTACCTCAATAATTACAATTTCTTTTATTGATTGATTGATTGATTGATTTGAAAGAGGAGAGACAGATAAAGAAAGAGAGAGAAATATGCTCTGTTGTTCCACTTATTTACACATTCATTGGTCATTTCTTATATGTGCCTTGTCTGGGGATCAGAACCACAACCTTGGCATGTCTGGACAAAGCTCTACCCAACTGAGCTAACTGGCCAGAGACAATAATTAAAATTTCTAATCAGCGTATAAGAGTTCACCCATTACTGATGGCCCACATGGGGTCAGGACATCACATATTACATCACATTTAATGATCAAAAATTCACTAAGTTCCTCATGATTTGACAGCCTTGCATTTGAACAAGGTGTACACCCTAAATATGAGCTTCTACCAAAGGATCTACATACACATGATAGTTGTGAGAGTAGAGGCATTTATAATGGTAAAAATAGGTGTGCTATACTCAATTTGGAAATGTGAAACAGATCATGGTTCTTGATTTATAATACATGTCCTGGAGGACTTTTACTTTCCATCCTTTTTCATATTAGTATACTCTTGATTTTGAAATACATAATCATAGGTATGTAGTCCTAAATTATTTCCAACCCTAAGATTGGGTCATCCCCAAAATCTATCTACCAGCTAAGAGCTTTGTCAATTTGATTTTGTAGTAAAGACAGAACATTCTATTGCAAATTCATCCCGAGGTTTATAACCTGTAACTATTGGCAAGATTTAGTAAGACAAACATAAAATACATGATACATGCTCTCCAGCAAAGCACCCTTCTGAATTACCTCCATATTTCCTAGAGAAAGTACTGAGGGCTTTTATATCTGCAGTATATAATCTATGGGGCCAACTCATATGGTACAGCACACCAGAAAACATGTGTCAAAATGTGTTACCTTTACATTGTATCATGTTTAAAATTTTCCTATGGATTACCATTTATTTCCAATAACTCGGAGAGAAAGTCTGTAATGATTATAAAAAAATAATTTTATTCAGAATGTTGATGAAATGCAATAAAAGTGAAATGTGCATTACTTTTATCAGTATCATTAAAAATAATCATAAACCTTTGTGAGGACTGAATTTTGAAAGCCAACCGCATTGTCTTTTTTGAGAGGGAGGAGCAAGGAAACAGAGAGAAATTCAAACATTTTAAGCTTGCACTATTGTCATACAATCTCCTGTAATATTCTTCCTTAGTAGAACTGTAGTTATTTTTTAACAGGTTTAATAATTTACTACTACATTTAATATTACTCTTTGCAAATGTTTTAAGTTATGTTCTTTTACTCAAAACACAAGATCACTTCTTTTACTAAAAGACTTTATGAAAAACTAATGAAATGTTTCCTGCTTCAAAGATGTACAGACTTGACTATGAAGAAGTAGGATTTCTTCTTCTCCCTTGCAGTAGCTTTTTTGAATTCTAGGCTCTCAAAAGAATGTGGTGAGCATCACGATAAATTCAGCCTTGGAAATGGCATCTACATATGTATGTACACTCCTTCACCTTTCCTTCCAAAGGCCCCTGGAGCAGCTGTCTGCAGATTGATTTCTGCTTCATTGTATTTAGCTGTCACTTCACCCAGAACTGAAAAGCAGTCATCTCTGGAGAAAAAATGACAGTGGTGTAATGAAGTACATGGATGCTGCATTGAAGGGCTGTTTGAATGTCCACCTGTTAGCACAGAAATGTAAGAGCATTTTCTGTCTGGTGTTCTGTAAGCAAATTTGGAACGAGGGGTTAGTGTTGAGAAGATATTCTCTACCTTCATTCCTCCTGTTCCTTTCAACTCCCAGCATGCAGCCTTCCATTATATCTAATAGGCCACAGACACCCACTGTCTTTCTACCTCCTTCTGGAAAACCACTTCACAACGATGGCTGCCAAGTCAATCTGGAACTTTTCTGCTTAGAAATGGTGGAAGCAATTTTGTGGAGCATTCAATGGCTTCATTTGGCCACTTATCTCTCACTCTCCTTTAGGGGAAGCCAGCCTTTCTCAGAAACCATCATTATGGGAAAGCACGGGGCTGGGTTACTCTTGAAGAAGTAGCCTGCCACCAGTGGGCGAGGAGGGAAAGCACTCTGTCCCATTCTATGCTCCTTACCCCACCCCCTAACATGCTCTTGATGCAGAACCATTAGGTTTGGGGGAACTTTATGGAAGATTGTTTAATTTAATTTTCCCTTCCAAGAGTTAACCTTACAGAGTGCAAATTTTCCCTGTGGATAATTCTCTTTCTTTTTAAAATCTTTATTGAATTGATTGGGGCAGTGACATTGGTTAATAAAATTATATAGATTTCAGGTGTGCGATTCTATAATACATCATCAGTATATTGTATCGTGTGCTCACTGCCCAAAGTCAAGTCTCCTTCTGTCACCATTTATTCCCCCTTTACCCTCTTTTACTCCCCCATATACCTTTCTTCTTTTCTCTAATTTTACATATATAGAATATTTATTACAGTACTATTTAAAGGAACTTAATGTTTAAATGATCTTTTCCTCTTAACCTATTATATATTTTGGGTGATAATTCTAACCTAACTGATGGTATGGAATGTTTCTCTTCCATTTGAGAGACCAGGGCAGTATACAAATGCCAGGTATTACTTGTCTAGGACTTCTAAGTGAAAAAGAAACAAGATAAAAGGAACAAATGAACCAAAAAAGGGGAGGCAGGGGCACCAAAGACACATCATAAATGCCTACTTAGGACAAACTCTTTTCTGGGATTTTGTGCCTCTGCTCACCTGCTCCAGACCCTCAGTTCTAAATGCTTTAGGACACCTCCATATATGTGACCCTCTGCCCTTCAAATATAATGCCATCCAAGAAAATGCCCAACTATGCTTTTTAATTTCTTATCTCCCTGAGCAAATAAAACATTATTATTCTGTTTTAACATATTCTTTTATTCCTTGCATTCTACAGCATTATGCAAAACATTTATTGACATATCATTCATTTTTAGTATTATCTTAGTACACAAGTAGTCAGTCATTGCTGGTGAGATTGGCTTACATTTGATTAAGTTTTGAAGAAGCAATTGTCTTTTCTCTTTTCCATGGGGGATTCATCTTAGTTATTGAAACGAATGATTTCTTGAGTCTGGAGAATTTCCTTGGTGTCTGAGTGGACCTATGTGAAGTGTGAACCCAAGAAGAAATCTGGGAAAGGTTCTTTTACCCTGGATGAAATAAGCATTCTATAATCACTGTGTCAAAACCTCAACAAATTGCCTAGCAAGGACTGGTCACCCTCCTCAGCCATTGCCCTTCGCTTTTGCAAATCAATGTCTCAGTTTAGTCTGGAAAAAGGCAGGCTTCCTAATTTTCAGGTTGACTTCATTTGATTTTGATTCAATAATCATATCCTGAAAATTTACAGTACCCCAGGCTCTTGCTGGGCACTATAATATGTTAAAGCAATTTAATTACCCCAAAGTCACTCTAAGATAGACACTATTATACCATTTTATAGCTGGTAGTACAGAAATTCAGAGAGGTTGAAGTTTTTTTTTTATTTGCTTTTATTGATTTTAGAGAGAGACAGAGAAATCAATTTTGTCTCACTCATTTGTACATTCATTGGTTAGTTCTTTTTAATTATATTTTATTGTTTATGCTATTACAATTGTCCCAAATTTTCCTGCTTTGTTCACCTCCACTCAGCCACTTCCACTCCCTCAGTCAATCCCCACTTGTACGTGCCCTGACCAAGAATTGAATCTGCAACCTTGGTGTATCCAGACAATGCTATATTCAACTGAGCTACCTGGCCAAGGCCCAGAGAGGTTGAATTGCTTAAAATTAAGCCTCTAAAAGTGAACCAGACTTCAGATTCATATCCAAATCTGTTGATATCATGTCCAACATTTTTTTCACTTTAAATCACAACTGCTCATCAAAACAGTTTCAAGTTGTGACCAGTTTTATTTGATTACTTTCATCTGTTTATCATTTTCCAAATGTTTGGCACTAAAGATTTGAACTAAATCTCTCAGATTGAAACTGAAGTGCTGCCTACCACTCCTTGGACAGATAATCTTAGCAAATGTGTCTCAGTTTGATTAATGGGTTCCGACACACTAGATTTCAGCTGTATTTGTGTTAAAGTGTACACCTGTAGAAAATACATTACAGTACAATCAAGAGATCAAACTAGTACTATAGTAAAATGTTTTAGAATAGTTCTCTAAAAGAGAGACATATTGTTAGGCTGATAAGGTACAACAAACATTTATTTTGTTTGAATCCGTTTTTTAAATTCATGTTTATCCCCCATATTTGTATGTCCTGGAATGTTGCCAATGTAGTACCATCTTTACCTGCCTAATCAAATACTGATACCAGTTCACATATCTGTATGTTTGTTTGCTTTGGAAAGAAACTCTTTTCTAACACCATTTGCAAATAAATTTACTGGAGACCAGGCAGAAACCATAGCCAATTCTTAGACTTTTGTTGACCACATATGAGAGAATAACACACTGCATTTAGTGATGGAATTGGGTGGGGGAGCAGCAATAGTAAAATACAGTGCTGACAGCCTGTCTTGATCAAGAATATACTCCATGTGTGCCTTGCTGAAACGTTTCAAAGAATTTTTTCCTCTATTCTGAAAGGTGTTAAGTATCTCAGAGTGCCAGAAACACATCATTCCCAGCCAATTCTAGTGAATTTTTTGCCAATATTACATTTCTTCCTTCCTGCCTGAAGGTATGAAACTGAGAGTTATAAAAGTTATACATATCAAGAAGGAACACTCATATTTTATTTTTTTTTTAATGTGGCTAACTTGCTTTTAGAAAAAGTAAATATGTTTATTGACTTTAGAGAGAGAAAGGGCAGGGCAGAGAGAGACAGAGAGAGAAAATATTAATGTGAGAAAGAAATATCAATTAGTTGTCTCCCATGCCCACCCTGACCAGTGATTGAGTCTACAAGCTAGGTATGTGCCATGACCTGGAATTGAACCCCCAACCTTTTAGTGTACAGGGATAATGACCCAACCAACTGAGCCACACTTGCCAGGGCTGGCTTAGTTGCTATTAAAAATTGCAGGAGTTCCCTCATATGAAGACCTTTGCTCTTCATTGTCCACTAATAGAGGCAGACCACCATGGCCTTTGGGGAGCAGTTTGATCATAGACATACCCTACACCAATTTGGTAGACAGTCAAAGGTCTTGTGCATGAGTGCTGTGGCCAGTAAAGTTCTCATGGGTGATTATTTATAGGAAGATTTAGTAGCACAATGTAAGAATATCAGGTGTTCTATAAATAAATTATAAGTGTGAAATTAACATTCAGAGGTAATAAAAAATTGCAAGTGGAGATGGTGAATATTCTCACTCCATATCTCTTTTCCAAAGCTCCAGAGAGAGCTGGGTTTTGAAAGAAGGACAGAATTCAATTACGTTGAGAGGATGAGATGGAAAGAAATATAGAAAGGAAGCTAGAGAAGGAAGAATAGGGTACATACAGGCTCAGAATCTCCCAGAACACAGAAGTTAAAGTAATGTGCGTATACACCAACTTTCCTTAAAGGGAAAGTAAATTATACTACCCACTTTTGGTTTTTGTTTCTTCTATTCACCTTGCTTGCCCTGTCTCCCTTCCAACTGTTTCTAACTATTTCTACAACAAAGCTTTCTTCCTTTTTTTTCCTTTCCTTTCCTTTCCCTTTTTTGTTTTTGGTGGGAGGGGAGGAAACTTTGTATTATGGCAAATTATACTCATTACTACCTGCTCAGGTGAACCTTCAGCCACATTTTCTGTCATCCTCTCTGTGCACTTAGTGCACCTGAAATGATAAATTACTTACCACTTTTCTCTCCCAACTCTCATACACATACATCATGATGTTTTGTGCTCTCACTCTTTTGTTCAGGCTGTTTCCTCTGCTGGGATCAGCCTCACTGTCTGGAAAAGCCCCATTAGTTTTTCAAAGTCCTCCTGAGAGATCAAGTGTTTAGAGTAGACTTTCGTGAATCTCATAGTCTCCAGCCTTAATCTTTCCCATTAATTTTGAATTTTGCATATGCTTTTACTATTGCAGATGCTCAAAATATTATGACTATGTATATTTTTTCATGTCTTTTATTTTGCCTTTGAGTATGAGAGTATGGAAATGAGGGGCCACATTTGTTCATAGTCGCATCATTAGTGTGCATCATGGCGGTTGGTACAACAAAAAGTTAAAATATTTATCATCTTATATGAAGTAGATCTTTACTATAGATATATTTTAACTCTTATGACTGTATCATTAACAAGATTTGGCTTTAACAGCTTGTCATTGAACTTAGGGAAAAAAGCCAGACTTCCCCTGAACCTGTCAGGGAGTTTTGCCATAAAGACAGCATACTGGAGCTGAAATAGGGGAGAGGGATTGAGGAGGAAAATCTTTAAGAGGAAGGAAGGGTATGTGTCAAAACTCTGGGGGTAACAGGGAGCATATGGAAAGTACAAAAAATAAAAATAAACAAATTAACAAAGAGTTGTGCACTGTGCACAGCTGCCATACAAAGCCTTTTAAAAAAGTGTTTTCACATCTAAGGTGCTCCTGGTAATGCATGTCTAAATTTGGATTTTAAATGTTTTAAAACCCGATTCCCACCATCTTTTGTATAGTGTCTTGGTCTCTGGCCTATTTGTGGATATAGGGACCAAGTCTCTGCTACCTTACATAGCTATATGATGCCCCTTCCTCAAATAAAACATTTTTGTTATTATGTTACTAATTAACTTCAACAGCTCTCTGCTAGGGTCACTTTCAACCCTGAGGACAGCCACCCTAGGTTCTCACAAATAATCTTACCTGCTCATCAACCTTGAATATCAGGTTGAATAAGCCATGGGTAGTAGTGATATGCTTTTGGCCTTACTCTCCCTCTGCTCAGAGGAGTTTAGGCCTTGGGAGTAGCAGACAGCTGGCGTCAGGGAACACTGCTGAGAGTATGTGATGAGGCAGGACAGAGCCATGCCTTGCAAGTGCCAGTGAGTGTGTGTGAGCATCCTTTCCCATGCATGTGCATGCGTGTGTAATCATGAGTATCAGCCTGGGTTAATGCAAGAGGTGAGTTCTTCTTTCCATTCTAGAACTTGGTTGGAAGCTTAGAATGTCCAGGTCCTGCACTGATTCCTACACAAATCACTCTGTTTCTATAATGTGACTAGGTCTCCCTCTTGCAGTAGACACTGGGAACACCTATTTGTTATGACCTACGCTTGACCTCTGGTCATTAATTACTTTCATTGTCTAGTTTTTGGACTCAGTGAACTTTTGTTTCAGCTTCTCGACAAGTCCTGTCTTGATTCTGTGTCCATTAGATCTTAAATTCACTTTCGGTCATTCTTTGTTAAGAAGTTTTCACACCCTCCCTCTAAACTGATCCAAAACACAGGCATTTGATCAGTCCTCCCCTTTGGGTGCCTGACACACTAGGGTGAGTAATTTGTTTTACCAGAGACACCATTAGAACAAATATATAAACATTTTAATGCCAATGTGAATAGCTTTAGTTTATCCTTCTTTGAAACTGAGTTTAACGTGATATTTAAAGACATTTAGTTTGGGGTACAAGAAGTATTGTAACACTGTATTTTGTTCTGTGTTCTTCAACCTATATTTCATGTCTTACATATCAGTGTGTGCAGTACACATGAATAAATTCCCAATGCCAGTTGTAGAAAATCACAAACAGCATTTTATGATTCCTTGAAAATGAAAAATGCATGGGTGTGTGAATGTGGCAGACCTGTACTTCATCATGTTCAAGTGTGAAGCTTTTGCTGCAGAGGTTTTTCCTAGGCAGATCAGTGGAGTTTTAACTTTCTACTCAAGAATATTGATTTAAGCAAGGGGGAGAAAGGTTGTTTTCTTTTTTTCCAGCCCTTTCCACTGGAAGAGTGATCACTTATGGGCAGTGATCCCCCTGAGTCTAGCATGTCTGGATTTATCTGTACACACAAACCCATTGTCACAGGACTGCAGCGGTGAATACAGACTGCTATTTTGTCAATACAATTATACTTGCCACATATACACAATTAAAATTGAGTGAAATTTAAGATTATAATTTAAGTTCAAGAATATATCATTAAAAACAAAGACTTTTTTACCTCAGCTTTATAAAAGATTGTATCATTGATCAACCTCATCAGATTGTTTGTCAAGCTCTCCTTGTCCTACTCTAATTGAAACTAAATGTGTTTTTAACAATACTTAGCAATCAAGGGCTCCAAAGGAAAATTGACAGAGGTTAGAATGAGAAAATGAGTGTGCTAAGTTATAAATAATGCCATTTGATAATTTATGCTGGCTTGGCTTTAAAAATAGTAATAATTTTAATAATATATTGGGAAATTATTTCTAGAGTACTTTTTTCTAGACTCAACACTATATATGATAAAGATTCTTTAAAAACTAACTAATATAATGCATGATATAGACAAATGTCTTAAGAATCCATTTAAATTGCCTGAGTGATTCTTACACAGCAGACAAACGACCAGTACTACTTCTTTGGGTTAAGATTAAAAACAAACTGGAAATGAACAATGGCTCACTGTTTACAATGAAGTGTATCAAAACAGTAAGAAACCAAGACAAGTAGTAAAACATAATACTGCTTAACATCACAGTTCTAGAAAAAAGATAAGCCACATTGGGAATTTTGCTCCTTGCTTGTGTATATCATGTTATATCATACAATAAGAAATCTGCTGTGAATGCAATAATAGAAAAAAGCTATTTAAATCTATCTATTGTTGTAGGCACATAACAAATGAACCCTTATTGTATCCTTCCTTCAAGGTGGTTTAGGAATAATAGTATAGTAAGAGCATATCGATATAGATGGCACATCATTTTTCTCCAACTGGAGGGGGAGAGGAAAAATCTATTTCATAAATGTATTTTAACAATGCAGAATTTTTATATCATAAGCCTCCTAGGCTAGATTGTTCTACCACAACACAAATAGGGATTAGTTGGCAACTATCCTGTGAATTTTGATTTCACAGAAAGCTGATCTGTATTAATCAAAATAAAAAGTGAATTTGCCCCAAGAGAATTGAAGTATAGGTCAATTTATGAAGAGTGAACTTTCCATTTCTTTGGTGCAAGCAAGGCTGCCTCTGTGGAAAGTCGACTGCTTTCAAATATGTCTTGGACTGAGCATTTGAATCATGGGGCTTATTAGCTGCATGGCCTTCAGCTGTGAGTCTTCTGTGAGACTCAGTTTCTTTATGAATGAGGAAATAGCTATATACAAGATTGTTATGAAGCTGTGACTTTATTTATCATATGAATTTATAAATTAATTTACTAAAAGTACAGAATACTTAAAATCTAGTTGCAAGAAAGCAACAGAGAGGTTAAATAGATATAGATAATAGACACCAGATAGATAGATGGAGGAATAGAATCCAGTGACTGTAGCACTTTTGCTGCTGAGATTTAAAATATTTAATTCAATTTGGAAACTCAATTGTAACTTTTGCATACAATTCAAGGCTATTATTTTATTAATGTACACACATGTAGTTTTTTATCTTAAAAATCTCCATTTTTTTAAACCCAAGTTTGCAGATGTAAGATAAGCTTCCAGGAAAGCATACCTATATTTCAAGAAATATATGATGTGTTAAAAGCCGTCATTGCTATATTTCAATGACATAGTAATCTTTGGCTAGTCAGAACTCTGTAAAAACACCTGAGGGTGAAAGGGCAAAGCTGCCCAGTGCAAAGTATGGCTGTTAGTGTGCAGGCACTTGTGCAATTTAGCTCCCTGAGATGTTTTTACCTTATGACTTTATGTTAATAGAGACTGGCTGAATGTCAGCAAGTATGTGGCATCTATTTGGTCTGTGTAAACAGTCAAATTATCCATATTCATTGTTTACACTAAAATACATTAAAAACTGACATTTGTGTCAGTGTTCTTTCTGTCTTACTTTCCCTTTATTTCTTTCACCTTCCCTGCTCCCCAATATCTCAAAACTAGAACATGGCAATGTTGTCCCTTATGGCCTCTGCAAGGGGTAGCCAATAAACACATTTGAGCAGGGGAACTCAGTCCAAATTCAGTAAGTGGAGTTTACGGACCCAAGTGAACTTTGAAACTGGCACCATGGTTCTTACCACCACACACAACATGATCATGTGATCTCTTGAATAAGAATTCAAGCTATATTTTCTTTTCACCATTTTACTTTCCTTCCAGGGGAAGGGCATAACTCCAAGGCTTTGCCTCTTTAGTTTGTACATATCCTCTCAAACTGAGCAGAACTTACCTAGCTAATAAATGTTTGACATGCTAAAGATTTGTGCTGTTTGCAACACAAAATGGTGAGTGAGGTGGACAAAACTGAAACCCATACACAGCCCCATTGTTTCCTGAATTTATTACAAAGGCAGGGAAGTCATGAGGTAGAGAAGCAAAGGGAAAAAAAAAGAACAGAATTTGTCTTGGTCTTTTACTAATTTTCACTGCTCTTCAATACATCTTTTCTGAAAACAAGGTTGGTTTTTGTTTAGATGGTGTGATACATTCAGGAAGTGCAAGCCCCCTCTCAGGAAACATACGAAGCTTCTGAGTGTAGTCATCACTTTGGAGCTTAAGCAGATGCTAAATCTTAAATAACTGCCTTAAGGCACACATAATTTGATCAATCTGTCTTAGACTTAAATGCCAAGACATTTTCATTATATGTTAAAGAAAACACAATGAAAACACAAGTTTGGTATGTTTTACTGTGTTTCTGGTAGTCTACGAGTTCTGTCCAGAAGGTATCCAGCCATGTAATATGAAAAATAGAGACATTTATTGAAGAAGATACAAGATACAATAAACATTGTACATAGGACAATGGTGCCTCAGTTCACTTCAAAGTAGGCACTTTGGGACCTCATACTGTTCCAATTGCTATCAGCTGCTCTGTCGTATTTTCCTGCATCTCATTGATAGTCTGAAATCTCTTCCTTTTCTAAGGTGATTTTAGTTTTGGGAAAAGCCAGAAGTTGCAGGGTGCCAAATCTGGGCTGTAGGGGTCTCAGTCATCTAAGTGATTTGATGTTTCACCAAAAAACTGCCCCTGGCTGGCGTAGCTCAGTGGATGGAGCACGGACTGCGAACCAAAATGTTGCAGGTTCGATTCCCAGTCAGGGTACATGCCTGGGTTGCGGGCCATGACCCCCAGCAACCGCACATTGATGTTTCTCTCTCTCTGTCTTTCTCCCTCCCTTCCCTCTCTAAAAATAAATTAATAATAATAAAAAAAAAACTGCCTGAGGGGTGATGCATGAGTGGACATGCTGTTGGGATGAAGCTGCCAGTCACCAATTGCCCATAGCTGCAGCCTTCTGAATCATCTGGATGGTTCCTACAGAGGAATGTTCAATCTTAATGCAAAATTGGATGCAGATTTGTTGCTGTACTTGCTCAGTCATTTCGAATGTGATGGTGACACAGTACACATGCTCATTCATTGGCATCTACCTCTCCCACTGACAAGTAGAGTGAAGTTGTCATTGTTCACACATGTGCATTCCACTCCATTCTCCTTGGCTTCCAGGTGTTTCACCAACTGTTCTCATTAAATTAGCAATGGCTGGACTTTCCCTGGATAGGCCTCGTATGCCACCCAGATATTTTCTATATGAAAAAAAAGCACTGATATCTCATTTTTACCTGAGAGAATAACATTGGATAAATTTGTGAGATGAATAAAAATGGGCTGTTCACTAAATTTTACTGTTTGTTCTAAGATTTAAACTTTACAATAGAAAAATTAACCTTGTATAAAAATTACTGTTCATAGTGTGAATATGTGGCTTTGCCTCAACTCTGTAACCATCATTTCTTAGGTTGTACATCAAAATCACTTTAAACATTAATTTTTGATGCTCTTCATAAAATCATCACACATTAAAAATATTATACCTAGTACATATACTGAATATGGTTCAACAACAATCTGAATAGAATGTGAGGTATGTGTACTCTATCGGTGTATAGTTTTGGAAATATCAACTCCCCTGAAGGTTATAAATGAAAAGACCATACTCTACACTATTTGGCTATCTTTGGCTGTAGAAAGAAAGCCTTTTGCATGGATCTATTTGATGTTATAGACCATTGAAATGTTTTGATTGCAATAGAACTTTCAAAGGAAACTTTGACAATGGGTCTGCATCTAGATTTAAGAATACTTGGACAGGATATTAAAGAATAGCATTATTTGGCTGTTCTGATTTGGACTACAGAAAGATTGCTTATCACTCAACATGACATTTCATCTTACTCATTCAAGCCAGTTCTAATAAATTACTGGTAGAACTATTAATGTCTTAATATTTGGTCAAACTCTCTCTGCCTAGAAAATCAACAACATAGGGTTTGCCAAATCTTCTAAAATGAGATTTAGTGAATTGCCCTCAATCATAAAAGGTCCAAATGTCACATCATGTTATGTGATATGATAAATTGGTCATCTAAAATGCAACTACAAAGGTACTGAAGACTTTTTCAAAGATACATAAGAATATTTCCTTTTAATCCATGTGGTATTCTGGATAGGGCCCTTGAGAATTCACCAGTGAAACAAACAAGAAAACCACAATGTAAAATTGATTCAGCTGTTTTTATCTCTTCCAAAAATATTTGTTTTTTTATAACCCTCTCAAAATAAATCAGTTCCTCACCATTACCTCTCTAGGTAGCACTGCCTCAGACTTTGATTGCACACAGATGTCTTTCTTCTTGGTCTCTTTGCATTGTTAAGCATTTCTCCAAAAAAAACAGTTAATTCAGTAATTTTATAATATGTTGAATAACATTGAAGTCCTTCACTTTTACAAGAGTATTATCTGTTGGGAAGTTCTTCTGTATCTCCCATATGCACAGCATCATGTTTCCAGTGAATTTTAAAGTCAGTAAAGAGAAGAAAAAAATAATGTTTACAAAAGGGTCAATTTTAGAAGAAGATACACACACACACACATAGATATATGATAAATTTACTTTTTTTCCACTTTGGGTATGTCATTTAGAGAATGAGGATAAGATGGAAAATCTGGCTAAAATGCATGGCAACAACCCTAGTTTTGACAGAAAAAAAGTGTTTTGCCAAAGGGAATCTTATTTCCCCTAAAGTTGAGGTAAGAAGTCTCCAAGTTTATCTGCACATACCATGATTCAATTTCCCGTATGTGTGTGTGTCAGGGGACGGGGGTAGGGAGCAATATGATTCTGTAGTAGGAAGAATAATGCCCTTCTCTTCACCAAAGATGCCCATGTCCTGTTCTCTAGAACCTGAGACTGTGTTAGCTTAGATCGTAGAGAGCTTTAAGGATTCAAATTAAATTGAGATTTCTAATCACTGACCTTGTGATGAGAGATTATCATGGATTATTCAGATGAGTTCCATGTAATCAAATCACAAGGCACTTAAAATGAAAGAGGGAGGCAGGGAAGAACCCAGCCTACCAATGCTGGCTTTGAAGGCAGCCCAAAGCCAAGGAGTGTGGTCAGCCTCTAGCAAGTGGGAAAACGCTAGGAAGTAGATTCTTCTCTAGAGTCACTAGGAAGGAATGTAGCCTTGATGACACCTGGATTTTAGCCCCATGGGACTTATTTCAGATTTCTGCCTTCTAGAAAATATAGAATAATAAATTCATATTGTTATAAGCCACCAATGGCTTTTCTTACAGCAGCAGAGGGAAAATAATACAGATTTCCTTAAATTACCCATTGTGACATTGCATAATTCAGTCTTATTCTCTTGGAGCAGAGAGTGTCAGATTATGGCATGTTACTCTGGTATGAGTGAAGAGAGAGCCCTGTAAATACTAAGATAGCCCAGTAAAGCTTCGTGTTATGAAAGAACTGTCTTTGATATGTTTTCCTTCTCTGCCTCTTTTTCAATGTTAACTATGGCAACAGATTGGTATCACATAAATTATGGACTAATTTTAGTTTAATCTAAAAAAAAATAGAGTCTCATTCCAAAGGTCTTATTTTAATAAGCGTTTCTTTTGGTAAAATAGAAGCATGTACTTCAATATCCCATTTAACTAAAATAAGATTAAATGTCACCCCAAACTCTTTCTTTGTTACAGACCCATCTACTGAATATGTGTGTCTGTCTCATATGAATCAGAATTTACATGCCATAAGTCATTTTCCTTGTGACTGTGTCTCACATAAATTCTTTTTTTTGTTTTAACCAATTTCTGAAAGAGGGGAGATTACTCTCTATTTTGAGTTAAGTGACTTTGTATAAGATTCTGCATGATTTATCGTTCTTAGTTTAAATACGTGAAGTCTCGAGATGTGATTAGCTGGAGATTCTGCACTTTTAGTCAATGATAATCTGAATCCTAGGGTTGGAAGGACATTCAGAATTCACTAACTTGTCTTTATGTAGATATCTATATTAATGTTCTGGACACATATTGCCATGTTTTCCTTTTGCATTTTCTAGTTCTCCCGGGGAGATATTTTCACAGCACATAAAATAATGTGAACTTGAAGTTGTGTTTCAAAACCATTGCTTTGTGTTTTGTTATGTCTAACCTAAGTCCCTCCTGATCCATTTCCAATCCACTTCTCGTTTTGGTCTTAATAGTAATATGTCACTTCTCTGCACCTTCTGAAACATCTTCTTTTCTACACTTGAGATTTTCTTAAAAATCATTATCCTCCCACAATGGTTTTGTCCTATACTGGCTTAACAGAGGCTAAGTGTTTTCCTTAGGTATGTGGAGAATTCAATAGTTAACTACATATTCTTTTCTCCTTTGAATGTACTCCATAAGTCAACTGTAGAACCCTGTACCCTGTAGGATACAGGGTACTGTATCCTAATTCAACTGTAATTAATGAACTATATGATATTAGGGCATTTTAGTTAATATTACCTGTCTCATTGTCAAATATCTTATGATACCATTATAGTAAAGACTCATTTTTAATCCATGGCCTCCATTGCCTATTTTTTTTAAATCACAGCTTGTTTTTAATTTTTATTTCAATCAATATTAAAATCAAAGTTTATTTCTACCTAGAAATTCTGTAGTTTATTTGCTTTCCATTAAAAAAGAAATATGGTTATAATCCAAAGATGACTGGACTGGGAATAAGGAAACAAGACCCTCTCTTAGCTGCACCTTGGTTTATTCCGTAAAATGAGACATTTTGAATTACACAGATTTATTGTCCTATATTTCTCCAGTTCCTTTAGATATTTTTAGATTAATTGATATGCATTTATGGAACTACAGAACTTACGAACAAAAATATACCACTGCCTGCTGTGAAATGCTACTTAATATTTTCTCACACAGGAAATTTCTCTAGTCTCTTAAAACTAATAAAACTGGTGAAAAAATCCAAAAAACAATTGTTCTCTAACCTCTCATGTTCTAGTGATTTTTAAATTTTTTCCAACATTTTTTTAGGGATAGGAGTTGAAGTAGTAAGATTTTAAATTTTAAAGCTATTGCTCTTGTAACTTAGAGAAAGATTTTAAATGTGTTAATTCTCATATGAGGAAATTTACTTGAACTTTTATAAGTTGCAAGAAGACATGTAATGCATATGCATAAATGTTTCAATTAAAATTATCTACATATAAAAATGTAAATTAACTTAATGTCAGGGAAGGTGCAGTGCTAGGCTAGGTACACCTTAAATAATTATAAAAAGGGCCATTAGAATAAGACTAAATATTTAAAATATAGTCTTAAAATAAACTAGAGAAAGATAAAATTTCCTAATATTTTAACTGTAAATTGACTGTATTTTGCTATGTATAATGTGTACTTTTTGCCCAAATTTTTGAGGGAAAAATAAGGATGTGCATTATACATGGGTAGTACCTGAAATAACCATGTATCTGTTCTTGTGTTTTGTAATTATTTGTTACATAAACTTTCTTGTGCCATACTATGTTAAAAAATAAATGCAAAAATTCCTTTGTAATACAAAAATTAAGTATTTAAATATAAATAAATAAATAATTGAATTTAAAAAATTAAAAGATTTTTTTCCTGAAAGTTTGGGCCAATAACATAGGTGTGCATTATACACAGCAAAACATGGGTATGTATATCCATTTAAAGCATATTTGATGAAAATACAAAAATAAAAAATAGCCAATGAATTAAAGTGGAAAATAACACTTTTATAACTTCAAATTTGTTTTTACTTATGCTATATGGTTTGAATTATTATAGCTTGCATCCCAGAGAATCCTCAACAAATTTCTGAGAAATTACAATGGGAAAATATTACATGATATTAAATAGAAAAATTTTAGTATATATAGCTAAGCAGGGTTTATTTCCCTTAAGAATGCTCTATCTCATCTGTGTCCTAGTTACTGGAACACTACTAAGTTTGGGGATAATGATCATGTCTTGAAATAATTTAAGTTCTATCCCTTTAATGTTTTTATTATAATTTTTTCTTAATTTGATAGTCTTTTTACGCATATTTCACAGTCTTTATATATGGGCCCACAGTTGTAGTTCTCAAACAGTAGTTAATAGTGGCTCCAATTATAACCCAGAACATAATTTCCTTCAAGGAAAGTTGTCATTCTCAGCAGCAACACTTTCCTTTCAAAGAGAACAGCCTGAAGGCAAGTAGGGTGTAATTGAAGGGGAATAAAATGTTTTATAACTATTAAAATTTATTTCTGGATTACAAGATTCAATTAAATGTTTTTGCAACTCTTCAATAATTTGTGTCTAACATTCAGATTGCCAGCATTCATTCTATTAGTAATTGGCAGCCCAGTTTTCCAAAAATGGACAGAAAACTTGGATATGCTTCTCTGTATTGGAGAATCAAAACATGAAGACTAACCTATACACAAATAAGTAGAATTGTTTGCTTCCTGTAACCAATCACGGCTGTGTATCTTTTATTCTCTTCTAATATCAAGAGCTTCTATTTTTTTTTTTGTTCTCACAGTGCATTTGTCACAGAAAATTGGCCAATACCATATATTAACATTCCAGTGATGAAACAGCTATGGACAAATTCAGAGGACTCTTTCAGGAAATATGGTGGATTAACTGAAGGATGTGATCATTTTTTCTCACTCCTAGTTTGCATGAAAATTGTCTCAGGAAGAATGGGTTCAGCTGCAATAGTGCCTGTCAGAGTCTTTCCATGGAAAGAGCAGATTCTCAGTGACACTCTGGTAAGTAGGAGACATTGAAATAGATTGTAGTCAGACCTTGAACTTCAAATTAGTGGACAATGGCTCTGTGGAGATATCAACTTATTTTCTCCCTACAGAAATATTGTGCAGCCTGACAGCCAAGAGCATCCATTATTTTTAATTGGGGAGAAAAAATGACACAGTTAGAGTGACATACCACACATCCATAGCCTCACTTTGTGATGGGTAAGGAATTTGCTAGCAAAGTGGACTATCGTTTTGTATTCAGTTCCTTTTCACACCAGTGGGAAGAGGTGAGGGGAGAAATGTCTAAATGTCAGACAGTCAGTGAGAAGGAGAGTAGAGTTTCTCGGCAGAGGTAATTAGATGGACCTTTCTCAACCCTGGACTGGAGAGTGAGGGCTCTTTCCAGGTAACAGTGCCTTTTGTTCTGTTTTCAAGTCATAGACTAATGTGTGTTCTGGAAAAGGAGCTTTCCCCTCTGTGATTAAATATTTATCACAGCAAGAAGCTAGCAGTGGGATTAAGTGCCTCCAATTAGCCACAACAGAGGGTTGTAAGTGACGACAGAAAAAGTATCAATATTTTAAAAGGGAAGGGCAGGTCAGAGCAGTGAGGTTGCCAATCTTTACATCTTCCCATTAGCCCATTACAAAGGGCTATTAGCCCATTATTGTTTACTGGTAAACTTCAGCCCTTACTAGCCTCCTACTCCATTAGCAAAATTCTGGGGGTGAGTGTCAATTACAATAGAATTTAGGTATATACTCTCTTGGTTTCCATGATCTTATGAGTAAAAAGTGAAAGAGCCCTTCTAAGACAAGACAGATCAGTTTCAATGTGACAATATTTAGAGATTTTTCATTCTAAGCAAAAGGTTGGCTTAGTTTCTAGGCAAAAATAATCTCTTCGAAGGCAGGTGCTATACTTTCTATGGATTCTATCACATGCTCAATGCCTACAAGGGCAAGAGTTTTAGATGTAGGCAACATTCTACTCTACCATCCTGAGCCAAAGTGAAGGCAATATTCATTTTCATGGAGACATCATCTTTATATAGTCCAAGGATACACAAATAGTACAAACATGACAAAATGATCAGATAGGGCCCACAAATGCAAAGGACTACACTATGACCCTCTAGGAAAGAAGTGATGGTTTGGCAAAATTACATTTCAAAGTTAAGGTTCAATGGCATTTGTATGATATAAAATCAATAAAAACTTGTGTTTTCAGGGAGAAATCTAGACGTCTCACACTCCACATGTTGAAGTTTTTAAATTTAATTTTACAGAACTGTCTGATATTTGTATCTCTATCATGAGCCCATCGTGTATCATCCTTCATAAACATGAGAACAATATCCCCTAGCTCAGAGATAGTATAAATAATAAAGGAGAGAGCATATGTGATCACAACTCGTACCGTGCCTGAAACATAAGCATTTAATGAGTGTTTATTCCCTATTCTCCTTCCCTTAGTTTGCACTGTTAGTTCATCAGAGTATTTTTCTATAAAAAGAGCTGACATAAATGATCTGCTCTCTAATTGCCCCAAACATGGCATATCAGCTTATAGCAATGTGACAACTCAAAAAGTATTTTCTCAATTTACCATATATTCAAATAATAATAATAATAATAGTAATAATGTCTAATTCATCTAATTTCAGGCCCCGGTTACAAATAATGGCTAGCACTAAAGTCCTGTTCTACATTCTATTTTCCCATGTTGTAATTCAAGGTAAATTTTATTAAGTCTTGAAAAACAGAATGGTAAGGTTCATACAGAGAAAATCCAAAGACTTTCACAGAGTCTTGAGAAGGTTTATTTCTATTTTCTTTTTAGTATACTTTTCATAAGATAGATGATAACTCCTGGCTATGTTGTTAAGCTATACCTCCAAATGAAAAATTTCTATTTAAAACTATTGTCTATTTGGTACTCTACATTAAAATAATTATCAATTATGTTACTATTAAAATATATTTAATATATGTGTTAAACATATGTGCTAGTTCACACTAACCTATGACAGTCAGTTGTTAGTCTTAGTTCTTGGTGTTGTGTCTGCAAAATGGCCATTCATTTCAGGTGCAACACATGTGCCCAAGGCCAGGCTTCCCCACTTCATACCAGGTTGTATGACCAGCCTATCCCTGTTTATTAATAAATGTTGCTGCTCTGGGTAAAATTTGTAATAAAAGTTTCCTTCTTTATAATGCATTGTCTTCTTTCTGTTAACCCTGGAAGTTACCAACTTCTACCAAAATAGAAAATAAAACAAAAAACTAATATTGGCTGAATAGTCAAATTGACTTGGTTAATGTGTGACATAGACAAACATATATTTCCTACTTCTGCTATGCCTACTGGTCAGCATTTTTTTCCTGGATATTCTTTTTTGAGAGCACCACAAATATTATGGTGATGAGGATAAGTTAATATTTGTCCTGTTTAATTGGCATCACAATGGTTAACAGAGTTCCAACAAGCCTCCTTGTAAATGCACATTTGGCAGCTTTGCTCATCAGCCAGTCAGTGAGGAAAGGAGGTGGCAGTTTAGCTTAATGGCTGTATTCAGTAAACACTCAAAGAAACAGTAATGCATTGTCCAATCTGGAATGGCTCCTGTTACCAACCCTGACTTCATGTAATTCTTGGAACAGTAGATGAGTCTGCAGTTGAGATGCCTTTCAAGAAAGAATGCACAATTTAAATAAATTTAAATAAAAATAGTCTCTTAGAAGTCACAATGTATCAACTTAACTAAGAAGTCACTTTTGATCTAAACTATATATTTTTTTCTTCATAGAGTATATAAATTGAACCTGAACTGGAAATATTTATCATCTTGAAATGTTGCAGTTTGGAATCAACCTATAATATTTCACATGTTCCCTGGTTATTTGAAAATGTGAAAGATTTGTATAAGTTACAAGATGAGCTTTCAGATGCTTCACTTAGGAACAAACTACAGTGCCTGTCAGAAGGTCCTTCACAGGGCTGCTCCTCATTCTGTTACTGCACTTGTCTGCCCAGAAGTTCTTTAACAGTCATTCTATCTAAACAAATTTTTAAAGACAAATAACAATGCTTGAGTTTAGGGACATAGTCAAAGTTACATGAACAAAAGAACAGCTGAAAGGTCCAGATAGAATGCAAAATGTGGGCTTTGTTGCGTCTGTTATGCATTCTCTGAGTGGGTGGCCCCGTAATAAGCCATGCAAGACCCGTGTAAGCCTGTTCCCGGAGATCAATGCCATGACGGCAGTCATCCATCATCTCTAACGCAGGCAGGATGCAATCAATGGTAATCCATCTCTTTCCCATTGGATAATTGATTTTTTAAAAAATTTGTGGGATTGATCTTTTTTCATTTTAAGAAAACTGTCATTGCATAATACAGCAATTTTAAGGATTGAGGAAAAAGGGGTTTGGTTGTTTCAATAAAATTCTAATAGCACTAGATATAATCAAACTCTCATTCATGATTAGGCCTGGGAAAAATTATGAAGCTATCGTCTTAGATATCTTTTCTGTTTCCCATCTTGGCTATTTTCCCTCCCTGTGAGACCATGCATAACTCCTTGTACGTGCTTACCAAGTTTTCTATTTATGTCAATTAACTTATATTAAGTTATTTGCTATTGATGATGTTTCCAATTCTGGGGACTTACACCTTCATATATTTCTTTTAAGAAATAAAATCTTTGGTTACTTCTCAATAATTGTACCTTAGGGACAATGCTTACTGAGAACATACTATTTTTTAGCAAAGGCTTTTAAAAAGATGTAAATATTACACCACCTAGGCAGACATCTAATTTTGCTTTTCAGCTTCATATTTTAGTGCTTAATATCATGCCTCACATTCATTCTTTTGCTCATTAAGATATATTAATTTTTATCTTCAATGTGCTGGACACTGTTCAATGAACTATGTATACATTATCAAAAAGCATTAAAAAGCCAAGTTTCTCCCTCAAGGAACTTACTTTGCAATTGAAAGAAAAAAATACATAAATGTCTTTTTGTACTGATAGGTTTTGTAGAATATAAAGTAATCAGATCTCAGTGTGAGTGGAGATTGCCTTTGTTAGGGTCACCTTAGAAAGCCTCTTGGTGACATTCTATAAAGGAAATGGAATGTTTTGAGATTCTATAAGGTTTCTAGGGATTACATATCACCTCCTTTACAGTCTCCTTTAAAGTCTCCTTAAAGTATGAATTGCACCACTTGAAACATGGAAGAATTAACCCACAGTATATTTCCATTTTTGCTGTGAATGTGTTTCATTTCACATCTGTAGGAATTTATGTTACTTTTTTACTTAAACTATCATTTGGAATTCTAAAAAATTAAGGAAAGAAAACAAGATGTATATATATATTTTAAAATAATTATTTATTTATTTTTAGACAGAGGGGAAAGGGAAGAAGAAAGAGAAGGAGGGAAATAGAATGTGTGTTTGCTTCTCATGCACCCCCCATTTGGAGATCTGGTCCACAGCCCTGGCATGTGCCCTGATCTGGAATCAAACTGGCGACCCTTTGGTTCATAGGCTGGCACTCAATCCACTGAGCCACACCAGCCAAGGCAGAAACAAGATGTGTTTTGACATTTGCTATCATGTTTGCCATTTTCAATACTCTTTTTTTCCTTAAATATTCAAGCTTCCATGTAGTGTCACTTTACATCAACCTGACACATTTCTTTTAGTGTTTCTTTTTACCATAGTCTTACAGATGACAAATTCTTTCAGCTTTTGTCTATTAGAAAATATTGAATAGAGAATTCTGAATTGACAACATTATTTTTTGTCCCATTTCAGCTCTGTTCACAGGTCTTTTCATCACCTTCTAGACTTCATAGTTTTCAGTAAGGAATTAAACATTACTCATTTTGTCATTCCCATATATGCTACTGTGTCTAGATGTTTTTAACATTTCCCTTTATCTTTTATTTTCAACAGTTTGGCTGTTTTTTTAAAAAATTTTCTACTTATGTTGGCTGAGATTTTTGGTTCTGTAGGTTGCTGTTTATTAACAAGTTGGAAATATTGTGATCTATTTAGTATTTTTCTCCTTTCATTTAGACTTGAAATATACATGTTACACTGCTGAAGTTGTTCTATATTTAACTGAGGCTTTGTTCATGTTTTATAAGTTGTTTTCTCTTTCTTCAGGTTGAGTAATTTCTATTTTTTAAACTGGTACTCCCCCCTCTTGCCATTTCTAATTTTTTGTTAAACTGAGTCATTTTTAATATCTGACAATATGTATTTTTCTGCTCTAGAATTTCCATTTGCTTTTTTATAGTTTCTTTTTCTTTACTAAAAATCATTATTTGTTCACTTATATTTACTTGCTTCTTTAAATCCTTGAATACATTTATAATAGCTGCTTTGTAGCATTTGTTAATTCCAAAATTTGTGTCATCTTGGAGTCTACTTCTATTAAATGTTTTTTGTCTTAATCAGTGGTCATGTTTTCCTACTTCTTTATATTTTTTCTTCTTCTGTTATACTAGATGTGGGAGAAATTAAATTATAGGGAGTCTGCATTACTGCATCATGTTGCCTTCCTTTCTAAGGGTTTACTTTTCTTCTAATAAACAACTAAATTACTAGTGGCTTTTTAAAAAATCAACTCAGGCTGGGTGTTTATTGCTTCTTTAACCATGTCTCTCTTTACCCTCATTAGTTTTATTGTATAGACCCTACTCTAGACAGTAATCCTTACTCATAAAATTTGCTCTTCTGGGATCTCAAGACAATGTCCAATGTAGCATTTCTACTCAGACTGGGCAGAACATTTCAGCATATCCTGCCCTAAAGCACTTCCTGACTTCAGGCATTTCATTTCCATTGTCCATCCTACAGGGTCTGATTTCTATAAGACTTTGAAAACTAATCTAGGCCTCAACCAATGATACAAGTGCAGTTCCACATAGACTTCACTTTGCCCACTGCCACTCCATTTTTTTCTGGTACCTTGCCCCACAAATTCCATGGACCTCCAGAGTCCTGAACTGTGATTTCTGTCTGCTTAGCTCAGGTGGACATAACTTAGTTATCTTAGTTAGAATTTTGATTTCTGCTTAGACTCCATCTTCCTGTATCATGGTCTAACAAGTCCCCAAGACAGAATGTCTTCTACTGTCTTTTGAGAAAAAAAAAAACTGAATAGTTACAGTAGTTTACATAATATATATAACTCTCTGAAAGTACTTTGGGTTTTGTTTCCATTAATAGTAGATTTTAAGAGGAAGTCTTGTTAACACTTCAGGATATCTATATATTTATATCTCTCTATATCTGTATGTGTATATATATATATATATATATATACTTCAGACATATATGCAGATATATATTACATAGGAAATATATGTGGATATATATATTATGCATCAGATATATATGTGCATATCAGATATTTAAATTACAAAACTTTATTTGTAAGTAGTTATTAAATGAGGACAATAAAAGTATTCGTTAGGACATCTTGAATTACCTTGAAGGTGTCCTACTTCAGTGTAAAACAGAATTCCTAATGGTTATTTTGATGTCAGGAAGCTGAACCTACTGTATTGGCCAGGGATTACCCAATTTGCTTGGGCCAATCAGAACACACATCTGGGTTTAAGAGTGAGGCTCACCTACCCTAAAACATCTATTATGCATGAATGAGAAATGATATTTGAAAGAGAGTCGAGTTACTATGAGGAGTGAGAATACAAATGTTGGATTGTTAATTTTGTCCAGTACAAAGTATTATATAGTTTGTCTGTATCTTGTCATTAGAACTGAAGAAGTAGGAAGTATGCTTGCAATGCTAGAGATGAGGGGGCAAACATATATTATTACTTTCTATATTAAAAAATAAATACAGTGATACTTAACAATAAAATGCCAAGTGTTTTAGCTAGAATCTTTTAGTAGATATATATAAATGCCCATTTGAAACTACTATAAATCACAAAAGAAAAACTGATTGTTCATTAAGACAACATTGTTATAGGTATCCTAGAATTCTGGCAAACATGTTTAATGTTTTTACTATTACATAGAAAATATAGTGACTTTTATGTTCTTTGCACTAGAGGAATCTGTTTTCAGTTATTATACTCTACAAAAAATTATTCTAACCACCAAAAATTGTGGAATCTACTTCCATTTTAGGTACAGAAGAAGAACACAGACTTATAAGGTCAAACAACAAAAGATAGATATAGAATGGTGAGGTAAGACAGAGGTTCTTACGTCAGTGTCAAGCGAAGACACATGGAAGTCATTCCTAAGGCACTAAGCAAGCAGGCAGCCAACACGTCACAGACTATTCTAGAAGGACAACAAAACTTTCTGAGAAATGCAATGATGATGCATGGAGTAAACTTTAAACATACCCATTATTTAAGATCAATAATTTCATGTAAAATGAGTAAGGATTGTGAACTGGAAAATTCCAGACCCCAAGGACAAGAACAGGTTGGACAGAATAGTCATGGTTTCAGATCCCAAGACATCAAATAGAGTGTTGCTTTAACATATAATTTATTGTCAATGTGTTACTCATTCAAATTGAACTGAATTTTTATAGTTTTTCAAGGTGGATTTAATATGTCTAAAATATTCATGGATATGAGCATATGCAAATATACTCACTTGCAAAAATCATTCATAGAGCACTTACTGAGCACCTAAGAGCACAAATCCTATGAAAAAGTTGAGTGAAGCCAATCCCTGTTATCCTAGCAGAACACCTCCACTGCTAATATGTTACAAATAGCTTCCAGAGTCATCCAGGTTAACAGCCTTCTACTGTGATAGAGATATTAACATTTTTCTTAATAAAACAAATTACTCCAATAGTGATTAAATTTTTGGCCTTCTGATTCTCCCCTGCTCTGAATACTCTCATGAACCCGTGTACCTGTAGGATACTGAAGATCTGTAAGACACTGTTAATGTGCTAAAGAACTATGCAGTTTATGTTGGTGGGCTGGAGAGGCCATCTCATTGGTATCTGAATCCACTCCTGCTCCAGCTTCCAAGTGTCCTCCCCCAAATATTTGAGGTCTTCCTGTGGGAGTATCATAGGCACCTTTGTTTGAAAAATGTCGGATGTCATCATTCTTAAATAATTAGATCTGCTAACTCTGGGGAAATAATCTCTAAGTACTTTCTAACTACCTTACTAAATATTTGACATTAATTTAACACTATTATCAATAATTCTATTTTAGAATTAAGCAAAATTTATCCAAATTCTCTAACTAGTGGTCTATACAGTTTCCTTAACCTCCATGGTTGTATGGTTTTTTTTGAAAGATAATCCTTGGGTTTCTATCCCCTCATTTAAAAGTAAAAATAATTTTCCTATCTTTTAAGGCTGTTGTGCAGTACAAAGAAGCTAATTCATGGAACATTCAGAATGTCCATTTAATTAGTGCTCAATATGGAATAGTCAAGTAGCCATGTTATGTAGCATCCAAATAGAAACAACTTTGAGAGTAAAGAGGTACTATTAATAATATACAAAAACAACAGGTACACACAGGGAACCACCCAGAGCAAATGGGAATTGTGTGGTCATCCTGATTATTAGATATAATTAACTAACAAATCATGTCCTACAACATAGTGTTTATAATTCAGTATTCCTGATTAAACATTTTTAAGTCTAATGCCTATTTATTTTCTTCCCCAGTATGAATGTGAGTGGATGGTAGTCCTGACTCACTTGCCAAGAAATGTTTACCTACTGCCTGTGCCATAACATGGAAGATCATTATTTCTTGTACCACTAAGGTCAAGAAAGCCCTCAGTTCTGGAGTAGTCTATACGCAACTGCTTTACTTGCAGATCATTTTTGTTTTCAACTTTCAACATTTTTCTATATGTAATGTAACATCACCACTTCTTTAATTCACATGGCTTTGTCTACATGGATAGTAAGTGGATAAGTACTCAAATCTCATTGTCACCATAGCTAATTCCAACATAAGTGAAATGAAAGAGGTACGAGTCAGCACAACCTAAAGAATATTAGAAAGTCCATCATTGTATTATATTCCACCTATAATTCCAAGAAAAGTCTTATAGGGTAGGATTGGAGATTTAGAGTCTATTTCTTCTCCAGTTGTAACACTTTGAGAATAGTCTACCACAGATCAAACTCTGATAATTCAAATTTACTCTCTCCTTCCACCCTACACTTCCAGCTCCAGCACTCTGCAGACTCCCAACACTGTGGTTCCCTGGTTCCAAACCTGTGGTTTTCCCAGTATTGCACTGATACTGATTTTATACCCAGATTATTAATGGTGCCTTTATTTATACACTGTGAGCTGGCTATCCTTCCAGCCCTCCCATCTCCCATTATCTAGACTTTAGGAGACCACCAAGGTCTGAAGTAGCAATGGAAGAGATTGGACATATTGAGGGAGATTGGGCTTCCAAAGTGGGGCAGAATTTGAACATGTTGAAGTAAAAGAGAGGCATTCCTAGAGAAATATTACCTTGCAGTACTGATAACAGCATGCATTGTATACAGTGGAGAGTAGGTTGATAATATTAAGTTCAATATTAGTGAGCAGGAGAATACATGTTTATCCAGGTAAAGTTTGATTATACAGGGACTTAAAAAAAAAAGGTCGGATTTAGTACAGCAAGACACATATATTTGAAAGTTGCTGCACTCTGTAAGAAGACAATTATTTTTTTAACTCTATTTTTATTAAAAAGGTAATTGTTATCTCAAATCTTAATTCAAGGGCATTGAGAATTACTCCTTTGTGCATTTTCCCATAATATACTTTCTGTTTTCTTTCAGCCAATTATCTTTAGCTTATCCTTAATACTTATTTCCATGTGTCCTGTAACTTACATAACATATACTTTGTCCTTAGTATTCTTAGTGCTAAACATTCATGTCAGGGAAAAGTGCTAGAAAATAAAGATGTTAATTTCATAATTTCAATGTAGCTATTTCTTCAATATTCAATTTACAGAGAGGATTTTACACAAAAGTACTGATTGAATATCCATCTGGTAAGTCTTTAGCATTATCTAATTTCTTTTCACTGCGTGTGAAGCTTTGGAGACACCTCAGGGACTGTTTGTACGACATCGTTGCTGCAGGCCATGGAAAATTCTGTGCGCTGCTTTCCATACATGCTTGGTTACAGCTGGTTCTGATTTGTGTGTTTTGGGGTTTTTCAATGCAATTACTGCCTACTTCATATACACCAAATGAATTTGCCTTTTTCTGTTTTAGCTGAAGGTTTTTAAACCAGAGTTTGAAAAATGTGAATACACTGTTTAAAAAATAAAAATGCCCAGATAGACTGAAGGAAACTCAGAAAGACATAGAGAACCTTAGTGTAATGTTTTTTCAAGCAGAAACTATCATAAAAAAATCTATTTCTTTTTCATGTTCAAGGTTCTATTAGAGTCCTTTGTGAGTATGTGCACTTCTGTCTCATGTGTTTCATTGGTGAGAATAATTATTTCCCATTTCTGCAGAAACAACTCTCCCACCAAGAGCATGATGTATTCTGACTGGACCTGATAGATCCATCATATTCCTAGATCAATGTGGGCCTCAGTTTTGCAGTCACTGTGGCTTTTGTTCAATCTCAGTAATTCTCAGACTGACTACCCATAAATGCAGTGAGGAGGAGCCAATTATCCCATACAGCCACTGGCTTGTTATTGCCACATACAGTTATTGGAAAGGAGATGTGCAGCATAACCCCAGGGAGGGCACCAAAAGGAATGGCTTTTTTCATCATTACAGTCTCAATAAAATCAGAGAGTACTCCATCAGCAGCTTTTTAAATGAAGGTTTATATCACTTTACTGAAAATATGTGCAAAATGCATGGCCACTGACAGAAAAAGCCTGTGCCTTCCACATATGCAAGCAAGATATTCCATATATTAACTTTATTCTCCCTTCTGCTGAAGATACTGCTGACAGCAAGTGAAATACACTCAAATGCATTGGCTCTCTCAATGCTATTGCAAGAACACCTGCAAACATAATGCTGGATTTGTGCTTGGGAGACATTCTGTACTGTTTTCTGACATGCATGCATTTAGCACAAGCAAATGCTAAACAGTCAGGCATTAACAGTATGGTTAGTATGTCAGTGATATGATGCCTTTCACTTAACAACTATGTAACAGGCATTTAACTTGCTTACTTCCAGATTTCCAAATGAATATACCAATTGAATATAAATTAGAAAAAAGAACACTTGAAATGAAAGAAGAGAAATTCAAATGCCAGGAACTTTCAAGCATTTCTGCTGGATCCACTTTGTTAAAGACAGTGTTGAACTGAAGAGTCAGCTGTGACTCCTCTCCAGTGAAGCACCTGTGTGCCAGGGAAACTGAGTGGGAAAAACCTGGCAGCATGCTCCTGATGTTCTTGAACAAAGATATGTGAAAGCTTGGGGTGTGTATGTGTGTGTTGTGTGTGTGTGTGTGTGTGATGTTTGGGGAACACATGTTCCCCAAACATGAGGAAGTGGGAGTTCTGAGGGAGAACACCTGGTCCCAACAGGACTCTGGGAAGGAGGTCTAGTTCTAGATATTATCAAGCCTTGGGCTATGGAGGCACTTGTCACCTGTTTACACCTGATGTGGCTCTGCATTCCAGACAATTATAGTGGTTCTACCAGGGCTGACTATGAGAGAAGGAAGTCATGTCAGGGAGAAAAACAAACCAGACACTGTACCAGAACAGAGAAGAAATGTTTCAACACAAGGAAAAAAAATCGCCATTGCAGTATTTGCTCTTCATTGGGCTCCCTCCCTTCTCTTTCAGCTTCTCCACCTACTGGATCTCTGTGCAGGTACAGGAAATAGTGTGTTAATTCTAAGTTTCACATTTTTCACATTATTTGAGACTGATTTAGGAAAAGACACCAATTTTGTGCAAAACAGCTCAAACTTCATAAGAAAATGAAATAATTTTTAAGTTAATAAAATACCTAATTCTGTGCATCTAAAAGCTTCTGCAATTAAGAAATATAAAGGTACATGGAGAATCAGCTATCAGTTATTATATTCCATTTACATACTTTCTCAAAAAATAAATGCCATATGGGTTGAGACATTAAATATAGAAAAACAATAAAATAGCAGGGAGAAAAATTCCTTTGTAAATATAAAAGTGAAGGGATAAACCTACTGGTAAATACAACCACATAATTGAAAATACCTCAAATCATGTTAATACATTTTTTTAAACTGGGAAATAATTGTAACATAACTGATGAAAAGTAATTGATTCTCTCAATATACAACAAACTTGTTCAAGGTCAGAAACAGAAAATGCATAAGAGAAGTACAAATGAACTGTAAGTACACACAAAGAAACACATACACACATATTTTCCCACCCTGTAACTAAAGAAATACAAATTAGAATTAAAAACCAATATATCATCTCTTAAAGTGGCAATACTATTTTCTAAATTACAATAGGACTGGACAGAGTAGTAAAAGAGCCATTCTGAGTATCCTTGGTACCATCTTTCTGGAAAGCAATTTGGCTATCATAGAAGGCATTACAAATGTGTATGCCAAATCAGATATGAACACAAAAATTTTTATAGCAGGACTTCAAGATATTGTTTACAATAGAAAAAATATACCAAATGCTAATGGTGTTAGTGGTCAAAAATCCATACAGAATATTATGCAATTATTGAGATGATTTCTTAAATTATTTGATGATAAATAATTATGCTCACAATAAAGTATGAAATAAAAATCAGAATAAAACATGCCATTTTATCCAAGTTTTTTAAAAGAATAAAAATATGAATGATAAAATTGCACAGACCTTGAAGGGAAGTAGGGTAGTAGTATATGTGAACAATGATGTCCTTATGGATATTTCCTTTCGTATTAGAGGTATTGATTGAGTTATTCCTGCCTTACTTACGTACAAACTTGGTTTAATTTTTTCAGATACTCAAAGCCTTTAGAATTGTGCTGTCCAATGCTTCAGTGTGGTGGCCACTCACCACAGGCAGACACTGAGCACCGGAACTATGGCTAGTGGGAATGAGACGTGATGTAACTTTAAGATATATACATATTTCATTGATTCTCAGCCTTTTGGCTGAGATCATGTGTAGTATAATATATACCTATTTCAAAGACCTAAAAATACTAAGTATCTCTTTAATAGATTTGAATATTGAGTATATTAAAATGCTATGTAGTCAATATTAAAATTTTCAGCTTGTTCCTAACATATACCATTTTATTTAACAAAGATTAATAAGCAAAATATATTAAATTTTTAACTATATGCTGGATAGTTTTTAAGAGCACTCCTGTTCATTCATCTCGTTTTCACAACTGTGAATTTTATTTTCTTACAGATGAAGAATTTTGTATTCCCTTCATGTATGGGACAAAAAATCTGATCCCAGAGACATAAGACTTGCCCAGAATCAGACTAGTTAGACATGAAGAGTAAAATTTAATAAAATAACCTATGATTGCTGTAGAGATAAATTTGGTGTAATGCTACAGTGTGGTGGCCACTCGCCACCATACTTTTACATGGCTGGTTAAATAGCCAATTAAAATGAACTTCACCTTATACAATTGTCTAACCACTATGCTATACACTTGAAATTAAGGCAAAATAATGTTGAATATAAACTGTAACCAAAAAAAAATTAAAAAGGAAAAGCAAAGAAAAAAGTAGAATGACTGTTAGGTTTTTAAAACACTTCCAATACAACTATAACCAGCACATGTTTATTGGAAGTTTAACATAGTAAATTTGCTAACAATTACAAAATCAATTTGGATACAGTTATAAACTTAAATCATGACCTTTGTAAATATAACATCCTGAGTATAACCAACATCTGTTGATTAAATTTATTTAAATCATCAATTTAATGAGATAATAGTGACATACTAATTGTACAGTGGAACTTGAATAAGTGAATGGAAAAGTTGGCATCCAAAACAGCTTCTTACTGAATGTGATATGAGTAAAATGGACTCATGTAAAATGTATATTTTTAAATTAAACAAATTAATGCTACCTGTTTCTTATTTCTTTTTTTCAATCGCGACACCAGCAGCTTTGCAATTACACACATGGATTGCATTGCCTTTCCAGTGGGCAGCTCTGTTCCAGAATGGGATGGCTTCCGCTGACCTTCCGCATCTCCTGAACATTCTCTGGCTCTTGGCATTCTCTGTTAAAGTAGCTTTCACCTCAGGGCAGGTTCTGTAGCTAAGGAGATAGTCACAGGAGCTGTACAGGCAAACATTTTTAAATTAAAATTACTTTTGAGAAATTGTTACCCCTGTCCTCAGGATTAGGTAATATTGTTTCATGGAGTTGCTCAAGAGAATGCCAAGTAGAAAATCCTGTAATGAAAAGCATTACACCAAATTTATCTCTACAGCAGCCATAGGTTATTTTATTAATTTTTACTCTTCATATCTAACTAGTCTGATTCTGGGCAAGTCTTATGTCTCTGGGATCAGATTTTTTTTTTCCATCCGTAAAGGGAATACAAAATTCTTCATCTGTAAAAAAATGAAATCCACAGTTGTGAAAACTAAATAAATGAACAGGAATGCTTAAAAAAGTATCTAGCATATAGTTAAAAATTTAATATATTGTGCTTATTAATCTTTGTTAATTTTACTGGTATATGTTAGGAACAAGCTGAAAAGATTAAATAATCTGATCAGAATGTAAGAATACATTTATCTTATCAGATCACTAGCCTAGGACAGTTTAAACAGCACAGGCTAGGGAATCAGACTCCCTGGCACCAAAACTGACTCTGGATCCTAACAGCTTTCACCTTGGGCAAGTTCGCAAAGTCTCTGTGTTTCCTCTTCTGCACAATGGAGTAATACAATTTGCAGGGGAGTTGGAAATATAAAAAAGCTTAGGTCAGTGGCTTGGACAGTGAAATAGTTTAATTATTGTTATCTATTGTTATCATTGTGGCTAAAATTACCAATAAATTCCCATACTTTCAGGTAAAGCAAACCAAAGAATTAGAAAACATTTGGAAAAATATATTCTATTGCAAAAGTATAAAATTCTTCTTGGCGGTTAATGAGCCTCAGCATTTCTGAAGGCAGGAAGATCAGTAGCCTAGAGCAGTATTGCTCAGGCCCTCCATTGTGCCAATAAATTCTCTGCGACCTTGTTAAAATGCAGACTCTGATTCAGTAGGTCTGGGGTGGAATCTGATTGAGATTCTAAATATTTAATAAGCTCCCATGTGATGCTGCTGCTGCTGGTTCAGCCACCACATTCTGAGTACCAAGGGGGTAAGAGCAATATTGTCTACTTCCGCAGCAGGAGTAATTGAGGTGCAACATCACAGAACGAGCAGTCAACCTAAGTGCAGGAGACAACGATCCGTTTTGTTTTTCACGCTGACAAGTAGCACAGGATAGATTAGCTTCTTTCTCCTTTAATTGAATTCATCTCATTAAGTTAGGGGTCAAGCGACATCCTCTTTATAGAGATCATGATTCTTCAGCACAAACAGTTTGACACTTGCTCTGGGTTTCATGACACCCATCATAAAGAATAAACAGGCCTTTCAAAATATAGTTTTCTAGAATAAACAACTGTCCTATCACTATAGATAAATGGCTCCTTCTTTGCTGAGCTTTTTATGGACACCAGTTTTTCAGTGAAGAAAATTTCCTTTTAATGTTGGTGTGAAAAGAATTAAAATTACAAATGAATGGTAAATAATATCAGATGCTTTTAATGCAACTGTGCATTTCCTCAAATCTTTTATTATGGAAAGTCAGATTTACAGACTTCTCTACTGCTAAGCCCCTCTTGCATTTTTTGAAAAAACTTGTGCCAGTATTTTGCTTGGCTTGGTTTTGATAGTCAGGTTACAAAAGCTGTATAAAATCATTTGGATGGGTTCCCACATTTGCCATTCTCTCAATGAGCTTAGGCAGGATTACTCTCCTGTCTCCTTTTCTGTCCTTTTCTGTCATATAAATAGCTTCAATGCCTTAGAATACTCTGAAGTTCGTGGGCTTTTGTTACATTCTCTACTTTTTAAAAAACATACATTTTTCATAAACTTCAGCTGTTACTATGTATCAAAGTGTCAATAAAACTTTATTCCAGGAGTTAGCATCGTCTCATTGACAATGAATACATGTGAATAAATATTTAGATAACTATACATTTTGTAGTCACAGAGTTTGACTTCCCATCATTACCTTAATTTACTCTCTCAAAATACATGCATGACTGACGTGTCCCCTAGTGGATGTAAATGTCAGTTATCTTAAACAACCATGGAAAGCATCACAGGTGAAGGAAGAATTCTTATATTACAGGATTACAGGGAGGTCAGTTGCTGAAGGAGAAATAGCCCAGGAGTCTGTGCTTCTGGATTTTCTATAACTCTAATATTTACTATTATTTATTAATTGTCCATGTTCTACAGCTTTATGTTCATTAACAATTTTATTCAATCCTCACAATAACCCTGAAAATAACTATTTTGACTCTTGTTTTACATGAATCTGAACTTCTGAATGGTAATTTCCTTGGGTCAGATAGCATATGAGTGAAGGGGTAAGGCTTTCAATTCAGATCTGGCTGACTCCGAAATCCAGACACATTTCACTGTGACATGCTCTTTCTTATAAATGAGCTGGGATCTCAAAAACCCCAGAATTTATTTATAAAAAAATGTGTATTTATTCTTACATGTTTAAACTTCAGTCACCTTCAAAGTACTCACCATTTGATGCAATATACCTATTGAGATGTTTTTTCCACTGTTCAAAATAGATTTTGAATTCCTCAATTTTTAATCCTTTTAGTGCTTCTGCCATTTTTATTTCACCTCTTCCACATCAGCAAAACATTTCCTTTTGAAGGCTTTGTTCATCCAAGGAAATAAACAAACAAAAAAGTCACTCGGGTGAGATTGGGTGAAAAGGGAGGGTGGGGGATGGAGGTCATGCCATTTGGGGTCAAAAATCTGCTGAACACTCAGTGCAGTGTGGGCAGGTATGTTCATAAATCACCCATCATGAAATGGGCAAACCTTCTGAAAGTCTTCCAAAATTGAAGCCAAATGCAGCCTCTCACAACAACACTGGTTGGTACACTGATATGGGTGGGTTCCTAGAACACTTCCCTTCCCTAGCAAGGGAAGCCTATAATACAAGGGGTCCCCCTCCAGAAGATAATTCTGGGGTTTTGGGGGAATCCCCTTCATAGTTTCCAACTCACTGTAGACAGAACCTCAGTCCTCTCCCAGAAGCCCAAGAATCTAACTTGTCCCAGATTCTGGGGGAACAGCTTGTGAACTGGGATTTGTTTTTGTCATGTCTATTTATTTTTTATTTTCATTGTTCAGCCTCACTCTTCATGTTATTATCATTTCTAGATCACTATAAACCCACAAGCAAGTAAGTGAAAGGTTGTTTAAAATCAGCATGGGCATTTTGCATTCACTGATTCTGTTACTTGGTTTTTCACTTAACACACATTTCTAACTGGCAAATTCTCCATGTTTAAATCCTAAAGTCCTTCCTCTTTTATCATACTTAAAATGCTGAAAGCTAAAAAATACATTTCTCTAAAATGAATAATAACTGCATATAAATGACAAAAGAAGAAACATTAGAGAACTAAAATAATTTCAATATGTAAAACTCATTTAGAATATAAGCTTGATCTAAAAGAACAAAGGTATTGCTTCTGCCATGAAAAATGGCTTTGAACATCACAAATATTTAACCTGCCTCTTCTGTAATGTGTTTTCTAATTTCAAACGCCATTGCATTTTTATTCCAGCCAATTTCCATACTATAAATGTCAGTCAACATAGGCTGGTTATGCCTAAGTATGATTTAAAAAGAACCTTAACAACAGTAAAAGTCATGTCCGTATTTTCATTATGCATTTGAGCCTTTGGTTCGTAAATATTCCCTCTGAGCTAATATTTTAAATTCAAGGTCATATACAGGGGATTTTTTCCTTGCTAATTAGAAAATAGATTACTCTACTTGAAATTATGTAGGTGGAAATTCTTCCCTGAGGAATTTATCTCTTTCAGATGTGTTTGATCATGTTCAATATTTTTTTAACTATATTATATTTGCTTTTCCCTTCTTACCTACCAAATATGATGCATGGAATACTTAAGGATTTGGCTTATTATTCTGATATCAGCAATAAAGTTATATTAAAAATAATGTACTAGAAGTCTTTCACCTGCACACAATTTTCCTTATTAGATTTGCTTGTTATTTCACTTGTCAAATTTCATGTCTAATGTTCTCTCTGTATATTTATAAAAATACTTTATTGCAGATGAGTCTAATCACTATGTAAATTAGGTAATTATTTGGTGAATATTAACATTCTTTCCTGTACAAAATAATACATATATTTTGAATTTTCTTTCCTTGCTTTTGGGAGAATATACCAATTAAAATAGTTATTGAACTCTTATTTGCATGCAAATGAAGCAAGTGAAGTAGCATATCAGGATATGCAAAAGTATATTTAATTTTCAATTTCAAATATATTTCTTATTAGTTAGACTACATCATTTTCAATGTAATTTTCTTCTGGCATGTTGGAATCATGTATCATAAAAAGCTGTTCTGATAACCACTTACTTGCATGGCCTTTTATCTTTCTGGACTCTTCTATGGCAAGACAAAATAAATGTCCCTTAAAAGAGGAAAATCAACGTGTTGCCAAATAATATGATTAATAAATAGATGACATCTAGAATGTATTTAATATCATATTGAATGAGTGGTTTGAGAGGTAAGTTTAAAATAATTATAAAATAATTATAAATATATTAGTTATTCTACCAATCATAAACATATTATTGGACATAGAACTCTATCTGAAAGAAAGTGATGACTGTGTCCCTGGGTAACTTGTGAGGTTACCAACTAAACTGAATATTTTCTTGTAAAGATAAAAACAGATGTTTTTGATATTTCTATAACTATACATGATACCTAAATAATAAATAAAATATTTAGATTTCAAATGTTATAAGTATATAAGAATAAGAGTACCTCTTGACATATTGAAAACATTTATGAAAGAAATTGAAGTAGTACTGTACGATACGCAATGAGTAATGAACTGAGGAATGTTATACTCCGAGGTGTTACGGAACATAAATACAGGGTCTAGTACAAATAACCCCCTTTTTTATTACTAAACCTTTTACTCCAAAATCATAAGCATATAATTCTGTAACATAACAATATCATGCTTAAGCACACATATGACATTTTAGGTGAAGTGTTCAAATTAAAACTATGAATTATTATACCTATATTATTACCCTACCAACCATACTGAAACAGGTATTACTTCTGTTGAATCCAATATATTCAGGATACGAGTAATCTTTAAATCTATCTTTTGATAATGGCAAAAATTGAGGGTGTGTTTTTCACTCTTGCAGACTGATGGCACAGAGCACAAACACTCACACACATTCTGTAGCTTTAGTAACAGACATCAAAATCAGGCTAAGTTCATTGTCTGGACTTAGTGAGATATTCTTTATTTCCTTAGATTGAGACAAAAGGGTAATAATTAAAGATTAAAATCTATTTCAAATCATAAATCACTTTTTGGAAATTGGGTGCAAGTTATGATTAACTCTCATTGTGATGGCACCTACTAAATAGGATAAAAATTATTTTCAATATATTTTAGTCAGTGAAGTATCCTATTTTGTCTTTGTTATCAGCCTCAAACTAAACACTTTAAAAATTTATTTAAAACTTGCACCCTTCTCTGGCTTCTCTCAGTGAATAGGATTCTGTTCTCTGACTTAACTACTTTGTTCATGTTACCTGAATTCTGCACCCTTTCCTGATGCCTGTGGCCAATCACAGCATGGTAGATACCTCTTCTGGTCATAACAAACGTGCTTGTCTTTCCACCAGGGTCTGGAGGACAGGGTTGAATCTCAGCTCTGTCTGAAATAGTTATTTTATGGTAAATACTAGAGCTCTGTAATTTTCTTCTTGTACATTTTTACTTGATTGTAATCCCAACTTGTGGTAATTGAAAAAAATATTATCCTAGTATATTAATTAGGTTTATGTATTATTCAGTTCTACATGCAGGTAAGTTGAATGGCTCATAAAATTTCCATACAGAAGATATGGTTTATTTAAAACATGGAATTTTAATATCTCTAACCCATGTCATGACAGGCAGGCCCCCTCTTACTTTTGCTCATTACAATATATGCCTCTGCAAGCAGCACTGCTCAGAGTTGCAATTTCACACAAACTATTTTTAACTGTTGTATTAATGCCTGTGTGACTCCATCACCTGATGCTTCTCAAAGGCAGAGTTGGTGCTTCTGGTTGCTCACCATTATATTACTGCAGTCTGGCATGCAGTCAATGTTGAATGAATTAATTATTGAATTTCAGTTTAAATCAATTAGGTTTAAATTTAGTTCAAACACTTAATAGCTGTGTAATTCTAGCCAAGTCATAAAACTACCTATGTCTATTTCTTGCTCTTCAAAATTATGGGGAGCCATAAAAATTCATGAATGAGAAAAACACAGAGATGTTAGTCATTTTAATTACATGGTAATAATGTATAATGCAAAGCTTGTTATGAACGTAATCAAATACAACTTACTTATTTTTGGTTGGCCTGTTTATTATTCCTTTTGCCACAGTGAATTTGAAACAGAACCAGCATTCTCTGAATGTGCACCATGCTCGCACCCTGACATTAACTAGCAGAAATTTAGAAGAAGTGGTCAAGTTAACCATAGGGCAATAATACCTATTTCTTTGCTAAAACATTTAAGAAGTTGTTTTAAAGAAAGATAGAACAAACTGATACTACGAGTGTGCTGGTACAAATAAAAAAATTTGTGTCCTAGATGGGATATTGCCCAGGAGCCCACTCTGCAAAACTACAGTTGCTGATGAGATTATATGGAAGGACCACAGGCCAGCTGTGACAGGGTGCTTGCTAGAAGAGTGTGCCCAGAGCCAGTCAGACCCGGAAGCAGGATTCCAGACTTGAAAACCGGGCCTCTGCAGGACAATAAGGCCTGTAACAAAAATCTTCAACACTACTCTTGAGCCTATTCCCAAAACTTTAGTTTTTTAGTTAAAATGTGTAGAACATTAAGGAACAGAAAAGAAAGGGCTAACCTGGGACAATATGAGAGAATAGTGATGAAACAGGAGTATTTCCTGAAATGACAAAAAATAGCAGACAATAGAAATAGTAATGGAAATGTTTTGGCCTGAATTGCATTGTCTCAAAATTTCTATTTTGAAGCCCTAACCCCTGGTGTGTTTGCATTTGAGAAAATTCTTCAGAAAGATACTGAAGGTTAAATAAAGACATATGGGCAGGGCCCTGATCTAATAGGACTGGATTCCTTAACAGAGAGAAAGAGGGACTAGAGCTCTTTCTCTCTCCTTGCGAGGGCAAAGGCAAGGCCATGACTGTGGACATCTACAAGCCAGGAACAGAGAGGCTTTGCCAGATACCACCCCTGCCAAAACCTTCATCTTGGACTTCCAGCATCCAGGTCTGGGAGAAAATACATGTCTATTGGTTAAGCCACCCAATTTGTAGTATTTTGTTAGGGCAGCTGGAGTGAACTAATATAAAAAATGCAAATTAATGTTTCCATGTTTAAATAAAAATAACTCATATTTCTGGATAATTTACTAAGTATAGTGCCTTATTATCAAATGAATGTAGTGAATAAGGTAATGTATTTCAAATCATTTTTATGTAACAGTAAAAAGAAACAAAATATTGCGGCAAGTGAGGGTTCTTAAAATTTGAGCAAAGACTGTTTCCTCTGTTTTCCTATATTTCCTCTGATGTTATGCACAGCATTCTGTTTTCACAAAGGCTTTAGTAGAAATCCACGAGATGCACTGAATTGGTAATTCATGGGTCCTAGGTCTAGTTTAGGCTTTGATATCACTTGGGAGATCATGGGCATATCATTTACCTTTCTGAATCTCAGTTTCCTTATTTTAAGAGTAGTTGGATTAGACCAATATTAACATTGTGTGATTGGGTTTTATTTCAACTTGGCAACAAAAACATCTATGATGTAATGTACAGGGTGAGGCAAGAGTAGGTTTGCAGTTGATCATATGGAAAATAACATAATAATTAATAAATAATAATACAAGAATAAACTTTGTGTTTGGCATACCACAACTGTAAACCTACTTTTGCCACACTTTGTATTTGGGGAAGGGTGGGTCAAGCAAAGTTGAATAGAATTCTCTATGCAGAACTTCTCAGAGCATTTTAAATATCAGTGTGTGGTACAAACTTCTAAGAAGAGGATTCCACATACAGGATTCCTTGAGTGCTCTGTCTATACAACACTGGACAGAGGTTACTCCTCATTATGATCTACCCCAAGGCCCAGACTGTGAGATTCTTTGATCATTATGTTTTCAGGTCACACAATGAGCCTCCTCATGTGTCTTTGGCTGTTCATTCTCTAAAGGGAACGATGAAGGTTCCTCTAGAAAATTTACATCCTAGAAAATGTGTTTTAAGGAAAGACAACTATTCTTTATGACCCAAGGAATATGTGTTTAAGGAAGAGCTGGTGGAGGCTTTGAGATGTATATTTTAGTTCCATACACTAATCTTTCTAGTCTCAAGAAAATGTTCTTTTAGTCACAAGAATTAGCCCTATTTCAACCTCTTGGATTTAACATTGCTTCTTTACTAACATATACTGTGTTATTTCATTTATTTATTTTTGTTCTTTAGCATGGAATAATATACTCATGTAAACAATGAAATTGACTCCAAAATTATTTTGAGAGGAAATACACGAAGTAATGGGCAAGTGACTATAAATAGGAATCCATCAGGATGATGTGAGAGTGACTGAGGTGCAGCCATGACTCATTCCCAGCATCATGAACACTGTTCAACTGGAGGAATAATTACTGGCTTGTCATAAAAATATAATGTGCAACAGTTAACTGCTTCCTTAGGATTGGTGCTGTGCAGTATAATACAGCTCACTTCATTTAATCTACATTAAATGGTGCACAATTTACTAGGTTTTTTTATAATTTCTTTTCTTAGGCTTAGCAGAAACTGCCTCAGATGGACTCATTGACCATCGATCATAAATCAGGCTTTATTGGTGAATAGGTGAGGTGGGTTAACAATGAATTTACTTGTAAATTGAGAAGAGATAAATCTTTGCTCTCTCAAGGGTAGCAGTGTATTTATAGGTTGAAAGGCAGTACCACTTTTCAAAGGGCACTTTATCGGAAGGTGAAGTCTTCAAGACCTTGGGTGTTTATGATCTCTGAAGCTTGTGTACTTGCAGAATTGTTATAAAATATACTAATAAAATAAAATATGATGTTGTTTTATATTTGCCTGTCTTACCTACCACTTGAAGTACTTGCACAGGTAGAATATGGGCTCCATAAAATAAACTCACAAGCTGAAATTTAATTCTTTTGGGAAATCTATCACTTTTATTTACAAGGCTATAAGCCTAGCAAATAAAAATAACTAAGAGAAAATATTGCAAATATCTTTCATATCACTCTATAATCAAGGTCCCTGAATGGTATGTCAGCATTTCCACCCCATAAAACTGTCTAGCAATCATTTTTGACTTGAATACATAGAATTAATGTCCTCATCAATAATAACCTAAACCTACTTACAGAGTCAGAGAAACATGGGGTAAGCCCAGTCTTTAGCTGTTTTATGATTTAATTATGACCTACTGAAATGTTCTTGACTAAAAAAAATGACAGAATAGTTATTTTAGAAATTTGCAATATAGGAAGCAAGTGTATTTGGCATGTAAAATGGTGATATAAATTGCAGAGCAATATTAAAATTTAAATTCTATTTAAAACAACATGGAGAGCTTCTTTTAACAAAAGTGAAAGAACTTCAAACATTCTGAAAGACCTCGCTCAATCAGTTTTTGGGTATTCTGATCTATTTCCATCTAAGTTAGCTCATTGGGTACCCTATTATATTTCTATTTCATCAAAAAGTATTCAAATAATAACAACTTTGGTAGAATATCAAGAATCTGAATATTAACTGATCATTAAATATGTAATATGCTCTGCACAAATATGCTGCACTGTGTCATTTATTCACACACTAATGAGATGTAGTGTGTTGTACCAGCTGGGAGGCTGACAAAATGATCCATGCTGCCAGCTCTCTGGAATGTCTACTTGACATCTCAAACTTAAATCATTTAGCACTGACTTCCTGATGTATATTCTTCAAAACCTACTCCACCCACAGTCTTCCCATCTCAGCTGATGGCAGTTCTATCTCTCTAGTTTCTTAGGTCAAAAACCTTCAAGTTATTCTTGAATTTGCCTTTTTCTTCATATACATATTCAATGTGTCAGCAAATTCTGTTTCACCTTAAAATACAATAATGTGTTGACATCTTGGTTCAGTCCCCACAATCTCTTACCTTAACCATAAGAGATTTCTTCTTGGATTCCTTGCCCTCACCCCTCACCTGCAGTGAGTGTAATCCTTTCAACACAATATCTAGGATGATCTTTATAAAGCCTAAATTAGATAATGGCTCTCCTTTGTTTAAATTACTTTAGTGACCAACCTCTCCTTCCCAGTCAGAGGAAGAAGCCAACAAGCTGTCACCTCTGTACCTCTCTGACCACATCACCTACTCCCTGCCTCTCTCTGACCCAGCCACTTGGCATTCTTGCTATGTCATGCACTCACTGGTGTTTGCACCGGCTGTTTCTTTTTCCTCAAATATCTGATATTTAAATCCCTCATTCTTTGCTCAACTGTTACCTTTCTCATGTGGCCCATGCTAGTAATCATATTTTGGTTATACTATAGCTACTAATCTTCATGTTTGATGATCTTTTAATTGCTCTTTTTATCTTTCCAAGTACTTATTACCTTGAAATATACTACCTCATTTACTAATAATGTATTTGTTATATTTACTAGTCACCACTTTTTTTTGCTATCAATGGAACGTAAGCCCCACAAATGCCCAGATTTATTTTTTAAAGAAGAGACAGGCTTTCACTTACTTGTATTAAGTATTTAAAATTGAACTTTGCACATATTATAAACTTAACAAATTTTTATTGGATTATGAAATGAATACTGAAATTATATTAAAAAGTGTGTTCCAAAAACAATTAGATTTTTACCCACTCTTTTACTAAAAACAAGAAATACCATAAATCAACAAACAGCATATAGTCCTAGAAGAAAAGAAGAGAAACCTGGGTTTTTTGAAGGTGTCCTCAAGCACAGTTTTTTAGTATCACTCATACAAATATCATGAAGAAATAAAAATTGATTTGGTCTAATAAAGACAATGAGATCACTGAAAGTGTACACAGATCAATATCATGTAACCGTGAACCAGGAGAGGAGAATTCACACTTGATGCCTGGTTCCTTTTACCACTTCACCACATTGCCTGGGTGGTACCCACATTGTGGTGTTCTGATCTGAGTGTCTTTGGGAAAATTATTGTGTAGATTTGATCCTCAGTTGAGATTTGCTTCCAAACCATACATCTTCCTAGATTTCAATAATAACAAATAGCATTGTAATCCATCCATCTATTCAAGCAGAAACCCAGCAACTTCTAAATTCTTCCTTTATCCATGTTCACACTCCCCACAAATATTTAATTAGTAACAAATTCCTATTAGTATTACTAATTTTTTCTTGATTACATTTACCTCTTCCCACTGTCTTTGCTATTTCCTTAATTCAGAAAATAGGCATCTCTCTCATGGCTTCTCGGAAAAAATTACATCCTTTTTCCTTCCTTCCTGTTATAATAAAGGGGCTATATACTTTTCTATTCCAAGATAACTGACTCTGTGCACAATATGGGTTCCCCTCTCTTTGTTCTCAACTGCCTGTCCTGGTTGTGATCTCTTCCTCTCTCTGGGATCCTCCTCCACTCAACTGATCCTTCCCATTGGTATTTAAATATGTGTCAATTCTCCTTTATTATAAACTAAAATCAATCAAAATCAACACCTCTTTCTAATCTATATCCTCTTTCATTTACTACCATTATTGCCTTTCTTGAAAACCTTAATGCACTGTGTACTCATTTTATTCTTTTCTCCACTATCTCCAACCTGGCCTCTACCCTTGCCACTTTTTGGAAGCAGCTTCTGCTATATTGTCACTCACAATTTACATGTCAAAACTCAAACATTTTTTAATTTTTAAACTTACTGAATTTCTCCTATTTAAAATTGTGTTAAATATTGAGAGATATAAAATATTTATAAAAAAAATTTAATAGTGCTCTGGCTGGTGTGGATCAGTGGATTGAACCCTGGCCTGCTAATCAAAGGGTCACTGGTTTGATTCCCAGTCAGAGCACATGCCTGGGTTGCTGGCCTGGTCCCCAGTAAGGGGCACACATGAAGCAACCACACATTGATGTTTCTCTCCCCCTTTCTCCTTCTTTTCCCCTCTCTAAAAAAATAATAATAATAAATAAATATTTAAAAAGAGAAATTTAATAGCAATATAGTTAACAGAGTGTAAGAAACTTAATTACACTATGACATTTGAAGTCCCCAATGCTTCTTCCATGTCCAATACTTTGCATCTCCTCTCAAATTTATTATCAAAAATATAAAACAAAGCAGGCAACCTAATAAATATTATTTTATAATGGTTTACTTCCACTGGACATTTGTAAAGAATTTCTTATTTTTTTCTGATGATTATTATTTTCCAATAAGTGATTTTATAATATTCTTACTTTTAAGGCATTTCTTACCAAGGATATATTCATCACACTTTTTGAATTTAATAATATTTAGTGTTGCAAAAGCTTCAATGCTGTATTTTTAGTGGCTATTACAGTGTGACTTGTACTACAAAAATTTTATCTAGTTAACTTTGTTTGACCTGAGCTGAATAAATCTGTTTCCAGACCAGATGAAAAAATGAGAAACTTCTTAATAAAAGGGTAAGAGTGCCCTGGCCAGTGTGGCACAATTGGTAGGAGCAGCAATTCATCACTGAAGGGTTGCAGATTCGATTCCCAGTCAGGGGATATACCTAGGTTGAGGAACCAATCCCCAGTTTGGGTAAATGATTTCCAGTCTGGGTACGCACAGGAGGCAACTAATCAATGTTTCTCTTTAGCATCAATGTTTCTCTCTCTCTTCCTTCTTCACTCCCTTCCTCTCTCCCTAAAAGCAATGAAAAGAAAAAGTCCTCAGGTAAGGATAAAAAAAGAAAAAAATTAAAGGATACCCTTCAGAAGACAATTTCTATTTCTTCCACTTAAAAATATACAGTTTTGCCTAATGAGAGTAACAGTCTGACTTAATTTTATTTCAAAACTACTAACATTCTATTCTGTGTGTATGTTGCCAAACAACTGGAATGAAAACTGGAAAAAAATGTACTCATTCATATTTTCTGCTTGAATCCAAAAAGAAGATTAGCATTTTACAAATAAAATTGCCAAATAATATTCATAACATTCAACCATGTATTTGGCAGATTTTGTAGACATTGCTGTCATAGAAATAAATACCAAGACAATGCACAGAGAATATATATATTATATATTAATATAGTAAATATATTTTACGTGTGTATATGTACACACATATGTACATATATATAATTTCACTGTATTAGTTAACTTCTACTAGGTTATTCTATAGTTGCAAAGGTCATTTCTGTGGTAATGAAAAGTCTGAAAATTCAATAGTTTACCACAACAATAGTTTCTTTCTTGACCACAATCCATATTCATCATGCATTAGATGAGGTTCTGTTCCACAAATTCTTCATTCTGAATCCCTAAGTCTCAGCCTGTACCAGGTTATGCTGATCTTATAGAGAAAGAAAAGAAAAGGAGAGAACTTAAGTAATTATTCTTAAGGCTTGTGGTAGAAAATGGTGTATGTCAGGTTCATGCACAGTTGATAGGCCAAAGCATGTCATAGAGCCACATTTGACTTCCATGTCCCAAGAAAGTATAGTTCCTTCACAAGAAGGGAAATCAAGTAATAGAGAAAAATAATAAGACCTGAAATCTGACATACCTCACCCAATATAGGAGATTAGGAGTATGATCATTGAGTCATGTACATAAGGGGACTTCAAGTCAGTTTCTTCCCTTTTTAATGAAAGAGTTGGCTCAGATCATGGTGCTGCTGCAAATGGTTCATTACTAGAAAGTGATGCTTGCTTACCATATGTTATGCACTGTTCTAATATATTCTACTTAGTGTCAATACCACTAGAATTATATTCTTATTTTATAAATGAGAACTAGAGAATTAGAGATATATTTAAATGACAGTTATTTCAGTTGTCTTGGTAATACAGAAAGTAAATTACAGAACCTGAGATTATACCAAGGCAGCCTAACTGTACAGACTATTTTTCTTAACCTATTGCAAGTCATTTAGCCAATAAAATAAAAGGGGTTGAACAAGATAATTTCTAAGTTATCTTTAGTTCTAGATATCTGTATTACTGCCACATTTATAATACATACCACTTTTTAAATAAATAAATTTTGAATTTATATAAATATCTCTGACTAATTATAAATACACTAGGCAATCTCTGTTGAAACTGCTGTGAAGCCCAGAAATAAACTTATTAGACACTCGTGAGAAAGCAGCTTTGATTCACCAAGGTTAAAGCATCTTTAATATACATTACACCCTGGCACACCTCTAGTCCAAAGGAGGCATCCAATCAATTTTTATGGAATAGAAGGAGTATATAAATTAATAAATGAATGCATGTTAGAATATGTCCCTTTTCACATCCCCAATCTACTTCCTTAACTCAATAATTATTGGTGACTTAATCACTACATAAAGACTTTATTAATTTTTCTGGTTATAGGAGTTGTTATTATGTTCAGCTTCCTAGGCCATACTAACAATAATATATTCAACATATATATTGTCAGGGAAGAATTTAATTATCAGATGTGGGAGGTTTACCAAATGCATACATAATTACTATTTCCTTCTATTCAAGATGCATGCATAACACTATGCTATATTTAACACCATAAAACAAATATTTTGAGGGATTGACAGCCATTAACAACTATATCATCACAGAAGTTACTTTTTTAAATCAGTTTCTAGACAACAGCTGAGGATCAAGAGGCCAAGAACTAGGTTTAGAAAGAAGAAAAGGAAGAAGAAGAAGAACAAGAAAAACAAGAAGAAGAACAGTGAGAAGATCAACAAGAAGAACAAGAACAAGAACAAGAACAAGAACAACAATAACAATAACAACAAGAATAAGAAGAACTAGAAGAAGAAGAAGAAGAAACTTTCAGGATAGTGAGGTTGAAATAGTCACAATCATTGGAAAACCAAGAGTCAGGTAAGGGAAATGTATAAAAAAATTTGAAACTTCATCTACAAAGTAAATGGATAAAAAATCATCTAAATTCTTAAAAAATACAATTTAGTATTTTATATTACATATTTATAAAATAATATGCACCTACATAATTTTATATATTGTGCATTAATATATTTTTATATATTTATATTTATTTTACATTATATAAAATATAAAGTATATACACTGAGAACAAACAAATGAAAATATAATTAAAGAAAAGTTAGCTGTTTACAATAAAATCCAGGGATAATAATAATATCAAAATCTAACAAGAGCAATAAAATACTTCTGTAAGTAAAATAATAAAGTGTAATTAAAAATTAATGTAAATGTAATTAAAATAATAATTAAAATATATTTAATAATAGAAATAATTGGGGAGATAAACAGATTTAAGAATAGGAAATACCTTGGTTCTACTGAAATTCAGTCACATGCAAATCAAGACCAAAACACAATGCCTTTTTACACAAATTCAATTGATAAGGGTTAGAAAGTGTGATAACGCAAAATGCTGGAGGCATGTGTCCATAGGAGCTCTTAAACTTGTTGTTGGGAGTATAGTGTTTTGTACAAACTTTGGAAAACCCACATTTAAACACTCACAAACCCTAAATCAATTCAAATTTTTGGCTTATATGTACAAGAACATTTTATATATGTATAGTAGAAGATATGTAATAAAGATTTTATAACAGTTTCTCAAAATAGAAATGCCGAATTTCTATCAAAAAGAATATATATGAATCAACTAAAATATATTAAAGTGATGGGGTATTATGCCACAATCAAAACAAATAAAATTCAATGCCATCGATAATTTAAAGCATGCAAATATTACTTACAATAGGCTATTCTTTATAAAGTTAAAAATAAAATTTCTAAGATGACAGTACATACACTTTAGGCATCTGTAAACAAATTTTTTTGGAGAAAGAAGCCAAAAAAGGAAATCAAGAAGTTTTAAGTCAAAATGAAGAAACAGACAATGCAGAAAAATGGAAAAAATGGAGAAACAGACAACAGAAACAACCTTCTCCCCAAACATTACAGCAACAATAGCAATAACAAACATATATGACACTATACTATTACAATGACAATTAAAATATTAAACATTAGAAACAGAACACAAATGAGGTGAGCACTACAATTTTCCTATAAGCCCTTTAAGCTTCTAGACCAGGGGTGTCAAACTCATTTTCACCAGGGCCACATCAGCCTCGCAGTTGCCTTAAAAAAGCTGAAACAATTTTAGGACTGGGTAAATGTAACTACTCCTTAACTGTTAAGGAGCTAAAATTACATTTGGCCCTTTGAAGGCAACTGTGAGGCTGATGTGGTCCCCAGTGAAGATAAGTTTGACACCTCTGTTCTAGACTGCGGGGTAGAAAGAAAAACTCAGACCAAGCTTGGGCATTTCCATGAATTGAGCAGCTAGAATTGAGATTCTGATGAAGCCTAGAAGGCTCCATTTCATAGAGCAGAGCATGAAAGAGTAGAGAAGTGCCAAGAGAATGAAGTCCAGGGATCTCCTTTGAGTATTCAGTTGAGAAATGATCATAACATGCCTGTGAGGAAAGTACATAAGTCCAGGAAAAGAATCACCTGTAGGTACTAGAGGGAAGAGTGAGTGAAAAGAACAGCCAGAGAGGAGAACCTTATAATTCACAAGGCATTGGTTAGAATACTCAGAGCTTCTTGTCCACTATTAAAGGAAGATTGACTTCAGAAAATGCAGCTCTATTAAAAACATGACACAAATGAATAAAACTATTTGCAAAATTTAAACATATGCCTGAAAAAACTCAATATTCTTAAAACACAAATCTATACTATACCCAACACCCAAAAATATAAAATCCAAAATGACTGACATCCAACTAAATATTATCAGACATGCAAAGATGAGAAAACCACAAGGAGATCACATAAAATTGACCCAGAAATGACATGGATTGCAGTTTGTAGAGTAGGATATTAAAACAAATATTATGATTGAATATCATATGCTCAAGAAGCTAAAGGAGAGAGGTAAGATTAAACACATTAAGAAGAGATATGCAAGATATAAAAAGATATATTAAATTTCAAGAGATGAAATTCCAATGTCTGAGATGAAAAGTTTACTGGATAAAAATGTACTAAAACTATTTCAGAAGAGAAGAACCTAACATATAACAAAAAGAAATAACCCAAGTGAAACATATGAAAAAAACTGGAAAAATATTAACACACAGCATAAGTGATCAACTCTTGGAAAAATTTCATGCACCCAAATACATGTGAAATAGGAGTTTCAAAAGGGGAGTAGTGGTATTTAAAGAAATAATGGCCAACAATGTTCCGAATTTGATGGAAATTATAAACCCACTGATCCAAAAAGCATACACACACACACACAAAACTGTGATGCAAATTCTATTAAAGATTATCATAATCACCTTGTTTAAAAGTAGGGATGAAGCCAAACTTTAAAAAACATTTAGTCAAAAATGACAATAAATACAGGAAAATACTCATGAGAGTAACAGCAGACATATTTTTTGGAAATAAAGCAAACTAGAATTCAGTGAAGCAATGTGTTTAACATATTAGAAAAAAGAAAACTATGAAAATAAAAATTTTCACCCAAAAATCTTTCAGAAATAAAAACCAAACAGTGTTTCATATATACAAAAGCTGAATGATTTCATCAGCTGGAGATGTTAATGTCAAGACATGTTAAGGGAAGGTCTTCAGGCAGAAGGAAAGTGATTTCAGAAAGAAACATGGATGCACACAAAGAAATAAAGACACAGGTAACTGTATAAATAATGACATGTGCCTTGACTGGAATAACTCAGTTTATTGGGCATTGCTCCACAGAGCAAAATGTTGCCAGTTTGATTCTGATCCAGGCACAAAATTGGGTTGTGGGTTCAATCCCTGGTTGGGGCATGTCAGAGAGGCAACCAATCAATGTTTTTCTCTCACATAACGTTTCTCTTTCTCTCTCTCCCCCTTTCTGTTTAAAAATAAATAAATACAATCTTTAAAAATAAACAGTAATGGCACATATTGTTGAATTTATAACATACAGAGTGGTAAATTATATGAAAACAATTAGCACAATGATTAGAAATGGAGAAATAGAAGTATATTATTGTAAGATTCTTAAAGTATACTTGAAGTAGTATAATTGCTTGAAGTTAGATGATGGTAGACTCAAAGACAAGCCCTCAAATGACATAGGAAAAATATAATTAATAATACAAAAAGATGGTAAAATAAACTCATAAAAATATGCAATTAATTGAAAAGGAGGCAGATAATGAAGAAAAAGAAAACCAAAGCCAAATGATATAGGAAAAATTTTAAGTTGGTAAATTAATCTCAACTATATGAATAATAACCTTAATAATAAATGAGTCTAGCAATTTTGCTTTCTGGAAAATGTTTTAGAGGTACTTTTTTCTAATTCTTCCATGAACTATACCTACAAACCCTGGACATAGAGAACAAATATAAGTGGACTCTGGAAGGTAGAGAGAAAGCAAACCAGATAGAGATACAGTACAAGTCTTATTGATTTTAATTTTAATTTTAATTTTAATTTTTGCTTCATATTTGCTAGACTTGGAGCTGAAGAATCTGGCAATCTGTAAATGCCAATGGGTGCAGAAAAATAAACTCCAACAAAAGCCCACTATCTCTCACCAAAGCACTGGAAAATGGGCAACAGAGTAGGAAGAAAAACTTTTAGAAAGCTGCTCCACTCCATTCAAGCATGACAAAGGATCGGACCCCAACCCCATCCCTACCAGCAAAGCTGCACATGGAGCCTATAATTCCATCTTCACTGGGCTGTAATGGGGCATCCCAATACCACGGCCAGAATGATATCAGAAAGGCCAGCAAGGACCAGGTACTTTTTGTCCATTAGATTGTAACAAGGCTCTTTCCTTCAGTCGAGAGTGCAGAATACATGGGAGCTTGAACTCCATCCCTTCCTGGAAGTATAAGGCATGCCATACCTGCTGCTGGGTTCCTAGCAGGGAAGTTCTAAGAGAGTGTCAGGACTGTCCTCAACAGCAACTAGACTACTCCCCGCATAGAACTAGTGGAGGTCACATAGGAGCAGAAGCAGTAACCAGTCACTGCTACTCTCTTAGCCAGGGTAGCATCAGTAGAGAGTTGTAACATCCATCCTCACTCACCATTAATGAATGCTTTCCATTTCTCAGGTGTCAAAAGGAACCTGGAATTCTATCATCAATTGGCGATATCAAGGTTGTGACCTCTAACTCCTGCCTACTCTATGAAGCAGTGTTAGAGGAAACCCACTAAAATAGGTTTGAATAACATCTAGTCTCATAAAATAGTCATACTAAGAACCAGGAAGATACAAAATGGATAATCAATAGAGTTCAGCATTAAAATAACAATTATTAGAATCACCTAACATTTTAAAGCAGATACATGATAACATTCTAACCAAAAAACACATTATTAAAACAAATGGGAAAAAAGGGTCTCAAAAAGATATAAAGGAGAGCCAAATGTAAATTTCAGAATAGAAAAACACACACAAAAATTAATAATTCAATAGATGTGCTCAACAGCAGAATAAAGAGAGAGGAGAGAAGAAAGAATCTATGACCTGAAATTATTCAGTCTGAACAATAGGGATAAAAATATTTTTGACTGACCAGAAAAAAAAAAGAACAGAGATTCAAGGACTTGTAGGGATATAATGACAACAACAAAATTTATCCCTCATATCATCAGAGTCACAAAAGAATAGGAGAAAGCTGAGAGTGGTGATTTAAAAAAAGTGAAGTTTTGGGTTGGCAAAAAGTCTATATGTTTTTTCTGTATAATAAAAGATATTTTTCATTTTCATCAATAACTTTATTTATTTGGATATTTTGAGTCTGTTGGCTATCTTCCATGTGGTATAATGTTGATCATTCTCAGTTAACATCTACATTTGATTCCTCTCAACTTAAACTGGTCTATCAAATTGTGGAGCATCATCCAACAAGAAATCTCCTTCCTGAAACTTCACAAATCACTTTGACATATTTGATCAGTCACAGTACCTTCTCCATACATTGCACAAATCATTTTTGTGTTTCAGTTGTGTTTTTCCCTTCCTTGAAACAATAAAGCCTAAATATGCTAAAAACATTGTATATTTTCTTCTATCTTCAATATTAAAATGGCTACACAAAAATCCACCAATTTTGATAAGTTTTTAAATACATGCTGCTATGACAGCTGTCACAATACAATCTAACAAAATTGTTTCAAATGAAGTTAAAGACAACTAAGCACTACTAGCACCATCTTAAAGGAAAAAAATAAATTTTTAGCCAACCCAACAATAACAGCTGAAAATGTCTCAAATGTGGCAAAAGATATAAACTTGCCAATTCAAGTTCTTAGAATTCCAAAGAAGGTAAATCTAAAGAATTCTACATCAAAACAAGTCATAATCAAACTAATGAAATTTAAAGACAAAGAAAAAATATTAGAAGTGACAAGAGTTTAAAAATTGGAGAAAACAATTAGGAGATTATCCATCAGAAAACCATGGAAGTAAGAAAGAAGTGACACAATAATTCTGAAATACTAAAAGAAAAAATATATCAAACCAGAATCCTTTACCTAGTTAAAAACATTCTCAGAGAATGAAGCTGAAGTCATTCTCAGATAAAGGAAAATAAGAGAACTTGTCACCAGCTTTTCTACCCTAAAAAGCATGACTAAAAGGAGGTCCTCTAAAAAGAAAGAAAATGATTAAAAAGAAATATTATAACAACAGGAAGAAAGGACAACAAAAATGAATTAAAATATGGGTAAATATAATAATTTTTTTGAGTAATGCAAAAATTGTCTGACAGTTGAGCATATATTATACTACTTTCTCATGTAGTTCTAAATTTATACAGGGAAAATAAGAACATGCCAAAAGGACATAAAGGAAGGTCACCTATGACCTATGTCATTTCTTTGTGCATTTAGACATGAAACTTAACAATTTAGTCTGCATAGAATTGCTGTTAATGCCTTGTCTTTTGGGAAAAGTAGAAAGATGGCGTGATATGTAGGTATGTGTGTTTTTTCCCCCAAAAAAATTTCTGGCAAGTATCCCACCTCCGTCACACTTCTAACTGGGGTCTTGAGCCAATTATTTCCCCACTGGTTTTCTCCTCTGACATATGGGCTTGTAGTAGACCTTAAATCATGGTTTGGCAATATACTTAAAACTGTCACTTTAATAGTTCTTAAATACTTAAGTTTTGCTAGAAAGATAATGAAATAAACCAAAAACTATATATTTTTCAAAACAAATGTTGGTGGAGAACTTTTCTCATTGCATAACTCAGGCAGAAATTTTACACAGAATACAATCTGAAAGATGACCCTGAAGTTTATATCCATTCAGCTCAGCATTGCTAGTGAAAAGCATAAGATATAGAAGTTTGTATGTAGCTTTTCATACTTATTTCTAAATTTTCTTCTCCAGGAGTAAAACTGTTAGTTATTCCAGATATTACTATGTAAATTTTCTTATTTTATGAATTTTTGTATTTCACATTTATAGTAAAATGATTGGTAAAATGAATTCCAAACAAGTTTTGAACAAATTATTTATGTACTATTCATAGTCCTGAAAATACTCAAAACCTTACACAAGAAATCATGGAAATAAATTTCCATTGTGTACCCATTGGTGTTGACAGTTTTTCCCACCAATTCCAAATCAGTGACTTAACCTATGTTTTACAAACACAAAAACAACACAAAATACCCAGAAGCTGAGAACAGAGCTACGAGATGGGGCACAAGAGGTTTTTAATGCACTCCAACCCTCCTTCTCCCTCCGCAGACTGTGCATATCTGGTCTCTCACATGACCTTGGAGGTGGGGTGCCTTGATTGCTACAAAAGTCATAGTAGAAGAACGTTAGTGGACCAGATACTGTTGCCTCTGCCAAAAGTTGCCCTAAGCTCTAATTGGTATTCATCTATATATCTAATGCCCAATCCTATTTTTAATTATTTCCTTGGTTTAAACAAGAAAATGCTTGTTTCCAGAGGTGGAATTACATTATCTAATGGAATTTATAGCTTTTATGACATCAGTTTATATTTGCCTAATTTCCACCAGAAAAGTTATACAGATTTATAATTCATTGATGGTGAATGGGAAATCATTTGTTCTCAACTCTAACCAGTACTGAGCTTTGCCATTTTGTTAATCATTTTATTTGATTTATATAAAATAAAACTCAGAGAAATAAGCCATTAGGTAGTTTGGCCATGTATCTTCCTGCTACACAATTTACATGAAAACCTCTCCAATTGACTAGCTTTTGAATGTTGTTAAGTGTTTATATATCAAAGGGTAATAGAAATATTTATCCAGAGTGTTTTAACACTTTGCAGACATGCCTAGTCTAGGAAAAAAAATCAGCATCTCTTTCATATAGTCAACTCAATATCTTTCATTCTTTAACTTTATAATTTCTACTTTTCTTAAGAAATTTTTAGTATTGACTGGCACATCGTGAATATGCATTATTTATAGAAAGTCTAATAACTAACATGTGCTCCACCTACTAATCCGAAAGCAATCTCCAGTGCCCCACAGTGATGAAAACTCATTAGGATATTTCAGAGGAACTGGTGTTAAATTTCAGCAAGTCTAATAAAATTCATATTGGATTAAACAATAAAAATGAAAAGATATTCAGAAAGAAACTAAACCTTAGTTATTAAGCTTCTCAGCAGGATTGATAAATTAGAATAACATAAAAAGAGAAGTCACAGAAAAAGATGACATGTCAAATTCCCCTTCTCTTAGAATTTTTGCTTTAAAAATATTCAATGAAAGTCTTATGTACATGTACAGAAACACGTGTGCATGTGCACACACACCACATTGCACAAAACTCTGAATAGTTTCTGCATCAACTTTGGGTTTTTTGTTTGACAAAACACATCACTATCTTTCTTGGATAGTTTATATACTCAGAATTTTAGGTCAAGATGGCTTAACTATTTATACATCTCCATCATTTATTCTCCCATGTATATAGTAAAATATTATTTTTGAAATTAATTCATTTTATTCAGTTACTTTTTATTTTTTTCTCTGTGGCTGCACATTCAGCCTGTAGTTTTATTAATCTATTCCACAAATTCTATTAGTGAAACTGCTAAGTAAGGTATTGTGAATGATTGGCTCAGAAGCATCACTACTATCAGAAAATATGGCTTTAATCATATTCCTATTGACAGTCCAATCTTTACGTAACAATAAAAGCCTATATCATATCTTCTATGATACAAGTCCTTGCAATATTTATCAAACAATTTAGGTGAATGGAGGAGAGGGAGTTTAATTCAGAAATACCCTTAAACAGGTAAATTCTCTCATTTTATTGACCATCTTTCCAAGTGGTTCGTTATTATTGGAATTAAAGTAAGAACACTGAAACTTCTCTGCTTCCTCAGATATTTAAGTAGCAGTAGGATTCCTCCTGTCAATCCTACCGGCACAGAGGAAATTGCTTTCTAAGACTCCATTACTGATAGACATTTGGGAAACAGGTGATGAGGGTTTACATAACCATGTAAAGAACCAGGTGACCAGCTCTGAAAGTTTAAATATCCTCAGGGATTTATAGGTTCTTGGGTTTGGGGAAACAATGATCAGAGTCCTACTTCTGATAAACTAAATCATCTCCCACAGAGCCTGAGCGTACTACCAGTAAAAACTATAAAATATGGGCACTTTTATTGTTATTTTTATGGGGGTATAACTGATAAACATTATATTAGTTTCAGATGCACAAATATGATAATTCAATATTTACATATTGAGAAATAAGTCCAGTTAACATCTTTTACCAAAAATAGTTGCAGACTTTTTTTCTTTCTTGTGATGAGAACTATTAAGATCTACTCTCTTAGCAACTTTCAAGTATACAGTACAGTATTATTAACTATAGTCACCATGTTATACTTTATATACCATGAGTTATTTATTTTATATCTGGAAACTTGTATTTTTGGCTCCCTTCACCTAAATTTTTAAAAATAAAGACAGACTAAAAGTAAATGGCAACAGACAGATTCCTTCAGGAGTAAAAATGTGGGAAGGAAGTATGGCTTGAATGATGTTCTATTTCTAAGGCTTTTAGTCAAAGTTAGCTGCACACACACCTGCTAAAATATTGATTTAAAGCCGAAGACAGTTGTGACTTGAAGAACCAGAGAACAGAATTTGAGTGAACTAAAAACTACTTAAAAGCGAGGGGATCCAATAAAGGTGGGAACTAATTCCAAAAAGGAGAGAAAGAAATTCCAAAATTTTGTGTATACATTCTGTTCAAATCTGTTTTACTCCTAAACCACACATCCTCCTGAAAACCTCCAGCAAAAGATAGAGTAAACCAAACAAGATTTTAGATACAAAATTTGTAATTGAGTCCCTACAAGTTAATTACCTGCTAAAACAATAAAAATAACAAAATTTAAAATGTTTTCAAGTGAATAAAAACACCCTTATTCTCCAGAGTATAACAATTTTCAAAATATAATCCAAAAGTATTCTACATATGAAGAAACAAAAATATTTGACTCATTTTTTTAATAGAAAAGATAATCCTAATATAATTATTAGGTTACAAGTAGCAGACAATTATTTTTAAAAGCAATTATAACACTATTCAAAGATGTAAGAAAAAGTATACTCACAATGAATAAATAGAAAATAGAAATAGAAATTATAAAAAAATGGTCATTTCTGATATTTCCAAAAAGAAACTAATAGCAAATAATACTGATGACAGAAAGTCAGTGAGCTGAGAGTGAAGAAAACAACACATAAAAATTAAAAAGAAATAGATCTTCAAGAATATCTGGAATTACTTCAAAAGATTGAACATAGATGTAATTAGAGCCCTAGAAGAAGACAAGAAAGGGAATCAGGCAGACAATATATTTCAAGAAAGAATGTCCAAAATTCTTCCAATTTGGTTGAACATATAAATTTAAAGATTCATGAAGTTTTATAAACATTAAGCAGGATAAATAGGAAGAAACTAATGCCAAAGTAATGTCATATTCAAAATGACAAATGCTAAAATAATTTAAGAGGCCAAGCTAAAATGTTTGATGGATACATTAAAATAAAATAGTAATGACAATGCAAATAAACCAAAGAATAAGAAAAGGAAAAACTAAAATTAGAAGTAACAAACAGAAAATAAATAACAAAATGATAGCATTAAATATTAATGGTCTAAGAACTGCAATTAAAAGTAGTGGTTATTGAAATGGATTAAAAACAACACAGTTCAATGATCTGTTTATCCAAAGAGTTTTCTTAAATATACAGACATAAATAAGTTGAAAGCAAATAGATGGGCCAAAAACATGCCATGCTCACAGTCTGCATAAGAAGGCGATAGTGGCTATGTTCATCCCACACAAACCAGTCTTTAATAAAAAAGTACTTCCAGGGGTGAATGGTGATTGTTCATAATAATGAAATGCTCAGAGTATAAGAAATGCATAGCAGAAATTGACAGAATTAAAGAGAGACAATTTCCCTCTTACAGTTGATTTTAACACCACTCTCTCAGGAATTAACAGGACATATAACATCAGTAACAGTGTCACCACCTGACCTAAGTGATATTTATAAAACACTGCACATAATAACTGGAGAAAACATATTCTTTTCATGAGCATGTGTTATGTTCACCAGACAGACATTGTACAAGGAAATAAAGCCAGTTTCAATAAATTAAAAAAAATTAAATCATTTGAAATATCTTCTCTGACCAAAAGGAGTATAATTTTAAATCAAAACCAATAAAATGACTAGGAGAACCACAAATATTTTCCTTTTTTTAAAGATTTTATGTATTTATTTTTAGAGAGGGGAAGGAAGGGAAGAAAAGAGGGAGAGATATCAATGTGTGGTTGCCTCTCACACACCCTGTACTGGGGACCTGGCCCAAAACCCAGCATGTGACCTGACTGGGAATGGAACCAGCAACCCTTTGGTTCTCAGGCTGGTGCTCAATCTACTGAGCCACACCAGCCAGGGCTATATTTTCTAATTAAACAGGACACCTTTAAATAATGCAATGCTCAAAGAAAAATAATCATAAGTGAAATTGAAAAAGATTTCAAATTGATAATAATGATTCAGCATATCAAAATTTGTGGGATACAGCTTAATTAGTACTGAGGGAAATTGCAGCCTTAAGTGCTTATATTAGAAATGAAATAATGACATCTCTACATCAGTGATAAAGGAGAGAATCCACCAGAATAAGATCAATTTTAAATCTCTCAAGCTTAATACAGGTCATCCCATATTTAGTTAATTATAAAAATTTGGATTTAATATACCTCTTTCCTCCATTTCTTTCTTATTTCTTCATCCATGATCTCCTGATTTCAGTTCCTTGACTGATGGTTACTAAAGTAAACAAGTCTGAATTAATCCTCAGTCAGATTCTTCTTATTCTAGTATGTGTACTAGTACTGTTGTCAGAGTGTATCAGTCCTGCAGATTTTTCTGAAGATTAAAATGTAAGCACTCTGGAGGACTGACATGGGCTATTCCTACAGGCAGTCCTTTCCAAAGTAAGATCTCACATTTAGAAACATCTTTGAAAAGGAGTCCCTGGATTACAATTTTCCTTTAAATGAAGCTAAAACTTTCCCTCAAAACTTTATGTGGTTCCCCATTCTTACCTTTATAAGCTACTAATTGGATGCTAAAACTATTGGGCAAAAAAATGAGAAACAGGATGTTTACACACTCTCAAAGTATGTCCCCACAAGATACTTGGTAATTATAAGAGATAAACAGTGATTTTACAGTAGAGAAAGCTGACAGCACCTTAACCAAGTCAAGTCAATGTGGGCCACCTGACAGGTTATCTGGAAAACAACACAGCATCACCTCTCTAGTATTCCTGCCAAGAATGCATGATATGAACCTAATTATGAGAACACACCAGAAAAATCCAAACTGAAGCACATTTAGCAAAATAACTCACCTGGATCTTTAAAAAATACCAAAGTTACAAAAGATAAAGGGAGACTGAAGAACTGTTGTTCCAGACTGAATGAATCCAAAGAGAAATCATTTTGGATGGGATACTAGACCAGAAAAAGATGATTTTATTTTTCTACAGAGAATATTAGTAGAATAATTAACAAATTTTGTATAAAGTAGATTATGGGGAAAAAAACAAACTTATGTGTGTTTCCCATCCTTAACCTTGTAAACTACTCATCTGAATGTCTGGATTCAAAATGAGATAAAGAACTTGCAGGGTCTTTATATCTGATGCTAACATCTGAGCATCAGCTTGACTGATTTTAGAATCCTGTTTTTTTTCTCTTTCTTCCCCCAAACACCCCCAGGGTAAACATGTCAGTGATTGTGGAAATTGTTGTAAAAGAAGGGGGTAAGAAGGAAGCAAAATCTCAAGAAGAATACGTCAGAGACTCCTTTTAGAACTGATTCCTGATTCCATTTTATTTCTGAAATGCCCTTTGCTTAAGAAAGACACCAAAATAATTTTGTAGATTCTTTTACTAAATGCTACTTTCATAAATGAAGTATTTTTGTATAATTCATTTATTTAACCTCTAAGATTATCATGCAAAAAATAAAATAGGGTTAGCTGAGGGAGGGGAAGGTACAGTACAGTTAACATTTCCTTTAATGTTAAACTTATTTTTTTATATGTTCTGAAGGTTTTACTTGTATTTATTATTATACAAACACATATACATAAAGAGAAAAATCTCTTATATTTTAAATGTGGGTAATATTAGCCTCCTAATCTTACAGGTGAGAAAACTGAGACACAAAGAGATTTGAATGTGACTTGCCTAAGAATATGTGGATAGTAGATGATACTATTGACATTTGCTCTGAAGCAATTTAGTTTCAGAGCCTGCATTTTTAACCACTCTCTCTATATTAACAGAAATGTCCTTCATACTTTAAGTACTGATATTCTGTAAAGAGCCTGACAGTAACATTCAACTGCTGGCCTCAGTAAACCAGTCCTTAAATTCCTCTGTTCAAGTATCTCTAACATGTTGTGAGTCCTAGGATGTGAGCCTACCTTCACATTGATTTATGACACCAAAGAGAAATGAGTGATTTGAATAAATTTTCACTAAACATTTGAGCACATAAAATTTTATAATTCTAAAAACAATTATCAAATGTGTCATTTATTTAGATTTTCTTTTGACTGCTTATTATTTAACTATTTAAAATGTTTAATTTTGCATTTATAGACAGGAAGACTGAGCCATGATAGTAAATGCAAAAAATTTTTCTTCTTGTAATTACAAAAATTTTGTAGAAAAGGAAACTGAAGATGTTAACAAAAAACATGTCTGTAATACCATTGGTTAATTTATCAATCAAACCTATATTTATAAATAATAAAAATTTCAATATATAAAATAAAATAATAATATAAATGGAAATATTCATAAAGTAACATTTATGAGAGTGACATTGAATATGCACTATTTTTTAAACAAGCATGAAATTTTTAGTAATTAATTCACACTGACTCCATATTGTAATCATAGAAAAATCTACCAGAAGTAAATGAAGACAAATTACAAAGTACATTTATTTATTTATTTATTTATTTTCATACTCATATATATGTTCATAGAAGCTTTATTTGTAAGAGGCAAAAAACAAAAATAACTTAAATCATCATTCACAGGTAAATGGCAGACAAAATTTGGTATATCTATAAAACTGAGGACAATTCAACAGTAAAAATGCATTAACTATAGATGTATGCACTGATGTAAATGATTTCCCAAATCACTATGTGGAAGGAAAGAAACAAGGCACAAAAGATTATAAGCTGTGTGAATTTATTTGTAAAGATTCTGCAAGATACAAACTAATATATAGAGGCAGAGAAGAAATAAGCAGAGCCTGGGGGCAGGGCATTGAGAGCAAGAGCAGGTCTTCAAGAGTCAGAGGAGAAAGTGTGTCCTGATCCAAGATGGTGGAGGAGTAAGTGGAAGCCACACTAGCTTCCTCCCAGCACCAGTCTGTACTTACAACTAAATTGTAGAAAAAGCATCCTGAATAACTTACTGAACACTAGGTAGAGAGAAGCCTTATAATCACAGACAGACAGAAGAAACTACTTTACCACAACATGACTGCTAGGGAGTGTGGAGCAGGTGTGAGAAGGCTGGCTGGGCTCCCACAGGCAGCACTGAAGATCCAGAGGATATTTCAGCATCTGGGTGGTTTCCCTGGTAAGTTTGGGATCTAAACTCCAAGCTGGGTCCCCCAGCCTATGACAGCAGAACTAGAAAGGAACCCAGATAACATCCAGCTGTGAAAAGCAGTAGTGTTTCTGTCTGCCAGGGAGAGGCAGCTAGAGACTTAGCATGCCTCTTTAAGGGTGGACACACAAAATTTCACTTGTAGCCACTTACCCTGGGCTTTGGTAGACAGAGGGCAGAGTGGACTAGAGATGCTTGAGGAGAATTAGGGGTTGGTTGTTCTGGGAAAAGAACTGAAGGAACAGCCACCAGGATTCCTATGCTGAGTCATTCTTCACACTACATAAGCTATCTTTCTCAGACAGAGCATTTCTCTCCAAGTGGCATCAGCCTGAGGGGAAGCAAGAGCCCTACCCACAGGAATTACTCTGGCCTACCCTGTGGTGCTTAAGCATGCCTGGCTTCAGATTACAGCTTAATTAGTTTAATAACAGATCAGCTTAACAAATGATTAGTTTAACAGGTATGGCAGAAAACACAAAGAAGCAGCCAAAATGGAAAGACAAAGAAACAGACCCCAAATAAAAAACAAGAGAATTCTCCGAAAGCTAGATGAAATGGGGGCAAGCAATTCATCAGATGGATAATTTAGAGTGATGAATAAGGATACTCAACAGCATTAAAAAAGACATAGAAATCATAAAAAGGACCAGTCAGAAATAAAGAATGAAATATCTGAAATAAATACACTGGAAGGCATAAATAGTAGGTTAGATGAAGCAGAGGACTGAATCAATGTTTTGGAAGATGAGGTAGAATAAAGCACCCAGGCAGAGCAACAAAAAGAAGAAAAGAATTTTTTTTTTTAAATGAGGAGAACTTAAGGAACATTATGGACAATGTGAGGCATAACCACATGTGCATCATGGGAATCCCAGGAGTAGGGAGTGAGCAAGGGATCAAGAATCTACTTGAAGAAATAATGACCCAAAACTTCCTTATTCTAGTGAAGGAATAAAACACACAATTCAAGGAAGTTCAGGGAGTCCCAAACAGTTGGACCCAAACACTCATATAACAAGACACATCATAATTAAAATGACAAGTCTTAAAGATAAGGAAAAAATTCTAAAAGCTGCAAGAGAAAAGCGGGTAGTTACATAAAAGGCAGCACCAATTAAACTGCCATCTGATTACAAAAACATTTCAGGCCAGAAGGGAGTGGTGTGAAATATTCAAGGTGATGAAAAGAAAGGACCTACAACCAAGGCTACTTTACCCAGTGAGGCTATCAATTAAAATTGAAGGAGAATGTTTATAGACTTTAGGCCAAGACAGAGGCATAGGTGGATACATTTTGTCTCCTCACACAACCAAAAAAAGGACAACAAAAAATTTAAAAACAAAAAACAACTAGTACTGCCAGGAAATTGAACAGTATGGAAATCCAACAACCAAGGAATTAAAGAAGAAACATTTATCCAGACTGGTAGGAAGTGCAGAGACAGGCAGCCAGGGCTGAGAGGATAAGTGGCAAGGCAGTGACTGATGAATTAGGAGGTTCCACATTTGCATGCAGATTAACCAGGAAAAACAACTGAGGAGCACAGAGTGCACAACCCAGGGTTCCAGCATGGGGAAATAAAGCCTCAAAACCAATGGCTGGAAAAACCTGTGAGAATTGTGACTATGAGAAAAACTCCCAGCCTCATAGAAGAGTTCATTAGAGAGATCTGCAGGGTCCTAGAAGGTACACAAGCCCACACACCTGAAGAATCAGCACCAAAAGGGCTCAATTGACTTGTGGGAAGTGGGGAAAGTGACTGAAAGCTGGCTGAGAGCCAAGCAAATGGCATTGTTATCTTTCAGACTGCTCTCCCACGTGCAGCATCACGTGGCAGCAACCCGGGTTACCCCACCCTGATGAATAACTAAGGCTCCCTTTAGAACATAACAGGAGCACTGAGACAAAAAAATACCAGTGAATGAAAGAATAGATCAAAACTAAAAAAACTGGAACTAAATTATGAAGACATAGCTAACCTATCAGATGCACAGTTCAAAACACTGGTAATCAGGATACGCACAGAAATGGTTGAGTGTGGTCACAAAGTAGAGTAAGAAGTGAAGGCTATGCAAAGTGAAATAAAGGAAAATGTACAGGGACTCAACAGTGAAGGGAAGGAAACTGGGACTCCAATTAACAATTTGAAGCAGAAGGAAGATGTAAATATTCGACCAGAACAGAATGAAGAAACGAGAATTACAAAAAATGAGGAGAGACTTAGGAACCCTGGGGACAACTTTAAACATTCTAGCAAAGAAAATAGACTTCCAGGAAGTCCAGGAAGCTCAGAGTCCCAAAGAAGGTGGACCCAAGGAAGCACACACCAAGGCACATTATAATTACATTACTCAAGATGAAAGATAAGTAGAGTATCTCAAAAGCATTAAGAGAAAAGGAGATAGTTACCTACAAAGAAGTTCCCATAAGACTATCAGCTGATTTCTCAAAAGAAATATTGCAGGCAAGAAAGGGCTAGAAAGAAGTATTCAAAATCATGAAAGGGAAGGACCTACATCCAAGATTACTCTATCCAGCAAAACTATCATTTAGAATGAAAATGCAGATAAAGTGCTTCCCAGATAAAGTCAAGTTAAAGGAGTTCATCATCACCAAGCCCTTATTATATGAAATGTTATAGAGCCTTATCTAAGAAAAAGAAGATGATCAAACAAATGAACAATAAAATGATAAACACAATTATCAACAACCAAACCTAAAAAACAAAAACAAACTAAACAAACAACTAGAACAGGAACCAAATCACAGAAATGGAGATCACATGGAGGGTTATCAGTGGGGAGTGGGGGAGAATGGGAGAAAAGTTACAGGGAATAATAAGCATAAATGTTAGGTACAAAATAGACAGGTGCAGATTAAGAATAATATGGGAAATGGAGAAGCCAAAGAATGTATATGTATGACCCATGGACATGAACTAATGGGGGAAGGGGAAATGCTGGTAGGAGTAAGGGCACAGGAAAGAAGGGAGCAAAGGGAGAAAAATTAGACAACTATAATTGCATAATCAATAAAATATATTAAAAGTAAGTAAAATTTAAGGAGAAATAACGAGCTTCCCATACAAGAAAAAGCTAAATGAGTTTGTTAAAACCAAGTACGTACTGCAACAAATGTTAAAAGGCTTGCTTTAGGAAGAAGAAAAAGAAAGTAAAAAAAAACAAAACAAAGATTAAAAGTCTAACAATAAAATGGTACTACATACATATCTATCAATAATCACCTTAAATGTAAATGGCTTAAGTACTCTAACCTAAATATGTAGGTAGCTGAATGAAAAAGAAAACAAGACCCACATATATGATGCCTATAAGAAAGATACCTCAGATTGAAAGATACACAAAGACTAAGAGTAAAGGGATGGAAAAAGATATTTCATGCAAATGGAAAGAAAAAAGTGAGGTAGTAATACTTATATCTGACAAAATAGACTTTAAAAACAAGTCTATAGTAAGAGACAAAGAAGGACACTATAAATGATAAAGGGAACAATCCAACAAGAAGATACAACCTTAGTAAGTTTTTACATACACCACATAGGAGCACCTAAATATGTACAGCAAACCTTGATGGACATAAAAGGGAAAGACTGATAGAAATACAGTCATATTTGGGGATTTTAACACCCCATTGACTTCAATGGATACATATTCCAGGCAGAAAATCAACAAGGAGACAACAGCCTTAAACAACACACTAGATCAAATGGATTTAATTGATATCTTCAGAGCATTTCACAACAACGCAGCAGAATATACGTACTTTTCAAGTGCACATGGAATGTTTTCTAGGATAGACCACAAGTTAAGACAGAAAACAAGTCTCAATAAACTTAAGAATATTGAACGATATCAAACATCTTTGACCACAATGTTATGAACCTGGAAATCAATCATAAGAATAACACTGAAAAACATGAAAAGACATAAAGCTAAATAACATGTTATTAAACAATGAATGAGTCAACAATGAGATCAAGAAAGAAATCAAAAGAGGCCTGGAAAAAATGATAATGAGAACACAACAATCCAAAATCTGTGGGACCCTGGGAAACCAACCCTCAGAGGGAAATTCATAGCATTGCAGACCTATGTCAAAAAAAAAAAAAAAAAAACAAAGAAGGAAAAGGAAAAGCTCAAATAAACAAACTAATTTCACACTTAAAGGAACTAAAAAAAAAGAATAACAAACAAAGCCCAAGATGAGTAGAAAGAGCGAAATAATAAAGATCACAGTAGAAGTAAACAAAATAGAGTCTAAAAAGGCAACATAAAAGATCAATAAATCCCAGAGTTGGTTCTTTGAAAAGATAAACAAGATTGACAAACCTTTAACCAGATCGTCAAGAAAGAGAAAGGACCCAAACAAACAAATTCAGAAGTGAAAGAGGAGAAATAACTGACACCAAAGATATTCAAAGGGTTATAAGATAATATTATGAATAACTCTGTGCCAACAAACTGGACAACTTGTATGAAATGGATAAATTCCTAGCAACATGAAATCTTCCAAAACCAAATCAGGAAGAATCAGAGAATCTGAATAGATAGGTTACACCTAGTGAAACTGAAGCAGTAATCAAAAATCTCCCAACAGATTCACAGAAATAGAGATCACATGGAGGATTATCAGCCAGGAGGGGAGGTATGAGAATGGGGGAAAAGGTACAGGGGATAAGAAGCATAAATGGTAGGTACAAAATAGACAGGGGGAGGTTAAGAATGGTATGGGAAATGAAGAAGTCAAAGAACTTATACCTATGACTCATGGACATGAACTAAAGTTGGGGTAGTGATGGTGGAAGGGGAGGGTACAGGGCAGAGGAGAATAAAGGGGAAAAATGGGACAACTGTAACAGAATAATCAATAAAATATATATGTATTTTAAAAAGCTCCCAACAAACAAAAGCCCTAGACCAGATGGCTTCAGAGGAGAATGTAACCAAACATTCTGAGAAAAACTAACACCTCTCCTTCTTACACTATTTTGTAAAATTCAAGAAGCAGGAAGGGTCCTAAACTTATTTTAATGAGGCAGCATTATCCTTATGCCAAAATGAGATAAAGACTACAAAAAAAGAAAATTATAGGCCAATATCTATGATGAACATAGTTGCTAAAATCCCTAAAAAAACATTAGCAAACATTACAGCATTAGCAAACCAAATACAGCAATGCATAAAAGGATCATACAACATTATCAAGTGTGATTTATTCCAGTAATGCAAGGTTGGTACAACATTCACAGATCAATTAATGTAATTCACCACATAAAATGAAGGATAAAAACCACATGATCATATCAATGGATGCAGAAAAAGTATTTGATAAATTCCGGCACCCATTTATTATACAAACTCTCAGCAAAGTGGGATAAGAAGGAACATACCTAACCATAATAAGGCCATATATGACAAACCCACTGAGGGCTTGGGACTAGTACTCAGTGGGTGAAATGAGAAGCATTCCCCTTAAGATCAGGAATAAGACAGAGATGTCCACTTTCACCTCTCCTATTCAACATAGTACTAGAAGTCCTATTCACAGCAATCTACTCACAGAGAAGAAGGAGAACTAAAAGGCATCCAAATTCGAGGGAAGAAGTAAAACTGTCTTTATTTGCAGGTAACATGATTCTGAAAATAGAGAACCCCAAAGATTCCACCAAGGAACTACTAGAACTGATAAATGAATTCCACAAAGTAGCAGGATACAAAATTAGAAATCAGTTACATTTTTATACGCCAATAACAAACTAACAGAAAGGGAAATTAAGAACACAGTCCCATTCACAATTGCTACAAAAAGAATAGATACCTAAGAATAAACCTAACCAAGTATGTGAGACCTGTACTTGAAAAAGTTATAAGACACTGAAGAAAGAAGTTGAGAAGATACAAATAAGTGGAAGCACATACTGTGTTCATGGATAGGAAGAATTAACATCATTAAAATGTCCATACTACCCAAAGCGATCTATAGATTGAATGCAATTCATATCAAGGTTCTAATGACATATTTTACAGAACTAAAACAAATATTTCAAAACTTTGTATGGAACCACAAAAGGCCCCACATAGCAACAGTGATCCTGAGAAAGAAGAACAGTTAGAGGAATCACACTACCTAATATCCAACTGTATTATAAGGCCATATTAATCAAAACAGCATATTACTGGCATAAAAACAGACACACAGATAAAATGCAACAGAATGGAGAGTCCAGGAATGAACCCACAATCAACCCTCAGTAAATGGTGTTAGAAAAATTGGACAGGTATGTAAAGAAAAATGAAACTAAGCCACCTTATTAAAACACATACAAGAATAAATTCAAAATGGATTAAAAACTTAATGTTAGACCTGAAACCTTAAAAATTCTAGAAGAAAACATAGGAAACAAAAACTCAGACATTACTCATAGCAATGTTTTATCAGATATATCTGCCCAGGCAAAGAAAACAAAAGAAAAAAAATAAATATATGGGTCTACATCAAACTAAAAAGTTTTTGCAAAGCAAAATAAATCATCAACAAAATAAGAAGACAGCCCACAAAATGGGAGAACCTATTTGCCAATACATCTGATAAGGGGTTAATGTCCAAAATTTACAAAGTACTTATAAAACTCAACACCAAAAAAAAAAAACAATCAGCCCAATTAAAAAATGGGCAAAGGACTAAAAGATACTTCCTGAAAAGGACATACAGATGGCCAATAGACATGAAAAGATGCTCAAGTCACTAATCATCAGAGAAATGCAAATTAAAACCACAATGAGATACCATCTCACACCTGTCAGAATGGCTATCATCAATAAATCAACAAACAAGTGCTGGCAAGGATATGGAGAAAGGAGAATGCTTTTTCAGTGTTGGTGGGAATGCAAACTGGTACAGCCACTATGGAAAGCAGTGTGCAGATAGCTCAAAGATGTCAAGATGGGTCTGCCTTTTGACCCAGCAATCCCAATTCTGGGAATATATTCTAAGGGACCTGAAACACTAATTCAAAAGAACAGAAGCACCCCTATGTTCACTGCAGCATTATTTACAATCTCCAAGATATGGGAGCAGCCCAAGTGTCCATTAATAGGTGAGTGCATAAAAACTACTATCAGATATTTACACAGTGGAATGATACTTGACTATAATAAAGAAGAAACATTTGCCATTTTTGACTGTATGGATGGACCTGGAAAACATTATACTAAGTGAAATATGCCAGTCAGAGAAAGACAAATATCATATGCTTTCACTCATATGTAGAATCAAATGAACAAATTGAGTTAACAAAGAAAATAGGGACAGACTCATAGATGGAGAGCAGATGACAGATAGCAGGGAGGAGACAGGAAGGGGTAGAGGAATTGAGCAAAAAGGAAAAAGGACTCATGGACATGGACAACAGTAGTGTGGTTGTCAGGGGAGGCAAATAATGTAAGGGGACTAAAAGATCATGAAAAAATACAATAAAGATTAAATAAAAAATAAAAATAAACAAATTTTTAAAAAGAGTCAATGTGGAAGGATTATAAGAAACAGGAGTGTGTGAGTGTGTGTGTGGTGTTTATGTTAAAACCTACTGTAGAATTATTTTCCCTCAGTGAAAATCTATAACACTTTCACAATACATGTAGTTTTAAATTATCTTTTTAGCACAAAGTAGTGTATCAATTGCCTTTGATATTTTAGATTACAACATTTCAGGTAAGAATATTTAACCTTATACTCTTTCATGACCCTGGTTATATGTATATATAGTGAATCATAATAGACCATATAATTTGACAATCTGTATTTTTTTCTATCAGAGTCTATTCAGAGTCCTATTAACCATAGCAAACCTTTGTTTTTTTATACATAATTGTTCATAGGCATTTCAAAGAAACTTCTTTTTCTACGCAGAATTCAAAAACATGTGAGAAAGGAAGTGATAGGCAAATATTTTGGATATTGCCTGGTAAGGGAAACAAAAGGTCCCTGATTAATAAAAGAACTTTTGACAACATTTCAATAGCCAAGTTACAGAAATTTCAATATGGTGATTAAAATTCCCAAAATACCAAAACATTTCTTTGCAGGGGTTTCCTGCTCCTGTCTGCTCCGTCCTAGAGTGGTATTCACGTGCTACCTTCTCTGTTATCGGTATCCAACCACTTTTCCCTTCCATTTCCTCTCTGGGCAGTTTGCTGGCCCAGCTCAATTAAAGGACAAATCCATTTTAGTCTGCAGTGTAGGAATTATAATGAAGTCAGCTGTCAAACTCCTATCTTGCAGCTGTCCCTCTGTGGGTAATCTGATGGCCACTTGTCAGCTGTTTCACCCAGTCAAACACAGACAAAGGGCCTCTGATGGCCTGCTGTATTCTAATCAATCTACACAGAGGCAGATGTTGAAATCCCAACAGAAAAAGGTGTAATTTGATTTAGCATTCAGAACTGCCTCCTGCTATTGATATATCAGATCTCTCTTTACTTGATATCTGTTTGCAACCACGAGGCAAAGACTGTGTTTATTTATTTTCTTCATTCTGGCCTTAAAAATAATGCTTTAGAATGATAATTTGGGGTATGAAGCATTGCCCAATGGAACATAATAGAATACAATAAATTAATTGGTCTCTCAAGGTGGAAGTAATCTAGGTGATTTGGATTTTTAAGATTTCTAAATATTCCTAAGTGAACCAGAAGAATTGTGAGCTGTTCATTCATTCTAACATCCTTTTATTCTTGCAACCAGAGTGAATTTTAGAAAAAAATAATTAGATTTTTCCCTAGACTAATTAGGAAGAAGATAAAAAGCAAGATTGGATTGAGAAAAATAAAGAGAATGGATACGATTATCCCTTTTCTATTCTCTAACCACAAAAGTTACAGTGAAGTAACTTGCTTTCTTGAAGAAGCATTTTTTGTGTAAAAAATAACTAAAATCAGCATATACACTATTAACTGTACTCAAAACTTTGAAAATATGTGATTTTTATTACACAGTTGCTAACTTGGCCACTTTCTGATTATAGCAGTTACATATTCTATCTTCTTGAATAAGACACATTGTCTAGGAAAATCTAGTGTCAAATAAAACAGTTTGCCATTTCATTATTGAATAGCTTATCTATAATTTCCATTTGTAATGCCTTTCTTAAGGTAGTAAACTCTTGTTGATACTGCTCAATAATTGAGTACATGGAAGTAATTATTTCTTAAAGACATAATCATAAAATAGATTGGAGGATCCACATCATTTATCTTAACATCTGCTTAAAAAGGGGAATAAAATATTCATGATTGCATATTTGGAATTCTTTTATACTGAGAATTAGTGTCTTTCCAACCCCAAGTCCTGCTATTTATTTACTAAATCACATTCATTTCAAGCATTTTATTTATATTAATTTGACTCAAGTTGTCAAAATGGACACTTTATTTTTATTGTCTTTAAAAGTCAACATAATATTGAAATTCTGATATGCAAAGGGAATATACATATTTTCCCCACATATCAATGGACTGAAAGACATTTTTTCAGTGGCTTGGTACAAAATTTCACAGTGTTTATAATAATTATTTAAAACAATAACTTTCAAGTCCTGGCTGGCATAGCTCAGTGGATTGAGCGTGGGCTGTGAACCAAAGTGTCGCAGGTTTGATTCCCAGTCAGGGTACATGCCTGGGTTTCAGGCCAGGACCCTCAGCAACTGCACATTGATGTTTCTCTCTCTCTCTATCTCCCTCCCTTCCCTCTCTAAAAATAAATAAATAAAATCTTAAAAAAAAACCCAGTAACTTTCTAAGAAGAGAATATTATTCTAGAATGAAGCTCTGTCCCAAGTATTTCAATTGCTGATATTGGAAGAAATACTTAGAGATTATATAAAATTATAAAAAGATAGGACCAAATCTTTGGTGGCAAAACATTCAATGACATTTAATATGAAAAATCACAGCCAGTACTAGAAGAAATAAATTATTATAGAAACTAGTGTCTTTTTAAGAATTTGGAATTCAATACTACAATGGTCTTTTCATATTAAAATAATTTCAATGAATGCTTTGCTCTGTTTGAAGATCAAGATAGTGTTTGTGTGCACAGAGTGTTATAAGATTGACAAGCATTTGATGTAAAGAAAGAAAATGAGGATGTAAGTATTCTGCCATTCCTGGTAAAATCAAAATCTGCCGATCTTTTGTCTGGTCCCTGAGCACAGCCCTGGAGTTGATTTTTTCTAAGAGAGTAGGCTGTTGTAAAGATAAAAATGGAAGCTTATAACTGCCTTTGGGTTGGTGTATGAAAATGGCATTTTCAAGTAGGGGGAAGGGGGTCTCACTTGTAATTTCTGTGTATTATTATTTTTGTTGTTGTTGTTGTTGATCACTGATTTATTTATCTGACAACCTTTCAACCACGGCAAGGAAAAAACGAAGCATAGGTATCCCGGGTCCTTAGGAGCTTATGATGTGATTGGGAGAAAAAGTACATAATCATTGTAATTTAAATATGTTTATTGCAAAAAAAGCTGGAAAATAAAAGTATGAAAAAGAAAATTGTTCACTTTTTAATAGAGGTCCTTATAGTATTTTATTTCATTTTTATGAACTTTAAAAATAAAATTACTATCATACTATGTATACATTTTGTATTCTGCTTCTTCCACTTATTTCACTTACCATGAGAACTGGGAAAGGAAGGTTTTGTGTATTATCTTAACTTTGGAACTAAAAAGAGAATCTTTAGACTCTGAGATAGCTGCCAAAATGAAAAATTACATAACAGCTTCTATTTTGAAGAATTGCTTATTTAAAAAAATATGAAGAGTGCTCAACTTTCTTCTAAGTAATTGGTTCTAAAAGTTTGTTTGGGAACCCAAGGAATCCCAAGATTATTTCATGGTGTCTGGGAGGTCAAAATCGTTTTCATAAAAATAACTAAAGTTCTATTTCCCTTTGTCATTCTGCTTTCCTGTAAGTGAAGAGTTTTCTAGACAGCTACTGAAATGTTCACTGTGTATTCTGTTTTTAAAATTCCTTAGTTTCCTTTTCTAATATAGCAAATGTTTTTTTTTTTTAATTTGCATCTTCTTTTTTAAAAGATTTTATTTATTTATTTCTAGAGAGGAAAGGGAGGGAGAAAGAGAGAAACATCAATGTGCGGTTGCTGGGGGTCATGGCCTGCAACCCAGGCATGTACCCTGACTGGGAATCGAACCTGCCTAATATAGCAAATGGTTTTAACCTAAATAAACAAAAGCTCTTTGGGCCCTGCAATAATTTTTAAAGTATTGCTATAGACTGAATTGTGTACCCTCAATGTACACATGTTAAAGCTTAACCCTTAATGTAACTCTATGTGGCCTTAAGCTTTTTGGAGGTAATTAAGATTAAATAAGGTCTTAGGGTGGGGTCCAAATCTGATAGAATTGCTGGCCTTATAAGAGAAACAGGGAAAACTCTCAATCTCTCTCTCTCTCTCTCTCAGTTTCTCTCTGCACACTCACTCACACACACAAACGAGGGAAAGGTCAAATGGGAGCACAAGGTGAAGGCAGCTGTCAGCAAGCCAGTGAGAAAGCCGTTAGCAGGACCTGACCATGCTGGCCCCTGACCTCAGACTTCCTGTCTCCAGAGTGTCAGAAAGTAAATTTCTATTGTTTAAACCACCCAATATAAGGTACTTTGTTATGACATTATGAGTAGACTAAAATAAGTGTAAAAGGGTCATAAAAATTAAAAAAATCCTAGAACCACAGATCTACATTAATAATGCTATGATAATGGAACCTTCTCTTGGCTCAGAGAAGAAAACAAAATTCCATGATTCAGTTTGGTTGCAATTATGTCTTTGAAAAAAATGGGTACCACATTGTGCTCACAAGTGATTTAAATGCTGAAATCTTTGTCATAATAATATATTATGAAAGAAATCCTTAGTGGCCTCCTACTAACTCCCACATTTTTTTACAGCAAACTTTATTCTTTTGTTATTGTATTAAATTTATTTGGGAGGCATGGGTTAATGGAGTCATATATATTTCAAGCCTATATTTCTGTGACAAATAAACTGTATATTGAATTGTGTGCCCACTACCCAAAGTCAAATCATCTTCCTTCACCATATATTTGGCTTCAAACTTTAATAAGTAGAAAAAATACATTCTAAAATAATGACTAAAAAGTATAATGCACTAAATACATAAACCAGTAACATAGTACTGTACATAATTGTATTGCTATTACTTTTTGTTACTTTAGTTTTTAATTTTTATTGAATCAATCAGGGTGACATTGGTTAATAAAATTATATAGGTTTCAAGTGTACAATTGTATATTACATCATCCGTATATTGTATTGTGTGCTCACCAATCAAAGTCAAGTCTCTTTCTGTCACCCTTTAAATCCTCTTCACCCTCTTCTACCTAATCCAAAAATTTTAATTCTACCTTCAAATCCCTATGCTTTGGGGCCTCCAAGTACACATTTGATAGTATCTTCTATCATCCCTTGGCATTTAAACCTCTTCTTTTCCAAGTAAATCTCAAATTCCATTGGGTACACATTGCTCACACCAGTCTTTACCTCTGTGCTCATGCAAGATTTCCATCAAATATTTCAGATCATTTCTTTCTATTTAAAAAATGTTCTCCATTCTATTATGTGGGTAATTACAAGGTTTTTTCTGAGCAATTCAGGAGCCACACTCCAGACATGGATGGGTTAGTGCTACAAACCTGAGACATCATCTTCAACATTTTAAGAGGCTTATGTAAGTACCATTTTTTGGGGAAAAAAGAACCTAAGAAGGTGAATTTTTTCCTACAATGTACTATGTATTACACATAGCTTTTAAGGTTTTATTCTTTGTGTCTAAAATGTGGTCTATTAAAAAGAACATATCGAACTTTTCAAAACATGCTTTTCTCTTCTGCATCTGTGCCCTTGAGTATCTCCATAGTAAAGCCTGTGCTATCTCTCCACTTTAAGTGCTCAGGGTAAGACCTGTGCAGAACAGGGTTTTCAATTTTGAAGCCAAATAATAAAATTGGAGCCAGGATTTGTCAAGGCCAAAAAAGATTTTCCAAATTGTTTTATCCCCTTCAGGTTATTACATTATGAGAATAATTTTGCTGTGGTATCTTTACATAACCTGGGCACTTCCAAGTTGTGGTTTCCCATGTGTCTTCGGGTTCACTTGAGAATTCAGTGAAGAAGGACTGCATGTGGCTTACCATGATGGTAAAGTTGTTAATAAACACTGTTTTTTCTAAAAAAAATTAAGTAGAAAAATGAAAATTTAGAACAGTTCACTTAACTTTATTCTCCCTAGATTTTAATTCCTGATATGTTATGTGCTGTGGACGCCTCAGAGATAGATGTCCTCGAGGCTGAAATTGGAAGAAAACATTTACTTTGTCATGGTTATCCAGACAGAAGCACTAGCAAAATGCATGGGACATCTGGGTGTTGGGGTCTTTTACTAGAGAGAATGACCTCACACACACAAAAATTAGAGGTGGATTTTGCTGCTATTTAAATAATATCGACTTCCAGCAAGATGGAGGAATAGGTGGACGCACCGTATCTCCTCGTACAACCAAGATTAGAAAACCAATAATTTACAACAATAATTTACTATCAGAATAACACCCAGATCCGGCAGAGGATTTATCTGAATGGAAGTTGGGCAGCCAAGAGGTTGAAGTAGACGTGTTCATCCGGACTGGTAGGAGAAGACCAGCCGGGTGGGCGCGGGGCTGGCTCGGGTCGGCAGCGCGCGGAGGTCGGGGGAAGGTTTGGTGCGAACTCGGCGCAAAAGCCATCTGGCGCGCAAGAAGGCAGCAGTGATCCCTGAGTACGCAAGCTGCGGCTGGCAGACCCAGAGGGATAGCGATTGTGGACCAGGGCAGAACTCGCGGCCCAGAAGCCCAGACAAGGGTCTGAGTCCAGGGGAACGGAACTACTGCCATTGTTTTCTCCCGCCCCGCTCCTGCTCCCACCCCGCCCCCACATATAACATCACAATCTAGCGACTGGGGTGCCCAGCCCCGGTGAGCACCTAAGGCTCCACCCCCCACCGCAATAAGAGCAACCAGACCGGAAAAAAAAAAGGAGAGACAGGGGAAAAAAAAAAATGTTTTCAACAGAGCAGATCAGTCCCCCAGGACTCATCCTTTTGAGTGACCAAGAATTAGCCAATCTATCAGATGCGCAGTTCAAAACACTGGTGATCAGAAAGCTCATGGAACTGGTTGATTTTGGACAAAATTTAGATGAAAGAATGCAGATTACCATAAAACAGATGCAGGAAGACACTCGGAGGAGAGCCAATAGTGAAAGGAAGGAATATGAGTCTCAAAACAATACAGTGGACCAGAAGGAAGATAGAATCAACCAAGCAGGAAAGCATGATGAAATAAGAATTCAAAAAATTGAGGAAAAGATTAAGAGCATCCAAGACACCTTTAAATGTTCCAATATCCGAATTATAGGGGTACCAGAATCGGAAGGGGAAAAGCAACAGATTGAGCGCGTATTTGAACAAATAATAAAGGAGAACTTCCCCAATCTGGCAAAGGGAACAGTCTTCCAAGAAATCCAAGAAGCTCAGAGAGCCCCAAAGAAGTTGGACCCAAGAAGAAACACACCAAGGCACATCATCATTACATTAGCCAAGGTAAAAACGAAGGAGAGAATCCTAGAAGCAGCAAGAGATAACGGGACAGCAACCTACAAAGGAGTTCCCATCAGACTGTCAGCTGATTTCTCCAAAGAGACCTTACAGGCAAGAAGGGGCTGGAAAGAAATATTCCGAGTCATGAAAGACAAGGACCTACATCCCAGATTGCTCTATCCAGCAAAGCTCTCATTTAGAATGGAAGGGCAGATCAAGTGCTTCTCAGATAAGGTCAAGTTAAAGGAGTTCATCATCACCAAGCCCTTATTTTATGAAATGCTAAAGGGACTTATCTAAGAAAAGAAGATAAAGAAAAGACATGTATAGTAAAAGGACAGCAAACTCACAAATATTAACAACCACACCTAAAGCAAAACCAAAAGAAACTAAGTAAACAATTAGAACAGGAACAGAACCACAGAAATGGAGGGCACATGGAGGGTTAGCAGCAGGGGGGTGGGAGGAGGAGAGAGGGGGAAAAGGTACAGAGAATAAGTAGCATAGAATGTAGGTTGAAAATAGGGGGAGAGCAAGAATAGTACGGGAAATGTAGAAACTAAAGAACTCATAAGTATGACACATGGACATGAACTAAAGGGGGAAATGTGGGTGGGAGGGGGGTACAGGGTGGAGGGGAGAGAAGGGGGGAAATGGGACAACTGTAATAGCATAATCAATAAAATATATTAAAAAATAAATAAATAATATCATGCAAATGGATCAAATAAGTTCATTCATTTTGATTTGCTTTATTCAGAAATAATTAAAAGTAATTCTGAAAGAATATGGTAGGACATTTCTCCCCTCTGAATAGAAGCCTATTAAAGATCAGATAAAGTAATAATTATCATTTATGGCATGCTTTCTAGTGCAGGAACTGTCAAGAAGTTTTCATCATTTTTCTCATTTGATCCTAACAAGAATTGTATGTTATGATAAAAAGATAACTTATCAACATCTACAACCGGCATATAAAATAAATCCTGGAGATCTAACACAGTGTACAGTGATTATAGATGACAAAACTGTGTTATAAATATTCAGCTTGCTAATAGACTAGATTTTAATTGTTCCCACCACTAGAATACATGATAATTATTTGACAGTTATTAGTTAATGTTACAATAGCAATCATATTTCAGTATAAATGTATCCTATCAGTATGTTGTATACCTTAAACTTTAAAAGGCCATCAAAGGAACTTAAGTAAGAAAATATCATGTTCTGAGTTTTGTTATTAAAAAGTGCACTGTGGCTTATTTCACTCACAATAACACCCTCTAGTTCCATCCATGTTGTTGCAAATGGTAAGATTTTATTCTTTTTATGGCCAAGTAATATTCCACTGTGTATATATGTACCCCTTCTTTTTTATCTACTCATCTAATGATGGGCACTTGAGTTGTTTTCATATCTTTGCTATTGTAAATAATACTACAGTGAACATAGTGGTGCATATATTCTTTTGAATTAGTGTTTGGGGTTTCTTCAAATATATGAGGGAGGATCCAAAAAGACCAGAAAAAATTGTGTATTTATTCTTGCATGTTTAAACTTGAGTCACCTTCAAAGTACTCTCCATTTGATACAATATACCTGTCAAGACATTTTTTCCACTGCTCAAAACAGTTTTTGAACTTGTTGACTTTGATCCTTTAGTGCTTCTGCCATTTTCTATTTCACCTCTTCCACACCAGCAAAACCTGTCCCTTTGAGGACTTTTTTCACCGGGAAACAAAATAATGCTGCTTGGGGTGAGACTGGAAAAATAGGGAGAGTGGGATGGAGGAGCCATGCTGTTTTTGGTCCAAAACTGCTGAACACTCAGCACGGTGTGGGCAGGTGTGCTCGTAAATCACCCATCATGAAATGGGCAAATGAAGTTGAATGTGATCTCTCACAACAATGCCAGCTGGTACACTGATACAGATGGGTTTCTAGAACACTCACCTAGCTGAGGAAGCCTTTACTACAAGGGATTAATTTCCCTTGTAAGATAATTTCAGGGTTTGGTGGGAGTCCCCTCTCATATTTGCAGAAGTGAGATCACTGGGTCATCAGGCAGTTTCATTTTTAATTTGTGAGGAAACGCCATGCTGTTTTCCACAGTGGCTGCATCAGTCTGCTTTCCCACCAATAGTGTACTAGGGTTCCCTTTTTTCCACATCCTTGCCAACATTTGTTCATTGATTTATTGACAATAGCCTTTTTCAAGTGTGAGGTGATACTTCATTGTGGTTTTGATTGCATTTCTCTGATGATTAGTAATGTTGAGCATCTTTTCATATGTCTATTGGCCAAATGTATGTCCTCTTTGAAAATGTGTCTATTCAGGTCCTCTGCCCATTTTTTAATTAGGCTGTTTATTTCTTTTGTATTGAGTTGTATTTTTTTGTATTTAGTGAAATAGTGCAGAAAGAGAAAGACAAATATTGCAACATTTTACTTATTTGTAGAAATCTAAAGAACTCAATAAATAAACAAACAAAATAGGGATGGACCTATAAATACACAAAAGAGACTGATGAATGCCAAAGGGAAGGAGGATGGGGGACTGCATAAAAAAGGTGAAGGGATTAGAAGCACAGATCGGCAGTTATGAGATAGTCATGGCAATGTAAAGTGCTTCATAGACAATATAGTCGGTAATACTGAAACAACTAAACATGGTGCCAGGTGGATACCTGAAATATCAGGGGGATCACTTTGTAAAGTGTATGATTGTTTAGCTATTATGCAGTACACCTGAAACTAATATAGAATAATGTGAAGTGCAAACTGTAACTGAAAAATAAAATTGTTTAAAAACAAGCTCACTGTGGTTGCTAGATGAACAACAGGTTGGAGAGAAGGTCATGATTGGAGGGTGGCCAATAGTAAGACTGGTGGCAGCTGAGATGAGAGATGGCATGGCTTGGACTGGAGTGGTAGCCATGAAATAAAGTGAACATACCTGGCACTTACTTTGGGACAGGCTTCTAACTAAGAGCTGCCATCCTCTCCAGAGGCCAGGAAGGGTGGGCTATCTCCCTGCTCCCCACTTGCCCTGTTCCAGAGCTCCAGTATCTCCTGGAGGGGAGCTTTGGTACCTCAGCTGCCCTACTTTTTAAGTCTGGGGTCCTAGTAGTTTATATGGTTTCTGCCTGTGGGACACTTCCAGATTTCCTAACCCTGGTGACAGTGGGGCTTACACTTGCAGTGTCACAAGACTGACTATATATGTTTGCATGCTTTTAAAAGCTGCTACCTGAAGGTCTGACTTCCAATTAGTTTGAATCTAGGTGCTGAAATCCACCCTTTTGGGACAGACAGGTCTTGGCACACTTCAACTACAGTGAGTCATTAAGAATATAATAGGCTTCTCAGACAAGCACAGAGGTTTGAGAGACAAGCAAGAGCTGGAACAGGGTTGAGTGATGAGTTTCATCTCCTATACAATGCCATTCCTTCAAGCCTGGGAGAGGTGGCTGTCCCATCTAACATATGTAAACAAACACATAGGGCATCAAGCAGATTGAGGAAAAGGGAATACATTCCACTCAAAAGACAAAAGATAAAACCTCAGGAAAAAAATCTTAGTGAAACAGAGTTAAGTCACTTGAGAAATATTTTGAGAGAACATATTAGCTGAAATGATGGAGAGGGAGCTGATGGAAAGGGAGGGAAAAAACAAGAAAGATGTTTTCACATAAGACAAGAGGGAAGTGTGCCATGGAAAAGGGCTTGGCCCCTATGACAAGGGCTTCTGAGAGGCCATGCCCCACATGTATAATAAACTGTGTACTTTAATTGCTAACCTTAAGGGCTTTTGATGAACTTGAAAAGAACAGTGGCATAATGAGGAGGGAAGAGAGACTAGGAAGTATGGAAAGGAGAATAAAAGGCAAGGAAGTGAATTCAGAAGTTCTCTGTGAATAGGGGATTGGCATTTGGGAGGATGATGCCACAGTCAAGTTTGTTTTACGATGGGAGATGCTGGGGTGTGTGTGTGTGCGATGAGAATGATCCAGTGGAGAAAAGGAAATTCACGATGCAGATAGGCAGAACACAGAACAGAAACTAAAAATAGAACTAATGGCCCCAATATATACAATAAGCTCAATTTAGAATATAATATCCAAGTTTTTATGAAACCACTTTGAAGTTTATATCTCAAAACCTGGGAGAGGGATGAAGGAAAAAAAGAGAGAATCAGAAAAAGAAACAAGTGACTTGGACAATAATTATAAATAAATACTATTATAATTCAAACCATGCACTGATAGGGGCCCGTGGAACGACTCTCATGGTTATCCAAGAGAAAAACAGCCACACATGCTTGAATAAGAAAATGAAAATGACTTGTTACTAGTAAAATGCTGCATCAACATTATAAATACCTGCCAAGTCCTTTTTAAAGGATTATAGTATCAGTTTGTTTCTTAAGTAAGCTAGACATTACCTTCCTGCCCAAAGACAAATTATGTTTGTACTTTTAATTTATTTTTCATATCATGGTAGAGATAAACACCAGTCACAACTATATTTGAATTAAGATAAATTTGAGGAAAATATTCAGAGTGATTTAAATGCTTCATAAGGAGGACATTATGCCAATATAAACTGCAATTATGATGATGATCAATATTTATGCTGCCTCTGCCAGTTGCCTGAGCGCATATTGTGGCATTCCGAATGTGGGGCTTGTTTATGAGAACTGCTATGTGCAGCGGACCATTGCGTGAGTCACAATCATGATATCATGACATTAATATAGGCTGAGTGATGATTGGTTTCCACCTCAGCGATGATACAGTTGTGGCTGGCCCAGTTTCCACAGGCGGAGGAAACTCATTACGTTCATTCATCAGGTATAGAATGTTGCTGTCCCCTTTCTGAGTGGAAGTTTTGTTTTCCAGGTGAATGAGTAAGCAGACGATTGAGAAATTGACAAGTAATGTCTTTGTTATTGCTGCTATTGCTGTTGATTTTTTTATAATTAACTAAGCAAGACATTTGAGGTTTGTGTATGATTTTTATTTGCTTAAAATCTATTTTGACTTGTTTGTTATAAATCAGATACATTCAGATACTTCAGGTTGCTGACATCTGACCTCAGATTCTCAGAGAATGAGAAAGATCCAGAGCCCAAGATGGCAGCACCTTGTAGCTCTGGAGATGACACAGAAGGGTCTAACCTTTCGACTCTGAAGGACAAATCAGGTAAGGACTTTCACTGAGCCTAAATATTGGGTTAGCCAAATACTCATTTTTTTTTCCTGTTAAGACAGCTCTAGTGGTGCTTAGTTGTCTTTAACTTCATTTGAAACAATTTTGTTAGATTGTATTGTGACAGCTGTCATATCAGCGTCCATTAAAAAAACATCAAAATTGGTGAATTTTGTATAGCCATTTTAATATTGAAAGTAGAAGAACGTATGCAACCTTTTCAGCATATTATGCTTTATTATTTCAAGAAAGGTAAAAATGTAACTGAAATGCAAAAAAAGATAAAATATTTGTGCAGTGTATGGAGAAGTTGCTGTGACTGATAAGTGTCAAAACTAGTTTGTGGAGTTTCACGTTGGAGATTTCTCGCTGGACAAGGAACCTCAGGCCAAAACAACCATGACATGTGTTTACCTGTTAAAGTTATGGAGTTAGGCTGGTAGGAAAACCACAAGGAATACTGCTTCACTCAAACAGTCCTTTGCACTTTGCTTACTTTTGAAAATTCATCTATTGCTGCAATCTGAAAGGACAGTGTATCCCAAACATACAGATAAATGTAGTGGGGGAAAACACAAAATTCAACATTAAGGCACATAGATTTGAAAATCAGCAGTGTCTTTAGTAGTTGTATGACATTATATGTTACATATGGTCTTTCAGTTTCTTCGTGATTCAAAACCTTGCTTTCTTCATAATTAATATGGTTATTATCATAATGTGTACGCAGTAACAGTTTGAGCTGCAGATCCACACACCCTGGTTTCAGGTTATAGCACTGTGGCACACATTGCCTTTTATTGGGAGAGTAACTTGATGTGTCTGAAACTCATCCTGGTCAATGTAAAAAGATTAATATCACCTTGCTCAGGGAGCTATTATTGTTGCAATGGATTAACAAGATAATGTGTATAAATTACTCTGTTTAAATCTTCCAGAGAGTTAAATACTTAAAAATGTTTGGCATTCATTTTCTTCCTAATTCTACTGATTTCTACCACTTTAGGAGCTACCTACATAGCCTTTTTTTTTCTGCAAATTTCTAAAATAGATTCAGTGAGGTACTGTAAATTATTTTGATTGCTTAGAATGTTAGTGAGTTGAGTACAGCTGCCAAACACACAAAATGGTCTGATACAAATAGTGTATGTGTGTTTGAAAACTAGATAATTTTTAAAGGAATTAATGATATTGTTTTTTCCTAGTATTTAAGTGATACATATTGCAGAAAAGCTTTGTCTTATGTTGCTTTATTTTATTTTGGCATTATTTCTGTTAGTTATCTGATGATTAGATTTTTAGTTTTGTATATCCTGCTACTTTATTATTCATCCCTCATTGTTAAGGTTCTCCCAACATTTGATATTATAGTAAATATTACTGAGCATAAATTTCTGTTTATATACATGAGCAACTGTTGAGGATTAATTCCTAGAATACACACATTAGGTCAAATACATAAACATTTTGAACATCATCAATTTGCCTTTTAGAAAACTGTCAATATTACTCCCTTGTTAACCTCAAATATTGTATCTCTCAAGTTCAGACATAGGCCTACAGAGCCAATAGGTATAAATTAAAGGAGAGAAAAGGTGGGACTGACGCATGCTAACGATAACACCTCTCTCTGGGATACCTCCCTCGCACAGGGAGTCAGTTGCCACTCCTTAGTGTCCCCATGGCACCCCATAATAGCTTTTCCACTTGTACTGTTTTACTGTTGTTTTTGGTATTAGCAAACATTTGATCCTGTCTGAAAGGTTCGCACCATAAGATCCTTGATGTTCAGGTCTGTCCCAAATGCTCATGCTTAGCCCTGGCCCATGTGGCTCAGTTGGTTGGAGTGTCATCCTATAAACCTAAAGGTTGTGGGTGAACCTTTCCTTGTCAGGGCACATGCTCAGGTTACAGGCTTGGTTCCTGGGCAGGGAGCGAGCAAGAGGCAGCCAATTGATGTTTCTCTCTTACATCGATATTTCTCTTTTTCTCTCTTTCTTTTCCCTTCTCTTCAAAAATCAATAAGCATGTCCTCAGGTGAGAATAACTGTTGTTTTTTTTTTTTTTTTTTTTTTAACATACTCAGGCTTAGAAAACATCCCAGAGAGTTCACAGGATTAATACGTAAAAAATACTATTGTGTTTTATAAGTGTAATACTTGTATTGTAACTGCATGGACAATAATGACCAGTCTTGCCTCAGTAGACTATCTGGCAATGGCACATGGTGTTAGGTAGGTAATTTGGTGTTAGAATCCAGCAGAAGAGCTGCATTTATATTAAGCATTGGCCAAACATCTCACTGAATTTTTGGACAGGACCAAATATTACAGACCTTTTGGTGCAGATCTAATGTCTCTCTGGACATTTTGGACAGAGCTAAATGTATGCAAGTGTTTGAGGGTTGGGTTTTTCTACCAGTAGGTAAGTTTTGAGATGGCAACACTCTTTCTTGTTCATTGTAATGTCTTCAGGTTCTGTCATGAACACAGACTCTAAAATGACTGTTGAATGAAGGGCAAAATAAATGAATAGCTGAACAAATGAATACTTGAAATTATATTTAAATCTCTTTTATGATTGGAATGTGGAATTGTAACAGCTCAAAAGTCATACAGCTGGTTAACTGGTGATAGTCATATAATGAAAGTGAGTATATAATTACATTGGCAAAATAAAATAATTTGATTTAAAATATCAATTCAACATTGAGAGGAAAAAGGTCAATTTCTATGGAAAAACACTTCACATTCCAGTTATATCTCGTGCTTTCTTAAACTATCAAGTTCATCTTTTTTAAAACCTCTTTGGAAAAATATTAAATACTTGTACACTATTAGTTTAAACTTAGGATCCTATAAAGAAATATTGAAGTTTTTAGTCCTTAGATAAATCCTTACATCTACATTAATAAATATTACAAAGAAGCTTATTCTTATGTATCATAGACTTTTATTTAAATTTACTTTGGTGGCTTAAAATAGGGAAATAATAATATTCTTAAAGAGACTCAGAAGTCATTACTTTCTAGGGTCTTTTTAATTATTTTATGATTTACTTTCTTTTGAGAACTACAGAAAAAACTGAAACTAAACTAAAGTCATCATCAACAACAACAAGCAGATTGAATCTGTACTTTGAATTTTCAGAATAGAAGAGAACATTTCTAAGCTCAATGACTGAGGGTTTATTAAAAGAAATTATTTTGTTGATTTAGCAATCGAAGTAAACATGAACACTTTTAAGAAAAAGATGGAAAACTGATATAAATTATCACAGAACACTAATCAAAATAAAATAAAATTCTATATTTAGTAAAACACTCAGTGGAATTGGTACATAGTTATAGTTATCTCAGAAGATTGGACATTGATTACATTTCACAGCAGGGAAGAACAATGAGAACATTACTGAAATCAAGATTGATTTGCCCTTGTTTTCTGACCTAAGATTCTTTGCAGTGGTTGGACCAGATAATGCTGAAAACTTTTGATTCAGTGTCTTTTTTTAGAAACCCAAATAGAATTGTGAAATTAATTTTCATATCTGCAAGGTCACTAGCAAATTCAGACCATCTAATTTCATCTCTTAATGTTAACAGTAGTGAACAAGTGTGAATAGTATTATAATGGTTGAAACTGCCAAATGTTTATTGTTAAGTTTATGATCTAAGGTTCTTTTTTTGTAGACAATGAAATTCTTTTAAAGACATATAGATAATTTAGAAGTTGAAATATGAATATTTAGAAAAAGAAAATGAGAAGTCAAAACTTTTATTATGATTATAACGGTGAATTTAAAAAACTCAGATTGCTTTTTTTACCTTTTTATATTTCAGTAGTGAATGCAGGAGAGAAAACCAAGACACAATGATCCCATGACTGTTACATGCAAACAAAGCAGAGTAAGATCCAGAGTGGAGACAGCCACAAAGGAAAAGAGGTTCTGGAGACAGGAAAAAACAGTTTGGAAATGGAATTCAAGATTCAATTTCCTGAACAAGAAGCGTCTTCATCTGTTCTCTAGATACTCTAAAACACTGAGTTGACTACTTTAAGAGGGGCCATTCCATTACACAAGTAATACACGTTTATAAAATATTAGAGTGTGCTGATAATAAAATTAGATTACCTGTTTCATATTTTAAGGTATAGACTTCTAATTTTTACATAACTTATATTTGAATAGTTTTTCACAAAAGTGCAATAACACTCTAGATATTATTTTGTAAGTTTTCCTTGCAACTTAACTAAGTCTTTTTCTGCTTACTTCTAATTCAGTACATTTGCTTCTGTAACAATATTCCTAACAGCTTTATAGAATCAATTATGTTTTAGGTCATTTAATTATGCACTGTTGTTTTTAATATTTTGCTATTATAAACAAAGCTATGATGAAGATCTCTACACTTTGGGTTTGTACAATCTTACATTAGGAAAAATTACTTGATGTAGAATGGCTAGTTTCTAAAAATCTATAAATATTTTTAATGCTTTTGATACTGTATTCTGAACTGTCATGCAGAAAGATGGAAGTAATCTACACTCCTACAAAAATATGGTAGCAATATATCTTCACTCCTAAACCTAACCAAAACCTAACCTAAATGCACTGAGCATATAGTATTTTTTAATTTCTAATTTGATATGTATATGTGATCTTTAGGAATTTAATTTGCAGTATTTGATGTCCAGTGAATTTGAACATATATTTTTAAAATATATGTCCCTAATACATATCATTTGTGTCTATCCTCCCCTAAGACTAGTGATCAGCCCTATCATATTGTTATCATCATAATGGTAGAGGTACATGAGAGAAAGCAAAAATACATAGGGCTTCTTGAGGACTAGGCTTAAAGTTAGCACATCATCAATACTGCCTCAGTCTATTTGGGAGAGCAAGTCTTATGCTCTCCCAAATGCTGACACAGGAGGCAGAGAAGGGTAGCCTACTCACAGAGAGATGCCACGAAGACATTTCTTGGCAGAGGATATAGTTACTAAGAGGGAAGAAAAATTGTAGTCAAAGATTTTATCTACCTTATTAATTATAGTGGTCATATTTAATTTAGGATGGATTTCTTCCACATACCTCATGGAGTTCAGTGCTCCATCATTGCCCTTTTACACAGATCCCACACCTATACAGGAGACAGGATACCCACATATTATTAGGGGCCAGTGGTGGCAGAAAATGCAAAGCACATGGGTGCTGTAGTGCCTATGGTCAATTGAAATGCCAATCTGCCTAAGGACAAATAAAATCTAATTTTTAAAGCCCTTTGCTGCCCCAGTTAAGCATCTTTGTGGGTGGATTTGATTTGGTCTCAACTTTGAGACCCCTGTTCAAGCCAAATATTTTATTTCACTGTGTTCTCATTTGCCTACAGTTGTGTTTCTTGGCAGAAATAACAGTAAAATTCACTTGTTTCTACCTAAAACTCAGTGATTTTTCCTAGCACTTTATGAAAATGTATGAAATGTTATTGTATGCTTTTAGCAAATATAATGAAAATTAATTTAGGAGTCATTACCTCTCAGATTCACCTATATATTTTAACATGTCCTTTGATAAAAATTCAGCACTATAATTTTAAAAAATCACTGACACTTGCTGTGCCTGCTTTTCAGGATTTGGAAGCAAGTTTTCATAAAACTTCCCAATTGGGATCAGATTAGATTCAAGGGGTGAAGTGGAGTTGACTCTCAAAGTCAAAGACCACCTTGGGAATTACCACCTTCTCTCCACCTCTCCAGGGCTTTTATGTGGAATGTTTTTTGTTTGTTTCTTTGCTTTGTTTCATTTTCTCAGTTGTTTCCTGTCATTATTTTTTTCGACCACATTTGTGCATATCCAACTCACTCTCATCCCTGGGATACATTGTGGAGTAGTTAGGCTTTCAGTTTAGCCAACTGGATGAAATCTGAGCTTTCATCCACTTTCTTTCTTGGGACTTTTCTAAAACAGGGAGGGACCTAAATCTTACTTTAAACTGTTTCATACCTGTTTAGTAACAACCAGCAATTTAAAAAAGGCAAGACAAAACGAATTCTCATCTGACTTAAAACCAAGGATTTTTCTTCAAAATTAGCTCCTTATCTGATCAAATAAATTAGCATCACCATGTATCATTTCAGAGCTCAGTTTCCTGGCCTGACTAATGAGTTTGTAGCCAGGCCATCAACTGTGTAGCTTTGGGTGAGTTACTTAACCCTTCTCGGCCTCAGTTTGCTTACCTGTAGAATTGGGATAACAGTGAATATCACATACTAGTATTCTGAGAATTCAGTGACATGGTAACTGTTAACTATATTTCATATATAAATGAGCTAAGACTCTCTATTTGTTGCTTTGAGGCTTCTAAAAGGACAGAAGTGGGTTCTGTCATGAAAAAAGTGGGCTCTGCTCTTGACCTACCAAGTTAACAAGCTTTGCTACCTCTCAACCATTTGTATCACCATTCTGGGGCTAATTTGCCTTCCTGAAAAATGAGGGTTTAGACTATATGATTACTAAAAACCTCCCAGCCTTGCACCCTGGTAATGAGAGGTAGCATGATGGGCTCCATGTTTTCATCACAGAAAAAGTATAAAAGAGAACACTATTTGACTCCAAGTTTTCTTGGTTTGGCCTGACTGAAAGTTTGGGCTTGGACAGGAGAATTTAAAAATTCTCTTGACTACCAATTCCCAACCAGGGTACATTCCTGCGTTGCAGGCCATAACCCCCAGCAACCGCACATTGATGTTTCTCTCTCTCTCTCTCTCTATCTCCCTCCCTTCCCTCTCTGAAAATAAATAAATAAAAATCTTAAAAAAAAAATTCTCTTGACTACTAATCCATAGTGAAAATTTTTTAGCTTTATTTACCAATAAGTAATCTGATAGTTTTCTGTAAAAAACAATCTCTTTTTTCTGGACTCAGAAAAGGAAGAATCATCACACTGATCATTCTTAGCAGACACTTGCTTCTGTCATTTGTAATTGATTATTAATTTCAGTCCCATAATAATTCTTAAGTGTCATGATGAACTATCAAAGTTTTAGTGCATATATGGAAAATGAAGTAAATGAAGCTATGTGTAAAATAAGGAAGTACCTCAAGACTTCACAGTTAGTATGGACTTTTCTTTCCAAGAGATACACCACTTAGTGATACATCATTTGGTCAGTTAGTTTTCTGTAAGTAAGATGGTTAAATAGTAAACACTATAATATCAGAAATAGGAGATAGGTAAATTATTTATATATTTGTATTAGGCTGACAACATACTTTAATTAAAAATAAGAATCAACCTCCAAAATTACTTCCCAATATTATAAAATATATACTGTGTAGTGAGGGAATAATTTTATGAAATCCACCAATATTCAAAATGAGCACCAGTTTAATTTGGTAAAGTTATGAGAAGCTAGCAGAGAACATAATTTAAAAGTGCTACAGCTATTTTATTAGTGAGAAACAGACTAGTAAATTTAATATTGACTTTATGTCAGCAAACAGGAATACTTTGTTTTTGTCTTTCAAGTTAGCAAAATGAAGACATTTTAAGATGAAACCTAAACTGACAGGTAACCACTGAAATGCCTTTACCAAAGTTTCTTTTAAAGGAAGTACTTTAACAGGAATAAAACAAAATGACCTAAAATGGAATGACTGAAATACATACAAGAAGAAATAATGATCAAATAAATGTATGAAGTAGAAATGTATGTTAAACTAAACAAAAACTGTTCAGATAATAATGTTCAATAGACTCTTCCTGAGATGGGAAAATTAAATAAATGAAAATTGTGTATGAATTGATAGGAGATAATCATAAATATTGAAAAGTTCTTATATTATTTCCATGGTGGGAATGATAAGGTAAGGTGTTTTAAGATTATATTAATTATATGCTCTGATAAGTATGTATGGTATAATATAGTAAGATATTAAGAATAAATAGGAAAAAACTGGAAATAGATCATTAATCTGATATAGAACTGGGAAAAAGTGAGGAAAAAGCCAGTCTAAGCAAGAGATAATTTAACTTTTTAGTGAGGTATCAAAACTCCAAGTTACATAAATTTTAAGTTCAATAATCCCTGGGCCCAATGCTTCATCTGACACTGATGATATTGATGTGTATAACCATCTCATTTCAGTCAAATGAACAAATCAACGGGAAGAATTAATATCAATTATTTGAGTAGATATGTATAAAATTAGCTAAGTAAAGAAAGTAGGTCACTAAATTGCTTTGGAAAATCATAAAATCATAGAAATATAATAAAAATATATGATATATAGTATATAATATATAAACATATACATTTATATACAGAGAGAGAAAGAGAGAGAACCCATAACTGAGATCACAGAAATGGCCATATTGTAAGATAAGAGACAACTAATCAACTTACCAAATGTAATGTTTCCATTACTTACACATGGGAAATTTTGCATAAATTCTTAGTCACTATTTCCAGGTCACTATATTGACTCCCCTGCTTCTGATTTTACTTGCTATCATTGTATTTGCACTACCATATTTCATAGATAGCCACAATTATCCATTTTAGATTATTTTCCTGAAGTTCAATGATTGTGATTCTCCTAAAGATGTATATTGTGTCTGTAAGTCTCCCAATGATATACATTGTAATTTATATTGTGGTGTCTTAATCTTTTCAAACCAGAGGTTTCAAAGAACAACACTCTTCTTATAATTGCATAGTTATTCCTCATATCCTTCATCAATACATCATTATTTGATGAAAATTGACCAAATGCTGTTTCTTTTTCACTATACAGACTTTAAATCTTTAAGTTTTGTCAGCTTTTAAAAGCTATTCTGGCCTTCTTGGTTCCCTGAAATGCCAGATGCTTAAAGAAGTCTATCGTGTTTAAATGGAACATAATCAAGATTTTCTTGTGGTTTGGTGTGAACTTTCTGCTGCTGCATTTATATTGCATTAGAAGTCCATTTTGTGTTTCATCTTTGTTTAATGACCATTAGTCAATGTTGATAATTACACAGACGTTCTACTGTTACATCTATGATCCACTGAATCAAATTGATACTTGAAATTTGCTAAATATCACAGTCTTCTCTAAAAGGGGCAAAAGTGATAACTAAATAACATAGCTGTTCAGTTTACTTGATGGAACCTCATGTTGATGAATAGAAAAGAGCCAGTCATTGAAAGTTACAAACTCAGAGCATGTTATTTTACCTTCAAAATAATAACTACACTTTTGCTTATATTTTGTAGCTCAGTAGGCTCTCAGTCCAATAGATTGTGGAACACAAAGTGATTCAGAAGCCACTGAAAAATTCAGTGGCTGGCCAGTTAAACATTGGTTTGTTTTTTACAGAGTTCTGCCTCTTCTGAGATAATATAATGAAAACAGGCAACATTCAATATTTATGTTCATTTTTGATAATTACTGTGAGATTATATCCAGTCCTACAGTAATTCCAACGTGAGACTGGGAGCAATAGGACACAAGGTCTCTGTCCATGTAAATCCTGTTGTAAGCCAGGGGTACTGGGACTGCTTTTATATGCCAATAAAATCTCCACATAAGCAGAGGAAGCTCTTGGCTGTTATAAAATGCAAATCCTCTCTTAAGAAAACAACTGACTCGAAGCACTTATGTATCTGTGGATCTTGCTGTCAGGATTTTAGTGTTCTCATAACCCAATTCTAATGAGTTCTTATGATTTATTCAATAAGGACTAAAGGTCTTTTATATAATCGTTACCTTGATGGCTAACACAAGGAATAAGTATCCCAGTTAGCTCTAAAATTCTACAGAGAAGCATTATTTAGCTTTCACCTTTGAATAATCAAAAAATTAATCAAAATTTCTGATGAAATAAATTACCATTTTCATAATTAATTTTATTTCTTAGTCTGGAAATATGTGTAAAATTTCCCACCCCAAATCTGAAATGTATAATCTCTCTTCAGACAGATAAAAATCATTTTAGCTATGAAGAATGGTTATTCATATAAAGTCAATTTATCTGCATTGGATTCCATTTTGTCCAGAGAATTATGTTAATGGATAAAAATTGAGAATTCAAAATTGAACCCTTAAGTATTAATATCATGCCTTTTAATTTTTCTTATTTTATTATATTTCTATGATTTCATGATTTTCCAAAGAAATTTAGTGTAGTCACTACTTTCTCCTTCCCAAAACTGCACATGTAAAAAATATAGAAAACTTGTTAGTGAGAGGATAACCATCTATAATACATACCAATGTGTGTACTACACATACAGTGCTAAGATTTTGCATGTTTAAAATATTTAACAATTTCCCCCTCTACATCAGTATCTCAGATCTCCACCCCTCCAACAGTATCTAACCTAAGAATCCATTTACAATTCAAATAAGATTTTTTTCAAAAGCATACCATATGCAATGCCTGATTATTCTCCTTAGGATAGATTAATGAAAGAATAAATATGCTATTTTGTAAGCCTCTTTGTGAACATTTGTGTACATATTGGCATTGTTGAAAAATTATAAAATATGAGTTAGGAAACAGTCTAATATGGTTGCATGTTCCATATCCAGTATAGTGTCTGACACAAAAGAGGCTCATAATAAACATCAACTAAAAATAATCATTCATGCCCTGGCTGGCGTAGCTCAGTGGATGGAGCACGGGCTGGGAACCAAAGTGTCCCAGGTTCGATTCCCAGCCAGGGTACATTCCTGGGTTGCAGGCCATAACCCCCAGCAACCACACATTGATGTTTCTCTCTCTCTCTCTCTCCCTCCCTCCCTCCCTCCCTCCCCTCTCTAAAAATAAATAATAAAAAAAATCTTTAAAAAAAATAATCATTCATTCATTTCTGACAGTGGATTAATAATATTTAATATGTTAAAATTAATTGGAAAAATATTTTAAAATACTTGATTTTTTAATGTCCCCTTAAATTATATATTTTTCTATCAGATGTATATATGTAAGTGGGACATGTGTGTGAGTAAAGTTAGAGATGGAAAGTCAAAGTAAACAGTAAATATTCATGATGCACTAAATATACATGAGGCTCATGAGACATTTAATATGCATGAAATCTTAAATCAGTGCCTTCCTTTTGAGGTGCTCAAGTGAAAATCCATGGCAACACTATAGCTATTGTCATTGGCAAACTACAGCTATGTGAGATTACTAGATATATGTGCCCCTGAGACCTACCTCTGATGGAGCAAGTATCTGTTGGCCCCAATGCCTTCCAACTATTGGGATCCCATGTGAAATTTCAACATCCATCATCCATCATAAGAAAAGATTTAGGCATCACAGAAAGAGATACAATATATGAGCATGCATAACCTAGGATTTAAGTAGTATAGGTTAACACTGTATTCCTTTCCCTGTGGGCCACGGTTTATGTTCCAAATTAAATTAAATCATTCATTTTAATCTGGTCTGTGAACCTTCCTGCTACATAACTTGAGTATAATTTGCTTGGTCGTATACAATATTAAGAGGGGACTATGGCATCAAAGTCTTCCCACATGACAGAAAGCTATTACTTCTTCTAAGGTAAAACAGGAAAAGTCATCCATTTTTTTGCTATTATTATGGATGTATACTATTTTACCCCCTTTTGCCCTCTTCCATCCAATTCCCACTTCCACACCACTTCCAGACTTCACCACACTGTTGTCCATGTGCACAAGCTATGCACATATGCATATATGTTCTTTAGCTAATCTTCCAGCCCCCCCTACTCCTCTACCCTCTGAGATCTGTTAGCCTGTTCCCTGTATCTATGCCTCTGGTTTTATTCTCTTTGTCAGTTTATTTTGTTCTTTAGATTCCATGAGTGAGACCACATGGTATTTGTCTTTCTCTGGTTGGCTTATTTCACTTAGCACAATACTCTCTAGGTCCATCCACACTGTTGCAAAAGATAAGAGCTCCTTCTTTTATTTCATCTCTGTAGACTTCCACTGTGTAAATACACCACAACTTTTTATTCACTCATCCACTGATTGGCACTTGGGCTGTTTTCAGATCTTGGCTATTGTAAAGAATGCTGCTATCAACTTAAAGATACCTATACTCTTTCTGATTGATGTTTTAGGATTCTTAGGATATATTTCCAGAAGTGGAATCAGAGTCAAATGGTAGTACCATTTTTTTGTTTTTTAAAGAAACTTCATACTATTTTCCACAGTGGCTGCACCAGCCTGCATTCCCATGACAGTGTATTAGGGTCCCATCTATGGAGTTTAAGGACTGAGGTGTCAGACATGTGGTCTTCTCTTTTGTTGGGGGAAACCTCAAACTTAGGAAGAGATCAGTAATGGTATAATTTGTAAAGATCATAAGTCTTGCCGCAGCCACTTTGCTAATAAATTTCTTTTGACTAGCTGAATGGGATCCAGAAAATATCCAACCATGTAATATGGAAAATAGAGACATTTCTTGAAGAAGATACAAGAAACATTGTATATAGGGCAATGATACCTCAGTCCCCTTCAAAGTTACAAACTTCTTGAGAAAATCTGGTTCACTGGTAGTGGTTTGAATCAAGTCATCAGCAACTGCAGGACAATGCTCCTTCCATTCTGGTAACAGAAGCCATGGAACAAATTTTGCCATGACAGCTTCATGTCAAGCTCTTGCATCAAAATCTCAGATACAGTAGTTTTTGGAATCCCCAGATCAGCTTTTGGTTTTCGCACTGTCACTCACTGTACTTTGTTGTTTGCAGCCTGTACACATTCAACATTCTCAGGTGTTCTGCTTGTTTCAAGGCTTTAGAATATGGATCACTTTCAACAGATTCTCAACCACCTTTGAAGCTTCTGTGCTACACTTTTATTTGCTCTGCACTCATTGCATTGTCCACAAAAGCCTTCTGAATCATCAGAACAGTTTCTGCATAGGAATGTTCAAACTTAATGCAAAATTTGATACAGATTTGTTGCTCTATTTACTCAGTCATTTTGAATATGGCAGCCACACAGTACACATGTTCACTCAACAGCATCTACCACCCCCAGTGATTAGTACAGTGAAGTTGTCATTGTTCATATATGCACATTCCAGTCCACTCTTTTTGGCTGCCAGGTTACATTGACATCAGGCAAGCCATTATCATTATATCAACAATGGCTGGGCTTTTTCTAGACATCCTTTTATTCCCAGGGTACACATGTAGCTGAGAGCAGCAATTTTCAACTGGTGTGCTGCAGCACACTGGTATGACACAAGAACTTTTAAAATATGCAATACCTGATTATTTACTCAGGGGCTCCGACCTCGTTTCTCTTAGCCTGTCCAATAAAAATAATGACAACTACCAACAATGTAGTTGAATTAAACAATGTGAATGAATTAAAATTATAACTATGTTTTGTCAGATCAGCACAAACTATGTATCTTGGTGTGCTGCAGAATTTTTGTAATTAGTTCATGTGTGCCATGACATAAAAAAAAGATTGAAAATGGCTGACCTAGAGGAAGGTTGAGATCGGTAGACCAGAGAAAGCTGTGGGATTAGACTAAGAGGCCACAGTTCTGGGAACTTCATGATGTAAAGCTAATGGCAAAGTAGTGGTCTCCACTTTGTACCACAAAATGTTCCACATGCCACTTGGGACCAGTCACACTTGTAAAGGTGAGATTTAGGCACCTCATAAGACAAGGCACTGGAGAGAGACATCTCAAAGACCAACCAGAGTGTTCTTATCCAATTTTCATGAGGAAGATCAGGCAGGTGGCAGATCAGAAAGAGAGTTCACTTAAGTGAGATAGACAAAGTCAAGAGTCTATTAAATCCCCTGGAAATTAAGTTGCTATTGATTGGGAATGTTAAAAAAATGCATTGTTAATTTTTGTCCAACCTATCCTATGTTACAGGAGCTGATAAAATAAATGATATTGGAAACACTTAGAAACCATATTTTCTTTGCACACTGGTATAGTGTGTATAAATGTTTAGCCCTTTTACATGGTTTACAAAAATAAACTTGCTCTTCCTGTAATAATACAGAATCATTAAGCTATAAAGTTCTGATTATTTAAAGATACACATTCAGGTAGTACATTTACACCTCTATTTTCACCCTAAAATCTTTACTCAAACACTGTACTTAAATAACTTGAATTTACTACTTCACTAGTAAGCCTACTTGGCTTTTGGTTAGCTGTATTTCCTAAACAGTACATTTTTATATTGACCCAAAATGTACATCCCTCTAACTTCATTGCTTACTCCTGGTTCTGCTGCACTCTGGTGCAAAGTAGAATAAATTTGCTTTCCTATCTAAATTTATTCAGCAAACATGTACTGAGTGTGTATTTTGCAGCATTGCATGTTAGGTGATAGAGGTTGCTAAAAAGACTTAAAAAGCATTATAGGTGTTTTTGGTTCACATGCTGATATCTTAAAAGACCATTGTTCTCATTTTTATATTTAAAACAAGCCTAATAGGTTGCATAAGCAAAGCTTTAAAACCCATTCAAAAGAATAAGAGCCACACAAACCTAAAAGAACTAAACTCTAGAAAGCACTTAAGACTTTTATAAGAAGAAAATAAATTATTAGCTTCTCTGATTTTTAACTTATTAGAAAAATACTTTACCAACTTTAATAAAATACAGTTGACATATAATGTTGTATAACTTTAGGGTGTACATTGTGTTGATTTGATACAGTTATATATTGCAATATGATTATCATAGTAGAGTAAGCTAATACTTCCATCACATAATTACCATTTAATTTTTTTGTGGTGAGAACTTTTAAGATCTACTGTCTCAGCAACATTCAGGTATATAGTACAGTATTGTTATCTATAATCATAATGTTGCATATTAGATCCTCAGAACTTACATATCTTCTAACTGTAAATTTGTGCGTTTGACCAACATCTTCTTGCCCCTACTCTCAGTTCCTGGTAACCACTACTTTACTCTCTGCTTCTAAGCATTTGGCTTTTATTTTGTGTGACATTTATTATATCATATAATATTTGTTTTTGTCTGACCTATTTCACTTAGCATAATGCCCTCAAAGTCTATCCAAGTTGTCACAAATGTCAGGACTTCCTTTGTTTCTCATAGCTGAATAATATTTCATTATATATCACATTTTCTTTATCCCATTTATTCATTGGTAGACATTTATTTATGCTGTTTCTATGTCTTGACTATTGAGAATAATGCTGCAATAAACATGATAGTGCAAATACCACTTTGATATCTTGTTTTTTTCTTTGGATTATATACCCAAAAGTAGAATTGTTAGATTCTGTCCTCATTCTATTTATAATTTTTGAGGCACCTCAATACTGTTTTATATAGAAGCTGTACCAATTTGCATTCTCACCAACAGTGCACAAGGTTCCCTTTTCTCAACATCCCCTCCAGTCTCATTATCTTTTTGACCATAGCCATTCGAGGTGTGAGGAGGTAGCTCACTGTGACTTTGATTTGCTTTTCCCTAATGATGAGTGATGCTGAGCACATTTTCATGGATCTGTCAATCACTTGTATATCTTCTTTGGTAAAATACTTATTCAGTTCTTTTGCTCATATTTAATCAGATTGTTTGCTTTTTTGTTATTGATATGTATAAATTATTTTATATATTTTGGATATTAATTCTTTATCAAATATTTCCTTCAATTCCTTAGCTTGCCTTTTCACTTGATTGATAATTATTTCTTTCACTGTACAGAAGTTTTTAGTTTGGCATAGATCTACTTATTTATTTGTGCCTTTGTTGTTCGTGCTTTTGGTGTCATTTAAAAAAAAATTGTTGCCAGCCCTGGCTAGTGTAAGTCAGTGGGTTGAGTGGGGGCTGTGAACCAAAGTGTCGCAGGTTCGATTCCTAGTCAGGGTACATGCCTGGGTTGCAGGCCATGACCCCCAGCAACCGCACATTGATGCTTCTCTCTCTCTCTTTCTCCCTCCCTTCCCTCTCTAAAAATAAATAAATAAAATTAAAAAAAAATTTGTTGCCAAGACCTACACTAATATTCCTGATGAATATAAATGTAACAATTCTCAACAAGATACTAGCAAACTGAATTTAACAGTGTATTAAAAGGATCTTACATCATAATCTAGCGGAATTTATCCCTGGGATGTGAGGATGTTAAATCAATAAATGTGATACACCACTTTAACATAGTGAAAGATAAAAATCATATGATCTTCTCAATTAATACAGGAAAAGCATTAGATAAAATGCTATACCCTTTCATAATAAAAACTGTCAACAAATTTGGCATTGAAGAAACAACTCAACACAGTAACAATCATGTATGAAAAGCCCACAGCTGAATCATGCTCATCACTGAACAGCTGAAAGCTTTCTCTCTAAGATCAGGAACAAAACAAAGGTCAGCACTCCTATCATTCTTCTTGAACATACTACTAGAATTCTAGCTGGAGCAAACATAACATAAAGGGGGGAAAGGGTATCAAATTTGGAAGGTAAGAAATAAAATAGTAGATAATATGATTTTATATATGGAAATCCTAAAGACTCAACCATACAACTGCTAACACTTGTCAAGTAATTCAATAAAATAGCAGGGTAGAAATAAATCAAAATATAGAAATCATTTGTGTTTCTATACACTAAGAACAAAATATCTTTTAAAAAAGGCCCATTCACATTAGCATAAAAACAATCACCAAGTAGATAAAACATCTGTAAACTGAAAACTATAAGACTCTGATGAAAAAGATTAAAGACACAAACAAATGAAAACAGACAACTGTAACTGAACAACAATAAATTTTTTAAAAATCAGTTTTTAAAATATTCTCTTTAAGGTATACAAATAATAAAATGGTAAAATATTTAAAAAGAAAACATATGTTCATAATTCAAAAGAATAAATATTGTTAAAATGTATATAATATCCTAAGCTATCTATAGGTCAATGCTATTCTTTTTATTTAATATATTTTCTTTTTTTTTAAAGCTTGTGAATTCTTTTTCTTTTCTTTTGTTTTTTTTTATATTTTATTTATTTTTAGAGAGGGAAGGGAGGGAGAGAGAGAGAGAGAGAGAGAGAGAGAGAGAGAGAGAGAGAGAGAAACATCAATGTGCGGTTGCTGGGGCTTATGGCCTGCAACCCAGGAAGGTACCCTGGCTGGGAATCGAACCTGGGACACTTTGGTTCCCAGCCCATGCTCAATCCACTGAGCTACGCCAGCCAGGGCTTCATTTAATATATTTTCTTGATTATGCTATTATGGTTGTCCCATTTTTTCTACCCTCTATTCCCCTCTGCCCTGCACCTCCCACCAGAATTATCCCCTTTGTTCATGTCCATGGGTTGTGCATATAAGCTTTTTGGCTTCTCCATTTCCTATATATTTTTAACCTTCCCCTGTCTATATTGTATCTAACATCAATGCTTTTTGTTCCCTGTACCTTTCCCCCCATTTTCCCCCTCCACCTTCCCACTGATAACATGCCATGTGATCTCTATTTCTGTGAATCTGTCCCTGTTCTAGTTGTTTGCTTAGTTTATTTTTGTTTTTGTTTTTCTAGGTTCAATTGTTGATAGCTGTAAGTTTGTTGTCATTTTAATGCTTGTATTTTTTTATCTTTTTCTTAGATCAAAATTCCAATAGTATTTTTTCACAAAAACAGAAATGATAATCCTAAAATTTGTATAGAACCACAAACCTCAAATAACTAAAGCAATCCCAAGGAAGAAAAATGAAGCTGGAAATATCACATTTCCAAATTTCAAACTATAATACAAAGCTATAGTGCTATAAAAATAGACACACAGACCAATGGAACAGAATTGCCAGCCCAGAAATAAACTCCCATGCATACAGTCAACTAATATTTGACAAAGGAACCAAGACTATTAAATGGGACAAAGATAGTCTCTTTGATAATGATTGCTGGCAAAACATGTAGAAAAATAAAATTTTACCTCTTTCTTATAGCACTCATAAAATTAATTCAAAATGGATTAAAGACTTAAGTGTAAGACCTAAAACCATCAAACTCCTAGAAGAAAGTATAATGAAAAAGCTCGGTAGCTCTTAGTGAAGTTGAAACTAGAACAGGGATAAAAATTTGCCATAGATGTGATTAAAAGTGTAACATTTAACAATATTTTAGGGGCAGTATATGGGCTGATATGGTAGATTCCAACCCAGATTAGTCAGAGACATCCCTAGGGCTGTGATCAATATACTGTAAACAGAAGTAGGTAAAGAGAGTTGACAAAAACCCTTCGAGCTACTTTGAACCTTCAGCTAAGGGGGTTTCAGAGAAATAGTCTCTTCCTGGCAATACTAGCCTCACAGATTATAGGGCAGCCACAAAGGCTGAGGGTGTCTCAGCATGTGAAACTAGAGAGCAAAGAAGACTCTCCAGTAACCCAAAATGGTGACAGCAGGCTGCGAAGCAAGAAGGAAGCCCCCACAGTTTGGAATGAAAATGGAATACAAGCAGCTTTCCAAAATGTTAATAAGACTTGAATCCTAGGCCATATCAACCTTTAAAACACTTAAGTCCTGTGTTGAACAAAATGAAAGTGGCATTTTAACAAGCCTAGATCTCAACAACCAGGTGTACTGACTCAGCCCTGACTCTAAGAGACTACCAGAAGGGAGCTTTGCTCTTTCTGGAGACAGATATTACTTACTTCAGTCCCTACTATTTTTTTTTTTATAAAATTGTTCAACAACTAAAAATCAAAAGACACAACAAGCAAAAAAAAAAAAAAGTCAATGGAAGGAGAAGAGGAGGCTCTGATTTTGGAATGAGCAAAACTTTAAATTGACTATGATGGAACATTAAAGTGAAAACAGTGAACAATTGGTATAAAGATATGATAATTTCAGCAGAGCCATGAAGATAATGAGAAATAATCCAAAAAATGAACAAAAAAGGTTATGAAAAATTAAATATCAGTCTAGGAGGTTAAGAGCAGACTGCATATGGTAAAGAATAGGATAGGGAAACTTAAAGACAGGTAAAAAGAAAATACACACCTGAAACAGAAAGAAAAAAAATTTAAAAAGAACAGATTGTTCAATTTCTGTAAAAAAAATTAGTCTATCATATGCATAATTCATATCCAAGAAGGAAATGGCAAAAAAATGGGATGGAAATATTTCAAGAGATAATGGCTGAGAACATTTCCAAATATTAACCCATATATCAAAACATTCAATAAACATAAGACAAAATAATGGAATCAGATCAAATTGCTGAAAACCAAGTATAAAGAATATTAAAAGCAGGCAGAAGAAAAGGTCATACAGAAAGACAATAATATGAATGATTGCTGACCAGTCTTTAATAAAAATGCAAGTTAGAAAGAAAATTGGTTAATATCTTTAAAGTTCTAAAAGAAAAATAAAGCAGAGAAATGATAGAGATGTATATCCATTAAAAATATTCTCCATATTTGACAAGGAAATAAATACTTTCTTAGGCATACAAAAGCTAAGAGAATAGTGTACAACAGACCCACACTGATATATGACTAAAGAAGTTTTTTGAGATGAAGGTAATAAACACAGATAGGACCCTAGATTTTCAGGAATAAATGGAGAGCACCAGAAAAGATAAACATCTGAGAAAATAGAAACAATCTGCTGAGTCAATGGTCAATAGACCATTGACTATTTAAGGAAAAAAATCATCATAATATATTGTATGTGGTTTGTATTATAGAGATATGTATTCTCTACATATATTTTATATTCCCAAATGACGTAAGGTCTTAAATACATGTGTATTCATCTAGCAAGTTGTCACATTCAGAGAGACCCAGCATGGTGGAGGAGAAGCAGCAAAACCTCAGCCCAGGACCAAACTGGAATTACAACTAAATTATAGAAAGATCACCATGAATAACCAACTGAACACTAGCTGGAGAGTAGTCTTATAACCATGGACAGATGGAAGAAGCCACATAACCACAATAAGACTGATAGGGAGTTCAGAGGAAGTTCAAGATAGCTGGCTGGGCTGCATCAGGCAGCAGTTGAAGTTCTGTAGGAATGTTTCAGGGGCAAGAGTTCCCCCTGAAAAGTGTGGGGTCTAAACTGAAACTGGGCTCCCTGGCCTAAGCAAAAGAGCTGGGAAGGGAACTCAGATAACATCCAGCTATGAAAAGTAGCGGGATTTCTCTCTGCTAGGGAGAGAGGCTACAGACACAGAGAGCCTCTCAAAGGGCCAAAGCAAACAATTTCATTTGCAGCCACTTACCCTGAGCTCTGGCAGATGGAGAGAAGAGTGGACTAGAGACACTTGAGGATAGTCTGGGGTTGGTGGGTCTGTGGAGAGAACTGAAGGAACAGCTGTCAGGATCCCTGTGTTGAGTCATTCCCTGTACTGCAGAAGCCATCTTTCTCAAGCAGAGCATTCCCCTCAAAGCAGTGTCTGCCTCAAGGGAAGCAATAGCCTTGCCTGTAGGAATTCCTTTGCCCCACCCTGTGGAGCTTAAGCTGGGCTGCTGAATACAGCTGAAGGGTGTTACATCAATGATTAAGTTCAACAGCTAAAATGGATCTCTGGGAGATATGAGACTTTAGCTGACCCTCACCTGGGCCTGGTGTTGGTGAAAGATGGACTTGGTGCTGAGTCTGGTTCTTTCTGCACACCAACAGACCCAGCAGACATAACCACAAGCTGTGGATTGCTGATAGCTCCAAACAGGTTGCCCAGGGCCAGTCACAAGCAGTGTTTGACAAAGGTCTGAACCAGAGTCTTTGCAGATCTACCTAATATAAAGAAGTAGCCAAAAATGGAAAGACAAAGAAACAGACCCCAGATGAACTTGATGAACTGGAGGCAATTAACTTATTAGAAAAAGTTTAGAGTAATGATTATAAGGATATTCAACAGCACAAAAAATGGCATAGAAACCATAAAAAAGGTCCATTCAGAAATAAAGAATGCAATATCTATAATACATTGGAAGGAATAAGCAGTAGGTTAGATGAAACAGAGGATTGAATTAGCAATTCGGAAGACAAGGTAGGATAAAAACAACCCAAGCTGAGCAGGAGAAAGAAAAAAGAAATTTAAAAAATAAAGAGAGCTTAAGAACAATTTGGGATGACACGAAGTGTACAACACCCACCACATGGGAATACCAGAAAGAGAAGAAAATGAGCAAAGGATTGAGAACATATTTGAAGAAATAATGACTAAAAACATCCTTAATCTGATGAAGGAAAAAGACATAATTCCAGGAAGATCATAGAATCCTAAAAAAGTTGTACCCAAAGAGGCCTACGTCAAGACAAATTAAAATTAAAATGGCAAGTCTTAAAGACAAGGAGAGAATCCTAAAAACCACAAGAGTAAAGCAGGCAGTTACATACCAGGGAGAACCAATTAGGCTGTCACCTGATTTCTCAAGAGAAACATTTCAGGTCAGAAAAGAATGGTGTGAAATATTCAAAGTGATGAAAGCAAGAACCTACAACCAGGATTATCATTTAAAATTGAAGGAGAAATAAGGAGGTTCCTAACAAGAAAAAGTTAAAGGAGTTTGTTAACACCATACCAGTACTACAATAAATGTTAAAGTGTTTGCTTTAAGAAGAAACTGAAGAAGAAAGAAAAAAGAAACAAAGGAGATAGTCTAACAATAAAATGGCACTACATATGTATCTATCAATGCTCACTTTAAATGTAACTGGCTTATATGGTTCAACCAAAAGACATAGGGTAGCCTAATGGATAAGAAAACAATACCCATATATATGCTGCCTCCAAGAGACACACTTCAGATTAAAGGATACACAAAGATTAGAAGTAAAGGATTGGTGGCCCTGGCTGGTGTAGCTCAGTGGATTGAGCACAGGCCTGTGAACCAAAGCATCACTGGTTTGATTCCCAGTCAGGGCACATGCCTGGGTTGCAGGCCATATTCCCAGTATGGGGTGTGCTAGAGGCAACCACACATTGGTGTTTCACTCCCTCTCTTTCTCACTTCCTTCCCCATCTCTCTAAACTAAATAAATAAAATCTTTAAAAAATACTTTAAAATTCTACAATTTATAAAAAAAGTAAAGAATTGGAAAAAGATATTTCATGCAAATGGAAAGAAAAAAGTGAGGTAGCAGTTCTTATATCCGACAAAATAGACTTTAAAAATGAGGCCATAGTAAGGGACAAAGAAGGACACTACATAATGACTCAGGGGACTATCCAACAGGAGGAAACAAGCCTAGTAAACATGTGGGCACCCAACATAGGAGCACCTAAATATGTAAAACAAATCATGACAAACATAAAGGGAGAGATCAACAGAGTTCAGTCATAGTTGGGGATTTTAATAACCCATTGATTTAAATGGATAGATCTTCCAGATAGAAGATCAACAAGGAGACAGTGGCATTAAATGACACGCTAAATCAAATGGATTTAACTGATATATTCAGAGCATTTCACAACAAAACAGCAGAAAAGACACTTTTCAAGTGCACATGGAATGTTTTCCTGGATAGACAACATTAGGATACCAAACTAGTCTCAATAAATTTAAGAAGGTTGAATCATATAAAACTTCTATGACCACAATGCTATGAAACTAAAAATCAGTCACAAGAATAACACTGAAAAATACACAAATACATGGAAGATGCTAAATAACACACTATTAAATAATGAATGGGTCAACAATAAGATCAAGGAAGAAATTCAAAGAACCTTGAAACAAATGAATAAGAGGACACAACAACTGAAAATCTGTGGGACATAGAGAATGCAATCCAAAGTGGAAAATTCATAGCATTACAGGCTTATCTAAAAAAAAAAAAAAAAAAAAAACAACAAGAAAAAAGTTCAAATGAACAATGTAACTTTACACTTAAAGCACCTTGAAAAAGAACAACAAACAAACTCCAAATTGAGTAGAAGGAAGGAAATAATAAAGATCAGAGGAAAAAATAAATAAAATAGAGTCAAAAGAATGATACCAAAAAAATAAATGAATCCATGAGTTGGTTATTTGAAAAGATAAACAAGATTGACAAGCCTTTAACCAGACTCATCAAGAAAAAAAAAGGAACTGAAATAAATAAAATCAGAAATGAAAGAGAAGAAACATCAACTGATACCTAAAAATACATAAGACTGTAAGAAAATATAAACAGCTATATGCCAACAAACTCGACAACCAGAACAAAATTGATTAATTTCTAGAGACATATAATCTTCCAAAACTAAATCAGGATAAATCAGAGAATATGAATAAATAGATTGCACCTAATGAAAATAAAGCAGTAATCAAAAAACTCCCAACAAAAAAAAAGCCCTCAACTGGATGGCTTCAGGGTGAATTTTACCAAATATTCTGAGAAGAATTAGCACCTCGCCTTCTCAAACTATTTCAAAATTCAAGAGGAAGAAAGGCTTCCAAGCTCTTTGTAGAAGGCCAACATTATTCCAATCCTAAAACCAGATAAAGACACTACAAAAAAGTATAGGCCAACATGACTATTGAACATAGATGATAAAATCCTCAACAAAATATTAGCAAACAGAGTACAGCAAAATATCAAAAAGGTCATATACCATTTCGAGTGGGATTTATTCTAGGTATGCAAGGTTGGCACAATCAATATATGCAGTAAAAGCATTTGATAAAATCCAACACTCTTTTATGATAAAAACTCAGCAAAGTGGAAATAAAAGGAACATAGACAAACCCACTGCCAGCATCATTCTCAACAGGCAAAAACTATCAGTGGTCCCCTTAAGATCAGGAGCAAGACAGGGATGTCCTCTTTCACTTCTCTCATTCAATGTAGTACTGGAAGTCATAGTCACACCAATTAGACAGCAAGAAGAAATAAAACATATCTGGATTTGAAAGGAAAAAGTAAAACTTCTTTATTTGCAAATGTGTTTATTTGCAAATGACATGATATTGTTCACAGAGAACCCTGAAAACTCCACCAAGAAACTACTAGAACTAATTTAAAAACTCAGCAAATTAGCAGGATACAAAATAAATATCCGGAAATCAGTTGCATTTTTATATGCCAATAACAAACAGAAAGGGAAATTAAAAAAATAATCCCATTTACAGTTGCTTCAAGAAGAATAAAATACCTAGGAGTAAACCTAACCAAGGACGTAAAAGACCTGTACTCAGAAAATTATGACACTGAAAAAGAAAGTGAGGAAGACACAAATGGGTAGAATGACATACAGTGAGTGTGATTAGGAAGATTTAGCATCATTAAAATGTCCATACTACCCATAGCAATCTATAGATTCAAAGCAATTCCCATCAAGATTCCAATGTGGTATGTCACAGAACTAGAACAAATAAATCAAAAATTTATATGGAACCACAAACATTCATGCATAGCAACAGTGATCCTGAGAAAGAAGAACAAAGTTGGAGAATCACACTACCTCATATCAAACTATACTGTAAGACCACAGTCATCAAAACAGCATGTTACCGGCATAAAAACAAACACATAGCTCAATGGAACAGAATGGAGAACTCAGAAATAAATACACACCTTTATAGTAAATTAATATTTGACAGAGGAAGCAAGCATATACAGTGGGCTAAAGATAGTTAATCAAGAAATAGTGTTGGGAAAATTGCATAGGTACATGCAGAAAAATGAAACTAGATCACCTTCTTACACCACACACATGAATAAATTCAAAATGGATCAAAGCCTTAAGTGTTAGATCAAAACCATAAAAATCTTAGAACAAAACTTAATCAGCAAAATCTTGGACATTGCTCATAGCAATATTTTATTAGATATATCTTCCCAGGCAAAGGAAACAAAAGAAAAAATAATGAAATGGGAATACACCAAACTAAAAAGTTTTTGCACAGCAAAGAAAATTATCAACAAAATAAAAAGACAACCCACAGAATGGGAGAACATATTTGCCAATATATCTGACAAAGGCTGAATATCCAAAATCTATAAAGATCTTATAAAACTCAACACTTAAAACAAATAAACAACCCAATTTTAAAAAAATGGGCAAAGGACCTGAATAGGCACTTCTCCAAAGGGGACATACAGATGGCCAATAGACAAATGAAAAGATGCTCAGCATCACTAATCATCATAGAAATTCAAATTAAAACCACAATGAGATGCCATCTCACACCTGTCAGAATGGCTATCAACAATAAATCAGGATATGGAGAAAGAGAAACCCTTTTGCACTGTTGATGGGAATGCAGAATGATGTAGCCACTGTAGAAAGCAGTATGGAGATCCCTCAAAAATGAAAAATGAATCTGCCTTTTCACCCAGTGATCCCACTTCTGGGAATAGATATGAAGGAACTTCAAATGCTAATTTAAAAGGACATATGCAGCCCTATGTAGTTGCGGCGTTATTTACAATTGTCAAAAATTGAAACCATCCAAGTGCCATCCAAGTGCCAACCATCATGTCCACCATAGATGAGTGAATAAAACAATTATGGGGCATTTACACAATGGAATACTACTTGGCCATAAAGAAAGTTCAATCTATAGGAACAGTATGGATGGAGCTGAAGAACATTATACTTAGTGAAATAAGCCAGTCAGAGAAAGATAATTACCATATGATTTCACTCATATGTGGAATCTAATAAACAAACTGAACTAACAAGCAAAATAAAGACAGACTCACAGATGGAGAGCAGGATGACAGCTAAGGGAGTTGGGGGAGGTTACAGGGTGGTAGAATTGAGCAAAAAGAAAAAAGGACTCATGGACATGGACAACAGTGTGGTGATTACAGAGGGAAAGAAGGTCTAAGGGGTCTAAATGAAGAAAATACAGTATTTTTTTTAAAGTAAAAGCATTCAAATATTCTAAATAAATTCTTACTAGATGCTACAATAAAATTTTTTCACATTCATTCAACAAATGTTTATTTCTTTCAAATATGTGGCAAGTAATGTGCATCTTCTAGAAATAATATATCAGCATTTGACACATTTCCCCCCAAATGACTCTGAGTGTTCTTCTATAAAGTGGTCCTCCACCACAGAATCACCCCAAAATTCCCTCTGGATTACATTAGATGCTTCTCAACAATGATGGACAGAGCCCCTCTCTGCTATCCCTGCCTTCTTATCCCTGTTTTAAGCTTTCATTATTGGACATATGCTAGAACTTTTATAGGTTCAGGGGCAACTGGTGTTCGGGGGTTGTGACAACCATTCATTTTCAAAAAGGCCAGATGCCATATGCTCCCCTTATTATGTACTCCATAAATAGACTCCTTGCTTTTCATTGGGATATCATCTCCATGAACTACTGGTCTGGGATTTTATGTCCAGAACAGAAAGTAGCCACTGAGGCCTTTGTTTTTCTTTAGTTCATTAAAAATAATATTCTTCTTTCTGACTAGTAAGTATAAAGCACTCAAGTTAAATATAATTACTCTGTGCAAAGAAAAAAATAGATAAGTTTACCCTAAAACAAAAATCAGCCCCCCAAATTATCACATAAAATTATAACTATAAATGCTATCCAGTGAACAAAATCTAAGTAATAAATGTTTTGAAAATATGTTGGAGATAAGACTAAAATGCTTCCTGGTAAGGGCCAAAGATGGCTCATTGAATGGTTCCTGTCTATATAAAGTGTAGCTAATATAAAACAATGTAAATGGAATTGTACATAATGGAGACTTTTTATAATAGAGGTTAATTTTATGTAATATGTAGGAGAGAAAAAGAGAATTGTGCACACCAATTTTTTTGTATCTTTACAAAACTGTTCAGGGATGCCAGCCAAATACTTTGACTTCAAAAATGAGTATTATTTATTTAGATTAAAATACAGTTGAAGATAATAATTTTTCAAATAATGCCAGCTCCACCTATGTAGTCCCTTAAAAACACTTAAATTTCATGCACATTATGTAGCACACATTATACTCTTCAAATAACTAGAATTGATTATTGTGTCACACTTAGTTTCCAGGATAAAATAATATTTTAAAAATCTCATTTCTATGATCCAGTCTGGATTTAAATGTGATTGACTAACAAATTGATTTTCAAAATCTGTATGATAAATTGGTAAAATGAAGTTCCTAAATCTATGAAATAAAAGAACAAGCCCTATACTTACATTGACCCTGCCAAATATCCTGTAAGACTATAAGATGAACTTCAAACTCTTTCTGTGTATGTTTCTCTCTCTCTCTTTCTCTCCTCTCTCTCCCTACCCTGCCAAATACCCCACTATAAATACCCTACTAATAATTACCATGATAATTATGAAGTTATAATGAATCACAAATGAGCATATAACCCAGGCAGGCTGTCTTATTTTGTGTAATAACAATCTGTATTTTTACAACAATGTACTTAAAAAGATATAGTATACCTAATGTTTATTTTGAGATTTAATTATTTAATTAATGAGAGAACTGGTCAAATGTCACAATGAGTTTGAAAGAGAATTCAACAGACCACACTTTTATAGATTAATCAAGAGTACCTAAATGAAATTACAAACTGATACAATGCTTTTTTTTTTTTTTTTTTTTCAGAAGGAGGAGGAACATCACTTGCCCCTATATTGGACAGAATTCATTTGGAAGTGGAAAATAATTATTTTCATTGCTATTAGTTATCTGTAAGTTAGAGAGTTGGAGAATAGCTCAAAAATAATGAAAGGTGCAAACCGCACAATACATAGCTTTCTGTTGTTGAAGCAACCCAGTAATCACTTCAATCCATTTCAGTGTTTGCCACAATTTTTTGTCATCATACCTTCGATGAGCACTCATTTCCTTAACTTCTCCATATTGGCTACACAAGATAATAATTGACAGCAGTGAGGACAGGAACAGGGAAACCACGAAAGTGGAAGGTGTAGATCATGAGTTGATGTTTGTGTGGAATTATTGAAGAAGGGGATAAGGGGAGCCTTTTTAAGTTCCAATCAATACGATCATCTTCCCAAAACATGTACCTATCCTCCTTTCCCTCCATATCAGAAGCTCAGTATATCTCTCACTAAACAAAAATCAGCGGAATAGGGAAAATTCTTCTAGATTGGAAAGGCTACAGCTCCTTTTTCAGAAGAGGCTGCAGCTCATGACACAGAATCCATAAAGAAAAAGGGGGGAAAAACACAAAACAAAAAATGACTAATTAGGTAATTAAACAACATGGCAAACAGTTTTGAAGCATAAAAATGGTAAGGCATCTCACCAATCATAGAGTTGCCAACACATGCCTTTTGGAGTTTTCTGGCTTGACAAGGAAATGAAGATTCTTTCAGCAGCATAATTCTTCACATCCAGACAGAACAATGACAAAGGAGGGAAAGGACCTTGACATAATTCTCAAGCCTGTTTCTTCTTCTCACTACATTCCCAGACTAAGCAATTCCTACATATTTTTGTCTTTCTTTTTTTATCTTGCAGTCTGATTAATCACAGTAAGAGAAGTAGAAGGCACAGTGTGTAGAACTGTTAATAAATATCTAAGGTGTCAGCACCAGGTCACATATATATTTGAGAGTAATGTGAGGAAATTACCTAAAATGAAAATTTGAATCCCTAAAATTTTGGATTTTTCACTTTCCCTTTCATGAGGCAGTTCAGGTCAGACAATGAAATATACACTGTTCTGAAAATCGGAAGACTGTTTTCTAATCCAGGCTATGTCACTAAGATATATGACACAGCTGACCTTCAGTTTTTTATTCTATAAAATGAGCCCGTTAGATTTTATTATTTATGAAGCCTTTTTCATCTTTTAAATATAGTCATAGAAGAATACCTTATTTAATACAGTCTTGACAGTATTACTAAAGTTTTTAAAGAGAATATGGCAAGGTTAAATCTAAGAAAAAGAAATTAGAAGTGATAAAGAAATAGCTTATTTGAGAATTGTAGAACTAAATAGAAGTGGCTTTTCTTAATTGGATGCATCTAAGTCTATAGAATACTGTGTGTGTATGTGTGTGTGAGTTGGATTTTACTTGATCAATTTAGCCTCTTTGTATAATATAATTTTAATGAATTATATTACAAACATAAAGTTATATCATTAGCATTGAGATGACAGAACTCTCCAACACCTTAATTAGTAAGGGAATACTGAAAACAAGAAGGAGTAAACTCTGCCATCAGTACAATAAAAGCAGTGTCCAATGACTCAATATCAAATGAGTTTGAAGGCTATAAAATGCACATAGTATGCATACAATCTGTACATATAAATTACTCTTTGACTAAACAGTCAAAACCAAAAAAGTACACTTACCAACATATATTTTCTGTAATATCTGTCACTATATATTACCTAACAGGAGAACTAGATTATATCAAATTAGGCAGAAATATAGGGGGCTTATAAATTGGTTCCCAATGCAGTAACTTCCAAAATGTCCTTTGTTAACCATAAAATGAATATTTCAAAATTAAAAAGATACACATATTTTCTGGTATCCTCTTCTATTACTAAAATAATTTACACTACTCTTTCTAAACATTTTTATTCTGAAACACTTATAGCCTCACAAGAAGTTGCAAAAATTTTGTAGAGAATTCCTTGTACCTGTCACCCAGCCTCCCCCAATGGTGACATGAATAACAAAAATGCATTATCACAATGCATAGCACAATTTACTAGTCTTCAATGTTATTCAGATTTCAACAATTTTTGCAGGCACTCAAATTTTGTGTATTTTTCTTGCATTAATTTTTGTCTCAGAGATAGTGCATCAAACTTTCCTTTTACTCTGTACTAATTTGAAATCCTAATAGTTAAAATTACATTTTCATTTTCATGTCATGAATATTCCATATGCTATATGGGCGTAAAATGAATGTCTAAGCATAGAATCAGCTGTTTGAGAAGCAATGACTAATATTTAGCTTACCGAAGGAGATTCATAAGATATTATAACTGAGCAAACACCACACTAGACAATAAGAGAAATAGAAAAACCCATAAAAGTAGTTTCCTAATCAACCATGAACATGTATAATATGGCAGGGAAATACAATTGTAAAAAAAATAAAATATAGTAAAATTAAATTAACAGCAGAGACTGAGAATAGCCTGGGTGAGGGAGATGTATACAAAAAGTGCTCTTATGTTCACAGGGAGTTTGACCTGTGATCCCTTCTCCAGCCAACCAAGAAATATGAAATTATAAATCTAGTTCACTTTCTCAATTCAAATACTCTCTGGCCCTTTACTCTTGACTAGAAATTCCGATAACATTAATTTTCTCACAGCAATTTAGAAACATACTCTAAAATATTTTTTTTTCTTTTTACAGATTAGTGTCCCTTTCAAGAATACTAAACATTCAGAACAAGGATAAATGTTGCGTTGAAAAAAATCTGTTGTTTTCTTTTATAGTTGGTAGGTAAATTGGTTGATTCATTTCTGGTAAGTGTTCTAACTCAAACAATGTATACAGCCTTGCCAAAAACAAAGTTGATTCTTCATTGGGAACTTAGGATGCATTTGACTTTCCTTACCCCAAGGTCCAACCTTTAGTTGGTAAGGCTGAATATTAGGAATTGCCCCCAATTTAAAACTATCTGAAAACCATAAGCACAATGCTTGACAGAAACAAGGGCAGACAAATGACAATTAACATATTTTTTAAATTACTCTTGCTTAAAATTTTACTTGGCTTGAAGAGCTTGTTCTTAAAATTGTACTTGTCTTAAAGAGTTGTTCACACTAAAGTATTATAGTGAAGATTTTGCATTACTCAGTTTTAGCCAGAGGTGTAAGTAGTAACAGCTTAGAAGACAGTAATGAGTCAAGTTGCAGTTTAGCATAGTGGGTACGTGTGGAGCTCTGGAATTGGATCTCCTGTGCTACAATCTTGATTCCCCAAGAGGTGCTACACAATTTGCTTAACCTTTGTTAAGCTTCAGTTTTTCATCTTTAAATTGGCAGAAATAGTCATAGAAACCTATGGTAGGTTTGATGCCATAACGGGTAAATCTCAAAATGTCAGTGGGTAAACCAATTAAAACATCTTTTGTTCCTGCTACAATCTACGTTCCAGGCTGAATGTCTTTTATGCCAGTGGGTTCTTTTTATCTGTGGTTCCATCTTCTTTAGCACATAGATCCCAGAGGCTGCAGTGTATGTGTGTGTGTGTGTGTGTGTGTGTGTGTGTGTGTGTTTGGGGGTGTGTTTGTTGGGGGAAGAGGTGGGGCCATTTCCACCTCTTTCCAGCCAGCTGGAAATAGAAAAGAACACGGAGGGCCATGCATGAAAGGTGTGTATAGTCCTGGACTAAAAACCAAAAAAGATCACAGACAGGTTTGAAGTCAGTCACAAAGTTGTAGATAACTGCAAACGAGACAATGAAATATAATCAGAAGTAAAGAAACCAAGTTGGTGAATGTCTACTAGCTCTGCCAAACTCCTGTATCTCAAGGATTCATGTGAGATTTAAAAAGGATTAAAACATGTGAAACCCTTGAGATTAGGTCTTGCAACATAACAAATATGATCTGTTTTTCACATTGTTTATTACTACTTTTTTATAATCTAAAGTAGTAGCTATATTTCACAATCAATTCTAAAACTTCAGGCTTCTACAGAAAACTCAGTTACTCTTTACTCAGTTACTATTCAGGAGAACAAAATGCCTATAACATCACTGAAAATTCAGTTAGCAAGGTATTCATTCAGCAGCTTGGCTTTTAATGTTTAGGGAAACCTATATATCTTGATTAATTCAAAGAAATTATAATATATTTAAATATCTATATGAAAAATATTACCACAGTCATGTGAATCCTTCAATGCAACAAAATGGAACCCCCACTATTCCTATTATCTCTGCTCTTAGATCCTAATTTTTTTTTCTTAAATTGATAGCACTTAAATTAGATACTTCATTTTGTCAGAATTGCCTTGTGACTCAAAGGATAATTATTTCCCCATCCAATTTTTTAAAATTAATTTTTGCAGTACTTTTTGAGTTTGTATTTTTCTGACATACCTCTCTATCTTGAGTTTAGCATTTTGAGGTCAAGGAATATATATATCTATATATCTATATCTATATCTATATAGATATATATAAAACTTTTCTACAACTACAAGAACAGGAACTAGGTTTTGGCAAATACCTAATAGTTGCCAGAAATTTGAGTGCAGAGCCTATGTGTTTTTTGTTTTTTTGTTTTTCTTTTTCTGTTTTTCTAACATGTTGCATTATATGTTGTAAGGGTCCTCTAAGTTCTTGCTTACGTGCTTCTTTGTATCTCGGCTACAAATGGTCAAGAACACACATGGAGTCTGATTACCACCTGATGTAGCTTGTGGGACCTTGGGCAAACTATCCACACTTTCTAAGCTTTAATCTGTTCCTTTGTAATTGGAGGAAGCAGTAGTACCTACCTGTGAAGTTTGAGGTTAGTATAAAGTAAAATGACCTGAGCAGGTAATAACTATTCATAATATTACATTATTATTATTAATGTTATTGTTATTCATAGTAAGCGGTTGTGGGTTCTTAAGATAAGGAGGATGATACATGTAAATAGATAGAAGGAAAAGTGTTCAGACTGGGGTTAAATCAATCAGGAATGCTTGAATCTCCAGCCTGGATAGCCTCAGTCTAGCAGCAGAGTGAGGCAAACCATCACTTTTTAGTTTCCCAAAGTCTTTTCATTTCCAAAATCACTGTTAAGGCACATTGGGGAACTGTTAGTAGGCAGGCCAACAACTAGGAAATTTTAAGAGTTAAAGATGACTCATTTTTCTCCCCCTAGAGAAAAAGAGATAGAGCACATAGAGAGGAAGCACTTCTTTCCTTAACCTGGTTTTAAATAATCTCATGAAAACAACAAGCAAAGTCTCTATGTGTGCTGTCGTTTGATAGAGGCAATGATTCTTCATCAGTATTATCTCAAGAAATAAAATCCTGTGGAAGGAATCTTATATAATCAACCTGTCTGAATTTTGAACCGGTCACTCTGACTGGTTCCGCTAACGACCTGCAGCAAGAGTGGCCATCAGGAGTCTGAGTATTATTGAATTGGTAAAATGTATTAAAACCAGCATAAGAGTCCTTAGCCCACTGGGGAGAGCTCAAAAAATGAGCAAAGTTTTCCTTCTAAACTTTAAGACTCCTTAAATTTCAACATTCGAGGTAGCCCTGAAAGGATATTTTTCTAAATTATGTTTTTCACCTTTAAATAAAAGATGATTTATTTCTGCTATTTCCTTCAAGCTGTTTTCCCCCATCACATAATTTTTGACCTTGTAAATGTGGCAAAAGCATTGTGAACAAATCTATAGGTAGTTCTAGAATGAAATACAGCAATATGTGGAAGTTCGTTCTAAGTAGTGGTCTTTTTGACTGGGCGTGCTTAGGATAGAAGGCTGCCATTTTTTCAAAATTTGTTTCTCAGGCATTTTCTGAGGCTCACATATCAAATTGAATTAAAAATCCATAAAGAAGCCTTTTGGCTAACTTAGGTAAAAAAATGAAAGCATAAATAAGTTAAATAAAAGTAAATTGAGAAGAAATACAATGAGGACAGTGTTGATTTACTTACACATATGGATCTTCTTGAGTGTGTATGGTCCTCTTGAAATACACAAACTTTAGTTTCTCCTTCATTTCTATGACCCAAGGGGAAGGAACAACTGTATAAGCTTATTTTAGGAATTCAGAGGCAGACTTTTGTATTATAATTAAATATAGTGCATGAGAGGAAAGTGGGCAGTATTTGCCTATTTTTCCCATGAACAGAGAAGGACACCTGGCTCTCACTGAGCCTAACCATGCAGGTATAAAAAGATTTGGCTCAAACCATCCTACAGTGAGGGAGGAAGATGCTAGTTGATGATTTTACATGTTGATGATTTTCCATCTCTTCAGTGGGATTCTTCCAGTGCCAATCTCTGAAAAGGCTGAAAAGCTCTGAAACAGATCTCCCCAGAAATGCAGCTGAGAAAGAGAAAAATCTGGAGCTTACCCCTTTCTTCATCTGTTTTGCATCTATGTTTCAGCCATCAAGGAGGCACAAGTGCTGTGCCTCTGGCTCAGAGGGCGCAAACTGCGGATCACCTACGCTGCCCTTTTACTCCAACCCCTGTGTACACTGCCCCAGGCATTCTGAAAGCACCAGGTCATGCTAAAATGTAAAGAATTAATATCTCCTCACAGATTTCCACTTTAACTGGTTTTCAGTACTGAAATAAATGCCCCTGGAGTAGAACAAAATGGGGAAAAATAAAGTAAAGGCTATCATACGGGGTCAGTTTAGGGATTTGAACCAAGAAAGAATGAAAGGAGAGAGAGAGAGAGAAGGGGAGGGGAGGGGAGGGGAGGGGAGGGGAGGGGAGGGAAGGGAAGAATTAAACAAAGGAAGAATTAAAGAAAAGAAAGAGAAGGAAAAAAAGAAAGGTCCTAAACTGTCAATTTCACTACAAGGAATATATAATCTCATGAATGGTATTTAAAAAGGTGACACATCAGGAATACAAGAACAGTAACTATAATCAGTTTGAAAAACAGAGAAGAAAACTGAGACCCAGAGAGGCAAAGACCCAAAGTCAAGGGCAAGAGAAAATTGAAACTAAGTCCCAGCTCTCCACTCTTGCAGAGGAGCATACTTGCTGGAGTTCTTTCTCTAGGAGCCAGAATATCACAGTGCTCAAGAATTCGGTTCTTTCAGTTGGAGAAAAACGGGGTTAGAAATGCTGGTCAGCCATGTACAAATTGCTTAACCTTTAAAGCCTTGCTGCTCAAAAGAAGATTCAGAGGCCAAAAATAGCAGCATCACCTGGAGGCCTGTTAGAGCTATAGGATTTCAGGCCCTACCGCAAAACAACCTACTGGGAAACCTCACTTTAACAAGACTCCCAGTGTTTGGCGTGGCCCTCAAAGTTTGAAAAGTACCACTTAAGATCAGTGATTCTCAGTCCTGGGTTTTCATTAGAATCACCTGGGAAGTATTAGCCACTACTAATAATGCCTGGGCTTCACCAAGAGAGGTTCTCTTTAATAATGCTTGGGCATCAGCTTCCGCCTGTCTTACAGAGTTAGTAGGTGATTTCAATCATATAACTAATATAGAGGGACCATGTGCCTGGATGATTATCAGCTCTTCCCTCCTACAGGTTTTCTTAAGGATCACATGGAGTATCATTCATACCAGCACAGACCACATGTTCACAAATGTTGTATTTTTCCTCCTCCTCTTCGTAGTCTTCTCCTTCTTCTTTATAACATCATGCACAAGTGAAAGTAAGTTTTCCCTCTTGGAAATGTCAAAAAGTTTTGCTTTTTAAGAATTTTTAAATAAATAAAATTATATATATATACACACATATATATAAAATATGCCTAACACTGTTCTCTACTGTGAAACGGCAATGACTCATCATACATCATGACATCCTTGAAGACAGACTTTGTTTCTGTCTCCACTACACACCCAGCCCTGAGTCCCTGGGTCCCAGTCTGCTTTATTATAGGAAGTTAAACCACTGTTGAGATACAGATGTATCAGTCAACTACATAGGGAGAGAAGAACACCAAAGCCCACACAAAACCTTTTCCTCTAATATCTGGAATAAAGGAAGAGCTTAATGATTTCTTCTCAGTTAAATTTCCTAAACTTTGAAAATTTATTATTTCCCCCCTTGAAATTCATAATAGATAATGACATTACCAATTTATCGCATGCAACAAAATAGTATTCAGAAAGTTTAAATGAGAAACTACAACTGGAGACCCAGCACTGCATGGTCAGTGATGCTAATGATTGACGCCCCCCACCCCACCCCCATCTCTGCCCTGCGGATGTGAGGAATGGAACAGAAAAGGTACCTGAAGAGCTGTTTCAGGGCTACTACGATCAAGGATTTCTATTTTAATATCTCCATGCTTTTGTCTGATTTGAAGATTATTATTCATTGTTTCTAATTGCTCCATTTCTGTATCTGTTCATAAATACACATCATAAGAACATTTTCAAAAGATCTGTCATAGGATTGTCTCTATTTTCTACGCTCTTAAATGTAAAAGCCTCCAAAAGAATCATCAGCAACTCAAAATAATGGTTATGTAAATGAAAAAAAAAGCCTTGTTTATGAACCAAAGGAAGGAAAAGCTATTTAGAGCAAAGACCCTCCTCTCCCCACCAGGCCCGCCTTGCAGCCAGCCTCCTTCCTCCTCCCTCACACCCCACCCTTCCCCACAGAGCACACCAACTGCGGGCTCCAGTGGATTAAGGGCCAGTTGCTAATCTGTACATTCACCCTTTATCATAAAATTCAAGCTGTTCTTGATTTTCTGGCATTGCATCAGGCCCTTAAATGTTTGTTTCATCTTTTGTGGTTTACCATAAATTCTGGTTGGAAGGGGTAAAAAAAAAACACACACAAGCCCTGCAGATATTACAATAAACACACCCAGACACACACATACAGACACACACACAGAAGCAGAAAAAAATTTTTTTCTATCTGCTTTGAGCTTAACAATCAGCAGGGCCCAAATTACCTCTTATTAACATTTATTTTACAAAAGAGGCAGGGTATAATTTGGTGATAGATTCAGATTTGGAGAGGAGCTATAATCAGCCTCCTGAAGTGCTCTGCCTGAAGTACATGGCTGCTATTTTTTGTAATTATATTTCTCTGCCCCCAACCCCCTCCCCAGTCTGTAGAGTCTTTCATGGGGATCTCTGGTGCTTGAATTTCTCCCTCCCCCTTCACTCTCTCCTTTCTCTCCTCACCAGCCCCCCTTCTCTCCCTTTCTCTCTCTAGGCCTCTTTGAATAATGGGGCCTCTTTCAATAGCCCAGGCAAGCTTGCAGATTAGGAAGCCTGTTTGTGGAGATGGGGGCTGGCTGAATAGGAGCAGGAGGCCCCACTCCCCTGGCAAACAAGGCCCTGGGAACCAGTCCAACTGTAGAGAGCATGTGTTGGGGGGGTTGAATAGGCAAGCAGCAGGCTGGCCCATATGTCAGCCTGTGCCACAAAGCCCCCTCTGCATATCTACCATGACAAACAGGATTACCGAAGACAATTAATCTGGCACGCTTTATCAAAATCAAGCACTGACCCCCGACCTCTCCCCTTGGTGTGCGGCAGATGCCACGCTCCAATTCAATAGACCTCAAGTGTTCCCGTTTTCACTGCTGAAAAGAATCCAAGGTCTGAATAAGCCTGGCATGGACTAATTGCAACTACTGTGTGATGGTGACAGTCCTAATCAAATAGGACGAGTTCACCTTTTCTCCCACTTTTAATGGAGATGCTGGCCATAGCTCCCTGTCTGCAGTAGAAAGGAAAAGAAATGCATCAATTTTACTTTTATTCCTCTTGTCTGGTGCCTGCAGTTCGCTGGGGTTGGGAGAAAAAGACAGAGAAGCAGGTTGTTGCTATTCTGCAGCTTACAGCCTGATATTTGGGAATTCACTTCCAGTGGGACAAGGTCCCCCAATGGCTGAAGGTCATACTGGTTTTCACAATTTAGTTCACCCTGCTGTGTGGCACTATATTTGAGAGATAATAAAAAGCAGCAGAAAAGTCGCGGGGCCTCTGCAATCAACAAAATCTCAAATCTTGATTCCACCTAGTTTATTCTTATGACTCACCCAAATTATCTAAGTTTCTATCTACCCTTTATGGGTAGATAGAAATCTGGGGATAAGAAGAAGGCTGGATTTGTTTCTGTTACGAATATTTACAAAACTACTACTTTAGAACTGAAAGCCCTTTGAAGAAAGAAAATAATTGTCATTTTTGACACTTTCATGGTTTGAGAGACCAATGAGAGAAGGGAGGCCTCTGGCCATATCTCTTCTCACTGGGAAGAGGCTGTGGGAGAATCTGGAGGTCAGAATTAAGCAGAGTTGACATTAATGCCTTTTATTGTTCTTGTTACTCACAGTGCTCTCTTCCTCTAGAAATCAGCCTCAAGACTCTAAGCACGGAGAAGCAATTATTAGTTGGTTCAAACTTGGTGACTCCTTGGTTAGACCTTTGAATAATTTCTCAGTTTTGGTTCCAGGAGTCTTTCTCTACAATCAAATGGGAAGCTACTACATGAAGTTGTGCAGCTTTTCTTAAAGCAGCATGCTCAAGTCACTTGCATCATGATCACCTATAGAATCCACACAAAAATGCAGGTTGTAGACAAAGCTTGAGCCTTATTTCCTCCTCAGCATGACTTAGCGCTTTGTAGCCAATCAGTGATGGCCTAAATAACCCACCACCCCCGATCAGAGAGAATTAAGCTCCATGAACTTTCACTTCCAGTCCTCTCAAACCTTACTGTAACCTCACCACATTCAGTTTTGAACTCAACTGTTTGTGGTTTCTTAATAAATTATTTATATCAAATAAAGCTTCCTGAACTATTTTTGACACTATTGTCTAAAAACTGATGTTGTAGTTGAAAGAAAGGAGTTCCAGCCAGTTGACTGGGTTCTAGATTCATTGTGGTTGAGTCATTCTCTGTACTTCAATTTCTTCATCAATAATGGTAGCATTGGATCCAGATCTCCCTTGCCCAATCTAGCTTTAAAACACATTTCTGTAGATCTGGTTTTCTAAGAGTTCCTTCCTTCTAGCCTGGGGATCTGACAAATTATGTCTTCCCTCACTACCTTTCAGTAATATAATTTAGGTATTGTGTAAGATTCTTAAGAAGATACTAAAGTGAAAGTCGCTATGTGACTTTCTTTCTGGGCCAGTCAGTAAAATTTAGTGGAGGTTATCAAAGTTCAACCATTGAGAGAAGATAGAGATTGTTGTTAAAAAGTATATGAATAGAATCAGATAACTGAAAAGCAGTCCTTGTATTTGCTCAACTTGAAGAAATTGAAGACAAAAAAAATTTTAATACACGGTATGCGCATCCAAATACTGGAGTGTGTGGGAAAACTGTATTCACCTGCATTGTTGTGACTGTAGCCCCATGTAAGATTTTCTGAATCAGAGTCACTTTTTATGTTTGAGGCATTGTAGATACCTGACTATTGGGCAGTAATCTCTGAGAAGTACAGGGATGCTACACTCAGGAAAGCTCTCAGTTGTCATCATTTCAGTCAAGGCTGGAAGAGGATTACTCTCTGCATGCATGTCGACTAAAGGGTTACTCAGCCTCTTTGCATTTAGCTCCTAATTTTCCTCATGTAGAATTCTGCTCTAAAAATATATAATTTTTATATTTTTACTAACAAAATTCTGTTTTACTGTATTACTGTATTTATATTGGAAATTACTTATAATTAAGTTATTAGTATAGGAATTTACAAAATCTAAGGTCACTAAGATTGTCTTCAATTAATGTTGAGCATCTAGCATTGATATATATATATATAAAACTTTTAACACAGAGAGAAGCATTTCAAGAAAAATAAGTGAAGAAAAGTAAGGGCATTAAGAATATTTTTTATTTTAGAAGGAAAATTGGAAGATTATTTGATTTTTTCTGTAAGTCTTCAGAAGGGAATTATATATTATATGTATAATATATATATATATATATATATATATATATGTTTGCTTTTTGTATCCTGTAACAAGAGACATGAAACTAGACTGATATATAGATAGACAGATAATTTCAGACACAAGAGGAGACTGAGTGTAATCATAGATGTATAAGACATAAGGTTCTTTTTTAAGTATATTTTACTGATGATGCTATCATAGTTGTCCCAGTTTTCCTCCCCTTTATTCCCCTCTGCCTTGCACCCCCCACCCTCCAGCACTCCCCCCCTTTAGTCCATGCCCATGGGTCATACATATAAGTTCTTTGGCTTCTCCATTTCCTATACTATTCTTAACCTCCCCCTGTCTATTGTAACATAAGGTTCTTAGTCAATAAAATTTGGCCATTAAGTGCTTCACTAGACAGTTTTAGCCTCTAGAACTATTTTCCAATCTTGACTTTCATAAGTCAACCCTGATACTTTAATGATATAAGGAAGCCAAACTCATCCGAACCTAAGCATATACGCATGGGTGAAAGTGGTCATGTGCTAGTTATTGAAATGATCCTGGACACAGTTAAATTTGCAGGGCTGTGGGAATGAGATAAAGTGAAGCCCCACAACCTTTATTTTCTGGGGATAAGTAGGGATGAGATTTCAGGCTGGCAGAACTCCAGATCTATGGAATCACTCTCCAGTGTCAGTGATTGCTGCAGGGTTCCTCTCTTGGAGGAAACAATAGTTTAATGTCGATAAGCAACAGGTGATTGTCTTGATAAGGCAGCTATTGGAGGCCTGGCTTGCTGGGGTCTGGCATACACTCTCTCTTTGGTACAACCCTCTCCTTTGGAGAAAAATGCAAGTGCTGGTGCTCTACCCTCACAAATCTTCATTCCTGTTCATGCTGCCTTCCTTCCTTCCTTCCTTCCTTCCTTCCTTCCTTCCTTCCTTCCTTCCTTCCTTCCTTCCTTTTTTGAGTGTCTCATCAGAAAATGCTCCTGTGAATAAACTAAGAGTCCTGGCAACATCTGGAAAACCTTGGGGTAACCAACTACACTTGAACAATGTAAAATTATCCCTACCCCATCCCCTTTATATTTCCTTTTTTGAATCTTTAAATACCATCCCTCCCCCCACCCTATGGATGCTGAGACAAACAGTGGCATAAATAATTCACTGTCAAAAATATTGAGCAGGCTTTAGTGGATGGCAGTTGTAATGGTTTTTTTCAAATGCTGTAGCACAAAAGCTGAGCCCATCAAGATTTTTTGGCAGGCTTTGCGTTTAACTTGTCATGTTATATATTGCAGAAATGCAATTCAGGATCAGTACAAATCAGCTTAGATGACGGGGTGTAGAGGGGAGCTGTGGGAACAGGTTGCGTCAGCAGCACTTGGGCTAAACAGAAGGTGGCAGCATTTTAACATCCTGGGGTGCATGTACACATAGCACACACACAGGTGCCATTGCCATGGTCATTGGGTTCTTTTCTAAGTTCCTGATGGGCAGTTTACAGTATCATGCTTATTTCAGCAAGGGAACAGAACACAGAGTAATGAGGTTTATTTAGATGTAATAGCACTGGACACTTCCACAATCAATTGGCAAAATATACAGCAATTAGGAAACCATAGCTCAGGACGGAACATCCCCAGTAGTGTCAGAAAGTTCTCTGTTTTCTTTTCTTAGTTAAAACTCCAGTAGTAAAGGTAAAGAATACACCAAATTAAGCCTAGAAAGGGGTAGCCAGTTTCCATTTCTCCGATTCCAAAAGAACCTTATGAAACTAATTCATAACAATGGGAAAACTCTGTATTGTGTGTGAGAAAGTTATGCTCCAGGACACCATTTCTGAAAAGGGTGTGAATCCTTGGGTCATAAGAAAAAAGAAAGAGCCGTGCTTTAGTTAGGCTCCCTGGGTTAAGTCCTAGCTCCACTACTGATTAGCTTATAACCTAGGGCAAATCTCCGAGCTTCAGTTTCTTCATTTTTAAAAATGGAACACTAAATGTTATTATTAATCTCTCTGATAGGGTTGTGGTGATTTGCAAGATCATGCATATAAATCCCAGTGCCTGGTCCGTACTGTGTGTTCAATAAATGTTATTTTTATAATCATTACTATTTCTGTTATTAAGTTTTACTGTTTTCAAAAATAACACACATTACCTCATTTGATTCTTAGAAGTAGAAATTCTGAGAACAGAATTCTTATCTTCATTTTATAATTAGGGTGAATGAGTGTAGGTTAAGTGACATGTCCTTTCTTTAAGACTCAGTTTTCTCATATGTTAAATGAAGCGTTTGGACTGGAGAAGGGGAATTCTAAAGTTTTTTTTTAGCTTTAATATTTGTAACTCTGTCCCTTAGGTTAATTTACATAATAGTAAGGAAAGATCCAGAGGAGAAATTAATCTTAATGGTAACTTACTACAAATAAAGACAATGGCTATTGTTATGGGCACACACAGGTATACCTTATGAAGAATAAAAGAAATGTTGGAACACAGGGCTCCTGTGAGGCTCAACCAATAACAAAAATCAACTACAAATGTGAGTACTTCACAAAAGAAACTCTGCTAAACTTCACACAGTCAGGCCCTTGGCTTTATTTTGTCAGCTATATATCAGCTATAGTCCCCATCCATTAGCTCCTTATCCATGAGAGTACTTCTCCTGAAATTAATCTGACCTAAATTTGTTCATACATGTTCCAGAATGAATGTAATTATCAATACACTATTTGAAAGAATAACCTTCCAAGAGAGAACATGCAAACATTAGCGAAAGCAATTTAACTAATACAGCTTGCTAAGAAGTGGGGTGTTTTATTTATGACTATTATTTTGGCAAAATGTCTTAAATTTCACAATTGTTTCATGTTATGCACATTTAGAATTTTTTTCTGTGTAAAACCCTTTGTATGATTACACCACACGAGAAATCAAACTTCATGCATGACCTCAGCTATCTTTAAGATCACTGTGAATATTTTATTCTATCACTCAGATGTGTTTTAATTGCCACATCTAATGCAATGGCATAGCTGTATTTTACAGATTTAAATTAAACCTGTTGTTATAATAGCAAGATCTGCCAGAGTTATAATATTTTTAGATGCAGGGAGGAAAAAAGTCTATCATTCTAAGATTGTCAAAATAGAAGATAGCAAATGGGTTTGTGAGAAAAGCCCTTCTTCCTCAACAATACACCTATTCATGACAAACATCTGAGCTGCCTCTCTCTCTCTCTTTGCAGTAGACCCTTGACATTTAAGAGGTACAAGTTCCAGGGTTTCTGCAAATCTTCAAATTCAAAAATATTTTTATGACAGCATTACACAAGTCTTATCATGAGTCAATGATGACTGATGTTGCAGAGACACTTACTAGTTATTGAATATCAATGTCTCCCCTCCAGATTTTTCAGCCACCTTAAAGTTAAGATGATGTGAATTGTACATTATCTGACTGATGGGACATAATTGAAACTAATGTGCTTCCCTTATGGGCTGGACCATTCCAGAACTACACTGAAACCCTCCTGCTTTCATTTTCACTGTCTCGAAGGACAAAATCATAGAACTACAAGAGAGAAAGAGCCTATTTTTTCACATCTTTGAAAATAACTCCCCAAGTAGAGCTACTAATCCCCCAATAAACATTGTATGGTGAAGAGTAAACTTTTATGTTTGTTATTGATTCAAAGCTAGCCTATCTGGATTAATCCAACTACCATAATAATAACAATGAAAGAAAAACCTATCTTCAACAACATTACACACTAAATAGCAAGTTTATAAGTGTGATTTTGAGATTACTCCTCTGTGTCTACTTATGTCATTGCAGCAAAACAATAACTCTTGGAATACCCATGTCTCTACCATATCTGACCCTATTCATGGGGAAAATTAGTGTAATACACCTAGACTCTGTATATGTTTTGTAAAGCTATACAATTTAAATCCACTCCCTTCAACTTCATTGAGAATGACTAGTGTAGGTCATCTGGGGAAATGTTGCATTAAATTGAACATAGATAATCCTAAGAAGTAGATAATAAGTGATCAAGAAAATTTATTTATGCCCTGGCTGGCATAGCTCAGTGGATTGAGCGCGGGCTGGGAACCAAAGTGTCCCAAGTTCGATTCCCAGCCAGGGTACATTCCTGGGTTGCAGGCCATAACCCCCAGCAACCGCACATTGATGTTTCTCTCTCTCTCTATCTCCCTCCTTTCCCTCTCTAAAAATAAATAAATAAAATATTTAAAAAAAGAAAATTTATTTACTACCAGATGGACTTTTAAAATCAGCCTTATACTACCTACGTACTCAAAAGACTTATTCTGAATCTTTGTGAATTTACCTATTTCTCAGACTCAAAATAACACCTATTTCTATGAAGCTTGGATCAAATCTCTTCTTGCTTGTATTCTAAACCAGATATAGTCTAATGTTAGATATCATATGCATGAGATAAACTGTTCTCTAATTTCATCTCGTCCTATCAATTAGGGTCCATTCAGGAGACAAAAAACATACCTGTTATTTAACAGAAATAAAAAAATATATATATAAGAATTAACTGGGCATAAAGTAGTTTAACTAGGTTTAAGTTGGCTAACTGGATACAAAATGGTTTTCCCATTCAAAAGGTAGAAAAAAAAATACTAGAAATAACAGAGGTAGTATTGAAGGAAGCAGCCTTTACCCCTAGGGCTAAGGAATCAAAGAAAGAGGTTGGAATTATTACGACATGGAAGGTTAGAGGAGCCGCATGGAGTGGAAGCTCAGGTTCTGAGGAGGAGGCACTGCTTCTCTTGTGCTGGTGCCTCTGAGCAGAGGAAGAGCCAGAGGTCTGGGATCCAGACTCTCTTCTCTGTGGAGGAGGCACTGGCTGGCTAGCGCTGCTAAGGTGTGAGTGCGCGCTGTAAAGCTCCTTCTACAAGAGTCGTTTCAAGTGCTATTGATTCAGTTGCTAGCACAGTCAGGAACTGATGTTATTGGAGTGAAGAAGCATTGCTAGGCTGAGTCAGGAACAGAAAACAGGTGAGAAAGATGCAGAGTACCTACAGGAAACAATTATGATGGAACAAGTCCCTTCTCCGTCTTCCTGCTATGTAAACAGCTCCTAGTGCCCCTACTGACAAAACCAGTATGGTTAAGTAGAAACAGTGTTTTAAGATTTCATTCTCATTTTAAAAAGGCTATTAGAGAAGGGCAGACTTGATGCTAAGAAACAATAACTAAAAGTTGGCAGATATTTTCCTATAAAACTTATTTCCTCATTTACTTTGGAAATAATTGCCTTTCAGTAATTTAAAAAACAAATAAGTGATTCTGACAATTACATTTCCATCTTCATCCATAGATTAGTCATTTTAATTTTTTCTAAATTTTATACTTTAATTAAATTTTCTTTCTTAAGTAGAAGTAGCACCAGCATTAGAAATAATAAATCCTAGCCAAAGAATTAAAAAAAAACTGGGTTTTGGAGGATTACAGTGGGAAATTACATAGCTTACGAGATTTAATTACCTCATGGAGATGTTCTTAAATTGTAAAAATTTAACATGATATAATTATGCCTTTGGTACTATGATTGCCATGAGAATACATCTGCACAACACAACCACAGTTGTATAGACACAACTACAGATGCTGTGCTCTGAAATCCATCACAGCAGCCCCGAGACCACATTTCCCATGGGAAGCTCCAAACTACAGACTGTGTGTGACTACCACACTAAGGTTGGCCTGTTCCCGGGAGACAGAGGGCTCCTGTGACAGCCTGCTTTGTCTCAAAAACTCACAAATGTACTAGTTGTATTTTCCTTAGACTAGATGGGAGTCTAGGACACTTCCACCCAACCTTCTTTTTTTCCTCTACTAAACTTGAAATTAAACTTTCATGGTGACCTGCTGTCTCTCCCAAATTTCCTGACTCCCTTTCCATTCACCTTGAGTTACTGATTGAAATTCAACTCTCCAGATCTACATGAGTCCCTCAGTCAGAATTTTCTGAAGTTGGGAAGAGTTCTCTGTATTTATAAGTAGTTTATTAGGTTATCATCATTAATATTAAATCAGCTCTACTGCCATACCAACATATCTTTAAATAACTTTAATGATCTCACTTCCCTCTTCTCTTAACTTGTATGGTTTCTGATAAGAAATTGAGTATAATTTTTGTTCTTGTTCCTCTGTAGGTAGAGTATTTTTTTGTTCTCTGTCTTCTTTGTTTTTTTGCCATTCAAGTATGATAAGCTTAGGTGTGTGGGCTTTTACTGTTGCTCTACTTATCTTGCTTGTTGTTGTCTAAGATTCCTGTACCTGCAGTTTGATGATGCTCAACAATTCTTGGAAAATCCTTGGCCATTGTTACTGCAAACAGTTCTTCTGCTGCAGTCTTTCTTTCCTCTCCTTTATTTTAATTTTACATATGTTATATATACCTTTTGAAATTGTCCACATTATTGGACATTCCAGGTTGTTTTTTCTTGTTTTCACATTTTATTCTTTGCACTTCTAATTAGGACGTTTCTTTTGACCTGTAACTAAGTTCAGTGGTCCTTTTTTTCAGCTACATCATCTACTGATGAGCCCATCAAAAGCACTCTTTATTTCAGTCAGTGTTTGATTTCTAGTGTTTTCTTTCACTCTTTCTTAGTACTTCCATCTCTCTTCTTACCTGCATGTTGACTGCTTTTTCCATTAAAGCTGTTAATATATTTATCATACTTATTTAATTTGTTCCAGCCTGATAATTCAAAAATCTGTGTCAAATCTGAGTCTGACTATGATGATGGCTTTCTCTCTTCAGGCTCTGTTTTTCCTTGCCTTTTGGCATGTCTTGTAATTTCATGCCAAAGCCTGACATGTTGTTCTGGTAATAGGACCTGAGGTGATAGGCCTGAGGTTAAAGATACATGTTAATCTGACTATGGCTTGTGTTGTGTTTAATGTGTCCTGTGGGTGCTAGAAACTTCTCAGAGAGAGTCTATGTCTTGTAGCTCTTTCATCTGGAATTCATTGTATTATACTGGTGACCTGCTAGAGTGAGGGAAGGTATGAAGTAAGAGTGTAATCTATGATCTTAATGATTGCAACTCAGTCTTTTTGTGAGCCTCTGTCTCAGGGCCATAACACTCACAAATGTTTATATCCTTCTGCCTCCTATGCTCTTGCCTGGCTGAAGCATTTTCCATTCATTTCCTTAAAGTGCAGATCTGTTCACTCTGCTTTTTATTTTATTATCTTGTTTTGTTTTCCACTTTAGCTGATACAGAAAAGCTTGAGAGATTTGTGAAAGGGAATGGAAGAAATTTCCTTCCAACAATTGGAATAAAGTTCTAGAAAAATCCTTTCCCCTGGAGAAGAGGCTTTTGTTATGGAAAAGACTCTGAGTATATTTGGCAATGTTTATTTTTCCTTTTTCCCTGCCAGAGCCATAAGGTGATCTTTGGTGTATCTTCTTGGAGACAAATGTGGACCACCCCAGAGGAGTGTAGTTACTTATATTATTACAATTTTACATATGTTATACCTTTTTCAATTCACAATAATTACCATGTATGTGTTCCTACCAATTTATGGCTCCAAGAACTTTTGCTACAGGTAAGCTGTACCTCTGGATGCACTTCTCTCTCTTTCTAGATATCAAGACAGTGATTCTCAGATGGGTTTAAGAAAAGTCATTGATTTTTTACTTTGATCAGCTTTTTCTTGTTGTAAGGAAGAGAGTAATGACTTCCAGAATCTTTACATGCTGAAGATGAAGCCAGAAGTCATAACCATATCTTTGGTTTCAAAAATTAACAACTATATAGATTGGGTAGCTACAGTGAAAAATTACCATAAGTGATAAGGTAATGAACTGAGGGCACTATTTCTGTCCTCAACTTCACAGGAAATATGAGATACCCACAAACATCAAATAACTCTGATTATACTACATCCTCAGACCCCAAATGTGCTTTTCCCCCAATAGCTCTATAGTCTTGGAATATATAACATCCCAACTCACGTTAAGAAAATCTTCATAGTTAAGAGATCTGCTTAGTTTGAAACTGTAAAAAAAAATTCAAGTCTGGACTTCTTTATCTGAAGTATGGCTTCTACAACTTTTCCTAGCACTCCATGTTAATCTTGTACAATATAAAATATAATATAATATAATATATAATCTGTATAATATTTATATAATATATAATCCATATAATATTTATTACATATGAGGTGTGTTCAGAAAGTATCAAGCCATTTACTATGAAAAATAGAGACATTTATTGAAGAAGATACTAGATACAAGAAACATTTTACATAGGATGATGATACCTCAGTCCCCTTCAAAGTAGGCACCTCAGGACCTCACACAGTTTGGTTTGACTCAAGTCATTAGCAATTGCATCATGATACTCCTTCTGCTCTGGTAACAGAAGCCATGGAATGGATTTTGCCATGACACATTTCATGCCAAGATCCTGCATGAAAATCTCAGACGCAGTAGTTTTCAGAAACCCCAGATCAGCTTCTAGTTCTCACACTGTCAGTTGCTGATCTTTGTTGATTGCAGCCCATACATGTTTGACCTTATCAGGTGTCCTGCTTGTTGCGGGCTTTTCAGCACGTGGATCACTTTCAACAGACTCTTGTCCACCTTTGAAGTGGTTGTGCCACACTTGCATTTGCAATACACTCATTGCATTGTCCCTGAAAGCCTTCTGAATCATTTGAATGGTTTCCATGGACAACTATTCAAGTTTAGTGCAAAATTTGATGCGGATTCATTGCTTTACTCCCTCAGTCATTTTGAATGCCATGGCCACACAGTACACATATTCGCTCAATGGCATCTACCCGCCATGCTGACTAATACAGTGAAGTCATCATTGTTCATGTATGTGCATTCCAGTCCACTCTCCTGTGCTGCCAGGTTACATCGATGTTGTATAAACCATTCTCATTATATTAACAATGGCTGGATGTTTTCAACACAGCCCTTTTATACCTTTCTGTCTTCTCAGTAACTAGTAAGAACCTTGAGAAAAGGAACTTATTTATTTTTGTATCTCTTGTGAAATAGAAGAGGTTCAATAAGTATTTAATGAATAAATAAATCTAAAGTTATTATTAGGAAGTTTCTATTTTTAAATTACTAAAAATGGTTTAAATACATGTCCTTGACTTGTAGCCCCTTTTAATAAAAGTATAGGAATAAGATAAATATTTATGTGTCTAATAAGTTATAGGCAAGAGCCTACATAAGTTTCCACTTCAATATTAATTTAAAATTTGTGGAGTATGACATAGTGGTAACCAGTATCTACATGCTTAACTAGTTATTTCTGTCTAAGTTAAGAACTGTCCTTAACATCTTGTTCAACTTCTTGATTGTTGGCAATATTTTTATGTCTTACTCTCCTTGGTACTCATATTTTAATCATGAATTTTATGTAATCATGTACTTGTCATCCAGTTATTAGTTCTGCCATTGATAATTTATCAAGAATAAGTTAATAAGAGTCATCTTCTAGTTGCTGTGATAATACAAGAAAAATATATGGTCACTTGTTTTTAACTAATTTTAATATTGTAGGTTCAGGAAGGCTAGATTACCTAAGATGGAAATGGTGTTGCAGGAAAAGCTTTACAGAAGAGGTGATGTGAGTTGACATTTAAAATATGTAAATATTATGAAATAAAACATACATACAGAGAAGAGATACTTGTACAGTTCAATGAATGTGTACAGCAAAGTGAAAACCAGTATAACAAGCACAGAGTAGGAAGCAGAATATAACTATGACCCAGAAATACCTGCCTGCTCATTTCAATAACTCCCCATCCCAAATTCACCATTATTCTGATTTCTAATACTATAGATTAGTATTTTCTATTTAAAAATTTTACTTATATACATAGACTTAATTAGACTTATTTTTTTAAGGTATGTCCAGGCAGGTAGAAGATTAAAAAGAGTGGGGAATTCTAAACAAAGGTAATAATCTGAACAGAGGGTAGGGGTCAGAAACCATTTCATCCAATAACTGCATTCCATTTCTGTGCCCACTCTGGGTCTCTCATTGTACTTAGAAGAGGAGGGACTTAGCTAACCCTGTGCTCCACCACTCTCTCTCCATCTTTGAAGACTTCTCCCTTGAAGTGAAATTATAGTAATGATTCTTCCCTTACCTTCCTTTGCTTTCTTTCTGTAGATATTGTATTTATTCTATAATAACACCAGCATTTCTCATCTTATATTGTAAATTCCTATACAGCATGGCTACTTGTTATTTATTTAAACTAATTTTTTAAAATTAAAACATTATACTCATATGAGGGTACTTTAAGATTAATATCTTTTCAGTTATGTGATTGTTTCATATAGAAAAGTATGCATGATAAACTACAGTAATAGCAAAAATAATGTAATGAGTATATATTTGACAAAAGTCATAGCTATGGTACCTTTAAAAGTTATTTCCTAAACAGTTACAATAAGTTTTTATTTTCTAAGGATATAATGTTTTTCCTGTCATTCTTGTTTCAGTAATGTTTACAATGCTTTCATATTTACTCAGGGCTTCATGTTTCCTTTTCTGTGATACATTTCCTATAATATTTGCTAGTCTTAGTGAACACCAGATGCACTACCATCATGTACTTCAGACTTGCAAGGCCCTTAAAATTAGCCAGAAATCTTTTCTCTCTTTCTGAAGGAATTGGGTGATTTTTATGGATTTTTTGATCACTGATGCCAGCTGTGCAGAAATGCCTACTAAAATGTCCACATTGTTTTATAGTATGTTTTAATTTATCCAAGCCAATGGAAATCATGCTTATCTCACTTTAAAATGCCTAGCTCAATGACAGAATTCAAGTTTATTATTATTGTGTTACCCCAGCATTTAAGACTGTAATTTGTTTTGTTTGCTATTTAGGGGTGACAATAAATGTTTTCATTAATGGCAGTCACGATAATTCAAATTTGTTGAGTGCCTGCATGGGTCTGGCTCTCTTCTCACTGCCTTATTAATTTATTTAACATTCACAACCACTATATGACATACATATGACTATCATCATCCCTATTTTGTACAGGAGGAATCTGAAGTACAGCAACACTAACTTACCAGCTTTTCAGTGGTGAAACTGAAACTCCAACCCAGGCAACCTGACTCTCAAACCTGTGTTCCTAACAATGAGACCTTGGTCCATGTGCAGGATTGAAGACTATTAGCTAGAAGCCATGTTAACTTTTTAAAAAATCAAATACTACTCATAAATAAGTTCTTAGTTAGTTACTGTCATGTTCCTCTACTATACCGACAGAAGAGATGTTCCCTGAAATTTGGGAAGAAAGCAAGGAGACTGATGTTCCCATGCTCAACTTTGGTGCAAAGAGGATTAATTATCACTGTGACCATATAGGGGAGGAATGGCATATGAATAAAAATAAGTAAGGACAGCTGAACAGAAGAGGCAGCATCTTTCCAGGCTTTAAAAATTTGGGAGGATTTAAATAGGCAAAGAGAATAAGGAAGAGCATCCCCCCAAAATGAAACTGATGAACAGAATGGGGGTGGTGATGATGCACCAGGGCTGTAAGGAGTCTCATGACTCTGGAGCTGAGCAGAGAGGAAATGAAGATGAATGTGTACACTACTACTACCAGAAAGGTGCAAGATGAGTCAGCAAACTCGCAATCACTTTTTGTCAAAGTGAAAATTTTTCATTTGCAGATATAGGTAATTTTAACATATTTGGAGTTTAGACAGAATTTGTCTAGCATTGCTCCTAATTCTTCATGAGTCAAGTGGCTCTGCTTAGAAACTCGAGAAGATGCTTTCAAAAGAGTGTGTATATGTGTTTTTAAGGTGATTTTTCAATTTTTTTTCAAGTTTTGCGCTTCCTGACTTTTCACATTGATTATTAGCCTTAATACATTTATTTATGATTCACTTATAATTCACTTATAAAGAAGGTATGATGAAGCCTTAAAATAGACAATTTGAAGATTGTAGAATAATCTCCTTATCATGGCCATTTGGTTTCCAAGATGGAGTGGATGCAACTGAGAACTTCTGGGCTTTTCCCAGAATTCATCATTCTTGGAATTAAACTCTCCTCATCAAAGGACATTCGGTAGCATGCAAAACGCAGATTTAGAAGTGAGGAGATAAACATTTCCAACTATTGGTCCCTTGGGATAATAATCCCATGGCTATCACAGAGTAGCCCAGTGACCAACTACATCAACATCACTTGGGAGCTTGGTATAAATAAATATTCTCTAAGACCATCCAGGCCTGCTGAACTAAACACACTAGGAGTGGGGTCCAGCAACCTGTGTATGAGCAAGGCTCCCAGGTGATTCTGAAGCACAATAAAATTTAAGAATTCACTTTGCAGTAAGTGTCTAAGTTTACATTTAAGTAAAATAAAGAGGATTAAATGTGATCACTATCCCTATCAATCTAACTCCTGACCTCCTAAGATTATAAACTTTCAAAAGCTCTGCCTACTACTGATTAGAAAGAATTTAGCTGGATTAGCTGGATTTCTTGGGGAAGTAGGCATCTTGAGATGAGTTAGCCAAGACCTGACTGCTAAGGTGATACATAACAAACCTAGATCTTCTGTTAATCATTAAGACTTCTTAAATGTCATAATTACTTTACTCACATTATAATAAACAGGCCCAGCACTACAAAAAAAAATTACCCCTTTAGTAACACTAAGGATTATGTATACTGTATCTAATAATTCTTTTTTGTTGTTGTTTTATCAGGAAAAAGAACAAGGCCATTGGACTCCTTTTTAATTACCTGGAGAGGCTCAGAGTTCAGGACTGTATTTGGTATCTACTGGATCAGAATCATTAAAATATTTTTAAAACATTTAAGATACTAAAAAATAGTTAAATGGCAAATTTTGACTATAACTATCAAAAATTGATTAAAATATGAACAGAGAAATGACTGGAGAGGAACACATCTATTGCCCTAGTTGGAGACCACCCAATGATTTAAAAGTGAGCAAATCAGAAAATAAACACTTTTGCAGTAAACAGCAAAAAAGCAGCTGCAAAACAATCACCCTCTCTTAAAACCAGAATTCAGAAAAGATGTCAGTTTCTGTTATCTTTGCCAGAGGAGGAGCATGGTCAGTCCATATGCAGGCCGTCGCAGCACAGCCCACTGCAAGGATGAGGCTGGAGGGTACTGGAGAGCATGGTGACACTGGGCAGCTAGAGAATAGATAAAAAAAAAAAAAAAACATACAACACATTAGGTGACCTCATTCAGAAGAATAATGTGGTTTGCACTGAATAATATTCCTATAGCCATTTCTCATCTATATTTTTATAAAATTAACAAAGGCAACTATTCTCTCTGTCTTGTAAGCTACTTATAGTTGTAGAATCCAATGATGGGTGCTTCTGACCTTAAGTTTTGGCAGCAGTAGTTTTATGTGGATCTCTATTTTCCTTATTTACTAACAATTAAACTTGGCTTCTTTACATTGATATTTTTTGAAAATGAAATGGAGGCTTATCTTTTTTACATTTTATATTAGCACTGATATAAAATTAATTTTGGTTGCCAGGCAAAAGAAAATATTCACTGTAAGGTAAGTTAAAAGCAATTTATGAGTCCTGGACCTAAACCTGTATATACACAAGGAAAGTTTGACACACTTGCTAACCTTGCTTAGAAAAACTAAAAAATCAGCATTTTTAGAAAGTAGGTATATAATTCATATACATTTCTAGATACTCATAACCATAGTCCCATAAGATCCATGAGAAATTCATATGTAAATGAGTGAAAGGCAAAATCCTAGTTTACTTTTGCTATGTAGACTAATGAGTGTGATTGAATGGTCCTTAGATTCATACAGGGTCTCAGCAGCATCACTTCACAGACCATGGATGGGGTGAGTTGGCTGACCTTTGTGGGTATTATTGAATTCAGCTATAACTTTAGCAAATAGAGTTGCTATAAGAAGGAAGTGACAGTGGAAGAGGGACTATTTCCTATGTGATATCTACTTAAACATGATTGATATATTAATTATCTTCCTTTTCATGAATAGAATTTCCTTTACAACATCCTCATATAAGGTCTTCAGTTCAACAGAATTCTGTTATAGCCATCTTCTATCCCTCCCTTCCTTCTCTCTCCCTCCTCCTCACTCCTTCCTCCTCCTACTTCTCTCCTCCTCCTCCTTCTTTCTCTGTCTCTCTCTGTCTCTTTTGTCTCTGTTTCTCTGTCTCTGTCCCTCTCTTCTTCACAGAAACTTGCATTGGGAACTTACTATCAGCAGGATACTGTGCTAGATAACAAATATCACTGATATGAATGACATATTCTGGTTTTGAAAGAGTTCATGGACTCCTTAACTTTGACAAACAATAAATCAATTATGCCAAGGAGGGATGAGTGCTCTGACTGAGAAAGTGGCAGAAGAAGTGGGTCAGGAGTTCACAGGAAGACACGTGGGGAGAGTGTGCTGAAGCAGGGAAGAATTGATGAATGGGGTAGAATGAACAGTTTAGGACTTCTGAGGAGTTTTAAATATGACTGAAGCCCATGATGTAAGTTGGGAACTTAAAAAAAAGACAAAATAAAGAAGTAGAGTGGATTAATTATAATGGGCCTTTCAATTCCAAACTTTAGTATTAGATTTTATCGTGAAGAAGACTGGCAGTCACTGAAGAGCTTTAATTAGAAGACGGAGATGATTAGATCTGAATTTTAAAAAAATATCTGCCTTTTCCAGTAGGAAGGTTTAGAGTCAGGGTTTTTTACTGGATCCACAACCTTTAGGGGGCACTGTACAGGCTTCAGAGGTCCACAGACCCCTCGATTACCGTCGTGATTTTGTGTGTGCATGCATTTATTTACTCAGGTGTCTCTGGAGGAGCAGATTCAGTCGAGGAGTTCATGATTCAAAAAATAATTAAAAAGAACTAGTCACTTAAAAAGAAAAAGATAAAGATAAAGCAATGGTAGGGAGATTATTTACGAATCCTTTGTTCTCATTTAGGTGAGACAGAGAAGAACAAAATAAAGCCAATGAAAGTAGTCAAGAGAAAAGTATCAATTTCAGGGATATTTCACAGGAATAATATATAGTTTTTGGTGTCCATTCGGATGTGGAAGATAAAAGAAATGAAGGGCTCTGAAAAGACTTCTAAATTTTTGAGTGACCATTGTGTGGTGAAAGTAATAATGAGGATACAGAAGACTTCCAAAAAGAAATGGTGAGATCAATTTTGGGAGGTTTGATTTGAAAAATTAGTGGTATGCCCAGGAGATATATATAAGGAAGCTGAAATAAAGATCTGGAACTGTTAGGAAATCATAGCTTGAAACACTAAAATAAAAGGAGATTACAGATGAAAGAAAGGAGTCATCACACAGATAGAGAGAAAAATAGTAGAGAAAAAATGCCTAAAAGGTTTTTGGGTCCACTTACTCCTGACCATCATAAAGTAGAAGAGAGAGAAAAGGAGGATGGTGGGTCTGAGGTTATTCCTTTTTAAAAAGGTAAAACAGCTTATCAACAACAGTGGTCCAACTAATTGTCCTATATTCTAACAAAAGTTTGGCATCTTCTTCCTAGAAGGAGATCTAATAAGTGGTTGAATTTAAAAGTTAGAATTGTTTCTCTACTTATGTCCCTTTGCTTTTGTTTCCCTCCTTTTTGAATGTTTTTAAAGGCTAAGCTTACCAGCTCTGATTGTGGTTGTTCAGGTGAGCCACAGCCACCCTTGGAGCTGTATTTAATTCTCTCCTGACTAGGTCCCTGTCTAATCCAGGTGAAAATGATTTCTCTATTTTCTTAATGCAATATTGTGTATGCCTACCCATGTTGCTCATGTTGAATGTGTAACATATTCACTGAGAATCAGAAACTCAAGTTGCTCCAGAACCATACAGCAAGAATGTGAATCCCAATTCCACTTCTCACTAGCGGTACAATATTGGACAAATCTTGACCTCTCTGAGCCACAATCTCCTTTGCAGTTGAAATAAACACTGACTGCAAACATTGCATTGTATATGACTTATGGATATTAAGTAAGTTGGCCAATGTAAGGTTGTTGAATATCTGGAACATACTAAGAGTGCAGTAAATGTCAGCTTTCATCTCAGGCATTGTTTCTATATAAAGAACAATCAAATATGGCACACAATAAGAAGTTCTTATTTCTCATGCATCTGTGGATTATCTAAAAGAGCTCTGTTAATCTTGGCTAGGTTCACTAATTTGTCTGTGCAGTAGCCGATAGTTGCCTGGTTAAATTGGTGGCTCCCTGCAGCTCTGCTGCAAGCTGCAGTTTGGTAGGTTGGCAAAGTCACTCTGCTACTTTGTTACCCCTTTTTCTTGGGCAAGTAGCTAGCTAGGGTATGCTTTTCAAATAGTGAATGCTAGAGGCAAAACCAGACAGGTACAACGAAACAGTAAACATTTCAAGTTCCTCCTTGAATTATGAATGCTAAGGTTCTGTTAGCCAAAGCAATCTATATGGCTAAGCCCAAAGGCAAAGGGAAGAGAAATATATTCTTCCATGAAAGTGAAGGGGAGAATGGGACTGAATATTTTAAACAATAAATACAATATTACTTATCATCAGAAAAATGCACATCAAAACCTTAGTGGGATATAACTGCACACCAATTATAATGGCTATTCTTTTCTGGGCATTTACTGGAAGAAAATGAAAACACTGATTTAAAAAGATGTATGTGCCTCTATGTTCATTGCAGCATTATTTACAGTAGCCAAGATATGGAAGCAGCCTAGGTGTTCTAGGGGTCCATTGACTGATGCATAGATAAAGAAGATGTGGTGTATATAATGGAATATTACTCAGCAGTAAAATAGAATGAAACCATAAATCATGCAATCTGTGACAATATGGATAGACCTAGAGAGTGTTATGCTAAGTGAAATAAGTCAGACAGAGAAAGACAAATACTACATGGTTTCACATAGAAGTGGAATCTAAAAAAGCAAAACAGATGAATGAAAGCACAAAACAAATGCAGACTCAAACAAGCAGAGATTACACTGATGGTTACCATAGGGATGGAGGTGGGGGGAAGCATGAAAAGGGTGAAAAGGAACTAAGTCAATGATATTGTGATACATTTGTATGGTGCAGGTGATCAGCAGACTTAATGCGATAATCACATTGTAAAGTATATAAATGTCGAATCACTACATTGCACACCTAAAACTCATATAATATTGTATGCCAATTGTACTTAAATAAATAAATAAACTACCCCAGCTAAAATGAGCACAAGTGTTTTTAATGTGAGTTCCTGTTTGCTTTGCTCATTGGGCTTAACGTTAAAAACTTTGGAACTCTCACTTCCGGCAAGATGGAGGAATAGGTGGACGTACCGCACCTCCTCGTACAACCAAGATTAGAAAACCAATAATTTGCAACAATAATTTACTATCAGAATAACACCCAGATCTGGCAGAGGATTTATCTGAATGGAAGTTGGGCAGCCAAGAAGTTGAAGTAGACGCGTTCATCCGGACTGGTAGGAGAAGACCAGCTGGGCGGGCGCGGGGCTGGCTCGGGTCGGCAGTGTGTGGAAGTCAGGGGAAGGTTTGGCACGAACTCGGCGCAAAAGCCATCCGGGGGCGCAAGAAGGCAGCGGTGATCCCTGAGTACACAAGCTGCGGCTGGCAGACCCAGAGGGGTAGCGATTGTGGACCAGGGCAGAACTCGCGGCCCAGAAGCCCAGACAAGGGTCTGAGTCCAGAGGAACGGAACTACCGCCATTGTTTTCTCCCACCCCACTCCCGCCCCACCCCCACATATAACATCACAATCTAGCAACTGGGGTGCCCAGCCCCGGTGAGCACCTAAGGCTCCGCCCCCCACTGTAACAAGAGCAACCAGGCCGGAAAAAAAAAAAGGAGAGACAGGAAAAAAAACCATGTTTTCAACAGAGCAGATCAGTCCCCCAGGACTCATCTTTTTGAGCGACCAAGAATTAGCCAATCTATCAGATGCGCAGTTCAAAACACTAGTGATCAGAAAGCTCACAGAACTGGTTGATTTTGGACGAAATTTAGATGAAAGGATGCAGGTTACCATAAAACAGATGCAGGAAGACACGCGGAGGAGAGCCAATAGTGAAAGGAAGGAATCTGAGTCTCAAAACAATACAGTGGACCAAAAGGAAGATAGAATCAACCAAGCAGGAAAGCATGATGAAATAAGAATTCAAAAAATCGAGGAAAAGATTAAGAGCATCCAAGACACCTTTAAACGTTCCAATATCCGAATTATAGGGGTACCAGAATCGGAAGGGGAAAAGCAACAGATTGAGCATGTATTTGAACAAATAATAAAGGAGAACTTCCCCAATCTGGCAAAAGGAACAGTTTTCCAAGAAATCCAAGAAGCTCAGAGAGCCCCAAAGAAGTTGGACCCAAGAAGAAACATACCAAGGCACATCATAATTATATTAGCCAAGATAAAAACAAAGGAGAGAATCCTAGAAGCAGCAAGAGGGAAGGGACAGTAACCTACAAAGGAGTTCCCATCAGACTGTCAGCTGATTTCTCCAAAGAGACCTTACAGGCAGAAGGGGCTGGAAAGAAATATTCCAAGTCATGAAAGACAAGGACCTACATCCCAGATTGCTCTATCCAGCAAAGCTCTCATTTAGAATGGAAGGGCAGATCAAGTGCTTCTCAGATAAGGTCAAGTTAAAGGAGTTCATCATCACCAAGCCCTTATTTTATGAAATGCTAAAGGGACTTATCTAAGAAAAGAAGATAAAGAAAAGACATGTATAGTAAAAGGACAGCAAACTCGCAAATATTAACAACCACACCTAAAGCAAAACCAAAAGAAACTAAGTAAACAATTAGAACAGGAACAGAACCACAGAAATGGAGGGCACATGGAGGGTTAGCAGCAGGGGGGTGGGAGGAGGAGAGAGGGGGAAAAGGTACAGAGAATAAGTAGCATAGATTGTAGCTAGAAAATAGACAGGGGGAGGGCAAGAATAGTACGGGAAATGTAGAAACTAAAGAACTCATAAGTATGACACATGGACATGAACTAAAGGGAAATGTGGGTGAGAGGGGGGTACAGGGGGGAGGGGAGAGAAGGGGGGAAATAGGACAACTGTAATAGCATAATCAATAAAATCTTAAAAAAAAAAAAAAAACTATGGAACTCTCGAAGCACCTGGCATTGAATCTTACCCACAGTAAAATAAGATTTGAAGTTTTAAAGCTGGAAGAGATAAATACAGCTTTACTAATCACATATTTGTTGATAGTTTGATTAATTGAGCTATTTGTCATTGAAGAAAGAATGTACTTCGAATTATCACTGAACTCAAATAAATGAGTCATTTATTATCATCATCAGCCACTACCAAATATTGAACTAATATGCATTTGGGAGAGGGAAGAATTGTGTATAAAGTACTAATAATATATTTTTCCCTTAGATAAATCTGACATTCATTACATTTCCTTTTGGGGGGGAAACTCCTCCCATATATTGTGATGTATACATTTCTATGTCTTAAAAGCATTGTCTGATGGTGTTAGAGTTGCAAGAATGAAGCAATTCTTAATTTTAATCTCAAATTTGCATACCTTAAAATAATTAGAGTATATTAGAAGGGAACTCAGCAACTTTTAAAAGTAGTATGGGATAAAATACAGGATCACAACTCTTATAAAGAAAATGGGAATGTTTTCCTTAATTAATCCAAATTCTGGCTTCCAGAGGCTTGAGGATATCTATACACAAAATAACTGATACTATCACATTTCTCATGGAAAAGAATTATGTAGTTCACTTCTCCTGATTTTAGAGGGAAATTTCACAGTTACGGTAATTGCAAGGAATTAAATAATATATCATGACATACTATTTTAGACATTTTACTAATAAGAAAACATTTGGTCAATTTTAGCCAATATGTACTAAAAAGTCATTCCATAATCCACCAGACAAGATTTTATGAAAGTAATCCCATCTGAACTTACATCAAAACATATTTATAGAGTGAATGTAAAAGGGCAAAGGATAATGTCAGGTAAGAATTCTAAAATAAATATTTTGCTACTCCTAAAGCAATTCTCTAGTTCATCACTCTCCTTTTTTATTCAAGAGATCCAAAATACAATTTCAAATAGCTCTGATAATATAATTTGGTTACAAACAATTCATAATTTTGCATTACATAGAATTGACTTTTTATACTTTTATTGATATAACATTTATAAATAACAATTTCAAAAATACCAATTTTAGTATATAACAGTTTGTGTTTTGCTTTGGTCTTTCTGTTTTAGAAATTTTAGGTGAAGAGTGAACACATCTTCAACAATGAGTTATCAAAATATATCAGGGCATCACCCTGAAACAAATGATAGCCTTTTAGATAGTTGAAACATGAATATTTTTTATAAGATCTATTAAATTTTAATGGCATCTCTATGTAAATTCAAGTTAATTGAAACAGTTACTACACACAGAGATAAGAGGTTAGAATTCTTAAAATTAATGTAATTTTCTAGCTGACTTTTTGTCCTGTCTTTTCCCTTTCATTTTGTAAAACATTTTTTGCATACTACCTCTGACCTCTTTCTGTTTCCTTCACCTGAATCATAATTATTAGTGATACTGGTAGGATTACAAGGACATTGACACACACACACAGTGAAATTCATTTTTGGCATTCAACTTATAATCATTTTTGGCTCCTTTTTAAATAAAAGTATTCTGTGGGCTATAACAGATCTCCCTGAATTGTCCCCACATAAAGGGTTTTTGTGCTGAGAACTACTAATTCCAGGGCAGTTCTTCTATTGCTCTTTCTGCGGGCCAAATCCCCCAGGATTCTGAAGATTTCGGACCCTAGACCCCTGGAGCTCAACTCCATATGCTTCACCTGAAGAAGAAAATCCAAGCAGATGCCTGCTCAGTCTGCTTTGTACATGTGATAAAAGAGCCCTGAACAAAATAAATCAAGGAGGGCTATATTGGTGAGTTAAGAGAGAAGGCAGCTGACAAAGGGGAGAGAGAAACAAAGTGGTGACACTACAGTAATTACATATCTGTCAATTCCCTTTCTTCCTGTTAAACACTCACCTATTTTTTCCCTGTGAAAAGTTCATTTAAAGCTGTCTCCCTCTAACTATATTAAAAAAACCCGCCATGTATTCAATAGTATAATACGAGTCCAGAATGTTTTCAAATTTCCCTCTTTTGTGGGTTTTGAATTGACAGCTCTATAATTAGGGATAACAAAAAAGAAAGGAATTAATAAGATTCAAATACAGGGCCCCAGTCACAAATCTGGAGTGGGGAATAGGGGGAGAAAGAAAATCAAGGGGTGTAAATCATATAATTTTATTGTAGACTGGAAAGTTAGATGTTCAGATTTTATACAACAGTCATTTGTTTAGATTTTATACAAGTTAGAAGTTCAGATTTGTGTAGGTCATACAAGTCTTAAAATTGATCCTAGGACTCCAATGTATACTTATGGATCTGAAATATAAATTTGGTCAAAATTTCCACCAAACACTTGGTACATTAAAATGTGTCCATTGTTAATCAGTCTCCTGAACCATAGGTGAATATGACTGTCTTTGTCAGAACAAAAGGCTCTGGGACTGTGGTCCAAGCACCCTGCTCTATACCATTATTTTAAGCAAAAATCACTGACTTTCATTCCAGGGAGCTCTTCTCACTTTTTAGGACATATTCTTTCATTCTTTACTTGTTTTGTTGTTGTTGTTGTTGTTGTTACTGTTTATTTGTTTAAATTAACCCATTTGGTGTTAAAAAGGATTTAAAAAGTCATGTAGGTTTGTCTCAATTTTTTACAGTATCTGCCATATTGTGTTGTATTGCATTTCTTCTACTTATTTTATTTACTTATTTAACACCTTCTTTTAGATATTTCTGATTTAGAATAGATTTCTATGATCTTCTTCCATTCAGCAAGTCAACCTACAGTGACAATAGCACTGAAAGTTATTTGGGTGTTTATTTAGTCATGTATTAAATGTTAAAGTAAATTACTAGTCAAATGTAAGTTGCATGGGGTATGTCTTTAACAAATAACTTTAAGGAAGCATATGCAAAACTGAAATAAATAGTTATCAGGAAACTAGCTTTAGTTATTAACTCTTGACACCTTTTACACATGATGTGTGGGTCACCAGCCAGCAGTGATCATGGAATGCTGCAGATGGCTTGTCAAAATGTGAGAAAAACATACACAGAGACAACCAGGTCCTGTGTGGGAATAGGAACGGCAGGGCCACTCCTCACATGGGGAGCGCACCACTTGGCCACCCTCCCTGGCGGGGATAGCATGCCTTCCCCCTCCCGAGAGGCTTTTTATTGGTTTCATTTGAATAAGAATTCAGGTAAAAGCTCATCACTCATTGCTAGGAAGTAAGGATCAAACAACAGATAACAAGGAAGTCTGAGGGCCTATTTTGAGTCAGGATCAAAGAGCTGTAAAACTTTAAGGAACAAACTTACTTCTTCCTTGGACCCTTATCATTCAACTGACAGCATTCTAAACAAAGCAGGTTTCACAGGATTTCACATATTCTTTCTTAGGCCTGATCACCCGGGGAACCCACCCTTTTCAGCACAGAGCTGCACCACCCTGTCATTGTTTCAGGCTTAGGTGGAGCAAAGGAACTAAGGCAACCAAGGGATAAGGAGATTTTCTCCACGCAATGAGGACTCAGGCTATGTCAAAGCCGAGGAGTGAGGGTCCATCACCCCCTATTGCTGTAGCCCCCAAAGTCCTTTCTCAGGGGCCTCTCATATGATTGTGCCTGTCTTAGGTCGTTCCCCCCTTGGGGAATCTTACCCGTCATTGGCTAACCGGCCAAGCTTTGGGGTTCAGTTATGAATGTAGCAGCAGAAGCAGCACTCCTGCCAGGGAGATAAGCTTTTATCTCCTTGCTGGCTTATGGTCCAAGGCCACTCCTCAGCCTTAGCCTTGGTGGGGGTTACAGCTTCTGATACCAGGCAGGGCGGTTCCCAACATACACATCCTTACCAATTCATTTTGAATATTTATTTGTTGACAATGCAAATCTCTCATTGAGATACTAAAAAATTAGTGGGGAATATTAGCAACCAAGAGCACAGTGATTTTACATAAGCTCTAAAAGATTCAAGAAACTTGTAAATATGTAATAGGTAATGGAGATAAAGTTACAAAAATCATTGGCCCTACCTAGAATGAATAGGAGAATCATTAGAGAGAAGAAAACCTTTAGCCCAGGATTTTGTACAACAGAAATTCTTCAGCAATCAAAAAGAAAAAGGGCACTCCCTTGAGGCAGAGGATTCAGCCTGGTCAACAAAGGGTAGGATGGACACCGAAGTAAGTGATAAGCAGTGGGAGGGTCTAATACTTAGGTACTAGATACAGATGCACTTACAAAAGAAGAGAGCTCAAAAGATACAGAGTAATCAGTGAAGGTAAATGGAAAAGCCTTGCTTAGTGGAAAAAGCTTTAACATGATGATTAAGGGATTTCAAACTTTAGTGTCACAAACTCACCCATGGAACTGTTACAGCTCAAATTCTTGGGTCTCATCTTCAGATATTTGCATTCAACAGATCTAAATTAGGACTTAGGAATCTGCATCTTAGTAATTAGCTGCAGGCAGGACTGCTATAGGCAATGTGAAACCATTGAAATATGTAATTAATGAAATGACACAATGATCTAATGTAGATTTTAGAATAACAATTCTGTCTTCAATGAGAACAATGCTATGGAAAAGGAACACCTTTTAAATATTTCTAAAAAGTTATTGCAAACATTCTTCATTGTTTTATTCATTTTCTGTGTTTTTTTTTTTTTTTTAACAAGGAGGTTTAATTTGTCCTATAGTTGAATGCTAAGGACACTCTTTTCTTTCCCAATGACTTGATATCTAGTTCTCAGATAAAATCTATAAAGCAACTCAAATAGTCAAATACAAATTTTGCTTTAAAGCTATATTTAACCTCAGGTTTTAGGAAAGATATTTTTCTCTATTGTGCTTTGTGTCATTATTATTTCTTAAATCTTTGTTCCATATTTGTAGCTTTCATGGCAAGTTATCTTCTAATGTTTTCAAGAAGTAATGAACACTAAAGATTTAACGAATAATCAATGTTTTGTTCACTTCTAAAAATCTTCAATAGTATCTTTGTTACTTTCCTCTGGCCTCCAAAATTATGAGAGAAAATTATTTGCATGTTTTCTTTCTGATAACTATTTAGGAACTATGACTAATGAGTAAATCAATTAAGTAGCATTGACAATGGGTAACAAAACAAGAACTAGGATTGGGTTATTGACTTGTTATAAATCTGTGATCTAGGCTTCATTTAGAAAAATAATAAATTATGCATCAAGGTGTTCACTTGCAGTAGATCATTCAAATGAATTGTTTCATGCCCAGCTCAGTACACAAAACCTTAAAAAGTCAAAATATTCATCAGTAGCATTTTCATTAAGTAAAACTGAACATCTTTATTGCAAATGATATTTTTTAAAGTAGAATTTTTTTCTGCCTCAATTACCTCTATTGTTTTTCTTATTTTGTTTTAATTGTTGTTCAAGTACAATTCTCTTTTACTCCCATCCCAGCCTATTGTTTTTTATTGAATTCCTTCCTTCTTATCAACTTCTCATTTGCAGCCTGCGCCATTCTAAACCTTATCTTATTTATTTTTACTTATTTTTCAAGCTACCTCCTGTACTTTAATATTCATTTATTATTTGCTTGTTTGTTTGTTTGTTTTGCTCTTTCACCTCCTGATAGTTCTTTCTGTCCATTTTATCTTCTATTTTTTTTTTTTGATGTTTTGTCTTCTGAGAATTTTGAACATTTTTTTAGTTTATCCTCAAATAATTCTTTCCTTTCTGGCACATCTTCAATAATCAAACTGACTCTTATTTTTATAAATTTTAAATAGTTTTATGTTTATTGCTTCCCATTCTTTAGTTCCTAATTTTCTCCATAACTTAGCAAAACATCAACCTAAATGATTTATTTCATGTCCTTGACACATAAAAATATGAGTGTATGTAAATAAATGTACAGACTGAGTTTTACAGATGGCTCTATTACTAGACCTTCAAATTTAAGACCTTTAAGAATTAGCCATTTGGTCATTTCTTCCTGTCCCTCAACAATAGGTCATGAATTTATATAAAAGCTTTTTTGGGGACACACAATCAGTAGTAATCCCAATAAATAAGATGTGAATTACTAGAAAATTTAATAGAAATTAATTGCAATGTTTGAAAGGCTCAGGGATATCGCATTTTTGCTTGGCAAGGTTACATAATGGAAAATAACAGAACTAAGGAATTTTATTAATTCACTTAGTTGAGTACACAAACTTACTTTGAATCATCCTATCTCAGAAATATTTTCCATAAATACATATAAAAGGCCAACACTGCCACAAACAGTAAATTTATAGACAGAAATGAAGATATTTTAAAGTTCTATTAATCAAACAATTAAATTGAAGGTGTATGCTCCAGAATGGTTTGATATTAAGGAGAATTTGTTAAAGGAGAGGGAATTTGACATGTGGTTAGCATTTTTATCAAATAGCCTGAAATCTAAAGTTTCTAAGAAGATTATTACAAGCTACAGCATTGAAGTGATTTAGAAAAAAATATAGTGTCAAGGCAAAAACCTACCATATCCCAGTGAATAATATATTTTCACCTGGTAACGCTGTTCATATTTCTCTGGTTCTTTAACTGCTTAAATATTTTATGTATTCTAATTGAAAAGACTGAATTAATCTTTATCACATTCTAAGAAGTGGGTACTGTGAGTGTCGTCATTCCCATTTTAAAGTCTGAGAAAAAAAGTTCACATAATTATTATTTAAATTATTTGAAAATATATAGATTTTCCTCACATTAATTCAAGAGAGTCAGAAAGCCCATTTTCATCACTGGATTTCAGAAATTTTACTTTCTTACAGATATAAAGCTGCTTGAGCAAAGTATTTTTCAAATCATAAAATTCGACTTGATTTCTCTCTTTTGCAGAGCTGTTAAAAATAATAATTTACTCCAATAAATTTAAAGATAAGGCCAGGAAATACAACTAAATAAAAATACACTTATAAAAGTGATATACCTGGTAATCACAAGAGTAATTTCTTTTTGCTGAACTATCAATCCTAGGTCTTAATTCCATTATATTTATTACTATAGGATTCATAAACTCCCTCAAGTTTTTATAGATCTTTTAATGCAACAATCATTTGAGTGGTAATAGAAATGGTTACTTTTTAGGGATTGCTTGTGTTTTTAGGTAACATTTTGTAATGTGCTACAATGCACCCATCTTTAGGGTCTAAAATCAAACATGCAATGCTTGATATTGCCCTTCATCTGCTCTATGATTGCTCACCCATGGTAAGTTTTATTTACCAGTGAAGGTGCAAGGCTTTCAGACATATCAAAAGGAGATCGTTTAGTTTTTTTCTATTACAGTTTCCTTGCTTCCTAGTTGTTGCCACTATATAAACGGTGATGACTGTTGGCATGATATATTATGTTCAAATATCTTAGCTTTTCTCAAGATTGAAAAAACTTTGGAATTAAAGCAATACTGAACAAAACAAAACAAAAACCAAGCTGCCCATTTCCTGTTTTATCAAAAGCTGTACAGGTTTTAGCAAAGTATAAAAAAGCAAATTAATACTTTTCTAATAAACATTTAGAGACCCCATCACCAAAATTAGTTAAGAAGTGACACAATCAAAAAACAAAAAAGAAATACCATCAAACAAACAATAAAAACATTTCATTATCAAGAATTGAAATCCCTCACTTTAAGGCAATGCCAAAGATTCAACTTAAGTATACACTTAGCTACTTCTTCCATTTTATCCACTGCTCATTTATGTAACTGGTTCTGAAATCCTAAGTATTCATATACCACAAAACAGCTTCCAAGCAGTCAGAGAGACACGATGCACTCTTACCTATAGGTGGTTTTAGTTTCTTTTTCTCAGAGCAAGGGCACTACCTTGACTTCACAGCACCCTTCTGCCTGTGGCTACAATCTTTATGTCAGGCTTTTACCCTTATTTCTTCCCTTTCCTTCTGAGTAAATGATTCATTATGATAAAAAAACATCAGACTGTTAAGGCATAGGTTATATACAGTTAAATAAGTTAATATATATTTATAAGTTAATTACAAATGCCCTTTTTACATCTTTTACTGGTATTCCATGTATCTACTAGTTGGTAAACAGAAAAGTTCTCTTTTTTTTTTTTACTTTATTTTTCAGTTACAGTTTACAGTCAATATTATTTTGTATTAGTTTCAGGAGCCCAGCATAGTGGTTAGCCAATCATACACTTTACAAAGGGTTTCCCTCAATATTTCTATACCCACTTGGCATCATACGTAGCTATGACAACAGTATTGACCATATCCCTATGCTGTTCTTTACATGACTATGACTATTTTATAAGTACCAATTTATACTTCTTAATCTCTTCACATTTTTAATCCAGTCTCCCACCCCTCCTCTGGCAACCATCAGTCTGTTCTCCCTATCTGAGTCTGTTTCTATTTTGTTTGTTCATTCATTTTGTTCTTTAGATTCCACATATAAGTGAAATCATGTGGTATTTGTCTCTATCTGGCTGGCCTAAGAGTGGATAAAAACACTGTGGCACATATGCATATATACAATGGAATATTACGTAACTATAAAAAGGAATGAAATCTTACATTTGCAACAGCGTGGGTGGACCTACAGGGTATTATGCTAAGTGAAAAATTTTCATTTGTACGTACTGGTTCCAAATGTGACCTGAAGAACAAGGGCAAGGTGAAAGGGACAAAAGAGGCAGATCACTTTACACGGCTAGGTGGCAGATTTAAGAAGCAAAGGAAATGACTTAAGAAGCTTGTCTTGGATGGCCACAATACAAGCATATCTATGTCCTTGCCCACCAGAATCCTAAAAGTTTAATAGAGGCCTTAGCTGGGTTCTGTCACATATATTGTCTAGATGGACTCAACACCATATTGCTCTCTCAAGTCTGCATTCTTAAAAACAATTCCTGCTGTGAGAATGGTGGGCAGAGCACAGAGTACAGGGAAAGGGCCAGGGCGTGAGGAGCCTGATATCACCAAAGTCCAGCTGGTGGGTCAACCTGTGTTACATCCTCTCACTGACTTTCTTCAATACTCCATCCCTCATGCATGGCTCTTACAATTTATACATTCCCTTCTTTTACTATGGGCCTTGAGTGGCTAACCAGGGGTTTCACTAGAATGGAGGGGGCTTGTTTGGTGGTTCTTTGGCTGCACTGGAGGCTGAGACTACAGGAATGATGTAGGCACATGCAAGAGAAAAGAGAGATTAAGATAATTATTTCCAAAATAAGTGACAATTTTTTTTTTATACCAAGAGCCTCATAATCTAAACTGCTGTTAGTTATTAAGTCCCCTCTGCTGGAGGTTGGATCACTCAGGGCATTCACTTGTGGCCTTGTGTGATTTAATAAAGATGACACATTAGCAGATTCATAAACACATAACATTCTATTTGATTAATGTCACAGGTGCCTCCTTACCAGGCAGTAATAATGTCCAAGGCCATCCTATTTCAGAGGACAGTTTTTTCTTATTAGAGACATTTCAGTGTTCTGTAAGGACAGTGTTTGCAGGCTACTATTTAAGGCACGCTGGGTGCAGGTAGTAAGGGCTTTGATGTGTGTGTTATAACATCTTCCAGGCCAGTGGAGGGGGACAAAGATAGAGACCAAATAGGAAATAAAGCATACTCACCTGGCCTTGAGGAAAGGGGATTGGCAATTTTTGTTATCATGGGGTGGATCCTCCCCTGTTCCAAGAGAAAACCCAGGGTGCAGTGGCCCAACCACCCAGAAGAAAGCCATGGCCAAAAGTCTGTGCCACACAACCACTGGGAACTATTGGGACTACCCAGTGCATACCTGGGCCGTGCACCCAGCCAGTGTCAAACCAGTTTCTGTCCTGTAGTGTAATGGGATGACTACACATATCCAACCCACATTTCTCATACATTTGGGTTGGTTTTGCGTGGAGTGATTTTTCTTTTCTTAACATAGGGCTGCCTCGGTACTCAAATGTTCATAACCTGGGGTGAGCCACAGGAACCCATTCAAAATCTGAGTGTAGCCACCATGGATCTGATGGTGGTATTTTTAGGATCCTTTGGTATTCAGGTTAAATGGGGTTCCTGTGTAGTCTGATCAATAAGGAATGAATATCATAACCAGTGTTGTTGACAGTGTGTGACAGAGGCCAGGTCTCTGAATCAATATTGGTAATATCAGAGGAATTAAGAGTATTAGTCCTAGTGTGTCCATTCTTAATGTACTGCTTTAGGGCCTTCCGATTTCCTCCGTGGAGTGGTGAAACCCACATGGCAATTCTGAGGAACTAAAGATGGGCAGCTTCCCACATGCCCAACAGTTGGACTGATTTCTTTGTTAAGCATATGAATGGACCCCATTGTGGAACAGTATTTCCATCAAGTACCCATCCTATAACCAGACATCACAGGAGCAGCTGAAACCTAAGGTCAAAAAGACAGATATTTAGTAGGACCATCTACAAGAAGGTCTTTCCCTTATATAACTATTATATTTGTGGCCTGACCCTTAGCTGTTAAGGGATTCGGCTTTAAAAATTTGAGCTGGTTGTGCATACCAGACATGGTGACCAGGGGTGGCACTATGTCAGGCATGAGGAGATGGAGTGGGGACAAGATATGCCAGACCAGTATCCCTACCTTCCCTCATCTTTCAGTGGAGCATGTTCCATCCCAGGTATAGCAGCAAAACAACAGGATTCCACTGGAAATTGAATTGTTCCCCCTTGCCCAAGTATACAGAGTAACTTACCTATCCCAGTGACATCCATAGCAAATTTCAATAGGTAGTGCCTCTCCCAGGTATGATGGGGCTTGGTGTTCTCAGAAGCATAGCACATTGATCCACAGTGAGGGTCCAGACAATGACTGTTTGCTGTGACTTCCATAACTTAACAGTATTGGGTGTCTCTTCAGGGAACCCCAGTCTGGCATATGGGGCAATAGGCCCCACTGGTTGACCATTCAAATGTGTTAAAGCCTGGGGCAGTACATTTAGTCTACTTGGCCAAGGTGGTTTTATCTGTTAGTATTTTAATCTGCTACTTTCATATCCCATCTAGAAGTAGAAAAACATCACATATATATCATACATTCAGACATGTACAGACACACAAACATAAGTAGAGACCCATTGTTTTCACTCCAAATTTTAACCATAAATCAGGAAAAACAATATAATGTTCACAGTTTGTAGTTTAAATTTACAGTTTAAAGTTTATAGTTTATAAATAACAGCTAAATCCAAATTGTGACCAGCAAATAGAACAAGATATGGTTACCAGGCAAATGGCTAAAGCTTCCCCCCGCCCCCCTAATATTTGTAGAGAGACTTTTAAGATTTATATTTTCCTTTGACCAATATCTTACAGAAGCTGTGGACTAATTTTGAGTAAGGGAGTATAAGCAGTCTGTATTTTAAAAACCCTCTTCTCCCAATTTTTGCTTCAGTCTCAGGCAATCCTGGGTGGTGTTTTTACTCATATTCTGGGATGTTCACATTTCAAAGAGATACAATTTACAACTTCAAAGGACAGAGAAAGAATGCAAGTTTTCCTCCTAGGAGTTTTGAATATTTCTCTGTTTTCAGAAGTCTAGGGTAACTACTATTAAAGTTTTTCTTTGTATTAGGGGTCAGAATGTATGGGGCTTTTCATGTCCACTTTACTGTCCATCCATAACATCTTCCCCTTCCTCCTCACACTACCCCAGGGATTCCACCTTTGAGTGTCTGGGCGAGGCTTTGTCACAAGCTCCAGGACCTTAGTCCACTACAGTTTGTGTCCTCGCTTTGCAAAGCAGCTTATTGTTCTGCCCTCCCACCTGTGTGCTGCCCTGATGCTAGCAGAGGAGTGGACAGCCTCAGCTCTTCTTCCAACTTTCTAACTGTAGGGTTCAGACTCTAGTGAGGCGTCGGTGGCAGCTGGACTCCCAGCTAAAGGCCAGTCCACTGCACCGCCACGACTCATTGCCACAGGTGCCCGGCACAGTTGTTCAACAAATGCGCGAAGCCAGCAGCCAATTTCCTCACATTTGAGTAGTCACATGACGGTGCACAGCCTCTGACCTGTGGCCACTCTATCCACATAGAGGTCGATGGCCAACTCAGGATTTCCACAGTAGATACCACTTTCCCCAAAACCGTTTCTTCGGTCTCCTAGTTGTCTCACCAAATGTCAGCAGGAAACTCAGCCTTCATACATCGAGGGCGGGAGAAGATGGAAGAAAGAGGCAGACCACTCCAGATGGTCGGTGGCAGGTTTACTAAGCAAGGGAACTTAGGCAGCTTGTCCTGGATGCAGAACATGAGTAGTTTTCTGAATCCACCCACCAGCATCTTAAACACAGCGGCCTTTAAGGTGTTGGTTGCCTCACATGTACTGCCCAGGTAATCTTAACACCACATTGCTCTTTCAAGGCTGCATCTTTGGAAAGGGTTCCAGCTGTGGGAATGGTGAGCGGACGGTACTTTCTAAGGACAAGGAGGGGGTCAGTAGCCTCTGTCTGCCTAGTCCAGCTTAGCAGGACAACTGTAATCATGTCACCTTTGGGACCCGCTCCAAAGTGCTGTGTGTGAAGGGTGGCAGAATAAGCCAATTCAAAATATGCTATTTTGGCCAAAGGATTATTGAGCTAAATCTAGTGAGTCAAAAGAGTGCTCTGAGCTCCCCCTTTTCTTCCTGACAGTAGGAGATAAAACTCCCAGTACCAAGAGGAAAGAAACATTTTCATTGCTAGAGAGGGAGCTCCAGACTGAGAGAAATCTGTACAAACAGACCTTGTTAAAATAACTTTCACCTCCTGTTAGGTTCCCTATATATTTTAGCTACTTTTCTTCTCTTTGTTCAATGGAGTGTAAAAGCATGAAGGTTTGGTATTTCCTTGGGTCCCCATTTCCCTGTGAGGGCTCCCATATGACCTAAAATTTATATGAAATAAATCTGTAGGCTTTTCTCCTGTTAATATGGTAGATGTTGATTTAATTCTCGGTTCAAGCTGAAGACGCTAAAAGTGTGTAGGTAAAGTTTTGCCCCCCATACATGTGCATGGTGAAAAAGTAAATGAAGTGAGTAAGACAAGCTCTGAATCCACATTCACTGTCTTTCACTTGATTGTCAAAAACAGGATAAGTGTTGGTGAGGATATAGAGAAGCCTGGTGTGCCATTGGTCGGATTGTAAACTGGCATAGTTTTTGTGGACTGCAGTATGAAAGTTCCTCAAAAAATTAAAAACAGAACTATCCTATGATCAGAAATTTCACTTCTGGGTATACTTATGAAGGAAAAAAATCAGTGTTTTAGAGAGATTTGCACTCCCATATTCATTGCAAAGTTATTTTAAAATCCAAGATGGAAATAAACTAAGTGTCCATTGTTGGATGAATAAAAAAAATGTGGTGTATTCACGCATACACATACACACGCCACTGAAAAATTCAGCTTTGAAAAAGAAAGAAATCTTTCTATTTGCAACAACATGGATGAAACTGGAGGACATTATGCTAAAGTAAATAAAGTAGAGAAAAAGACAAAGTAGGTTTTCATTTATGTGGAAACTAAAATGAAAAATGTGCAAACCCATAGAAACAGAATAGAATGGTACTTGCTATATAAGGGTGGGGGGGGTTGAGAGAAATGAATGGATGTTGGTAAAAGAATACAAACTTTTATTTATAAAATAAGTAAATTATGGAAATCTAATACACAGTATTGTATCTAGAGGTTTTGTTTGTTTGTTTCAGCTTTATTTAAATATAAATGACATAAAATTTAAGACATTTAAAGTGTACATTATGTAATTTGATATGCATGTACATTGTGAAAGAATTCCCTCATGTAATTAAGACATCCAACACTTTACACATTTGTCTGTCAATATGGAATACAGTGTTATCAACTGTAGTCATGATATTTACATTAGATCCTCAGACCTCATTTACTGTGTAGTTGAAACCTTTTGCCCTTTACCAACCTCTCTCAAATTTAGGTGATACAACTTAAGATACAAAGATCACTCTGGATTATCTGTGTGGCCCCAATGTAACCACACTCTTTATGGGTAGGGTGATGGGCAAGCAGCTCACCTCTAAGGTCTACAAATGTATGCAAGACATTTTATTTTTGTTTCATAAATAATTATGCTGTTATATAATTGTGTTTTGTTTGTTGCCTGTACATTTTTAAGTCATAAGTGATATAAAGTCATATTCCTAAAAGAGAAATCTCCTATCTCTTGCCAGATTCCACATTTCCCTGAAGCTGTATAGCCTACTTGGTACTGGTTTTGAGTGATATGATAATAATAGAGTGTTATTCCTGATTGTAATTCATTTTGCTTGCATATCCATCTTGCTGTACTTGAATGTATACAAAGAATACTAATCACTGTACTGTATGTATTTAATCTTTGTCATAAAGAAGCATCTTTATTTGCATATGCATAATTTCCACTAATATTTGCATAAAGAGAAAGTCAGATACTGATTACTAGTAATCTTTTCACAATTTATAAGGTTTTATGCTTGAGGATAACTTTTTCCCTTAATTATTTTTGTTTTCGTGTTAGGTTGAAGTTCCTTTCATTATGCCCATCTTAGGGTATGTATCAATAAGTAGCAATTCATCAAGATGGCAAATTAGAGAATCTCAATCAAAAATTGTCATTGCTGCCCTGGCTGGAGTGGTTCAGTGGATTGAGCACAGGCCTGTGAACCCAAGGGTTGCTGGTTCGATTCCCAGTCAGGGCACATGCCTGGGTTGCAGGCTGGGTCCCCAGTAGTGTTACAGGGTGCAGCCAAGAGGGGGGACCCCAAATGGGCATTTGAAATGGGGTCCAGAACTAGGGTGTGGGTTGGGGGAAGGGACAAATGGAGCAGGGCCATTGAGAGCTGTTTAGCATAGCAAAAGCCTTGCAGCTAAGCTAAGCTCTGGCGTGGTCGTTTGGCATATCTATAACCTTTGACTGGTTGCATAGATATGTTAAGTAGCTGTGATCAGTTCTAAGCCAGGGGAATGGAAGTAACTTCCCCACCCAGATGTAACTGGGGGGGGGCGGGTCTCCTGAGTTACAGTGCCTGCGTGGGAGCTCAGAGATGATTGGCTCCAGGACATGGAGCCACACCTGCCCAGACTCAGGATGGCAGCCCAGTAAAGCTGGAAGGATACAAGTTCTGGCATGTGAAGCTGAGTGTGGGAGGAGTCAGAAATGAGGCTACAGAGGAAGATTGGCCGTGGGGATTTAAAACCCAGACTTGGCAGCCATTGTGAGGAGGAGAACCATGCTGCTTTAAGAAGGAGAACCACGTGGACTTGACGGAGTGGAGACTCCTGCAGCCCTGAGAAAAGGAGAACCACATGGCAGCCCTGAGGGAGAGAACCACGCGTCTTTAGCAGAGTGGAGACTCCCGCATCCCAGAGAGAGGGAACCACGCGGCCTGGCAGAGTGGGGACCCCCACAGCTTTAGAAGGGGTAACCACCACCTGGTTCTAGCAGAGATCCCGGCGACTCAGCTGAGGGTGCCGGGAACCCAGGGAGGTCTCCCAGTCGAGATGGAGGACTAACTGGGAAGAACCAGAGGACTGCCTAAGCCATAGACTTCTGTTTCCTTTCTTGAGATACGGTACTCTGGACTGGGCAAAGGGGGAAGGAAGGAAGGACTGTGTGTTTGTGGGTGTTTTTAGGGACTTTGGGATTTTGGTGAAGACATTAGGTCACTACTTTAAGTTTGTATAGCATTAAATAAACGTATCCTTTCCTTTTCACAAATCTCTGGCATTGAGAGACGTCTTTCCTCTGGCGGCAGACATAACGGACCCAGGGCCTTCTTTCAATAATAGTATATCATCCCAGGCCCCCCTTGTTGTGTGTTCTGTCACAGTAGGGGGACACTCAAGAGGCAACCACACATTGATGTTTCTCTCCCTTCCCCTCTCTCTAAAAATAAATACAATCTTTTTAAAAGATCGTCAATGCTGATTAATAAACTATCAATTATGAGTAAACTGCCAATTTATGAATATACTTAGAACAATTCTTAATCTAGGGAGCTAAAAATTTAATTATTTAACCCTTTAACTCTCATATTTTCTCTCCATTTCTAGATCATAAAAAGGAAAATTATCAAAGATTCAGTGTTTTACATATAATACATAAAATTACATAAAATTTTTACATATTTTTTCAAATCTTGTTTAACAAAAAACTAGACAATTTTTTTCTTAAAAAGCTATAAAACAAGTTACATTTTCAGAAAAAAATTGACAGATCACCAAGACTATTTTGTCCCTTTTCCCTTCAATTCTCTCATAATAACCTTATTCTGAAATGGGTGAAAATCTGCAATCACTTCCTGTTTTAAAATTTTGGAAATGTCTGTGTTCTATGGCAAGAAACAAGCTAAACCAGATAACTGTGGTTGGCTTTTATTAGGGTTTTCAACTATAGCTACCAATCTCTTCCACAGTGACAACTTTTGAATATTGTGCTTCTGGAAATCCACCTGCTACTCCTTTATTTTTCTACTGATCACACTAAATCTCTGAAGATCATATCCTAGGTCATATCTAGATCATATCCTATTCCATCAGCTTCAGTCCAGCCAAAGTTCTGTAATAACGAATGCTCTCCTTTCTTCATTCTGGTGACACTTTTGTATCAAATTTTCTTCATAATATCTATGTTTAAATATATTACAAAGTAATTTTTGGTATAATGTGACATAGGCTATAATAAGCCATAGGAGAATTGAAGGAACTAATTAGTAACTCAACCTTCTAACACATAGAATCTCTGAAGTTTGTCACTCCTTTTGTTTCTGAAGTAGTTTGAATTCATCTCCCTCCCACCATTTTATTGAATCTCCTATATGTGTGCAGACACAATGCAGACTTGTGGAAATGCTAAGGGTTCTACCACCTATTTTTATGTTGCAAAGAACCTCTGCTCTTAACTTTCGAAGCTAGTATTTACTTGTGAGATATTTTGCATTTATTTTACAAGCATGAGAATGTAAGGTAACACTGTTATTATCCCTATTTTGCTCATGAAACAAACTAAGAATTAAGAAGGTAAAATAAGATGCCCAAAGTAAGATACAACATCTAGCAGCTTGATCATATTCTGAACCTCATGCATTTCACAGTTGTCCATTTTCTGTTAAAGTGCTACCCAGGCCTGCCTTAAAATGGAATGGAATTAGCATGAACATATTTTGTTATTTGATCCTGATAACTGTGAAATGGGCAGGAAAAATATTTTAGTCCCTTTAATAATTGTCCCAGGACAGGCAGACTGGGGCATGTTCACTATAACTATAAGGAGCATTGACAACACTTCTACTTGTGTCCTGAAAAAAATTGTCTGCCTTCTTGTCACTACGTGTTGATCTATAAAGGTCTACTGTGTTGTTTGGGTCAGTCGGTGATACTCTCCCCATTTCATTTTTTTTGCAGTGAAATTATATAATTTCTACATGCCAAAGTAAATTTGGATGGGATAATCTGTGAGGGGATGAGGGACAAATTGAACTAAGTTTTGAATCAATATGTTTTAAAATATTTTATGTTTGTATTGAAGGTTTGGTTTGCAATAAATGTGTCTGCTATGTGTTGGGACCGAAAGGAATAAAACATGTCTATGACTCTCTTATATGGTAGCTATCTGAAAAATATTTGCAATAGCCTCTTTCTTTCATTTAGCTTCATTTAGAGAGACATATGGGAAATAAAAAAGCAACCCCAGGAAGATCAAGTCCATTGCCTTTCTCTCTCTCTCTCATAAACACAGACAACTGTGCAAGATTCAAAATCTGATTAAAAACAAATTAATTTGACTAAACATGACATATAAACTATACTGAAATGTGGCATGCCATAAGGTGTTCTTAATGGGAAGAATTAATATGCTTTCATGTATTCCATTTCCAAGGGGAAAACAACACACACAACTAAGCAAAAATGCATATGAATCTCTTAACCACGCCATATGCATCTGTCATGACTGCCTGTCAATGCAGTAAATGTGTGCACTCAACAAGTCTATCTTGAGCACCTACTGTGTGCCACAAGCATAAATTTACAGGGCAAAAAGCAGACCTTATATTAGTAATCAACCAAAAAGTAAACACCAGATTGTGAAAACTGCTGAGTGAGATAATAAGGAAAAAAGAGGCAGCAATGACTGAAACCATATGATCGGGATAATGGGACAAGGTAAAAAGTCAGAGTGAAGGGTCAGGCAGCAGCACAAATAGCAGTCTGGAGCCAGACGGAGCATAGAGACTGATAGCGCAATCATTATTTTCATCACAACACATAATGTCTCAATACAAAGAAGGCAAAACTTTTGTTTGTTTTCCTCTGTAAACAAGAATTATTTTTTACAATATACTAAGTGAGTTTCAGTTATGCAAGATGCAGAAGTTCTAGAAATCTTCTGTATAACAGAGTACCTATAGTTAATTCAGTATCGCATACTTAAAACTCACTTTCAGAATGACTTAAAAGGAAAACTAACAATCTGTCACCTTGATCTTGGACTTCCAGCCTCTGGAATTCCTGGGCCTACCTAGACTTCAGTCAGTTAGAATCACTGAAGATGGAGCCCCAGAGCTTACAGCCCATTTCCTGCTCATTTTCCTGGAAAGCTTGACTGTCACCAACATGAAGACAGGGACACATTGTGATTTGTTCAGTGCTGTTTAGCCAGTACCTAGCCAGAAGCAGGTGATATGCTATATGCCCCATAAACATTTGTTGAATCTGGAACAAATGTTCCACTTAAATTCTATAGTTAAGACAGGAAGGTAAAAGGAGACTATGAAGGTATAGCCTCCAAGGACCCATTTGAACCACAAAAGAGGATATGGACTGGAAAGAAAGTCCAGTGAATTATCGAAGGCAGAGAATTGAGGACTTGGGGCCAAGATGGAGGCATAAGTAGACATGCTGTGCCTCCTCCCACAACCAAAAGGACACAACAATAACTTAAAAACAGAAAACAACTACAATTGACAGAAAATCGAACTGTATGGAAGTCTGACAACCAAGGAGTTAAAGAAGACATACTCATCTAGACTGGTAGGAAGGGCAGAGACAGGTGTGCAGAGAGGACTTATGGCAAAGCGGTGGCTGGAGGACCAGGGCAGGCAAGGCTGCAGCTGGCGGACCCAGTGCTGGATTGTGGAGTGGGGCATGCAAGGCTGCAGCTGGCCGGCAAGGCTACTGTGGCAGCTCGTGGAACAGGCAGTCCCACATTCTCATGCAGATAAACCGGGAGGAACAACTGGGGAGCAAGACAGACCTCGTAACCCAGAGCTCCAGTGTCAGGAAATAAAGCCTCAAACCTCTGACTGAAAACACCTGTGGAGGTTGAGGTGCCGGGAGAGACTCCCAGCCTCACAGGAGAGTTCGTTGGAGAGACTGACAGGGTCCTAGAACATACACAAACCCACCCACATGGAAATCAGCACCAGAAGGGCCCAATTTGATTGTGGATTGTGGGGGAAGTGACTGAAATCCGAGAGAGAGCAGAGCAAGTACATCAGAACGCAGTGACGTGGATTGCCACACCCTGGTGAACACCTAAGGCTCCACCCCTTAAACATAACAGACACACTGAGACCAAAAAAAAAAAAAAAAGTGGCCCAAATTAAAGAACAGATCAAAGCTCCAGAAAAAAATACAACTAAGTAATGAAAACATAACCAACCTATCAGATACACAGTTCAAAACACTGGTAATCAGGATGCTCAGAGAACTGGTTGAATTTGGTTGCAAATTAGATGAAAAAATGAAGGCTAAGCTAAGTGAAATGAAGGAAAATGGACAGGGAATCAATAGTGATGGGAAGGAAACTGAGACTCAAATCAATGGTGTGGACCAGAAGGAAGATGGAAACATCCAACATAAAAGAATGAAGATAAAAGAATGAAGAAACAAGAATTCAAAAAAAAAAAATGAGAAGAGGCTTAGGAACCTCCAGAACATCTTTAAATGTTCCAACATCCGAATTATAGAGCTACCAGAAGGAGATGAGGAAGAGCAACAAGTGGAAAAGTTATTTGAACAAATAATAAAGAGAACTTCCCATTCTGGAAAGAAAATAGACTTCCAGGAACTCCAGGAAGCTCAGAGAGTCCCAAAGTTGGACCCAAAGAGGAACACACCAAGGCACATCATAATTACATTACCCAAGATGAAAGATAAGGAGAGAATCTTAGAAGCAGTAAGAGAAAAGAAGACAGTTACCTACAAAGGAGTGCCCTTAAGACTGTCAGCTGATTTCTCTGAAGAAATCTTGCAGGCAAGAAGGGGCTGGAAAGAAGTATTCCAAGTCATGAAAGACAAGGACCTACATCCAAGATTGCCCTATCCAGCAAAGCTTTCATTTAGAATGGAAGGGCAGATAAAGTGCTTCTCAAATAAGGTCAAATTAAAGGAGTTCATCGTTACCAAACCCTTATTATGTGAAATGTTAAAGGGATTTATCTAAGAAAAAGAAGATAAAAAATATGAACAGTAAAATGACAGCAAACTCACAATTATTAACAACCACACCTAAAACAAAAACAAAAGCAAACTAAGTAAACAACTAGAATAGGAACAGAAACACAGAAATGGAGATCACATGGAGGGTTATCAACAAGGGCGTGGGAGGAGGAGAGAAGGGGAAAAGGTACAGAGAATAAGTAGCATATATTGTAGGTTGAAAATAGATAGGGGGAGGGTAAGAATAGTATGGGAAATGTAGAAGCCAAAGAACTTGTAAGTATGGCACATGGACATGAATTAAAGGGGGGGAATGTGGGTGGGAGGGGATGTGCAGGGTGGAGGGGAGTGAATGAGTGGAAAATGGGACAATTTAATGGCATAATCAATAAAATACATTTTTAAAAAGGCAGAGAATTTTGTGACTATTATTTTGAATAAGACTATTCTGTCTTACTGCTATGGATTGGAAACTTAATGAAGAATCTATGTTTGGATTATTTTCAATGCTCATGTTGGAAGCAGGTTGCTTTTCACAAACTCTCTGACTAGCTATAATAGATAATACTTCTACATCATATATAAAATATGTAACATATATAAAATGTATATAATAGATAATGCTACATGTATGTATGTATGTATGTATCTGTGTGTGTATATATATATATATATATATATATATATATATATAAACACAAACAATATCAATACATGTAGCTAGTGTTTTTACTGCATACTTCCCACTGTGCAGTGGGGCAAGCATTGTACTGGGAATAAAAGTTCTAGAATTTTATTTTAACTCTGACACAAGCTACATGCTCAAGGGCAAATTCATTAACAATCTCTCAATATCTGTTGTCTGACATTGAACTTGTTCTGATGGGTCCTGAACACTGTAAAAGTCAATGATTGAACCCAATGATTCCATCATTGAGAAAGTTATTATTCTCCCAATCACTGATTGTTTAGCATGGAGGCTTTCAGAAGATACCAGATCTCATTATGAGTTAATACAGAGAACGAACCCCTGCTACCCATGTAAGGCCTCCTAGATCTTTGAAGAGAAATAAATATTCATATTGGTCATGTTTGGATCACCGTAAATGTTTTGTTTTATATTTTGTTGCTACTTTTTCCATACACATCCATGAGACACTCATATGCTAGAAGACAATAAATCAGTGATTTTCAACCTTTTCCATCCCATGGCACATATAAACTGATGGCTAAAACTCTGTGGCACACCAAAAAATTTACTTTTTTGCTGATCTGACAAAAAATAGGTATAATTTTGATTCACTCACACCTGACAGCTATTGTTGTATTAGTGGTTGTCATTTTTTTATTTGAAAATCTAAGAGAAAAGAGGTCAGTGCCCCTGACTAAATGGTCAGGAATTGCATATTTAAAAAATTCTTATGGCTCACTGGTTGAAAATTGCTGATGTAACAGCAGTAGGTCTGTCACGCCAGTATAAATCCAAGCATGTTCCACTCTAATCTTCTTTGATGTAATTAGCTAGATTCAACTACATATTTTATTTGGTTAACTGGGACAAAATGTTTTTATTTTTGTTGTTTATGTGTTCAGTATTTGGTGGGAGAGAATAGATGTTGATGTAGGACTGGAGAAATTAGGGCATATTTGTGAGAAATAATAATGAGATGAACTGCAGATATGTATGGATCCTAGGTTGCCTCACAAAGCCATGTCGGTATGCTGCTTTTGGCCATGGAACAGAAAGGAATAAGACTAACATCAGTCATTTTGTAACTCAACTGCTTTCAACATGTCTTAAATCATCCCACCACATACCTCTGTGATTGATCTGGCAAATGCATGTGACTGAGAAAAAAATTCATGGGAAATCAACAAACATTCCCCAAGCTAGTTCTATTTCATTGCCATGTCTTTGCCTTCCCCACTTCTGTCTGTCTTCTCTGTCCAGAGTTTTGAAGTAAAATAATAGTGACCACTCATTGTTTTTAGGAACAAACAGGGGATGGACTGAATCATGGAGCAAGCATGGGCTGCTGTAAAGTGTGGAGACAAAGCCTTTTTTGTGTAATTGTCCCCACTATTACAATTCCCTGCCTACTAAGGAGGCTAGGGACTGAGAGGGAACATAAGAGCCCTCTGGTGTTCTCAGAAAGCCTCCAGGAAGATTGGGAGAAAATGTCATTGCTACATAACTTGCAGCAAGAAACAGTGGTAAAATTAATTTTGTTTGGAGAAAATTAAACAGAATGAAAACTAATTTGTTTATTTTAGAGGTATGTTCCCATTTGATTGTATTTAGTGGAAACATTGATTGTTAGCAAACAATTTATAGATCCGATTTATTACTATAGCAGTAGGAGAGCTTTAAATGAGCCTACTGAAAGCCATTACTTAATGAAATACTTTGCATATTAGCAGCAAATCTGCACCCCCTTCATTCCTGAAGAAAGACACTTACACACAGGGTATATTCCCCAGGAAAATACATTACTGCATGTAAACAGGAGCACTTGTGAGCATAGAGTTTTCAAAACAGTGCTACAGAACTGTGCAGCCTTCCCCACAGCCTACTTGGCCAGCTCTTTGTCACTGTCCTTTCTGGGGCAGGAGTCAAGTTCAGCAGCTCTCCTTTGGCTCCCCTGATATCTGTCTTTCCATCACCAGTTCTACAGTGCCAGTCACATGCATACACAGGCTCACACACAGAAACCTTATATGAATTTCAAATACAGATCTATTAAAATTCAGGTAACTTTAAAATAGGAGCTCTTGAGACCATTCTAAATCATTGATCTCTGGAAAGACAGTTCAGGTTTTGGATCAATCTACAGAAATTCTCTTTTCTTTAATTTTGCTATTGCTGTTTTGCTAATTCATACCTTAGGGTGTTTCCTCTATCATTTTGGAACTGTTTTTTAATCAGCATCATTGTATTATGATTTTGATATTATAAAATTCACTAATTTTAAGTGTACAATTAATTGACCTTGAATAAATGCATATAATCAAGTGACCAACACAAAAATAATAATATTGAGTATTTCCAGCATACCAAAGGGCACCCTGTGCCCCTTAGAAGTCAATCTGCTACTCCCTTCTTCAGCCACTTGCAAACATAACTACTTTCTGTCAGAATTGCATTACATTCTAGAGAATTTCACTCGATAGAATCATTGACCGTGTAATCTCTGTGTCTGGCTTCTTTTTCTTAGCATCAGTACCTTGTGTCTTTTTATTACTGAATTGTATTCCATTATATACATATTGGAATATGTATACAAATTACATGATGTAATTTGTTTATCCATTGACCATTTGATGGACATTTGGGTTGTTTCCCCTTTTTACTGTTATGAATAAAGCTGCTATGAAAATTGGACTGCTAGTCTTTATGTAAACATGTTTTATTCCCCTTGGATAAATACTCAGGAATGGAATTGTTGAGTCATATGGTAATGCATGTATAACTTTATAGGAAACTATTAAAGTGTTTCCATAGTAATTTATATGTATTTTTTCCTACTAGCAATACACAATGGTTTTAATTGCTCTACAGTTCTTAAGGCAGACTTTTTAATTTTAGCTCTTTTAATAGGTATGTAACAGGATCTCATTTTGCTTTTAATTTTCATTTTCCTAATGTTAGTGATACTGGGCCTCTTTTCATTTGCTCATTGGCCACTCTATCTTTTTTGGGAAAACATCTCTTCAAATCTTTGGCTCCTTTTATAAATTGGGCTTTTTTCTTCTTTTTGACTTCCAAGTGCTTTTTATATTTTCTGAACATGAGTCCTATCAGATAGATGTTTTGCCAATATTTTATTCCAGTCTGTCATTTTTCTTTTATTCTTAATATTTTTAAATTTAACAACATCCAATTCTTCAATTTCTTTTGGGGTTAGTATTCTCTCTATTCTGTCTAATTAATATTATTTTACCTAGGTTTGCAAAGATTTTTCTCCAAAGTTAATGTTTATAAGGTTTATCAGCTCTTTTATTTAAGTTTATAATCTAATTAGAAGAAAAGTATGTATGAATGGGGTAAAAATAGAGGTTTCCTTGTTTGTTTTGTTTTTGTTTTGCAGTTGGATGTTTAATAATTCTAATTCCATGTAGTAGAAATGTAACATGTTCTCTCTTACACTGCCTTACATTTTGTTCAATATTGACTATTCACACACCTATATATGCACACACCTCTTTCTTAACTTTCTGCTTCATTGATCTATATGTCTATATTTAAACCAATAGCATAGTCTATTTATAGCTTGTCTTACAATCAGGTAAGTCTTTCAATTATGCTCTTATTCAAAATTTCTTTGATTTTTCTCTTACATTTTAAAATCAGCTTGCAACTTCTACTAAAAAAAATTTAAAAAGGCAGCCAGGGTTTTGATAGGAATTGCACCGAATCTGTAGATCAATTTTTAAAGTGTATATTGAATCAAAATGTAGCTTTTTAATCTATAAACATTGCTCCATTTATTTATGTTTATTGATTTTTCTCAGTGATGTTTGTGTTTAGTTTTTAGTTATATATCTTGCATATATTTAAAACTATATCCCAAGTACTTCACATTTTTATGTTGTTACAAATAATTTAAGTTATTTTGTTTCAATTTCCAATGGTTCATTTCTAGTATATACAAATATAATTGATTCTTGTGTGTTTACTTTATACGCAGAGACCTCACTAAACTCAGATAAACTCAGATAGTTCTCAAAGCATTTGTTTTTGTAGATTTCTTAAGATTATTTGTATAGGCCATTATGCCAGTTATGAATATTTTCTTTCTCTCCTTGAACTATATATACCTTTTTTCTTTTCATATAGTACTTTCTAGGACTATAAACATTATGTTAATTAGAAGTGGTGAGATCTGACATTTATGCTATGTTTCTGATGTTAAAGAAAAAACATTTACTCCTTCTACATCAACTGTGATGTTAGATTTAATGCTGAATTTCTGCTTTATTTCTAGTTCAGTGAGAGTTTTTATCATAAATAGGAATCAGTTTTGTCAAGTGTTTTTATATACTACATCTATTTATTTTTCGGTTTGTTAATGTGGTGAAGTATGATGATTGGTTTTTTAAAATTACATTTCTGAGATAAACTACACTTGCTCATAATATATTCTTCTGTTTCTATGTTGTGTAACTCAATTTCCTTATTACTTCAAAGGATGTTTACATCTATATTCATTAATGATATTAGCCTGTGGTTTTCTTTTCTTGTTATATCTTTCTTGTCTTTGAATCATCAAACTACAGGTCTTATTACATTTTAGAAATGGACACGGTTTTCTCCTCATTTCTTTTTCTGGAAAATTTCATGTAGAATTGTATTATTAACTTTTTAAATTTTGAAGAAAATGCAGATATCATCTATGCCTGGAATTTCTTTTGGGGGAGTATTTTTAACTATATATTTAATCTCCTTAGTAGATATAGAGCTATTCAAGACTATCTATTTCACCCTGAGTGACTTTTGGTTTTATGTCTTCCAAGGAATTTGCATCTTTTGTCTAAGTTGTAGAATTTACTGGTGTGAAATTGATTATAATACTCCCTTATTATCCTTTGATGCCAAGTGAATCTCTAGTAATTTCCATGCTTTCACTGATTATCTTGGTAGATTTTATGCTATATTTGCTATCTTCCTGACCAGACTTGTGAAAACTATGTCATGTTTGTTGGTCTTTACATAATAAAAGTTTTGGATTTCACTGATTTTCTTTATTGTGTTTCTATTTTCTATGTCATTGACTTGTTCTCTTATCTTTATTGTTTCTTTGTTTCTGCCTCTGTGTAAATTTTTTCTTCCCTTCTCATGTTGTAAGGTAGACATTTAGAATATTAATTTAAGACCTTCCTCTTCATAAGTTAAATTTAGATACACAGTTTTAATATTGTTGTCTAATTTCACATGGCTCAAAATATTTTCTAACTTGACATGCAATTTCACATAACTATTAATTTAAAAATGTATTATTTAATTAAAATATTTACAGACTTTAAAATATTTTTTATTATTAAATTCAACTTTATTTCTGTTTGGTAAAAACTATAATTTATGTTTTCAAATATTTTAAAGTTGTTGAGACTCATGCAAAATATCTGTGATTGCCAATATTTTGTGTCTACTTAATAATTTATCATTAGCTATTGATAGATGGAATACTTTATAAATATCAATTACATCAATTTCCTCAATAGTGTTGTGTAAGTATTTGTTATGGATTTTTTGGATTTTGTGTTAGGTTTTGCTATCAATTACTTTGAGCTGAATGCTGATAAATCTAACAAGTGTAGATGTCTTCTTTTCATTCTATCAATTTTGGCTTCATGCATTTTGAAGCTCTGCTATAAGGTGTTTCATTTTGAGGAACTAACTTTTTTATGACTACAAATACCCTATATTATTCCTGATATTTCATATTTGCTTTTTGTACATAAGATAGATCAGAGGTTTGTTTTTTATATATATCTAATTTCTTTTTTCATTATTTATATAATTTACCTTAAATCATAACTATTCTTGCTCTACATATTCCCTCTTACTGTATTTCTTCCACTTGTCCTGTGTGTATTTTGTTTCTGTTTTTCATTTTTCTTTTTGTCTATTTTTATTTTGACATATTTTATCAAAATATTTTTACTTCACACTAAAATAAGCAGTAGTTATAGCTAATAGAAAGCAAAGGAAAAAGCAATGATTAATATTTATTCCCAAAAAACAGCCTATGGTTCAGTGGATTGAGTGCCAGCTTGTGAATAAAAAAGTTGTTGGTTCAATTCCCAGTCTGGGCACATGCCTGGGTTGCAGGTCAGGTCCCCAGTAGGGGGTGTGTGAAATGCAACCAGACATTGATGTTTCTTTCCCTCTCTTTCTTCCTCCCTTCCCCTCTGTCTAAAAATAAATATATAAAATATTTTTTAAAAAACAGAAAAATAGAAAAAGTATAAACAAATAGCATGATGTAAGATTTAAAACCAACCATATGAATTATCATGTTAAATATTTGGTCTAAACATCATAATTCATGGTAGAGATTATAAAATTGGATATAGACAACAAGACCTAACTATAAGCCACCCATAAGAAAACAACTTCAAATATAAAGATACTAATCATTAAAATATTAAAATAAGATGATTTAATTCAAATAATACTGGAATATAAAACTTTTAAAAATTATAAAAATTAGATTTCAAAGAGAAGGTATAAGAAACAGTTGGAGTAGTTTCATAATTATAAGAGTCAAATTAAGAGTGTATAACAAGCCTAAACTTGTGTACATCTGATAATAGTACTTTATACAAAAAATTAACAACTAAGAAAATGCAAAGAGACATGCGCAAATTCACAATTCAGTCAGAGATTTCAGCCTTCTCTCCTCCCATCAGTAACTGCTAGAGCAAAACCAGAAAGCCAGAAAGAATATGAAAACATGGACAATATAATCAAGTCAGTTGACCTAATTGACAGTTATAGAAAAATGCACACAACAGGATACATATTTTTTTTCATGTGCACAAAAAACATTCACCAGATAGGCCACATTATGTGCCATAAAATCAGCCTTAATAAATTTTAAAATATTTGAGTTAGTAAAAGTATTTTCCCTACCCACAATGGAATTATTATAGAAATCCTTTCCAAATGTTTGGAAACCAAATCACACTTGTTGATAACCAATGGATCAAAGAAAAATATCCAAGGGGAAATTAGATGGTTTTTTTAACCTAATGAAAATGAAAGGATGCCATACAAAAATTTGTCTGATAGGAAGGCAGTACTTGGAGAGAAATTGTAGCTCTCAATGCCCATGTATGAAGAGAAGAAAAGTTTCATATCAACTACCTCAGCCTCTAACTTTAGAATCTAAAAGAAAAGAAGGAAGGAAGGGAGGGAGGGAGGAAGGACAAATGAATTTAAAAGTAATCAGAAGAAAGGAAGAAATAATTATAAGTACAAAAGTAGCTGAAATAGGAAAAATTAAAATTGACAAAAATAAAAGCTGACTATTTGAAAAGATAAATAAAATTGATTAACCTGTTGTCAGTCTAATCAGGAAAAAAGTTTGAAAAAATTAGCAATATCATCTATAATAAAAGTTACATCACTACAGGTGCTTCACATTTAAAAAGATAATAAAAGACTATCACAAACAATTATAGCAATAAATAAGATACTTTAGAGGAAATGGCCAAGTTTCTTGAAATTACCAAAGGTAATGATAAAATAAAGAGATAATCTATATAGCCTTATATTTACAAATAAAATCAAATTTGTACTTGAAAACTTTCCACAAAGAAATCTGCAGGCACAAATGCCTACGTTGGTAAAACTTTTAAAAATTATTTTTATGATAAAGGAATACCAATTCTTTAGAAATCTTCTAGAATACAGTCATGCGCTGGATTACAGTTTGGTCAGTGATGGACTGCATATTGACAGTGGTCACACAAGACTATAATGAAGCTGAAAAATTCTCATCACCTGGTGACATAGTGGTCATCATGGTGTGCTTGTACCAAATGTTATTCATGATTGGAGTGATGCTGGTGTAAACAAACCTACCATGCTAGCAGGTGTATAAAGTGTAGCACATACAATTATGTACAGTACTTAATACTTGTAATGATAATGTATGATGATGTTACTGATCTGTGTATTATTTTAGATTGTACTCTTCCTACTTATGAAAATGTTATCTGTAAAACAGTATGTCATGCTACACTGGCAGCAGCCTCATGTATTTCTCTACATACTGTGCCACTTGATTGCATCATTATCTCTTGTGCTTGATTCAGTCTCTTATTGTTTTGCACAGCAATGTACTGTACAGGCCTATAGCCCAGGAGCAGCAGTAGACTATACTGTATAGCTTGGCTGTGTAGTAGCCTCCACCATCTGTAGGTATGTGTATGTATTCTCTATGATGTTTGCACAACAATGAAATTGCCTAACAACACATTTCTCAGAATGCATCCCCATCATTAAACAGCACATGACTATTTTGAAGAAATGAGAATTCTTTTCAGTTCATTTTATGAAGCCAAGTTTATTCTTATACCAACATCAGACATATTAAAAGAAAGTGAACCTATAGACCCATATCACTTATAAACATGAAAAGAGCAGTTAGGGAAGAAAAAATCTGTGACAAGGAAGAAAGAAAGGAGGAAGAGAGGTAACCGAGAGAATGGGGCAGGGGGAGTTCAGTGAAGTGGTGGGCAATGGTTTGCAGTGTTTTCTAGGTTAATCCCGCAGGTAAATCAACAATTATTATTTTAATTTACCTCACATTTACACAATCATTTTGGTGCTACTTAGAATCTAAGACATGTTCACTGGCCACTGCCCCAAGTGAAGCTTACAGGCCAAGTCTCAGCATACACAGATGACCTATGGACTGCTCGTAGACACAAGGCTACATACAGAGCTCAGCATCTTGGGTCTCTCACTATGCAGAGAGTGAGGATTACATAAGTATTCAGGTGTTTAATACACCATGGGCTTTATACGTATAAAAGAGGAAGATCATTTTTGCAAGATAACAGCCTATATTAAGGCACACGTGTGTTTATATTGGTTTTGGCATCCAGGGGCCCTTTTTACTAGATTTTGTCAACCACGTTTCCTTTCTGAACAGAGGCCACATACAACAATTGGATGAACAATTTTGAAAAATCTCTCAGGGGGCCTCTCGTGAGGCTGAGCCTGTATGAGATCATGATATGAGAATATGGCTTGGCTGGATTTTTATTTCAGTAAGTGATCTCATTCACTTAAAGCACTAATCATTTTAACAGGAGAAAAGTACAGCCTTCCAAAATCACAGCAGGAAAAAATAAGAGAAAAAACATCAGAGTGATCTTGTGGAGGTTCCCATGTGATTTTACACTGAAAATTTTCCATTTATTCATCATCAGAATGAATATACAGCCTGATATCACTGGTGAAAGATATATGAGAAAAGCCAACTTAATACAAACAAATAGGATTCCAGGTTGCAAAGCTGACTTACCTGATTTGGGTTTATTACATTTGACATGAAGAAAACCACTTTCCCCCTTTGGAAGTCTTTTTATTATAAGACACATAACATCTGCATGAACATAATTCACAGATGAGAAAAACTGTAATGTGCTGGTTTACCTGGTGCACAATATCTGAATGGAAACTGCACATCTTAACACAACTCTCCCAACTATGCACCCTGGTTTTACTTTATTGTATTTCTGTATTCAGGTTAGCTATATAAAACACTTTGTTTATATCCCCCATCTTTCCAACTTTATTTCTGTCCCCTTGCTCATTTCTGATTAACCGCAACAAAAAACTTCGGTCCATAGCTGCAGTGAAGCACTTTTGAACATTTCACACTATGGGGAGTAAGATTACTTCCAGCTAAACCTAACAAATCTGGAAAACACATCAAGTTCAGAAGTAAAGATGGCTTAATTTTGTTTTCCTTCAGTAAATGCATTGGGAATGGACTCAAGTAAGTTCATGGAATAGTGGTTATTTTGAATAAAAATATGGACAATAAATAGCATGGTGATTGCAGGGATGGAGGGAGGAAAGGAGGAGGAGAGGAGGTATAAGGGGTCTAAATGGTAATGGAAAATACAACAAAAGATTTTAAACAAATATCCGTTTAAACAAACAGATGTACATATATATATATATATATACACATATATACATATATATGTGTATATATATATATATATATATATATATATATACATACTGGGAAAAAGTGAAAGGATGTTGAGCATTTTGCAATCGCATATATGACAATCACAACTCCTGGTTTTTATGCACAGAATACTGGAAAATGCAACCCATTGTATGATGTTTGAACTAGTATAAGACTGGGATCTATCACTAGAGATGTTCCTGGTCAGCGGCTCCTGTCAATTTATAAAGCTTGGATTAGTAATGAGCTGCTCTCACCTTCTATGGCCAGGCCTCACCCGACATCTCCAACTCATTGTGCATCACACACGCTATAACAGAGGGAGCCTCTGCGTAGGAACCTCATACCCAGAGCCTGTTATCAAAGACAATGCAAAGAACTCAGGTCAGAATTCCCTCACCAAGTAAACCTTCCCTTCAGAATTATAGTTACTGAAGACATTGCTGATTCTCTCAAATGAATACGAAACTGTTACAGCAAATCATGGAAGTCTGTAGCCTGTTTAGTCTGCCATTACTCACGTCTGTGATCCTTTCTCATTGCCCGATATCTGACTGCTTCTACTCATCTATAATCTAGCTTCTTATACACATAACTGCTTCAGGCTCCTTTTCTTTTGGGCTGACCTCATTGCTCAGTACTTACCATCTATGTCCCTTAGGAGAGACCCTGATCCACAATTACTAATTTCTCCCTCATTTGTCAGTTCTTCATTGAACATCCCCACCCTTCTCTACTTTAACTGGAAGGTGACTGTGCAATGAAAACCCAATATTCCCCTGAAGCCCTTTCATTTGGATTCTGCTCTTTTACTGACGTGGACCTCACTTTGGGGAATTGGAGTTGGCAGCATTCTTCTGACCTACATTCTGGAATCTACACTATTTTTTCTCCATGAAGTAAAAATCCTGCTCCTTGGAGGCTTATGCCAAACCCTACTCATCCACCTCATAAATTATCCGCAGTCCTTCTGATTATTCTTGCTCATTTACTAATAATATTGTAGTACCTGGTCACAGTCTTTTATTCCTGGTTAAGCTGGGTCTTTATTTTAAGTGGGTTTCTACTTCATTTTTGCACCCATCTAACTAACATAAGAGCCTCTTGGTTTCTTTACCTTTTGCATTCTGTCCATTCACCATCACTTTACTTGGCATTCCCATCTGAAACTCTTCTACTACTGGACTAATTTTCCAGAAGCTTGGTTGTGATGGACAGAAAAAAATGTGAGGAATAATTCAGAGATTGTTTTTTATTTCTTTATTTTTACATTTTTACACAGAATACTTTTTTAAACTAGCATCTTTCTTTTTTTATTTTTTTAAAGATTTTATTTATTTATTTTTAGAGAGGGAAAGGAGGGAGAGAGAGAGAGAGAGAGAGAAACATCATGTGCGGTTGCTGGGGGTTCTGGCCTGCAACCCAGGAATGTACCCTGGCTGGGAATCGAACCTGGGACACTTTGGTTCCCAGCCCGCGCTCAATCCACTGAGCTACGCCAGCCAGGGCTACACAGAATACTTTTAATTATATATTCAGAAAGTGTCTAGTGGAGAGTAAATGCATGAAAATTATGAATTTCGTTCATTAATGTTGGATAAAGGTGTTTAAGAAAGAAGAAGAAAATATGAAAAATATGTGGAAGAATTAAACTTGAATAGAAGAGAACTTTTCCTTTGGAAAAAAATGAAAATAAGGTCAGGGCAAGTGTTTATAATAGTGGCAAGTTTGAGAATGCATACTTAGTGATTTCTAATTTCTCTATAAGGAATACATAGAAATTTCTTCCTGACAGTGAAAGAATGGGAATAAAGTAAAAGAACTTAAGAAAAGTGTGTAATTTTGAAAGAAGATGATCAGACTGGGTTGCGTATTCAGAAGATCAAAACTACAAATATGCCAGGAGAGATGGATAGGAATGATACTTGATATGCTTGTAGCAGAAGACACAGAAACTGAAATTGTGGATGTGCAGTTGATGGACAAGTGGGGTGACATTTGTTAAGGAAGGAGGTAAAGCCACACTAGAAGGCTAAGAGATTAAGAATAAATTGGAGGAATCAAAGAACAACAAGCCTCAGAAAGGTCAAAAAAAAATATAATGAAAACAGAAGAGCAAAACTGAAAGGTAAAAGATGTGAAAGAGCCAAAACCCTGAAATTTTTCCTAATATACCTTCCTCACACACAAAATAATATCATGATAGAAGGCTTATGCTAACTAGTAGAGGAATACCATTTCTTTGTAAAAAAGAAAAAAGAGAAAAGTTATTAGGCTTTCACAAAATCAAAAGCAGATAAACACCTTTTAGTGACACAATCCATTTGTAATTTGGAGATTGAGTTTGTTCAGCCTTGTCACAGCCTAAATAAAGTGGGATCTCTAATCCAATTGTTTATTTAAAGAGGAAAAGGGAGAGCTAGAAAAGAGACTCCTTCAGTGGAAACAATTTAAAAAACAAATCCATACCTAATTTATTTAACTATAAACTTTTTGATTCCTGAACCCCATAGCAGACAGACAGATAATAGTCATTCCCTTCAAACAATACAAAAATATCACATATTGAATCATCACACTTTTTAAAAAAATAGAATATTATTATAAAAAATTCAATCACATTACTTCATGCAACATTTTATTTAAAACAATGAAAATATATGTTTTGACATAGACAAAATGAAGTCAACCCCAGGTGAAGGTAAGAAAACTAGGAGCCCTGGCCGGGTGGCTCAGTTGGTTAGAGCATTGTCCTGATACACCAAGGTTGCAGGTTTGACCCCTGGTCAGGGCACATACAAGAAGCAACCAATGAATGTGTAAATAAGTACAACAAATTGATATTTCTCTCTTCCTTTCTCTCTAAAATCAATACTAAAAAATAAAGAAAGAATTAAAGATAGCATGAATAGTAAATTTAACAAGACTGTTGAACTTTTTTTCAAGCAATTTCTATTTTTCATCAAAAGGAGAATGAAGAGACAGGCCATAATAGCATTTTTAAACATTAAAAAAATGTATTTGTTCTGTGGGACTTAGGCTCTCAGGGTAAATTCAATGAATCTTCTAAGAAGTGTTTCTTTGCTAAAACCTGGAAATTCAGCATTTGAAATACTATATATCTAATAAAGTATTTTTTCAATCATATTTAATCCCTGGAAATTTGTAAAGAGCCAGTGTTTGCATTGCACTTTTCAGGAGGTTGTGAATTCCAGACAGTTTTAGCCATAGGGGATAGTCGATTATATTACTGTTCTACACTTGGCTATTCTTGTTCACTGGGGACTGTGACTTAAGTTCAACTTGTGTTCCAAAGAGAAATATACTTGCTGTTGTCAATGAAGTCTCTGGTAGAATATAATCTGCACAAAATTCAGTGGCAGTGGCAAAAACCTTTGGCCAAAGCTATCAAAGAAAATGAAATACAGCAGAAGTCAGTCCCTTTGGGTCAACCCGGAGGCCAGCTGTTTGGGGAGTATATTTAAAGACAGAGATAGAGTAGAGCAGTGATGTGTGTTCTGTCGAGATTTACTGAAAGATTGTCACAGGTGAGGGAGTCAGCAAATGCATTCTATGCCCTTGAAACAGTTAAGTGAAAAAGAGACAAGAAAAGCTTTCTCATGCTGGGTCTCAAATATGCAAACAACACACCATCTTACAAAGTTACAATTCAGATATAAACAAGCAAATTACATAATCATCCTGATCTCTGCTGGAGTAGCAGTTATAATCAGTGTTACCTAGAGGAGGGTTAAGTAACCTCTTTCTCTGGGAGGACAGAGCAAGCAATCAAAACACTTGTGCATATTTGTTTTTTTCTCCCCCAACAAATATGTATTGCTTACCTATGAGCCACATACTGTTTTAGGTGCTTGGAATACATCTGTGCACAAAATAGACAAAACTCCTTGTGGAACTTATATTCTACTTGGGGGAGATAAACAATAATAGTAAACATTATAAATAAATTAGGCGGTATGTTAGAGAGTGATTGCTGTATGGAGAATCAGGAGGGCCACATCAGCAAGGAAGGAGAAACTTTTAATTAAATCAGGTGGTTGGAATTGAAGGGAAAAAAAGCAAACAAGCTTGTAAGCCAAGTCTTAAAAGGCTGGAGGGAGTTCTGTAGATAGCTGGGGAAATTACATAAGTGCATCAAGGAGGGTGAGCTGTGTAAAGGAGGGACTTCAGTCTTCTACCTTCCTTAGAAAGCAGGAAGCAAGATTATCTACTAAGAACAAAGCAGGCTTCAGTAAGGATCTACTGAGAATAATTAGAGATAGGAAGAACCACTATAAGAGGAAGGTAACTGGGGAGAATACAAAGTGCATCTCAGCAGTGGTGGAAATCTAGTTAGGGTGGTGGTCACTAAACATCTGTAATGGATTCAGTCTGAACGGTTGCATGGTCTTCTGAACACAATGCTCGACAGAGCAAGAAATGATTAAACTTATTCTAAATTGGGGATTGAATTGGCAAGTGAGAGAGGGATGATGCAGCAAAGTTTTCTGGTGAAAGAGCACATGTGGAGATGGGTCAGTGGATTCAAGTTTAGTAGAAAAGAAAGTGAAGACACATGTGGGACACTGAGAGAGAAAATGAGGGAGATTGGGAGAAAATATGAGAAGTAAGCATGTTAAATGCTGTGGTTTGAGTGAGGCTTTAAATTTAAATTTTAAGGATTAAATTATTTCAGACAATGAGAATGTGTGATCTTGAGAGTGAGTATACTTAGGGTTTGTTGGGTAAGACAGTTGGATTGTAGAAAGTCATCTAAACTCCTGTCTCATTCCATGCTCCTTCATGCTGATAGGCAGGCTGTCTCATCTACCATAGCTCCAGGAGATAAAACATAAGCTTGGTATTTGAATTTAAAAAACATAGGCCTTTCTGTCACTTACTAGATCAGTAACCTTGAGCAAGTTTCTTATGTATAAAAAACTCAGTTTTGTCATTTGCAAAATGGATAAAATTGCAACACAGGACTATTGAGAAGAATACATGAGTTAATGCATGTAATATGTGCCTGGTGCAGTGCCTGACCCAGTAAAACATAATAAACAATCTACAGATGTTACACTTTGTTGCTTATAAAGTATTTTTCACATTTCAAACATCTGTGATAACAATTTCCCCAAGAAGCTAATGTTAAAGCATCAATGATGCTTCTCACCTTCTTGTGGTTGATAATGTTTTAGAATTGCAGCATCATGGTCATTCCCTTCTCTTTCCTCCATAATTTTTCCTAGTGAGTGAAGAGGACTAATAAAAATTTAAGAAAATGATAGTTGTAAGTGCAAGCAGAGGCTTGAAGAACTGGCCAGCAGGAGCCTGGAAGAAAAGAGTGTCAGCACCGGGTAACATAAAATCAAATGATCCAGAGATGGCATTATGATGACATTGATGCTAACTTTTTTTCTGAGATATGATTTGATTTCCCATACTTAATTTTGGCCCTCACCCAAAATTCTCAGAAGGAATTCAAGGAAGTTTCAAGCATATAAATTCGAGGAACACAAAAATGATAGATAACAATACCAGAAAGAGATTAAGATGTAGTAGGAGAGCATCTTTTCCTATGGTCTAGAAAGAGACAAACGACCCAAAACATCCTTATTTATTCAGCAAACGTCTTTCCCACCCAGATATGACAAATAAGAGGAGTTAGGTTATAGCTTGAGTCAAAGGAGTAAAATGATTATGAATTACGCATTACTGTGAAGAGTTATATGGCTTTGAACCTTTCTGTGATAGCAGAAATGTAGGGCTATTACCAAATCAAAGGACAAGTGTTAAAAAGGAGTCTTCACAATGTTCTTATCACTATAATAAATGTTGGGCTCTGGTTCAAAGTTAAATATTTTACCCAGAAATTGTCTCTGATTGTGGGGTTCCCTCATAATCTGGCTCCTCTGAAAATGTCACACACATATGCCTTTAAGAGTAGGTGTTGAGGTATAAGATCCTGGCTGGATCATTCAGGTTATTTACAAAGAGTAACTCATGGCAGCTTAGAAGAAAAAAAAAAAAAAAACACTTCCCAGCAAAGGAAAAAATGAAAGAACAGCATTGTCAATGATGCCGAGGTTATATCTGGGAACAAATAAACTATAATTGAAAGGGAAATCACAAGTTCAGAACCCAGAAACATTAGCAAAACATGAGAAAGTCAAAGAGGAGTCAGGTCAGAGTAAGGACTCAAGGCAGGAACAAAGGGACAGGATGAATGGTCACATTTTACGTGGTGTTGGCATGAATGGTAGTCTGTTGATTGAGTCAAAACTAACCTGCAAGTGGATATAACCCATAAGAATTTCAACACTATTTTAATGTGATTATAGTGACTTTGATTTATATTTTTGTAGGTAAAGACTGATAAAATTTTCTAACAGAAAAAACAATCATGTTGCAAAGAATTGGGTAATATTTATCCTTGAAATACCATAGGTTGGATAGAATGGGATATAAGTGACATGTGGCTAAGAAATAATGTTATCTTGCATTCCTGTGACTGCAGGTGCTTAGGGTTTTAATGACAAAGCATATGGTGTTAGAATTTTGTCTATTCTACTTAGGCTTTTTTTTTTTAACCATTCTATTTAATATGTGATCCATGATTTAGGGCACATAAACCATTTAACTCATATTGAAGTCACAGGTGCACAGGTTATATTTTAGTTGGTGAACTACGGAACACAGTCTCTTTGTTATAACTTGATAGATTTTTACATTTGGGCCAGGATTTAGTGCCATTTAAAGTGCTCAATCTGCCTCTTGACTTCTCTCTCAATTCCATGTAGACCTTACTCTGTGGCTCTCTCAGTCACAGAAAAGCAAAATCCTGTTCTACTTTTTATGTATGTCAAACTGATGTCCAAGTAGCTCCCCGATTTAAGACTGTATGCTAATATAATAGTACTATATTATGCTTTATCCATGCTGTTTACTGACCATTGATATGTACTAGGGACTACGTAAAGTACTTTACATACATTATCTCATTTAGCCTTGATATCAATAACTCTAATTATATACATATATAACTTTCTCCATTGTACAAAATAACAAACTGAGGTATAATTAACATGCCTAACATTTCAAATATTATAATTAGCAGAACTTCAAAGCCTGACTGCTGACTTCCAATTCTTATAGCTTAGCCATTTTATACTACTTTGAGCATTCTTTCACAGAAATCCCTTTAAATTCCTTGTATATGTTTTCTGATTAGCAATTATAATATTTTCATTTCCTATCATTTTTCTAGCACATTGGGCCATGTCAGCTAATATTGTTTTTTTGATATCTTATGTAACTAGTCTATTCCAGCCCTAATAAAATTATCATGCTTTCAGATCTCCAAACAATCTACTTATCTCATTACTCTTGTCATTCTCTTGGTGATCATGTCTGGGCCTTCACTTAGAATACAAGGGCCATTCAATCCCGGTTAGGTCACTGGCAGCCCATCCTCATTTGTTATAAGCATTAACAAGAATGAAACTGACACAGTTTTATGATGGTGCCTTTCTTTAGCAAACAACACATTTAAATATACATCTATCTGGAAATGCATTTTCTTTATAGAGATTATTTTTTCCTCAGTTGTATCCTATGAAGTTTATAAGCAGTGACTTTGTTTTAAATAGGCATATTATTTTCATTTTAACCTTCCCCATTTGGCTTCTGAAATAAAAAATATTTTAGGTCAAAACAAATAGACAAATAGTAGCATTACTGACATGATAACATTTATAATTTGTCTCCTTGATATTCAGTCAGGATTAAGTAACTCACCTTACAGTATACTCTTAGTAAATACTAGGTAGAATTTGTGAGGTATATAAATGGACATTGCCTCTAAGCATCAGTGAAATGGTGAATGTCTTATTCTGTGTTGGTGGATAGTATTTAAATGTTGGAGTTACTAGAGAGTAGAGGAAACTATTGGGTTCCATTTCAAAATTTTAAAGCTATTTAATATCAACACGTCTGTAAGCAATCAAGATACTTAAAATAGAGTTGCTGAGGTTATTAATTCACTCATTTTTCCCTAAAATTTACAAAATGTTTATTCAACATCTAATTTGTGGTATAGTTAAAGGTGTAATGCTAAATTATAAATTATAAGATGAAACTTAACTTTTCACTCAAATAATAGGATGATTTAATTTACAGATATGCATGCAATATCATTATAATGATATAATATATTATATCATTATAATATAATTTTTTACAATTATAATATTTGTATAATTATAATATATTTACAAATGTTAAATATAAAGAAAATTATATATTTACATACATTTTTATGTTTTTCTGTATTATCATATGATTTTTGTAGAGTTTAATCACGCTTTTTAAAGACAGTCTATCCAATTTCTTTTGTGTATGAACTCAGAATAGGCACCTTCCCATTCAACAAAACTGGAGAGCAAGAGAGGAAAATGTGACAGCAAAGTAGGGACTTTAACATCTCAGTTTACAGTACTAATGGTACTTGGTTTATCATGTATGGACAGCTCCCCCTGAGGAGGGAGGCAGAACAGGATCTTTTCTGCTGGTAGAACTGAGACCTAAGAACTGTTGCTGCACCATTTTTGGAAACCTATTTTTCCTTACAAATTCACCAATACTGGAAGGGTGCACTCTGTAGTTACACAGTTATAAAGAGAGAACATATACACAAGTTATGATGAGAAAGTAGTCAAAGTGTAAGCTTTCTTTTAGTCAATAGTTTTGTAGTAAGTTTTATTAGAAAATATATCCATTTTATTATAAATATAGTTTATTTAGGTTAGAACATTTTTTATTAAATGTGTTCATATATTAAATGCTAATTATTAATTGTAGTTTTGGAAATTAATTCTTAAATTGACATTAAATTAAACTAATTAGGGTGAATAGTAATAAAGTCTTATAATGGTTGTACACCATAGAACTTCAACAAAAATTGTTAGAATTGTGCACACCCATAGTGAAGTGAAGAAGGTGAACATAGTCTAGGAAAGGAGACATCAATAAAAATGCTCAGATGCAAGGAAAAAATTATTTTAAAATGTAGAAGAGATTTGATATTCTCTAATGAATATTAGAGATATAAGGGAGATAAAGTTGCAAGTTTTAGACTGTGAAGATGGTAAAGGGCAATTTATAAACATAGGGCAGGTTGTGGAGGAATAGATAATGACTTCAATTTATAAAGAAAAGGAAAAGGAAAGAGCAAGGAAGGGAAGGAAAGGGGAAAATAAAAGAAGAGAAGAGAAAAGAAAAGAAAAGAAAAGAAAAGAAAAGAAAAGAAAAGAAAAGAAAAGAAAAGAAAAGAAAAGAAAAGAAAAGAAAAGAAAAAAGAAAAGAAATTTGTTTACCAAGAGCGAGTGGAGAGACCTCCTGTACAGGCAGCTTAAGGAGAAAGTCACAAAGAGGTTTGGGAGAATGTCAATGCTAAGTAAGACCATTTCCGTGTCTTTGAAAATCCTGTAAGTTTGAAGACAGAGTTTAGAACATCAACATCTAGGGGTTTATTGTAGTCTGACTTATGTTCCATATATATATGTGCCATATCCCCACTGTGACTGTAGTTGGAGACAGGGCCTTTAAGGAGGTAATTAAGGTTAAATAAAGTCATAAAAGGGCCTATCATTCAACAGGATTGTACCCTTATGAGATGAGGAAGAAACACCAAAGATCTCTCTCTCCCTATAGAGCAGAGGCCCCATGAGGACACAGGTAGAAAGTGTCCATCTACAAGGCAGGAGGAGATATGTCAGCAGAAACCAACCTTTAGTGCCCCTTGATTTTGGACTTCTAGAATCCAGAACTGTAAGAAAATAATGTCTGTTTTTTGAAGCCACATAGTCTGTGGTATCTTATTATGGCAACCCAATCTGACTAAGACAGGAGCAGTGTGTTTTAACAAATTGATCAGAAAAAAAAAGACATTATAGCGTGTACTGAGGTTGGAAGACTTGATATAATGATGTGCTGGGATTTTAGGTGGGCAATAAACAACAAATTAAATATATACTGTATGTTATATATTTATGTTATAAGTATTATTTATGATATATTTAATTCCTTCCTGAATCAAGTCAACTGACATAAGTGCAGATCATATAGATGAAGATCAAAACATTAACTTTGTCACTATTTAGATAACTGGAGACCATGTTTTTGAGTTCCAGTGTATTAACATTATAGTTGTGAATTAGATTCAACATTAATCGCAGACACAGCTGGATGCTCACATGGCAGAGAGCAGACCAGAACACATGCTGCTTGCACGCAGACCTCACTCCAAAAGGAAAGATGATGAAGCTGGCTCCTAGGGTTGCTATAAGAAATTACCACTAACTCTGTGGTTTAACATATTCCTTATTCTCTACCTCATAGGTCTGCAGGCCACATGTCTGAGATCAATATGTTGGAAGGGCCATGCTCTGAAGATTCTAGGAAAGAATCCTGTCTTGCCTCCTCCCAGCTTCTGGTGGTTCTCAGCAATCCTTAGCAATCCTTGGCTTATAACTGCATCACTCTCAGCTATGGCTCCATCTTCGTATGGCCTTTTTTTCTGATATCTCTGTCTATCTTATCTTCTTATAAGGACACTAGTCATTAGATTTAGAATCCACCCTAATCCAGTATGACCTTATTTTAACTTGATGATATCTTCAAGAGCCCTATTTCCAAAAATGGACATATTCTTAGATTCTGGGTGGACATGAATTTGGGAGGGAGAACACTATTCAATCACTAGATACTGGCTAGCTATGCCCAAATATTTCTTCCAATTTCCCCTAAATATATAATTAATTCTTCTAACAAAGAAGGATAAGAGGAGCAGAGAGAGACCAGGTGTGTTACTCTAGCAGGGGTGTCCAACCCACAGCCTGTGGCCCACCTGAATGGCTATGAATGCAGTCCAACACAAAATCATAAATTTACTTAAAACTCTTTTTTCTGTTTTCAGTCACCAGTTTTCATTAGTGTTTGTATATTTAATGTGTGGCCCAAGACAACTCTTCTTCTAGTGTGGCTCAGAGATGCCAAAAGGTTGACACCCCTGCAAGTGGAAGCCCTATCAAATAGAAAAAGGAGGTCAGAAACCTACAAATTCTTTCAATTACATTTGACCTTGTTGTTTTCTTAATTCATTGTACTTAACTCTTGGTTCTGCATTTCATTGGCAGTGTGGCTATGCCTCTCAGAGGAGGCAAGCATGATTCTATGAAAACCATTTTACTCATCTTTCCTGAGTATATACCCCAAACACCTAATACTGCTGTTTGGGCTTCCTTCTACTCCTTCTACTCCTAGGAGGAGTTTAGCTTTTGCCCCCATAGGGGGTCTGAAAGGGTCAGTACCATGTATTAAGTGAAAACCCTGCTCTTCTCTAGGGCATACAAGTATTCTTATTCCCTTTTTTACTTATTCTCAAAATACACCCAGCCATATTGTGTAAGATAACTTCACCATAAGTTATGTGTTAAATCAGATGACATCATAAAAACATTCTAATAACATCATGTCAGAAACATAGAAATATTCCAAATTTAAATATAAACACCCCTCATTATCACACACCTGAAGAGAAAATAAAGACCAAAAATAATATCCTACAAAGTTATGTCCACAGAAATAAAAAAATACTCAGGTTAATATCTAAATAACATAAATCTCCAAAAAAATTATCTTGTTGAAATCCAGAAATTATCATTGTCAATATTGTTTTTTTAATTCTAACCTAGATGGCAAAACTCTAACTCAGATGCCTGAATAGAGTTGAAGAATATCAACAGCTACCCCAGTGTGTCTCGCTCTGAAAAGGATGTAGCTCTACAATGCCTCTGAGATAGGATTCCTTCTGCTGAGTGTCTCATGTGACACCATTTGTAAAAAGTCTCAAGTACACTTTGGGAATAAGGAATAAATCAAACACTCTCAAAATGAAGGCAATAACCCAATCTCCAGGCACAAGCAAAAAGAAGGTTCCCAAAATACAATTTAGATTTACATTCCTCTTCCTAAGACATAGTGATACCTGACCAATGGTAGGTAGATAAAATCAAGAAAAATCTTTGTTTTTCAGGCTTGCCAATCATTCTGCCCCATGGGTCTAGCCTTTAAGACTGGTAAATTAACATTCAGTAAGGGGAAATATCTCACCTGGAATTAATTATGATATTATTTAAATTCAATGGTGAGATATTTCTCTTTAATGAATGTTGGGAGAAAAGTCTTCTCTCATTGTGTAGCATTAGAATAATCCTGTTATTTTGAGGAGCTCAGAATTTTCAGTGGTGGTAGACTCAATCTTCGGGGCTTACTTTCATCTAGCACATTCAAAATATCTTAATTTCTTTGTAGTTTCCCTTTGAACATTGAATAGCCAGTGTCCTGACTCTGTAGTGGTTGTGGAATATATATGGCAGCAAATTTCCACTACCTCCCCACATGTACTTTCTTGATTTGAAAGAATTTTTTCTCCAGCTCCATCATAGCTTCTTGAAGCCATTTATTTTTACATTGGCATTGCTTTGGGCCTCTGAGGCAGCGTTCTGCAAGTACTGCAGCTGGAGATTCATCATTTCCAATTACTTAAAGGAAGCTGTTCTTGCTGGATATAAACCCCATGCCCCTGGAGCCCTGATGAGACACTATTTTTGCTTAATTTTCTTTAATGTTTTGGATTTTGAGAAGAATTTTTTGGTACATGCTTTCTATGCAGCAGTGAGATATCTCCATGAGTCTCTTTCCTCTATAGAGTATGCGCTACTTAGAGGAAAGCTCAGCTGAACTTTAGAAAGTTAAACCCACTTTTTATCTCATACAGGATTGGCATTTTCTTCCTAGATCTGAGTGTCTCTTCACTTTTTCACCTTCTTTCTCTTTGTCCTCTGGTCCTGACATTTCTTTGTCTTGTGATTCATCATAGTGAGAGATTTGAAATGAGTACCACTTTTACTAAAATCATTAATTGTTCACACAATTTTTACTCTAGCACTATATCCATCATCCCCACTTGTTAGCAAAATCTAAATTTTACTAAACTACTTACTGCCCAGATTCCCTCACAGAAAGCCTGGCCATGAGACCCAGTTCTGGCTAAAGAGATGTATGTGGATATTACACGGTTAAGGCTCAAATTGGTTTTAAAAGAAGACAGAATTGATAAACCTTCACTATTTGTCCTTTGCCCACCACTCCTCCACCATTTTCTTCCTAGAGTGTAGACATAGTTCATAAATATACAGCATTAGTCTCAATTAACATTTGTATCTATCAACACACAAGGGCCAACATGTAGGACCAGCATTCTTTAAGTAAAGGATTAAATTAACATCCAAAGCCATCAGGCTAATATCCAAACGCTGCAAACTCAGTCTAACATTGACCATATGTATCACCTTAAAATAATGTGTCTAGCCCTGGCCCGTGTGTCTCAGTGGATTGAGCACCAGCCTACAAACCAAAGGGTCACTGGTTTGATTCCCAGTCAGGGCATATGCCTCGGTTGCAGACCCAGTCCCCAGTAGTGGGTGTCTGAGAGGCAACCACACATTGATGTTTTTCTCCCTCCTTTCTTCTCTGTCTAAAAAAATTAAATAAAATCTTTTAAAAAATAATGTGTCTAGTCTTCTCTATGCCTTTATAATCCTGATTTCATACATTTGTAGACTGGATTCATCTGGGGCAATAGCTACATCTTCATATATAATATTCAGATTTTTCAAATTAATGCTTTAATAATTCCATGCTGGTGTTTTGCCTTTATCTCTAAAATTATCTAAATGTTATGTAACCACTTAGAATATGTCCCCAGTCTTAAAGAGGTGTTTTCCTGATAGCCCTTATTCTGAGTTTCCTTAACAGAATGGTTCTCAATTGTTTTCTGTATTTGGGTTACTGCTGAGGAGTAATTCTAGGTTATTAATGAAGCTATATGTCTCTTATGGGGTCCCAGTCTCAATTCTTGATTTACTAGTAATGTATCCCTTCCTAACACTCCCTTCAAGAGTAATTACAATACATACACATTTATTTCTGTCCTGCTATTATTTCTGCCCAGATCTGCCCCATTTAAGGTCTCTTTTATTTACTACTTATCTGTCCTACAGATCTTCCAAAATCTCAAACTTTTTTTTTCCACAGGGTAGCTCTTTCTCCACCTCAATCAATCCTTCTAGCTTTATTTTTCTTTCACTCTTTTGGTGCACTTTTGCTCATAGTAAGACAAAAGTCCCACAAATTTATTTTTGATTTTCTTATTCTTAGAGGCAGAGATTTCCAAGGATAGGAACTTTAAATTGCCTTCTTAGCTTTTGGATTCCCAGTGATTTCTCTGAGTCATTCCAAATATTCAGAGAGGGAATTTGCTTGGCCTGTCTCACTGTTTTGTTCCTGTCTGTATCTTCCATGGAGGGTCAGCTCATAAACTGACTGTTCTTGGAGCTAGCAACCTCCCTTAATTTAATCAGATGTGGAAAAGAAGCCTGGGAATTCCAAATAAAGTTGCTCCTTCATTGCAAAACTGTGGGAATCATGATTTTCTGAAACAGAGTTTGGGGGCTGGAAGACACTGATTTAGGTTTTAGTTTAATGAAAATCTGAATGGGCTCCTAGAGTCCAGATAGACATAAACCAAATTCTGTCACCAGGTGTTTACAGGTATAAAGGAAGCATCTGCCTCTACTCAGAGAGATGCTTTGTACAATCCTATATCAGTTAAACCTAGGAGACATCAAATACAGACACTGAATACATTAATGTTGAGGAAATAAGAGTTCTTGAGGAAAAATATTAGAAAATAAGGATGCAACAGAGCATAAAGTCATGGGATGCCTGGGTTAGGTCACTATGTTAATAAGAGAAAAGAAGAACACTGGTCACCTAATACTGAAGTTGCCTTTCAGATGGTGATTAAAATTGTCAGGGATGTGAGGCTGATCAAACATGTCATTTGTCTAGATCACAGATAACCTCATATGTATCATTAATAAGTGCAATTTTAACCTAGAGATTATGACAAATCCTTGAGTTTATTGTAAAGATACAAGTGCCTTATTAAATACAATATGTTGCCAGAAACTGTACCTAGGTTGCTATGTAAGTTGTTATATGGCTACTGGTCAGCATACATACAAGTGAAACTGATTTTAGATGAAAAGGGAATATGATCCAGTTGTCAAATTCTGTAGACACTTTATATAATAATACAGGTACTTGATGATAAATACCAGAAGTAAATAACCCAAAGCAACATAGTATTTATAAAATATATATAAGATTTTGTTGGTGAATGCCCTGGAATATACAATCAAGCTATGTATAAGTGGGTCTTTGGAGCCCAAGTAGAGAGAATGTCTTCACTTTACACAAAATTTATCTGAGTGCATTTTCAGTGTTAGTGAGGTGAGAGCACAACATAAAAACATATGAAACACAACATAATAGTTCCATTTTTAAAACTGCTTAAGAAGTCTGCTTTCCCCAAATATATCTCTTCGTAGATAAAATATTAGTATCAAGCTAGAAGACCAATGAACATATAAAACAAATAATACTGAAAAGCCATTTCCATTGCTGTAATCATTTCTTCATTTAAATCATTCTGCTTAATAATGGAGCATACTGGGAGCATAATGAGGCAAAAAGCCATCAACGTGATCATTACCACGAATGCTGAGATTGAAAAAATGTTCCCTTTTCAACAAGGCCTTGCTATAACCATAGGCAAAGACTGAATCAGGACAAACATTTACATTTCAAACAGCCTGCTAGGAAGAAACATCCAGGCCTACCTACAATTATCTCTGCCAGTGTGGTGATTTTTATTATTTGGTTATTGTTGTTCAAGTACAGTTGTCTCCATTTCCCCAAGACCACAACTATCTCCCTCCCTATAGACACCTACCTCCTACCCTCAATTCTATACCCCTTTGGCTTTGTCCATGGGTCCTTTATATGTGTTCCTTGATGACCTTTCCCCTTTTTTCCCTCATTATCCACATCTCCCTCCCCTATGGTTACTGCCAGTTTGTTCTTTATTTCAATGTCTATGGTTATAGTTTGCTTGCTTGTTTTGCTGATTAGGTTCCACTTATAGGTGAGATCATATGGTATTTGTCTTTCACTGCCTGGCTTATTTCACTTAATATAACACTCTCCAGTTCCATCCATGCTGTCACAAAGGGTAGTACCTTCTTCTTTCTCTCTGCTGCATAGTATCCCATTATGTAAATGTACCACAGTGTTTTGATCCACTCGTTTACTGATGGGCACTTAGGTTGCTTCCAACACTTGGCTATCGTAAATTGCCTTGCTATGAACATTGGGGTGCATAGGTTCTTTTCAATTGGTGTTTCAGGATTCTTTGGGTATAATCCCAGCAGCGGAATTGCCAGGTCAAAAAGTAGTTCCATTTTTAGTTTTTTGAGGACATTCCATACTGTTTTGCACAGTGGCTGCACCAGTCTGCATTCCCACCAACAGTGCACTAGGGTTCCCTTTTCTCTACAACCACACCAGCACTTGCTGTTGTTGATTTATTTATAATGGTCATTCTGACCAGTGTGAAGTGGTATCTCATTGTGGTTTTAATTTACATCTCTCTGATGGCTAGTGATACTGAGAATCCTTTCATAGGTCTCTGGGCCTTCTGTACATCCTCTTTGGAGAAGTGTCTGCTGAGGTCTTTTGCCCATTTTTTAATTGGATTTTTTGTCTTTTTGGAGTGGAGTCATGTGAATTCTTTATATATTTTAGAGTTCAAACCCTTGTTCAAGGTATCATTGGCAAATATATTTTCCCATATGGTTGGTTCTCTTCATTTTGCTGATGTTTTCTTCAGCTGTGCAGAAGCTTTTTATTTTGATGAAGTCCCATTTGTTTATTCTTTCCTTTACATACCTTGTTTTAGGGGATATATCAGTGAAAATACTGGTGCATGGAATACAGAAATACAGCAATAATCATGATATTTCACCTACCCAGCCACTTTTTATAAAAAGTGAAAAAGAAATGAAATTCTTTTTTAAAAAAAGATTTTATTTATTTATTTTTAGAGAGGGAAGGGAGGGAGAGAGAGAGACAGAGAGAGAGAGACAGAGAGAGACAGAGAGAGAAACATCAGTGTGCGGTTGCCGGGGGCTGTGGCCTGCAACCCAGGCATGTGCCCTGACTGGGAATCAAACCTGCAACACTTTGGTTTGCAGCCCATGCTCAATCCACTGAGCTACACCAGCCAGGGCTCAGAAATGAGATTCTTATTAGAAGGGAAAAAGAATGTGAGCTAAGAAGAAAGAGCACTTATGTGAGGTTAAATGGAGGACAAATGATGAGAGTAAGGCATAGAAACTTGGAGTAGTGTGAGAAAAAATAAAATTAACCACAACAGTAATAAAGCTCAGGAAGTTGGCAAAATGGATTAAGACTGGGCAAGGGTGCTGTGTGTGATTTGGAACAACAATAGTATAAGAAATATATAATCTGAATAAAAAGAATAAAAAGTAATAGACCAAGAGTAGTGTGTTATTTGGAATATGAGTGAAGTGACAGAAGAAAAATTAAAATGCAATATGAAAGGAAAAATAAAAAATCAAACAATAAAAACAAAACAAAAGAAAAAAACAAAACAAATGGAAAGAAGAAAAATTTAAAAATGCAAGTTCTGAAAGATAGCAAAGTGAAATTTGTCTCAGCTGTTGGCGTTTGCCTTCTGACTTCTGACCTCTGGTTTTCTCACAGCTACAGGTCATATTGTCTCACTCTTGAAAAAAAATCTCCCTTTGATTTTATACCCGCCAAACCAGTGTTGCAGGTCTTCCCAGTCCTGCAGGTAGAGGGGGCCTGGGCTCCATTTCTTTTTCTGGTGGTTCCTCAAGGATAGGGTCTTGGTCTGGGTTACAGTGATCACAGGTTTCCAATTTCCATCCCACACCCTAAGAGCACTGTGCGTCCACATTGCCTACTCTGTGCATTTGTGCCAGGCCAACACCATTAACCCACCTCATTTAGGAGCAAACCGTGCCCACACTCTTCCCTCTTTGTTGGCCTGGCCTCTGCACATGCGAGGTCCCTGCATGGCTGCTCAGTTCTTATTTTAAGAAAAGTAACCTTGGGTGACACCTACCATGCTACTAACGAGTACAGGGCTTTCCACATAGTCCAACTCTCTGGCAAGTCCAGAGTCTGTCTGGGTCACAGCCAGTTGCTGTCCATCTCTTCTCTTAGCTCCAGGTGTCACCTGGCTCCCCAATTTCTCTGGTATTGTCCCAGCCAGTTACTGCCACACCAGCAGAGGTATACCACAGATTGTGTGTCAGTTACTGCCTTTTTATCCCCCCAGTGACTCAAGGAGTCCATGTCTCTCCTGGCTGGGGTCTGGGACTTCACCCCTCTAGAAGGGGAGGGAGCCACTAAGTTGCTATCACTGACCCAGCTCTCCTTCAGTGCTGCCCCCAGCCACTGCAGTCTTTGGCATGGGGCCCAGGGACCCTCCCGTTGACCTACAAAAGCTCCTTACTAAAAGGGTCGGGCCAGTTTCCCAGCCCGCCAGACTGCTTATGACATAGCCAGGCCAGCTTTCTAACCCACTGGACTGCCCATGACTCAGTTATCCTGACTCACTTGATGATCCTAGCTCCATCGAAATTCTCCCACCGCACACAATGTATATCTGGCACCAGCCACAATGGCTGGTGGTCAGACTGACTGACCCTTATGTTCCTGGGAACAGCCTGGCCCTTTACCTAACCCATTGTCCCATCTCACATCCTGGAACCCTGAGGCACTCACCTGGAAGAACAAGAGACTAACTACCCCCATCCCTTCACAAACCCTACGCTTTTTCTTTTAAAAACCCCATTCCTGTCTCTCCTTGCTTCTGCAGTTGATCCCAACTGAACCTGCCTGTAAGCACAAAATCAAATCAAGGCACTTAGGTCAGATGATCCGGTTCCTCCTGCCTCTATTTCTCGTGCATTTCTAACACTTACCACCCATTTTTAAATGTCCTCTACAATCTATGGCTTCCAAATTTCATATCAGCTGGGATTCTGTTGGCTGTTCACACTGTTCAGAAGATCAGCTAGGTGCCCCGGTTGGGTGCACAAGCCAAGTTGGCTCAGCTCCCACCTACACTGCTGCCACCTTCCTCCAGGATGGTGATTTTTAGATAAGAACTAGTGCCCCCTTTTTAAAAGTAAAGTCTTCCCAAAAAACACCTAATATATGGTAGAAATAAAAGGAGAACAAAAAAAAGAGAAAAATATGTTCATGCCTGGTATCAGGTAGGAGGGAGGAGCCCAGTCATTCATTTCTCCCCTGCTGGCCTCAGGTGGCATCTCAGGAAGTTTTGCAACATACAGGTACTATGGTGAAAGAGACCTGATAAATTTTATATTAAATTGACAATTTGGGTGACACCAGGTAGTCAAAACCACCATCACAATAGAAAACCCTTATTTGATAGAATATGTCAAATAAAACATATAGTTATGAAACATAAACATTAAAGACAATATAGCACTGTCCAACTGACCACACATCCCAAGAATCCCATTTAAACCAATTCTGATAAATTAATAATCCAATTTTGTAGGTGAATCACTACCCTTCCATGAATCTCTAGTTCAAGTTCTCATTTTCATTCATCTGATGTAAGAGGATCCAGTTCTGATTTCTTTCCTGTTCATCAGTTTTGTGTGTATTTCCTAAAGCACACATCTTTTACCTTACCACAGAGAAGGAAGAAAACAGCCCCACACACCTTCGAGCTGTCCAGGTGTTATTCCTTAGGTCTTGGTATTACTGGAACCTGGCCTGTCACTCACAGCTAAGCATTGTTACTCTCCCATTGATCACAACTTCACAGAACCTCAGACAAGTCTACTCTGGACTTTGAGGGGTCAAGACAAAATCAAATCCACTCAGCTGTCTTGTCTGAACACAGAGAAAAACATGAGCATTGTCCAAACCACAAAAATGAACTAACAGCCTGTATATTGGCTAATCTGTATAACTGCTGCTCCTTTACCTGTTTTAGATTTGTCCTCATACTAATCTTCTCTCCTCAAGATAGTCATTAAGATACTCAACCTTACTCCCACTTCCTGACATTATCCAATCCACAGCAAAGCCCAACTTCCTCCCCAAAATTACTTTATCCACACCCACATTCTGTAATAAGGACTTGTGTTGTCTTAGTGAAACACCCCGCAGATCCCTTGCTGCAATGCTCCAAAAACCAAAGCTATAGTCAGGGGTAATACTGATTCCCCACTGAATCAGTACTGACATTGACAGTTCATAAGTTTTCACCAAGTCACCACCATCTGGGGCATGACATCTTATCTGGTATGTATCAAGACTTTGATGTTCTGTCCCAATTTCATCCTGAACTTCGTATCAAACCTTATTTTACTATTTCCCACATAGCAATAATGAAGATCTGCTGGGTGCTGAATGATATATCTAAACTGTCTCACTTAGACTTTACAATAATATTGAAAGAATATGTTTATTTCTATTTTTTACTTAGGAAACTGAGGAGTGGAGAAGCTAACTATCTTTTTGCAGATTTGCACAGAAAATACATGACAGAAGCAGGATTTGCACCAAAGTCTGTCGACTAGTCCTGTGGTCTTTTTACTGCACTATTCGAACAGCCGACTATGGTGTCACTCCAACATGCTCTGTGTTTTCTAGCTCCAATGATCTTGCTGCTGACACGGGATGAGTTCTGTTCATTGTTATTTATTATCCTTTATAGCCTAGCTCAGAATGCCGACTTTTCCATTATATGTAACCCTCCAACATTCGTCTTCTCTTCAGTTACTTCATCAAATTTCATTAGGCTCTACCTATATTTACATTAGAATGAAAGCAGTGCTTTTCCAGTGAAATTAGTGTGAAGATGAAGGCTGGCAGGGGAAAAGCATGATGAAAAAGATCTCCAAAAATACTTAAGTGCTATTAAAATGTAGGTTATTATTATTAGTATCGTTAATCAATTCTGTACACTTTGTACATTTCATCCTTTTCCCCTTCTATGCCCCTCCCTTAGAAATGTATTTATTATTCACATATTTTTCTTACAAATAACTGGTGAATTCTGCCATTTGAAGCTGAAAGCAGCCTAGCCTCTCTCTGTGTTTGGCCAGATACCAGCAGTGCTCCCAGCTGAGTCAGTCTCGCCAAGCTCCTGCTGGCTCAGCACAGGCCCTCAGCTCAGTCCTTCATTCAGTCCATTGGCCATTGCCCACCAGCCTTGGCTGCTGCATCTCCTTTCACTTCCACATGACCCTCTGGGTGGCCCACTTATTCCCAAATAGGTGCTCATACCAAGAGGAACCCTGCAGTGACCAAGGAAGACAATTAAACCTATACACCCCCACCTGCTGTGCTCCAGTTTTTGACCTTCTGAGGAGCAAGAGTGTCCCCAACCCCAGCATGACACTCAATTCCATAACAAAGGTAAGTTTAGACTGCCCTCCCATTGTCATTCCTACTTACACATACACAGTGGGCAAGGTCATTAGAGTCATGCATCATGTAATGACAGGGATACATTCTGAGAAATGTGTCCTTAGGTGATTTAGTCATTGTACACACATCATTGAGTGTCATCACATAAACCTAGAAGGTACAGCCTACTACACACCTAGGCTATATGGTATAACTTATTACCCCTAGGCTACAAGCTCACACAGCATGTTACTGTGCAAAATGGCATGAGATTAAATCAAAGCACAGGAGAAAATGATGTAATAAATGGTTAACACGAGAGGTATGAGGCTGTTGCTGGTGTAAATAATACAGCATATAGGTTTACAGAAAACTTTTTTTATATAAGTAGAAAGAGTAAACTCTAAAATAATGATAAAAAGTATAGTATAGTTAATATGTAAACCAGTAACATAGTCATTTGTTTATTACCATTATCAAGTAACATGCACTGTACATAATTGTATGTGCTGTACCTTTATACGCCTGGCAGTGCAGCAGGTTTGTTTACACCAGCATCACCACAAACACACGAGTGATGCCTCCCACATTACCATGGCTATGACATCACTAGGTGATAGAAATTTTTCAGTTCCATTTTAATCTTATAGGACCACTGTCATATATATAGTCTGTCATTGACAAAAATGTCCTTATTCAGTGCATGACCATATTTCATTCAGGGCGTGTAACAGCCCAGGAGACTATGGACAGCATGGAGGGAGAAGACAGAGCAACTGAAGAACATACATTTTTCACTACTGCCCTGATATCAGATAAACCACACCCCCCTCACTAGTGTATTTTAGGAGGAGAGGCAGGGTGGGAGTCCATGGCAGAGGCATTTTCATCCCAGACAGACTTCACCTGAAGAGATTGCTAAGTGTTTCAAGCAGACAGAACAATTTAAACTGGATTTTAGAAATAATATTTTTTCCTTGCTTTAAGAAGTGAGTATGGGCTCTGGCAAAAGGCCACATTAAACATTAGAAACTTGAGGATAATGATATTATCTGCACATTTTGTTTATTCTGTGTTTGCACATGGCCAGAGCAAACAAACATTGCTGGCTGGTTGAACTTTTAGTTCATGAATAACAATCTCAGGTGGACCTTATTATTAATGGCGATCATTCTATGTTTCACAAATCTGTTTACTCTTGGACTTTTCTAAATGACTATTTTATACTTTCTTCTCATGCAGTTCAGAAACCTCTTCCCTCAGCCTCTTTGCTCCTCTTGTCTCCATCTTTACTTTTAAATCAAAGCAGTCAAGCCTTGGTTTATGTGGCTCAGTGGATTGAGCATGGGCCTGCAAAACCAAAAGGTTTCTATTCCTCACCTAGGGCTCATTCCTCGGTTGTGAGCCAGGTCCCCAGTAGGGGGCGCATGAGAGGCAACCACACAATGATGTCTCTCTCCCTCTCTTTCTCCTTCTTTTCCCCTTTCTAAAAATAAATAAATAAAATCTTTAAAAAATATAAAGCAGCCAAAAGAGAACTTCCACAGACTTTAAATACAACTTGGGTGCCACTCCACCTACTAGCATCTACACCCACATAAGGTTTGCTCACTTCAGTGAACATAGATGAATCCTTGTGATTCTGTCTAAACTTAATCTCTCTGTTTGTTTACTATGTCCTCTTCCACTCCAGGACATCATTCCAACATCATTTTTTGCATTCCCTCTTACCTCATCACTTTTTTCTTGTATATTGGCTTATGTTCATTGGCACATAAAATGTTATTTCTCCTATATTTAAAAATATTTTTAAAACTTTTCTTTGATCTTATTTACTCTCCTAGGCAGCTCCCATTCTGAGCCATGGTTTGAAAATGCTCTTCAAAATCGTAGTCATTGTTTGCCATTACCAATTCTCTCTTCCAGTTCTTTCTCAAGCCTACCCCAAAGGTTTCCCTCTCCTCTCCTGTAAAATCTCTTTCATAAAGGTCTCAGTACTGTTTCCTATAGTTCATCACATTATTCTCTTTAAAACACTTATCTTGGCATTCTAGGCAATGCTTTCTATAGAATTTCCTCTTATTTTACAAGTGGTTTATTTTCATTCTTGTGCTGAATCTTCCTCTTCTCCTCTACCTCTTATCTTTTGAGTGATTCAAGGTTCATGATTTTCACCTCCTTTATATAACTATACTCTCCTCATTGGCTATTTCACCCAGGTTCATGGTATCATTTTATTTTAATTATTAATTGTGTATACACATGTTTGTAAATTCCAGATCTTATTCCTGCATTCCAGGCAATGTATCCAACAACTTGCTTGAAATCTTCAAGATACTATTTAGTAAATATCTCAAATAAACACACTCAAAAACTAGGCTCTCACTTCTTGTCATACTTGTTTCTATATCGCAGTAAATAGTAAAGTCTTCATCCCTCCGATTGTTCATGACAAAAACTTCAGAGTTATTCTTGACTTTTCCTTTTATCTCCAATCCCACATGGATTTAATCAGGAAATATTGCTGTTTCTATCTTCCAAAAAGAACCAAATTCAACCACTTTATATTACTTCCCTTACTAATATCTTCATTGAAGACACCATAAACTCTTACCTAAGTGTTTTCAAAAGCTTCTGAATGATGTTGCTCTTTCCATTAGAGCATGAGATTCCTCTACTGAGAATCTTATATTTCCCTATTGTCTTCAGAATCAACCCTACCATTCTTACAGTGGTCTACAAAATCTTATGTGACATGGCTTCTCTTTCCTTCTGAACTTGTACCTGCTCACCCCCCAACCCCACCCAATCTACCCTATCTCTCTTTAGTCCTTTAATGTTCTCAGGCACAACCCTTCCTGAGGACTTTTATACCCATTGTTCCCTCTGGAATTCTCTTCCCCTTCACATCCACATGGTTAGTGCATGCTCTCCTCAGTCGATTGCTCAAATGCTACATTTTCAATGCTGCTACCTGGACACCCTGTTTCAAAGAGCAGTTTCTCTACCTTGACTCCCCTTAGGCTATTTTTGCATTTGTTTCTTTTCATATGGCACATTGTAGCTTCTGATACATATATTTAAATTAACTCTTTATTATTTGTATTGCATTGTCTATCTTCTCTTTATGAAATACAAACTCCATCAGGGTCATATTTTTTCTTCTAACAGTTTACCTCAATGTTGTATCAGAACACTTCAAATAGGGTCTGAGATAGGAAAGAATGATTCAATTAAAATCTGAGGTATGAAATTCATAAAGTGTCTTGCATGCTGCAAGTTCTTAATAAATATTTATTTCTTTCTCTCCCTCATCTTCCTATTTATTCCCAGGAAGCATTTTATATTGCCTATGTTACACCTTATACAGATAAAATGTTATTTGGCTACACAGTCCACAACTCTGTCCTCATCTACTGCAGACTACATTTCAGACACAGAACCCTCTATGCACAATCCTGGCTTGAAGAATTAGAAGGAATTATCCCAGATTTGAAAGATCAGCATTCTGTTTCTTACTTTAAAGTGGGATTTATTGTAGAGAACAGAGTGTCTGTGCAGGGAGTCAAAATTGCAGGGATTAACTCAAAATTGTTTACCACACTCTGCCATGGAAACACTGCGATTTTTAACAACCGTGAGCGTATTTTCAGCTAAAGATAGTGCCTTAGGAATGACTAATAGTTCCGTCTGAACTTCAGCCTCCCTCCCACTCCTTGACTCCCATCTTCCCATTTCTATCTTAATAGGTATCTTTTCAATAAAACATCTTAGGCCAACAAATGGCTAAAATAGCATAAATAGTTCAATAGCTCTGTGTACTCTAGTGCTGGTTCTGAGATCCAGGCAGGAATCTGCTTTGAAATGTCAAATTGCATTTGTAGCATTAGCATATTTGAATTTCATTGTATGTGTTTTAGACACAATTTGTTAACAACTGAAAGGATGTTTCTATCAGTCATAGTGATTTGTAGTCTGACAGTCCCCTGATAACAAATTTTCTTTGGTTCTTGGCACTGGTGCTCTTTTCTACAGTAGCATGTGAAACATGGCATAACTGACTTGTCCAGAAAATTCATAGAAAATTTAGAAAGATAATGGAGCAAAGAGAAGAAAAAAGCTTAGGTGAATTAAATAGCATCAGCCAAAGTATAGACTAAAGCACATGTTTTATCACCTTCACAGTAATTATAACCTTGATTATCTGAGGAATGTTTCGTGGAGACAGAGTAATATTTTGAGCTGAAATTTTTGTAATTTTGAATTTTGCAATTCAAAGGGAATGTATGACAAACTGTCCCCCAAATTAACTTGGCATCTCCTTGGTTATTGGCAACTCTCTGCCTGGGGCAGTGCCCTCTTGCCTTGCGTTTTAGCCTTGCACACAACCCCAGCTCGAGTGTTTTTAAGCAAATAAACCATGTGACATTTTTGTGGCAGAGAGGTTTTATTCATGGGGTCTTGTGATCTGTGTCTTAATCTGAAAACAATATAATTTTCAGATTTCCCAATTTCAGATATTTTCTCCTTAAATCCATAGAAACTAGGGAAAAGATTTCTCAGGAAGGTCATGCATATGATGTGTTTAATAAAAGACTAGCTTACTGTCCCTCTTCTCTGGCTATTCCAAAACCCTCTGGTTAATCTTCTTTGTTAAAAGCACTAATTCATCATCTCGTTTTACCTCTAACAGAGTGGGGATTGGACTTAAATCTGCAGCTTGCACAGATTTATATGGAGGGAAAACAACTACCAATACAACCAACCACATAAACACATACACACAGAGAAGTTCTATATTAAGGGGATGCTGCATAAGCATAATTAATATGTGATAAAATTAGAAGTGCAAGGAACACAGCAGGACTGATTTTCTGTTTAAGTTGAGGAGATAACAGCCTACCTCTTAACCCAGTAATTCCAAAAACTTCTGACTTTCCCTAAATATCTCAAAACGTTTTCTCTCTTTTTTATTGCATATCAGTTTTATTTACTTATTTTATTGTTCAAGTATGAGTGTCTCCATTTTCCCCCCACCCACTCCCACACCCCCCACCCTCAATCCTACTCCCCTTCCACTTTGTCCATCTGTCCTTTATACATGTTCCTTGATGACCCTTTCCCTTTCTCTTATTTCATCAACTAATACCCTATATCCATGAAAAATAGGCATGAGAGTTAAAATTTTAAAAATGCCTGAAATATACAATCAGTGATTTATATTTATTTGCTTTGGTTGTTCAGTTTAATCCTTTCTGAATTAGGCAGAGATTAGATAGATGAAAGATAGAAAGATAATTTTAATAATATGTGATCTTCTCAAAATTCAGTTTTGGGGGAAAGAATACAGAGGTGATAATAGCTTATAATTGCCTAAAGGGGAAGAAGAAAAGAAAAATTTCCATACAAAAGAAGGCACTGAAATGAAAGTACAGGCAGCAGAAATAAAGTTTGTTCTATCATACTATCTTTTGTAGATCAAGCTTTAATTATTTCCGTATTTATGGATACAAGAACTACTTGAACAATGTTACACTTGAATTGAGTTCAAATATGGAAATCAGAAATCTTTGTCATAATAATGGTGGAATCAACTAAAAAGAAAAAGAAGGCTGGCTATAAAAATGGTGGATATTTAGAGATAAAAGTAACTTTAGAAACAAATCTTTACACTACAAGGATGAAGCTGGATGATTCTCAGGTTATAGGAAAATTTGGGGGTAAGTTCCTGGTTTTCTGAATTCTGAATCTCAAACCTAATTCACCTAGAATAAAAACATACTAATAGATCACATTTGTTTAAAATTAAATCTCAAGTTTAATAAATAAAAAAAACTAAAGAAGAGCCAGTGTTAAAATTCAAAGGTTTGTAGCACCATGTTTTTTTATCTGTTTGCATTTTAGTTCCAAATGACCTTTGACATTTCTAAAATTTATAATGGTGTCAACTAAGGGTTTGGGCATGAGATTCAGTCATCCCAACAGTTACTGCAGGATCCTTATTTCTCTCTATATGTCTCATATCTGAGCTTGAAGTCATCTCTAGATCTCTAGCCCTCTGTTGTAACTGTTCTTTTATGGTGTATTTATTAATTCTCAAGCAGAATTTAGAGGAATTATAATGTAGCCAGGACTTGCTAGAATGAAAAATAAAAATGATTATTATTCACTGATTCTTCTTCTAATGATAAAAGTTCACTAATTATAAATGACCTTAGGAAAACTAGTCACTGCTGGATACTGTCAGTGTAACATGGCCTTGGGTTAAAGATCAAATTAAGGTATAGCAGAAAATGCCATGTAGCACTAGCCACCATATGATCACAAGAAAACCTGACCAAAGACTTCTTCTCTCAGCCCAGTCAACTCTCCAAACCATGAGACATAGCAATATAATGATAGGTGTTTTAATCCATTAAGTTTTGAAATGATTTATTATATGGCATCAATAGATAAATAGAACTTTAATGACACTTTTTCTTTCTCTAGCCTCACTGGCCACTTCTAATCAGGCCCTTTGGCTTGCTTTTCCATTTTTGCCTGAGCTGTTAATGTTAGAGAGCCTTAGCACTGAGTTTGGTGCTATTTGCTCTTTTCTTGCGATCTAGCCAATTCATGGCTTTAAATATCTATAGAGGTGACTCCCAGAAAATATATCTTGCCCTAGCCTCTTCAATGAGTCTTCATTTGTATAATCGCTACTTTTAGATATTACTATTTGAATGTCTAAAATTTACCTTCAAACAAATATTCTTCCATATTCTTTCCTGTATCAGTATATTGTACTATCACCCACCCAATTACAAATGATTTCTAAATCTACAAATAATATTTCATCTTGTGCTTCCCCTCAACACCCATGCTATCCAATGCATCAATAAATCCTCCTGACTTTGCCTTCAGAATATATTCCAAGTGCTGACACTTTTCTTCACTTCCTCTGCTACCAGTGTGGGCCTGTACCCTACAATTCATTTTCCTTGAGGCAATGAGTGTGCTCTTTAGAAAAATAAAGTAAATGATATGATGTGCTGACGCATGCACCAGCCCATAGTGTCCACAGCGTTATGGATGAGATACGAGATAAATTCACACAGACCATTGAGTGCTGTAGAGGAAAAGGGATGGCATGGCTACCCTCTCAAGGGGAGGGTGACTTGGAGTGGCCTGGCTACTCTCTCAAGAGGAGAGAGCATCCAGATCCTTCCTTCACAGGTTTTTATTGGCTTTTAATTTGCACAGGAATACAGGTAAAGTTCATTAATCATTGCCAGGCAGTAAGGATCAAACAATAGATAGCATAGAAAAAACTACGAGGGTTTATTCTGAATCAGGGTCTGTTAGCTAAAGGGCTATAAAACTTTGGGAAACAAACTCATTTCCTGCTCAGGCCTTTATCATTTAATTAAGAGCATTTTTAGCAAAGCAGGTTTCACAGGATTTTACATATCCTTTCTCAGGCCTGATCACCTGGGAAGCCCACCCTTTCCAGCACAGGGCTGCACCACCCTCTGTCATTGTTTCAGGCTTAAATCAGGCAGAGGAGGCAAGATAGCCAAGAAATTAGGAGACTCTCACAGGCAGAATGAGGACTCAGGCTTTGTCAAAGCCAAGGGGAGAGGGTCCATCACCCCCTTCTCCATAGCCCCCCAAGTCCTTCCCTGGGGCCTCCTCATGATCATGCCTGTCTTAGGCCATTCCCCCTTTGGGGAATCTTACCTGTCATTGGCTAACTGATCAAGCATTGGGGGCCAGTTATGGAAAAAGGAGCAGAAGTGGTGTTCTTGCCAGGGAGATAAGCTTTGTTTCCTTAGTGGCTTATTGTCCAAAGGTCGCTCACTCAGCCTTAGCCATGGAAGGGTTACAGCTCCTGAAACCAGGTAGGCTGGCTTCCAACAATGTGCTCCTGTTTAAAATCTTCCCTTGGTTTGCAATTGTTATTAACATACAATAAAAATTCAGGAGGCCACTCCTGACTACTCAATATAAAATGATAATCTTCCAATCACTCCTTTGCACAATTTTCTTTTCCATTTCTTTTATAGTACTTATCACAGTCTGGAATTACATTTCACTTATTATTTATTGTTTTTGCTGTCTTTACTCATTATCTCTTTAAGAGCAGGGACTCTTGTTGGTCTTATTCACTACTTTGTTCTGGTACATAAAAGAATGCCTAGCACAGAATATATATCCTCAACAAATCGTGCTGAATTAAAAAATAAATACTTGGTATTTTTCAAGGGATAAATTGTCCCTGATATGTCCAAGAATTATTTTAGATTTTAAATCTTAAAAAAAAGAGTGGTCATATTACACACCCAGTTTCATTCACCTCCTTACTTCATAACTGGGGTTAATATGGACCAGAAATGCTGATCTATTGGTAACGGTATTTGTTACTTTTCAATGCCTTGTAATAATACTCTAAACATAGTCAATAATAATATTTACATTTCTAATATGAGAATTTGCATTTGCGTGTCTCAATGTATAAATGAATATATTGATTCAAACTCAGCTTAACTTTGCATTTGGAGTCTTAGAACTAAGATAGCCAGAAATGTCTCTTGGCAGGACCTTGACTAAGTGTCACCGTCTCCTCTTTGCAGCAGCTGTGCAGATTTATGTTGTAATGTTATGTACTGCATGCTGACACTCTTTGACTTTTTCTTAATTTTATATATTTTTAGAAAACATTAAATTATTCTGTAGCTTCTGAACTTTGGGATCAAACCATCACTTCAGAGTTTAACGTTTGATGGACTATTGGCTAATACCCTAAAATAGTCAGCAGTCTCTATTTCAAACTTAGTTGTTCAGTAAATAAAAATGTCTTTATTGGTACATTGAGGTGATATAAAAAGTATGATCTTTTTTGAAAGGACCAGTTATCCAGAGATTCAAGAAATGTCAGCTTTCCGAAAATTAAAAGGAGAGTTTAGAGACCACTTCAATTTTTTTCCTAGGTTTTTTGTTCATTTTTTTTTCATGAATAATTGATGGCTTTAGGTTGGAAATTCTGGTAAAAGCAAATACGTAACAAAAAAAGTATATTCATGAAAAGAATATAAGCACCAGAGTGAAACAATAAAAGGCTCAAAACAATATTTTGAAGGGATGTAATTACGTATTATGTATATTGTGCTGTAGAACTTTTAAATGATCAACTGTATATTTCAATACATACGATTATATATTAGATTACATATTATTTTAAAAAGGTATAGTCATTTCTACCATTATAATAACCTAATAAAATGCTAGATTCTATTTTTCTTACAGTGACTAGGAGAAAATTTATATCAGAAGCTTCCTTGCTCATGGGACTAAATCAAACTAGAGAGGCCAAAGAAATAATTGACATTGTCCAGAACAGAGAGTTAACAAGACTTTCTTAACAACAAGATTAAAATCATTACTACTGAAATATATATAAATGTCAATGAGATTCAATTTTCCAGGATTTTTTTTCTTTTTTTTTCCTTCTCTGTTTGAGTAACCAATGAGAATTTTTCTACATGAGGTAATGCTCATCACTCATATTTTATTGGATGAATAAATGTTGTGCTGTGTCTGACTGGAGAATCTTGCTGTGGGACACTCTCCAGCCACTGCTACACCTTTCATCTTGTAGCCAGTATGGTCAATTGGATTACACTTTTTTTAAATAGAGTCAATTATTTTTTTCTACCTTTCCTCTTGACAAATAATTTGATGTCAAAGACAAATGCCTTCTGTTGTTTAGCCAGAGTATTGCAAAATGGAATTTTTACTGACATTTCAATATCTCCTTGTCTTTTTCACTACCGCTTAGAGCACTAACAGATCACTGAGTCTATGGGCTCAAATACATTATTGTTTTTTAAACTTAATTTATAGTTTAATAAATGAGACAGATTTGTTTATGGCCTGGATTTATTTTAGTAAGTTTTGTTGTTGTTTTTGAAGTGGTTTTCTTACCTTTTTTTTAATGTGAGGTTTTAATTCACAGTGATTCTCATATGTTTTTTAACAAAAGTCACAAAAATATATGTTATGCTACCCTTAACACTGTTATTTTTCATAAAAATGGATTATGTATGTATATAGCTTGTCACCATTATGTGTTATCTTCAATTTATGAGCCAGAGAGAAAAATTAACTTTGGATTCATGGATATTAAATGAGATTTTAGATTTGCTACACTTCCTAGTTACATTCCAAGAAAAAGTATTCATTTTATTATCAATAGTACGTGGGAATAAAAATGAAGTTGTATGTTTTGCATCCAGTTTCAGCCATTTTGTAAAAAATTGAAGCTCATTGAAATAATTTCTAATGCATATTGTTTTGGGAATTGTTGTCAATACTCTTCTTAAACAGAAAAAATAACTGAATAAATAGAAAAATACATAACATGCATTTTTAACATGAATAGATCTTATAAATTATGGAAACACACCAGGATGGAAGAGAAACAGAATGTAGGAATTAAGGAAAAAACTTAGAAACTAAAAGAATTACTTATCTTTTCCATATATTATATCACAGATAGTAGGAAAATGTCATTTTCCTTCATATCTACTTTTTCTATATCCCAGTAGTCCAGAGTCTACCAGATCAAAAATTATTGTGTAGTCAAGAGGTATGCATTTTGAGGGTGCATTAAAGCACTGGGTACATAGAATATCATATATGACATCTCAAAACTTGAAAACATCAGATCTTCTAGTATGTACTGCACAAACTCTGATAATATTTATCTTTGTGTTCTGTTTTGATATGAACCAACTTTAATTTAGTCCTTGTGGTATTAGAAAGGACTCTTAGAACACCCGGTGTGTAATAGAACAAAGTATCTCACAGTGAGGTAGTTCTGCTGAATATTATTACTGGAATTTGGGATTAGAAATCTTAAAATTTTTCTACTGCGAACTTAGAAAAGTTCTTTTATTTTACATATAATTCTAAGGTAAATTATCAACTAATAAAAAAACTAGAATTAAATCCAGACTATTAAACATGCTATACATCCTATGATTTTTTTTGTTCTAGCAATGTTCATTTTTTAAACTTTTATTGTATTTTCCATTACCATTTAACATCCTTGTACATCCCTCCCTGCTGCAATCACCACACTGTTGTCCATATTCATGAGTCCTTTTTCCTCTTTTCTCAGCCCTTCAATCCCTAACCTTTCCCAAACTAGCTGTCATCCTGCTCTCTATTTATGAGTCTGTCTCTGATTTGCTTCTAACCTCAGTTTGTTCACTCGATTTCACATTTGAGTGATATCATATGTTATCTGTCTTTCTCTGACTGGTTTATTTTGCTTAGCAAATGTTCTCCAGGACCATCCATGCTGTTGCAAAAGGTAATTTTTCTTCTTTTTTATAGCTGAGTAGTATTCCATTGTGTAAATGTTCAACAGTTGTTTTATCCACTCATTTACTGATGCACACTTGGGCTACTTCCATATCTCGGTGATTTTAAATAATGCTGCAGTAAACATAGAGGTGCTATGTTCTTTTGAATTAGCTTTTTGGGTTTCTTTGGATGTAGAAGTGAGATTGCTGGGTCAAAAGGCAGACACATTTTTAATTAATTAAAGTATCTCCATACTCTTTCCACAGCGCCTGCACAAGTTTACTTTCCCACCAACAGTGCAAAAAGCTCCCATTTTCTCAACATCCTTACTAGAAGTAGTTTGTTGATTTATTGATGATAGCCATTCTGACATGTGTGGGGTGATATTTCATTGTGGTTTTAATTCTCATTTCTCTGATGATTAGTGGTATTTTCACATGTCTATTGGCCATCTGTATGTCCTCTATGGAGAAGTGCCTATTTAGGTCCTTTGCCCATTTTTTGTCATATTGGTTTTTTTTTTTGCTTGTCTGTTTGTTTGTTTTTTGGTGTTGAGTTTTGTAAGTTCTTTATAAATTTTGGAAGTGACCACTTATTGGCAAATATGTTCTCCTATTCTGTGGGTTGTCTTTTTATTTTGTTGATGATTTTCTTTGCTGTGCAAAAACCTTTTAGTTTGATGTAGTACCCTTCGTTTATATTTTTCTTTTGTTTCCCTTGCCTGGGAAGATATATCAGACAAAATATTGCTATGAGCAAAGTCTGAAATTTTACTGCCTATGTTTTCTTCTAGAATTTTTATGGCATTGAGTCTAACATTTAAGTCTTTCATCCATTTTTAATTTATTCTTGTGTGTGGTGTAAGGGGGTGGCCTACTTTCATTTTTCTGCACGTACCTCTCCAATTTTCCCAACACAATTTATTGGATAAACTGCCTTTAGCCCATTGTATGTGCGTGTTTCCTTTGTTGACTATTAATTGACTCTAGAGGTGTGGATTTATTTCTGGGCTCTCTGTTCTGTCCCATTAATGTATGTGTTTGTTTTTGTGCCAGCACCATGATGTTTTGATTACTATGGCCTTATACTAAAGTTTCATATTGGGTAGCTTTATTCCTCCAACTTTGTTCTTTCTCAGGATTGCTGTTGCTATCAAATAAAGAGTTTTACATAAATTTTTGAAACATTTGTTCTAGTTCTGTGAAACTTTCACATTGGAACTTCATTGAAATTGTGTTCTATAGATTGGGTTTGGGTAACATGGACATTTTAATAATGTTAATTATTCCTATCCATAAATACTGTATGTGCTTCCATTTATTTGTATTTTCTTCAATTTCTATCTTCAATATTTTACAATTTTCCAAGTAAAGGTCTTTTACATTCTTGGTTATATTTATTCCTATTTCTAGGTATTTAATTCTTTTTGAAGCAACTGAGAATGGGATCTCTTTCCTAATTTCCCTTTCTGTTCATTATCGGCATATAAAAATAGAACTGATTTCTAGATATTAATTTTGTATCCTGCTACTTTGCTGAACTCATTTATAGTCTTGTAGTCTTTTGGTGGAATTTTTGGGGTTCTCTGTGTATAGTGTCATGTCATCTGCAAATAAAGAGTTTAACTACTTCCTTTCCCATTTGGATGCCTTATGCCTTATTGTCTGATTGCTATGGCTAGCACTTCCAGTACTCTGTTGATTAAGAGAGGTGAAAGTGGTCATCCCTGTCTTATTCCTGATTTGAGGAGAATGTTGTAGTTTTTCACATTGAGTCTGATGCTGACAGTGGTTTTGCCACATATGGCCTTTATTATGTTTAGCTTTGTTCCCTCTACTCTCGCTTTGCTGAGTTTTATCATAAATGAGAGCTGGATTTTATCAATTGCTTTTTCTGCACCTATTAATATGACCATGTGTTTTTATACTTTATTTTGATTATATGTTGAATCATATTTATTGATTTTGCAAATGTTGTACCAAACTTGCATTCCCTAAATAAATCTGACTTGACCATGGTGTATGATCTTTTTATGTATTGCTGTATTTAATTTGTTACTATTTTGTTAAGGATTTTAGCATCTATGATCATCAAGGATATTGGACTGTAATTTTATTTTGTAGTGTCTTTATCTGGTTTTGGAATTAGGATAATGCTGCCTTCATAAAATGAGCTTGGTAGATTTCTCTCCTCTTGATTTTGTTTTGTTTTGTTTTGTTTTACATAGTTTGAGAAGGAGGTGTCTTAGTTCTTCCTGGAATATTTGGAAAATTCACCTGTGAGCCATCAGGTCCAGGTTTGGTTGTTTTTGTTGTTGTTGTTGTTGTTGTTGGGAGTTTTTTTATTAGTGCTTTATTTTCACCAGGTATATAATCTATCTATTCATAGTCTCTGATTCTTCCTGATTTTGTTTTGGAAGATTGTATGTTTCTAGGAATTTACCCACTTTGTCTATGTTTTTCAATTTGTTGGCATGTAGTTGTTCATAATATTTTCTTACAATCCTTTGTATTTCTTGGTATCAGTTGTTATTTCTCCTCTTTCATTCCTGATTTCATTTATTTGGGTCCTCTCTCTTTTGTCTTGATTAATCTGGTTAAAGGTTTGTCAATCTTGTTTATCTTTTCAAAGAACCAGTACTTGGATTCCTTGATCTTTTTTTCACTTTTTTACACTCTACTTCATTTATATCTGCTCTGATCGTTTTTATATGCTTTCTTTTACTCACTTTAGGCTTTGTTTGTCATTCTTTTTCAAGTTCCTTTAAGTGTAAAGACAGATTGTTTATTTGAGCCTTTTCTTTTCTTTCTTTCTTTCTTTTTTTGAGATAGACCTGTAATGCTAAGAATTTCTCTCTTAGGATTGCTTTCCCAGTGTCCCACACATTTTTGATTGTTGTGTCTTCATTATCATTTGTTTCAAGCTATCTTTTGATTTCTTCTTTGATCTCATTGTTGACCCTTCATTTTTTAATAACCTGTTTTTTAGCATGCAGGTTTTTTTGTATTTTGCAGTGTTCAGATTGATTGATTTCTTCTGATTGATTTCTACTTTCATAGTGTGGAGATCAGAGAAAATGCTTGTTATGATTTCAATCTTCTTAAATTTACTGAGACTTGCTTTATGTCCTAATGTGTGGTCTGTTTTAGGAAACATTCCATGTACACTTGAAAAGTGTGTATATTCTGCTGTTTTGTGATCATACTCTGAAGATATCAATTATATCCATTGGATCGAGTGTGTCGTTTAAGCGCATTGTTTCCTTGTTGATTTTGTGCCTGGAAGATCTATCCATTATAGTCAATAGGGTGATAAAATCCTCTACTATGACTGTATTTCTGTCAATCTCTCCTTTTACATCCATCAAGATTTACTTGACATATTTAAGTGCTCCTATTTTGGGTGCACAAATGTTTACTAGGGTTTTTATCTTCTCGTTGGATTGTTACCTTTATCATTATGTATAGTCCTCTTTGTCTCTTATTATAGCCTTGGTTTTAAAGTTGATTTTTTCAGATAAATATTGCTACCACAGCTTTTTTTCCCCCTTTCCATTTGCATGAAATATCTCTTCACCCTTTAACTTTTACTCTTTGTGTATCTCCCAATCTGAGGTGTGTCTTTTGGAAGCGGCATATATATGACTCTTATTCTCTTATCCATTCAGCTACCCTATGTCTTTTGGTGGGAACATTTAAGTCATTTACATTTAAGGTGATTATTAATAGATACATATTTAGTGTCATTTTATTGTTAGACTTTTTTCCTCTTTTTTTTTCTTCTTAAAGCAAGCCCTTTAATATTTGTTGTAGTGCTGGTTTGATATTAACAAACTCCCTTAGCTTTTTCTTGTCTGGGATGCTCCTTGTTTCTCCTTTGTTTTTAAAATGATAGCCTCACTGAGTAAAGTAGCCTTGGTTATAGGTCCTTGCTCTTCACCACCTTGAATATTTCACACCATTCCTTTTTGGCCTGAAATGTTTCCGTTGAAAAATCAGATGACAGTCTAATAGGTGCTTCCTCGTATGTAACTACCTGCTTTTCTCTTGCAGCTTTTAGGATTCTCTCCTTGTCTTTAAACCTTGCTATTTTAACTATGATGTGTCTTTGTGTAGGCCTCTTTGGATACAACTGCTCAGGCACTTGAGTTTCCTAGGCTAGTATGTCTTTCTCCTTCACTGGATTAGAAAAGGTTTTGATCATTATTTCTTCAAATAGGTTCTCGATCCTTTTCTCACTTTCTTCTTCTTCTGGTATTCCTGTCATGTGTATGTTGTTATATATGCTTCATGTGGTCTCAAATGTTTCTTAAACTTTCCTCATTCTTTCCATTTTTTTTTCTTTCACTGTTCTGCTTGGGTGTATTTCTCTACCTTGTCTTCCAAATCACTGATTTGATCCTCTGATTCATCAACCCATTGCTTATTCCTTCCAGTATATAATTTATTTTAGATATTGAATTCTTATTTCTGACTGGCCCTTTTTTATGATTTCTATGTCTTTTTCATGCTGTTGAGTATTCTTATAATCATTACTCTAAACTCTATATTGGATAAATTACTTTTCTTCTTTTTATTTAGTTCTTCTGGAGTATTCTCTTGCTCTCTCATTTCAGGCCTGTTTCTTTGTTTCTCATTTTGGCTGCCTCTTTGTATTTGTTTCTATGTATCATGTAGATCTGCAAAGGCTCTGGTTCAGACCTATGTCAGACTCTGCCCATGACTGAACCTGGGCAGCTTGTGGAAGCTATCAGTGATCCACAGCTTGTGGCTCCATCTGCTGGGCTTGTTTATATGCAGACAGAACCAGGCTGCACACCTAGGCTGGCTTTCACCAACACTGGGCTTACATGAGGCTCAGCTAATGAGGCAGAGCTCCCAAGACCCACCTTAGTTTTTCAATTTACTCACTTTAATATCCACAAGCTATACTCAGCAGCCCTGCTTCAGCTCCACAGGGTGGGTAGAGTAATTCTTGTGGGTGGGGCTATTGCTTCCCCTAAGACTGATGACACTTGGAGGGGAGTGGTCTGCTTAAGAGAGATGGCTTCCACATACCAGGAATGACTCAATACAGGGATGCTGGTGGCTGTTCCTTCAGTTTTCTCCCCAAAGCCACCAGCGCCTGACTCTCCTCATGCGTCTCTAGTCCACTCTGCCCTTCCTTTGCCAGAGTCCAAGGTGCATGGGTTCAAACAGAATATTGTGCATTGGCTCTTTAAGAGGGTCTCTGATTCTCAAGTTTTATCTCCCTGATGGACAGAAATCTGGTTGCTTTTCATAGCTGGATATTATCTGGTTTCCTTTCCCAGCTGTGGTGCGGGTAGGCTGGATAGCCAAGCTTAGGGTTTAGACCCCAAACTTCTCAGGGAGAACCTGTAGCCACTGAAATATGCCTCTGAGTAATCAGCTGCCACCCATGAAAGTCCAGCCAGCCCTCTCACACCTCTTCTGCATTCCCTACCAGTCACATTTTTGTGAAGCCCAAAATAGGCTTCAAGTAGCCCAAGGATATAAGGTTTATAAGGAAGAAACCTTATATCCTTGGTTATAAGGCTTCTCTACAGCTAGTGTTCAATTGGTTATTCAGGATGACATCTCTACAGTTTAGTTGTAATTTCAGTTTGGTCCTGGAAGTTTTGTACAGCTTCCACTTAATTCCTCCACCATCTTGGATCTCTCCTGTACCTCCTAAGGTTCTTACTTTGAAGATTATATTTGTTTCTTTCCTGTGTTTCCTGGATAAATGATTTCAGTTTCATCAATAGTGGTTTATGTTATTTAATATTTTATATTTTGGAATACCATTATTAATATACAATATGATGATTCATGTATCTGATTATGCAAAAAGTAATAGAGAAGGTAACCTTTGTGATCTGAAAATTTGATTAGAAAATAACTCCATCTGAGGTGGTTTTACTCAGGCAAAACTGCTATGAAAGGAGCACATTTTACATATGCTTTTAAAAATATATAAATTCTGGATGAAAGAGCAAAGAAACACTGCATTTCAAACACTTTATAAGAGTTTGAATTTTCCATATGTGCTGAGGTTAATGCTAGTTAACTTGATACATTCAAAGAAGCAGCAGCTTAGCATAGCTATTGGGCAAAAGTATTGAACTCTGGCATATCTCCATCAGTTGAACTTCATCACACACAGTTAATCTAAAATAAGAACCATACTAAGTAGTTTGGATGGTGTGGGTGCCAATATTAATGTTCTGCATAGGAACCACTGCCCTGTGTAAAATCAAAATCACCAATTTTTTTTCTGATCTTTAAGCCACTGTTAATTTTTGTCTTTTAATGAAAACATCATTTGCCATTCTCATTCTTAGGTTTTGTTTTCCTAGGCCAAATGTAAGATGGAAGCATAAACCATTGTGGTCAAAGACTTTCATTGATTCACTTACCAGAAACAAGTTTTTACATTTTTAGATAAATAGAATAAATAATGTTTTTCCTGCAGAAGCTATTTTGTTAAACTCTTGTTCTCATCAGTTACATACTGTATAAAGATGATGATATAAAGTAGTTGAGCTAATTGAGTTTTTAAATAAACTTTTTATTTTAGAATGGCTTTATATTTACAGAAACAGTATAAAGATAGTACATAGAATTCCCATATACCCAACAATTAGTTTTCTTAAGTGTGGGCTGCACATAATGGCTTCCTTCCCAAGAGTACATTATGAAAAGATAGGAGGGGGAAGAACAACTTTTTAATGGAGAAATGTGACAAATGCTACCTGAACTGGGTCAACATCTACCAATAATATATATTCTTGGTACGATATGATGAAAATAGCACTTTATAGCAGTGGTCTTCCTCTCAAAAACCCATAACCTCAGTCTTATCATGAGAAAAACATCTACAAACACCTGATCAGCACTCTTCAAAACTGTCAAAGTCATTAGAAAAATAAGGAAAGTCTAAGAGTTTGTCACAGCCAAGAAAAAGGAGCCTCAGGTGACAAGAACCATACATGTGACAAAATTCCTGGATGGAATCTTGGTACAGAAACAGAAATCTGAATCATAGTAGTGCTTGTCTACACTGTAAAATCACTCTTTTTCTTCTGCTCTCCATACTGTACCCTTTGGAAGAAAGTCACTATCTGTAGCCAATAAGTAGTGGGGAGGAGTTGTGCTTCAAATTCTTGAAGATGGGATATCTACATAAATTATTTGGAAGTCTTTTACAGGGTACATTTATTTATTTATTTATTTACTTTCTTATTTATTGTTATAAAATACTATTATTTTATTTTGTTAGTAAAATTGCTTCAGCTTCAGCCACTGGGAACTATTTCACTTGGCTCCTGTATTCCTTTGACAACCCTCATCAACATAAGTTGTTTTTTGTTTTATTTTTTTGAGCCTATGCTTACTTTGTGACATTAACATTAAAGACACTCCAAGTTTATCTTGTATTTCTTTGTACTTCGTTTCTAGAATCAGCCATTTCTTTAAGGATCTTTGGTTCCTTTTGCTAGAGAATGGTGTTAGAAACCAAGATCTGGGATCTGGATGTGCTCATTGCTATTGGAGTGTAGTTGTCTAAGATAGAGCTGCTTTTTAAAGCACAACAGTATAATGCTACTCAATAGGTCTTCTTCATTAAAGTACTCACTTTGAGTTTTCTACAATTACTCCAACTATTTTATATTTTTTCAAATCCAAATCAGAAATTATAATTTAGACCATTTGCAAATAATACTAAAGTATTTTTAAATAATACAAAAACCATTGCTGTTATTTTTTAAATAACTTTCTTCTACTTAAACAATAATAGCCTTAGGAAGACTAATGATTCAAAACATCAAACCAAATCAGGAATAAAATTGTTCACATGACTGTTCAAAGCAATGTCCATAACTCTAAAAACGTTTTCCTAAATATGGTTTTTTAAAAGGTAAAATATATTCTCATTGGATTACTGGTAATTTTACCTTTCCTAGCTGATTACTTTGAAGGTGGCCACAATGTACATGCATGTTTAGGAAGTTGTGTAGTCAACAAACAGGTTGGAGTTAGGTCATTTTTTCTTGGTAGGATCAGAAATTTTATTTCCCTATTGGATTGACTAGGCCAGTCTACACTTGAGGACACTATATGATTATCAGATATTCAAGTGAGGTGGTTATAATAGTCAAGTTGAATATTATTGAGGTCTTCAAAACAGCCAGGAGATGGTTGCTATGGGATGAAGTAGTAGATAGGGTGTTAAATTGTGGAGATTTAAGATGTACTGAATCAGTTCAACTTTAGGAGTAATAAGGCAGGCTTTATAGTTAGAGATGGTAATCTATAATCAATGGACCAAATAGAAGAGATTGCCTTCTGGGGACTATATGATCTGAGTGGAAAAATTATTCCTTCCAAATATGATTTTATAAAAGACTATATAAAATTTCCCCTAAATGATTCAGCCTGACTCTAGAGTGAGTGGATGTATTAAGTAATTGCCAAAGTCACCTCCTATTCTATGTTTTGCTTTAGCAGAAAGCCTAGTATTTGAACAGACTAGGTTGGGGTTGTTATTCTAAGGTAAACCAAGGGCTGCATTCTGGATCTCATTTCAATTTTTCCTTGTTCTAACTTTGTCCCTAGATTCTGTGAACACCATCCTGAATGTAATGAAAGATAATTATTCCAATAAGACCAATTTATTCAATAACCTATTTATAAAGATCCTTGAAAAGATAACTGACTGGGCCAGTGCTCAGCATGGAAATTTATAATCTATTTATAAAAGATCCTTGAGAAAAGAACTGACTGGGCTGGGACTCAACATGGAAATAGGTCCAGGTCTGTCTCAGCTGGATTTCATAGTAAAATGCAATCATATATATTTTTTTAAACTTGAAGGAAAAAAATTGCAGAGCAAGAATTCAATCAGAGCAGGGAAACAGAAAATAAAAAGAAGACAGGCTTTTCTTGATTTCCCATTATGTTCAAAATTCTTTTCATGGCTTCAGCTTTACTTCCAAGGCCTTACTCTTCAGTAACTGTATCAGCATATGAGAGGAAAATGAGGAGACCCATGGAAACCCAACTGAAAGCTTCTAGGTGCCTTTACATGCCTTCATGTGGAAACTTAAAACTATGGCAGCACTTGAGGGTCCAAGCCCAGGGAAAGTTTCTTTCTATTTGTTTGCCTAGAAGCTTTTATCTCAATGTTTGTGATAGCATGTATAATAATGGGCTAATTGGTATAGCGCTTTGTTATTTATAAGTAGCATGCACTATTGGGGCTGAAAATCTGTAAGTTGAATAGCAGCACAAGTTTATCAGTGTAAAGGTATTGGATTACTAAGCATTTAAAATTAATAAATAAAACATTCTTCTGTAACTAAATTGAAAAAAGCCTATGTTTGAATGATAGTGAAACAAACTAATTTCTTAAGTCAGTACCATGAGGTAATGAGGAAGAAAACCAAATGCATCTGCATTAGAAAGCACATCAGGATCACAAAATCCAATTAGTTCAATTTGTGGAGCCGGTGAGGGGATTGATGTGAATGGAAAAAAAAAACAGTGAAAACAATTGATTAGAAAATGTAATGAGGAAATAACTCCATGTGTATTATCAACTAAAAATACTAAACACCGGGGAATTAACTTAACCAAAACTCTACAGAACATATGTGAAGAAACTATAAAATTTATTGATGTATTAAAATTTTTAACTAAAAAGAGATCTATATCATGTTTTTACATGGGAATGCTAAATACTTTAATAATGGTATTTCATTTTCATTTATTAAATAGCTTTAAAATAATTCTATATACACTCATAACACAATTTCTCTTATAAAATTACAAACTGCTTTAAATGTTTAATGGAAATTATAAGTGGGCAATATTTTCCAAGACAGTTTTGTTTTTTAATGAAGAATAAAGAGGTATAACCACATATAGGAATATATAATAAAACTTGACAATTAATAAGCAGAACTATAGTAAAAAACATACAAGATAGTACAAGTGAAGAGGTGTCCTCAATACAGACACCTCTTATATTTAAAATAATGCAATATATGATAAAATTGTCATTTTAAGTCAATAATGTGAGGGAGGATTATTCAATTAAAAAACTGCTCAATATTAGAAGACATTACCAAAAAGTTAGAAATCAATGTCATAACATACTAATATACCTATTAAAAAAATCATCAGGTAAATATAAACAGGAAATACTTTTTCTAAGCATCAATACCTATTTAAAAAATCATCCTTGCTTGTTTGTTTTGTTAATTAGGTTCCACTTAAAAAGGAGTAGGTTCCAGGGTGGGAGACAGGGATAGGTGGAGTTAGGGGGGATGGGGGTTGATAATGGAGACAACTGTACTTAAACAACAATAAGAAAATGTTTTAAAAATCATCCTAGGGAAAGATTATTGTGTTGAAAACAACATAAATTTAATTTTTAAAAAAGTGTATTGAATTAAATGATACATATAAACTTGGCTAAATATTAATATATTGATAATAAAGGTACCAGTATAAAATTATAAAAGAATTTGATTGACCATTTATTGGAATGTGAGATTCATGAAGAGAGAAATTCTTATGTCTCATTCCCTGGAGGGGTACTGAATAATTAAATTAAGCAGTGAGTAAATACAAATAATTACCAAATACAAGAAAAATAAGGGGTCCATTTACTAATAACCAAACAAATGATAGTTACATGATACTCTAGAACATTAAAGCATAAATATGCAAAATAAAATCACAGTTATTTAGTAATTGCAAGGATGTTATGGCCATAACTGACTCACATTGAAAACACACAAGTGCCCATCAATAAATAAATGGATCAAAAAACTGTGATACATTTACATATGGAATACTATGCAGCAAAAGGAAAGAATGAACTCCTACCCTTTGCACCAGCATGGATGGAACTGGATAGCATTACATTAAGTGATATAAGCCAGGTGGTAAAAGACAAATACCATATGATCTCACCTATAAGTGTAACCTAATGATAAAACAAACAAGCAAGCAAAACAGAAACAGACACGTGGAGATAAAGAATAAACTGACAGTAACTAGAGGGGCCGGTCAAGGGAGATAACAAGGAAAGAAGGGGAAAGGTCATCAAGGAACATGTATAAAGGACCCATGGACAAAGACAATGCAGGGGAGGATTGAACGTGGTAAGTGGGGGTGGGTATGGCAGGGGGAGACTAATTGGGGGGAAAATGGGGACAACTGTTAATTGAACAACAATAAAAAGAAACATACAGTCTTAAATGTGCATATTAATTAATAAATAATTTTACAACTTGAAATTCATGCAGATAAATTTGTACTCTTGGTCTACTGGTTTGGTTATTCTAATTGTCCTATTTAACAATCACCTCCTATCTGCAGTTGCATTCATTTGAATGATTTTATAAACCTATATTTTTTCTTCTGCATATTGATAAGAGCTTTAGTTTCTTAAATGATTTCATTTTTAAATTTTTATTTTATTCTTGAAATATTTTAAAATAGAAATTTTTAGTTTGAAATTTTCTTTTTAAAAAGATTTTATTTACTTATTTATTTATGGGGGAGGGAGAAAGAGAGGGAAACATCAATGTGCGGTTGCTTCTTGAGTGCCCCCTATTGGGGACCTGGCCTGCAAGCAGCCCAGGCATGTGCCCTGACTGGGAACTGAACCGGTGACCCTTTGTTTTGCAGTCCAGCACTCAATCCACTGAGCCACACCAGCCAGGTCTCAGTTTGAAATTTTTCAATATGAAACATGAAAATTCTTTAATGCAATGAGGAAAGGTGTCATCTAATAAGAAAAAGAACTTAGATGGTATAAGATATCTGTGATGCCAAATGACCTTCTAGTGTTTCATACGTATGTTGATTTGTAGTAAGTCTAAAACAGTAAAGTGGTGGAAGAAAATTATCAAAAGACAAAATATAAGCAAGAACACAAAATATTTACTATTAGATAATAATAGGTTTGTAATACAAATGGATTAATCACTTGATTTCTGTCTTGGCATAGATGGAAAGATTTGTTAGTGTAAATAGGACTCTTGTTCTAACTTTGATTATGTGGATTACTTTCTAATAATAATTATAGCATCTGAAGTATCGAGGGGGAATAAAGATGACTAAGGACTAACTTTAGGAGCTTAATCTTAAAGAAAGACTGTGATTAGTATTTTCCATTAAATTAAAAAATTTGAAAACAAGTTAATTATTTTGGTTGCCTAACTCAAAATTGCAAAAATGTTTTGGAAGAGGATATTGCGTATTTGATGTTATTCAAAGTTATTTTACTGTGTACATTAAATACTATGTATAAAAATATTATTTGTCCCCTTCATTTAGGTTGCATATATTTAGGTTGTATCTTTCTGGGTCTGAGCATGTAAGAAAGGACAAGATCATCTTTTTAGTTGACTTTATTTAGATACTACTTACATGCAAAAATTTACATATTTAAGTGTTCAATGAGTTTAAAAATATATGTACCCATGCATCCACCTGTATACCTCTATTTTATATATAGTCTTTTCTGTGTGTATATAGTTCTCTGAGTTTAAATGTCCATATAGACTCATGTAATCATCATCACAATCATGATAGTGAACAGTTCCATAACCTGAAAAAAAATTTCTTTGTGATGCCCTTTGTAGTCAATGCCTCTCTTTTTATCCAGTCCCACGCTTAACCCACTCTACCAATCCCCAGTTCATCCTATGTCATTTTTATAAGCATGGGCACTGTTCTGACTCAGAAGGGGTAGAATTTACAAAAAGTCTTTCTCCATTTATTAAACTCTTCTTTCCAAAGAAAACTGTTACCTCTTAAAATTTATTATAATTGCATGAAAAATTGCACAGTATTCTGCAGACAAGCAATTCTTTTACTGAATATAAGAAGCAAATACTTTTGGAAACTAGTCCTACACTTGAAAACATATGGTACACCATCTGTGAAACTATATTTTGGAAACCATGATGCCAGATGAAAAGAAAAATGGTCAGATATTGACCTTTAGTCAGCATTTTATCCAAGGGCTTCAAAGAAATTTACCAGTAGAAACTATTAATCTTTACAAAAGGCAAGGTAAAGATAACAATGAATTCTAAAATCCCTGGACACATCAGAACTAAATCACATGAGTCTGTTGAAACTGCCCATTTAAATTTATCTCTTAGCAGAATCAGATTTCTCTGAAATGAAATAGATCTTCTAGTTATCTGTATTTGTTTGTTTCTGGGAAGAAGGGAAACATCAAGTGAATTCCATATCGTGATGATCTCTGAAACTTGAATGAATATATGCTATAATTCTGATTTCCCTTCTTGGGAGATGATGTGTGTCTGGGTCTGTAAGCAGAGTAGGAGCTTCCTAGGTATCTGTTTTGCATTTCAGTTCGTTATAGTCACTGGAAGACATTAGTGACTTCTAACAGCTATTTTGAATTGATTGTTTCTCTATTTGCATACACTATCCTATGAATTCTTATATTACACAATTTATGTTTGGGTTCATTAAAGGATGAAATCTTATTGTAGACATGTATGTCCTGAACTCAAGTTTAGTTCTTATAAGAGGAATCTAATGAAAAAAATAAACCAATGAGCAAAAGAGAACCGGGGATATTGAAACAGGGAACAGACTGACAGCTGCCACAGGAAAAAGGGAGGGAGGAAGGGCAGAAAGAAGGGGAAGCGATTATGTAAAAGAAAATTGACAATGCTGCTTGCTGAATCTCTCTACAAGAGATCAGTGACTATTCAAGGTGTCTATAGCTTCAAAGAACACGTATGAATGACCCACGGACGTGGACAACAGTGTGGGGATCGACTGTGGGAGCAGAGGTAGGCTGGACGGAGGAGGGCAAAGGGGAAAAAACTGGGACAACTGTTATAAAATAAACAAGAATAAAAAAATGACAGAAGAGAGGGAATGCTTTTCCTATTCCAGTAGCTCACTTATTTCTCTTTGTTGCCATGCTCTTCGAGTCTCTAACAAGTAAATTGCCACACAAAGAAAGATCTAAATATCTATCTTCATGGATGACAGTTTCATCTGACCCTGCCACAGATCCTTTTGTGACTCACAGAGATTTCCAGAGATTTCCAGCAATAAATAAATTTTCATTGCATTATTGGGGCAACATTAGTTAATGTAATTATATATTAACAAGCAAGTGGTAGAAAATGGCCAGCAAAGTCATGTCCATTGCAAAGTACACTTGGAACATGCCATCTGTTCCCTACTGCCTATTCTTTCTAATAGTCATCAGAAAAGCTATAGACACCTTGAATAGTCACTGACATCTTGTAGAGAGATTCAGCAAGCAGAATTGTCAATTTACTTTTACATCAGTCATATAGGTGAATATACTGTAGAGGCACTAGATACATTTTTTTTCTAACCTCCATTGGATGTCTTTATAGTTAGCTACTATTAATCTTTTGTTACCCCAGGAATGCTTCCCCATTAGTCAACTACCAGCATGATGCAAGGTATCAGTAGGAAGGGAAACCTTGAAGGTGGGTGACAAATACAAGCCCAATTTTCATTTCAATCTACCTAAATATTAAATAGCTCTTTATAAAAATAAAATTTAAAATTATTATTGTTGTAATCATTATTCTTAATATTATTATTATTTACTGTTATCAATTGTCTCTAAAAGTTAATTTCACTTGTTCTAGCAGTTGCTTCACTGGAAATTATTTACTTTACAGTGATGGGGGAAAAAATATCCAGGAAACACCTGTAAATTGCAGAGCAACACTGAATAATTTCTTGCCCATAGAGTTTATTTTTGTTACCTTATCTTTCTTCTCTATAAAATTTAATATATAATGTGCCCTGATTTTTGGGAACACATAAATTAGGTTGTATGTTTCTATTAGTTCCAGTTTCTATTATGTTCATTTTGGCAACATTAAGCTGTCAGTTTAATAAAAATGTGTTATGCTTATATACCTCTAAAGTCTTCATGATAAGGGAGTGATTGTATCTAGTTGTATTGGCTCACCCTGAACATAATATTATTTTTCTAATCTTCATTTTTTGATTTTGTAATTAATGACATAATCTAACACAATATATATTTCATAAAAATTTCATTGCAATTTTCATGGATAAGTGATTTAATTGGGAGCTCCCCATAATAATTTTATCCACCTATCTAAAAATATCTCCTATAATTTTAATTAAAGTATGTTATGTTATGAGACCAAAAGGAGACATGGCAATGCCAATCTGTTTTCTAGTCCACTATTCACCAGCAATGCTGTCCACATCACCAAAGATCTTGTTGTAAACCATTCAAATAATGTTTTTAGTCCCCATATTGCCTTACCATTCCCTCCATCATGAAACTCTTGGCCTGTGGCTTTCTTGATATACTTTCTTAGGTGATTTGGCCAGTGTCTTCTCTTCTACCAGATCCTTTAATGTTCATATTGCTCTGTCTCTACACATTTGCATTCTTCTCTTATCCTAATATATCTCAGCCAATCCCTAATCTTTCAATTACTATTTCTGTGTCAATTTATTTCAGATTTGTTCCTTTGAATGTTACTCTATCCCTGAGCACCATACATACAGATTAGGTACATAGTATTCTGTTTTTCAATAAGGAGTGAATGTATGGTGGGAGGAAAGTTGGAGACAACTGTGCTTGAACAACAGTTAAAAACAAACACTAGCTCAAAAAATAAATAAATTTTCATTGCATTATTGGGGCAACATTAGTTAATATAATTATATAGATTTCATGTGTACAGTTCTATAATACATCATCTGTAGCCACTGTAGAAAGTAATATAGAGTTACCTCAAAAAACTAAAAATAGAACTGCCTTATGATCCAGTAATTCCAATTCTGGAACATATCTGAAGAAACCTGAAACATGAATCCAAAAGAATGTATGCACACCTATGTTCACTGCAGCATTATTTACAATAAGCAAGATTTGGAAGCAGCCCAAGTGCCCATTAGTAAATGAGTGAATAAAAAAAGCCATGGTAAATCTACACAGCGCACCATGTAAAAGAAGGAAATCTTATCTTTTGCCACAGCATGGATGGATCTGGAGTATTGTCCTAAGTGAAATAAATCAGTCAGAGGGTCTGGTTCACTTCGGTTACCAGGGCACTTGGAAAGAGTCAGCAGGATCCATATGCAACCTTTGTGGGCCACCTCATAGAAAAGGCAGCATTTGCTAGATATCTGCTGAAGATCAGAGTCAATTCATGTATATTTGTGACACAATTAACACTGCCAAAGATAGCCCAAAAGATAAAGTAAAAGCTTTGAAGAAAGGATTTCCAAAAACTATAATAATACAGAAATCGAACTTACCTTGTCATAGCCTCCTCAGGAGATCACAGAATGGAGGGAACTCTGGAGAGGAGTAAGGCACGTCAGCAGATATATCTGTACAATGGATGGACGATGGAAATAAACCATTGCCTAATTCTTGACTGATGCTCTAGGAAAACAAAAATACCATATGATTTTACTTAAATGTGGAATCAAATAAGATAAACTAGAGAAATAGAAGCAGCCTCATAGATACAGGGAACAGACTGACAGCTATCAAAGGAAAAGGTGCTGTGGGGCTAGGTAAAAATGATCAAGGGATTAAGAAAAAACTCATAGACACAGATAAAAGTAAAGTGATTACCAGAGGTAAAAGAGGGTAGGGGAGGTAGAATATGGAAAATGGGGAATAAATGGTGATAAGATACACAGAAATCTTTTAAAAAATAATTTTTATTGTTATGCTAATACAGTTGTCTCAATTTTCCCCTTCTCCCATTCTCCACCCAACCCACCCCTTGTTCCCACACAGTGAATTCCCACCTTGTTGTCCATGTTTGTGGATCATTCATACATGTTCTTTGTCTAATCCCTTCCCCTTGTTTCCATAATTTCCCCCTCCCCGCATCCTTCTGGTCACTTCCCGTCTGCTCCATGTGTCCATGTATGTGGTTCTATTTTGTTTGTTATTTTATTTTGTTGATTAGGTTCCACTTATAGGTGAGATCATATGGTGTTTGTCTTTCAGTATCTGGCTTATTTTATTTAGCATAATATTCTCCAGTTCCATCCATGCTGTCGTGAAGGGTAGGAGCTCCTTCTTTCTTTCTGCTGCATAATATTTCATTGTGTAAATGTACCACAGTTTTTTGATCCACTCATTTGCTGATGGGCACTTATGCTGTTTCCAGCACTTGGCTATTGCAAATATTCCTAAAGGTTAAGAAGAAACTTTCCAGAGTCAGCAGCCTGCTGGTTATTTTTGATAACAGTTTATGGGTAGAGAGATAATTGTGGTTTGGAATAAGCAGTGAACCTAATGAAAGAATACTAAGTGGAAGCAAAGGAAATCATCTAAATTCCTGATTTTACTTGAGAGCTTTATTATATCATAAAAGATTGTAGCTTTTCCAAGCCTTAGTTTCCTCATTAAAAATAATATTAATAATAGCATATAGTTGCTCTAAATAGTAAATGAAATAAATGGCCTGTAGTAGTATTTAATAGAAATAATTTCTGTAATGAAGAATTTTTTCATCATAAATTATCTACAAATTTTCTCAAAAGAAAATCTATTAGAGGCATAAAGTGACGCTACATCATCTAGAAAGATTAAAAACGGGCAGAGTCAGGAGACACTGAAATCGTGGCAGCCATTTTCAGGAAGGGAGCTATGCATAGGGAAGTGGTGTTGAAGATGATTAAGTGATGAAGGCCAATACCACTGAATAAGGCACTGTAATAATGAGAAAGATGAGAATCCATGCCATTGGATGAGCAAGAGAATTTCTGTTCATATTTCTCAGCTTTATTGACATACAAATGGCAACATTGTATAAGTTTAAGATTTGCAATACTGAAGTGAGGGAGTGCTTAGCACAATAAGGTCATTAACATATACTTCATCTCACAAAATTACCATTTTATTATCATTGTTCTTATGGTAAGAACATTTTAAAATCTACTTAAATAGTAACTTTCCAATATACATTAGTATCATTAACTATAGTCACCACGGTATATACATTGTATCTCCAGAAATTATTTCTCTTTTAATTGGATGGCTGTACCCTTTAGCCAGCATCTGTTGATTTACCCCAAACCCTAACACCTGGCAACCACCTGCTTTTATCAGTTAAGCTTTTTTTTAGATCCAACATGAGTATTTGTCCTTCTCTAACTGTCTGAAATTTCACTTAGCCTAATTGTCCCATGTGCCATGTAGCCATGGTACATCCACATTGTCCCAAATGGCAGAATTTTTTGTGGATAATAATATTACTTTGAGTGTGTGTTTATATAATGTTTTCTTTTTTTATCCATCAGTGGTCACTTAGGGTGTTTCCATAGTTTGGCTATTGTGAATAATGCTGCCATGAACATTGTAGTGCAGATACCTCTTCAAGATTTTGATTTTATTTCCTTTGGATATAAACACACACTCACCCATATAATATGTGTATATGCAGAAGTGGGACTGTGGGATCCTATGGTAGCTCTGTTTTTAATTGTTTGAGAAAAGTTTATACTGTTTTTTGCAGTGCCTGTGCCAATTTATATTCCCATCAACAATGCACAAAGGTCCTCTCTTCTCCACGTGCTTGACAGACAACATTTTTTATCTCTTGTATTTTGAATCATAGCTGTTCTAACAGGTGTGAGGTAATATCTCACTGTGGTTTTAGTTTACATTTCCCTGATGATGAGTGATGCTGTGCACATTTTCATATATCTGTTGGCCACCTGGGTCTTTTTTTTAATGTCTGTTCAGGTTTTTGCTTTTTATTTGTTTGTTTGTTGGTTTGTTTCCTCACCCAAGGGCATGCTTATTGATTTTAGAGAAAGGGGAAGGGTGGGAAAAGAAAAGAGAGAGAAACATCAACATGAGAGAGAGGCATCGATCTGTTGTCATTCGTACATGCCCTGAATAGGGATCAAACCCGTGCAGCCTAGGCATGTATCCTGACCAAGAATCAAATAGGCAGCCTTCTGGTTTGCAGGGAGACACCCAACCAACTGAGCCACACTGGCCAGGACTATTTTTTATTTTTAATTATTTTATGTTTAAATTGCTGTTTACATTCAGAATTATTCTGTATTCATTTCATATGTACAGCAAAGTGATTAGAAAATCATGTACTTTACAGATGCTATCTCCAATGTTTCAAGTACCCACCCGGTCTCATATATAGTTATCACAATATTATAGACTATATTCTTTATGTTGTAATCTACATCTCTGTAACTGTCTGTAACTGCCAATCTGCAGTGTTTATTCCTTTCATTTTTTTCATCCAGCCCACCAAACCCCTCCCTTCTGACAGCTATCATGTTGCTCACTGCATCTATGAATCTGTTTCTATTTCTTATCAGTTTGTTTTGTTCATTAGATCCACATATAAGTGAAATCATATAGTATTTGTCTTTCTCTGTCTAACTTATTTCATTTAGCAAATTTTCTCTAAGTCTGTCCTTGTTGGCACAAAATGTAGGTATTTCAGTCTTTTTATGGCTGAGTACTATTTCATTGTGTATATGTACCACAGCTTTTTTTTTTAGCCAACTCATCTATTGATAAGTGGTTTCTTCCCATTTTTAAATCAGATTTTTATCTGTTTTTTGTGGGTTTTTTTGCTTTTGAGTTGTAATAATTCCTTGTGTATTTTGCATTAACTCCTAATCAGGTATTTGTTTCCAAATATTATCTCCCATTCCATAGGTTACCTGTTAATTCTGTTGGTGGTTTCCTTTTCTAGGAGAAGCTGTTTACTCTCATGTAGTCCAACTTGTTTATTTTTGTTTTTGTTGCTTATGCTTTAAGTGTTATATACAAAAAAATCTTGTCAAGACCAATACTAAGGAACATTTTTCCTTATATTTTCTTGTAGGGGTATTATGTCAGGTATTATGTATAAGTCTTTAATTTATTTAAACTTTGTTTTTCTGTGTGGTATATGTTAATGGTCTAATTTCATTCTTTTGCATGTGGCTATCCAGTTTTTCCAGCACCATTTTTAGACTCTATAGTTTCTCCATTGTATATTCCTGACACCTCTGTCAAAAATTAATTAAACATATATGCATGTTTTATTTCTAGATTCTCTGTTCTGTTCCATTAATGTGTGTGTGTGTGTGTGTTTATGCCAAAACCATATTATTTTGATTACTATAGTTTTAGAATACAGTTTCAAAACCTGGAAATTGGATGCCTCCAGCTTTATTCCTTCTCAAAATTGCTGTGGATGTCCAGGATCATCTCTTCTTCCTTCCTTCCGTCCTTCCTTTCCTTCTTCCTTACTTCCTTCCTTTTTTCTTTCCTTCCTTCCTTTTCTTTTAGGAAAATTGTGTTATATTTATTTATTTTTTATTTTTTTTTTTACTTTAATTGTTGTTCAAGTGCAGTTTTCTGCCTTTCTCCCCCACCTCAGCCCACCCCTCCAGCCCTCCTGACCTCCCTCCTATTTCCACCTCCCTGTTATTGTCCATGTGTCCTTTATACTTGTTCCTGCAAACCCTTCCTCTTTTCCCCTGAAATTCCCTCCCCTCTGCCCTCTGGTCACTGTCAGCCTGTTCTCAATTTCAGTGTCCTTGGTTATATTTTTCTTGCTTGTTTGTTTTGTTGATTAGGCTCCTGTTAAAGGTGAGATCATATAGTATTTGTCTTTCACTGCCTGGCTTATTTCGCTTAACACAAAGCTCTCCAGTTCAATCCATGCTGTTGCAAAGGGTAGGAGCTCCTTCTTTCTGCTGCATAGAATTCCATTGTGTAAATGTACCATAGTATTTTGATCCATTCATTTACTGATGGGCACCTAGGTTGCTTCCAACATTTGGCTATTGTAAACTGTGCTGCTGTGAAATTGGGGTGCATAGGTTCTTTTGGATTGGTGTTTCAGGGTTCTTAGGATATAAACCTAGCAGTGGAATTGCTGGGTCAAAAGGCAGATCCATTTTTAGTTTTCTGAGAAAATTCCATACTGTTTTCCATAGTGGTTGTACCAGTCTGCAATCCCACCAACAGTGTACTAGGGTTCCCTTTTCTCCACAACCTCTCGAACACTGGTTGTTTGTTACTTTGTTTATGATGGCTATTCTGACTGGTGTGAGGTGGTATTTCATTGTGGTTTTAATTTGCATCTCTCTGATAGCTAATGATACTGAGCATCTTTTCATGTGTCTCTGGACCCTCTGTATGTCCTCCTTGGAGAAGTGTCTGTTCAAGCCCTTTGTCCATTCTTTTATTGGGTTGCTTGTCTTCTTAGAGTGGAGTTGTGTGAGTTCTTTATATATTTTGGAGATTAAACCCTTGTCTGTGGTATCATTGGCAAATATGTTTTCCCAGGTGGTTGGTCCTCATTTTATTTTAATACTGTTTTCTTTAGCCATGCAGAAGCTTTTTATTTTGATGAGATCCCATTTGTTTATTCTTTCCTTTATGTCCCTTGCTTTAGGGGACATATTAGTGAAAATACTGCTGTATGAAATATCTGAGATTTTCCTGCCTATTTTCTCCTCTAGGGCTTTAATGGTGTCACGACTTATATTTAAATCTTTTATCCACCTTGAATTTATTTTTGTATATGGTGTAAGTTGGAACTAGAGTTTCATTTTGTTTGTATGTTACTGTCCAGCTCTCCCAACATCATTTGTTGAAGAGGCTATTTTTACTCCATTTTATGCTTCTACCCCCTTTGTCAAAAATTAATTGACTGTAGAGACTTGGGTTTATTTCTGGGCTCTCTGTTCTGTTCCATTGGTCCATCTGTCTGTTTTTATGCCAGTACCAGCCTGTTTTGATTACAGTGGCCTTGTAAATACAGTTTGGCATCAGGTATTGTGATCCCTCCTACTTTACTCTTCTTTCTCAAAATTGCAGCAGCTATGCAAGATCATTTATGGTTCCATATAAATTTTTGAAGTGTTTTTTCTATGTCTGTGAAATATACCATTGGTACTTTAATAGGTATTGCATTGAATCTGTAAATTGCTTTGGGTAGTGTGGACATTTTGATGGTGTTAATTCTTCTGATCCATGAACACGGTATATGTTTCCATTTATTTGTGTCTTCCTTGATTTCTTTCTTCAGTATTGTGTAGTTTTCTGAGTGCAGGTCTTTTACCTCCTTGGTTACATTTATTCCTAGGTATTTTGTTTTTCTTTTTGATATGTCAAATGGAATTGTTTTCTTGATTTCTCTTCCTGATGTTCCATTGTTGGTATACAAAATGCCTTTGATTTCTGGAAATTGATTTTGTATCCTGCTGTTTTTCCAAATTCATTTATTAAGTCGAGCAGTTTTGGGTTTTTTTTTTGCAGAGTCCATAGGGTTTTCTATGTACACTATATGTCATCTGCAAATAATGACAGTTTTGTTTCCTCCTTTCCAATTTGGATGACTTTTATTTCCTTTTCTTATCTGATTGCTGTGGCTAAAACTTCTAATACTATGTGAATAGAAGTGGTGAAAATGGACAACCTTGTCTTGTTCCTGATCTGAGTAGGAAAAATTTAATTTTTTGCCCATTGAGTATGATGTTGGCTGTAGGTCTCTCATATATGGCCTTTATTATGTTGAGGAATGTTCCCTCTATTCCCACTTTACTGAGTGTTTTTATCATAAATGGGTGCTGTACCTTATCAAACACTTTTTCCACATCTATTAATATGATCATGTGATTTTTGTCTTTGCTTTTGTTTATGTGATGTTACGTTTATTGATTTGCAAACATTGTATCATCTTTGCATCCCTGGAATGAATCCCACTTGGTCATGGTGTATGATTTTTTTAATGTATTGTTGGATGTGGTTTGCCAATATTTTGTTGAGGATGTCAGCATCTATGTTCATTAGCAACATTGGCCTGAAGTTTTGTTTATCTTTGTTGTGTCTATATCTAGTTTTGGGATTAGGATGATTTTGGTTTCATAAAAAAGAGTTTTGGAGTCTTCCATCTTTTTGGATTTTTTGAAATAGTCTGTGAAGGAAAGGGGTTAGCTCTCCCTTAAATGCTTTGTAGAATTGTCCTGTGAAACCATCTGCTCCAGGGCTTTCATGTGTCAGGAATTTTTTGATTACTGCCTCAGTTTCATCTGCTGTAATGGTCTGTTCAGTCTTTCTGCTTTTTCTTCATTGAGTTTTGGAAGATTATATTTTTCTAGAAATTTGTCCATTTCACCTAGGTTTTCAAATTTGTTGGCATACAGTCCTTCATAGTAATTTCTTACAATCCTTTGTATTTCTGTGGTGTCAGTTGTAATCTCTCCTCTTTCATTTCTGATTGTGTTTATTTGTGTCCTCTCTCTTTTTTTTCTTGATGAGCCTGCTTAAAGGCTTGTCAATTTTGTTTATCTTTTCAAAGAACCAGCTCCTGGATTCATTGATCCTTAGAATTGTGCTTTTAGTCTCTATATCATTTAATTTTGCTCTGATCTTGGTTATTTCCTTCCTTCTACTTACTCTGGCCTGTCTTCATTGTTGTTCCTCAAGTTCTTGTAGGCATAGGGTTAGGTTGTTTGTTTGAAATGTTTCTATCTTTTTTAGGTGGGCCTGTATCACTATGAACTTCCCTCTCAGGACTGCCTTTGCTGTGTCCCATAAGTTTGGGGCTGTTGTGAGTTCATTTTTGTTTGTTACTAGGAATGCTTTTATTTCTTCCCTAATCTCATTCTTGACCCATCAGGATCTTTTCCATACACATTTTAAAATTGATTGTTCCATTTCTTTGAAAAATGATATTGGTATTTTGATAGAGATTTCATTAAATCTTTAGGTTGCTGTGGGCAGTATGATCATTTTAACAATATCAATTCCTCCAGTTCATGAATGTGAATTATATTTCCCATTTTTGTGTCCTCTTCAATATCTTTTATTAATGTTTTATAATTCTGAGAGTTCAGATATTTTACCATTTAATTAAATTTATTCTTAATTATGTTATTCTTCTTGATGCTTTTATAACTAGGATTGGTTTCTAAATTTCTCTTTCTGATTGCTGGTTGTCAGTGTGTAGAAATGCAACTGAATTTTGTATATAAATTTCATACCCTAAAACTTCACTGAATTCATTGATTATTTCTAATAGTTTTTAGGTGTTTTATTTATAAGATAATGTCATTTGTAAACAGAGACAACTTTACTTCTTCCTTTCTAATTTAGATTTTTTAAATTTTATTTTCTTGTCTAACTGCTCTGGCTAGTTCTTTCTAAGACTGTGTTGAATAGGAGTGATGATAATGAGCACCCTTATTTTGTTTCTTATTTTAGAAGTAAAACTTTCACAGCTATAATGTTAGTTGTGGACTTGTCATACATGACCATTTGTTGTGTTGAAGTCTGTTTATTTTAAGCCCAATTTGTTGAGCACTTTTATCATAAAAGAATGTTAAATATTTCAAATGCTTTTTCTGCATCTATTGAAATCATTATATGATTTTTATATTATAGTCTATTAATGGCATGTATTACATTTATTGATTTGCATATATTGTACTATTCCTGAATCCCAGGGATGAATCCCATTTGATCATGGTGTATGATCCTTTTAATGTGCTGTTAAATTTGGTTCACTGTTTTGTTGAAAATTTTTGTACCTATGTTCATCAAGGATATTGGGTTGTGGTTTTCTTTTCTAAATAGTATCCTGAACAAGGTTTTTTTTTTTTTTTTTTTTTTAAGTATGATGTTTATCTTGTAAAATGAATTTGGAAGTACTTCTTTCTCTTCAATTTTTGAAAGAGTTTGAGGGAAATTGGCATGAATACCTTTTTTCAATTTTTTTTCAGTAGAATTGTGGTAGTAGGCTTTTTTTAGGAAATGTTTTTCATTACTGGTTCAAACTCTTTATGTGTTACTGGTCTGTTTAGATTTTGCATTTCTTCATGATTTTGTCTTGGTAGATTGTATGTTTCTAGGAATTTATACATTTATTTTAGGTTTTTCATTTTTTGGTATATAGTTTTTTGTAGTAATCTCTTAGGAGCCTTTATATTTTGTGCTGTCAGTTTAATATCTCTATTTTTAATAATTTTATTTATTTGAGTTCTCTCTTATTCTCTTGATAAGTATAGCTAAAGATTTGCCAGTGTTGTCTCTTTTTTAAAAATGACAACTTAGTTTTGCTGATCTTTTCTATTGTTTTCTCTTCTATATTTCATTTATTTCTGCTCTGATCTTGTTATCTTCTTCCTTCTGCTAACTCTAAGTCTTTGGGTATAATTTGTTCTTTTTGTTGTTTGAAGTGTAAAGTTAAGTTGTTTATTTGAAATATTTCTATTTTTATGTGCTAATCACTACAAAATTCCTTCTTAGAAGTGCTTTTGATATGTTTCACAGGTTTTCATATGCTGTATCCCCATTTTTATTTCTTTTAAAATATTTTTTATTTTCCTTTTTATTTCTATTTTGATTAATTGGTTGTCCAGTATTGTGTTGTTTAATTTTCACATATTTATGAATTTTCTAATTTTCTCTTGGTATTGAATACATATTTTGGTTGTTTTATTTCATTTTTAATGTAAGCATTTAGAATTTTGAGTTATTTTAAAGTGTATTATACATTTTTATTATTAAAATTTCAAAATAATACAGAAAAAAGTTTATAGAGAAGTACTGCTTTCATACTTGAACCTTTCCCTCATTGCACTTAACCAACTAAAATAACTCCTAGTGGGAGTGAGAGACTATACCTTTCATTCCCTTCCTAATCATTTTCTATAAGTACTTTTATTAGTTCTTTTTAATGTCTTTAAATTTTTTTTGCAAATTCTACCAAATCTATTTTTTATTCCAAAAAAGTGTAGGCTTATTGAATATTATAAAATATTCTATTTCATATTTTCAGTCACTTAAGAATACATCCTGGAAGCCTGTCCATATCAATATCACATTGCAGAAATCATCATTTTTTTCTTTTAAGTTCAGTAATTTTTTATTTAGGAAAATAAATGTACATAAAAATATAAGGAAAGCTCCCATTTATTATCCATATACTTTATAAAATAAAAATATTTTAATAATGAAACAAATTAATGAAAAGGATAGTCTCAAACAAAAGATCTTTGCAAACTGTATAAACTCTGTCCCATAAAAAACTTCTCTATCACCTATGTTTTTCTCATTTTGATGTAAACTGGTCAAAACTTTATGTTGAACCAACACAAGGCCCAGGAGTAGTTTCAGAAAACCATTGACACTGTGTGGATTTTCCATTCAGGGGTCATCTTAGTTCAATCCAGGAAAAGTAGAACAGCAGTGAAAAACTGTTTTATTCTAGACAGTAATAGCATCCCATTTTAAATCCTATTTTTATTTTAAAGTTGGAAATTTAGAGAAGTTTGAGGTAAAAATACTGAAACCTATTCTTCATTATGATTGAGAACTCCCCTTACTTCGATGGTGGTTCCTGTACAATTCTGTCTCCATTTTTTTGTCTAGCAATTCTCATTTCTATGAGAGCCCCATGCTTAGGGAAGTAAAGGATATTTAACATGATATGTTGTCCTTTTTTTAAAAAAAAAGTTTTTATTATTGTTCTATTACAGTTGTCCCATTTTTTCCCCTTTGCCCTGCTCTGCCCAGCTCACCCCCTGCTCCCATAGTCAATCCCTAGATTGCTGTCCATGTCCATGGTCTTTCATACATGTTCTTTGACTAGCATTTCCTAGCTGTTGGTAGTGTTGGCCACCAACACTTCTCAGTTGAGACCATCTTTAGGATTTGCCTTTGCCTAGAGGACCTTACCCCATGTCTCAGCCCTTTCCAATGCTTGGTCAGTGCACAAGTTCAAATGCAAACCCTGTCACTGCAATTTGAAAAGATTTGGGGCAGGGGCAGGCTTGCTCCAGTTCTCCCATTAAAATTGGCTGAGACCTTTGCTGTGACTTTATTGCACTTCAACTTGTTCCCTGCCCAGTCCTGCATGTTTTATCCCCAACAAACAGAACTTTGCAAGATCCTCCCTGCACAGTTTCTTTACACATTCTGTGGCCATGGAACTGAACCTGTGTCATCTTATGGAGAACATTGTATGATGATCTCAATTTTACAGATCAGAAAATTGATACATACATCAGGCAAATAATTGCTGCCAAGCATCAACTGCTAAGTGGTATGCCCAAGTTTTTCTGTACTGTTTGTACCCCTTTAGAGCACTATCTGATCCAGTTAATCTAAGCAATCATTTCTCCATCTGTCCTGAAACACTCCAATTTCCTTCTAATAGATCTCCTTGCCTTTACTTTTCACCCACTCCAGTCTACAAACAGTTGTCTTTCAAAACCTTAAAGGTAATTGCTCCCACATTTAAAAGCTTTGAACACATTATTCTTGTACTTAGGACACAGTAAAAGAAAAAGATTTCACATGGCACATAGGCTCTACAATTACTAGGACTAAATCGTCTGCCCCTAGAATTTGTATGATAAAGCCCCAACCCCAATGTGACTGTATGCAAAGATGGGGTTTTGGGAACCAGTTTTCAGAACTGTGGGAAAATAAAATTCTGTTGTTTAAGCCACTCAGCCATGGTATTTTATGGCAGCTCGAGCAGACTGAGACACCATTATTTGGTCTCTGGATCTTCTTCAAGTATTAAGTTTCCCTTCTTTCCCACTGTTCTCCTCAAATCAACTGTGTTCACAATGCTCTCTCACTCATCATCTGGATAGCTGTCTTTGCAGCCTTCATCTGAGTAGCTGCCATTTCAGCCTCATCTCATCTTAAAAGTTAACTACATAGAGTATCTTCTCCTGAGCCCCTAGTGAGCTTAACTCCATTTTTATTAGCCCACATAGTGTCTGGCATTACTTGTAATGCTCACCACGTTTGTGATCATTGGGGGTTTTTATTGTCTTTTGTTTACTCTTTATTGAAGTATAACCTGCACAGATAAAATACATAAACCATCACACACCACCCGAAGAATATTCACAAAATGAATATACCTGTGTAATCAGCATCCAAAGTTAAAAGTGGAACATGATCAGCATCCAGAAGCCTCCTTAGTTTCCCTCCCATTTACCATCTTCTCTTGCCAGCCATGATGATGTGTCTGCTTTCAAACACTATTCTGTTGCTTTATAATGTTTTCAATTTAGCTTTGCTAACCTATGTTCTCAGAATCTCCTTTCATACACGTTTTCAATTAGGGTGAGGCACAAAAGAGGTTCTTATAAGAGACCAGGAGTGCAGAAGTAAAGTGGCTGCGGCTTTGTAACTCACATGCATTGTTGTTAATTGCTGATTCACCTCCTTTCCTGGAAATAGTGCCCTGCTCTGTAACTGCTCCTGCTTCCCCTACATCCTCCTGCAGATTCTGCAGCTTCTGGGTCCGGTGTATGCATTTAGTTAGCTCTGTGATGAAGAGCCCCAGGTTCTGCAGGACACCCACACCAACATGTCAAAGACAACCAAGCCTGACATTAGCTTCAGTCTATCCTCATGGACTGTCTCATGCTTTTAGCTTGTTCTCCCCCTCACCCCCTACACACAATTTAAATCTATTTTTCCTTTTCAAATGCCTACCCCATAGACCTCTATCTCAAGTTTCAGCTTTGCAGAGACTGCTTAAGTCCGATCCTACAATTAGGGAAATTCATGTCCCTATAAGAAAGCACATCTATTTATCTAGATATATGATATAGTTAAATCAATACATATATATCATTTATATACATATACATATATGCATATAAAGGTTTTGCTTCCCTGATTAAAATTTATAATTACTCAATTAAAGTTCATACTCCCTCCCAGTCTGTAAGCCTCATGATATCAAGGATCATTTTCCATTCTCCTCTATCTAAAATCAGCTCAGAAAAAATGGCAAGGAATGTCATTCTATTTCCTGCTAATGTAGGAATGATGTCCTTGATGATCTTCCAACATTACATACTCTTCCTCTCTCTCTGGTTATATTAGCATTCCGTGCTGGATATCTATTTCTCTCTCTGTCTCTCACACACACACATGCACATATGTGCATGCACATGCGCACACACACACACACACACTCACTCCAGTATAGAGAATGAATGATTTCTTTTGCAATGAGATTATTACTACTAGTTAGCATTGGCCAGAAATTTTCTCCATGAAAAATAGAATTTCCTTCAGATAATATTTGGATATCTATCCTTTAGCCCCTATAATAAAATATTGTGGAAAACAATATACTTTTAAAAATCCTCCACTATATCCTTATAATGTACTCTACTTGGATTGGCTTTAAAAAATAGTGTTAGTTTTTTTGTCCATGAATCTCTCCCAACACCCCTCTCCCAATTCTATTTTCACATCCTTTGCCTGATTTAAAATTATCTTATATCTTCAGTCTAAAACTTACCTACTCCTCCAAGAATCTGTTTTCAACTTCTTTCTCTAAAGTATCATACGTGGCTAATTAGACTAAATTGCCATATGCCCACAGTGCCATCACATTACTCACTGCACCATATAGTTATAGTTATTGCTTCTTTACTTGCCTGATTCCCCACTTCTCCTTAAAGACAGAGTAAATGCCTTATTTTTTTTAGTAATCTCAGTACACAGCACTTTTCTTGGTGCATTTGTTTTCTAAATAACAAAAAGTTAGGTAAACTAATACAAAAAACTTAGACTCAAGTGAAATATCAAGTATTCCCTGATTATATCACATTGGAAGAATACCCAAGAATGAGAATAGGTAAACACATTTCCTGAAAGTTAACCAGTGATATCATTGTTTCACCTGCTTTGTACCTCTTGAGGTTGTTCTGACCACCACTACCTAATTTTTTCTTTTGTTCTGACATCCTGCAAAGAATAGAAGCATCCATGTTATGTGAGCTACATGCTAATGATACTACTTGTTAATGTTACCTGCTAGGGCAAAATGTCCTTATAATTTTCCCATAATCTGAGGGTTTACTACAATCAAGCATCTGTGGTAGATGAGCTTCTACTGATGAGCTCATAGATCACTTTTAATGATCTTTCAAACCACTATCCTTCTTCTTACACCAGTAGTGGAAATCATTTTAGGGGATAAAATTGCTCATGGTGAGCCTCATTCTCTAGCCATGCTGTCTCCCTTTCTTCATGACTCAAGATGACCCAGGACCCCTGACAGACTACTCTCAATGCAGAACCTCAACAATCTCTTTCCCCAAAATATAAGTTGTAAAGCCTTGTGTTTTTCATTAATGTAATCATGGTGGTTATTTTCAGAATTGTACAAAACTTATATCTCACTTTTAGGTGCATGTGTAGGGAAACAGGGGGTATAGATATTGGTTATTAAGTTCCATCTGAGGGACAGTTTAACCATGACTATGTAATAGGCTAACACTTGCAGAAAGGGAGATACAGTACCTAATACACTGCTCTGGGATACAGAAAAAGATCAGTGAGAAAATGTACACTTGAATGAGAAAAGATGCATTATTAGAGCCACATTACTGAGGTGGTTATTAGAGCACATTCTATCAGTGTAGGGCTGAGGATGCCCCTGTCCAGCCACGTGGACCACTTGTACTTTTTGCATTTTTCTTAATATTCCTTATAATGCATGGGCAGAATTAATTTATATTTTAAAATAGTTTTGTTGCAGAGCTAAACTCTACAGCTTTTAAGGGGGAAAAACTGAAGTGTGAAGTAGAAAAATTGAAGAGATGAAATTCATCACTGTAAAGGGTCTCAACCTTCAGCAAGAAAAATGCAAACATATCAGTTTTTAACCAAAGCAGAAGAGGTAAGAGTATGGTTAAACCTCTCTGGATCAGAATATTTTCTACCTAACTTTCCCATGAACTGTGCATTTTGTGTAAAAGTGACTCAATAGCCTAACAAAGGCTTACTTGCAAATAAAAATCTCAAATATAAAAACATGTTTTTCAATATAAACATCTACCAAAATATTTTTATTATTTCATTTTCATAATTAAATGCATGTATTTATATATAATAAAGTTTGCCACTTTAACCATTTACTTGTGCAATTTATTCAATGTTGTACATCTATCATCACTTTCTAGACCCATAATTTTTCATCAGCCAAAACAAAAATATTTTACCCATTAGGCACTAACTCCCCACCCTCCTTGCCTAACCTCCTACCTTTGATAACTTTTACTTTCTGTTTCTATTAATTTGTCTTTTTCTAAATAATTTCTATTAGTAGAACCATACAATGTTTGTTCTGTCGTGTCCTGCTGATTTTATTTTGCATTATGTTGTTTAGGTTCATCTATGTTATAACATGAATCAGAACTTCATTCTTTTTTATGGCTAAATATTATATCACCAATATACTACATTTTATTTTCCATTCATCTGCTAATGGAACTTGTGTTTTTTTCTGCCTTATGTCTATAGTTCTGCTGTGAACATTGACTCACAAGTATCTAAGTCCTTATTTTTATTTCTTTTGTACACTTAAGATTGGTTTGAATATACTATCTTACACTATATGATGTCAAAGGCAACTAAAATTTAAATCAGAATATTTTAAAATTGCTATTTCTATGTATATTTTATTTAATATAGAAAACTAAAAACCAGTTTATAAAATAAAACAAAGTATTACAAAACTATTTTCTATTAAAATCTGATGTAATTATACAAGAATGCTCTATTATTTTTAATGACTTAATCAATAGTTAATTCAGTTTTTAATAGTTAAAATTAGTAACTAAGTAATAATTAACAGTTAATAAGGCACCCTTACATTGCACCTCCTTAAATGTTTATATTAAACTACTACTAGATTTGTTACAACTTTCTTCATGATCAACCCCACTATTGAAAATGTGATTGCGAGAACTTCCAGTCACGATAGTGGTGTAGGCAGATATGCCTTGCCTCTTCGCACAACCACATCAAAATGACAACTAAAATATAAAACAATCATTGTGCAGAACCATCAGAAATAGAGTTGAACAGAAGTCTGAAACTATGGAATGAAAGAAACCACATCGATCGAAACTGGTAGGAGGGGTGCAGATGCAGAATGGGTACAAATGCAGTTGGTCCCACACCAACATGTGGTGGATAAAAATTTGGGAGGAATATTCAAGAGCAAGAAGTCCCAGCTCCACACCAGATCCCCCATCACAGGGGTCCGGTGCCAGGAAAATAAGTCCCCACAACATTGGGCTGCAAAAACCAGCAGGGATGATTGAGTTGGTGGAAGAAACTGCTAGAGCCCTATGCAGTTCCTCTTAAGTAACCCACCCACAGACTCACCTATTCAGACTTACTCCCTCTGAGTTCCAGCACTGGGATAGCCTCTTGAAAGGCATCAGTGGTATACATCAAGAAACTGAGGTGTCTGGCATCAAGGTGAGCAAAGGCCATTGTTCCTATTATAAACTCTCCCGGCACAGAGCCAGCAAGCTATTGCCATATCTGAGACTCCAACAACCTGGCTAATGCTGTTTGACCTGTCTTAGAGATCCCCAGAGACTCTATCCCACCCAAATTATGGGTCCACGGAAACTGCTTTTCCATATGAGTGGTTGGTCTTGGCTGTTGCTGCACAACTTCCCAAATCCTCTCAAATAAGCAACAGCAGGCCTCACTGAGCCCCAGGTCCAGCACTAACAGTTGGCTGCCTAGATTCACAACTTGGCTTTGCCTGGGAATCTCCAAACCCAGCATAAATAGCAGTCATCTCAGATTGCCTTATAACTCAGGCAGGATGGCCCCGGGGCAAACACAGGTGCAAGTTAACCTTGGCTTGCACCACCCAAGAAACCCCAGGGCCAGCACACCCAGTGGAAAGCTACAGACCATGTCATAGCACCACCACCCTGTCCCTCCACAGAGGGAGGAGGTTGGTGATCAATGATCACAGCCAATCCTTGAGGCTGACTGGCCAGTGTAAATACCTCCCATTGATCTGCCAATAGCAACCAAGCCTCAACTACAAGAGGAGGGTGTACTCAACCCATGTGAAGGGTGCACCTCAAGTACCCATATTGGATGATAGGAGAGACTGTGCCCCTGGACCCTATGCAATACCTATTACATTAGACCACACTATCAACACTTGGAATCAGAGCATCCCTGCCTAATGCACAAAAACAAATGGGGAGGCTGCCAAAATGAGGAGACAAAGAAACATGGCCCCAGTGAAAGAATAGATCAGAACTCCAAGAAAGAACTAAATGAAACTGAGATAAACAATCTACCAGATGCAAAGTTTAAAACACTGGTTATAATGATGCTCAAGGAAATTAGTGAGGACCTCAAGAGCATAAAAAAGATTCAGTCAGAAATGAAGGATACATTAATGGAAATAAAGAACAATTTACAAAGAAACAACAGTAGAGTGGATAAAGTTGAGAATCAAATCAATGATTGGGAAGATAAGGAAGCAAAAACAACCAATCAGAACAATAAGAAGAAAAAAAAAATTAAAAATAATGAGGATAGTATAAGCAGTCTCTGGGACAACTTCAAGAGGTCCAACATTTACATTATAGGAGTGCCAAAAAGAGAAGAGACAGAGCAAGAAACTGGAACTCTATTTGAAATAATAATGAAAGAAAATTTCCCTAATTTGGTGAAGGAAATAGACATGCAAGTCCAGGAAGCACAGAGAGTCCCAAACAAGATGGATGCAAGAGGCCCACTCCAAGAAACATCATAATTAAAATGCCAAAGATCAAAGATAAAGAGAGAATCTTAAAATTAAAAAGAGAAAAATAGTTACATACAGAGGAGTCCCCATAAGACTGTCAGCTTACTTCTCAAAAGAAACTTTGTAGGCATGGAGGGACTGGCGAGACATATGCAAAGTTATGAAAAGCAGGGACCTATAGCCATAGCCAAGATTGCTGTACCCCACAAAGCTATCATTTAGACTCAAAGAGCGGATAAAGAGCTTCCCAGACAAGAAAAAACTAAAGGATTTCATCATCACTAAACCATTATTATATGAAATGTTAAAGGACTTATTTAAGAAAAAGAAGATCAAAACTCTGGATAATAGAATAGTGATTATATATATATATATATATATATATATATATACACACAACTGAATCTAAAATGCCCCCAAACTTAACAAACAAGAACAGAGACAGAATCATGGATATAGAGAGCAGTTTGATGGTTGCCAGATGGGAGGGGGGTGTGAGGGAATGTGTGAAGAGTTGAGGGGAGTAAAAAGTACAAATACATAGTTACAGAATAGCCATGAGGATGTAAAGCACAGCATAGAAAATGGAGTAGCTAAAGAATTTATACAACATGACCCATGGACATGAACAATGGTGTAGGGATTACCTGAAGGGGTGGAGGGGAGCAAAGAGGGAAAAATCAGGACAACTGTAATAGCATAATCAATAAAATATAATTTTAAAATATTATTGCATAAGAGAAGATATATTTAAAATATATTGGGTTTGCCATGAAGTCCATTTAGTATTTTTTCCATAAAAAAGACACACTTTTTCATCTTCATCAGTAACTTTAGTGATTTGAATATTCTGGGTATTTTGGCTATCTCCTGTGTGGTATAACGTTGATTGTTCTCAATTAATGTCTCAATTTTCTTGCTATTAGCTTCATCTGGTCTACCTGACTGTGGAGCATTGTCCAGTGGGAAATCTCCAGTGTGGAACTTCACAGACCACTTTTGAGCTGTTCAGTCACAGCACCTTCTCCATACGTTGCACAAATCTTTTTTTGCATTTCTATTGCACCTTTACTTTTCTTGAAATAATAAAGCATAATATGCCACACATATTGCTTATTTTCTTCCATCTTTAATATTAAAATGGCTACACAAAATTCACTAATTATGATAAATTCTTTTTTAATGCATGCTCATATGACAGCTGTTGCAATGCAATCTATGAAAATTGTTTCAAATGCAGTTAAACACATCTAAGAACTACTAGAACTAACTCAAGAAAAAAAAACAAACTTTTGGCTAACCCAATAATTAGTACAGATATTTATATTAGTAAAAGAGAATATGTGCAAACCCTTCAGTAATTGAGACCAAGAATGAGATTTTATGAGAAATAGAGACAAACCCTAGAAAAAAAACAATAAAACTAAAATTGTTTGCACTATTTTAGCTGCAAGAAAGAAAGAAAAGGAAGGCAGGAGTGAGGAAAGGAAAGAAGGAAAGGAAAGGAAAGGAAAGGAAAGGAAAGGAAAGGAAAGGAGAGGGGAGGGGAGGGGAGGGGAGGGGAGGGGAGGAGAGGAGAGGAGAGGAGAGGAGAGGAGAGGAGAGGAGAGGAGAGGAGAGGAGAGGAGAGGAGAGGAGAGGAGGGGAGGGGAGGGAGAGGAGAGGAGAGGAGAGGAGAGGAGAGGAGAGGAGAGGAGAGGAGAGGAGAGGAGAGGAGAGGAGAGGAGAGGAGAGGAGAGGAAAGGAAGGAAGCAAAAACACAGAAGGAATCTGAGGAAACTAACTGCACATATTCTTCTTTTGGTGGGGCTGGTAGTAAGATTTCCATTTTGTTCTTTTTATTAATGACCATAAATGAAACAAATAAATAAATGTTATGGTTTCTGTAAATTCTTGCCCTCTCCAATTTATTAGACAATTTGAGAAGTATTTGAGAGAAGCTTTGCTGCAGATAATTGTTGATGTTACTAAGTAGGATGCAATACACTGGCTTCCTTAGGGGGAAAAAAGTTTGATTCATGTACAGTTGTTACTCTGCTCTATATGGATGGATTCAGCAAACAACTGGGAAAAAGAACACACCTTACATACAAAAAGCTTAACTTTAATTTGTATGCTTAAGAAGTATTCTGGATATTATTGAGTTTTATCTCTCTCACTGAATGCTAGGAGTAACTCTTGAAAAATGGATTCCTAGTTATGCATCCACATGGTATCACCTGCCCAGCATCTCTACTTGGAAGAGAACCCAGAAATCAAGAATCTTAGATAAGGTGAGATATCTCTTTCTCCCTCTCTCCCTGCTCTATATTAAAGTTTAGAGAAATCTACGGTACTTGTTTTTTCTATTCCTCTATATGCCTTTTCCATCACCCCTGAGAACTGTAGAGATGAGGGAAATATGCATATGGAGCCAATAAGAGCCTGTGATCTGACTTATCAACTAAATGAACAAATGAATGGAGTTAAGTGACTGACTGATGTTCTCCAAGTTAGAAACTGATAGGATTCAAACTCAGGTCCTTTGCTTCTAAATTCTGTCTATGTCCACTGAATCACTATTGTGTCAGATTGTGCAAGACTGTTTTATTATATGAGGAAAAACAATGAAGTGTAAATTACACCTAGTAGAAAATCCACTAACACTAGTTTTCATAACAAGAACTGCAGAGGTGAGGTAATTTCAGGACTGGTTACTTCAACTGCTTAAAGAACATCAAGTTCCTTCTGCTTAACTAGCCTTTCCTATGACAGCTTAGCTGCAGCAGCTCCATCCATCACTTAACAGAAAAAGACAGGAAAATGGAGAGGAGTATTTGTCCTTGACTTGTGTCTCTTTTTAAGAGCAAGAGTAACTTTCCCAGAAGTTCCCAGCCAAGGTGCTTCAGATTATTGGCCAGAAATGTATCACATCCCTCTCCCTAAATAAATCAGTGACAACGAAGGATATAATCATTGAGATTTGCTTAGACTAATCAAGATTCAGCCCAGGAATGAGGAAATGTCAGCTCCCCTAGAAGCATATGCCTCCTGATGTCTGAAAAATTGGGCAATCTATAGTGTTTGTCACTTCTACCTTACAACCTCTGCACCCTACCAGAGTGGGCAAGAAATAAACACTAGAGAACTTTTGAATTTTTGAGTCTTATTTTTTCATATTTTTGTACTAGAAGAGTAAAAGATGATGAAGTCAAGAAGCAGGGTTCCTCACTTTCCTGACAGACCACAGCCAGGGCATGTGAGCTTAACCTATCCTATTTGGTTTATCGGTGTATGGTTGTGTTTCACATGGAGACATCAATTTTTTCCTAAGTGAAAGCATACAATTACTTTGACAAGGGAAAAGTTGTGTTTCTTTTTAAATTTAGTTTATGGTATTTGACATGCAGAAAGAGTAATACATAAGAAAGTAAAAAGTATCTGGCAGTCTGGTGTTTTAAATGTATATAAAAATGTGACTATTTTATATTGTAATGAAAATAGCCATAATGTAGTCTATCATTGGTTCAAAAATATGTTTCCCATTCCCATGTGTGGCCATTTCAATTCCCAAAGGGCAGGCAACACTTCCTTCCAATGTTTTTCCCACCTCAAATGGCTCAGTAATTTAGACAATAGTAAGCCAAGCACATGATTAATGAGGCTGTGAATTGAGGACGGGACAGCTGCTGGATCACAAAGAGAGGCTTTGTGGGCATGTTACTCCATGTACAAGGAACTATACAAATTGATAATTTGTCAAGCTAATTGAATACCTCTGTGAGTTTTATTATAATTTCTCGTTAGGCTAGGACATAACCAAGTGTTTATACCAATCTAGGGCAGCTAAAGGCAAAGCCATCATATGTTACTGATAGAACCAACATTCACAGCATTCAACAGAGCTGAACCTTAGCACAACAGTCAGATTGGTACACATATCCTTATTAACTTTGTTGCCCTGCTTGCTCCCTCTGTTCCCTCAGTGGAGGGTTCAGTGTCTCTGTAGGGATGTTCAGTTGCTCAGGATGCCTTCATTGTACATTTCCAGTCTAGCCTGTGTCATGTCAATGATCAATGTTTATTTGTTTCCAAGTTTCTCCTCATTGCTATCAAAAGTACCTGCCCCATGTAACATCTTTTTTTCTTGGTCAGAATAAAGATTGAGAAGGAAATGGAGATCTAATCTGTGGTAGGAAAATACAAAATCACTTATAATATTATGCTTCTGTTTCTGCTTACCATCCTTATCTCTATTAACAGAAATATGATACCTTTTTGTGTCAGGAAGATTGCTAAGAGAAGGACTAATGTTGGATGCATATAAGTAATTTCCAGTATAACAGCAATCCTGAGTTTTCCAACCAACCCTCATCAATCCTCTAATCCTCTTTCCTATCACTCCTCTAATCCAGCTTTTGCCAAACACAAACTGGTAAAAACAAAATTTGTACCCCAGTTCTTGTCCTTATTGCTACAGCATTTAGATATGACTGATCTTTCCCTTCTCCTTAAAAGACTTTCCTCACTTCTCTTAAAGCAGTGCTCTCCTAATCTCCCTTCTGCTTCATAGACCAGTCCTTTCTTAGCCTCCTTTTCTGATTTTTTCCTTACCTTGTCAGCTATATCTTTGGTTGACAAGATTATTTTTTCTTTCTGTACTTTAATTATGTATACCTTTGCTAATGAGTTTCATACTTTCTTAGGTGATTATGTTGCTATTTAGGGTTCTTTTGTCTGAACTTAAAGAACTCCCTTTAGGATTTCTTATAAGGCCTATCTGGTGATGAACTCTCTCAGCTTTTGTTTGGGCAAGTCTTTATCTCACCTTCCTTTTTACAGGATGATTGTGTCAGGTATATTACTCTTGGTTGGTAGGTTTTTTTCTTTTGGTAATTTGAAAATATATATTGTTCCACTTGATAGTTTCCTTAAGCTTTTCATTTAGCTTGAGTAAATAAGTAGAAATAGAATTCTGGGGGAGTATGTTGAGTGAGTGTATGTATGACTTCATAAGAAATTGCCAAACCGTTTCAATGTGATTTAATTATTTTATACTCCCAAAACTGTTGTACTTCCTTGTCAATAATTGAAAACTTACTTAAAATTTTAGGAAGAACTTGGATTATACAAGGAAGTTTTCATGTGGATATCAACAGGAACATCTCTTCAGGCAAAGGGAATAGCCCTTACAAAGACCTTATATAAAAATACCTGTAATGTATCTACGAATCTGGTGTGGCTGAAGTGGAGGGAGCCTAGCGAAGAAAAGTGAGATAATGCAGGGGTCATACTTTGTGGGATGCTGTGGCTATGTTGCAGGATTTGGTTGCAGAGTGAAAGCAATAACTAGTGTAAGGTTTGAGGAGTGAAAAGATTGATCTGGCTGAGCTACTGAGAAGAAATTATAGGAGTGTACATAGTAGACGGGGAGACCATTAAGAAGTTATTGACGTTATCCACGCAAAAAAAAATGGTGGCTGAAACCAAGGTAGATCAGTGGATATGGTGAGAAATGGTAGGATTTTGAATATATTTAAAGGTAGAACCATTATAATGCCCCTGGATGTTGTGAGGAAGAAAGTTGACCCAAGCTTTTTCCTCTGAACAACTAATTTGCCATAAACTAAGACTAAGAAGAGTGTGGTTAGAGAAAGTAGGGGAGAATATCAGGAGCTATGTTTTAGACATATGTTTTAGAAAGAAATGCAGGTGGATATGTTAAGTAGGCATTGCGTTTATGAATCTGAAGTTCAGAGGAGAGGTTCCATCCAGTGGGATCATTAGTTTAGAGACAGTTCTTAAAATTAGAACACTGCTTTGCTATTTTATACTGTGCTCAAGCTAAGTTTAGTTTGGCTTGTTTTTGTTTTCTTTTACATAATAATTGGGCATCCCTCCAATTTTCACCTCACGTTGTAGAAATGGGCACACTATTTAGTAATTTATCAGCAATTATATCTGTTGACATCCCAGCTGTTACTTATAGCATCTTCCCCTCTCAAAATCAGAAAATCAAGAATAACATGACGCCTGACAACCTTACCAGCTCAGCACATCTGGAAGCACTGAGTGTGTGATTTAGGGATATGCCACTCTCTTACACAGTGAGAAAATCCACATAACATTAAATAATCATAGTTTTCAGTTTTTAAAGATTTTAAACAAAATTATAAAATAAATATAGAAGAATTATATTTTTAAATGACTAAAAGATTTCCTCCACCCATGGACTATTTGAGGCATCTTAAGAAACCATTTTGTGCTGTGGAATACATTTTAGCTCATTGAAAACATTACATAGTCTTAAGGCAGAAACAAAAAACAACTTTTTACAACTTTTTCAAGTCTGGAGCAACAATTATAATAAAAGCTAAATTTGGGTAACTGTCAACATAAACAAAGGAAATCTTTTCTATTACATTTCAGGAGATTTGAATTACAATATTCACATTTTTCTAATTAGTATTATTCCAGAGTTATATGTGTACCGTTGATGATGCAAAGGTGAAGTCTTGATAACACAACTCTGTCATATTTTTAAATTTCATTTATTTAGGGCTGGAGGGAGCTGGCTGCAGCAATGTCTTGAGATTTCTTTGTTGTTCAGTTATGTCCTGCTGGGCTTTTCTCATGTTCAAAAAACACAAATTGTAGTTAATAATCGATCGCTGTTCTTGGTATTCAGGCAACAGTTTATGTTCTTTTGTACCCTGTGTACTTGGAATAACATTCTAACCTCCTTTGTAATCAATTAGAGGTGGTTGCAGGTCTTGTTATAGGATTCGTGATAAGTAAAGAAAACCTCTTTTAATAAAAGTGAGGCAATGTACTTCCCTCTGGAACAACCATACACAGACAGCTAGAAAAAGCCTGGCACCATATTTTTTAACATATAACTCAGAGTTCTCATTTTCAATCACTGCAGAATTTGTTTTTACAAGGACTGACAGAAAGCTAGGAAACAGAGGCTATTTTACAATTTTACCTCTTGGCTCAGCATCCTCTTGTAGAACACACCAAGAAACATGTTCAGCTCTGTGAAGAGGGATGTGTTTTTGTTTTGTTTTGACTTTTTATTTTCTAATGATTGCAGATTCACAAGAAGTTGCAAATATAATGTATGTACCTTTTATTCACCCAGTAAATACATCCTACAGAAATACAGTACAATATCAAACCCAGGAATTTGACATTTTATTACATATGTAGATTTATGTAACTGCCAGAGTGTACACTGATATGAGATGTAATAGCATAGAGTTCTTTAATTAAAAGTATCAGTGCTCATATGAGTAAATAAGGACTATCCTTCAAGAAAATTACCTTAAAAGAGTATAGACTTCTTTTAAATATAGATATTATGTTCAAAATATTTCTGAAGGTCTTTTCTCTTGAAACTGTTCTTCTAATTCATTTGTAACACACAAAAGAAACTCACCTAGAGAATTAAATGTGTCCTGCAATTACACAGATTTCTTCAGAAGGTTTCTGTCTCACTCCCTGCTTAGGCAGTGCTAAACCCTCAATTCTTTTCCTAAACCTATGACTTTGCCATTTCTCACTTCACTCTCAACAAACTGTTTTACCTCCAAATTTCCTGAGAAAATACCACCCTTACATATGAACGCCTTTGACTTCCTATCAATGCCTGCTACAATGAAGGAAGTAACCTTCTTGTCAAAAACCACTGCAACCCTCTCCTATCCCCTTTGTAAGTGAAAAGAGATGACAAGGGCTTTCCTGCTGGAGAAAGGCCATGGATGTTTTTTTCCTCCCCTTGCAAGATCGTCAGCTCTGCAAACTAACCATGTGTCTCCCTTAAACCCAAAGCATCCTGGTTTGGGTTGGCCAAAAAGTACTTCCTCTGGGTGAAGTTAAAAGATATAACTTTTTCTCTTAAGAAAAAAACATGTATCAAAGCAGAAGTTGTATGCATGCAATTTTATATTAGGACGTATCTTTAACAGTTACATGGCCTGTAGTTCTGGCTACATGCATGTTGCCACACGATATCCTGGCGTCAGAGGTGGAATGCACAAATCATGTTTCTGGGGGGCGTGACACAAGCTTAATGAAGACAGAAGAAGTGCATTGGAGTCTCCCCTCATTGAACCATTGGGTAGAAAGCTTGCCTGTAATGTAACATTATAGCAAACGTGTTCAATGGACAGTTTAGGGCTGGTAACATAACTTGAAAAATCCCCTGAGACATAATGTAGGAAATCCAGTTAGTTTTATCAATATGTGAACATATATATTTCTGTGTGAAATATATACTTTCAATGTATAAAGACATTTTAAGCCATATTTGAATATGCTTCACTTTGCAGGTTGAATAATTTCATTGTGCTATGAGCATGGCATATTTCAATATTTTGAATAACAGCAGACAGAAAACAGAATATTTCATTTGCATGAACCTGTTATGTGTATATAATGTTTCCTCAGAGGAAATTCACCTATTTTTGTGACCCAATTAGAAATGTGCTGAAGTAACGTAACCAACAGTAATTTGGAGATGAAGTGAACCCAGAGGTCTTTAAGAAATAGCAAAGCTGATCCAACACCAATGTTGGCCTCAAGATTGCCCCCATTTCCTAGGCAAGTGCTGTTCAAAATTCCAGACCACCTCAGGCTAAAAACCTGTTAAATTCATTGTCAGTTCATCTGCAAATTCTTCTTTCCCCCTAACCTGAAAATACTTGAATTTGTTAATCCATTTAGTCAGCAGTGGACTGGGGAATTTTTGCTTACCCTAAGCAAACTAGAAATTGCCTACTCTCTCCAAATCCCTTTCTTTGACTTTCACTCCGGTCATTTTTCATTTTGTTCCCAGTAATATTTTGCATGTGGGGGGTGGCCCACCTGCTCTCTCTCTGTGATGAAGTCAGACTTGCATTTAGAACAGGCACTGATTTAATATCAATTACCATTCTATCCAAATCTGCTGTAAGACTATGATGAAATTCTGGTTCAAATTAGTCAGTGAGCCACCTATTGAGGGGCTGTTAGAATGCTGACGCTGTGACAAAGTGGTTTCTTCTGTTCCTCGGAGACACTGTAATGAAGTTTCCTGGTTGGAGTGATGTAGAAAATTTATTTTGTAGTATTTAGAAAAGATGATGTTGCAGGTGCCAATGGGAACAAATGGAATTCCAATCATATTGTGTCTAAATAGGCAAAAAATGAAAGAGTACATTGTATTAAAATAATTCCCCCATTCACAGCCATCTATTGCACCTGCCGAGTTAATTCTATTACTTTGGGATGCTAATGTGTATTAGCATCCCAAAGTAATTAGCATTTTAATAAAAGCATGATGCCTGGTATAGTTAACACTAACTTGGTTGGTAAATGCTGTTCATTTGTTTTTTCAGTATCCATCATCACCCTCATCAAAGCTGTTGGTTTACATCACCTATGGTCTTATTGACTAATGAATATCATGACATAATCTAAAGATTCAAAAAATGGTCATTGCTCTTAGATATTCACGATATTTAATTTTTCATAGTTTATGAACAGGGCATTTAAATGCGCCATAAAGTGAGTGGCAGAGGACGCATAATAGAGGAGTAATTTTTTCAAAGCAAGATTGTCTTACCATGATCTGAATATCTATAAGTAAACTATATACTATAGACCTTGGCCAATAAAGTACAGATGTCTGCTAAATTGACTCCACTCTTACTGCTGCTTTCCTCTAGGGCAGTCTCAGCAGAGCAGCAGACGTGATTCTTTTAATATATAAGTCAAACCATCTCATGCCCCTACCTGACAATGGCTCCCCATTTCACTCGGAATTAAAATTGAAGTCAATTGAAGTCCTCATATGCCCTACAAAGGATGGAGATTATATGTATGTATATAAAATGTATACATAATATTCTCCTGTGAGAACTTTCAAGCTTTTATCCAACTTGCAAGCTAACAGGAGGTCAGACTACCACCATTTCATGTATGTTGGCAGAAGACATCATACTGAGGAAGAAAGACTGTTATTACTTACAACACAGCAAGCCACATGAACATCAGCATATTTACATCAAATCCCCTAGCCTCAAGTCCCATGGTGGCAATGTTAATGGACTTGAATGGATGCCTGCATACCCACTATACAGGGTTATAGGAGATATACCCTGAGCTTAGGCAACCCAAGTTCTTCTACAGCATGCAATAAACATGCCTACTCTTTGATCCAGTGTGAGATGCAATCTTTATCTTCCAAAGATGACCACAGTACAAATGTTCTTGTCATTAACTCACAGAAAAAAAAGGCAGTCAGAAACACAACAGACCAATGTAGAATTAGCTCCCCACTATAATGTAATGTTAGCTTATTATATGCCCCTCCCCAATGTAAATTTACTGAGAGATTTTATTTGATCACTAATACACTCAAAAGGAACAGAAAATGAATTAGACTTTGTTTTCTTCAATCCACAATCCCTAAATCTGCTTCTTCCTCCATTGGTAACTAAAGTCACAGTAAGAAGGTAAGGGGATTAATCCAAAACATATATATATCACACAAAGACACAGACGACTGTGTAGTGATGGCTGGAGGGAAAGAGGGGTAGCAGGGTAGGAGGAGGTGGGCAGAGCAGAGTAAAAAAAGGGCAGAAACTTTGTTTGCAACAATGGGCACATGATACAGTGTGCAGATGATTTTTTTAATTGAATTGCACACTTGAAAGCTATATGGTTTTGCAAACCAATGTCACCCCAACAAATTCAATTCAGTGTATACATAAATCATGCAAAATATTATTTGTTTATATGTATATGTAACTAGATTCTAGACAGGTTTTTCATTTATATGAAATCTATGCTTTTTAGTGTGCCATTGTGAAATTTTGTGAGACACACACAATTGTCCCTTCAAGCTTAAATCTCCTACACATTGCAAGATGTGCCTAGTAGACCTGGACCCCACCTCCAATAAGTGCTTATAACCAGTAGCTACCCCCACCCCCTAAACAATAAAACAGAACAAAAACATTCTTATTAATTTCTAAAATTGTCCTTGAGTGGATCTGGCACTCCCACTGAAAAATGCTCCTGTAGAACAAATTACCTTTATTCTTAACTTATTAGCCTCCTAATAAACTTTTCATCTTCACTTTCTACCTTAATCAGAACTGTTTCTCAGATGCAAATTTTGATTATGGTACCTGTGTTAGTTAGCTTTTTCTTTTTTTCCCAGCAAAACAGAACCAATAAGAGATACAGGGTCCAGCACAAATAATGCTCTTCTTTTATTACAAAATCCTTTATTATAAAATTATAAGCATGTAATTCTGTAACATAACAGTATCATACTCAAGCACACCATATGAAATGTTAGGTGAAATGTTCAAATTAAAACTGTAAATCAATATACCCACATTATTACCTTACTAACCACACTAAAGAATGCGTTACTTCTGCCACACCCTATATAAAGATTCATGACAAGAATTGCCACATCCAGTTATGATGGCTGATAGTTGAAAAGTCCCAAGATCTGTAACTGGTAAACTAGAAACCCAGAAGGGCTGACAGTGTAAGCACAAGTCTATGGCCAAATCCTGAAAACCACCAGGCTAATAATGTAAGTTCTAGTCTGAAAGTCAGCATGCTCAAGACCTAAGAAAAGCAAATGTTTAAGTTGAAGCTCTGAAGGCAGGAAAAGATCAATGTACCAGCTGAAAACAATCAAGCAGAAAGAGTTCCCTCTCTTGGAGGAAAGTCAGCTTTTTGTCCTACAGGGCCTTCAACTAATTGGATGAGGCCCACCATGCTAAGAAGCAAGATGCTTTCTTTACTCAGTCTACAGATTCAAATGCTAATATTATCCACAACCTTCTGCACAGATACACTAGGAAATGTGTTTGACTAGATATCAGAGCACCCCATAATCCAGTCAAGTTAACACTAAATTAACAATCATACTGCATGTGACATAAATTCCTTTATTGCTGTTTCCTTCTCTGAAGAAAAAAAAATGTTTGCTTGATTTGCAAAGCCTTGTGTTACCTGATTCTTGTCTGGCTTCAAGCCATATTTTATCATATTATATATTCCTCCATGAGCTTTAGCCACACTGGCCTTTTAATTCTGCAGGTGTGCTATGATCCTTCACACCACAGGGCCTATGTATGTCTATTCTCTTTAATGTACATTTCCTACCACACAAGCTTTCTAAGTTAACTCCCAATTATAGCTTCTCTGCTTTGAAATTGTAGCTTTTCTGCTTAGAAGCTAAATAGCCTTTCAAAACATTGTATTTTAAACTTTTTTATATAGCCAGGGGTGATATTAAAAATACTTAACAACTATGAAATGGGAACTGATCAAATCAAAACACATGCTCAACACTGAAGAAACATCTTAGGGACTCTAATCTATTAAGTGTCAACCTGTTAGTTGTTGGATCATGGTGTGGGTCTTGTTGGAGATGATCTGGAATATTCCAGAAGAGAAGGTGGAATAGGCAGGGAAGATAGGCACTAAGGCACTTTAAGAATCAACTATTTGCCAACTCTTAACTCTCAATATTTTAAAACTAGTATGGCTGTTAAAAATAACCTAAGGTATGTTATTGTTACTATTTAATGTCAGTTGCATGCTGATATTTAGACTTAGAAGGTGTTTACTTACAGATTTTGGCAGCATTCTCAGCTCTACTTCTGGATGATGTTCTTATAGAACATACCTTGAAGTCTTCTCCTTTATTACACTTTGCACAATTATAATTTTACTTTAATTTGTAAGGTAATTTTATTGAACTGTCTACCACTAGCTTGTAAGTTCAGTGAAGGCAGGGACTATATTTAAATTTGCTCACCGATTTATACTAAATAACAAAAATAAATGTGTCATGTATATTGAATTTATTCAATGTTTACCAAAAGGATAATGTAAATGTCACTTATATAGTTAGTGTTCAACACACCTTAATATCCTTTTCCCCTCTTTCTTACCTCCATCCAAGTATGTTATAATATATGCCTACATCTATATCTGCATATATATGTCATAGTACACATACATATATTTCAGTCAACACATATCAGGAGCTTCTAGATATTCAGATTCTTGAAAGTTTAAGGAACAAAATTGAAATTTCAGAGTAAGTCTTGAAATTTTCCTTTACAATTCTACAATAATATGCCTAAAATTGACCATGGAATGGGAGACATTTTGTTGATAAAATTGCTTCTTTTCCTTTCCCTCTGAGCTTTGAGTGAACTCAGCCCCAGACCTCACTGTGTGTTTCTCTGTCACACTGCACGTTGTGTCCTCTGCTACACTGAACGCAGTGCCAGCCTGTCTGGTCTCCCTGAGCAGCTTCATGGTGGAGGAAATGGAAGCCTAGGCTTCCATGATTCAGAGGACTCAGATTTAAATAAATCCGAGTGAAAAGCAATTAATGACTCGAATTATTAGCTCAAAACAAAGTTGTACAAGGAGGAACATGTTTCTAAAAAAATAAAAAGAAGTTGTTATGCCTATGTACAAAATGAATTAGGACACCAAAAGCCAAGACAAATACTCATGATTAAGAGTCATGGTTAGTCTTCAAGTGTCATTTATATTCTCTGAAACCTTGAAATTTCCAAAACAAAAGAGATCTGCAATTTTTCTTGTACTTATTATCTAGTCTGCTCAATGTTCCATGTAGTTTATGCCTCTGTGAAATTAAATATAATTGGTTTATGGGAACTGAACGAAAGCCTAAATTCAAGGCACATTTTTTAAATCAAATTCATTAATTTGGTTCACACAATGCATTTCATTCATCGACCTTATACGGCCAACTCTACCATCCCTTGTACTTTCCAGTGATTAAATCTAAAAATATGTTTAGATGAGATCACAAATACATATGAGGAGAAATATTTTTGTTAACCAGTGTGATTTTCCCACTGTTCGTTCTTGTACTTCCATTTTCCCCCCACTCACGCCCTATTCCAACCTCAACCAAACTAGAACAAAACATTCTGCCAGCATTGCCTTAAAAGACGTATCAGGCTGAAGACCACAACAGAGAAACAAAATTCTTAGATTTTGATTTTTAAATCAAAATCCAATACCCAGGAAAAAATAGATTTGAAAGAATACAAAACCAGAACACTGTTTTAAACTCCTAAATTCTAGGAAAAAAAAAATGCCACATAAGGAGGGAAGGAGAATGATTAAGAGGAAAAAGAAATAGAAGAAAATTTGTGAGAAGTTCCTTGTACCAATATCCCTTTTCCCCGGGATTAGCTGGGGTGGGGTGATATTAAAATTCTTGGGTTAGTTTGGAAATGTTAGAGCACAGAAGACTTCCAACCACAGAGACTATGAGAAACTGCCAAATTCTGCATGTTAGGAGAAAAATTTCCTGTGTACCCTGGAAGAGTAAAGGTGTGTTAAAGGACCTTTCATTGTCCCAGAGAATTCACAGAGTTTCCCATGTCCCAGACCAGTACAGGAAAGAGCTACACATTTCTATAGCCTAATAGGTGGCAATTGAGGCGGAGCTGGAACTGGAGATCTTTTGTAGTCAGAAGCATGAAACATCCCTACAACTCCCTACATGGGGTAAAGTCTACAGAACAGGTGATATAAAATATAGCTCAACAGATGTCAGCTGCAACAATAATAACCAAGAATCAGATGCTCCCTACCCACTAACATGACACCATGTAGACTTCCAGAATTTAGATGCTGCAGAGAAAAAAAGCTGGTAGGAAAACTAGTCTGACTGCAGGTTGCTTTTCCACTGAAGAGAAAGTGAGCACAAAGTGAAATAAGTTAATGTATGGAAATTAAAAGATATTATTTCTTATAAGTTGTAGTGTTTGGGAGTTTTAGGAATGGCTCTAGAGAATGATACCTAGTCATTTTTGCCTCAGTTATAAACTTTGATCTTATTTTAGTCAGTCTAGGCTGTTATAACAAAATACCACAGACTGGGTTGCTTTTAAATGTCAAAATTTTATTTCTCAGCCCTGCTGGCGTAGCTCAGTGTATTGAGCGTGGTCTGTGAACCAAAGTGTTACAGGTTCAATTCCCAGCCAGGGTACTTGTCTGGGTTGCAGGCCATAACCCCAGGCAACCACACATTGATGTTTCTTTCTCTCTCTCTAGCTCCAGCCCTTCCCTCTCTAAAAATAAATAAATAAAATCTTAAAAAAAATTATTTCTCACCATTCTGAGTCCGTAAATCCAAATCAGAGTGCCTGAACGGTTGGATTCCTGTAAAGGCCCTCTTCTGGGTTGTAGACTACTGATCTCTCTTTGAATCCTCACGGGGTGAAAAGTGAGCCAGCAAGCCCTGCGGCCTCTTCTTTTAAGGGATCTAATTCCCTGTAGGAAGGGCTCCACCCTCATGACCTCACCACCTGCCAAAGACTACCTCTTAATACTATCACCTTGGGACTGGAGTATTAACATAAGAATTGGAGGGGAGGGATTTTCAAACTTGCAGTCCTTTGCAGATCTGGACAAGGAAATCAAGATTGATTAAGAGTTAGATATTCCTGCAATTTACTATAACAAGTTGTAGATTATTTTCAAGAAAAAAAAAAAGACTAACCCAGGGAAAAGCTAAAGGGTGCAAACATCCTGGAGCTTCGGACAGTTCCATATAGATGTAGAAAAAGGCACACATGCATCATGTCTTGTCTTCTCCATAATCACTATTTTGGAAAAAATATAGTATTGAAGACTCAAGACTGGGGAAGATAAGAGATAATTAAGTAGGCAATGCCTTCTATCAGTCTAAAACAAAATAATGGGTTGGCTAAAAATGTTTTTTCCCCCCTAAGATGACTCTAGTGGTGCTCAGTTGTCTTTAAATTCATTCAAAACAATTTTGTTATTGCATTGTGACAGCTGTCGTATCAGCATGCATTTAAAAAAATAACATCAAAATTGATGAATTGTGTAGCCATTTTAACATTGAAGATGAAAGAAAATAAGCAATATGTGTGGCATATTATGCTTTATTATTTCAAGAAAGGTAAAAATTCAACTGAAATGCAAAAAAAATGTGTAGTGCATAGAGAAGGTGCTGTGACTGGTCAAATGTGTCAAAAGTGGTTTGTGAAGTTTCATACTGGAGATTTCTCACTGGACAATGCCCCGTGGTCAGGTAGACCAGTTGAAGTTGGTAGTGGGAAAATTGAGATACTGAGAACAATCAATGTTATGCCCTGAGGGAGACAGCCAACATACTCAAAACATCCAAATCAATAAAGTTATTGATGAAAATGTGTCTTTTATTTTATGGAAAACACAGACATTTTGGCCAAACCAGTACATGTTAGATCTATAGAGGGACATTACATGAAAAGGAACCATCTTTGTAAAAAAATTAAATCATAAGTTATTGAGAATGCAAAGCTACGACCAAAAATAAATGTAAAAATTCAGGACATTACTTCCATCTTACCCATCAATTTGACTTTTCCTGGGGAAAAGCAGGTGAAGTCAATACCCTTCCCCAAATATTTCCTGCCCTTCTGCGTCCTTTGCCACTAAGGATTACAAACTCCCTGACCTCACTTGGTGAATTGCTAAATTCCCTTTATACCCTCATCCTGTTCTCAAACTTGTAATCAATGTTATATACAAAATGGGGTAGGTCAGAGCACAGGTCCCTGGAAAATAGGGAAACCCCCCAAATCCTGCAGAAAAGGCAGGGGGGCAGGGAAGTGTGCCCCAGGAGCAGACAGCACAGCCTTTTAGGCAACAGGAAGAGTACACATCACCTGCCTCAGCCAGCAGCCATACCCCAGCCACAGTGTAGGGAGCCTCCCTCTCCCACTCCCAGTGGGTCTGCTGCAGCAGGCTGGACACACCCATCTCCTGGCTTTGGGATTAGACAAGAGACCTGATTTGGCCAATGAGCATATTTCATTTCCCCACTCCTATTGCATAACAAAGACAGATTAACGACCAGTGCCTTCCAGAAGGGAGGAGCAGAGTGACTCATGATATAGCCAGGGGGGTGGTGGGGGAGAAACTCAAATAGCACCTATGTGAGCTGCCTGGTGTGGCTGGGAAACTTTTGCCCTGACTAAATATGGCAGCCAAAAGAGGGTCAAAGACACTGAGGAGCTGACAAAAATGACAGACACTGACACTGTAGGAAAAGCTGGACACTCCCACTGGCTTCCTGCACACATGGGATTTCAGGAGGGTCTGTTTTTTAAAGGCACAGAAACACACACACACTCTCTCTCTCTCTCTCTGTTGTGCTTGGTATGGAGAAGTCCCTCCCTTGATACGGGGCCTCTTGGTATGAAACTTTGGAACTTGGTGCAAGCTCTCACTGGGCTTTTGACATTTGGATCTTCTGGGCCTCTGGCCCTGCTCCCTGCATGGACAAGAGTGCCTATGGGACCAGATGCTGGGCCCACCAGGGGCTTAGACCCTGCATGGATGGGAGCCCACTCCTACAGGCAGGGTCCAACAAAGGTTGTGTGCTTCCCTGGGCTCCAGCCTCTGGGACACCATGATCCAATGCAGTATGGCACATGGTTCAGGACAGCTTCAAGGAGACTGAGAGCAGTGCACCCCAGTTCCTGAAAGAGAGAGCTGCTGCGAGAGGATGGAGACTCTGAAACTCAGAAGTACACGATCCAGAGTGGATGGAGATCAGTTTTCACTGCCAGCTTAAGGACGGATAAGGAGGTGGGGAACTTCTGGGCATGGTTTTGGCTTGTAGTCTGGGGAGTGAGAGAAGTTCTGAGTCTTATGAGAGAGAAAGGCTCAGAGCAAGAGTGCTTTCAGCCCACTCTCAAAGTTGGAGCCCTGTTAATATAAACCTGGTTTCTTCAACACAAATCGCTGGGTCATGTGGATTGAAGGTGCCAAATGGCTGAAACCCAGTTTGCACAGTTACACATAGACCTTGAGTTTCAGAATGAATGATATGGGAGGAAGTGTTAAAAGTAACTTCCATGAAGCCATATATCTAGCTAACTTACCCTGAGTCTAACTCCAAGTTCTACTACTCTGCTTCTCAAATCAATCAGGACAGAGCAAAGCGATTCTCGATATTAACATACAGACAATTCATGCACATGAGGTACAGAGGTAAAGCAGAGCATGTAAAGTATATAAGAAATTGTTTATTAACAATCCTTTTAGTGCCTAGTATTTTTTCAATGCACATAATTGTTTGTAATACATTACTGAGGGTGTTCCACCCTAAGTGGCCAGGTACAGTATATTAAACATGTATTATAGTCTTCTAAAATGGAGAACAATTTCCTTCCTAAATAAGGCTGAAAAAGTGACTGAGAAGTAGCTCAATACTCATAAGTGCAGATACCCAATCATTTATCTATTTCAGTGTTTCCCCAAGCATGTTTCCTGGAGCCATTTCTTAGAGTCACCCAAAGAATGTGGTAAAAGGTGAACGTGAAGTCCTTTTTCCAAAATTTCCTGTATCAGGGCTGAGGTTGAGGTTTGGCAGCAGAATCCTAGTAATCTTAGCTTTTTTGAATGCCCATTCCTTCCTACTGAAGAGAGCAGATTTTCTAGCTTTTCAGAAACCCTCCTGCTGCCTGCAACGTGGTTCCCCAAAGCAAGCGAAGCCGCTCACAGTGAGCTGTAGTTTCTTTAGTGTGAAATGCCTCTGAGTCATATTAGGGTGAATTGGTCCCCTAGGACGCTGCCCCATTGGGTGAGCTGAGATTACAGGTTTGATGAGTAGCCAAGGGAACAGACTGTAGCCCCCGGATACCGCTGAATAAGCCGCAGCCGTGTGCGCAACGCGGAGGGTAGGCCCCATCGAATTTATGGCCAACTCTGTTTATAATCTTGTGACATATGCCTCTGTAGTGTTTGTTTATAAAGGACCAAGATTCGGTGTATAATGCATCACAAATGATATACTGTAGAGTTTCCCAGGATAAATGAAATATGTCCATTTTGTCCCATCTGGATCTTGTTATTTTTTTTCATGATTAGCATTTTGGCAGTTTTCACTCTTCCATTCTGCTGTTCTGTGTGCTCATGGGAGGCAAGGAGTTGAGCTCTTTCCAAAATCAGGGAAGTGCTGCATGGAGAGAAAGTAGAGCTGAAAGTGCACTTTCTTTATGGTAGATTCTCCACACTTGGGCAAAGGAAGCAGGGGTTGTGAATATGATTAGTGGGAAGTGAAAGCACCACGGGATCAAGGCTCGCGTGAGTCACGGAGTGTGGAAATGTTCTTACCAGATGACAGTCAGGATACAGAGATTTTCTGTCCCTCCGAAGCAGCTGAGCTGGTGAAATCTCCGCATACAGTTTTGCTGAGCTGCAGAAGGAGGCCCTGTTCTCAGTTATGGATTTTGTGTGCTTAAGATAAAAATGGGGTCACGATGTTCATCCGACACCTTGTTAACTTACGCTGCAACAAAAACCAAACCAAACCAGATTCACTTGTATGCAGTAACTCGTATGACTTATTCTTTTTAAATAATGCTGTAACAGAGTCAAAGTCTGTTTTTCATTTTGGTGAGTTACTGGGGTAGAACATAGAAACAAAACCGCCCGCAAGGGCAAAGGTCTCTTTTTCACTCGCGAAAGAGGCATAATGGAAGAGTCAGCGGCTCCCGGTGCTCATAGCTCTGCAGTTTAAACAGCACTGTCTATGGCTCTTTTCAATAATGGCCTGTCGTTGATATTTTTAGGTCAGACTTTATGTCTCAGATTTAAAAGGCTTGCTGTTTTATTTTACAAACCATATTTCTATTCAGAATCTTATTCATATATACAGACTAAACTTTCACTTGCATTTAGAGATACATTTCAAATGTGTAAAATCAGGAATTTAGAAACCAACATGATAGTGAGCCCTGTGTAATACCCGAAATTAGACAGAAAACCATGAAATAGCCTCTAGGAGTTCTGATTAAGAATTAATGTACATGGCCATTCACATCAAAAGCTTTCCCAGGTTTCAGTGACTGAGGTACCTTTATATTTTTGTTATTGCAATTAAATATTAAACACAACCTAAATAGTTCATAGCTTTTTGATATATTATTAGAGATGATGCTGCCACTTCACAATGATGAAATAAAGCATTTTATTCGAGACAAAATCCCAAAATATTGCCGTTAAGATTGTTTAGATTATTGTATTTATATAGTTTTTATAATTATTGAAGCTTCATTGGTGTAAATGACTCTGCCTATACTACCCATTTATTTAATATATCACATATTTTGTAATATATTGCTAGTTGATACATTAGTTCAAAATATTATCCAGCCTTTCCCTTTTTGGCCTCTGCAGAAATATTACTGATTTATTTTATTTGTAGAATCAGACACAGCTCCAGCTCCTAAAAGAATCTCTCCATAGGCAGGAACTCTATAAAAACACACAGCTGCCTCTCCTCATAACTTCCCTCTTTCCAATCCTTTGATGTTTAATATTTGTTAAACCTGAGGTCAGTGGAATAATTTACTCATCTCCTAGAAAACTTGTAAAAAGTCCAGAACCTTACTGGCCATCCTCCAAACACTTCAGATCCAACAAGCCTGTGGTGGGGCCCTGGAATCTGTACATTAAATGACCACTCAGGTGGTTCTGATGAACATGGACTTGAAATCACACTTTGAAAAACAGTGCTTTAAGACCTGAAATCTTATAATCAACAACACATCACAGGCTTTCAAGGTGCACATTAACCCTTCTAGAATTAAGTTTTCCCCAGAAGGAGAGGCAGAAATGAATATCTGCTCTGCCTCATCATAATGGACGAATTCCTGACATCAGGGGGCAGATTTTCTGAGTAATGACATCCTGCTGCATGCACTCAAAACCCTCACACCATTTCCATCCACCTGTATTCTCACCATTACCTGCATCACATATGGACTTGCTCCACCTTTTTGGACATTGTGCCTGCCTGTCCTTTTACCCCTAGGCAGTCAGACTGTGAACTACTCATTTCCACCAAGGTCACTCATGGTCTATTAGGTGACATGGGCCAGGTTTCAGAGCCCACCTCCTCCAGTCCTGCTATGCATACATGATCACCCTGTCTTACAAATGAAATGCAAGGTACTGAATATTACTTCTTCTTAGCTCCTGAGGTCATAGGTTAAGCAAAGATTAAAATTCTCTTACATAGAAGACAAAACACATGGTTATGAAAAACGGTCTGTTAAACTAGACTTTATAAAAATTAAAAACTTCTCTTTGAAAGCTACTCTACAGAAAATAAAAAAGAAACCACATACTGGTAGAAAATATTTATAAAACACATGTGATAAATATATGATAACTGACTGATTTTCATAATATATAAAGAACTCTAATATTTCAATAATAAAAATAAATATTTAAAATGATCAGCAGATGCTTTACCAAAGACACTATATGGATGACAAATAAACATATCAAAATATGCTCAACATCATTAGTCATAAGAAAAATGCAAATAAAAATTTTAATGGCATATCACTTTGCCTATAAGAGTGGTAAAAAGCAAATAACAATTTCAGGTATTGTTAAAATATGGAGCAATAGAAACTTCATAAATTTCTGGTGGCAATAAAATATGGCACAACCACTTTGGAAAACAGTTTGCAGCTTCTTACCAAGTTAAACATGAGCTTATGAAGCCCAGCAATCACACTTCCCCTAAAGAAAAGGAAAAGAAAAAAATTATATATATACACATTTACTCACACACACACATATTTGGTCATGTTTATTATTGAAATTTGGAAATAAATGCCCATCAAACTATAGAACAAATCAACAAATAATGTTACATTCACACAATAGAATACCACTAAATGATAAGGCAAAGTTTTCTTGCATATGAAAAGGTGAATGACTTTCAAGTGCATGAGGATTTGCTAAAGAAGCCACACCCAAGAAACTAAATATTGTATAAATTTATTTGTATAACATTCTTGCAAAACAATGGGATAGAAAGTAGACTACTTGTTGGCAGAGTCTGAGGGAGGGAAGAGGACACAGACTACAAAGGGAGCATGAGAAAATTTTTTGATATGATGGAATTTATGTTTTCATTATGATAGTAGTGATATGAACTTATGCATTTGCCAAAATTCACAGAAATGCGTACCCCAAAAGGGTGAATTTTATTGTATGTATTGATACCTAAAAAATTTAACTTTAAAAAATTACATTATGTCTAATATGACAACAAGCAAGATTTTTCATGGAACCCTCCTTATGACTTGGCAGCACAATAGAAAGCACTTTTTCCATCTATTCTTTTTAAATATTGAATCATGACTTTTTAAAAAGATTTTATTTATCTATTTTTAGAGAGAGGGGAAGGGAGAGGGATAAAGAGGGAGAGAAACATCAGTGTGTGGTTGCCTCTCACATGCCCCCTTCCAGAGATCTGGCCTGCAACTCAGGCATGTAACTGCAACCCTGACTGGGAATCGAACTAGTGACCCTTTGGTTAGCAGGCCAGTGCTCAATCCACTGAGCCACACCAGCCAGGACTAGAAGCATGATTTTTGCAATTAAATTTATTCTAACTGAAATACCATACTCTTTAAAATCAAACTTCTGACTTCATAGTAATAGACCATAAATTAGCTGAAAATACCTTCCTTTAATAGGTTTTAAGAATCTGAAATGGGGGAAAGGCATAAAGGTTGTGACAATCCTATTGTTTTAAAAACTTTAATTCCATTCAATATGGCGATCTCTAGAGTTATTGGTTTCCAGTAGCCACATGTGTTTGCCCCACAGTACAATGTGGACATTTATGTGAAACAGTGAAAATGAGCTGTGAGAAAAAGCTAAAGTAACAAGAAAAAGCCTATCAGCTTGGGTTATTTAATGTTTGTCATGGTTAATATTCAACTTGCTAAAATCCTTTAAGAATCAACACAGTACTTGCTGACCATGCTCTGGCCACCTGTGGAGTCACCAGAAGATTACTCCAGGTGATGCAAATAAAACAGCCCATGCCCTCTAGCATATCATGGAGATTTAGTTATCACTGGTGTTGAAGAGACCAGTGGCTAAGAGCTGAAACATTACACAGATGGGCTCTTTGAAAATCCACCACATTCGGGCTTTTTCAATCTTGCAAACAGATGAAGTGACTTGGTTGGAGAACCCCTGCCGCAAGGATAATGGAGCCTGACTGCACTTCCCCTGTGAGCCACAGCATTTCGTGAGAAGAGCAAATTTATGAAAATAAATTTCCATGGATTCCATAGCTGACACTATGGAATGCTACAAACTGCAATGATTTTGTTTGTTTAAATAACACTTTTAATGAATGCACTAATTTCCAACTGAATGGATGTTGTAGTCTTACCACCATTTGAGTTTCTCAAAAATAAGAAGGGGTGCTTTGAGGTTTGGTGAGGCTTCATTGAAAATTAAATATTCACAACTGTTAATTAAAAATGGATTTAAGGAATGAGTAGGTTATGGATTTATCTGCGTGAATGCAACCATCTGGGTGAGTACAGTTGCATTTTTCAAGCAGAGAAGAAACACAATTTCTAGTAATCTAATGGGAAGCAGGATGAGAATCAAAGGATAGGAAAGGTTTGATGTTCTGAATAGCTGTAATCATCACTCACTAATCCAACAATCATTTATAGGGTGATAACTATGTGCAAAGCACTGACTTAAGCCCTAGGGAAATAATAAGAACAATCATTCTTCCTAATATCTCCCCACATAAACTTTCGTGACCTCACTGAAGATTAAGCACTAGATACTTACACTATGAAAATGCCCTGTCAGACTCCTCCAAGTAATGGTTCGAGTCCAACAAATGAACAATTTCACTTAAATCTCTAACACTTAAAATATTACTGAGCTGAAGAGGGAATTAGAGCAACATATTTTTAATTAAAAGAAAAATAATGTGAAAAACATGTCATTGGGAAAAATAAAACCAAACTTCTGAAATTTATGCAACAGATATTTTTAAAGTAAATTATACCCATTAATAATGACTTTTAATTATCAATATATCCATGTCAATTGCTTAACGAGGTAAACCTTGTACACTATTGTTAATGTGTGCCTAATATATTAAAGTTATATTATTTTGTAGGGCAATATATTTTATTATTTTATTTTAATAGATTTTATTTTTTATTGTTTACTGTATTTGTTTTTAACTATAATAAATAAAACAATTGAAAATAAAGCTCACAGGAAGAGTAGATATGCATATTTATGTTATTTAGAGGAAAACAAATATGTGGTTTATATATTTGTCTTATGTTGTCTGTTATCAATCCATAATTATCACCAAAAATTGTTCAGTTGTTAGTCTGAGCAATAAAGAAAAAGGTCCAGAAATTATTTAATTGTTTATATTAGTTTTTGCTTCCAAAATAAATGTGTACAAAAAATTAAAATTAACAAAAGTGATAGAGGAGAGACATCATTTGTTTGTAATTAAAACAAGACAGTCAATATGGTATTTATGTGGAATATGAGACAGACATAATATTTTGGGATTTGTTAATTACAGGAGAAGAACTATAGGGATGCAGTAAAGAATAGGATAAGAGTTGCATTTATTTTTATCTGTCTAAACTCTGACCTTTTTATTGTGTGTGTTTGTGATTAAATGTGGTTGGGACAGCTCTGAGACCAATGAGCTGGCATACAATAGGTGCCTAATAAATGTCTGTTGAGATCAAAATATGTATGTAGGGAATATTAATTTACTATTAACGAAACAACATCAACCAATACCTGTGGGGGTAACAAAGGTGGGCACAGGTAACCAGGTTCTTGGTGATGGGGACAAAGAATTGAGGGACAAACACCCTGAGTTTATAGCAGAGAACATGGAAGCAGGCCAATTCCAAGCAGAGATTGACCTCATGGGCTATAGGGACTCTATTCTTACAGGGTGGATCCTTCCTAGCTAGTTTTGGTGGGCTTTTACTGGGCATGTACAAGTAGTTGTATTACTTTAAAGCTACTGTACATGTGGTCTCCCATGATTTTCCCTGATTGGCCACCAGGGAAGGGGATCCCACAATGTTACCAAATTGACACCCCCTTCTCCTGGGGTCACCCTGTACTAGATTCACCTTTCCCATTGCCCGAGAATTATAGCTCTCCATGTTAGAGGTAGGTGAAAAGGAAAGAAATTATTTATTCAAGTTATACAGACTTAAGAGTAATGACTTAATGCCTTCATCAAAACCCAAAGTCCCTGAAAACACCCACAAGCACACACAGTCCTTCCTTCCCCCTTTGCCCAGTCTGGGGTACCGTATCTCAGGAAAAGAAATAGAAGTCTGCTCATGCAGCCCCTGGTTCTTACCAGTAATCTGTGCTCAGTTGGTAGGCCTCCCTCGGTTCCCCGCACCATCAGCTGTGTCACCAGGATCTCCAATGAATCCAAAGTCATGTGGCACCTTTTCATGGCCCATTGGTAAAAGTCCTTTCTCCTTTTTCTTCCAGGCAAAGTCTCTCCTGCTTCCTAAGTCATGTGGCCAAAGGGAGCACCCCAAAGCCATGGGGTCCTCACTCTCACCAAAGCCCCGGTGATCCCCTCCATCAAAGCTGCAGGGGTCCCCACTCTGTCAAAGCCACATAGTTTTCTCCCAGCAAAGCTACATGGCAGTTCTCTGCTAAAGCTGCATGATTGCCTTTGCCGAATGGTGATTCTCCCCCCAACCAAGGCTGCGGGGGTTCCCACTCTGCCAAAAGTGTGTGGTTCTCCTTCACATGGCTGCCACATCTGGGTTTAAATCCCTGAGCCAATCTTCCTCTGTAGCCCCATTTCCGACTCCTCCCACAATCGGCCATACTTGCCAGCACTCCTGTATTTTCCAGCTTTTCTGAGTTGCCATGGTAAGTCTGGGCAGGGGTAGCCCTGTGGCATAGAACTAATCATCTCCAAGATCTCACACTGGCACTGTAACCAGGGTGAGTTGCCTCCCAGTTACATCTTGGGTGGAAGTCACTCCCTTTTTCCTGGCTCAAAGCTGGCCACAGCTATTTAACATATCTATGAAACCAGTTAAAGGTTATAGATATGTTAAGTGACCATTCTAAAGGCTATCTGCAAAACTGTTGCTATACAAAACAATTCAATGGCCCTGCTCCATGTATCCCACCCCTCAGCTCAGACTTGTGGGGATGAGGACATACCATATTTTAATGTTTCCTGGACACCCTGAGTTCTGGACCCCATTACAAATCCTTCTTTTGGGGACCCCTGGCTGCACCACCTTATGGGGGGATCCACCTGCAGGGCCCCCCTGGTTGCCATGGATGAGAATAAGTCTACCAAGACATGATCTGCTTGGGGAGGAAAGGTGGCCAATCTCTCAAAGGAGTAGGGCCAAGAGCCTGTTCCTCAATGGGTTTTTATTGGGTTTAATTTGCATAGGAATACAGGGCATATATGTAAAACTCATCAATCATTGTCAGACAGTAAGGAGCAAACAATAGATAACATACAAAGAACTATGAGGGCTTATTCTGAGTCAGGGTCTGTTAGCTAAAGGGCTATAGAACTTTGGGAAACAAACTCATTTCATGTTGGGATCCTTATCAGAAAATTGAGGGCATTCTTAGCAAAGTAGGTTTCACAGGATTTTATGTATTCTTTCTTAGGCCTGATTGTCCCGGGGGACTGCCCTTTCCAGCACAGGGTCGTATTGCCCTCTGTCATTGTTTCAGGCTTAAGTCAGGCAGGGGGAGTAAGGCAGCCAAGAGATTGAGAGACTCCTTGCAGACAGAATGAGGACCCTCAGGCCCAAGGGGTGAGGGTCCATCACCCCCTTTTGCTATAGCCCCCCAAGTCCTTCCCTGAGTGCCCCCCATGACCATGCCTGTCTTAGGTCATCCCTCCCTTGAGGAATCTTACCCGTCATTGGCTAACTGGTTGGGTTCACAGCCAAGAAGGGTGAAGTAAAGAGGGCAGAGGCAGCGCCCCTTCCAGGGAGATAAGCTTTGTCTCCTTAGTGGCTTATGGTCCCAAGGTCTCTCACTCAGCCTTAGCCATGGGGGGTTACAGCTTCTGAAACCAGGCAGGGTGGTTCCCAACAAACACCAAGACATTTTCAGGAAGAACCAAAAAAAAAAAATTTGGTATTCATGCAGATCAAAATGTAGAAAGGCTATGCATGGAAATAAAGAACTAAATCTCTAATTATAATATGTAAAGGAAAAAACATATAATGAATTTCAAACATAACATTATTTCCATATCTATAAATGGTATGTATTAAGAAAAACCTAAATGTCTATATTTCTTTGATTTTATAAAGTTACTTTCTTCATCTCCACCTAACGTATTTAAATGTTATGTGTAGTAAAGTGTTACCATAAAAGGATATTCTTTAAACAAAAACAAGAGTACTTTTGAGTTTACTGATTACTTTAGGAATCTCTAAATGATGTTAAACAAGAAGAGTTGGGAATCAGGTGTGGCTTTTTTTAGTACTTAAAAAAGATATGTATACTTTAAATGTTGTATATATTATATATCTATACATTAAATATAATGTATAGTATGTATATCCTTCCACTTCGTGAGAGAGCTATTGGTCACCATCCTCCAGAGACTAGCCAGTTTCTTGGCTTTTGGGTTCATAACCAAATCACTGATAATATTTGACTTCAAATTATAGCTCAGAATTCAGTACATGATTGCACCTTCTCCTTGATTGATCTTAATTTAAAACTAAGCAGAAAATACTTTTGCTAATTAATCTACTGGCCAAGACTTACTACAGTAAATCCTAGGGCAAGAAATAGCCAATAGATCAGGGACACACAGGCATTAGCTTCAAAGCCTAGCCTTAAATGCTAAATTAAAAAGAAAAGAAAACCAAAAATCCAAAGCCTTACAAGGGTTAAGGAAATATTCAGTAGGGAAATGTCGCTATCCAAGCACTTTCAGAAGAAAGGTGAGTACTATGTGAGACTTGGCTGGTTACCATCAACTCAAGGAGATGTAAAATGGCTGGTCAAGGATTATTTACTTGAGTGTACTAATGTTGGAAGTACTTCCAATTTTTAAAGAAAGACTATAAAAAATATATTAGGTATGTTTTTATTTAAAAATTTTTGCAAAGAATTCTTTTTTTGGCTGAAATAATGAAATTTATAGATATAAAAGCTGAAGAATGTTGGTTGGTTTTTAACCTTTGTTCTCCAAGTGAAAAATACATCCAGTTTTATTTAGATGTTTGTATGTTCCAGTAAGATGTATGTGAAACCTTTTTAACAAGCCACAGCTCAGACATTTAAATAAATAGAAGGCTCTCTGTGAGATTACAAAATGGAAACTCTTTTTCACAGGTACAGCATCACTTGGACCTTGAAAAAAATATAAAAAAGTAAACTGTCTTAAATGTCCCATCTCAGAATGAAATTTCCTTTCACAAAGCACTTAGAAATGTTTATACTTTGTAAAAATATTCTAGATTAAAACTACAAGAAAATTCTATAAATACACTGAGAAAACAGTTACCTTCATAAATCTTTCTAGGAATGCAATTAACCTTCTTTTCCCCAAAATATTTATGTAAAGGTCAAAGTAATACTATCCAATTTAAACTAAGGAAGCTCATATCTACTCTCTACTTATATATAGTGAGATATGGGAAAACTTATTTTAAATTTCATTAGATATATATGTTCCTCAATCAAATAACTGTTTTCAATTTTGATTCTAATGTATTTCTGATTCTAATTGAATTTTAAAAAATAAAGTGATAGAAAGAGAGAAAGATGTCTTGGATCCTCATTTTTGCAAGATTTCCTATTTTTAATGTTTTATACTTCTGCCAAAAAATATAAATTCTAGTTTTGAACTTATGAAAAAGTGTAAGAAGAAAGAGAAATTTGATAAGCTTAGTAACACTTTTTTCTATGCAGTATTAGTTGGATATTGTCATTTTTTACAAAGAAAACTATACAGTGTATAGAACAAGTACTTTGAAAGGAGATATGAGCTCATTTCCCAGTTTTTCCCCTTTTATAGCTCTGTGGTCATGGAAAAAGTATGGGGAAAAATTAGCATCAGTTTTCTCACTTATGTAATGGAGATAATAATACTATGCTTGTAGGTCTGTTATGATGAAAAATTTGAATAATGTATTTAAAATAACAAACTATGAAGACAGTGAAGGCTTCTGGTCATTGAGAACCATGCTGCCTCAGCAGTTCATCAGCACCTAAACTCATCAGCGCCTAAACTCAGTAGCCAAACACATAAGTAGCTGCTTCAGCTCTAGTAACAGGTGTTCATCAAAAAGAATCAATTGATTTTATGACCATTTATTGCATGGCTTTTAAACATGTATAAACCTTTATTTCCAAAAAAATTATAAGATTCGGAATAAGCCCTGGCCATGTGGCTCAGCTGGTGGAGCATCATTCCATGAACTAAAAGGTTGTAGGGTCAATTCCCTGGCAATGCGCATGCCTAGTTTGCAGGTACAATCCCTGGTTGGGCGTTGGGGTGTGTACGGGTGGCACCTGGTTGATGTTTCTCTCTCACATCAATGTTTCTCTCTCCCTCTCTCTCTGTCTCAAATCAATGAGTCAATCTCTTTTAAAAACCAAGCTTCTTTAAAAAACAGATTTAGAATACTATAAACCCAATAGAATAAATGTACATTACATATAAAGTGTGAATAAAGCAACTGTTCAGGTGAGGAACGATCACAGCTCACTGAAGATGCTTGTTTGACCTCACTTTTACAGTAAGAAATGTACAGCTAGGGAAAAATCCTTTTATTCACATGCAACTTGTTTTGCATTTCCTATAGGAAATGATCCAATAGTAAGTTTTAAGGGATCACCTGACAAACCAAAAATATTAAGCATAGTAAGCATCTTACTTTTAAAATTCTAATTTATTATTAAAATATCTAAATAACAAGAGGGCATATAAATCATATGTGCATAGTTTAAAAGATAATAAGAATACTTCCAGTCTGGACAAGATAACATAGACTCATTTTTTTTCTTGCTCCTCTCAACTATAAAACCTGGAAACAGCATAACGGTCAACCAAAGGAGAGCTAGGACAGGGGGTAAGGAGATGGCGAGGTGGTGTGGGACACAACCCAGCAGACGACCACCCAACCCAGCAGACGACCACCCAACCCAGCACTTTCCTGTGTCAAGGGACTCGCTTAAAGGGAGCAGTTCAGGTAGGCTCCTTCTCCTTCTAGACTAAAAGAACATGTCTCTGGCAACATCAGGAAGGTCTGACAACCCTAGTAAGAGGTGTCCATTGAGGACCCCATCAAAGATTAGCTACCAGATGAAGCATTCTCCTTTCCCATTGAGATGCCAAGGAGGGTGGCAGATCTATTTGGAGAGATCCAGCTAGAAAATGCAGCTTTGTCCCAGGAACCTCTTTGTTCCTGTGAGTCCGAGACACTCTCTTCACCTAGTACTAGTGGGTAGAACTGGCAAATAGGATTCAGCAAAAGCAAGTGGCCTGGTCCTGGAAATTATTTTCTCTACATGTGCTGAGATGCTCCTCCTCATGAGACATTTGGGTAGCTGGGGTCTGAGGTCTCACCACATGTGTCCCACACCAAAAGATGCTGAGTAGCCTGGCCCTTTTTTGTCTCCTTCATATAACTCATCAGGAACCAGTGGGAAACACCATAAAGGATCTGAAATTAAATTATCATTGGAACCTCTACCTGCTAAAGTCAGCAAAGACCACATCACAAACCTAAAGTCCATGAATGCCTGGTAAAATACAAGATTTAAATAAGACCCAGAGTCTCCTAACATAACAGACAAAATGTAAAGGATATAGTAGAATATCACCCATTGTACCAAAAACAAGAAAATCATAACTTGAAAGAAAAAAAGGAGATTTCAACGGATGCCAACACTGAAATGAATGAGATGTTAGCATTCTCTGAAAAGGATTTTAAGCAGCCATCACAGATGACAGCAGGCACGGCTGGACTCCAGCAGACTCTCAGAACTTCTCACCACCAGCAGCAGTGGCAAGGTAGCTTTCGCTCAGATGGTACAAAGGCAGCAAGTTGCTGCAAGTGATTTAGGTTAAGTGAAGGCTCCTCTTGAAGGCTCCAGCAGCTTTGGTAGCACTGGCTATGAAAACGGTGACAGCTTCTGGTCAGGGAGGGCCATGCTGCCTCAGCAGTTCATTAGCACCTAAACTCAGTAGAAAAAAGTGTAGCCAGGAAACAAAGTAGCTGCTTCAGTTCCAGGAATATCTCCTTCTTCTCCCCTTTTGCTCTCCCAGCTCTTGCAATACTGTTGTAGCAAACTTCTGCATTAAATAAACCCTTCTTAATTCGAAACATCTAGTGTGGTTTCTGTTTTCTTGGACTGGGCAATGACTGATAAAATGATTAACAGGCTTAATCTAATGCAGTAAAGAATAGACTTTTCTTTTCAAGTGCTCAAAGAACATTTATAAAAATTGACCAGAGTCTGTACCCAAAAGTATGCTTCATCAAGGTTAAGAGGATTATTTTAATACAGACCATATTTTCTGATCACACAAAGATTGAGAAATCACCAAATCGCATATAAAAATTTCATAGATTTAGAAATGAAGACATATGAGAACTCATCAGTCAATTTATATTAAAAAATTAGGAAAAAATTTAACCATCTGACAACAAAACACTTTTAATCCATCTTGTCTGGGGCGTGTGGCGGTGCCACTCTGGCGCGAATAGCTATAGATGTCTTTATTTACTACATGCTTCACATTCAGATTCCTGCATCTATAGATCTTAGCCTTTCGTCTATTCAGGGAAGTTCTCAGTCATTTTCTTTTACACAATTGTGTTTTCATCTCTTTATCTGCTTATCTGTTATATCTGGGATACTTTCTTTACACAATTTTTCGGATTACTACTTCTTTCAGCTCTATCATTATCTGCCAACTAAATTTGACTAACTTAAAATTTCTCTCATTTTACTTTTCATCTCTGGCTATACTACTTGATTCTGTTTCAAATCTGCCTGACTGACTACCCTTTATAGATTTTTATTCTCTTTAAAATTTTTAAATTTTCTCTTTTTACATTCCTGAAACATAGTTATTTAATATTTTAGATTTGATTATGTTGGTGACTACAGTATTTTCATATCTGTGTCTGTGGTCTGTTGTTCTGCTGGCTGTTCCTCATGTTTTCTTTCCTTCTAAATTTATTAAATCTGTTCATTGTGCTCATTTTACTAAGGATTATATTTGTATAATTTATTTGAGGTCTGGAAGACACTGAAACCTTCCAGAGAGGTTTTGTCCTTGCGTGCCTTCCAGGCCTCCTGGATAAGTACAAATCCAGGGCTGCTTTAATCTGAACCATTGGCTGTGGTTTTCAGACCACAGAGGTACTGATTCAGCCTGCAAGTCTGAATGAAAGCTTGCTTATGGGTATACATTCTCAGTGTCATCCCAATCCCCAGATCAGCCTCAAGGTTAAAATAGGGAATTTTTCCTTGAAGTCCATTTGGGGTGGATGGGTTAGGGGACTACTTTCTTCTCATTTTTTACACCTTTTTAAAAGTGTAGGCTTTTGACCTCCCAGATTTCTGAAAAGAGAAACCTATTAACAGGGACTTTGCCTCAGGTACTCCAAGTCTTGTGAGGCCTTGGAAACATGATAGTTCATCCACCTGGCTTCTTGAATTCTCTTGGACAAAACCAGTTCCAGATCTCTTCACTTATTTGTGGTCCCACATTTATTCACTCCCTCACTTGAGTATTTCTTAATCACTTGCCATCTTATTGACACTTTTAAAGTGATGCTTTATATGATGTTACAGCATTTTTAGGTAATTACAGTATCTAAAGCTTCCTGCTTAGAACCTAATCTATTGCTGCATATTGAATTCTCTGTTTTTCCACAATTAAAAACAAAATCATTGTCTTGAATCTCAATGGCATTTTATTTTTTAGACTTTATTAAAATGAAAAAGTGCCAGGTTCGATTCCCAATCAGGGTATATGCCTGGGTTGTAGGCCACGGCCCCCAGCAACTGCACATTGATGTTTCTCTCTCTTCCTTTCTCCCTCCCTTCCCTCTCTAAAAAATAAATAAATAATTAAAAATCTAAAAAAGAAAGAAAAAAGATTAGAAGTTAAAAAAATAAAAAAGTGCTAGCTCACAGAAGTCAAAAAGAGTGGAAAAAATATATATATGTACACACACATATATATGTATATACATATATACACACACATACTCATTTGTGTGTGTGTGTGTGTGTGTGTGTGTATACTACTTTCTGTAGAGCTGGTCCTGCAGACTACATTAGGAATATATTGATTATTTTTGCCATTGTGATGCACTATATTTCGAATTATATCTCAGCACTTTTTCCATTACAACTGATATTCATATTCCAAGTACCAATCACCTCTCCTCCAAATAATATCTGAGTCCCTCTGGACTTTTTGTTCCACATGCTCTAATTAACTTCTCTATATAGCAGATCAAATAATTTTAATGCCACAAGTTGGCATATTTAGTTAATTATTTCAGGAAAAGATACATATTTGTAATGCACTATTTTCCCTGAAACTAATAAAAAAAAGAACAACAGAAATAAAAAAAGATAAAAACCACATGAAAGCAGCAGAAATGCAAAAGACATGACAGCAAACAATTATCAGTAATATAGAAGACAGCATGAGCAAAATTAATTTAAATGGAAAGTGATAGCTATAAAAGTTATATAGAAACATATAATTGTATTTTTAGAAAAAACCTGAAAATTAGAATTGAATTATATTCTCCACCACAATAGAAGCAGAAAACTTTTAAAAATAAATAATACCTGAATCTGCAAATTGAATGGTACAGGATAAAATAGGAACAATTGATACAAGGCAGTTAATACTAAGTCATGCCCTTAAAGGAACTGAACTTTAAGACAAAGAAATATTTTTCTTGGTGATTCAGACATTAAAAAAGGTATAAACAAGGAGAATCAATAAACTTGGCCTCAGGCTTCTCCACAGGAATATTAAATGATGGTAGAGAGTGAAACTACTAATAGAAAGTCCTCGGGAAAAGCATGTATGAGTCAAAATGTTTTATGTAAAGGCAACAGAGAGAAGTTTTCAAGTGTATTAAAACTCAGAAATATTAATAGCCATAATCCTTGATGGTAATGGAGATGGAAGAAGATTTCTTGTTGTTGCAATATAACCAACCAAAAGGCGAATATAGAAACTATGGCAAAAAAACTAGAGATGACCATCAGGTTCATTTCAATACAGAACTAACGAAGGTGAATTAACTGGTTAGAGTGGTTCCTAGGAGGATGCTAATGTTATAAAATGCTCTAAACTTGGACATGTATCACACATGTGAATATTTCATGAAATATGTAGGTAGAAAGTAAAAGGAGGTTAAGGACTTGTTAAGACTTGTTTCATTGTCTCACATATTATTTTTTTTCTGTAGAATGTTTCATATGTGGATGAGAAAAATAAATACTGTGCTGTTGTTGGATAGAATGTTCTATATATGTGTGTTAGGTCCCTATGTTAACATGTAGTTTGAGTCAAATGTTTACTTACTTTTTTTCTGCCTGGATGATGTATTTCAATAATCTGCCTGCATTATTGAAAGTGAGATATTAAAGTCCCCTGCTTTTATTGTACAGCTGCCTATTTCTTTCTTCAGACCTGCTCATATTTATATAAATATATATAGGATATATATATATATTTACATAAATATATAAATATATATATTTACACATATATATATTCTCCTATGTTGGGTGCATAAATATTTTCAAAGTTATGTCCTGCTGATGAATTTGAGCCTTTATCATTATAAAATGACCTCTTTGTCTTTTGATACACTATTCAGCTTAAAGTGTATGTTGTCTAATTAGATATACTACCCCTGCTTTCTTTTGGTTTCTGAGATGAGTGTATCTCAGTATTTCCTACTCATTTTGAGGTGGTAATTACGTGGATATTAGCATCACTCAGCTAGTTTCTGGATCTCTTTCAGGAGAAGTTGCTCCAAGTGTTGCTACAGATTTGGTCTATCTATGGAAGTAGGCAAGCTTAGGACCTTCTTATATTGCCACCTTGGTAGACTCCTTCTAGACACTTAAAAATTAATTACTATTCTATATTAAATCAAAGAATTACTTATGCTTTTTTTATTGTTGCCATTGTTGATATCCTCAGTGTTGTTTTGGGAATCTTTTCATATTTATATTTAATTTTACTATACTTTATTTATTTATTTATTTATTCATTTATAATTCTCACCCAAGGACATGCTTATTGATTTGAGAGAGAGAAAGAGAAACATCAATGTAAAAGGTTAACATCCATCAGTTGCATGCCACATAGGCCCCAGATGGAGATTTATTATGGAGCCTCAAGAGCAGTCACTTTTATAAATGTTTCATGTTTGCATAAAATAGTCTATTTCTATTGTTAGATTAAAACTATCTCAGCATTTGTGAACACTAAACAAAAATATTTCAAAGTTGTAACAAAAAACAAGCTTTAACAGTGTCATTTTCCTATTGGTGGGCATTTACAGTTTTCTAGTTTCAGCCCCTATAAGCAACACCACCTTAGATACTTACATGCCATTACCTGTATTCAAAGAGCGACAATGACATAGAAGCCAGCCCAATCAGTTGAGACACTGAACTCAGAAACAGATGCCACCCAAATACTGCAAGTTTGTTTGTACAGACAGTTACTGGCTAAATGAAACCCAGCATATGGTTATATATACGTATATTTCTATACCCACCTATATCTAGCTAGTTAGTCACATGCCTCCTTAGAGATCTATATATCATTTGTTGTTATATTTTTCTCTTCTTGACAATTTTCAGTTTTCTTCTGTGGTATTTACATTGCTGCTATTGTTGTAAATGAGAAACAAGTCTCTCAGAACTATTGCATAACCTCAAATATCCATCTTTCATTTTCACCAGTGAATGAGATCTTGGCTAGTATAGGATTCAGTAGACAGCAGCCCTTTACACTTTTACTACTTTATATCTTATTATTTCATTTTTTTTTGTTATTTCTAGTCTTCCGGTTTTAGAGATGAAAAGCCTGATGATGGTCTGTTTTTATTTTTTTTCCTTTGAGGATATTTTATTAATTCTGCTGGAATTTTTTAAAATTTTTAATTCTTCTAAAATTTGTTCTCAGTGTCAGAAAATTTACCAGGATTCACATAGGTGTTTTTTTTTTTTTTTAATCAATATAGTCTGGTGCTAAATCACAGCTGTCTATTTCAAGGTAATTTTACCTCATTTGTTTCAGTAATGCTGCCCTTCTATAATTTCTACCCCCCACCCCAGAACAAATATTTTCATCTATTTTCTATTCTCACTATGATTTTCATCTCATTTTTTATTCTTTGCTCTCTGCTTTGAGATAGTTTGATAACTTGATCTTCCAGGCCTTTAATAAATACTAACCAACCTTATTTCAAGTCTTCTAATAAATTACTCTGCTGGGTTGCACTGTTATTGGCCACTATTTATTCTTCATTCTTCAAAAGAGGATGATACATTTCTGTCCCATAGAATTCAGTTTTGACCATGTGACATGTTTGCCTGATAAATATGAGTTCATGTAACCAATGCTTTGTTTGAGTCTAGACCATAAAAGGAATGGGCTCCCTCTACCAGCACTCTTACTGTCCCTGCTGCTATGAGAAGTGCTTTCTCCAGATCAGCACTTCTCCTTCTGCCTGACATACAAGACGAAGAGACAGGTGGAGCACAGCTGCAGCACCCTGCAGAGGTCTTCCTGCAATTTGAACCAGAAATAAATTTTCATGACTCATAAGTCAAAGAGATTCCTGAGTTTTGTAAACATATGCTTGATCACTAAATTTTTGTCTTCTAAATGTATGTGGTTGTAGGTAATAAGTAAATACTTTGCCACTGCCTGCCTTGGCCCCTTTACCACTGGAAATAGAACCAGTAATGCCTTTAAATCTAAACAAAGCAGAGAATCAATTCCATGGAAATTCAGAAATAATTTGGAGAAACTCTCAGTTTTAGATTTAGTTCTACTGGAACCATTTTCAGTACAAAATTTGGTATTAAGTTTTGTTCAGAAAAGTTGAAACATTAAAAGTGACATTTAACAAAAAATGTATTATAGAGATTTGACTTTATGAAATTGTGAGAGTTGGTCGCAGAGTCTGTCTGTCTGTCTGTCTAAAGCTGTTGCTCCTGGGTCTGGACCCATGGCCTACCATCAGAAGGGCAGGCAACCTTGAAGGAAAGACAGATGAGAAGTGGAAGGTGGAGATTATATAAGAGTAGGTTGAGAACCTTGAGGATAGGCTGGAATGCGCAAGGACGGGCTGGAGCACATATTGGTCTTTAACAGCTTCTAAGAATGTACCTTTGATGACAGTTGGAAAGTTGGGAGAAGAGAGTATCTTTCATAGTAAGTAAACCTGCAGGGGGTGCAGGAATCTGAAAGGCTGGGGAAGGAGTCCGACAGGATCTGGAAATGCTGCAGCCTTGGCTGTTGAAATGTCCAACACAAAGAGTCGAGGGGTAAGTGACATAGCGCCCTGGAGAGAACACACCTGTTTTTCACATCTGTCTCCTGAATCTCACACAAAATATCCCTTGTCTGTGGTCCACACTAATCTAGATTTATGCAGGGAAGAGAATTCTAGAAATGTAGTTTCAGCTCAGCTAAAAGCAGAAAGCGATAAGAGATATGAAAACTACTCAATTGATATTTGGTAAATGAATGAATGCTTACACAAATGAACAACTAAATTAACTATGTTTAGTATTTAAATGCACTGAATTTCAGATGTCTAAATTATTAGGGCTCTTTTTGTTCCTTAGGGAATTTAACATTTCTTTTGTTAGAAAAATATATTTATTACCATTCTATTGTGTGTTTTTTTTGCATCAAGTCTCTCACCTTATACTTTCTGTACAACATCACCTCCACCCATTCAATAGAACTTATATTTGCATCACCCTCAACTCATTTATCTATGTCAAGGAAGCAGCACTGCCCTAGATTAACCAAGCATCACATTCTTGATGTTTTGATTATTCTAAATGTCTATCTCAACATGCAAGAGTAATCAAATAGCATTTATAAAAAAGGTTCAGGAGAGATAAAAGATAATAAAAGCTGCATCTTGTTTAATGGAGCATGTGATGTTAACTTCTTTAGATAATGAAAAAGAGGAGGCGAGGCGAGATAAGGAAAATAAAGATTAGCTGCTTTCCATCACCCCAAACCTCATCCTAATACATTTATAATAAGCCACCACCTATCAGGGTAAAGATAAATATTCAGAAATTAAAAGATGACTGATAGCCCTTTATTATTATTAAATTATTTTCCAGCATTAGCTAATTTGGATATAGAAGGTTATTTTATTAAGAGTGATTACAAATGTGATTCACACTGAATTGTTCAGTGCAAGGCTATAGCAGCACCCTTGTGTCAGGAATTCTTTTATACCAGTGGTTCTCAAAGCAGTAAGGGAAAGCATCACTGGGAGGGCTTGTGAAAGCACAGATTGCTGGGCCCCAGTCCCAGACTTCTGTGGGTCTGGGGTGAGACCAACACTTCACATTTCTAAAAAGTTCCCAGATAATACTGATATCACTTGTCTGAGGGCTGCACTTTAAGAAAAAATGGTAGAATAAAGCCACCTAAAGAGGGTGGAGAATCCGTATCTTATTTGTCAGGATCACTTAAAGGCATGTCTTGCAGGCACCTACAATTAACTCCACAATTAAAGAGCTTATTATCACAAATGGCTAAACACTAAGCTATGTGTCAAACCTTAAGCTAAAGCATCTACTGTATGTCTTGTTATCTAGCCAATACAGGGAGTCAAACCAGGCATTTAAAATGCTGGTTAAGTAGACACAGTTACTATATCTAATCAACATAGTAGTGGAGCTTGCCAAAAACCTATAAAACTAATGGATTTGCAAGAAAATTACATCATCTTTAAATCAATGCTGGTAACACAGGTGGCATTTATAAAAAGTATGGAAATCGACATGAACACCGTTCATCTACACAGCCTGCCAATGAGTACTCCAGCTTTGTTAAGGAAATATATTCTCCCTTCCAAGAATTATATTTAAATACCTAACTTAAATCATGTTACAATAGTGCAATAGAAAGGACCAGTGGCTGTTCCAAAATATGTCAATTGTTAGGTTGAGAATATTTGGGTGTAGGTATAATAGGCCTGTCCATATGCAGGAATAGGCAAATGGTCTTTAAAATTCATGATTTCTTTTCCTATTTAAAAAATAAATAAAAGCATTATCTATCTCACTCAAACACCCCTTGCTCCATCACCAAAGAGGCCCACAGAAATTATGCAGTGTGCAGTGTAATGAAAAAGCAGCCGAGGACTCTGACCTGTGACTGCGTGCATAACCTCTGCTCTGGGGACCTGCATTACTTAGCAGATGGAATTAAAATTCTGATAAGTGATATAAAAGGTTTGTAAGGGAGGAAATTGGTGTGTGGTCACATTGTCTGTCCTAATCCCCTTCACTTTGCACTACCCAGCTTGTTGTTAGAAGCAATCCATGAGGAATCATTTTCACCTTGAAAACTGCAGATGTTCATGTGAAGCTTAGAAATAAAGCTCTCCGGAAAAATGCCTTTCTGGATAATCCTACAGAAATAGGCAGTACATGTTGAAAGCACACATACACACACACACACACGCACATGCTTGCACACCACCATCATAAAACAGCTAGCATATTTCCTAGGAAGAGATTGTGTGCTACAAATTTAATCAGCTACAAAACTATTCAAGCATAGAAATAGCTTTTATTCCACCGACTGAACTGCATAAATGTTCCACCAACACTGCTAGACATTGACATAAACTATTTGTATCACTTAGGTTTAGAAATACCTGTACTGTCCACTAGGATCATTTTTTAATTTTTTTATTATTTTAAAGAAAAAATAACAATTAGAAAGAGAAGCTCAGAAGCATGAGCTACACAATGGAAAGACCTCATGGGCAGTGGTCTGTCGGCTTATAAGTTTTAGTATCTTACATAGCTTGTTTTATACCTGAGGACTAGAAACATGAAGAGTGTACGTGAACAATACCCATAATAAAGATACTTAGGTATATGAGAATTCTCCAATGAACTGTTTTAGAAAGGAAATTCTAACAAATTTTATCCATAAATATATTTAGCTACATTTTTTAAAGTATCATCTTAGCTCAGGCTGCCATAACAAAATGCAGTAGATCTTTGAATAACACTTTTTCTTAAACGATGTTTTCTTATAATGTTGATGAGATGCCATAGGAACTTAACTCTTGTTTACCACAATTAGCTTGTGGTAAAATTTATTTTTGTTATATAGCATTGTGCTTAAAGTCACAGAACCTATTGTGACATAGGTGATGACTTAGTTTATGATAGATTCAATGTTAAAAATCTAAATAAACAACAGAAATAATGAACAGAAATTTATTTTCTCAGTCTTGGAGGCTAACGTCCCAGACAAGAGTCCAGCAGGGTCAGTTTCTGGTGAAGCTTCTCCTCCTGGCTTGCAGATGGCTGCCTTCTGATATGCCCTCACGTGGTGTTTCCTGAGTGCACACACACAAAGAGATAGACTGAGCTCTCTGGTGTCTCTTCTTAAAAGGACATTAATCCTATCAGATCAAAGCCCCACAGTTATAATCTCATTTCACTTTACTTACTTTCCTATTCCAAATGGAACCATGTGGGGGCTTAGGGCTTTAACGTATGAACTTTGGTGAATACATACATTCAGTCCTTAATAAGCATATGCCCATTAGGAACTAATTTACTCAGCATTCTCCTAATGTAATTACTCAAATCAAGAAAAAAACTATGGATTTCAAATACATCATATTTTCAGCATTGTCTTTGTTTACCATGCTTCTGAGGTTGTCAGTTGAAACTGAATGAAGAACTATGGCTTTTGAGGAAGAGTTGCTTCCATATTTTGACTGAATTAATTAGTCCTCAAAAGGGCCCAGGGAAGGACATTTACATTATCTCATTGTCATAGAGAAGGAAACAGTCACATTCCTTTCAGTCATGCTACCTCTTAAACTGCAAACAAACAGAAAAAAAATCTTTCACAGGCTGCTCTATGGGCATCATTCAAGCTACAGAAACTACTTTTTTCTAAATTATGTACATATATTATTTGACAGAAATATAAAATACATTTGTTGACTTACTTTCTAGTCCAACTTTCTTCTAATCACATTATCTATGAAGGTTGATGTAGTCATTATAAAAAAAAAACAATTGAATGATTGACATTATTTTCTTATTTCAAACACAAAGCAAACACCCTGCAAAATACCCATTTCCCCTCTCTGACAGTAAGATCACCTCTTGGTCACTCATTCTTTAAGTTTGATTTTTCCCATTTACTCCAATGATTCACTTCTCCAAACTCACATTTACTCAATTTCCACATGTACAAAACCATAAGTATTGCAATGGTCAATAATATTCAATTTTTCTAAACTGAGCTTGGTCTAACTTGGCCCCACTGTGGTCTGAGAGGGAAAAGACAGACCGAAGTTTTTACCTCAGGACCACTGCCTAAACCCAGCAGGTTGTGCATTGCAATCGTGGGGCATATTGTCCTGGTGTGTTGATGATGTATACGGTGCCCTCTTGAGCAGTACTCAGTCAATATTGTAGCCTTATGAGGTGAACATGTAAAAACACATGTGAGAGAAGATGGAATAAAACACTTTATTGGAAGCATATCATGAACCTATATTTGCTAAATTAATATATCCTCTGGTTTTCATTTTTGATAGAGTTTTATATTTAATATTACCATGAATATTTAAACAAACCCAATACAACTTTCACAATTTTCCATCGTATGGATACTATCTCAGCATGTGTATATGTACATATTCTCTGTTGCAATTAAATTGAGTAAAGTAGTTTGAGGTACAGATGGAGAACTTTGAACAGGGGACATAAAGCATATATAACATCAAGTGTATGACCAAGCGAACATCTTTATGGTTGTGAGTGTGTCAACACAAAGCAGAGCAAAGACAAAAAGACAGAGTGATAATAGTTTTCATCAGCTATAATCACACAATTCATGTAAAGGCACAGATGGAAAACATTCCAATTGCAAAATGTTAACAGGCGGTATCGAGCGGATAAAGAACAATTAGTTTGAGCACTGAGCTATTTATGATTTAAGTTGCCTTGAATCTGGAGTTTTCTGTACCACCATGTGGCTGTGGTTATTTCTTGAATGAATTTTGGCCTGAAGTATCCTAATAGCAGGCTTTCAATTTGCTGGGGGGAAAAATGTCCCTTTCTGGTAAAATAATAATAATAATAATAATAATGTGCTAAAATAGTAATGTTAATAATATCAGTACAAGTAATATTAGACCTTTTGTTATCCTTTTATTCTTCCTAATATTCTTTTTCTAAACTTCTTTTTGTACAATGGTTGTGAATCTATTATCTTGGCCAAATGTGACAATCGATGGGCCAGGATGATGTGCAAAACAAAAAGTTTCATTTTTGATACACTAGTTTTTAAACTTCTTGAGGGCAGGGACCTGCCAATTTATTTGTATTCCTAGTATATATCAAACTGTAGAAAATAAATGCTTTTTAAAAAAGATACTGTTTTTAACATTATTCTTTTTTGAAAGGTTTTATTTATTTATTTTTAGAGAGAATGGAAGGGAGGGAGAAAGAGAGGGAGAGAAACATTGATATGTGGTTGCCTCTAGCATGCCCCCTACTGGGGATCTGGTCTGCAACCCAGGCACGTGCCCTGACTGGGAATTGAACTGTTGACCCTTTGGTTCTCAGGCTGACACTCAATCCACTGAGCCACATCAGCCAGGGCAAGAAATGCTTTTTTGAATGAATGAATGAATGAATGAATGGATAACATTTATATGATTGGACAATATTCAAATAAACAAAACATTTTTAATATAGTTTTCATCATTTGTTCTACATTTAATTTTTATTCTGTGATTTAGAATAAAGTAGGATGTTATTTCTTGTTCTAAATCAATAAATAGTATAAATAATGATAAATAACAACAATCACACTTGGATTATTTTAGCTTTTGGCTATTTGGATTCTTTGATGGGTCCTGAAAAGTTTGTTACGTTTTGATTTTTTTAAAAAAAGCAATTGAGAGCTTTTAAATTTACCTCTTTCTTTGAAAATGGCTTAAAATGCTTTTCTTTGTTCTTTAACATGGTCTGGGTTTGAGGAATAGCAGTAGTTAGTAAAGATAGAGCACACTAGGCGACTTTTTCCACAAAAGCTGTTGAACTCATGCCACTCATGATTGCTTTTGGGTTCTCACATAAACTCTTCTCTCACCAAAAGAGTTATCAATCTCACATCCAGCATGAGAATCTACCAAACCCAGATTAGTATATATTTAGTCAATTGAAACTATGTTTATAGAACAGCAAGAAGTGTAGGTTAAAAAGGAAGCTAGCCTACAGGGCAGGTCTCTCAAACTGCAGCACCCCTGTTTCTGTAGGACTCCCCACCATTTGCTACCTGACTAAGTCAACAGTAGCTGCACATATTTGGTGGGTCCTTTCACTCCTGAGACCTTTACTCAAGAAGGGCAGAGGGATTCCTTTAAGGTGGACTTTATAATAAACAATTAATCTGGGGGAAAGAAAACTACTTTGTGGAATTTACAATGTATTTATTCATTCCATATATATTTATGAAGAGATGCCTACATGCCAAGAAATGTGCAAGAAAACATTACACCAATAACTACTGTGCCCATACATGAAGTGGAAGGTAAGTAATGTGCAGGTATAACCGGAACTTATTAAGTGGGGTTGCCTCCTCTCCATCTAAGAAATTTATAACTTAATCTAGAAGCAATAGGACAGGGGTTCTGATTCAAGTCTTCATTCAGATATTCCTTCATCATTATAATTCTGTGGCTCTGGCCTCTTTTGTTGTCTGTGAAAGACTGGCTGTGTTATGATGTGAAATTTGATGTACCTCTATTAATCACAATTCTTCCCTTAGATCATTTTGATGTCTTCTGATTCCTGATTGCTATTGCTTAAATCTAAGCAATATTTGTAACCATTAAAATGTACAAAATGCTTTCCGTGTCTTAAAAATGTTGGCAAATGTATTCTAACTTCCAGTCTGTAATGTGATAGGTAAAGATTTATTCACCTCTTCAAATTAAAATGAAATAAAATAACTTCTGAGATGAAAGCTCAAGGTCATTTACCTCCATGTCCTTTGATCCTTTGGAAATCTCCCTTTATTCTTCATCTCTCCCCAGCACTGTAGTCACCATCCACTGCAGCAGCATACATTGAGAGATCGGACCATTTTGACATGTGATGATTTTGCACCTGTATGCAAGGCAAATCCCATTTTCAGATGAACTTTCATTACTAATTAAGGCAAAAGTTTCTTCTTTCTAAGGATATAGGCTAAACCCAAGAATTTATAAGATTTTTTAAAATTGTTATTTTCCATGGTACTATTCATATTACTGCTAAAGTATTAACTATATCCTGCTATAACTTATTTCACACTTTTTTCCAAGACATTACAACCCTATTGAAAGCAGAGGAAATATCTTTGCATTTGCATTCCTATTGCCCAGTTCAGTGATGAAGACATTGTAGGTATCAGTGATAATTGCTTATAAAAGAAAAAAAGGAGTCAATAAAAAATTTACCCTTTGCAAAATGCAGTACAATAAATAAAGTCTGTCTTAGTGGGCTGTGTTGCTTAAATATATCATACCTTTTATACATAAGATACATTAGCAACTAAAAGAGAAAGGCTTATTTTTAATTAAAATAATGTTTTAATGAGAATAAAGAGAAAATCATAATTTGACACTAAATATCATTGTAGAGCTCAGACACAGTCAGATCAGACAATAAAATGTCATTCTATTTTTCGCTTGGCACTTAGGTAAATGTGAAGACTAGATAACTGAGTGCCCACTTCCCTCAGCTTCTTTTGACAAATTTGTCCAGATGACCCTGCCATGGAGGCACACTGAACAATCCAAGTTAACCAGTGGGCTAAAGCAAATGGCCATCTGCTTGGGCAAAAGCTGGCAAACATGGCCTACGCTTCTCTCCATCACTAACCAAACAAATCAAATGAAGCCCTTTTAAGAATATGTAATCTTTTCCACCACATTCCTCATTTTTTCAATGTGTTTATGGATACCTGATTTGGCATTTACAATCTACCTAAATATGATGATTTAGTAGTCTGAAACAAAAAGTCAATATTATATTGTTTGTAGCTTGAGATAAATGTTTTCTGGGAATAAAAAATTTTGTTTCATGTGGGAAGAGGATATTTTAGAATAATGTCAACTGAATTATGTTGGCTGTTATTCACTTTGTTTTCAACTGTGGGCATAAACAAATGAACAGATTTATTCCTTCTGTCACTATTACTTGATGCAAGTCATAATACTCTAGAAAGAACTTAACAATTGGAAAAGTGTGTTTTAGAATAGAAAAGCCATACCTTATTTTTATAGATTTTATAATAACTGGATGTTGGGGATTGTGTGATTTTGGAGGTATATGAATATATTAAAAACTCTTCATATAATGAACACTGACTAGAATATATTTCCACTCATAATTTGGTCAAACAAACACACAAAAAAATGTGAAACAAATCTTCATCCACTTTAGATATCTTTTGTGGAATTCTTTGGATAGATTCTCTAAATATATTTTAAATATCTTTTTACTGTCCAGATTCTGAAGGGAATATTTCAACACATAGATTTTAATAGTTTTGCCACTCATTCAAACCATTTTTCTTAATACTTTCTTTATACTCAATAGTCAAAGAGTTCTCCATTCTATGCACCTATTACAGACTATCAGAGAGATAAGAATAAGCTAGACTTGGAAAGAGGCATCACCTTCCAGTTGGGAGATTTATTGCCATTGATGCTTAAAACTATTAAAATAAAATTCTAAGGAATACATGGAAAAAACATGCGGAAGGGAATGCTAGGATGAAGTACAACCTAAGGTTGTGGAAAAATTGATATTTGACATGATGTCACGGCAGGTAAGAATTAGAACTCTGGACATGCATCATCTGTCTTTCAATCCCCACTCTGCTTCTCTTGGTGTGTAAGTTTTCTCATATGTGAAATAGAGATAATAGAGGACTAACTATGTAGTTGTTGAGAAATTAAATAATTAAATTAATGAAAAGCAATAGAAACAGTAAGTCCTTCATTAAGGTTTATTATTAGCTTAAAGAGTTATATAATAATTACAAATGAAAAAGAAAAATGCAATGTACTCTTTAATATTTTATAAACACATGTAATTGAACAAAAAGAAAAATACATGAAAACATATTCATGAGAATGAATGATCACAATCATAATAATGTACTTTAGATACTTAACCATCAATTCTCTTGAGTGTTGTTAAGTACTTACTACGCACCAAGCATTGTGAGGTATTAAAAGACACAGTTTTTATTTCCCACCAAGTCGCTTATGGAAAAGGGAGAGAGGAACACCAAGAACAATACTATGTGTAAATGCTGTGGTAGAGATGAGAGAGGATGGCACTTTATAAGCAATTTAGTATAAGTTCTAGACTGTAGGGTAGAGACTCAGGAAATTACAGAGATCAGTGTCATATTAAATGGTTTGGCTTTTGAACTTTGAAATGGAGAACATTTGAATAATGTTTTTCATCTCACTACCTACATTGAGGAAAAGGAATGGAGGAAAGCATATGTGAAGGCAGGGAAACCAGCTAGCTTGACATTTTAGTAATCAATAACCTGGGAGGGAGCTGATTGGTCTGAATTAAGGCAGTGAAATTGGGATAGCTAGCAAGCAGAAGATTGATAGGCATTTAGATTAAGTAATAAATATAAATTTTTGTCATCAATTAAAAAGGTAAGGAAGAGGGAGAAATAAAGAATGTATCCTTGGGTTACCTGATTTAGACAGTTGGATGGATGAATATGTCAATCAAGATGAAGAAAATGGAAGGATTAATAGAGTTAGGTAAGAAGGTATTGTCTCCAAATTTGCATCTGTTCAGACAGAGACTCCTGTGAAAGAAGTTTAATTGACAGCAGAACCCTTTTGTCCATTATACAGAAGAGAGGTCTGGATTAGAAATGCAGATTTGGGAGTTACCTTATAAAAAATGGTAATTGCAGCCTAGAAAGCCATATTTTCAGCCTAATAGAATAGTTGAAATAGGACTAAAAAACAAAGGCTAATGATGGAATCCTGAAGGATACCAAAATAAACACATAGAAATGGGAACCTGCTGAGAATTGTCAAGAACAGCTATAGGAAAATCAGGACAATGTGATGTCACTGATACTAAAAGAGGAAGGGATACAAGGAAGAGGAGATGTTGTCCAGAAAAACCCAGCAGAAAAGCTTCATAGGCTGAAGAACTAAACATGTTCTCTGATGATGGCATCTGGTACGCCACTGACGATTTTGGTAAAAAGTGTCAAGGTGGGTGGCAGAGGTATGTGTTCTATAGCAAGGTACAGCTGTGTGAAAGTCTGAGAGTCCAGGTTGCCCTTTATAGAAGTCTGGCTGAGTAACAGCTACAGCAAGAGGTGTGATGTGACCAAGTGAGTTCTGTTTCTGCCTTTCTTCTGGATGTTAGATTTAAGAGATCTGACAGCGTTTGTTCAATGAAAGAAAAAGCCTATGTGGGAAGAGCAGACAAATTTTGGAGCAAATTACAATAGAATCCAAATAGTAGAACTATACATATATAGGAAAGGAGATGATGGAGATGATGATGGTTTGGAGATGGGTTGCAGTTTAAGGTGTTCTTGATTGGATCTATATGGAAAATGAATGGGATACTTATCTATGGAGAATGATGATGAAGGAATGAAGTAGAGGATTTGAAAGGAGGGTTAACTGACATAGTTTGATGCAAAGCTGAGGACAAGGAACCAACCAGGAAAGGACTTCTGGTTGGCATCACAAGCCCAGATGGGATGGTGTGATAATGGTGGTGGCAACCCTCATCTAGACTAGAATTCATACCACACTTGTAGGCTTGGGGGTCTAATGAAGAAGATACAAACAAAACAACACTATTGGCAAGCTATTTGAGGCCAAGGGTGATTTATAAAGATTCTATAAATGGAACAGTTTTGAGGGACAGAACACACACAATGTAGCAAAGTAAACATGCTGGGGTAAGTCGCTGAGATATTGGGCCTTGGTCTTGTGGAGAAAACCTCATGGTCCCACGATAGACACCCATGAGTGTCTTTCACAAAAGAGCTATGGCTGAGCACTTTCAGGCTACACCTTCTTAAGCCATATGGCACACATGCATTTCTTGGGAAATATCAATTGTTTCTGACTCAAAGGGATTTCTTCGCTTTTGAAGGCAGGTCTTAACCACCATATCTTCACCCTACCCAGTGAGCTGTTCACCGGCATCCTATTTACTTTTTAATGACATCGAATCCAATAATATCTTTAAACTGAGGATGAAGCCTTGTAAAAATATAATAATCACTTGTAGATTTGTCTTATTCAGAGAATGAGACAAGTGTCTGGCTCTCAGTCAGAGAAGTCTCAATATTCAGATATACCAGTTTGTATGATTGGCTTTCGTTATAAAATTATTATTTCAGATTCACATTTTTGTCAAGTTAGTAAAAACATATTTATATTTTTTTGGCATTTACCATTTTTTGTTTTTCAACAAAAAGCAGCATCGCCAAAGGAGGCAAGAAGAGAGAGCACTGAAGGAATAGAAGACCCTAAATTAATGTCCCAGTTCTACCAATTATTAATGTGTATCAGCTAACCAGCCACAGAACCCATCAAGCCTCAGATTTCTTCCTTATATAAAAAAAAGGTTTGACTAGACATTATAATTTCCAGTTCTAAAATTCTCCATAAGATAGAAATTTTACTTTGTCATGGTCAATTTGAAGTGTAGCATTAAGAGTCAAACAACCACAAACACCTGCAATCGAGTAGGTGGCAGGCTGTGCCCATGTATTCCAGAAGCCTAACACTGACACCAGAGTTTTACACTGCAGCAGCGTAATCGTTTCTACCAGCATGTTCCATTAAAGCTTGACTTACTGCCAGGGAATTCACCTGCTGACACAGTGAAACTCCTAACTGGAAGCATTAACATTGCAATGTCAGAGGGGGGAAAAAAGATTGTTCATAAATTCCACGAACATGCACTACTTATTTGGGGTCCTGGTTGCAAACTCATTATTTATGCTGTGTACAGTAGGCCATCAACATATCCCACTGGGAAATTAGTTTGCAATTTAGAATCGTTTCAAAGTACAAGTGATTCTCAAGTCATTTTCTGAGGTTAAATGAGAACTCTTATTGCTTTCCGTGGGCTCGGAGGGAATTTTACTCCACGTGTTCCCTCCTTCCCCCAGCTTCTGCTGTACTGTCTTGATTTTTCTTTCTTAAATGTACTTTGGTGCTAAATCTCTTTTTTTCAATTTTTGAAAGCCAGCAAATGGAGTGATATTTGTTGCATTTTCTTGCTTGCTGGGACTGCTTAAGTACCTCACTTCTGATGGCTGCTTTTATTCTTTGAAGACTCTTGAGAGGTTTCCAAATAGGAAACGTCTACAAATGGGATTGCTTAGCTAACACAGGAGTGATTTTGGAAGATTGGATGGCATCCATGTTAGGAAGCAATGGACCAGAGTCATCATTCCCCCTCTCATTTCTGCTTTCTGGCTCAGGTTCAAGGCCACTGGACAGGAATTGAGGCAGATAACTGAGAGCAGAAGTAAGTCTAACTCCAGATAATTGGAAGTTATCAAATTGAAAGTTCAACCTTGCTGATGAGCCCTTGAGCATAGAGCACATTATTATGATAAAAAGGGTTCCACTGGCCCTTTCTACTTTCACACACCCTTTTGGTTGTTTGATTCTTTCCTTTAGAATCTCCTTAAGCATATTTTTAAATTTTATTTTACTGATAGAATGTGGGTATACCTCCCCCTTACCCCAATCTTACCCCAACTTAAAAGAATCAGCCTCAAGCCATCTGGTAGATACTTTATAACCTGATATTATCCTTGAGGAATAAATACTATTATTTTAAGTGTATCATGTTACTTTATCACTCCCAAAAAGTAGAAAATAATCTATAATATGAAGATCTTATAGGAATTTTTTTCTTTTCCTTTTTCTTCAGCAAGTGTGGAAAATTCCAAGGCTTGATATTATTAGATAAACAAAGACCTATAACAAAAAATAAAGCAAAATTGTTAAGCAACAGCAAGCAACTGTCCTCTCCCCTCAAACAAGAAGCACCTGGGTGTGCCTGAAGCCAGGATTTCAATATGTCTTGAATGTATTAGGAAAGGGTTTCCATAGCCATAGACCAGAAAGTATACAAACCAAGGAGATTAAATTAAGTGTTTAGTTTCAAAATACCTGAAATCACTAACTTAAACATAGAAACTGCACACAAAGAGTGCAAAGAAACAATGAAAGCCAGAGATCAACAAAGTAAATATCACCTAGAAATACTAACAGTCTTAAAGGTCAGAAATCCTTAGTTAAACAAAATGTCCCATCCATTAAAAACAATCAATTGCAAGATAACCTGAGACTACCACTCTATGAATTCCCTTTAAAAGAGAAGTTATTCAGCTAAAAACTACTAGGTATGTGCTCTAGAGGTAACTAAATACAGCAGGTAACCGACAGAGTAAAACCTGAAGGAAAAGAAACTGAAAAATAGATGCATTTAGAACTGCTTAATACTGAACTTGTAAGGCGTAGAGGAAAGCCGTGTGTTTTCCATCCCTGTGTGTCAGTGAGCCCAAGCTCTTTGCAACTTCGTGGAAGAAAAGCAAAAACTATTAACTAGATTCAATGCTCTGAGTTGGTCTTTTCAGTTGAAACTGGCTTAAAATATTTTCCTTGATCACTGATAATTTGTCTCTTTCCACAGCTATTTGAATGTGAAAATGCTTCAGAAATAATTCTCCTTTTCTTCAAACTGAAAATAAGCAGGTTTTGGTTTGGTTTGCTAGTGGGTTTTTTTTTCATATTTAAATGTTACATACACATTATAATTTTTAACACCTATATTCAACCAATTTTGGCTTTGGTTGGTAAAATAATAGGTTAGACAGCTGTGATATCAGGCATATAGATAGGAACTTAACATCTTTAAACTTTAAGAACACTCAAGTGGAAAACATTATGGAATTTCCTCAAGAAACAAAAATGGAATTGCCTTTTGACCCAGCAATTCCACTGCTGGGTTTATACCCTAAGAACCCTGAAACACCAATTCAAAAGAACCTATGCACTCCAATGTTCATAGCAGCACAATTTACAATAGGCAAGTGCTGGAAGCAGCCTAGGTGCCCATTGGTAAATGAATGGGTCAAAAATCTATGGTACATTTACACAATGGAATTCTATGCAGCAGAAAGAAAGAAGGAGCTCCTACCCTTCGAGACAGCATGGATGAAACTGGAGAGCGTTATGCTAAGTGAAGTAAGCCAGACAGTGAAAGACAAATACCATATGATCTCACCTATAAGTGGAACCTAATCAACAAAACAAACTGGCAAGCAAAATATAACCAGAGACATTGAAATTAAGAACAATCTGACAGTAACCAGAGGTGATGCTGTGTTTATGGATGCACTTTTACAAAATGCAAACATATTGTTGAAATCAGTAAAAACCCAGTGACTGAAAGGCAACAAGGAAGTTCCGGGTTAGAACTCTTCTCATTTCAGTGCATTGAGTGCAGAGCTGAAGATGCTGGTGAAAGGCAGGATCCTCTTTACTTCAATGGCTGCCAAAATCTAATGCTAAATACAGTCATCCCTCCATATCTACTGGAGATTTGTTCTAGAACCCTGTGGATAAGGTAATTTGTGGATGCTCAAGCCCCTCATATAAAATGGCATAGAAAAGTGCATAAAGTTGGCCCATCACCTCACCTCTGGGGATTCCCAACCATGTGTCACAAATAGTCTTTTCAATCTACGGTTGGTTGAATACCCAAATGTGAAACATAGTGACACTGGAGCTGACCAGATACTTATTGAAGTAAAGGAACCCACATGGCTCAAGCCCGTGCTGTTCAATGGTCAACTGTGTATGCCAGAGGCTGACCTTTTTATATTCATTAGCATTACTATTACACCATTCTTTATCCACACAAACATTTCGTTCTCAATCATGAATGTGTCACTTTTGGGGATTATTTATTTTCACATTAGATATAATCACATATTCTAAAAGTTTGCTTAGTTGTCCTGTAATTCTTCACCACTAGGACAGAAGGAGAAAAGGACAGATCCTGCGCGTGAGCACAGATTTCCATCAGTTGTGCATTCTTTCTCCCATCAGCCCTGTGGTCAGGCCTCTAGAGCACAACTGTTGTGTATACAAGCTGTCTAATTATGAAATTCTTAATAATCAAAGTTAATTATTTTTTGAAAGGCAACAAAAATCAGGCTCAAATCCTGCTGTTCTGGACATATAAACACATGGCTTTGGGTCTGGAAGGAACAATGAGGTGTAACATCTTTAGTGGCAAATTGTTGAAGTGAGGAGTGGAAGGAACACAGAGCGCCCCTTTCCTCCCACAGTGTTCACAAGTTTGCCCACGTCAGCAATCAGTCGTAAGACAGTCAAAACAGAACCCTGGCATTGACCTCATTCTCTGCAAAGCTTGCTGCTCTGCCAAGCAGAGATCAACATTTTTGTGAATTTTTTAATGTTTTATTTCTAGGGGCAGAAAGCAAAGAGAAGATGTGCAATGTGGTGCCACATTGATCAGTTTGTCTATCTTTCTTTCTTTTTTTTTTAAGTTTCTTAGAAACATAGAGGCCCTCCCTATACAGATTTTTAAAGATCTTCTGACTGAGTTCCTTTGGAAAATGAAAACAAATTCTGTGTGGCACATGGCCAAATTTGGCTTAACGAAGTTGCTAATTTTGGACTCACTTCTCTCCATTAGGGCAGTGGAAGAATTATGCACACAAGGCTGAGGCTTTTCTTTGCTTAGAAAACATCTGCATTCAATTAGAAATAAGCCTGAGTTGTCGTGTTAATTCTGCAGAACCAAACAAAGTCATTTTTGTTTAAACTCTTTCAGTACTGTGAGGATGAGAGGTTACAGAAGAGGGAAAAAAGCAATAGAATGAAACTGCTGTGTGGCCCTGGAAGGAGCTGAGTAGGCAAATAAGTTATTTTTTCTTTAGAATATAGACCTGGAAATTTTTTCCAGAATTCTCTTTTCTACCATTTCTCTCTTGGGGACAAAAGGATGAAGAGAAAGCCTCCTCTTTTCTCTAAAAATGCAGTCTTTAAAACAATGGAACATTCTTCAGATCTCCCCAAAATGAATTTGACCAAAATAGTTGATGTGTTTGTCAAATGAGTAGTAAGATTTCATTTTTAGTTTTGTGGAAAACCAATAAGTCAAAACTATATTTATAATCCATTATGTGTATTTCAAGTCACTTTCACAGTTACTAAAAGTGATTGGTGTTTTACCTCAAATATATGAACATTATACTAAAACAATGATTTATTTTGAAACACACATCATGTAATGAACATCAGTATAGATATCCACCTCTTGTTAACACCAGTAGTTGGAATTTGAATTTATCTTTCTCTAAGAAGTATGTGGCTGACCTAGTTATAATTTCCACACAAGTACATTAGAACTACATATTGTAAGGTCAATAGTCCATATAAAGAAAAGTGAATTTCAGCTATTTCTTTGGACTGATGTATCCTTTCTTTTTCATCCCCTTTCTTAAGAATAGGTCTTACTGTATCTCAGACAAGGAAGGTAGATGAAAAACTTACTTTTCTTTAATTGAGTGTTGGAGAAATTTGATTCAACTCATAATTCACAGCACCACATAGCTACACTACAGATTTTTTCAGGCATGTAAAAATGTTTGTCTCCACTATTTAACCCTAATCAAAACATGAACTTTGGGGAATTGTTTGTGGACACTCACCTGTGGGCATGTTAATATTGATTATTTTATATATTTGACTCTATCTTTGAATAAAACCTTGAACCAAAATGTTTCGCACCATTTTTATTGGTTTTTACTAAATTGACTAGTAACTTAATACCAGTTGCCTGTATTGAAAAGCACTATAAGAAACAGTCCAATAAAAAGTGCCTCAATGCTTACTATAAGAATATTTACATTATATTATCTGATACCTGCTTGTGAGAAACCATGAGAGAAATTTATCAGATATGTTAGTTTTGGGTATTTTTTTCCTGAATTATGGCTTTCTATTTTGCTTTCTTTTTAAAGTCCTAAAGTCTTAAGATCACTGTGATTCTTACAAATGATACTCTTTTCCTTTTTGATGCTCCTTCCAAATTTGATGCCAAATTTGTAACCTACCTTTAGCAACTACATTATGTCTAGAAACATGTATTTATAGTTCTATATATCAAGGGGTTTATTAGAATGTAACCCTTATATTCCCTTTACTGTGTCTTGCTCAACTATTTTTTTATCTTTTTTTTATGTTCACTTTTGTAAGTTCTGACAATTCCTTTGTAAAATAAGTCAGAGTGTGTGTAAGCAAATAAGTAACATAAGTTAAGCCCTACTTTGAAGGGTAGGTCTATTTAACCTAAGGCTTCCTCATGAGTGCTTGCTATGTAATAATTCTTCTAAAGTATTTAGGTTTTGTATTATTTTCTAGCATACAAATTATTTTTATGTTCTAAATTTATAAAAAAATAATATGAAAAGGATGATTTTGATTATGTGTAAAGCACCTCAAGGAGAACATCTGAAATGATTGTATAATTGACAATGAGAACATAAAAGATTGTAAAGTATATTAAGGTTACTTGACCTTAAGAGAAAAAATGATTATAATAAAATTAAATAAAACATTCAAGATGTCAACCATTTGATATCTGTTTTATGTCTCTTTGGAATACAATGACTAAGTAAAAATAAGAAGAATTAAGTTTAAATATCTGAAATGAATATTGGGAAAATAATGCTATATGCCTAAATAATATTTTACTTGAGAAATGTATGTTGAAATTTACTCATTGCCTTCTGTGCTCTCTCTCCCTCTCTGAAAATAATCAAAGAACCCAACCTAATTGAAATAATGCCTTTGAAGATGTAAATGTTTTAAAGCCAAACTAAAATGATTGAGAATATATATCAACTTCAATTTAATTTTTCTCAAGTTAGCTTTCATAATTGAAAGGTTTTTGCTACCATTTCCACCATATTTAGAAGTATGAATAAAGCATAAAACGAAAGCACAAGAATGTTAAAGTATTAAAATGATTGCATTTGCCATCAGATATGAAAAGATAAGCCTGCCTCTTGACTATTGGTTCAACTTGATTTATTTTTTTATTTTCAAGAAGATGAAGATAGGGATATAATCCTTAGGCTGTGTAAAAAAAATGCTAAGATTAAACATAAAGCTCAGTGCTTTTGAGTCTGTCCCATTCTTTATATATTTTTAGAATTGAGATACCTATTCATATTATTTTAAAAAAGTAAACAAGGGCAGAGATGTAGCTAAATCTCAGGTCCATATTGCCAAGCTCCCTCTAATTAGGCCTATTTTCATCCAGTGGCACAAAATGGGAAAGCCCAAGCAGCAGCTGGCCAGAGCCTACATAGACAATGGGAAATGCCAGAGGACACAGTGCTCCCACTATTTTGTCACATAACAAAGGGCTATTCTATTTTGCACTAACAATTTCGTCTGTCTTCCTACTGCCTCTCAATATGTATCTTTAAAGATTTTATTTATTTCATTTTTAGAGAGGGGAAGTGGCGAAGAGAGAGAGGAAGCTAAACACCCCCTACTGGTGACTTGGCCTGCAAACACAGGCATGTGCCCTGATTGGGAATTGAACCAGGAACAATTTGTTTTCCAGGCTGGCACTCAGTCCACTGAGCCACACCAGCAAGCACTGTATCTCAATATTTTATTAAATATTTAAGTGAAAAGTTAAATCAGAATATCAGTCACTTAGCTCTTTCCAAAATTCAGAAGTGCTGGTTCTATGCTACCCTAACTCCATTTCTATGTTTTGTTTTTGTTTTTGTCTGTTTGGATAAAGATATAATTGGAGTACAAAAAAAAAGAAGAGTCACTATACAACTTAAAATAGGAAGTTATTTAAGGAGACAAGTATTTAAATTCTGATTTTTTTAGAGACTGAGAAACCCACGATAAACTATCATGTAAATAATTTATCCCACTTTATTTCAATCAACAATTTGGGAAATACCACATTGTAATTGTATGTGACCCTATACTTTCTAAAGAAATACTTATCTTTCATCATAGATGCACATTAAAATAAATGATTTTTCACTTAAGAAGAATGGTGAAAAGAGTAAGAACAGGGATGGGGGTGGGCTGAGAGCCGGGAGGACATCAAATCTTTCATGTTTTTCCTGTGTGGATTTTTTTGTCATGAGTTGTTTTAAATTTGTCATTATTTCCCACATGAGCACTACCTGGGTAAATTATGGCTTACATCGCTCTCCACATGAAATGAAAAGCAGATTGCATTGCAGACTTGAATTATCCTCCAATATTGCATGATATATGATCCATCTTGATGGAAAACTATTGTTATATATTTCAAAGTTATGATTTCCAAGGTATCAAACTCCTCATTATCTTCCCGCACTAGCCAGCTATAAATGCCAAAACACTCTAGCTTCTAGTATGTGCTTTTTGAAACTTATAGTCCTGTGTTCTGTGTATGTTTAACATTTTATGGTGCTGCATAATATAGAAATGTCATAGTACTTTATCAAAAGCTCCAGCTAGGCTATTGACAGTATAGGTTTCATTTAATTCCTAGATGCAGCAGACGGTCTTTGATATTTCCTGTATAATATAATAAACACTAAATGCAGTGCTTAAAATGAATATTTAAAAAATCAATCGGCCTTGAAATTTAATTTGATCTAATTGGTTTGCTATATTCTAACAAAATTGAATTACATAAAATTTTCACCAACCCTATATAATTTCATATTTTCTCCAACCATAAAAATAGACTTTTCACTTCCTTCAATATAATCTTCCAATTTACTTAGTTAATTTAACCCTCTCCTACACAGGTTGAAAAAACTGTGTATATATTAGAGACGAATCAAAACAGGCCTCAAAAAGGGAAGTATAGGTCACAGTGTTTTTCTAGGAATGAAAACTTCTGCGATGAGCCAGAAAAACTAAATAAAATGAGTTTATGTACTAAAACTATGGCCTTAAGGAATGCTCATTCTCCTAGCTTATAATGGTATGACTAGGCAAAACACTTTGAGAAACAAAATGCATGCCACTTCTGCAAAAATAGTTTTGTCCTAACCAGCATTACCAGTATTCTACATATTCATGTCAGGATATATGTTTCTAATCTATTTATTTTTATAAAGATTTTATTTATTTATTTCTAGAGATGGGGGAAGGAGGGAGGAAGAGAGGAAGATAAACAATGATTTGTGAGAGAAATATCTATTGGTTGCATCTCACAAGTTCACTGACTGGGGACCAAACCCACAACCGAGGCATGTGCCTTGACTGGGAATTGAACCAGGGCCTTTGGGTTTGCTGGATGATGCTCAACCAACTGAGCCACACCAGTCAGGGCTACTTTTCTAATATGCAATTAATGAAAATTCTTACTAAAGTATAAGGATCATTTCTTAATTGAAATTCTTGATAAAATAAAAGAATTGTGCATAAACTTATATATGAAAATTATTATATTTCTCTCCACTGATCTCATGTAACTGTTATTATATTTCTCTCCATTGATCTCATGTAACTGTTTTTGGGCTAAGTGGAAATGTCTCAGTTTTACCCATGTATCTGAATCATATTCAGATTAATCCTACTGTTGTGATTTATGATGCCCTTGGTTTCATATTTATTGCTAGCTCAGACTAATAAGTTCTCTCTGGACCAGTGCCACAACACGAGCTCAACACCTAGTTAATCATGCCATTGTTTTTCCATACATGTTGACCTCTGAACTTTTGATAATGATAATTGATTAAAAACACATCTTGGATGACGTCATTTCCAAAAAAGGAACAAATTCAAATTTAAAACAAAAGCTTGTTTTAACTTTGTACAAGACTCTTTTTTGAACATCTTAAATCATTTTATTAAATAGATTATATATATATATTTAGAATTAGTATTAATCACCATTAAACTCTCTTCTGAGTCTCCATTTATAAACCCACAGTGCTTCAAATTTCATGTGGGCAAGAAGTACATCATACCATACCATAAAGAGAGGTGGAAGTATATTAACAGTCTTATTTTTTATTTCATTTTAATTTTTTATTACCCCCACCTAAAGACATTTTTATTACTGCTAGAAGGAGAGGAGGAGAGGAGGAAGAGGGAGAAGAAAAAGAAAAGAGCAGGGGAGAGCAGAGAAAAGAGAGGAGAAGAGAAAGGAGAGAGGAGAGGAGGGAGAAACATCGATGTGACAGAGAAACATTGGTTGGTTGCCTCCTGCACACACCCCTGACCAGGGATCAAACCCACAACATTTCAGTTTACAGGATGTCACTCCAACTGACTTACACCAGCCAGGGCAACTGACAATTTTATTTTTGCTGAGATATCATTTTACACGACATAAATCCATTCTTTATTTTCTACACTTTATTATGAGTAACAACATTTTGTAAGTCTCAATGAAATGTTCAAGGCAACAGTGTCACAGCATAAGACATAGGATACACTACTGATTTTCCATTGCTGGGTCTATTTGCTATCAAATCTTTTTAATATAGATTTTTCTCTATAGAATACCTTATTTTTATTTTAAACTTTCTACTATTTATACTACTCCTATAGGACTATATCAGCAGATATTAAAAAGAGAATCATCTTTGGACTCATCTTTTTCAACTAATTGAGATTACGTGAAATGCTGTCAATGTGTAAAATAAGTTAAATGTAGTGTCAAAAGTCTGAAACTAAGAAACCAAAGATTTTGTATCTACTTCTGATTTTGTGCATTACAACCTTTTCTTCTTATATTTCCTATATATTTTGAGTAAATATAACCTCTGTGTATCAACAACCACATATTTATTACATTAGAAGATTTAGCTACTGACTGCCAGAACAATCAGGTCCATGAATATTGTGTGATTTGTTTAGTACAATTATATTGGTCACATGGCTCAAAATGAAAAGAACAAAATCATATTCTATTGCCTTAAGAGTCTTCAGGGGTGCCTTTAGCAAATGGTTTTTAAATCAAAAAAGGAATTCTTTTTGGAAAGGAGATCAAGTATGGGAAAGATAGGACATAAATTAGAAAGAGTAAATAGAGAAACAGATCTATCCAGGCAGTACTAAAAAAAATCCATTATTAAGGCAATGTTGGCATCACTATTTGCCTTCATTCTTTACTCTTTCTGCATTATGTTCATATTCCCACTCATCACTGTTTATCTTTGTAAGGGCTGAAGGCAGGAACTCTTAGCACTGGGCATGGCAGCAATCACAGGCAAATTTTGATTGCTAGTATCATTGGTTTCTTTCCACTATTTGACTTCACAGTGCCTGTGCCCCCAAAATTAAAATGACTGTAAGAAGTTAATGACTGAAACTATTCTATGTGAATGGCTCTATGTACTATCCACTGCCATTTCTATAGCAAACCTATTTCGTATTATAAAATCATTTAATTGATGCTCAAAAATATAGTCACATATGCCACCATCAAATCTCCATCCAATTTTCAATCCCTGTTAAGTTCTTGGTTGGCCCCTCGCACTCACTGATAGCCGGGCAAATGCATCTTGTGTCCTACCCTTCTTCTCCTCAGTCTCACCATCATTCTCCAAATCTTAACTTACCATTTGGGTCATCCAGTTGAGACCTTAGTTATTTCACCTCTGAGAAGTAATTCCTGGGGACTGAAGTCTGGATTTTCTAATTCTATGGATTAGTTGAGTTTTGGAGGCTTCATTATTTTCTAATCAGTAAAGAAAACAAGTTAGGCTAAATGATCGCTAACATCCAGTCAGTTTAAAATTGTACTGACAACCTTCCTCGTCAAAAGTTTTCTTTGTCCTTTTATCTCCATTTGGGAACATGCCCTATCACTCATATCCATCCCCACCAACACTAAAATCATAGCATCTTTTTCATTGTCTACAATCAATCCATCATTAATTTGGTTGCATTTAAATTCCAAATACAGAATGTATATATTTTGACCTCAGTGTAAATTCAATAATATCTTTTTGTTTTGTATGTGTGCATGTGATGTATGTGTGTTTTGGGAAGACACTGTGTGTGTGTGTGTGCTTTGTTTTTGTTTCTATATATATGTGTGTGTATTTGTTTATATAATTGTGACTTACTCTTGCATGCTATGTTCAAATGAGGGATAGTAATCCTCATTTTGTGTCTCTCTGAAGAATACACTAGTATGTTATGACCTCTTCTATATCTGTTAGCACCTCATTCACTGAGGGGGTCAAACTAAGAATCATAGGCTTGTCTGCATAACTTTTGACTTTCAAGGCTGCTCTAACACCTCACTTCTGAATGTCATTTCTCAACCCAACTTCCAGAAAGCAGCTAGAGTGACACATTTTTTGTTTGTTGGGTTTGGTTTTGTTTTTGTCCTGAGCCTTGGTATATTCAACCAATGATAAATATTCAAATTATCCCTTGGGTTTTGTTTTAATATTCAAGAATGTTTAGTAAACATGGCTCAGAGATTACCCTTTTATGAGTCTTGTCCAACTCTGTTGGAAATCTTCAAGCTTTACCTCTCTGGCCCATAGCAAATCACTTTGGCAGTCATCTACCATATGGTTTGATCCTGAAATCTAATGTAAACAGAAATAATGTTTTTCTTTTTATTGAAGAATCACTTTAAATTCAACAAGTCATCAGTTCTTATATTTCCTCTAAAGCATAGGAGAGTCCAGCACAGAACTGGACATAAGGGTGGCTTAATCCACTGATAAAGCCTCACGCCAGACTCCGAAGAGTAAATTAGTGAGCAGATTGTCCCAGCCTCTGAGACTTTCTATCCTTTGCCATTAAAAATCTTGTCCCCAGTCATTGGCATGGTTCTTTCTGCCAATTTCTCAAGTTTCTGTTAGCAATTAGCTTGTATCAGTGGATCCAAAGCCTGTATATTTGAAAATCCCAGAGCAATTTCTAAGTCTCCAGGGATTCAGTTTCATTCGGGGAAATAGAAACTTTGAATTTAATCTAAGCTTGGCTGTCATCATTCATCTCCACACCTCCAGAAGTGGTTCTCACTCCTAAGAAACAGAGGTTGGGTTAATGCTCTCAGGCAGCAAATGCAGGAGAGTTTTTAAAAATTTTTTCCAGTCAATGAACACATACACAGATTTGTAGGATCTGTTCACTCTCTGGAACATACAGTCACAAATGGCACATTCTCCCTTGCACAGAAATTTTGACCTTAGTTTAAATTCAACAATATCTTTTTGGTGTGTTTGTGTGTGTTTGTGTGTTTTACACATGTGTGTTGGGAAGAGCCTGTGTCTGTGCTTTGTTTTTGTTTCTATTTTTTTTTGAGGACTATAGTGGTTTGAGAAGTTTGCCAATACTACCCACTCTTTTTTTTACAGTATTTTTCCAAAAATATGAAAGTTTAATAAAAATAAACCCTTGGCTCAAGTCTACTATAATATTTGAACTGGAGGTAAAACTGAGAACTTTACTTTGAGTTCACTGTTTCAGAGGTCAGGCCTCATCATCTGCCCAAACGCAACTGGAGGTTCCTGGTTGCTGAGTGGGCTTGCTTTCAAGGACATACAGTCTAGCAAACAAAAATTGAAACAAAGTCTATTCAGTTTTTACATAGAACCTCAAGGAAATACTAAAAGATGCATGAAGCACCAGCATATGCCATACTAATGCACAGAATAGCTATCTCTCTCCATCACTATCTCCTTATGAGGTGTTTACCTGAAATGCTAAAAATCTCTTACCCACAATCAATTCCTCTGCTAAAGATTCTCACCTAAGCCCAGTTTATGCCAGCCTTCTTTCTTGTCTGCTAGTTCTTGTCCAGTGTGTTTTAATGTATATCAACCAGGCCTCAATAACTTTAATTTTTTCTTGTTAACCAGAATATTACAAATTAGGAAGATTTGGGGGCTCATATACATTCAAGAAATTTCTTCAGAGAAAGACAGAGAATCACAAATAGTCAAATATTTACAATTTTTGCTTTTGTTACATAATAATAATTTTAGAATCTGCTATATCAGAAATCTATTTTGAGTTCTCATGATTCATTTAAAAATGTTTATTGAGAACCTATAACCTGTTAAGGCATTCAATGAATAAAACAGATGAAGTTCCTGTTGTAAGTGTGCTTCCATTCTAGTAGGCAGCAACAAATGTAGAAATAAATATACAGTATGTCAGTTGTTGATTGGGAAGTAAAATAAAGCAAGGTAAAGGACACAAATCAGGGAGTGAGGAAAGTGCTTTTCTAAAGAATACTTGGAGGAGTCCTCTAAAATTAAAAAGTTGAACAATCTTAGAAGGAATCTTCTAAGAGTCAAAGCATGGTAAAAGAAACAATAGAGTTTCTTTTCAAAAAAGCAGTTGTGAATTATTATGATCTTTCATTTCTTCAATAAGTACCTAACAAGCCAGCATCATGAGGCAGGAATCATGTTAGAGCTGGTTGTTAGGGTTACAAAACTGAAACCAATGAGACACAGCCCTGGCCTTCATGGAGCTGACAGGGGAAAAGAGACCACAAACAGATAGTTCCTGTAGCAAAAATGGCGATGAGTGCTGTAAGGGTAAAACAAGAGTACCATGAAAACATATAATGTGAGGACCTAATCCAATTGGGAGAAATGATCCTGAGGAACTAGTAAGTTCAGATTGAGGGCAAAAGAAGTTAGTACCAAAGAATTGCATCTACCAAAGCCCTGGCATGGCAGGAGCTTGGAACATTTAATGAAGAAAAGAAAGCAGCAGGAGCCACGTGTAAACATAAATACTGCAAACAATACACTTGTTGGGGAAAGTGTTAGAAGTAGTAGCCTTTGGTTTAAAGTCAGGATCAAGATTTTGAGAAAGTCCTGACCAATGCATTATGATAACATAGTTCTTAAAATTATTAAACAAAAAGGACTTTTTAAAACTCATTTTGGTGTTCAGTTATGTCTTTTGAGTGATTTTTTTGTTTGTTTCTACTAACTGCTATATTTTTTCTGGTAGGAGAGAGTTTGATTTTTGTTTTTGTTGTTTTTGTGTTTTCATTTGAGTTTTTATTCTTTATATTGTCTATTTCTAATGGAGGAGGGCTTCAGATATAAACTTAAAATGCTGTTTTGACCAAAAATATACTTTTAAAATCCTTATGATTCCCTTTCTTCTGTTTGCCTTGAACTTTCTTTCTGTTTCTCTACATACATATCATTTTTATGTGGCTGAGTTTATATAGTTTCATGATTTCTTCATAAATGCTAAATGGATATTAAGGTAATGGGTTTACTTTTCTGTACAAAGTTGCCTGCAGAGGTTCATTTTTCTGATACAGATTGCACATGTATAAAATGAGAAGAGTAAAATCCAAATACGGAGTTTATTGCCAAATGAAGAACATTATAAAAATTCAGTGTGTTAAGCTTTACTACATATTAAAATACATTCTTTAAATAATAACATGTAGTGATCTCTACTTTGGTATTTCCTAAATCATTAAAAATAACACTTATTTTCTACTTTCTACAATGATTACATAATAGTAATAGTAATTTTAACTTACAAATAGTTAACATTTTAAGAGTTATCTTCTTTGTTGTTTTCTAAGTGTTTTGTATTGTGGTCAGCAATCACACACAAAATGCCTGCTGTGAACAAATTATTGAAGTAGCAGCATTTAACCAATGTTTCAAAATTTCAATGGTTACTTGAGAAGGACACATATAATCTGTTTTTAGGCTATGAGCCTTTAGATGTTTGTGGTAACAATTTAAATTGTGTTTAACCTTCACTACCCCTTTCTACATTACTATTGTTTTCACTCAGTTGAGTAGAGCTTTTAAAAATGAAATAGAGGGCAAATTATTTATTATACAAAATGTCATGAGTATACTAATGACGGAATATACTTCACAAATATAAAATTAACCCTTTGGCCTTATTTATAAATTTTGTCTTGAATCATATTGATTTGTTTTGTGTGAAACAGTAATGATGTCATTTCTGCTTTCTTACTGGTGGTTATGACGGATAGTTTTTTTGTTTATATGTTTTATTCTATTTTGTTAATTGAATTGATTTTTTAAAAACTTATGTGGAGTCTGATTCCCATTGTTACCATGTTACATTTTAATTAAAATGTCTGTATTTGAAAAAAACTACAAGACACACAAAGAAACAAAAAAATATGGATCCTTTCAGGAACAGGAAGCGGTCAATAGCCATGCTTCCAAAGACACGCAGGCATACTAACTACATAAAGAGTTTAAATCAGCTCTTCTAAGCAAGTTCTAACAATGTATGAAAAAGTATGAAAACAAGATCTCACCAAAGACGGAATATCAATAAAAAAAATAAATTCTAGAAAACAACCAAATAGAAATTCTGAAATGAAAAATTTGCTGCGAGGACTCAACAGCAGATTTGAGCTGGAAGAGTAAATAATCAACAAAACTAAAGACGGGCAAATTGATATTTTGCACTTTAAGAAACAAAATAATAATAATATAATAATAATAGATGATTAGAACTTGAGAGGCCAGTTGGACACTATCAACCATTCAACCATATCAGCATCTGCGTAATTTGATTCTCAGAGGAAAGTAGAGAGAAAGAGACAGAATAAAACCAAAAGTTCCAAATTGGTGAAAAGCATTTATCTGAACACCCAAGCAGAATACACTCGAAGGGATCCATACCTAGACTCATCAAGTTGGACCCATGTAGTTGGAACTAGAAAGAAAAAAAAAATGAATCATCACATACAAATGATTCTCAAGACTAAGAGGCGACTTCTCATCAGTAACTATAAAGGCCAGAAGGCAATGGAGTGGCATTTCAAAGAACTGATAGAACACACTATACAAGAATTCTATACCCAAATATATATATATATATATATATATATATATATTGAAGTATATATATATTTTTAAAAAATAAAGAAATTAAGAAATTCCCAGAGAGACAAAAGCTGAGAATCTGTTACTATAAGACAGTCCCATAAGACATACATCAGGCTCAAATGAAAGACACTTCAGAGCAACTTGAATGCACACAAACAAAGAGCACTGGCAAAAGTAATTGCATTAGTATATTTAAAAATCAATAAATAATAATTTATTGATTAAATAAATAAATTTAAAATGGGATAAATAAATAAATTTAAAATAAATAATTTTAAAATATAAATGAATTTTTATTCATATCTTTTATTTCCCATTTTGATTTAAAACATTGCATAAGAAGAGAATGTGGTGTTATTTTGCAAAGTTTTTATATACTGTTGAAATTAAGCATTATCCTTAACTACATTGTTTTAAATTAAGATGTTCATTGTAATCCCCAAGGCACCCATTAGAAAATAACTTTAAAATATAGTAAATAAAGCAATAAGAGAATTAAAATGGCAAACTAAGACAAGTCTATGTAACACAAAGAAAGGCAGTAATGAAGGAATAGAGAAACAAAAGACATAAATATATAAAAAACCTAATGGAAAATGGCAGCTATAAATTCCACCTTATCAGTAATTACATTAAATGTAAACAGACCAAAACTAAAAAGTCATAATTGGAAAAATGTAATAAAAAAAGACATGGTCAAATTATATGTTCTATATGGAAAAGACACATTTTATATTGAAATAGACAGGTTGTTTTAAAGTAAAAGGATGAAAAAAGATATGCCATGCAAAGTATAGTCGAATTAAAATTGAAGTAGTTATACTCTCAGAAAAATAGACCTCAAGACAAAAATTGTTACTAGAGATAAAATATTTTCCATGTGACCAAACAGTAAATGAAATTAACTCAAAAGTACTAATTGGTAGTTACACAAAATGGGCATGGGGATGTAAGGTGAAGCATGGGGAATGTAGTTAGCAACACTGTAATAACTGTCTGTGGTGCCAGGTGGGCACTTGAATTATCAAGGGAACACTCTGTAACCTGCATGAATGTCTATATGCTGTGTTGTACCTGAAACTAATGCAAAAAAAAAAAAGAGTGTTGAATGAAAACTGTAATAAAAAAGTAACGCCCTGGCTGCTGTGTCTCAGTGGACTGAGTGCCAGCTTATGAACCAAATGGTTGCCAGTTCGATTCCCAGTCAGGGCACATGCCTGGGTGGTGGGCTAGGTCCCCTGTGGGGGGCACATGAGAGGCAACCACACATTGATGTTTCTCTCTCTTTCTCCCTCCCTTCCCCTCTCTAAAAATAAGTAAATAAAATATTTTTAAAAATAAAATTAAATTAAATTTTAAAAAAGAAAGGAAAAGAGTATAATAAAAAAATAAAGCAGCATGGGAAGATTTTGAACTCACATCTCTCCATGGACATAACATATCTATAGCTACATATGAAACAATTCATTCTGCAAAAAAGCTGAAAACAAGCTGAACAGCTCTTCCCAAATAAAGAATAAAGGGCGACATCCAGATGAACACCAGTGAGAGGGATCTCACAATTGTGGGGCTTATCCTTGAGGAATGAGGGCTCTGTGTCCCACATCAGGAACCTTAACCAGAAAGATGAGCCTCCAAAGTGTTCGGCTCTTAATACAATCTGGGCTTACTTTGAGAACTATAGAGCTTTAGGGAACAGAGATTCCCCTTCTTAAAGGGCTCACACATGGACTCACTGTCCCAAGGACCCAGGGCTTTTGCAGAAATTTGAAAATTGCCTGAAGCATATTTGAAGGAGATTCATGTGCTAATCATAAAGTGCCTGCCAGAGAATCAGAAGCCTGTTAGAACTCTGTCCAGAGACGAAGACACAGGCAGGCAGTATTTTTGCATTCTCCACCTACCTTGCTAGTGCTGTTGCTGGCAGGCAACATTCTGCATTCTCTCTCTAGCCTGCTAGCATCTGTGGGAACAGGGTGCCCCTGCCCCTGTGCTGCTCCCAGGACCCTGATAAAGAAAGGCAGGCAAGTGGTTAACCCTCGTGCCACTCCTGCTGCTCTGGCCAAAGCCAGCAGCAACTGACTTGGGTGGCCAAGGGAGATTATACTTCTGGGTTCTGTGGGTCTGAAACAATCAGGAAGTTGTTTCCTGGCAGGCTACCACCCCCAGGGCATGACACAGTCTTAAATATACCTGCAGTCCTCCTGTGGGGGAGGGGGAAGGCCTATTTACTTGTTCTGGAGCTTCACCCTGAAGGACTGGCTTTTGGTTTACCATACAACTGGAAGCTATAAAAGTACTTTCAGTGAATGTAGGCTGGAGATGTCATCTTTGTACTCCCCCTAAGCTGTGCTATACTTAGCAGTACCTCCCAGAAGTTCATACATTCATCTAGAGCCCCTATTTTTGCAACTGTCACCAAGGGGACACCTTCAAATCACCTATTCTGGAGGCCAGCAGGGTTTAGGATCACGGTCCCAAGGACTGTATACTTGCATATCTTAAAAGCTGCACCTGAGGGTCTAGCCTACAATCAGCCTAAAGCTAGATGCCCTGACTGAGATCCTTTCTTCTGGAATACTCACAGGTCTTGACACATCTCAACAGCTGGGATCTATCAACAATAAATCACCCCGGTTAGAAAGTCACAAAGGTTGGAGAGACAACCAAGAGCTTAGACAAGGATAAATAATCAGTTTTATCTCCTATAAAAGGCCACTCATTCAAGACAGAGAGATTGCTCTTTTGCCTAATAGAGACAAACACAAAGATTCAAGAAAAATGAGGAAAGAGAAATATATTTCAGAGGAAAGAACAAGAGAAATCCCTAAGAGAAAACCTTAATGATCTGGACATAGGTAATTTACATGATAAGGAGTTCAAAGTAATGGTCATAGAAATGCTCACAAAACTCATGAGAAGAGTAGATGAACACAGTGAAAAATTCAAGAGATAGAAAATATAAGAAAGTACCAATAACAGTCATGCAGCTAAAGAATACAATAACTAAACTGAAGAATACCCTAGAGGGTTTCAATAGCAGACTAAAAATGAAGTACAATAAAATGTTAGGTAGAAGTTTAGGAGAAGGAGAAGGGGTCGGAGGGGGTCCATAGTACTTGTAGAAAACCATTTTTTAAAGATATTATTTATTTATTTTTAGAGAGGGAAGGGAGAGAGGGAGAAAGAGAGAGAGAGAGAGAGAAACATCAATGCGCAATTGCTGGGGGTCATGGCCTGCAACCCAGGCGTGTACCCTGACTGGGAACCGAACCTGTGACACTTTGGTTCGCAGCCTGTGCTCAATCCACTGAGCTACTCTAGCCAGGGCTAGAAAACCTTTGATAAATAATCATAAATAACTTTGATTAACTGCCTCTGTTTCAGGATAACAGGAAGTGGTCTGGAGCAAGATAAAAATCTGAGTTAACAGACCTCCACCCATATTTATGCTTAGGAGGTCATGCCCCCCTTTGGAGGAACATGCACCACCTTCTCCCACCAAATCAACATGTAATTCCATCACCGCACACAACAAATATGTAAGCCATCAGGATAAAGGGACCAAGTCCCTATGCTTTTCTCATCTACCTCAACTAGGCCTGTTCTCTTCCATGAAAATGTATCACTAACAAACTTCCATGAGAATGTATCACTAATAAACTCTGCCTACACACTAATAGAATTGCTGATCTATAATTCTTTACTCCATTGGCAAGAAGAACCAAGCCTCCCACAACAAAATGATCATTATTTTTGAATACAGGACAGTGGAACTCACCCAAACAGATCAGAAAAGAAAATATAATTTTAAAAAGTGAAAATTATAAGGGACTTATAGGACAATATCAAGCAGAATAAGCATTCACACTATAGGGGTTGCAAAGTAGAGAAAAGAAGTAGTCATAAAAGTTATCTGAAGAAATAATAGCTGGAACTTTTCTAACCTTGGGGAGGAAACAGATATCCAGGTCCAGGAAGCACAGAGTGCCAAAAAGAGGAACCCAAAGAGACTCACAACAAGACACATTATAATTAAAATGTCAAAATTTAAAAGTAAAGAGAGAAATGTAAAAGCAGAAAGAGAAAACCAACTTGTTATGTACAAGGGAACCCCCATAAGAACCTCAGCTGATTTTTCAGCAGAAACTTTGCAGGCCAGGAGAGCGGCATGACGTACTCAAAGTGCTGAAAGGGAAAAAGAACTATCAATCAATAATTCTCTAACTGGCAAGGTTATCATTCAGAATTGAAGGAGAGAGAGAAAGTTCTCCAGATAAACAAAAGCCAAAGTCATTTATCTTGCCTAAAGACTCCTTATAAAAATGTTAAAGGGGCTTCTCTAAGCTGAAAAGAAAATGTACAAACTAATAACAAGAAAACATGGAAGTTAAAATCACAGTGCTAAAGGAAAATTTGTAGTAAAGGCAGTAAGTTAACCTTTAATAAAGCTAGTATAAAGGTTAAAAGAAAAGTAGTAAAATTAAATGAAATTAAAATAATTAGTTCATGGATACATAAAAGAAAAAGATGTAAAATATGACAAGTACACGTGGACCATTCTCTAAGATATCCATATACTGAGCCATAAAACAAAGCTCAATAAGTTTAAAAGGATTGAAATCACCCGAAGAAAGTCTCTGACCACACTGGAATAAAATTAAAAATCAATAACAGAAGGAAATGTGAGAATATCACATTTATGTAGAAATTTAAAAATATTTCCTTAAACAACCAATGAAACTAAGAAAAAATCATAATAGAAATTACATAAAACTTGAGATGAAACAAAACAAAAGCATGAAATACCAAAACTTATAGAACATAGCTATATTAGTTTCTTATTACTACGGTAACAAATTAATATCAACTTAGTTGTTTAAACAACACAAATCTATTATCTCACATTTATAGAGGTCTAAAGATTAAAATGACAAAAGTCAAGGTGCCAAAAGCATTGAATTCTACTGGAGCTTCTCTGAGAGAATGTTTCTTTGACTTGCCCGACTTTTCGAGTCTATCTTCCTCAGCTCATGATCTCTTCTGTTAACTAGCAGTGCACTATCTTCAAATCTCACTATGACTGATGCTTCTGCCCCCACTTTCTACACTTAAGGACCCTTGTGATTACATTGAACTCATCTACAGGGGTCTGGCAAAAATAACGCCCCTATTTTATTACAAAATCATAAGCATGTAGTTCTGTAACATAATAATATCACACTCAAGCATACCATATGACATTTTAGGTGAAATGTTCAAATTCAAATTATAAATTATCACACCCATATTATTATCCTACCAACCACACTCAAGCAGGTGTTACTTCTGCAGGATCCTGTATATAACCCAGAATCCTCTTCTCAAGATCAACAGATTATCAGCTTCAATTCCTTCTGCAGAATAACTTCTTCTTCACCATGTAACATAACATCTTCACAGGTTTTAAGGATTAGGATGTGGACATCTTTGGGATGGGAGGGTATTATTTTTTTATTGAGGTATATTTGACATTTAATATTTTATTAGTGTCAGATGTGCAACATAATGATTCAATATTTGTATACATTGCATATTGATCACCACAGTAAGTCTAGTTAACCTCCATCAATTTACACAGTTATAAAAAATGTTTTATTTGTTCTTATAGTGAGAACTTGTAAGATCTACTCTCTCAGGAACATTCAAATACGCCATATGGAACTATTAACTGTAGCCATCATGCTGCACATTAGGTCCCCAGGACTTATTTATCTCACAACTAGAAGTTTCTACCTTTTTACCCCCTTCACCCATTTATTTTCCCTTGACCCCCAACCTCTGGCAACCACCAATTGTTCTTTGTATCTATGATCTTGGTTTTTTATTTTGTTTGTTTTCTTTTAGCTTTCACATATAAGTGACATCATATAGTATTTGTCTTTCTTTGACTGACTTACTTAACTTAGCATAAGCCCTTGAGGCTTCTGGGTGGTAAAGGTCCCTGAGGTTGTAGGTGGGGTTACTGAATCTGCCCTGGTGATGTTCCCAAACCTTCCCATACATTTTAAACAGCACTTTTACTAAGTTACTCACTTTTATCTGTCTTCTGCAAATCCCTTATTCTGCATATCCCTTATTGATATGCTGTGTTGGGTTTAATTTTTTTCATCTTGTTATATGCTTTAATATTGGTTTCTTTGCTTTTTCATTGTTTTTCAATTTGTTAAAGGATAGCTTTCAGTTTTGTTTTCAGCAGGGAATTTTAGTACTTAGCATTAGCTTAAAGTCTTAATGACATTCTTAGAACTATATTAAACTAACAAAATCTGTAACAAATAATTAGTGGTACCTCGTTCCTCAGGATAAGGGATTTGGCCGTTTTCCTACTTTTCTCCCTTTCTCTGTTTTAATTTACTCTAGGTTTGCAAAGTCTTCATGTAAAAGTATTTCATTTGTTTATTTATTTTATACTGGCTTTCATGGCTATTATTATTATGTTTTTAAACTCTTTGTTGGACTTCATAATGTAACAATTGAATGTCAGTAGGAGTAAGGGCATGTGTAGCAGAAGTGGTTTAGGTGCTGTGAGGTCAAATACAGAGGGATCATGCTTAATTTACCTTAGTTAAAATAATTGTTTATTTTATTAGTAAGCATAGTTACAAAATAATAAATAGGACACTGCTTTAAAGCTTGGACTTTTAGAGATTTTTGAGGGATGGAGAGATTTGTGAGATAATTCAGATAAGCCTATCACTTTAAATAGAAACATTAGTTATTATATTATCTTATGATATATATAAGAGAAAGCATCCATTTTTTCTATACTGCCATTCAGTGGCTTGACTGTTATATGCTTTTATTTTATAATTTACTTTTAACACCATTGCATGAACACCATTGGCCACAGCCATTTTGACCATCCATCCCCACTACCAACACACCATCACACAGGAAGCATAGGATTCACTCAAAGTGAGGTATCTCTGAAGAAGTACAAATATCTTCATCTTAAAATCCAACTTTATGCTTCACAGCAACACTTGCATGAAGTTGACTTTATAGCCTAAAAATTTAAATAACTTTTTAGTGTTCTTGGTTTGGTTCATTTTTATCATTTATAATATTCTTGAGACATTCACTTTGAATTAATGTTTCAAGTTTGCATTATTACTTATTTTCTGTGCAATTATATTTCCCTCCAAATTGATGTAAGCTCTTTGAGGAAACAGATCTTTTTATTTATATTTTATATACATCATACACCTAGGCTCAATGCTAGAGATGCAGAGATGTTCAATAAATATTTCTTAATTTGATTTATTACAGCTCTTATTAGTTCTGTCTGCTTAGTCTGGTAGTACATTCCCTTCTGTTTGGTATAAAACAGACAGCACTTGATATACTTTGAAATGCAGTCCAGAGTTAATCTCTGGGAAACCTGATATGCTTTTAAACTTTACAGATCTCTTGTTATAAAACTCAAAAGACTTTAAGCATTGACTTTTCATAATCTGTTACCTCATTTGGTGTACATTCATATCTACAACAACATCATGAGGTGAACAAGGGCTCCACAAATCTGGCATTTAATTTATGTATATACATATATATTTTTTTCTTTCTAAAAGTATTTCGGGAGAGTTCAGCTGCCAGGTCTCTGGAGCAAAATGGTTTTCTTGACAGTGCTTCTGTGTTGTCTCACAGCCATTTATCTGGCCTTGAAACTTGAAAACAGGAAAAGGAAGGGGAGGGAGAGAGGACTTCTGTTCATTGCCAGTGGCAATCCATTGGGATTCTAAATACTTGAATATTTTCAATTTATTGGGAGGCTTAAAGATATAATGGATGGAAACAATATGTAGAAAGTCTAAAACATTTAGTAAGCTAATTCCCTGTAAATTATAATGATGTTCCTAATGATAGAGGTTCAAATCACAGTCCTCTTTGATAAATATTTAAATGTGTAAATATATATGTGGCATCATTTCAATTGGTCTTACCTCCAGTCTAAGCTTGTATCTACACAATTCATATAAAATCATTGAAAATATAATTTTATATTGATAAGTTTAAATATCCATATTTTTGGCCACAAGTAAAACAAACATCCAGGTCTCTAACTGGATTTTTAAATATTTCTTCTAAGTCCTGGCAAAGCTGCTAAGAATGTAAGATAGTTACTAGACAGGTCTGTGATTAATTAACTCACGTTTATTAAAGAGCATATTCATGAGGCAAAGAGCTTCAAACTGTGCCTTAAATATTATTCCTAAATATGCTAAAACGCTGAGATGCTGTCTCCTCTTTCTGTACCAGCACAGATGATGTTCTATGGAGCCAGTCTGATATATAGACAGGTGAAGAGGTGTTCCTTCTATAATCTTGCACATGTACTTGTGCTGAAGTGACATCCTATAGATGCTATGTTGATAAATGCTATAGGATTGCACCTGGAAACCCAGAGATAAGACAACTGAATGGATATGAATTCCAAATGGTAGCAATCTCTGAGGTCATTTTGCCAGAAGTCCTCTTAAGTGATTTAATGATTAATGGACACAGCAATCCTAGGAACCACAAAAAGTCCATTAAAAAGCCATTTTTATTTGGAAAGGATTCTTCATTTTTATGAACATGAATTTTTCTATTACTTGTTATGTATAGTATAGCCCACTGACTTTGGCAATAACTGTAAGCATTAATTGATGGCATTGATAGGACTGTTACAAAATCTAGTGGTGACAGACATTCAAGACACTGAATGTTATTCATATCATGAGATTTCTCCATTTGTCACTATTCTTTCTCCACCTCCAGCTGTAATTTTCCAGTGACCTTTACTCAGACTGACCTATTGTTTCACAGTTGTCACTAAAAATGCCCTCATTCGGTTTGATTATTTAGGGAATTATGGCAGGTAACTGTGAAGTAACGAGAGAATGGATACCATTGATCACAGAAAAATTTTCCAGTGTTTTCAGCCACGTAATAAAAACAGGATGCTTCACTCCTGGGGACCAGCAGGCTGGTGTGACTTATCAAAGCTGCCTTTTCCTTTTCCTCTGACTTTCCGCTTTGTTTCTTTGAGGGATGTAGAAATGACATCAAACTGTTCAAAATAGCTCTGCCCTAATATAGATGACCAAAGAGTTATTTGCTTTATTTTGAAGAAAAAATAACAGCTCTAGCCTTTTGTTTTGTACAGAAAACAAACAGGATATATTTTTTCATCATCTCCAGTTTTTTTAATCTCATCTTTTCCTGCTCTTTTGAAACAAGTCCATTTTTTAAATAAATATTTTTAAAGATTTTTCTTCATTTATTTTTAGAGAGAGTGGAATGGAGGGAGAGAGGGAGAGAAACATCAATGTGTGGGTTGCTTCTCACTCGCCCCCTACTGGGGACCTGGCCCACAACCCAGCCATGTGCTCTGACTGGGAATCAAACCTGCAATCCTTTGGTTCACAGGCCAGCACTCAGTCCACTAAGCCACACCATCCAGGGCTAAAATAAATAATTTTTTTGAAAGAGGAACCACATTACAATTGTCCCTAGTAAAATTCCAGTGGCATCTTACACACCCTGAGTGCAGATCTCATTATCCACATAAATGACTTTGAATCTATATCGTAACTATTTTAAGGGCAGGAAAGGAATATGGAAACATTGTCTAAATCAAGTGGGTTTCTTTCAAAAATAAATGTTAACATTTAGCAGTGAGTTAAATTTGCACCACATTGAGTCCTCACTTTGTCTCTTTAGAGTCTCTGAAGCTGCTCTGCGGCTGTCAGGTCTAGGTCTAGTTACATCAAGATAACTTCCCAGCAGCTCTAACCTCGTAATTCAGCAGAACCACTCTGGAATACACTGCCCTACTTGAACCTTCCTAAATTACATCACCAAAACAGCCTCAGCAGTTCCAGGGAAGGCACCTAATCGCTTAGATGGTGCAAACCCTCATCCCACCTTAAAGAGCCCATCCTAAGTGACTCCTGAGCATTTCCCCACTTCCCCTGAAAGGGTATCTGACTCCATGCATATGGGATTAATCATGGCATCTCTCTTTAGCACAGTGTGGTCCAATTCCAATGTCTGTGATGACACCTTTTTAAAAAAATATTTGTACTGTTCAATATAGTAGTCTTTAGACAGTTATGACTATTGGGCACTTGAAAGGTGGTTAGTGCACCTAAGAACTAGACTCTTTAATTTTGTGTAAGTTAATTGAATGTATACAGCTATGTGAGGCAAGTTATTACTATAGTGAATAATGCAGCTTCAGAATTCTGTAGAACATACTTCTTAGTCCTGAATTCCTTAATATGTATTTAAATAACTGACAATATTCCAATCCTTTATTTTGTTAAGTAATAATAATAAGCATCTTTCCTCACACCAGGACGATAAGAATTTTAATAATTTTTGATGATGAAGATGAAAAGTCTAATTTATGGCATTTCAAGTTGGAGTTTCAAAGGTCATCTGTAAACAAATTACATTCCAATTATTTTAGTTTTACATAGCTATTAACCATATGCAATATTATAATAAGATATTGGAAGATGAAATATTTCAAAGAGTTACAGTCAGAAGTTCTCAGAAACTAGCATGTCTTCATAAAGAAATATACTTTATGTAAATAAGGGTGGGAAGAGGGTAAAGCTTCAAAATTTGTTGTTTATGTAAGAGTTTCATTAAAATTTCATATGAAACAAATCTTAAAGTTGGTACTAGCTTAAGATTGGGAATAATGGTTTCTTTGAATAATGATAAAAATATGTTGGACAATTCTGAAATTTCCCTTGCATATGGATAATATAACATAATTTATTTGAGAGCAATTTTGAAGACATTTTCTTAGGAGAAGGTGGTGGTTCAATTCTTTCCTGACCCAAATATAAATAACCCTCTGATTTATTTCCTTCTACTTATATCCTCTATTATTTCTTATTTTTAAAACAATTTTCCCTAAGTTTATTTTGGTTTTTGTTTTATGGTAAATAACAAAGAGTCTGTTTCTCTTAATTCTGAATTTTGCTGACACTGGCTAATTCTTGCTACCACATTCACTCACTAAACTACTGGAGGTAAATCCATAGGAGAATATACAGGATTTGAGAAAATTTCATTTCAAAATTATTTCAATAGTGAGAATAGAATCATTTTTACTTTCATGGTTGCTATAGATGCTGATAAACTTTTTAAGAAAAATCCATAAAGTATCTAGATTTTTTCTATGGTGATTAGAAATATTATTTTATCAACCTTATTTTTGGCATTGAGAATATAGAAAAGAGTAATAAAAATAACTCTATATGAAGGCTTGGCTTAAAGCCCTTCTTTGTTTTAAGAACTATCTTTCTGATCATTAATTCATCTCTGCCCAAAAGCTAAAGATCACTGGGGCATAATGTCATCTCATTCTTCTTATTTAATCATTAACACTGGTTTCTAAACTTCAAGATATATATCCATTAATTATCTTCTAATTTAATAAATTATTCAAACCTCTAAAATAGACTGCATTAGATTAAGAGGACTGATAAAATGTAAAACATTTTTAGTAGATAAACCAACAGAATTCTGTATAAAAACATAAACAGCAATATATTTCAGGTTTTCCACAATGATTCCAGTTTTCTAAACTTATAGATAATTCCACAAACCAGGAAAATAAATTACTTTACCATATCCAATGATTATTTTTATGGGGAAGTTTACCACTATAGTCAGAATATGAGTTTACTCTCCTTGTAATAATCAGCCTTTTCCGTAAATGGCCAGCAAAATTTGTCCCATCTTCCATGATAGCAATAAGAGAGATCTTTCAGAATGGAGAAACCTCATTTATAGCTGCTTCCATAAGCCAAGGTCAAAAATGCTTACATGCCCAATGTTCATTCAGTAGAGTTGTTTCTGACAGCTTCTTTTTCAACAGTTCTCATGCCCAGATACTGAATTTAAGGGGTTTTATTACTTTAAAATTGATTTTGCTGTTATATATATATATTATACCTTGTTCTATCAGAAGGCACCATGCAGGCACTTGGGTGAATATGAGCACAATATGTCATTTGTGTGTGTCCATGCACTCTGCCTCTGTATTGCTTTAGTAGCTTGTAACTTTCTTCCCTCTGGCTCAGCCAGAGCTGCTAACGAATCCACACAGGTGGCATAATTTGCATAAACTGTAATGTGAATTGTTTGCAATGTAAACAATGCCAGCTAGAGAGATACAGTACATAACCTTTGCCACATCACTGCCAGGAGAACCCCCACAGTGCCACCAGGCTACTCAAACCCTGACCAATTCTGTCACTTCACTTCTGTCTGTCTCTATTTTTCATCCCCTCACTTTTAAAAGGAAAGCCTCTTCCTCATTTTCCCTGTTACCCACATTCAAAATTCTCTCTTTAAATAATATCATCACAGGTCTCTAATACGAGGAAAACATTCTTGTTTCCAGTGTACACAAACGAATTAATGATCGATAACCCTCTGTGAACAAAAGATGATCTTTAATTGGTAGAACTCCCACAGCATGCATAGTAATTAATTTGAGGTAATGTGAGGAGAATATTTGGGAACCAGAGGCCTTTGGACTCTACCTCCTGCCATTTTTTCTACTCCAGTTTCAGCTTTCTCATGTTGATAAAATAATAAATTATTTCAGGGGAAGTCATTAAGTTTATAAAAAACTTGTTGAATAGTGCTTATGACAGCAGTATATTCTAGGTTTTAAAAATTTTTACTACTTCATCTTTTCCTAGTTTTGAACTACTGCTGCATTTCTAAAATATTCCATGACTATAGGAACTGTGTTGAGTTTCCTTTTGTATAATAAACACTGTGAGGTTCTTAACATAGGACACATAGTAGAAGGTCAGAACATTAAAAAGATGAAGACTTGACTCTTGGGGAGCTTATGTCTAACTGGAAAAGCAGAAAATTCAAGCGCTATTATAGAGCTTTGCACTGTAATAGTAATACAGCTTTATGTAACTATTATAGCCAATGAAAGTGATGTTTGCTGAAAAATCAGGGAAGAAAGAATCTTACAAAATGACATGAGTTACTACATGAAGAAAACAAAATTGGAAAGAATACTTCACACACTCAGAATGTTAAGATCTCCCTGAGTGAGAAAAACCCATATTTATTTTGGTTTGCCCAAGCATAAGATATGAATTGGGGAGGAGCAGATGATGAAGTCCAGCCCAACAGCAGTAGACACTACATACCAAACTGACCATCAAGCAGGGAGTACAAGATTGACTTTACATTTCAGACAAAGCATGTTGAGAGATGTGGGTATTGACAAAGAAGATAACAGAGTTAGTGAAACAAGAGAGCTGGTTATGTTAGATATCTAGGGGAGAAACAATAACAATAACAGTCTGAACTGAGGAAATTCAGGAGGGTAGAGGAAAGGAGAAAATACCAAAAATATTAATAATAATCTGGAGAAAGATTTAGCCAGAATTGCCTAAATTTGGATGGTGAGAGAATCTATAGGGATTTGCAAATTGGTTAGTAATAACCTTTACTGAGATAGAAAATCCCAGAGTGATTAGTGTTTTAGGATGGGGGTAAATTGAGAATAAATGCTCATTTCTGGAAATGTTGGTGTTCTGTCATTTGCATTTTAAAGTCTGAAGCTCATGGGAAAATAAAAGGCTATTTTTAAATTGCAAATCATCAATGTGTAGATAGTAATTAAAAATCATGACATTGCATGAGATCCTGAAATTTAATTTATAGAGTAAAAATGATCAGAGAGAGCCTGGAGGATAATCGGGATATATATTTAGAGAGGTGATAAAATAGTAAAGAATGAAGTGATCCTAAGGAGAAACAAGTTCTGAGAAGACACTGATTATGTATGAACACATGGGAAGTGCCTGATGCCATAGTATTAATATGTTTAAGGTCTTTATGCAGATAAAATAATGAGCTCTTGAGTACCATACAACAACATAGTCAAGCCATGGTTTAGTATATCAGCTCATAGCCACTATTAGTTGGAGGGATCATAAAGCTATCTCATTTCCATGTTTTGTACAACTCAATTAGACATCACACACTGTATGGAAGAGAAAAGGCTGAAGCTCATGGAACTAAGTGAGCCCTTGGAGTCTCAATGATAAGAAACTTATGGAATTGAATTTTGGTCTTTGTCTCTTCAAAATTTAAGTGTTTAACCAATAGGGTGTTTTCCTTCCTTTTCTAATTTTGAACAAGATAGTATCCATTTCATGAAACAATAACCAGTTCAGGTATGTGTAATACCAATTAGCTGTTGAATGATTACTAATTTCTTTTCAGTGGAGTTTGGAAAAGGCCTCCATTCTTACAAACAATTCTGTGGCCATGCAGCATGGTATCACTTCTTTTCTTTGAATTGGCTTTAACTCCCTGTCTTTCTTGAAATAAAACACAGATGAGAAAAGTACTGTTACCCCTGAGAAAACTCTGCACGGCATAGAGCAGAAGAAGAATGCTTGAGAAGAATAGAAAGTAAAAACAATCTGAACTAATGCCAAGCTTTGAAGGACGACAACCATGAATTGCAATGAAGATCCAAAGTTCCAGTTTGAAGTCTCCAAGAGCTTTGATTGGGAGATATTTCCTGTATGTAAACAAGGGATGTCTTGAACCCAGGATGCACATGGATGAACTTCAGTGTCAGGTTAAAGAAGAGATATTTATGAACCCCTGCAAACAAATATTTTTGAATGTGTGCACATTTCTGGACAGACTATGAATTACCTTCATTATCTAATTTAAAGTAGTCCAAGACCCCCAAAAGTTCAAGAGATGTGAACATTAGTTATTTATTTATATTTTTTATTATGGAAAGATTTTAACAGGCACAGGAGTAGAGATAGTAGTAAAATAAACTACTGTGTAGCTCCACCCAACTTAAAAAGTACCAACTTCTGCAACTTTTATTTCATTACCTGATCCTCACCACTCTCTGAGTTTGCATTGTGTTTTAAAGGAAATCATAGACTTTACCTGTAATGCAGAATACTTTCTTAGTGTGTGTCTCTAGATGCTCTGCCTTCCTGTCCATCCTGCATGTCATTGCTGGGTTTTCCAAAGCCCCAGTTTTTCTCACAATGCTCCTATCTTCACAAATTTTGAAAATACATGGACAACTGGAAATTAAAGACTTCAAACCCACTTCCAAATAACATTTCAATTTTTCTGTTATAAAAATACTCTAGCACCTTCTGCCCTGAAATAGGTCTTATATGTTTGCATGTATAGGACTAACATTACCCATTACTCCTTAGAATGGCTTTATCTGTTATCTCTCTTAAGTACAGGTGAAATTCCATTGTGTCTTCCAGGAGATCACAGAGAGCTGTGAGGGATCTGACTCCTGTGGGATCTCCAGAGTCTTATATATTTATGTATGCATTTGTCATTGTGATAGTACAATTGTACGAGATTATTTCTGCATTTTAGATCTACTTGTAAACATCTTAGAAAATCTTCCAAGGATTTATTCCAGCTAGTCAGAAAGCAGCTGACTTTCCTGTCTATTTTCTGTTTTCTGGAAGGCTGTGTACAGCCTAATTCTGGTATACACTAACCATGTACCACTCAATGGGTATTTTGCCCATATTTTGGTCAGACTGAATAGCCGAAGTTCTAGAGATTTACTAAAGCACTCTTTTGGGAGTGGGTTCCAACTATGAGTAAACAGGAGAAGAAATAACAGCTATTAAATGCAGAAACAAGTGCATAAATTGTTTCTCATACATTTTCTTAATCCCCATAACAATGAAATAATGCAGATGTTATTTTGTTATTATTTCTATCATTTTCTTTCTTTGAATTTTTATATTAATACACTGACACTCAGAATAAAAGCTTCAGATAAAGCTACATTGCTTATAAAAAAGATATAGACTTTAAACCCAGCTCCATTTGATTTTAAAAAACTGTCTTGTTTGTTTCAGTTTCACACAATTGGTCTTCAAAGATTCCTTGATGACCCTAAACCTAATCCAAACTAATCAAGGTCCCTTTATTCTATCTCAGACCTACCACACTTTCAGGACAATAACAAGTAATCAATGTTTTTATTTATTTTTTAAATATAATTTATTGATTATGCTATTACAGTTGTTCCATTTTTTTCTTCCCTTTATTCCCCTCCAACCTGCATCCCCTCTACAGCATTCCCCCACCTTAGTTTATGTCCATGGGTCATACATATAAGTTCTTTGGCTCTTCCATTCCCTATATTATTCTTAACTTCCCCTATTTCATACCTACCATTTATGCTTCTTATTCTCTGTACCTTTTCCCCATTCTCACCCCCCACCCACTGATAACCCTTCATGTGATCTCTATTTCTGTGAATCTGTTCCTGTTCTAGTTGTTTGCTTGGTTCATTTTTGGTTTTGTTTTAGGTTTGGTTGTTAATAGTTGTGAGTTTTTTGTCATTTTACTGTTTGTATTTTTGATCTTCTTTTTCTTACATAAGTTCCTTTAACATTTCATATACTAAGGGCTTGGTGATGATGAACTCCTTTAACTTGACCTCATCTGGGAACACTTTATCTGCCCTTCCATTCTAAATGATAACGTTGCTGGACAGAGTAATCTTGGATGTAGGTCCTTGCCTTTCATGACTTCAAATACTTCTTTCCAGCCCCTTCCTGCCTGCAAGGTTTCTTTGGAGAAATCAGCTGACAGTCTCCTGGAAACTTCTTTGTAGGCAACTGTCTCCTTTTCTCTTGTTGCTTTTAAGATTCTCTCCTTATCTTTCATTTTGGGTAATGTAATTATGCTTCCTTGGGTCCCACTTTTTGGGGACTCACTGAGCTTTCTGGACTTCCTGAAAGTCTATTTCCTTTACCAGATTAGGGAGTTTTCCTTCATTAATTTTTCCAATAAGTTTTCTTGCTCTTCCTCTTCTCCTTCTGGCACCCCTATGATTCGAATGTTGGAATATTTTAAGTTGTCCCAGAGGTTCCTAAGCTTCTCCTCATTTTTTTCAATTCTTGTTTTTTCATTCTGTTCTAGTTGAATGTTTTTTTCTTCCTTCTGCTCCAAATTGTTGATTTGAATCCCAGTTTCCTTCTATTCACTGTTGGTTCGCTGCACATTTTCCTTCATTTCACTTTTCATAACCATTATTTTTTCCTCTACTTTGTGACCATACTCAACCATTTCTGTGAGCATCCTGATTACCAGTGTTTTGAACTCTGCATCAGATGGGTTGGCTCTCTTCATCACTCAGTTTTATTTTTTCTGGAGCTTTGATCTGTTCTTTCATTTGGGCCATATCTTTTTGTCTCAGTGTGCCTGTTACATAGTGAGGGATGGAGCCATAGGTATTGGCCAGTTCAGGACAACTCACATCACTGTGTTGTGGCAGGGTATGTGGGGGTAGGGTCTGAGAGGGAAAAATCCTGCATGCTTAGCTCTCTGCTGGCTTTCAGTTATTTCCCTCACTACCCACAAGCAAATTGGGCCTTTCTGGTGCTGGTTCTTGGGCAGGTGGGTTTGTGTACATTATAGGACCCTGTGGGTCTCTTCGACAAATTCTCCTGTGAGACTTTCTCCCACTGCCATAATTCCCACAGGTTTTTCTAGCCAGAGGTTTTGAGGCTTAATTTCCCTGCACTGGAACCCTGCATTGCATGGTCTGTCTCACTCCCCCATTGTTCTTCCTGGTTTTTCTACATGCAAATATGAAACTGCCCAGGAAACCAGCTGCCGCTTTGCCTGCAGTGGTCCTCCAACTGAATCCTTTCTGTGAGTCCTCTCCATCCCAGCTCCATGTCTCTGCCTCTCCTACTTGTCTGGATGAATGTTTCTTCTTTAACTCCTTGGTAGTCAGACTTTCATATATTTCAATTTTCTGGTAGTTCTGGTTATTTTTTGTTTTTAAATTTTAAATTTGTTGTTATCCTTCTTTTGGTAGTACAAGGAGGCAAAGTATATCTACCTATGCCTCCATCTTGGCTGGAATTCCTCAATGTTTTTAATTAGTACACTCACTTGACCAAATGACAATGATCAAATGATCAGTTCCCATGTCTGTTTTTTTAAAGATATTATTTATTTATTTTTAAAGAGAGGGTCAGGTGGGGAGAAAGAGAGGGAGAGAAACATCAATGTATAGTTACCTCTTGCACACTCCCTAATTGGGACCTGGCCTGCAACCCAGGTGTGTGCCCTGACTGGGAATATAACTGGTGACCCTTTGGTTCTCAGGCTGGTGCTCAGCCCACTGAGCCATATCATCCAGGCCTCATGCTTGTTTTGTAGATGACTAAGTCACTGATTGTACCATCTTAGGCTCAGCTATAGGATTCTCTCTCTCTGTCTGCTAAATTGATTTCTCTGTGATGTATGGGTAAGTACAATCTTTATTCTATATTGTAGGTCTATTTCTTGAACTTCATTTGCACGATCAAATTGAAAACAACAACAACAACAAACAACATAAAATATGGTCTCTATTTGTTCTCAGCAGAACTATATTCAGGATAGCATGTCTCTGTCTAGCAAAAAAAAAATAAATAGGTAGCACATCTTATTCCTCTCAGTACCATAAACTTAATAACTGGTCCTTTAACTATTTTTGCATAACAAACTGTAAATGGGGTTGAGACAGTGTACATATTAATTTGCAGAGAGTTTAGTCCAGTTACAAATGAATACTGCAAAGTATTTTTGACAACTTATTAAATATTTAAGTATGATTCCAAACCCTCAGGCTGTTTTATTTTTAAAGCTAAATTTTCTTCTGAAATAGCAATCCATGATGCCTGTCAAAACCCAGAGCAATGATAGCTTTAGGCTACTTTCCAAAAATAAAATAGCAGTCTGTATCAGACAGCACCGTGCTGGTGCCTCGTTGTACATGGCCTCCTGTAATGGTTGATAATTTTTGCAGTTGAAATTTGCCTGCAACTTGGCTAGAAAATACTGGTTCTGTGCTAACAATATGAAGTGAATTATGCCTTGTCCATCAAGGTGATGAAAAAAGAGTGGACAATATGCTTTTGATAAGTAAATGAATAAGAAAATGACTTACACTTTTCCAATGAGCAATAAAGTTATAACCAAAATACCTCAACATGAAATGTTTCCCTACTTCATGCCTTCCTCTTGGGAAAAGGGAGATGAGGGAAAAATGTTTGTGTTCACTGATTATCTATACTATGCCCGATATTTTATTATTTTTTTAATTTTCCTGTTGTGGTAAAGAGGCTAACTCTGAGATTTTTCTGGGCTTGATAGTCTGTTTAAGGTGGAAGAGGGGAGACAAAATTTAGAGTGGAAAATAAATGGGTACTCTCCTTAAGAACTCTCTTTTCTATTTTAAGAAAATATGCTTCTAAAAATTTTAGACCTGTGCCTCTCAGCTGGGCGGTACTATCCATAAAGAGAATATTTGCAAAGTTGTATGTGAATGGACAGGGAGGTGGGCTCTTGGTTTTCCTAATGTATGTGAATAGGGGAGGGATGCTCCTGGCATTTAGGGGCAGGAGAGAGAGATGACGACTTCACTGTACTATGTTGGTCCCACTCAACATGTCAACGATAACACCCTCAATCCCAGTGAGAAATACTAATCTTCACTCTTGGTTAAGTATTTATTTTACATAAACATGAAAAGATAGGATGTCTTTAATATCATTCTCATTAATATTGACATGGTGAAATGTTTGTGATCTTATTTATAGCAATCTAATATGACTATGTAGAGAAGAATGGATCCCTGGCTCATGTGGTTCAGTGGTTGAGTGCTGGCCTGTGAATCAAAGGGTCACCAGTTTGATTCCCAGCTTAGGGCACATGCCTGGGTTCTGGGCCAGGTACCCAGTAAAGGGTGCACAAGAAGCAACCACACATTGATGTTTCTCTCCCTTTCTTTCTCCCTCCCTTCCCCTCTGTAATAAATAAATAAATAAAATCTTTAAAATAAAAGAATAGAAAAGAGTTATGGTATATCCTTCCCCCATGAATCAAATAAACTCAGGTAGCTATATTATCACTACTGCTATTATCATTACTATATCTGAATAGTTTGGAATAGTTTTCAGGAAATGAAATGCTCTCCCCTTGAAGAAGCAATAGTTTTAAAAGAAATATGATTTATGATTCAGCCAGCTCTTTTAAAAGTAAGTTTCTTGCTTATATGTAACAGGGCTTTGCAAATTACTATCTTTCTTTCATTATTTTGGTAGAAAAATTGTCATGATTTATAATGATATTTAGAAGTTCTTTTTAATAGTTTAGTTATCCATAAAATAATGTATATACAGTTCAAAAGACAGTTATTTCATTCTTCACATGGGAAGAAGCTCCCCTCAGATTCTTCAGTGTCATTGATAAGTTCATATAGGCTTCAAAAGGGAAACTCAAAATTGTGCTGGTGTGAATGTAATAGAAAGGGAGCCACAGGCACTCAAACTAAAGCTGTTATGCTTACTTGATCTCTTTTTACTTTCATATTCAGTCTTTTCTGGTTGCATAAATCACCAATTCACCCTTTGTATGCTGCCAATAAAACCAGGTAACTTGAAAGTGTTATTTTTTTTCCATTTTATTTGTCCTTTCTTTTTTTCCAGTCAAACTTTATTTATTCTGTATAAAATATTTTACAACACTCCATGCATAATTCAGGAGCCAGACTATTCCAAGCCTCAGAATATCTTCAGCAACTTATAATCAACCTTCTAATGTATTTGAAGAGTGTTTTCTCTCTTTTCAATTTTGTTATTCACTTGTTTTTCTTTATGACTCCCTTTCTGGATATGTCTATAAAGCATTTTATTCCTGCAGGTTCTCTAGCTTTCCTGAAATAATGACAAAATAAAGATATTGGATGTTAAAGAACATCTTTCTATAAACACTTCAAAGTCACCTGGAATATGTAGAAATTATTGAATTGGTTTCTCCTCAGGTGTCTGTTAGGGACTTAGAGAACTGCATAAAATGATCAAGGCCAGGGAGATGCCATTTGCCTCATCAGTAGTTCAATTTTGTTCCAAGCATATGTGAATTTAATGCCAAGGTCACCTTAATCTCTTTCCTGTACATTCATATATATATAAATACCTGAAGAACTATCTGATGATGTAAGGTTTTCTTAAACATTCCTGGGAATGACAAAAAATTAAATTTAAAATGTATTTGTCATTTGTAAGTTAGAATTTTTATATCATTTGATTCAGTCCTGTAAAGAGAATTTAATGAGAAGTTAGGGAATTCTTAGGAATGCAATAGGCCACAAGATAACTTAGAGGAAGAAAAAAGTACTTCTATGGAGAGAAAGAGAAAAAAGGAAGTCTGCGAGATTATCAAAATTTTATCCATGATGAGTTTGCCCACATTCTTTGTGGATTAGGTATTTGACTAGGAAATTTTAAATACACTCATATTTTTATTCAACTTTAAGTAAATGTTATATCTTGCTTCAGGATATTCTGAAAAACAAATATTCTTAAATAATGTGAACAATAAGTTCTAATTTGTTTTCTGAAATTTTAATTTTTGTTGAAAATTTTACTAATGGAAGAAGTAATTCTGGAGTAGTTATTTATAAAACAAATATTTATCTAAAGTGAATCATGTGTTTGTTTTGTTTTCAATTACTCACACCACAGTTCTTAGGAAGAAAATATGTGACCCCAAGCCAAACAGAGTCGTGGCTGCCAGCCTGTTTCTGGATTCTGACTAAAGGAAAAGTCTCCCAGTGGTCGAGGCAGGCAGAAAGCATGCACCGGGGGCAAGGGCTGGGATCCAGTGGGCCCTGTGCCCAGACCTGGATATTCGGGTGAGAATATGTCTCCCTGGTGCCATGTAGAATAATAACAGTGATAAGGATGAGCATAAGAATAACAATAAATAGTAATAATTTTAAACATTTGTTATTCTGAGTGCTTCATATATGTATTTATTCATTTAATTATAACTCCTTCTGAAAAGTTTTATTGTCATCTGTATTTTGTAAAGAATATCATATTTTGTCTTACAAACCATACAGAGAATGCAAATATTTAAAACTTTTGAGTATACTTTTGCATGTGCATTTGGGGAGGGTATAATTGTCTGTTTATTTATTTGAGACATTGACAATTTTATGTGTATAAGTGTCCTAAGGCTGTCACAACTAGACTGTATGAGGAATTGAGTGGCTTAGGAGAACAGAAATTTATTGTCTCATAATTCTGGAGGGTAGGACTCTAAAGTCAAAGTCTCAATAGGTTCACACTCCATCTGAAACCTGTAGGGTGTTCTTCCTTACTTCTAGTTGTGTTTGTTAGTCAGCAGCCTTTGACTTACAGATCCACCATTCCAATGTCTGCTTTCATCATCACATGGCCTTCTCTGTGTGTCTTTACATTGTCTTCCCTCTGTGTGTGACTCTGTCCACATTCCCAATTTTATAAGGGAAATATGATCTACCCACATTGGATTAGGGTTCACCTTACTGACCTTATCTTAACCTGGTTATATATGCAAAGATACTATTTACAAATAGGGTTAGGTAGTTGGGACTTCAACATATGTTTTTCTGGAAGACATGATCCCACCCATAACACTTGGTATTGTGGTAAAGGAAAGTGATGCAAAGATGAATTGGATATCTTCCCTACCATTAAGCATCTGACAATCAAATTGGATAGTCATGAAAGTAAATGGAAAATTACCACATAGAGTATCAAATAATTTGGTTGACTAAAGTTCAGTTTACTATGGAGGCCATAAGAAAATTGCTGAAAAATGCCTTGGTAAGCCATGAAAAATAAAAATAAGTCAGTCAAGTGAAAAAGAATATGCAGAAGACAAAAGCAAGAGTGAGTGAATATGATACACCAAGAAATTTACCAGGAGTTGTATATGGCTGGAATTTAGGGGGTAGATGCAAATACAGAGTGAAAAGACATCACAACAAAGAAAACAGAACTGATGGGGACAAAACCAGAAAGGGCCTTGGGTATCATTAGAAATTTTGGGATATGCTTACAAAATCATAAGATTTTTAAGCTAGTGACTAACCAATTAAAATATGTGTGGGATTAAGTTTGAGAGGTACTTAAGAGATGAAAAAACAGAGTTCCAGCCAAGATGGAGGCATGGATAGAAACACTTTGCTCTCACATAACCAAAAGAAAGATAATAACCAATTTTAAAACAATAAATAACCAGAACTGCCAGAAAATTAAACTGCACAGAACTCTGACAGCCAAGGAGTTAAAGAAACATTCACTCAGATTGGTAAGAGAGATGGAGATGGGCACACCAATGGGTAAACAAAAGGCTCAGAACCTCCATGTGCAAAATATTGTGAGTTGTGAAGGTGGGGGAAACTCTGAGTCTCATAGGAAAGTTCATTGGAAAGTGGGTCTAGAGCAGAGCAAGTGAGCAGCATTGTTCCCTCTCTGACCCCTCCCCTACTGACAGCACCAAAACACAGCAAAGGGGATTGTCCTACCCTCGAAAATGCTTAAGGCTCCACCCCTTTACAACTTAACAGGTGCACTGAGACAAAGAAATATGAAATGAAAGAACAGATCAAAACTCCAGAAAAAGAGCTAAGCAACAAGGAGACAGACAATCTATCAGATGCAGAATTCAAAACAGTGGTAATCAAGAGGCTCACAGAATTGATTGAGCTCAATTGCAAAATGAAGGAAGAAATGAAGCCTACCCAAAGTGAAATAAAGCAAAATATACAGGCAACCAACAGGAAAGGAAAGGGAAGGAAACTGGGTCTCACATCAACGATTTGGAACAAAAGGAAGAAAGAAATATCCATCCATAATAGAATGAAGAAACAAGAATTCAGAAAAATGAGGAGAGGCTTAGGAACCTCTGGGACAACTTTAAGCACTTCAACATCTGAATCATAGGGCTACCAGAAGGTGAAGAGGAAGAGCAAGAAATTGAACACTTATTGGAAAAAATTAATGAAGGAAAACTTCCCCCATCTGGTGAAGGAAATAGACTTCCAGGAAGTCTAGGAAGCCCAAAGAGTCCAAAAGAAATTGGACCCAAGGAGGAACACACCAGGCACATTATAATTAAGTTACCCAAGATTAAAGATAAGGAGAGAGTTTTAAAAGCAGCAAGAGAAAAGGAGATAGTTGCCTACAAAGGAATTTCCATAGAACTATCAGCTTATTTTTCAAAAGAAACCTTCCAGGCAAGAAGAGGTGGAAAGAAATATTTGAAGTCATGAAAGGCAAGGACCTACATACAAGATTACTCTATCCAGCAAAGCTACCATTTAGAATGGAAGGACAGATAAAGTGCTTCCCAGATAAGGTCAAGTTAAAGGAGTTCATCATCACCAAACTCTTATTATATGAAATGTTAAAGGCACTTATCTAAGGAATAGAAGATCAAAAACTATGAACAATAAAATGTCAACAAACTCATAATTATCAACAACTGAACCTAAAAAATAAAAACAAAAACTAAGCAAACAATGAGAACAGGAACAGAATCATAGAAATGGAGATCACATGGAGGGTTATCAGTGATGGAAGGGGAGGGGAAGAATGGGGGAGAAATGGCACAGGAAATAGGAAGCATAATTGGTAGACATAAAGTAGACATGGTGAGGTTAAGAATAGTATAAGAAATAGAGAATCCAAAGACCTTATATAGCCCATGCACATGAACTAAGGAGGAGGAAATGCTGGAGGATGGGGACATGCAGGGCTAAGGGGTCATAAAGAGGAGAAAAAAAATGGGACAACTGTAATAGCATAATCAATGCAGTATACCTACTTTTAAAAAATACTTTTTAAATTTTATTGTGGTTCAAGTACAGTTTTCTACCTTTTCGCCCCAGACATCCCACCTCCGTCTCCTGATTCTACCGACCCTTGGTTTTGTCCATGTATCCTTTATAGTGGTCCTGCTAACCCTTCACCCTCCCCCTGCCATTATCCCCTCCCATCTCCCTCTGGTTACTGCCCATTTGTTCTTAATTTCAATGTCTCTGATTATATTTTGCTTGCTTGTTTGTTTTGTTGATTAGATTCCAGTTAAAGGTGAGATCATAAAAAACGAGACATAATGATAAATGGAAATAAAACAGTGGAAAGGATGATCCTCAATCTCTAGTTTAGATAACTTATTAGGCGGGGTCAAACACAACATGTAACATTTAGCCACAAGATCTACTTTGGAGAGAAAAGGCAGTGATCTCAGTTGGGACATTTCAAACAATCTGCAAGGCCAGAGATATCAACAAATTAGTCTGGGGAAGAAGCAGTTCAGTCTGCCTGTCTGCAATGTGGCTTAGCATTATCTATGGAAATTGTCCACGTTTAGGAGCAAGGAGATCACCAAGGAGAAGTTAGCAGAGATAAAGAAGAGGAACTTAACACTATATTTCAAACCCCAGAAAGTAGCAACTGCTGAAGGTTAGACTATTGATTTCCAGTCTTTTCAACATTGTGGCACACAGTGAAAATGAACGTTCCTTTACATAATAAATGACCAAATTCAACTCTCTGGGGACTTCTGCTGTCCCACACCTATAGTCCATTCTGTAGTAACGCTGTCTCTAGCACAACTGTAATCCATTTGTATCCCACCAGAATGCCTATTTTGAAATTCTCAGTAAAAGGTAAACTTAACGCAGTGGTCAGAGGGAGAAGAAAAAATTTAGGAAAGAGTGATAAACTAAAAGACTATGAAGAGATTAAAAAATGAAGAAATTATTTATTATGTTAATGCCTCAGAAAGTTCATGATAATAAGTTTAAAGTGACTAAAGCAGCTAGGATCTTTGACAATCTTGACAAGATGAGATTCTGTGGGTGATGGATGTAGAAACCACCTTGCTGGCAGAAGAGAAAATGAGAATTAAAGAGTTGGAAATGTCAGGTTCTTTCTAGTAGCTTTGTTATTCAAGGAAGAGAAATGTGTGATTGTTAAAAAAATCAAAGTGAGGGTTTAAGTTAGAAGTGTGTTGAGTATGATTATATGCTGAAGGAAATAAGCCAGAGGAGAGAGACAGATTATTATTTTAGATGAGAGATCACCCATAGTCATGGAAACAGACACTGATGGTCTCAGGGTTCAGGTGGGCTATTAACTTTCAGATATTTGGAGAAGTTTGTGATGGATGGTATCAACACGTAGGAAAGAGAAAAGCATGAACCAAGACCTGAAGTGTGGAATGAACAGAGAAAAGGGACCTAGAAGTAAACAGATGACAATAACTAAGGGTAGAAGGGGCAATATCGATGGAAGGTGAAGTCTTTATAAAAATGTGTCAACAATCAACCTAGATGAGGACATTGAAACTCTGTCTGCTAACTTTAGTACTAGAAACTCTATTTGGTGGAATTTGAGAAAAACAGTCACCATTAAAAAAGCCTTCTCAGTAAAAAGGTGAGGATCAATGTTTTAAGAATTGCCTGCCCTGGTACTTCTGTGAACTACAAATGGTTAAGAGATCGCTCACTATCTGAGGAGATGATGGTGTCAATACACAGTCTGACTTTGTACACTGTTTATCTAAGGACTGATTTTTCCAACATCAAGCAAAGCACCCTTGATGTGAGCTATGAGCTTGTCACATGTAGCCTGTGTTTTCAACATGTTCTCTCTAGATTTACTTTGTTGAGAGTTTTTATCATGAATGGATGTTGACTTTTGTCAAATGCTTTTCTACCATATATGACAAGCCCACTGAAAACATACTCAATGGTAAAAAGCTAAAATATTTCCTTCTAAGATCAGAAAAAATAAAAAGATGTCCACTTTTGCACTTTCATTCAACAGATTACTGAAAGCCCTAGCCAGAGAAAGTAGACAAGAAAAATAAAGTCCATCCAAATTGTAGACAGCATGATATTGAATATAGAAAACCCTAAAGACAACACCAAAAAATTTTTGAAGGAATAAACAAATTCAGTAAAGTTGTGGGGTACAAAATCAATATACAGAAATCAATTGCATTTCTGTTTAAAATGAGACAGAAATAAAGAATTTCAGTTTCTACCTCAGACTTACTTAATTAGCATCTGATTTTAACTAGATCCCCAGGTCATTCCTAAGCATATTAAAGTTTGAGGAGTACTCCTCTGAAAGTAATCGTTTAAAGCCAAAATTGCTAGGAGCTTAAATGTTGTTTTGTTGTTGCTGTTGTAATTTTCTGATAACCCAGTCCCTAGCACATGTTAGGTACTCACCCACCTTTGATAGAAACAGGAGCCTGAGAGCCAATGAAAACAGGCTGCACTATGGGGATAGCTGCTCAGCTAGGAGCTTCTGTCTGGCTATGTGAAAGATCTTGACATTTCTATGAGTTAGAGACAGGCAGTGAGATGGTGAAGGACTAGTAATGTGGTGTGTGTGTGTGTGTGTGTGTGTGTGTGTGTGTGAGTGTGTATGTTTTGCTTCTTTCCTCCTTTACAGAATTTTGTGAGGATGTCAATAATGACCTCTAGGGAGAACTCCAATTTGGTTTAGAATAGATTTTTTAGTTACTGTTCAAATTTCTGATGAAAGGTGTGACCTCAGTAAGACTCGGAATACATCACATGCAGCAAACTAGTAGGATATATCTCCACAGGATTTCTTTGGGGTGCATTGGGTACTTTCTTTTTAAACTTTGGTCTCAGGGCATCTACTTGAATAGACTCCTTGAATGTTAGAAAAAATGAACTCATAGGTTATCTTCTCCAACACTTCTATTGATTCATTCACAGATTAAAAATGGGATGCTGTCTTTAACAATGCCTGAGTAAGTCTTACCAAACTAAGTGTGTCTGGTCACTAGAACCAGCCTAGGTTTGTTCCTGAGGGGGAGGGGTCCCCTAAATGTCTTGTCATTGAAGAATAAAATCTCCATATCTTGATAAACTGCCTTATTCATAAAAGAGAGAAACATGAATTTAAAGACTTTTTAATTTGAAGTTTAATGGCATTAAAACCAACATATATTAATGAAGAAGACCCCAGAGATAAACCCCACTAATATATGGTCAATTCCTTTAAAACAGAATATCCAAGAATACATAATGGGGAAAGAATAGTCTCTTCATAAATGGTGTTGGGAAAACTGGACAGTCATAGGCAAAAGAATGAAACTAGACCCTTATCTCACTTACACCATATACAAAAATCAACTCAACATTAATCGAACACTTAAACATATTTAAACATAAGACCTAAACCCAAAGAACTTCATGAAGAACACATAGAGAATAAGCTCTTTGATATTGACCTTGGCAGTGATTTTTTTGGATTTGACACTAAAAGTAAGACAACAAAGCTAAAAAAGGTGGGGAGACTACATCAAAATAAAGTGTTTCTGCACATCGAAGGAAACCATCAACAAAATGAAAAGGCAGCATTTATTATATACCTGATAAGGGGTTAATATTGGATATCTAAAATACATAAAAGAAAACTCATACAACTCAATAGCCAAAAACAAATAATCCAGTTTGGAAATGTGTAGAGGAACTGAATAGACACTCTTCCAAAGAGGACATACAGATGGCCAACAGGTACGTGAAAAGGTACTCAACATCACTAATTATCCAGGAAATGCAAATCAAAACTGACAAGGAGATATCGCCTCACACCTGTTAGAATGGCTGTCATCAAAAAGACAAGAGAACATGAGTTGGTGAGGATGTGTAGAAAAGGAAACCCTTGAGCACTGTTGGAGGCATTGTAAATTGGTTCAGCCGGTATGGTATTTCTAAAGGAAATGAAAACATTACAGAAAAGGTACATGTGTCCTTCCATGTTCATTGCAGCATCATTCACAATAGTCTAGATATGCAAACAACCCAAGTGTCAACAGATGAACAGATAAAGAAGATGTGACAACACACACACATACATACAATGGAATACTATTCAGCCATAATATTATAAGGAAAGAGAAAATCTTGCCTTTTGCAAACACATGGTTGGACCTTGAGGACGTTGTGTTAAGTGAGATAAGTCAGACACAGTAAAACAAATACTATATAATATCTATTACTATGTGGAACCTAAAAAAATAAATGGTAAAAGAATGAAAGGGTGGTTACCAGGGACTAACTGAAGGATGACAGAAAGGGAACAATGTTGTTTAAGGGTACATACTTGCAACCCACAGATAAATTAGTTCTGGAAATCTAATACACTCTAGATAGCAAAACTGTGTTATAATCATATAACTTGGCAAGAGATTAGATCTTAATTTCCTCCTTCACTATAAGCAATAATTATGTTGCATGATGGAAGTGCTAGTGAATGCTATAATAGCAATTATATTTCAATATACATGGTTCAGATCAATATGTTGCTATACCCCCTTACACTTACACAATGTTTTGTGTCCACTACATCTCCATTTAAATTAATTAATTAATAATAAAAGGAACATCAGAAATGTGGACATTCATTGCCACATATCTGGTTAAATACACAATGGGATAAAGTGAGAGACTATGTCTTTGGAATGTGAAAGACAAATACTGTATGATCTCACTCATATGTGGAATCTAAAAAAAAAAAACACAGGAAAAAAAACTTACAGAAACAGAGAATAGATTGGTGGTTGCCAGAGGTTAAGGGGGGAGAGAAAAATGGGTGAAATGTGTCAAAAGGTGCAAAATTCCAGTTATATAATAAATAAGTTCTGGAGATTTATTGTACAGCATACTGAGTGTAGTTTTTAAAGGTAAAATTAATTTAAATTTGCAGTTTGAACCTTTGTCAGAATAATTCCTGTTCAGGTATGGGATCGAACAGAAGCTTCAGCAAATGTAAAAATAAAGGCATGTGCCCTTTTCTCACATTTACTTTAAAAGAAGTGAAATGCAAAACAATTAGCAATTAAACTATACTTTGACTCACTACTAAGCATTAGAAGCCGTGCTTACCCCCAATGCAGCTGAAGTTCAAAGCCTAGGCAAATCAGAGAGTGTGCTTTTCTCTGTTGACTAAATTCGCCTTCCACCCACGTTATTTTTATGCTAAATATATCATGAAATATAGCAAGCGAGTCCAGTAGTGTTGTTGAGAAAATAAACAACGTGTGTGCATACACTCATACACACCTCACCCTGGATGTGTTTGGCTGCTGGTGGCTAGTCAAAGAGGAATGTTGTAAAAAATATATAAATTGTTTAAGAGTGATCACTTTGCAACAGGAAACATTTTACGTGTTCTTGTTCTCTCTCTTTTTCTTTCTTTTAAACAAAGGAGAGTCTGTTTATAGCAGCTCAGATATATTTTGTAACACATCATTAAAATGATCCAACCCAGGCCCTTCAGGAGAGCCAATTTGTTAGGTAATGATGAACTTGTGATACACAGGAGCCAGACAGGTTATTCTGCTGATTCAGTCAGATTTTTTTGGTCTTGCAGGCACATAGATTTCTCCTAAGTTAAAAAATTTTAAGGCAACTAAAACATAAAGACAAATATCCTAAAACAGCAAATTAATAGGCATACTTCAATATGTATTTCTTTCCACACCAGGGAAATGAAAACGATAGTGGAAGCAGACTAAAGGTCAGTGATAATTTAAAAATTCACTGTATACTTAGTTTAATTTTTACACCATGTCACTAACTGTGAGAGTATAGATTATATTTTTAAAAAGATTTTTAGAGAATACAAGTCACTATTTAAATGCCATCTCTAAGTTCATTCTAAATGCAATTTTTGCACATAAAAATAAAAAACATGCACCTAGATTCTTAGCATTGCCACTTTAATGCAAATATTTCCTGTATCTAGTGTTTGGGGGAAAGTGCAAATACTCAGTACCTTGTGTACATTTTTTTCTCTTTTACCAACAGATGATTCTCCCTTTTGTTCTAGACACCCAAGATGTAATCAGCTCTTATGAGAAAAGACAGGTTCCCAAATTCAGAGCTTGAAGGCGAATCTTTTTTACTTCACCTCTAGTAAAGATTTCATTTGTAAACATTCCTGTCAATTGAAACATACCGAGAACACAGGGAATGAACACTGCAGCAGGGTGATGTGGCAGAAGGAAATTAGGCAGTGGCAGAGGATGGAAATGCTGGGATTTTCCATCTGTATACACATGAATCCATTCAAGATCATAAATCTTCCTCACAATTCCATCATTGGTTAAAGGTCATCTGCCTATTTGTATTCAGCCCAACCCTCTTACCATTTGAGAAGATGGAGCTCAATCACAAAATGAATGAGAATGTCTTGGAATATGATTAAATTAAATTTCACAAAAGCAAGTAGATACAAAATCTTAAAACCTACTGAGAGAGAAAGAGATCAAAGGCAATGATCCAAAATCAACTTTAGCTTACTCACAACTCTGTTCTTAAGCCTTCCTGCTTCCACTGGTACGTGAAGAACTTGCAGCAGAGAGAGAAGCCCACAGTGCAACAGGTGAGGGGCACAGAAGGGTCCCCTGAAAGATACATATGATGAGGTAGAAACTTGATGCTCTGATTTTTAAAAGAACAGCCTTATCTTAAAATTTCAGGATTACTGTTTCAGGTCCTCTATATTTTAACATACATTGGTAAGCATAATTAGTTTTCTTTTAGTTATTATCTCATAAAAGTTTGACAATCTTCCATAGACTTTTTGAAAAATTTTTAAAGATTGTGTTTGTTTATTTTCAGAGAAAGGGGAAGGGAGGGAGGAGAGGGAAAGAAACATCAATGTGTGGTTGCCTCTTGCACACCCCCCACCGGGGATGTGGCCCACAGCCCAAGCATGTGCCCCGACTGGGAGTTGAACCAGTAACCTTGGTTGGCAGCCCAGCACTCAATCCACTGAGTCACACCAGCCAGGGCCATTGTCCTTTTAATATATGTTATTGAACTTAAATTATTCTGCATTTAAACAGTTGAGTTTTTAGATCTGTCTGGTAAGGTTTAGTATTTATTCTTATTAAAATTCATCTTGTTTTACTCTACCCAGTTGCTCCATAATGAAACATATTTGTTTTTCCCAGTTCTGTGGCACACACATAGTATAAATTTTCTAAGAGAGGGGGGTGGGAAAGGAAGATGACTTTTTTAAAAAAGTACATCAGCACTTGCATTGGCCTTTGAGAGAGAAGGGTTTTGAGAAATGAGTGTCACAGGGAAGGTTACACTTTTTTCATATCCTAAGAAAGTTGCTTTCTTTGCTTTTTTGCTGCTCATCACCTGTTGCTCCAATGCCCACCAAAACTTGTCTTACACATAATGGTCATTCTGGTGGGATAAGAAAACGAAAACATACAATGTGAACACCACCACAACAAGGATTATCTGTGTGATTCTTATGTTATAAGCTGTGGGGAATTTGAGAAATTTAAAACAAAGGGAGGTAAATGATTTGTGAAATAAAAGTCTCAATATAAACAAAGGAGTGAAAGGTACATAATGTTCAAAGAGTGGTTAATAACTTTCTCAACAAGGGCAACATCACCTACCCACTGCTAACCTCTACCCAATTTATTGCAAAAAGTGAAGGCTTAATGGAGGGGATTGATGTCAAGATGAATGGAAGGTAGTTCTGACCTTTGACATTGGGAGCAAGAGATGGTAAATGTCCTGCAAAAATTCAGGCAGACCCAACAAAGAAGAATTATCCTGCTCCAAATGCCAATATCAACTCCAGTGGAGAGTAATGTCCGTGGTTAAATGACTGCAGAAATCAGAGGATGTTTGCCAGAGCCAGGACGCACACTCTGCTCTGACGTATTATGCACAAAGTTCACTTCTTGAAGCTTAAAGGGCCTTTACCATTTGTACAGTGAGGTGTTTTATTTTAAAATATTTGTAGAAGTAGATTTATTTTCAATGTTCAGTTTTGCATTCATTTTCCACATTGCTCACTTGGCATTTAACTTGTGCTAGTCAGTAGTGCCCCATTTAGACAATGTCAGACACTGAGAGTGCTGGAATTTACTGTGTGTTGGGGCATGACTTTCTCGAGGATACAAATAAATGTCATTTCACCACATAAACTGTAAAAACTTTGGGGACAAGCCTCTGTCTATTATTTTGTTTTAACTTTAGTTCTAAGCACAATGACCTAAAAGATGTAGGAACTTAACTGATTTTGAGAAAATTAATAGGGAAGTGTTCATATGTGCAGGTCAGAAGGCGTTTTATTTGTATAGTATATTTATTACTGTTCTTTCTAATAAGATTAGAAGATGTTCCTAGATTCAAGATTGATAACAAATGCTGAGAGATTCCAAGGAGCTCTGAAATACTTGGATTCTGCATATTTCTTTTAAAGATAGATAACTAAAATGCACATGTCTCTAATCATTTCAAAATTAAAAAGTTTAAAAATATACACATAAAAAGAAAGTAAGCTTCATTTTAAAATATGTCTTTGGTTTGTAAGCATGAATAAAAGCATACTCCATACAGTGGATTTATGCCTTGTTTGAGTATCTGTCAAGGATTTGAAAGCAGGGCTGTATTTTGCTTTCCCCCCCATTGATTAACTTACTAGGTGACATTGAGAAAATCTCTCATTTTTTTCTGTATGTCAGTGTCTTCACCTCTACTAATACATCTGCGAGGTAGGGACATAACAATCTATACCTCCAGGCAGTAACAAAAAGAACAATAATTTTTTAGCAAAAGAGAAACTATATTTTTATTTGAATATCAATAATATACTTTTGAATGTTTTAGGAAATTAGGATCTATTTAGTTCAGATTGGTTGTTTTTTGTTTTTGTCTTTCTTTTATGAATTGGCACACTGTATGAATTTAAATGACTGAGAAGAGCTTTTCTAGATCAATTCTGCAGGCAGTTCTCTACTTCATGTTCAATGATCCTTTGTTCCCTTACAACATGACCTCAAGATTTCCACAGGGACACCTGTAAGCCAAAGTCATAAATTTGGGAAGTATGTCATTTTTTTTCTATGTAGATCTCTCATTAATCACCTGATTCAATGTTCCATTGGTCAAGTATAATTTACAAGGTGAACCAAACAGAAAATTAAGAAAGGAGCAAAGATGAATAAGACAAAAACAAATGCATACTGCATAAGCTACTCAGCCACAAAGGATGCCCTATAAAAACATAAATTATATAGAACCTTTATTTATTGTCTTTTGTCTCACCCCTGTCTTCCCTTTCAAAATTAATTTTATACAGTTTTGTTAGTTCTTGAACACATCAGGGCTACTCAGCTATCACCACCAGAAGAATATTTTCCATTTTTTGTATTCTAAGCCAGTCTACATTGTTAACGTTACATATATATTTCAGGCAACTTCTGATCCTATGTGAGGTGTGTAAGTGCTTAAGACTGTGCATCGTGCTTTGAGCATGGTTCACGGTGAGAGGTAATCACTCGCTATGTGAATAATCCTGTTTTCAAACAGAAAACAATGGCTAGAACTCAGGAGGGATGAACAATTGCCTACCCCTAAATCTGGACTGTCAGGAAAGCATAGTACCAAATCATGTGGGATGAACAGAAAATCTATGTTGGGGGTGAGAAAGAAAGGCTTTATATAAGCATCCAGGTTAGCTCAGGGCCTTGGGAAGGAAATACTAAGTGCAACTTTGCCTACTTTACAATTTTGCCTCCAAGTGGCCTGGAGTGAAAAGATCCATTGAGCCTGGCTGGTGTAGCTCAGTGGATTGAGCACGGGCTGTGAACCAAAGTGTCGCAGGTTCGATTCCCAGTCAGGGCACATGCCTGTGTTGCAGGCCACGGCCCCCAGCAACCGCACATTGATATTTCTCTCTCTCTCTCTTTCTCCCTCCCCTCTCTCTCTAAAAATAATAAATAAAATCTTTAAAAAATTAAAAAAAGATTCTTTGAGATAATTATGAACTTTGGGTAAATTCTCAATACAGTATTCATTATATTCCTCTTTAAAAATTGCCCTGAACATTTGAAATAAACCCTTAAAATATGCTAAATTCATTTTAATGTATATTAAAATTCTGAATCAAAATACCTAAGTTGTACATTTATTGATTCTTTTTACTTCATATCTATGTACTGTGTTTGAATTTAAAATGTTATGTGTGCATCTACTAGTACAGATGTTTTATAAATATTTAATTAATCCCACATGTGTTTATTTGCATAAAACACAATGTAGGAAGATGAAAGGTACTTATTATTGAACATATAATAGGGTTGAACAACCAGTCACTTTATATTAACCCAAATCCCTGGCCAACATCAGAGCTCTTCAATTATGTCCACATGATATGGCAGGCTTCGCCAGTGATGAGATTTACAAACAGAGTTTACAAATCATTTTGAGTAAGTCTCTGTGGTGGCTACTTCATAAAACTTAACAATAAAAAAAGTACATAGTCCTTTATTATAAGACACTTAGAAAGTCCAGAAATGTTTGAACTACCCAACTAACCAAAGTGGAAGATTTGAGAAAAAAATTATCCATTTTATTCCTTATTTAAAAATGAATTTTCAATGGCTACTATTTGGAGCATTTTGCTAACTTTTCACTGAGTAATTTTTCTACATTTCTCCTTTGAAATATTTTAGAAACAATATCTCCTTTCAATCACTGAATTCTATTTTAACATATTTTATTGATTATGCTATTACAGTTGTCCCATTTTTTTCTCCCCTTTATTCCCCTCCATCCTGTACCCTCCTCCCTCACACCATCATTCCCCCACCTTAGTTCATGTCCACGGGTCATACATATAAGTTCTTTGGCTTCTCCATTTCCTATATAATCTTGACCTCCCCCTGTCTATTTTGTACCTACCAACTATGTTTCTTATTCCCTGTACCTTTTCCCCTATTCTCCTCCTTCTCCCTCCATGTGATCTCTACCTCCTGAGATAGAACAGAAGAATCTGTTTCTTCTCTAGTTGTTTGCTTAGTTCATTTTCATTTTTGTTTTTACTTTCTTAGGTTTGGTTGTTGATCATTGTGAGTTTGTTGTCATTTTATTGTTCTTAATTTTGATCTTCTTCTTTTTCTTAGATAAATCCCTTTAACATTGCACATAATAAGGGCTTGGTGATGATCAGTCACCAACTTCTCAATCAATGCTCTGATCACTTTAAGCCTACGTTGAAATGTAATTCTTACCTGAGCCTCTTTCTTCGTTTTTAGTGTTCTCATACATCAGACTATCTTAAAAATTCCTTTCATTCAATGTTTCATTCTTTAAATATTCAAAAGTATTGTTAATTGTTTAAAAAATGATCGAATAGAGTAAAGAACAAAGATGATATAATCACCCAAATTTTCACAGCAGGGAAAATTACATTTGCTCTTTGGCTTATTTCTGTTCAAAATTTTCTAAAAACAAATCTGCATTTACAGAAATGTTTTGCAAAACTGAGATTAATTTGATTCATTGTAATGTGATTTGTCTTAATTTAGCAATAATAATAATAGTGTTAATTATTATTTAAGATATGTTTCAATGGCTTTGAATTATTCCAGTATCTAGATGTATCTAAGTTATTTAACACATCTCATTATTGTTTGGACATAAAGATTGTTTTCAAATTTCCACTACTGTAAAGAACACAACAATAATATTATATGAACATAAATCTCGAATCTTTTTTAATAAGTTTTTTGAAGTAGAACTATTAATTAGGTCTAAGTTTATAAACATCTTTTAAAATTTTTTATCTAATTGCTGTATTACCACACAAAGGTCCACAATGCTTCTCATAATTTTTCTCACAGTTGCTATTGTACATAGATGAAGTACCATCTTGTTTCATAAACTGGATTGTTTATGAGGGAGATGACAGCATTTTCCTCTTCCACCCTTGTGCATACCCACCACTTCCACATGTTTTGAAGCACTCTCATTTTTTGAACTTTTGCCTTCAATGTGTTTTTCTGTGCTATAACTTTATTTGTAAGAGAAGTTGGAGTACAAGATGAACTGGATCCAAAAGGGTTGATGTCTGCTGAAGAAAAATGTAGAATGTGGAAACACGTTCCCCAGAAACACCTTCACACCCATCCATCGCCCTGCACCAGGTCTCTTCTTCATAAGGTGAATAAAATCAGCATACATTGCATTATATTTTATGTGCAAAGTATTTGTTTACTTCCAGATTATTGTTAGTTATTTATATAAGCTTATTCAAATGAAATATTTTATGTTGGCAAAACTGGAAGTGAATTAAATATATTCTATTTCCCCTAATAAAATCAATAGAAATGTGTTTTCATTTCATGGTTTTTCACATTGTATCCAGGTAGTCAGAAACAAATCAATGTCATTAGATGAGGGCTGATGTACAGAATCACGTGGAAAAGGCAAATTACAAAACAGTCTCTCCTTTATGATTATAGTGTGTATATTTTTATCTGTTATATAGAGTTTTAACCCAAAAGCACGTAAACACAAATTACCTAGAAGCAACTAATGGTTCTCTCTAGGCATGTGTACCTTGATGTAAAAAATGCTAGTTGCCAGATTTTCTTAAATTGTACAGGCCATCAGAACTTCAGGTGCAGTCTTGAAGGTAGAGACTGGTGCAAGGATGGTTGCCTTCAGATTACAAATAGGTCCCAGGTCAACCAAAGTATTTTCTTCCTTGAAGTTCTCATACTAAAATTTTCCAAATAATTATTCCAAGTTTGAGCAAGGATATACTGACCCTGTCAGTGGAATGTTTCATAATGTAGAATAAAACATACTTTATTCTCACCCTAATCCCCCAGGAAAGTGTTTAAACTTATAGAATCAATACCCATCTGGAGCTTCTCATATTCACTTTAGTCCTTGCTAATAGAAAAAATATTATTGGTATCTCTAAGGGCACTGATGTTGTCTGAGGCTGAGATTTTTCTTGAACAAATGCAAGGAAATTAAAAAAAAATTATGTCTCCTAAAAAAAAGCTTCATCTTTATTCAACCAGTGATGATTAACAATGATAACACTTTTTTAAACCAGTATGTGTTTTACTTTTTTATTTATTGATTTTTTTAGAGAGAGAAAGAGTGAGAGAGAAGGGAGAAAGAAACATTGATTTGTTCCATTTGGTTATGCACTCACTGGTTGCTTCTTGCATGTGCCCTCACTGGACGTGGAACTCACAACCTTGGTGTACTGGCGGTGAAGTTCTAACTAGCTGAACTACCCAGCCAGGCCAACACTGATAACATTTCTGAGTTCATATATGTGATTTAAATCAGCATGTGAAATTTCCTAAGTCTGATGTAATAATAAAGCATTTCATTCTTATTAGATTTTTCTAAAATAAAAATATAGTCGTATCTTCTTGGTAATTTTGTTTGCTTCCATTGAATATTTTAAATAACTCACTCAATTTTGAGCAACTTCGAAAATTACCCCACCCTATTTTTAATGTACATTTACTAGTTTTAGTTCTCAGAATCCACAAAAGTTTAAATGATCTTTATAGCCTATCTCAAAGTGAAACAAGAACTTGAACATTGTCCTTTGCTTTTGAATACTGTTTTATGAATTGCCAATAATGAACTGGTTGACATATTAAATAAAGTATGCTTAACTTTAGATCACTAGATTTTTAAAAATTGATAAAATTGCAAATACTTTTAAGATAGATAACCTGTATCAGTTTCAGTATGAGTAGGAAATAATTTAATACTTTAATCATGGGTCTTATACTGAGTCCAAAGGTGGCCTAAGCCTTTGAAAAATAAGAGTTAGCCAACTAAGATTTGTTGATAAGCATTTTAACAATGTGCAAGAAATTAGGTTATATATATTATATATAATGTATAATAATATATTTTATTATAATAGTATATATACATATATTACACATATAATATAATACAATACAATATAATACAATATAATTATATTGTAATATATCCTAATTATATTGTAATTATATTGTATTATATTGTATTGTATTATATTATGTATTCCCATAGGTGCTTTACAATCATTTGAAAATAAAGTTACTAGGCCATGTATTAGTTTCCTATTGCTGCTATAAAAAATCACCCCAAATTTAGTGGATTGAAACAGGATAAGTGAATTAAACAGGACAAATGTATATACTTACACTTCTGGATGTCAGAAGTCCAAAATGGGTCTCCTGAGACTATACCAAGGTGTTGGCAGCACTGCACTTCTCAAGGTTCTAGGGTAGGAGACGCCCCTGCATTGCCTTTTCGACCTTTTAGAGCCACTGTCACACTTTGGCTCCATCTTGAAAGCCAGCATTTATTTTACTCCTAAATTTTCTTCTGCTATTACATCTCATCTGATTGACTCTTCTGCCACCCATTTTCACTTATGGGACCTTTGCTTGTGGTTATATTGGGACCATCCAGATAATCGGATGTAATTCCCCATCTCAAGGTTCTTAGTTAATTACAATCTACAAGGTCCTTTTTGCCATATAACATATTCACAGGTTCTTGGAATTAGGACATGGATATCTTTTGGGGATTATTGTTCTTAAATGTTAAATATTATTTTTCTTAATGTAAATAAACAACATGCATCTATTGTTTGAGTTTCTGTTAAAAATGGGATTTTTTTTTCAGTACTTTGAACATTTTATGACTAATTTCTATTTTCACACTAAATTGAAGAACTAAAAGAAAACAGAAATATTAGTACATCATAAATGGGTCATTTGAATGTAAAATTGTCATAGTGAGGGCATGGATTAAAAATACTTTATTAGTAATAATTTTGATAAACATAACATTTCAGTAACCTTTGACACATCACTTAATTCTGGAAATTTGACCTTTGACTCTGTCCCCTTCTCACTCAAGTGAAGAGAAGAAAAGGTTTGCACATTTTCTGTTGCCTATTCTATTATAATTTGAAAGTGTCTTTGGAACAATAGCCAGTTAAGGAGTTGATACCATCTCCTGTTAGCCTTGAAGGATCACCATGAAGTGTTTTTCTCTAACTGTCCTAAAGGGTAAGTCAGAGTTTATCGGTCTCATTAATCTGGGCTTCCACTGGGGCCTGGGCAAAAGGTTTAGAATGTCATCAGTATGCGGCTTTCATGACCTTTCTTTTGAGCAAGGATTCTAACAAGGGAGGGAGGCTTCATGTAAGTTTCAACCTCCACAGGAAGTGGTTTCCTCATTTCTGTATGGGGATGAAAGAAACCATATTGAAGTAAATTCTGTGGAGATAGTGAAAAGGTCACTGTGACTGAATTCTGCATCATGACTCAATACAGACTGAGCAGACCCAGCTTTAATTTTTCATACCTCAATGTATTCACTGTCAATGACTTTTTATTAACAACTATGGTGGATGTCTTCGTCACTTTTCCTATAAAAGTCTTGATCAATGATCAAGAGAATGGATTGGTTTTGGAAAATTATTCAATGTCTTTAATTTATTGGAGATGCCTTTATTTTTACTCAGCATTTTCACTGAGGCATGTAGTAAAAAGTATTGGGAAAACATAAGTCTTGAGTATATTTGAGTGTCATATGTGTAGAATATTTTTTCAAGTTTTTTTATTGTTGTTCAAGTAGAGTTGTCTCCATTTTTCCTCGCAGCTCTCTCCCCACCCCACCCTCAATCTGACCCCCTTTGACTTTGTCCAAGGCTCCTTTATACATGTTTCTTGACAACCCTTCCCCTTCTTTCCCCTGTTACCCCCCTCCCTACTCCCCTCAAGTTGTTGTCAGTTTGTTCTTCATGTTCATCTGTCCCTGACAATACCGTAGCTCAGAAGAACAAATCCTTACCTCTGGTGAGGGATGAGGAATGCAATAGAAATAAAAATGCACTTCTACCTTGAGGGTGGTAAGTCAACTGCTTTCTATATGTGCTTTCAATCCTTCATGAAAACGTAAGGTAGGTGAAGTCATGTGGTTGTATCAAATTCAAACCCTTAGAACTTCTGTTAATCTTGGCAACATTTAGCATCAATAAGGACAAGTGAAAGATGCCAAGTTGCTGTGTTACTTGAATTTAGGTTTTACTCCTCATTAATCCAGGAGGAATGATTTATGTGGTCAAGCGGGCCTTATAATGATTGCATTTGTATCCATAGGAGGCTTATATACAAGTGTTGTTCATTATTGCTATATTACTCTAACTTTAACAAGAAGCATAGATATGTGAGCTCATGTCAGTTGGAGCAAACAAATAGGCCTGTGTGGACATAAATAAACTATAACCGTTGAACGCTATTGTATTTTCTCTTTAGTTGCATACACACAACCCTAATTTTGGAGCATTTGAAGAAATGTCTAAGTGATTGTAAGGTCAAGTGTTCTATAATTAATAGCTAAATTATACTAAATGATAATTATAAAATATAGAGGATATCATTCTCATTTTTCTAAGAGTTTTTAGCAGGAAAGAAAAGCTTTATGCAGTTGACCCTTGAACAATGTGAGGCTTGGGGCACTGACTCCCCCACACAGGTGAAAAGTCCACATATAGTTTTTGATTTCCCACTAACTTAACTACTAATAGCCTACTGTTGACTGAAAACCTTAATGGTAACATATACAGTTTATTCACACATTATCTATACATTATATGTATCATATACTCTGTTCTTATAGTAAACTAGAGAAAAGAAAACAACATTAAGGAAATCATAAAGAAGAGAAAATAAATTTACAGTATTTACTGAAAAAAATGTACCTGTAAGTGCAGGTTCCAAATTGTGTTGTTCAGGGTTAACTGCATTCTTATGTACTTTCATATATGATAAATGTTTCTTTTATTTTAGAAAAGTTGTAATGAATGAGATAAATTTAAAACCCAAACCACCCCCATCACCCCAGCCCCATCCCGCAGTCAGTCCCTCATGACCGCAGCTGCTTGCCCGTCCCCTTTTGTCTTCTGGATCAACACGTCTCAGGTTCTCCAAGAGTCTTGCTTTGTGGTATTTGCATGACCGTTATTCATAATTCTTTCTTCTAAGAATCTCAATTTTATTTTGAAACTGCTTTTATTCCTCTCCTTATTATTTGTGGTTCCAACAGGGCTGACCAACACTCTAGCTCCATGAGGCTTGTGTGACTCAGGCCTGGACAACCTGTTGAATCTACTCTCTGACCACAGTAATGAATTTAAGGTTGCTGTCTGGTCAATGTCAATAGGACTTTTCACCTGAAATTACTAGTTAACCAGTATTAGTGTGTTGATAAACTAAATGTTGGATGGTGGGGGCTTGTGGGTAGCACAGGAAAGGGAAGCCTTGATTCATAGCATTTGCTTAGTTTCATGGAGTAAATACTCCTGCTTTGGATGACTTCGATCTACCAGGTTGGCACCACTAAATACAAAGTTTTCTTTATGATTCTCCAAATCTCATGTGCAATATTAGGCTCCGAAGGCTAAGGTACACTTTCTTCTTAGGCTATTATATTAACATGTCATTTATAACACATTCTGTACAAGCAGAACCTTTTAGGCATAAGCCCCTGCCCAAAGGCTTAAAGGAAGAGAGAGTCCTGTGTGAAATAATGAAACAAATCTCTTATTTTCTTTCTGTAAATCACTGGGTAGGAATGGGTATCATACACCAAGGGTAGTCAACCTACTTGCTGTACAGAACATATGACATGGTAAGGTAGGTCGATGCAATTCACTTTACCTGCAATTTTAATTGATAAGCACAGAGAAAACTAAGTAGCTGGTAGTCATCACTGAAGGTCAAAAGAGACATAGAGAAAGAAACCATAAGGCAGCATTGGGGCCTTAAGGTAGAACTTATGGAAAATTGAAGCTATGAAAGAATAGAAACTCAGAAAAGAATAAGCATATTAAAATACAGAATTCCATTTACCCTGAAAAATACAGATAGAACAACATTTGGTTCCTAGGGCTGCTTCAGTTCCTATCAACACTCTCATTCCAGATCTGGACCACATATTCTTAAGAGAAACTTTCTTTTTGTTGCAGCCTTTATTTTAATGAGTTTATTTATTTGTGGCAAAGACTTTAGTGAAACATAAATTTGTACCAGGTGTAAAGAATTAGAAATGCTGGGTTAATTGGAATTTCTTGGTATCCTGCAGTGGCTATGAAGCAGTTAATAAAGTACTGATCTGTGATTTCTGGAGAAAAGAAACATCAGAAAATTTTACTTGAAGAGAATTGGGCAGCAAGTGAATGTCTTTGAAATTACTCATCCTGTTAAATATCTTGCCATCCAAAAATAAATGCCCTTTTAGTACAAACCACAAGAACCATATGTTTCAAGGTTAGTGAACCATTCTAGAAAATGCAGTATATATTCAGGACCAGAGCAAATGAATGGTACTGAAAATTGAAGTTGTCTTCTAATTTCTTTCTTTCATAAAAGCTAGCTGTTAGGACAGTTTAGGTTTTTACTACTCTTTTATATCACTTATTTAGTGGGGACTAATTCTGGAAATTATAGGTACAGAGAGGAGGCAAATGAAAACTGAACGTATTCCAATGGCACTATTTAAAATAATAGCTAACAGCAAATGTTCCCAGTAGTCTTTGAGGTGCTTTAGATATATTGACTCACCTAATTCTACCCAAAATCTTATATGGTAGGTGAGAAGCATGCTCATTTTGTAGATTAGGAAACTAAGGAATAAAGAGATTAAGATGATTGCCCAGTTATTAAATATCAGAGCCAGGTTTCATAATCTAGCTTCAGATCAGTGGTTTTGACCTTTATCTTGTAGACTCAAATATCATCAAGCAGTTTTTTAAATGACCTTTTGCCATTGCCTCTGGGAGTAGTCAGTGGAGTTCAGACAAAATTCAAAGCATTCTGTTTGCAAGATTTTGGTGTATTCACACTTTGAAGAATAGATAAAATGTGTTAGGTGAGGGAAACTTTGATATTGTGGATGGGATGTAGAGAGTTTGCTCTACTGGTCAGAAAGAGCTAAACCATATTATACATGCCAAGTGTCTTGTTCACCATGAACATATTTTTTACCAAGATGAACTGTCTTATAAATATCTTATAGCACAGTTTTTCACCTCCTCAACCAAAAGGTGGGACTCCAGACTTCAGGCAGGAAATCCAAAAGCTAATGAGGATGCTGTGATGTGGCCTGGCTCACCAAAAGATGAGCTCAGTAAGTGAGAGTCTCTTGAGGATCAGAACTAGGAAATTCTAGGGGAATGAGTCATTTAGCAGCAGAACCAAAGTGAAATGTTGTAGAAATCAGCCTGGAAAGACAATGATGGACTTTGCCAAAGTTATGAGGTAACAGAAACTATGAGTAAGCAAAACAATTAGATAAGAGAAAAATATATAAGGTAAAGGGTAAGGAAACACTTTTATTTCCATGGGGCATTAAAAGTGGGCATGTAGAGAATATTTGCATCATATAGTTGGCATAGCAAGGTATACAATAAAGATCCCCAAAATATTGCTGTTGAGGTCCTCAGATGTGTTGTGTGTCCAAGAATACCTTTTTCTTTAAGATTCTGTCAGAAGGTGACCATGTCAATACAATCTCTTCCCATTTCCTTGAGGTTGTTTTATTTTTTTCTTGTAAATGAAAGCTACTGCCTGAGATAATAAAAGTGGGTTTGGAATGGTTCTGAACCATCTTTATTGTCTTAGGCAACAGCTTCTGGTAGCTATTATTTCATAGCTCCTCCAGGTTATGAGTTAACAAATCACTCTGGGATTTAGCCTGTGACACTTTGGGCATTTCTTTGAATGGCAATGGTACGTGACAATATTATAAAAAGCATTCTTTGTTACCCACTATTATGAATGTGTCTGTCCTTCAAAGAACTGAAAGTTAGCCAAATTAGAATAATTATCAGTTGCAGAAATAATAAAATGTGTCTGTTACATGAACTAAATTTTAGATGTGAAATTGAAGGGAGAACAATTCTTATAAGAATCAGTGGAAAAATTGGACAAATATTTGGGCTGATTTTAATCTTTTTCTCAATTTCATGTTCTCCACAGTAAATTAAATTGTTAAGCAGGATCATTCAACTATTTTGTTAAAAATAGTGCAATTGATATCTTATTTTTCTTACTGCATCAGATGGATTTCCTAAATACCATAATACTGTGTTACACACTAAATGCTTTGTTCACCCTCAGTTTTCTCCATTTAGGAAACTACACCCATGTTATTCTCTCCAGATATTATTTTTACATCTGGCAGCTGGCTGGGTGTCTGCAGCATTCTTTAGTGTTACCATATTAATTGTGTCTAATCATATCTCCTAGATTTGATTTATTCTGCTTTAGAATTTGGGATTTAACAGCAATCTAGCTTTGACACACCTAAATTAGGATATATAAATACATATTTATAAGCATATATTATGTTGGTAATATAAGTACATGGTGGTTCAACATTTTCAAAACAATTTTAAATCAAATATCTTTTCTACTGTGATAGCTAGCTTTTGAAATGATGTCATTTATGACTATTTCCATTTCAAGTGTATCACTAACAATGATTTCTGTTGTAATTGACAGAAACTCAAACACAAATGGGCAAAACAATAAAGGAAATATCTGTCAGATGACTGAAAATTTCCAACGGTAGATTTGGCTTTAGGCAGTTTGAATAGGGCTCTACATCTCTTTCTCTGGGTTTTTCTGGGTGTGTCCTTCATGTATTGGTGTCTATGCAGGTAAACTTTCCACAGAGCAGTAGAAATCTCCAAGAGTCAAAGGACTTCCACCTGCTCACCTGACCATCTGTGTAACCTGAATGAAAGAGTTTTCTTTCCCTAATGATTGTACCAACATCCTAGGCCCCTCTCTGACTAGACAATCTTAAGTGTAGATTCCTAAAACAGTCATTCAAATGCCATCCTCTGAGCAGTTTAAGCCTGGATTAGGTGTCTGTCACTGAAGAAGTCATTGTGAATATGGAATAGGTTTAAACTGAGTTTAGGAAGGCAAGAGAGGGTGATCAAATCCTCCATATGACTGGTACCCAAGGGGAGAGAGCTGGCAGTATGCACTCCAGCAACGTGCACTGTGCTGGGGGAAGAGGCAACCAAAAGTGTGGAATCTGAAAAGGTGTTTTGGATTTCTGTTCCATACTTTGGAGTTGTAAGACCCTGAACCAGTCACTCAACATTCTTAAGATTATTTCTTCAATTGTAACACAAGACTAATATGGTAACCATGTCTTGAGAAGGAAATAATGAGTGCCTGCTCTAAAGAGGGAAAACACTTGCTGTGTTTCTCCTTTAATGTCACACTATTACCACACTTCACTTCAGACACCAGATCTTTGGATTTTTAACACATTAAGCAATTCTCTGCAATACCAGCTGGGTGCCTTGTATTCAACTCTGACACTGTCTTCCTAGAGTGAACTTCAGATCTCACAAGTTAAGTCCTTGGTCCCATGAAACTGCCCCCACTGCAGACACTGATCACAAGTCCCAAGTTGTCACCTGCATTTTTAACTGTCAATGAATCAGGGCTCTTTGGATCCTCTTCTTGGGTTCAGTAATTTGATAGTGTGGCTCAAAGAACTCAGGAAAACACTTAAGTTTACAGGTTTATTATAAAGAATACAACAAAGGATACCAACAGACGAATGAAGAAACACATAGAGCAAGACTGTGAGGGGCGATAAAGAGCTTTAGTGCCCTCTGGGAATACCACTCACCCTACACTGCCACATACGCCATTCCAGAAGCTCTTCACACCCACATACGATGGAAAATTTTAGGAGGCCTCATTACATTGACATGATAGATCATTAACTTAATCTCCAGTTCCTCCTCCCTCCCCAGATGAAATTTCCAAGCTTCTGATCATGGGTTTGTCTTTCTGGTGACCAGCCCCCACCCTGAAGTTATCCAGGAGCCAGCCAAAGTCACAAGATACATTACAACAAAAGATACTTCTATCACCCAGGAAATCCAAGGTTTAGGAGCTCTGTGTCAGGACCAGCAAAAGAGAGAAAGATGCTCCTAGTGATCTTATCACTTAGAAAATCACAAGGGTTTTAGGATCTCTGTGCTAAGAACCAGGGCCAGAGACGAATACATGTATTTCCCATTATTCCTCAGCTGCCAGATAATTTTGTAAACCATTATGTGCTATAAAAATTATGTTAATTTACTATGGGTGATGCTGTGCCTACCATTATAATTTAAGTGGAAAACATTGTTAACTTAAAGGTGTATGTGTATATATAGATAAACATACACACAAACAAATACTTTAAGAATGTCTTCTAAGTGAATGAAGTGCTTATGTAAACACTCAGTTTCACCAGGATATGCCAGTGTGTTTTACAACAAAGTGCAGAAATGTACAGTAGCAATTACTGAGATACTGAGATGATTCTGTAGTCAAAATATTTGGTAAATGTTAAATTAAACAAATGTAAATTGGTTTCTTTGCAATAAGACTTTTTGGGGTTTTAACATGCTAATATTAAATGTAAATGTTTAAAGAAAATTATATTGTTATCTAGTGGGTAGAGTTTGGGGAAGCTGCTAAACATTCAGTAATGCACAAGACAGTCCTCTACAGCAAACGATTACCAGCTGAAACTACTAATAATGCCACAGTGGTGAAAGCCTGCTATATAGACTAACGTATGTGAAATTAACTTTGGTAAACACTGATTTGCATGGTTGATGACAAATTTTCTAACTCCAAAACATTGTACACTATAATCATCTGGTTTTCAAACCATCAACCTGACCTTTACTCAATAAGAAGAAATAACCTAGTAACTGAAGTGCACCAAAAAGGAGAAGGGCTAAATCCTCAATTATGCCAAAAAATGTGCCTAACAGAGATACTGTAATAAATTATACTTGATAAAATATTGGAAAGCTTTGTTATTATGTTAAAGCTTTCATCTATTACTCAGCATTTTCATATAAAATTAGTCAAATTATCCTTCTTAAATAGCAGCCAACCACATACGAACAGTTTACACTTGAAAACCACTTGATCCTTTTCAAACATCCTCTGTTCTTAGTCTTTTCATTGACATTATTGATATAAATTTCTCTAAAGAGGAATTTTTAATAGTCTAATACAAATTGGTTGTGTTCTGAAAATATGATAGAATGATTCAAATAAGAAGTTTGCATTAGTCCTGTAAATTCTTATTCAATAATGTTTCATCGACTGCTCTTGTTTGAGATTTTAGTCTATGTTGAACAAAAATAGCCTTTAATAATATTAAGGGTAAATATTAAGGGTAAATATCATATTAAAACAAATTTTTCTTGTATTTAATCTACTAGAATGAAATAATAAAAATTTGAGAACCAGAAAGGTGAATAAGTTCCGGTGAAATGAGCCAGAATTAAAACTTGCCAAAACTGCAGTGTGAGTGGTTATCACTGCCTTTCAGAGGCACTGAGACCATAACATTATAGTCATTTGCCATTCTTTGGACAGTCTCTGACTGACTAGCTGTCTGGGAAATTCCTACTTTAGTACAGATACAAACCTAAAGCTTTGAAGACAAGCAAAGAACAAGAAAACAACAATAATAAAGCCCTATGACATCTGTTTTTGTCCTTGTTATTTCAAAGTCAAATCACCTAGGGAAACTGAAGGTACAGAAAAATCTTACATATGAGGCAGCTGAAGTAATTCTACAGGACTTGATTGACTTAATTGTCAGTCAGGTCTAAAACCTCTATGGTGATAGTTAGTCATAGCTCTTGCCATCGATATCTTAATTATGGAAGTTTTAGAGCACAAGCCTGAAGTCCAGAGCTAACTGGTAGAAGTTTTAAGGAAGCTGCCTTTATTGTTTCCTCCTTACACAGCAGGAGGGTATATGCAGGTCAAATAAGATCATTAACCACTATCATGTCTTTCCTCTCTCTGTCTCTGACTCTGTTTCTCTGTCTCTGTCTCTCTCTCTCTCTCTCTGTCCTAGAAGCATTTCATGGTTAATAGTAAGAGTAGGTGAAGTAAGGTGACTGGTCTAGGTAGAAAGTAACTTATTTACAGTGCACATCCCAGGACCGCAGTGGAAATTCCCTAATGTGGTAATTTAGTAAGGCAAAGGTATCTGGCTCAGACTTACACAATTGGCTGTATCCAGCCTTTGTTTGCCAACCTGAAAGGACAACAGTGATGTAATGTTATTTTCCCTATCTCGAGTATCTCTTGGCTTTCTAAAGCTTCTGTAGTTTTGTAGGTTCAGTATCGGGTCCAGGAGAGGAAATCCCCATGATTTGTCATAGTTAGCTTGGTTTCCTTCCCTACTTATAAACATACAGGTATATCTATCTATCTATCTATCTATCTATCTATCTATCATCTATCTATCATCTTAATTCCTTAAAAGGAAAGAAATGTAGGATAAATTTGTTATAAAACAGCACGTTAGTTTTATTTTAATATATTTCTTGCATATTTGAATATCTTTTCACATAAAATTTCTCTAAATTTAAATAAATGTGTCTAATTGTTAATCTGAAAAAAGGCATACTAAACATACTATTTCTCCTGTGTTTTTAGAACTTTAGAACTCACTGTAGTGTATATATTTGGAATCACCTTGTCCCCATAAGAAGCTAAGTCAAATAATCACAGCATTAAGGTTCTGGCACGAAGTTATGAGCTGGGCTCCCTCACTTAGAGCTTTTCAGAAGAAGCAGTTGGGAGTGTGGGGAAAAGCTGGATCTGGATCAGATAGGAGACCAACACCCCAGGACTAATAGTTACCTGGCACTGTGCCAAGTCATGTGTATATAACCTTTATAGCAATTAATGACTTGAATAATAGTGTGATCCCCACTTTATTGGTAAGAAAACTGAACCAGTTGACTCAAGCTTACACATTTAGGAAGTGCTAGAGCTGATACTTAAACCCCCGTTTGTCGGATTCCAGATTTAATTTTTAACCCGCTAAGTTGACCTAGGCTTAAATTCCTGTGTCCCCACTTTAACGGGACCAGTGTCACAACTTACACAATCTTTTTTAGCCTCTCTTGTCTCAATGTCTCATTTCTACAAAAGGATACAATACTAACTATTAAAAATGGTTACTTTAAAGATAAAATAAGATCACGTTTGTGCAATCACCAACACAGAGAATATATCTTGTCACTATGTATTTCCAATTCCTCACAATTCTAACAAAACAGAGACATTTCTGTAGAAAATGATTACTAGTTGATAGAGTGGTTCTCTCTTGGCTGTACTTTAGAATTTAAAGAGTACTGGTGCCTACTTAGCAAGGAGAATGGTGGGGTTTCTAAGACACTGGTGATGTTCTTTCCTGAGTGATGATTACACAGGTATGCACCCTGTGTGGTAATTCCATAAGCTGTACATTTATGAGAGCTGAATTCTTCTGGATGTATATTTTATTTCAATTACAATGGATATTTTTAAAACACACTTCCTCCCAGGTATGACTCCTCAGCAATTCTGATTAAATAGCTCTGTAGAGGAGTGTAAACATCAGTTTTATTTAATGGCTCCTCAGGTGATATTAATATGCAGTCAGCATTGAGATCTGCTATTGAGAGGAAGCAAACTTTAGCAAATTTAAGAATCCAGTAAGGCCTGTTGTATAGCAACACACTCCGCCAAATTCAAAAGTCTGAGTTGTATACAACAGTTAGATATAGAAAACATGAAATAGTACCCTTGTTTCATGTAAAGATCTCTCCCAAAATGAGAATTATAATATGCAACCATTAATTGCCTCAAAAAGCATTTTGGATTTTTTGATTTTTATTTATTATCTATTGCCAATTAGTCCCCTTATACCCATCTCCTGTCAGCAGTCACCACACTGTGGTCCATGTCCATGAGTCCTTTCCCCTTTTTGCTCAATCTGTCCACTCCTAACCTGCCCCCCCAATGCAATTAACTGTCATCCCACTCTTATCTATGAGTTTGTCACCATTTTCATTGGTAGTTCAGTTTCATTAGATTCCACATATGAGCAAAATCTTATGGTATTTGTCTTTCACTGGCTTATTCACTTAGTGCCATGTTCTTCAGGTCCATCCATATGGATGCAAATGGTAAAATATTTTCCTCTTTCCAGCTGAGTAATATTCCATTGTGTAAATATCCAATAGTCGTTTTATCCACTCATCTACTGATGGACAATTGAATTGCTTCCATGTGTTGGTGATTGTAAATAATGCTACAATGAACATAGGGATGCATATGTTCTTTTGAATTAGTGTTTTGGTTTCCTTCAGGTATGCTCCCAGAAGCAGGATCACTGGGTCAAAAGGCAGATCCATTTTTAATTTTTTGAGTAGCTTTGTGAAAGCTACTGCTTTCCACAGTAGCTGCTGGAATCTGCATTCCCACTAACAGTGCAAAAGTGTTCCCCTTTCTCCACGTCCTCTCCAGCATTTGCTATTTGTTGATTTGCTGATTATGGCCATTCTGACAGATGTGAAATAATATCTCATTGTGGTTTTAATTTGCATTTGTCCAATGATCAGTGACACTGATCATCTTTTCATATGTCTATTGGCCATCTGTATGTCCTCTTTGGAGACATGTCTATTCAAGTCCTTTGCCCATATTTTAAGTGAGTTGTTTTCTTGGTGTTGAGTTTTGTAGGTTCTTTATAAATTTTGGACACTAAACCCTTTATCAGATGTATTAGTGAATATGTTCTCCTATTCTTTGGGTTGTCTTTTTATATTGTTGATGATTTTTGATGATACAAAAGTCAATGAATCCAAGAGCTGATTCTTTGAAAAGACAAACAATATTGGCAAATATTTAACCAGATTCATTAAGAACATAAGAGAGAAGACCCAATAAATAAAATCAGAAATGAAAAAGTAGAAATAACAACTGACACCAAAGAAATATAAAGGATTGTAAGAAAATATTATGAACAACTATATGCCAACAAACTGAACAATGTGTACAAAGTGAATTTTTTCATTTTTAATAAACATTTATATTAGCATCTATCTTATTAAACCATCTGCCTTTTTAAAATATCTTTATTCAACAAAATACATGTAGTTTGAAAAAATAAGAGAAATGTGTGTATTAAAATGTCACCTTTTCCCAAGTGCTCACATATGCAAAGTTTAGTCAAACATCCTCCACTGTCCAATAGTAAGGGGCAGATAAGTGGACAATGTCTGCATTTTTTACATAACAAATATTGGACATTATTTTGTACATTGGCCTTTTAAACAATGTTACTGCCATTTGTATTTCTCCTTACCAATACATACACATACATCTATTTTATGTGTTATTGTAGAAAACTGTTTTATAAAACATAAACAGAGTAACTTCAACTTCAATTTATTTAATATTAATTTGAAAATATGCTTTATGGTAAATCTTTTGTGAAGCTTTACCAATGACTCCATGGTGAAAATTTTCAGGAAACCACTCATTTTCCTGGGATTTTTTCAAAACTGTCTAGTAAAAACAATCCTAAGTGATTACATTTTAGGTATTTATTATATATATTCAAGGAACCTCTCACTTGCTTTTATGAGCAAAGATGTCATTCAACTTTTAGCTGAATTGATTCTCTTGCTCCTAATAACTATTTTTCCATCCAGTGTCTAACTAATTAATAACCAAGAGCATTTTCACATCTAACTAATAGGAGAGCCATTTGTATCATTAGCTGAGCAAGCAGAGTTTGATGATAATGTGTATAAACTCAATTATCAGAGGGTAAACTTAATTTCTGCCATATGTTTCCTTTTTGCATATGCTCAAAGAATGCATATGCTTATAAATTACATTTACCAATGGGAGAAAAAAAAGAAAAGGAATTATAAAGGAAATCTCTAGTTTTGTGCTCAGTTGGTGAACCAACAATATGAATATCAACTCCATCAAGTTTTTCGTTCATGGGCTTTAGACAGTAATAGTTCTATTATTCTTACAAAACTACTGGAAAAAAATTGAGCAAGAAAATGTAAAAGGGTGAAAGCAGCTGAAAATTTGGAAAAAACAAAGATAATTCAGTATTACACCATGTGCTGTAGTAAATGTTGGAAGTACAAATAGATCTCATTGCAACTAGCATACTAATGTAAGGTTTATGCTAGTTTGCAATTAAGTATAATGTGCAAATACTATGGGGTTATATGTTTCAGCTGTAACAAGAGAAAAAGCATTAGTATTTGGACTCCTTAAATTTAATAATAGTGTGCTGGAAAAAATGAAAATAAATTCTTTCCTTGGATTAGCAGAGAAAGAGCTAACATCTGTCAGTGTATGCCGTTACGATTTTTATACATGTCTCCAATTTGGCTTTATTCACAGATTGCACAGATATGACTTGAATGAGACTTCCAGAGAGAACATGGATTTTTGAAGATGGGGGTTGGTCTCTCTTGGTGTGATTGCCAGGTAATTGATTAATAAGCTATCAGTGTGAAGTCATTCATTTCTTCTTATCACTCAGGAAGCAGGTACCCTTCACTCTCTACTAGCTCGGGGAAAGGCAGAGGCATCACAGTGGCAGTGCAGGGTTTTATTCATATTAAGAATATTCTGTCCATGACATTTGACCTCTCCTATATAACACCTTTATTATTCCAATCTATATATCATTGACACAGTCATGATTTTTATTTTGTTTTTTTAATACAATAGTGTTAATTTGAACCACATCTAATTACCAATCTTTAGTTCCAAAATGATCAAATATTGATAATTCAACAACATCCCATGGTTTAATCTATTATTAATTTAGTTATGAATAAGTGAAGGGATGGAAGAATTTTATATCAAGTAAAGGAAAGAAAATGGGTGAGGTGTGTGTATGTGTGTCTACATTTACTGTGAGTCTACTATGTGCTGGGCCCTGTCCCATGCACCAGTTATACAGTAAGGAATCAGATAAAGACCCTGCCCTCATGAAATTTACCTGTCCCTATGGGAGAGTGGCAATAAGCAAACATAATTCTGGATGAGTGTTTTGAAAATTAGATTACTCCGTACCTAAGATTATAAAGAGATTTAGGGTTTGAGGAGGCTGCTACTTTAGGTACAGTGGCCAGGGTACTGTGGATTGCACTGGAGAGGCGAATTGAATAGAAACCTGAAAGTAGAGAATATATCTCACAAAGAACTGTGTTCTGTGTCAATGGGTTAGCAAGTGCAAAGTCCCTAAGGAGAGAAGGTGATTGGCTGGTTTAACATAACAAGGAGGCCAGCTTGAGCAGAGTGAGTAAAGGGGACGGTGGTCACAGATGAGGCTGGAAAATTATAGGCCAGCAAATGAAATTTGTAGAGTGTATCTTTGAAGCCAAAAAAAAAGTTTTAAAGTAATTTACTAGGGGAGGGAAGTAATCACTTTTGTCAAATGCTGCTGGGAGTTTGTATAAGGTATGGACTTAGAATTAACCACTGAATTAATGTGTTTTGAGTGATAATCAGTTATTATGCATGGTTACGAAATAATTGTTCATGGACATTTTCTTTATTTTAATAATGTATAATTTACATGCAGTACAATTCACCCTTTTAGTGTACAGATCTATTATGTTTTGAGAAACATATACACTTGTGTTATCACCACCATACTCACAACATCAGAACCCCCCAAATCTCCAGTGCCTCTTTAGAGTAAACACTCTTTCCACACCCAGCCACAGATCTGTTTTCTGTCCTTCTGGTTTTTGCAAGTATGTCATATATATGGAATTATACAGCATGTAGCCTTTTTAACCTGGCTGTTTTAGGAAAAAGCATTCAAGATTCATCATATTGATACATACATCAGTAGTCCCTTCACATTTACCACTGAGTAGTATTCCATTGTATGTATAAACCACAATTTCTCTATCTATTTTCCTATTGAGGGTTTATTCCCCTTTTTTGAAGACTTCAGACAAATCCACTATAAATATTTAGCTAAATTTTTTTGTGTGTGAACATAGGTTTTCATGTAATTTGGGTATATACCTAGGAGGAAGAATGCTGGCCCGTATAGTAATCATATGTTTAACTTCAAAAAATCAAACTGTCCTTCCAGTCATTGAGCATTTTTTTATTCCTACCAACAGTATAGGAGAGTTCCATTTGCTCCCGAGTATTTTCTTTCATATTGAACATCTTTTCATGTACTTACCTTCTGTCCCTGTCATCTTTTTTGAAACATCTGTTCAAATCATTTGCCCATTTTTAATTGGGTTGTTTGCTTCCTTATTATTGAGTTATGAATGTTCTGTATGTATTCTGCATACCAGACTTCTATCAAATATGGGCTTTGCAAATATTTTCTCCCTGTCTGTGGCTTGTATTTTTATTCTCTTAACACCCTTTTTAAAGAACAGAAGTTTCTAAGTTTGATAAAATCTGGTATATCATTTTTTTCATGAATTAGGCTTTTCCTGTCATGTCAAAGAAATTTCTAACTCAAGTTCACAAAAGTTTTCTCCTATGTTTCTTTTAGAAGTTTTATTGGTATAGATTTTATATTTATGACCCTTGTTTTTTGTAAGGCAGAAGTTATTGGTGACTTTTGCATCAGTATTAGTTAATTTATGGAAATAAAGGCCTAATCTGAATCAGTTAAAGAAAAAAGAAAAATCAGATGGTTGAGACCATCCTTATGGACAAACTTTAGCAGACTTCTGCTACAAAAGTAGTGCAAACCAAGGTTTTAGTTGGAGAGAAATCTTATAGGTGGAGTATGATGGCTAATTATATGCAGGAAAACAAAATTAAATGCTTTGGCTTTTGCATCTGTAAATTAAAATGGTACAAACTGAGACAAATCAGAGGAGAACAAATGCAGTGAAACCTCACTCAGTAGTGGGTTTAAAGCTCTAAGCCCAGAGAGAGGTTATTTAAGATGAAAATAACAGGGTTTCTAGGGCAAGTAAGGATAAACTTCTATGCGTTCTGCATTAGAGGGAGTGAAATATTTGGCTTGGAAAAAATGAAAAGAGGTGGGAAAAGAATTTCAATTTGACCTTAAACTCAGCAACTTGTCTGATTGAATCTTTTTCCATGGATTGAGCAAGAGAGAATTAGAAAGTGGGGGTGTCTTTCCCTGGGCAGAACCTCAATGGGTTTCACATTTCCTGGATCTCTTAAAACCTCTTTTAAACACAGTCTGTTTATAAAGTGACCTCAGTGGCTTTGGTACATTCCCTGCAGTCCTGCCATTTTTTCTGCCAGCATCCGAGAAAGTGGGTAGTGAGTTGGGGCACAGATTACTTCCACACTAGGCAGGATGGAAGTTTAATCTGAGCAAGATCAAGCTGGAAGAAAGGTTTTTTTGAGTAGCCTATTCATTTAATTGTAAAATATTTTTAGGCTTTCAAAGGGAAACGAGACAGCACAGTTAAGAAGTCATGGAATAACACGATAGTCAAAGCTCATGTGTGATTTTATTTCTAAAACTAGATTATATTCCATAAAATTTTTTTTGGCTTTCTGAGAGGAAAGTCAGCCATGTGTATATGAAGATAGACCTTTACTCTATGCAGATAATTCAAAAGGAAACCACAGAATTTATGGTTGACATACTTAAAAAATTAGGAGAACATTAATGGTGATTTTAATTCTTATTTTGTTTGCTCGTTTATATTGCATAAAACAAGTTGTTCATCTTGAACTACAAAGAACAAGAGCTGACAAAAACGAAGGTGGACTAAATCTGAAATCATTCATTTCTTTAAAATACTCAGCTAAGCATCACAGAACACATTATGGAAACATTTCATGGACCAGAGTACAAGTAAAGCATACATAGAATTTATGTGCCATAGAGATCTTTGTGTTGTGTCCATGTGACAGGTAAGAACAGTGGAAGGAATGGCTTTACTTCTTAGAATAATGAAAGTGGCTCTGCACTACAATATGATAAAATACAAAGCCTAGTCTATTAAGTTCCTAATTTTTATTTCATTTATATCAGTTCAGTGAAAAAAATAGGAATAAGAACATCTTTATATGACTTTTTAGTTTAATAATGTGTACATTATTTTATACTTGATTTATATATGAAATTGATAGTTAGCAATCATGAGTAAATCAATGACACTCTTATTAATAGTAGAGAGAGAGCATTTATGACCCATGAGTAGAGAACACTTGAAAGTTTCTCCTCTTTGTCTCCGTCTTTATATAGGATCCTACAGCCTTGTTATCGGGTTCAGAAATGGACTCATCTCCATTTGAGTATATAGAATCAGTTCATTTCTGCCAGTACAATTATTGTCAAATTTTCCCCAAATCCAGTTAAGATTACAATTAGAGTTAATACTTTTATTATTTTCTATATGTACCAACATGTGCTTAAGGATTTGAATAAATTTTCTTTTCATTAATCACTGTAAAGTGGGTATTACCTTTATCCATGTGTCACAAATAGAAAAATAGATTTAAAGAAGAAAAATAACTTTCCAAAGCTCACACACAGATTAGGTAAAGAAGTCATATCTCAAATATATATTCCTGAGGTTGGTTTCTTAACAGCTAAGAAATAGGTATGTACTTAATAAGAATGGATTGATGTTTGGACCACAAAATTCCTGCTGTGGTGACAGGAGAACAGTAGAATCATAGCTGGAAGGACATTTAGCAATGATTGTCATTCCCAGTCTATGTTTGAGGAGACCATTCACAGATACTGTCCAGATGGAGAGTATTTGGAGGACCCTGACCTGCAGCTACATATGAGTTTAGCTTTAAGCTCTGATAAATAGCCCAGACATCTCAGAAAAGACAGACTGCACATAGACCACTTGCTCAGACCCACACTATCATTAACTCTTGACTTCCCAATTACATCACTGAAGGTATCATCATTTTTAAAAGAATGGCCAGAGTCTTAAGGAGCCTAGATTCGGTTGCTGTCAGCCTTGAACTCCTATATATAGCAGAATGTATAGATTCCCTTATGGGAAAGCTCAGCTGACCATTTAATTACCGATGCAGTCCAGCCAAGTATTCTTATTATCTCATGAAATCAACATGTTTCAGAGAACAAAGTTGTCCTTTGTGATTTTCATATAATACATTCAAACAGGTATGCATGTGAAAAAGCCTTGGAAAAAAGAGAAAATTGGGCTATTACAAGTTGAAAGTTTGCTTTGGAGAGATCGCTACAGCAAAATTATCATGGTCACAGGAGTTGAGGGGAAGTCTATCTATTCATTTGTAAGTGTATTATCATCTGATTTTTATCCAGCGTGAATTTACCGTCTGTCAATGATGCCTTCACTAAGTCATTTTCAATGTTAGTTATAGCTATTATGTTACTATTAAATTATTTTACAAAAGCATAATTTTATATATCTATATATCTACAAGTATAGATATATAGATATGTATAATCTGATTCAGGATTAGGAAACTTTCAATGGAAGGAAGTTTATGGAGAAATTATTTCTTGCAATACACATTCAGATCACTTGTGGTTCTGTGGCAAACACAGACCCTTTGTTATTAAACACATCAAAGCCTTGATTCCAGGGAGGATAATCTCAATAGTTTCCTCTCTGAGTCAAATTTTGAATGCCTTTCTCATGAAAAGTAATTAATGGAAATTAATAAAAAGAAGATTATTCACTCTCTCTCTCCCCTCACCACCCTTCCAACCAGTACTCATGCTTCAGGAAAATAAAACTTTGGTAAAAGAATAAATAAACAATTTTTATTTGGCATGTTACTCTGTGATTCATAGATACACATTTGTAATGTTAAATATTCATAGCATTTACCCAACAAGTCACATTTTCCCATCAGTTTCATTTTTTTCCTGCATTCCACAAAGAGCCTTGACATTAAATTTCTAATTCAAAAAGAAGTAACTACTCCAAAAATATGCAAACCATCTACATTTTGCTTGCACTCTATTCAGTGACTTACATAAATATGCAAGATCCATGGAAAGAGGATAAAATACAGTGCTTGGCATTCTCGTTGGTGCCCTCAGCATTCCTTCTGGGACGTGACCACCTAGGCTCCACAGTTCGTTACTTCAGGCTACTGCTGCCCGAGGAGAAGGTGTCAGGGAGATAACAAAAGTGGACTGTGGGAACCCCTCTGCATTTGATTGTCAAGGGGGCACAACATAGGAATGTCACTACTTATGCCTGGCATGAATTAAGGGTTTTTAAGAAAGAAGACTATTTCTCTCAGAGGCAAGTATCCAAAGATATTCCAACACCCTTTAGAAAAATAAAGATTATCATTGCATATTTTACAAAAACCTGCTTTGCTTATAGAATCCTGAATTTTTTTTATCATTTGTTAAAATTATCATATACATTTACCCAAAGGCCAGTTTCCAAGAATTAAAGCCATTATTTGTTCTCCAGCAAAAATAATGGCCCTGGTTTACTAATTGGTTCTCTCAGCAACAGCATCTGAAGGCTGTCCACAGGCTGCATTTACAGCTCCATTTTTGCATGGTGAGTGCTTCTTCTATACCTTTTCATTATCATGCTAAGGAATATGAGGTATTTTTGTCTAAACCAGTATTTCCCAAAACAGAGACCAATAGAAGGTAATTTCAGGGGATCTAATAATTGTGTTTTCTCAAAATTAGAAATTTATTTCAAATATGTCTAGAAAAATTCAGGATTACATCACATGTAGTAGGTATCTTTATGGAGGATTTCTCAGAGCCTTTCATGAGTTGGTGCTTTACAAAGCTTCAAGAAGGAAATGCCATCTCATTCTTTTTTTGTTCATTTGGAAACCCTTTGACAAGGCACTTTTATGTCTCAGTCCAGCCAGGTACTGCGCTTGACAGCTTGGCTGAATACTCTAGAACCAATTTTCATTCTTGACTCAGGTGTGCACAAAGAGACACAGTGTGTCTCCCTCTTCTATGTGATAGTATGGACAACCAGAGGGTATTTCAATAGGACAGTGTCCTAAAAAGTGTCTGTTGTCATACCAATCACTTATTAGAAAGAGGTTAACATTATACATTGTAAAAATATATAAAAGTTAATATTGCTTTATCAGTGGGGGGAGGCTTGAGTGTAGGAGGGGGGTGGGCAGGGCAGGAGAAAGTAATGGGGAGAAACGGGGAAACTGTAATTGAACAACAATAAAAAATTTTTTCAAAAAGCAATATGTTTTAGAATTTGCATCAGTATGTGGCATATGTGTCTGAAATATAATTTTTCTGCCTCCTAAATTGAGCCAGATCCCCAATTATTCTGAGTCATGTGTTTGTTTTAATCCTCAGGCAAGGATATATTTATTGATTTAGGGAGAAAAGAAGGGAGAAAGAGAGACAGAGACATGGATGTGAAAGACAAATGATTGATTGCCTCCCATACACACCTCAACTGGTGATGAACTTGAGGGTCATGTTTTGATGCCAAAAGCCAAGGAGGATCTGTTCAGAGAAGTATGAGAACTCTGCTAGGTAATGAGAGTACTGTTCTCTCTCTTGCTCTTTCGTACAGAACACCAATGTCTATATTAAAGAAAAATGAATGCATGGTGTTAGTATTTGGCAGATAATCACCAACAGGATAAATAAATAAACAGCATAACACCCACTTTGTCAAGAGAATCCAAGGGAAAAAATTAATTTGGTTATTCAAGTAGTTGCTTTGTTAAATTACTTATAACAACTGGCTTAACTCATTATTTTATTAAAGGGTTTTTCTTGGTCAAATTGACTGTATTCATAGGGTGTTTTGTTTTCAGACTAAAGAACCTAATAGACACAAATACCTTCAAAAAACTGAACAGTTAAAACAATCGCTAGCCAGTTCCTACTCAGAGTACCACTGTGAAGGTCCTGAATTTGATAGCTTTTTACAACTGCTAGTCTACTGGGGAGACATAGAGAAGAATAGGGTCACTAGTCGAGGAATCTAAAAACCCAAGAAAGTCAAATGCTTTATTGATAGTTGACAGATACTATGACTTCACTGAGTCCAGTTGAAAAATAGTTGATAAGAGTAAAAATACCATCCTTAACTAATTTGCTAACATCTTTTAAGGGCCTGTCAAGTACACAGAATTGGATGATTCCTAGTCTCCATCCATGACAGATCTTTGTTGGGCCATGTTTGGTGCGATTCGTGTGTGTGCTTGTCTGTTTTCATAATACATTAAAGACCTGAGACCCGCCACTCTACACTGAACCTAAACGTGAGAAGTGACTTACCTATGTGTGGTCTTCCTTCACTTATCCTCCTCTCTCACTTCACCCAATTTTATGTGAATGCATTAGCACAAGTGCGGCCTCCAACATGACATACACACAATTATTGTGTAACCTGTTTATGGAGCAGATGTTGCCTTCTATGTTTAAGATATATCTCATCATGTCTATATAGTTTATGCAACCACTTAAAAATATAATTTCCAAGTCCTATCAATTACCTTGTCATTCTCAGACTATATGTTTAGTAGTGTCCACTGGCAGCTAGTCATGATATCACCTACTTCTAGAAAATACTACACAATTTGCAAATCACTTACAGAATTATCTCTCATAATTTTTGACCACTTTTCTATAAGGTAAGCATGAGTCATGCATGCCACAGGAGGGATTAATTATGTTAGAAACAGAACTTTAGTGCAATTGTGTTTTTTCCATGACATGGAACCTGAGATATGGCTATATTCCAGCTGAATTAGTTGGGCTAATATTGCTCCTACACAGAATCACAGGACTATCTCTTTTCATTAGTTGACCTCTGTGGTAGTTAATGGGACATCTATTTTGTATTTGTCCAGACTAGAACAACTGCAAGCTAAATCAAAGGTAATTTTGGCCTTCGTTTCTCTTCTGTTCTGAAATACTTGTGTAATTATGGAAAGACTTTTAAAGGAGCCCCAAACCTGTTGGCAGTGAGCTCGTGTTTTCAAAGTTAAACAAGTGCTTATCCCTGCTTCCCCTGCAGCTGTCTTCCCTGGGGTTGTGTTGTTCTGCCTACTTGATTAGAGGCTTTAAAAAATTAAAGGAAAGAGTCTAGTTGAGGAGTAACCTTGAAGGGCCTGATGTCTTGAATTCAGATAATTTATCAGCCTTCCTCTTATATGTATTATTTAATACTAAGATAGTTTGCAGGTTCAATAAAACCACAAGAATTTCACCTGGTGTAAATGAGAGGAAGTGTATTGAATTAATAAACAATATATGGATTATGAACTCTTCTTAACCTCAGTTTTATTCTTCTCTAGTCCCCATAATTAGAACAAGTCTAACAAAGTGTTACCTAGTAGCTGTCTTTAAGTGAATTTTCTTAGTTAACAGCTAATAGTGATTTGTAATTAGCAAATAATTTAAATGTAAATAGATTCTTTTACACTGCCTACCAATGCTTGAAAACAATTTGTTCTCTTAAATGGCTTAGAAATTACCCAGGCATTCTTGATGCTACTGTTAATTTGCCTGGTGAAAATTCTATATAAGGAGTACAAAGGGAACTTCAGTTCTACCTCTACCTGAATTTGACATATTTCAAAATAGTGGTTCAAATTCAACTGGCCATTGGTGTAGAAGTCAATACAGGGGAAAAAGTTGTGTTCTGGGAGAGACTTTAGGAAGTGCCTCAATAAGTCACTTCGTGCCTCAGGAAAGTACTTAGACCTCGTCACTTCATCAGTCTTCTTTACAATGTCCTATGAGAGTGTGCTCAAATTGGAGATTGAAGAGACTGGAGAAAGGGAAACACATTCCGAAATTACTCATCTGCATGGGGAAAATGAGAAAAGGGTCTGGGTGGGGGCCATCAAGGGAACAAAGTAAGGTAGTAACATTGAGTATGTAACATTGGGTGTGTAAAGGTATGGAGACATAGAAAGATTTCAAAAAGGAGATGAATGGATGAATGGAATTTTTTTAAAAAGAGAATTGGAAGATAATTCCTTGCTTTGGAACTAATTTTATCATTTGTCAAATTCTTGCCAATCATCACAAAGGGGACTGAAAAAGAAATTAAACATTGTTCATCTTTAATATTGTCATGCACCTGGAAAAAGAATTCAGCGTGTTTCTTACCGATGAGGACTTTACCTTGTTAATTTTATAGACAAAATCTGAACCCTGAAGCACTAATATTATAATTCGTTTATAAATGAAGTTCTCACTTTCTTTTCCAAACTTTGTCTTATTTTGATATTCACCTCACAGGACTTTTAAAATGCACTCACATAAGACTGATTTTTCTAAAGCCAAGTAGATATTCTCCTTGCTTCATTATGGAGAAACAGAACCACCTATTCACTAGGATTTGTGGGCAAAGACAGGCTGGAAAACCTCTGGTCCAACTAACATAGGCTTGTCTACATGTGGTTTTATTCAGTTTGAATAACTGAAATGCATTTCCATTCCTGTGACCCTGTTTCTCTGGTGAACTTTTACTCAACATTCTAGACACAATATTAATACTATTAATACTTTACCACTGCAAACTTTCCTACCAGCTGTACATAATGGAATATCCCCTTGTTATCATTTTCCTGGCACTAGCTATGTGTCATTTGTACCATTTATCACATATGCATTTCTATACTTAGTTTCTTTTTATTTTTTGAATATAATAGATTTACATGATTTACACAATTAAGTGATTACATCCTTCTCACTCCTATTTAGCATTCAAGCAGACATTACATTGAAAAGTTAAATATTTTGTTGATTGTCATCTAGAACTTTTTATTTTAATATTTAGATAGTGAAATGATCAATCTTTTTCTTTATGGTTTTTGGACTCCAAGTCATTGTTTAAAACTCTGGTCCTTTGTAAGCCAAGTTTATAACAAATTATTCCTTGTTTTCTTCTAGTAATTTTACTCCTCATTTTTCTTTTAAATATTTGATTCATTGGGAATTCATCCAGGTCTGTGTCATGAATCTGGTCATTAATCATTTTTTATTACTTTGTTTTCATCTTTTCCACGCCGATTCAAGATGCTTTTTGTATTTTATAAAAATGAACCTGGATGCATCAGGGAATATTTCTGGACTTGCTGGTTTACTGATATGTCTGGTCCAGGCATCATTATCCTGCCCATTTAGTTATTAATGATTTGTGTTATTTTTTAATATTCTATAAACCTGGACTTTATGTACCAGTCGCTTCTTTTTTAGTGATTCCTAAAAATTCTTAAACATCTTGCTAGCTAATTTGCTAGCTTAAAATACTTTAACAGTATTTTACTAGGATCACATTAATTTCAAAATAAACTTACGGAGACCTGATATACATAACCATGTTGCCAAGACTAGAACATAGCGTGCCTTCTCATGATTCAAGTCTCTTTTGTGCTCCTTGTGTAGGTCTTGCATTCTTTTCCATTTATTCTTAAGAATTTTATGGTCTTTATTGCAACTATAAATGGGGTCTATTTCTTGATTATAGCATTTAATTGAGTGCCAGTTCTTTAAAAGAACTACCAATTTAATTGACTAAAATGTGTATCCTGATTTATTAAGGCTATGCATGTAGCTTTATTCTCATAGTAATTTCAAATACCCTGGAGCCTGGTACCTCTAGCACAAAGCTTAGTATTTGTGCTGATACTGGTAGTTTGGCTTGTTCCTGACTTTAGTGTGATTGTATCTTATGCTTTCTGTCAAGTGTAAAGCTGGCTTTTAATGATGAGATGGGAATATTTTAAGAAATAGTTGTTTTGGAACCAACTTTTTGAATTTTTTGAAATTTTTGAAATTTTCTTTCATATACAGAGATAGTAAGTTTTTTTCTGAGATCTATTAATACAATAAAATAGTTTGGAAGTTTTCCTTCTCTTCCTGTTTTCTACACCAAGTTAAATGGCACTGGCGTCATCTGATCTTAAAAATTTTCGAACTGGAATTCAAAATGAAACTATACTGGCTGGATATTTGTGAGCCTACCTTCTTGACAAGTTTCCCCATCCTCTACAGAAATCTTCTATGGAAGTTGTTCTACTTACAACTTCTGAGATTGTCCATTTTAATAAGATTTTTACATAATTGTGAAAGGTTTCCAAAAAAAGGTTCTGGATTGCTTCTTAAGTGCCTTTAGACTTGATAGTTATTTCTATGCAGAGATTCTTATGTGGTTGATGGGCAGTTTTACAACTTCTACTCCCAACCCTACAATCCATCACCACCTGTTTATTCATTGACTAAGTCAGCTGATGATGACTTTCTTTTAATTATTACAAACTCATTCATTAACTCATTTTCTGTTTCTAATTTACTTTCATCTACATTTATCTATTTATTCCTTCTGTTTATCTTTTTTCATTATTTCATTTAAATATATAGTTTTTTAATTTTTTATTCAAATGTTTATTAATTTATTTTAATTGGTATATTTGATGCTATATATTTAAAAATATTTCATTTAATGTTTATTGTATTTTTCCATTACCATTTAGTTCCCTCATACCCCCTTCTCCCTACCAATAACCACACTGTTGTCCATTTTCCTTTGAGTGTGGTCTTTGCCTGTATGTCATAGGTTCATTTTACTTTGTTTTTGTTTTTAATTTTATTTTTTGATTACAGCTTGCATTAAGCAAATTTTTTTCATTAGTTTCAGGTATATAGCACAGAAGATAGACATTCATATAGGTTACAAGCAATCCTTTCAATAATTTAAGTGCCCACCTGGCACCACAGATAGTTATTATAATATTATTAACTATATTCCCTATGGTTTACCTCATACCCTCATACCCATTTTCTAACTACCAATTTAATTCTTAACCCCACCACCTTTCTGCACTCTGTCCCCAATGCTCCTCCCCTCTGGCTTCCATCAGATTTTCTCTGTATCTGTAACTCTATTTCTATTTTGCTTATTTATTTTGTTCTTTAGATACCATATATGTGTAATCATATGGTATTTGTCTTACTCTATATAGCTTATTTCAATTAGCATAACACCCTCTAGGTCCATAGATGCTGCTGCAAATGGTAAGATTTCCTTCTTTCTTATGGCTGAATAATACATTCCATTGTATATATGTATTACAGCTTTTTTAGCCACTCATCTATTAATTGACAGTTCCTTTTTCCCCATATCTTAGCTATTATAAATAATACTGCAATAAACATGGCAAGGGTATATATTTTTTTTGAATTAGAGTTTTGGGGTTTATTTTGGATGTGTACCCAGAAGTGGATCCCTGGGTCATAGTGGAAGTTCCATTGTCATAGGTCCTGATACGTACTTCTTTCATTATTATTTCCTCAATTATCTGCATATTAATCTTGAATTTCCTTTCAATCAAGTTGTTTAAAAGAGAACGTTTTAATTTTCCCATGAGTAGATTAATTTTTAATGTTTCACTATTAATTTTTAGTTGTGTTGCATTATGTTGCATTGGGAATATTTTGCTATTATGGACTGAATATACCCAAATTCCGTATGTTGAAGCTCTTAACTCCCAATGTGATGGTGTTTAAGATGGGGCCTTTGATATGTATTTAGGTTTAGATGAAGTCATGAAGTGTGTCTGAATTATAGGATTAGTGCCCTTATAAAGCAAAATCGAAGAGCTTGCTCTTTCTCTGTCCCCCATATGGAGAAAAAAAGAAAAGGCAGCAATCTGAAAACCTAAAAGAGGGCTTCACCAGGAACAAAATTGGCTGGCATCTTGAGGTTGGACTTCCCAAACTCTCGAACTATGAGACATGAATATGTGTTGTGTAAGTCGCTCACCCAATCAATGGAGTTTTATTATAGACATCACTGACTAACACAGTTGATCTCCATAGTTTTGAAGTATTTAAGATTTTCCATATGACATATTGCATGGTAAACTTTATGATGGTTCCATGGCAACCTGAATGTGCATTCCATATGTCAGAGTACAGAATGTAATATAATGATAATAATTTAATATTGTATTCTATAATAATACACTTTAATTTAATAAGAACCTTATTAATTACATGATATAAACCTTCTACACCCTAACTTGTCTATTCTACCTGACATGTACTAAGAGAAGTGAATTAAGATTTTTTAATTTCTGTGTTTCTGTCCCTTTTTCCTTGTGCCCCCTGTGTTTTCTGCTTCATGGCCTTGACTGCTATGCTGTTCCTATTAATTCTAATAACCTGCCTATGCATTCTTTTTTTGTATAATTAAATTTATTGGGGTGATGTTAATTAATAAGAAGTTTTTTAAATAGTCAAATTACCAGTGAATAATAAAAATTTATTTTCTTTCTCTCTAATATGTTTGTCTTTATTCGTATGTATTTATTTATATGTATTTATTTGTCTTTTGCTCTTCAATGACAATGCCCTAGAAAAAAAGAGATAACTCTGGGCTCTACGGCCTTTGCCATGACTTTAAAGGAAATGTTTCTACCATTTCCTTATTATAAGCCATATGTACACAGTTGTTGCAAGATGTTCTATATGAGATTAAAGAAATTTTTTCCTTGCTTGATAAAATTTTATGCAAAATGGATATTATATTTTATTAAACATATTTTCCTTATATTGCTCTGATTGTGTGGTTTTCATCATAAATCTGAATATATATATGATATAGGTATACTAATATAGATGTATATCTGCCCTTTTATATTATTTCTCTATTTTTCTAAACTTACCTCTCACTTCCATAGGCATTTTTGGTTGCTTTATTTTTATTGTTTGTTTTTTTCTATATCATTCTTCACCACAGATTTTTATTCCTTGACTGTTTTCCTTACTTTTCTAAAGAAGGTCTTTAACATATTCCTAATAAGAGGATATGCAAGGAGTCATTGTATATATACAATGCATATATACATATACAATGCATTACAATGTATATGTACATTGTAAGAATGCCTTTACTATCATATTTGACTAACATTTTGTCTAGGTACATAATTTTAACTTGAAAATAATTTCCCCCAGGCTCTCAATTACCATCTTTGCAATTATAAATATGAGAAAGCTGAAAGCAGAAAATTTAAGGAATGTGCACAAAGTTAAGCAGAGCAAGCTGCATGGCTAGGATCTATCCTTGGGCAGGCTGATGCTTGAAATTACAGTCATAATAATACACTAAACAAGACAAGGGTAATCATATGTCAGCCAATGCCTGAGAATTCCATGACAGATAGACCTGTGTCTTACTTGTTTCGAATCTGTCCATTTCACAAATTATCTAACCTGTCCCAACTTCATGGCCCTGAGACAACATTAAAATGATCAAAACTCTCATCACTTTTGGACCCCCAAACTCCATCTGCATTCCATATTTTACTATTCTGTGTTTTCTCAGACATCCTCTGCCAAGGTCATTCTTGGCTACAGACCATCTCTCCTGATTCACACTTGATTGCATTTGTCTCTACTTGCTATTGAGAAATTGTCAACAGGAAAAGTCCTCTAGTAATTGTTAAACTCTGCCATTCATAGCTACATAGATATTTGAATTATCAGATAGATTCCCAGTAGCCATTTTAGTATGTTAAATACAAGAGATCATTAATGAGGATATGTTGAGTTAAAATATGAAAAACACAGAAAATAAAGAGGGAGAGAAGAGGCATTGTATTATAGAACATTAGCACTAAAGTTTTTCACTGACATCATCCTCGAGCTTAGAATATACTTAACTATGTAATATAAAATTAATAAAAGCATGTTGCATAGAACAATCTTCAGAGATGACAAAAATAATATTAGGTATTAAATTGGGCTACAAAAGAGGTATAAGACTTTTCTGAATGTATCTGGCTTTTTTCATTGTTTATATTTTATTCTTTGTATTAATCTGTGTACTTTCATTTCTTCTGAATTTTCTCAATTCTTGTTCATACTATTTGGAAAGCTATTTTCCTACATTTCATTTTGACATATGATTGATTTGTAAATTCAAGGGCAACTAAAAGAGTTTACATCTATCCCAACTTCTAAAATCTTGAATTTTGGCTTTATGTAGTTAATTGCTGCCTTGTGTCAAATGGTTTTCTCACTTCTATTGACATTAATTTTTTAAAAAAATTATTTAACAAGGTAGACTTCACAACTTAAGTGGATGCCAATTAACCTAAAATCTAAACTGACTTTTAAATGCAAGTCATTGCTATCAAATTAGTGTTCTCTACAGATTGAGTAGATAGCTGTCAACACAATGGAACCTAAGCATCAATTTTAAGCAATTTATTTTTTAAGCTTATAATATTAGTTTGATTGTGATTACAGATCACAAATTTATATAAATCGTGTCAATTACTAAGGAGTTAGATGAATTTTATATATTACTACATTTTAATCATCTTCATAATTAACATTTAATTTATATCCAATCTTTCCCTTTCCATCTACTGAATGTATTTCTTTGAGTTTGTCACACAGAATTTAAGCAGTTTTCCTGCCAATTAAATGACATTTTATTTTTCTGAGTGAATTGACTGCTGGGAAATGCGCCCTGGAGACCAAAGGCCTGTTTATTAATAAAAAGAGCTTCTTCCCCACACACAGACACATAGAGTCGCGTCACCATGTTTTTCCTAGACCATGGCTCATAGTTTTTCTGAGGCAAGTGCTGAGATGTCAACAAAGCCCAGTTTTATAGTTGTTAAGACACTAACAAAGGAGACATTTATTCCATCATTTCTGGTGAAAATCCTACTCAGACTCAAGGTTCATCAATTCAGTTTATAGAAGTGTCTGCAAAACAGCAAAAAAAGGATATATGTATTTGGGAGACCTTTCCTATTAGAAATAAACTAAGACTTTGAACTAAAAGTAAAAATGTTAATGCGAAAACTCCACATGAATACTGATAAAATATATTAGATGCCCTTTGACTCTTACAGTTATTGTTCTCATTTTTTCCCTGTGTCATTTCCTTTTTAATCTATTTGGAATTATTCTACTTGAATAATAATTCTATAGTAAGTTCATTATCTTTAATTATATTACCTTAATGTGCAAATTCAATCTTTTTTTTACTTCCACTAAAAGAGCAAATATGTGACCAGAGATTAATAGTAGAAAATTGGCTTTACATGAAATAAAGACCGGATGAAAGGTCAGTAAAAGGTTTGCATGGCATACAGACATCAGTTCTTGATGTCATATTCAAACACTGAACTTACACATATGCACACTGACAATGTACTTGGAGACACTGGAGATAACTTTATTGAGAGAATTACCAATTATATCCTTTAAAACAAATATTCATTGAATGTTTTTTGAATAGGACATTTTTCCCATGGGGTAAATTGGCATGTCCACCTTTGTTGTATATCAACCCAAATCCATTTTTTAGCAGATCTACACAGGTTATGCAAGTGCAAGTTGGCCAAGTTTACTCAACTAGCAAGGCATAAGGAAAGGATTTAAACAAGGTTAATGAGGTGACAAATGCTATGAGTTTTCTGTTAATACTGTAAAAATGACCCTTAGGGGATAGAAAGTGATATGATAAAAACATTCATCATCATAAACATATTTTATCCTTAACTTATTACTGTATACCTCCAGTTAATAAGGTCAAAATTCTCAGATCCATTGTCAAAAAATTAACATTTTAATTTAATATAGTATAACTTGAGTATCTTAAGAAATATGCACCAATAGATACAATATCTGTAGTGTTATTTTATATACATATATATTTCTAAATAAATATGTGTATAACATTAGTTTCATTATTTGACAGGAAATGGACAATATGAAACTGTAAAGTATCTTTCTCCTTCAATCTCCACCATCAACTTAGTGCTTTTGATATAATAAAAATAGGAATAAAATTTTATGATAAAACTTTTAGTAAATAAGCCTCTTAAGGTATTTCCAGTGTTGGAATTTTTTGTTTTCTTGAGAAGCTAATATTCTTTTTACAAGCTTTTACAAATGCTGATTGCATGGCAGAGACTATCTTAGTTGCTGGGAGTACTGTGGTCATTCACTATAGTGCCATTCACTATAGATAGAGAGCTGGATGACAGCCCTTGTGGGGGTGGAGGTGAGGAGGTGGAAGGATGAAGCTAAAAGGAGAAAGAACTCATGAACATAGACAACAGTGTGGTGATTGCAAGGGGATGAGGTATAACATAGTTAAATGGTAATGGGGAAAATTAAATAATTTTTTTTAGAAAAAGAAAGTTTAGACAATGGCCTGACTGACAAAGAAATAAATACCTTGGAACATTTTCTCATCATTCAATAGTAATTAGTAAAGGTTTTACTTTTTAATAAAGATTGTTTTGAGGTAGAAGCAAGAGGTTTTCTAAGAGAATGATTAGAAAACTTAGATCAATTTAAATGTATTTAAAGTGACCTATTTATCAGGCTCAATATTAAAATCAGGGAAATTTCTATGTTTCATCCAGAAAATATTCATAAAGCAATAATCCTAGATTATTTATGTAACTAAAAATACCTACAGTGCACCAGACTTTTGGCTTAAGAACAGGCCAAATGTTTCAGATATCAGAAAACTTGTGATTCTCATGAAAGTTGATGACAAATCTGGACTCTAGTAAACCTTTTCTAAAAAACATTCTAGGGCAAAATTTCCCATAGCAATAATTGTGACCATCTGGAATCCCATGCCTAGAATTTAAATGAGGTCAAATATTTTCTTTCATTCACATGAATTATTTGACCACTTGAGATAAATACACTTAGTCAAAGAACAGCAAGAAAAAAAAGAACAAGGTAAAATATTTATATTTAAATATAGAGGCAACACCTGGGGAGATGAGCCAAGTTTTATTGTTTTATCTTACTCTTTACGAGTTGCAATTTCCTAATTGCAACTTGTGTAGAGTAGAAGCATCAGTAAACAGACAGATACACAGGCATTTCAAAAGAAGGCACTACATAAAAAGATCATCTGACATAGTTAAGGTAAAGTCTAAAACACAAGGGTCCAAGCAGGTCCAAATATACATAGAATGAGAAAGAAAGAGGAAAATTCCCCATGTGGTAGTCATAACTAAAATTGAATGTTAAGAAAAATGAATTTTATAAAACCAAAGTCAGATTGCTATGGGTCTTGTTAATGTACACAAGGGTATTTTGAGGAGGGAAATTAAGCATTTTAAAAATTTATAAAATAAGCAAAGATAAAATGTTTTACTAACACAATAATAATGTAGTCACAGTCGGTTCACTTCCTTGGATAGTAGTAAGCACTGACACCTCATGAAAGCTTCAAGGAATTGTTGTGAAGCTAAAATTGATATAACTTGAGACAAAAAAGTCCTTGATAATTTTATAGTGAATAAAAATACATTAGATTTCACAAAATGCTGAGTTTATATTCCAAAGAAGTAGTTTTGAGCTCCATCTGATTATGCTTTTAAGTAGATACATGGTGGTGAAATTCCACATTTCTGAGCTTTCTTTTTACTTCTTTTTTGAGAGTAAAACTGAATAGATAATAGTGTGCTTCTATATTATAAAATTCTTGTGGAGGTCAAATTAGAAAAATAGAGTTGAAAATTCTTGGTAATCTATAAAGCATTTTTACACAACATTCAGTTTTCTTACATTGGCTTTTGAATAATATAACTGCAAGGCAGATTAGTTGAACATTTCAACAAGCATTTACTGACATCTCCCTGTACCTCTCTCACTCTGCTCATTTTAATGTGATTTAAAAAATTACTTAGATATTTCCACAAGCTATTTTAGAAATATACTGAGTGGTGTTTAGATTATAGCACAAGACTTAAAATTCTTATAGGAAATTATACCTCACTTGAATTCTAAAAAACACGCAGCGGTTATTGATTGAGGGAAAGGGAATGACATTTCAGAAAACAAAGTTGTATGAGAAATATAATTTTAGTAATAAACAGCTTGTAGTGTATTTTTTAAAATAATGTGTAGTAAAATGTGTAATGGAAGCAGTTACTGTAATTGGAGCATAACATGCTGAGTGATATTCCCAATTAGGAAAGATGGTGGGAGTGGGAACAATTATGATCAATATCAAAAAAGAAGCCATAAATGAGAACCTATGCTTCACATCTGAGTTTCCAATCCTAAATAAAACACATGTTAAAAAGGAGTAGCTATGCCCTGAGTGATGTGGCTCAGTGGGTAGGAGCATTGTCTCATAAACAGAAAGGTTGCAGGTTTGATTCCCAGCCAGGAATTCCCAACCCAGTTCGTGGTTGGCGCATGTGCAAGAAGCAACCAATCAATGTTTCTCTCTCACATTGATGTTTCTCTTCCTTTACCTTTAAGCGTGTCTTTGGGTCAGGAATAATAATAATGAAAATAAAATGAGTAGCTTTGCTGTTCTCTGATTTACACATTGAGCTTCGGTATGAGAATTTCCCCTTCCAAAAGGTTCAGTGGCTCTATGACCAAAGATACAATGAAAAAGCCTCAATGACTAAGTATTGTTTTACTTATGAATACATTTATTGTGGCATTGTATAAAATCAGAAATTCTGATGAAGCAGTAGATCTTAGAAGATAAGTATTATAAATATTTGAAGTATAAGATGGCTATGTGATGCCCATGCAGACTTCATAACAGACTGTAAGATCTGTAAGTTTGAAACTTAGAGGGAAGATTAGAAATAAAGATATATGTTTGGGGGGTGCCAGCATCAAGGGGAAGAAAACAAGCACAGTGTGAAAACCCCATAGATCAAGGAGTTGAATGAGAAGTGCAATGAACTGAAAACAAAGCACTTAGAAAAACTTAGTGTTCAAAGGCTGGACAGAAGAAGGAGATCTGAAGAACAGCTGGAAGAAATGTCGAAGATACAGAGAAAAATCAGAGGAAGTGGTGCATTTGAATCCATTAAGGACAGAATTTCAAGATACAATAAATGGTCAGCGATATCAAGTAAAATACACAAGAAATTTATGAATTGGAGAGTATGTGTTAGGTTTGGTGGCATGGGGGCAACTGGGCCAAGAGAGTTAAATGCTGTGATAAGAAAGCCAACTGTAGTATGTTAAAAAGTGTATGAGAATCAGAATTGATTAAAAACAAAGGAATAATACCAAATGTTGTTTACTAGAAGTACATACCGGGGTGGGCAAAAGTAGATTTACAATTTTGAGTACATGAAACACAGAGTTTATTCTTACATTTTTATTTTTGAATTATTATATTATTTGTCTTACAGTTATAAAGCTACTTCTATATAAAATATAAGAAATGCTGAAGCTAAAATGAAGGAAAAAAACAAACCTATAAAAACTAACTTAAGGGAAACCAGTGTGGGCATATAATATTAATGTCAAACAAAATGGATTTAAAGCAAACAGCCTTATTTCAAAGAGACTTCATAATTTAAAAAAAGGTTTAAATTAACAAGAAATATATAGCAATTCTAAATGTTATGTACCATATAACATAGTTTAAAAAACGTAAGACAAAAACTGACCTGGACAGAATCCTGCACTCACAATTGAAAATATACTTACATGGAGCATCACAGCACTGGTTCTCATACTGGGCCATTAGGGAACTCTCAACAGTTGTCAAGGATTGAAATCAAATAGTTATGTTCTCTGACCACAGTGGATTTAGTTACAAATAAATAACATTAAAATAATTTTTAAAATCCCAAGTATCTAAAAATAAAATGACACAGTTTTGAATCAGCTATGTGTCAATGAAGTCATAATGAAAACTAGAAATTATTTTGAACTATAAATGACAATGAACTTTCAATGTAAGATGTAACTAAAGCAGTGATTATAGGACACTCTAGCTTTAAAATCATGTGATTGAAAATAGAGAGAGGCAGAAAACCAATTAAATAAGCATCCATCACAAGAATTCATAAAGATGTATAGTTAATGTAGGAGACTGTTCTACATGGCTTTGGCCCAGCTCCCACTTGGAGATGCATAGGACCCACACCCACAAATAGGTTCTCCGGTGGGGAATTAGGCTTGCAATGTCCCTAGGCCGCTTTGAGACTTGCTTTTGCTAAAACTCCCTCAGCCTGAACTGAGACAACAAGTGCTTACTATAACTTCCTAAAATCCAAACTAAAACTCCCCAGTGTGGAGTGTAACCGGTTCAACCACTTTTCTCTTTTCATTTGCAAATATCCTTCTTCTGTGATGTGATTAGCAGCAAGGCTCCTTTTCTGTAAAAGGTAACCACCTAAAGCCAACCCGTGCATAGTAAATGAGGACCATCATATAATGTGCGGAGAAACCTAATAAAGGCCTGTCACAGCAAGGGTTGTGGCTTTTGCTCCCCTTGAGAGTTAAGCCACTTGCCCTTTTCCTCCATAGGACTCAGTAGTCCATGTGAAGTTCTCCCCACCATCCACATTGTCTCAGATCCCACAAGCCAGCATCCATATTAGGTTAAATTGAAAAAACAGAAAAATTTAGGAAATATGAAAAGGCAGGTATAATAAAATAGTTTTTAAAACACAATGTAGAGAAACAACCAAGCATTAGGTTGTCTAAAAAATTAATTAAAATTGGTAAACCCCTGGTGTGACAACAGTGCATGTGTCTGTGTGTGTGTGTCTACACGCATGCACATGTGCAGGAGGATGTACAAATGAACAATGTCAGATTAGAGTGACATCACAGGAGAATATACAGCTTCTAAACATCACAATAAGATATAATGAAAATTCTGTCAATAAATTTAAATATTTAGATGAAATGGGAAAGGCCTTGAAAAAACTTCTCAAATGGAAACATAAAGAAAGAGAAAATCTGGATAACTATTTTAGAAGGTTGGCCTTTATTTATAAAACTTTTCCAAAAGAAAACTCTTGGCACAGTTTCTACAATGAAGTCTAGTAAATATTTATACAAAAATTAACACTAAAACTGCACAAACTCTTTAAAAAAACTATTCTCATTTTGTCTGGAATCCAACATAGCCTTTAAATAAAAAACTGCCAATGATATTATGGGACAGATGATAGGATATCTTACTATCATAGATGAAATAATCACAAACAGAACATTAACAACAGCAATAAAGAAGGATATATATGCCATGATGAATTTGGGCTTATTTCAGAAATGCAAATAAGGCAACATTTAAAAATCAGTTGATGGAGTTCATGAGAATGATAAAATAAAAGAGGGACATTCTCATGTAAACAAATAGAGAAAAAGTGATCTGGTAAAATTCAATACTCATGGAAGAACTCTTAGCCAACTAGGAAAACACTGTCAACACCAAAAATTGTCAGGATGTGGTGACACGGCAACTCCTAGTCACTGGAAAAATATAAATTGCAAAACCACTCCTAAAAAATCTTCAAGTTTCTACTAATTTTAAAGAGAAATATATATCTAATGAATTCTACCCACAAAAATCCTATGAAAAATGCTGTATTAACAGTAAAACACTTACATTTTTATCTCTGAGATTGGAAAAGAGAGAAGGATGTCCACTATCACCTATTTATTCAATATTGTCTATCTGACTTTATAGAGTCAAAAGAAGCAATAACACTACCTTTATTTGCATTAGTAGATGATATGACTGCATTAGTAATAATTACAAAAACTCTACATATAAATAATAAAAATAATTCTAGTTATAATTATAGTGTAGCAAAGTTTCTGGATGCAAGTTTGTTATACAAAACTCAATTTATTTGGTATATACTACCAACAAGCAAATTTTTTAAAAGCTAATAAAAATGGTATAGTTTATAAAACTACCAATATTATCCAATGCACAGAAATAAACCTGACAAAATATGTAAAAGACCTTTATACAAAAACTAAGACTTCATTGGAAGGAATCAATGAATATATAAGTCAATAGAAATAATGCCCATATCATTAATTAGGAAGCTCAACATTATAACAATGTCATTTATTTACAAATTGATTTAAATATTCAATGTAATTCCAATAATATTCCAGAAATATTTTAATGTGTTAAAATTGGCAAATTATTCTAAAATGTGTATTAAAAATTAAAGTGTCAAAAGTGTGTGATACATTCTGAAAAAAGAAGAATCATATGGGAAAACTTTTTGTACAAGGTATCAAGACTTGGTATAATGTTATACTAATCAAATAGTGTGGTATTGGTGCAGGATAAATAAGTAGAAAATGGAACAAAAATAATTAGCCTAGAAAAAATCAAAGGTACAAGCACGCCCTTAATTGATAACAATATTATCATTGTAAAGAATTTGGGATTTTATGGTGCTGGGCAAATTAAATACTTACATTTTAAAAAAACAAATCATGATCTGGAGAGCGTTGTGCTAAGTGAAATAAACCAGGCAGTGAAAGACAAAATGATCTCACCTGTAAGTAGAACCTAATCACCAAGCAAACAAGCAAGCAAAATATAACCAGAGGCATTGAAATTAAGAATAAACTTACAGTAATCAGCCCTGGCTGGCATAGCTCAGTGGATTGAGCATGGGCTGGGAACCAAAGTGTCCCAAGTTCGATTCCCAGCCAGGGTACATGCCTGGGTTGCAGGCCATAACCCCCAGCAACTGCACATTGATGTTTCTCTCTCCTTCCCTCCCTTCCCTCTCTAAAAATAAATAAAATCTTTAAAAAAAAATAAACTTACAGTAATTAGAGGGGAGATGGGAGGGAAAAGGAGGAAGGGTCATCAAGCAACATGTGTAAAGGACACATGGACAAAACCAAAGGGGTGTAGGAGGAAGATGGAGACAATTGTACTTGAACAACAATTTTTAAAATTCCAAAAGAAAAAATTTTAAAAATAAAAACAAAAACAAAAAAATGTAACTTAAATAAAAGATGAGAACCTGCCCAAAATAAAATCAATTCCAAGTGTATCTAAGGTCTAAATGTCAAATTTAAAATCAAGTTTCAGAAAGTAGCAAAGGACAATAAAATTTTAATGTTGAGCTCTACTATTTTTCTTTGAAGACGAAACGCAGATAAGTACATCTGATGGAATCTGACAGAGATTATTATGGAATTTTGTGCAAATTACCCTAAGAAACTTTTACAAATGACTATATGGTTAGAAACTATGATTATTATGATTGCTTGAATTTACTAAGTTATCACATCCAATCATATTTTATTTTTTTAAATATTATTCAAGGGTCAATTTATTAGAGTGTTAGTGAGAAAGTGGTATTTTTAATTGATTTCTATTGAGCAATTTAATGATAAAATCACATGGCTTTTGTGGTTTAGAAATTTCTCCACTCCTACAGCTTGCACAGCATTTAATTGGCACTTAACCTAAAATAGAAAGTATCAAAAATTAAGTAGGCATTAATTAGCAACGCAAAATGTGAACTAGCCTTAAAAAGTTAATTATCAAATTGGTATAACTATCTGTCAGCAGATTCCCATAAGCATCCTGTTAAAGCAGTTTCATTTTTTAAAATGTAATATGTTTTTTAGGATGTGATTACACATACAATATATAGTTGTAATTTTGAGTTAATTGCATAGTAGCTAGATTAACTTTTACATCATTACACTTTAATCAGTGTTTTTCACGATTAACGTTCATTTACATTTAAAGCTTCCAAGCCTTTTCTTCCATTGTTTCCACTCTTCCCTTCTTAATCGAGGAACTCACTTCACATATCACTACATTAAAGCTCTCTGAGGACAAACTTTGGCAATGCCTCACTTCAGGTATCACAAAAATGTTCATGTAAAACTATGATAGTGATAGTATCTTTGCCACAATGTAATACTAATGACTGCAATTATCTTAACATATAGAGGAGAAGGGTAGAAATTACCTGGGGAAATTGCATAGCTAATAAGCAAAGAAGTTAATGCTCCACATCACTTAGACTTTAGTTTTATTAAAACTGTAACTTTCAGAGGAAAAGAAAGATATTTTTTTCTCTCTTACATGTAGCTTGAACAACATGAAACACATCAGAATCTTTGAAAATAATCATATTTTCTTGCTAGCATATCATAAATAATACATTTGACAATAAGTTAAGAAAAATACCTCTTTCAGTAATAATTCTGGAAGAATGCTGTTACTGATTTGAACCAACCATTGAAGGTATAGGGCCTTTTCTTCCCAAATTTGTTTTTCATTAATATAAAAAAGATAAGTAAAATAATTTCATGACGTATATATAATACAATGGTACACTCAGAACTCGTGACACATGCCTAAACTGACGAGTACCGAACAACAAAGCATTTCTTTTGCAGAGCGGTGTCCCAACTCTAAGGTCTAGCAACCGCAGCGAGTCTGGAGCAAGCGCCAAGTGCTGAAACACATTTTTATCGTCAAAATGCATCAAGTATATGGTTTGACAAGTTCTAAAACCAATGAGTACCGAGGTATGACTGCACATGCACTGACAAAAGGAACACCCGATTACATCACAATTATCTTTAAATATCTGGGATGCTCCACCCAATGCAACTCACACATTTTCCTGTCATAGTTGTTATTTTCAACCAGTGTTTTAGTTTCATTATATAATTGTTTGGTTATATTTACCACTTTATTGTTTTCATTCTTTCTTACATCACAGGCTGCCCATATTCTATTTTTATTTTATTTTTATTTTTGTGTGTGTGTGCCATGAGACATTAGGATCTTTTGGTAGTTATCTCCTGTGAAATTCAGCTGTTAGCTTGATTACTGCTTAAGTAATCTGCCATTTTAATGTTTATTTTTAAGAACTTCTCTTTTTCTGTATTATTCTATAATTATGTGGCATTTGAAAATCCACCAGTCCTTCCATTGATGCCTCTGTAGTCATTTCAGTTCCCAAAGCTTGTCCTCAAGCAGATTCTTTAGGAAAGACAGGAAGAACACTATCCCCTTAGTTCTTGTATGTTCATATTGGTCTATCTATAGCCCTGGGAACTGAAGATTATTTTGGCTGGACATAAAATCTAGTTCATATTCTCTTGAGTATCTTAAATTTGTTACTCCTTTGACATCTAGCATAAAGTGTGATGACAGTTTAGTTTGTTTCTTTTATAATAACTTAGTCTTAATTTTATCTAAGTGTCCTAATATTTTATTCCTTCATCTTTAAAGTCCAATAATTTTCTTAACTGTGTGTTGGTATTGGCAGTTTGGGCTCAGTTTTCCACAGTACATATGTGCATTTCAATACGTATTTTTAGAATGATTTAGTGACAAGAACATTTCTGTAAATCATATCTTTTAGTATTTGTTCTATTAAATTCCTTTGGTTTTCTTTCTCAGCATCATTTACACATACATTGGTCTTCCCCATGCCCCACCTATTTTCTAGCTCTATCACATTCTCTAAAACCCTTTTTAATTTTGCAAAATAACATTCCTGTTACCTGCTCTTCTAAGGGGTCACTATTGTATTTGTTCTCTCTTATGATCCTTTCAATTTAGTATTTATTTCATATTTTTTCGGTAATTTCTGATCCTATTCTTGGATTCTATTACATCCCTTCAAATCTCCCCTTTTCAAATACCTCATTTCTGACTTTTTCTAATTCTGATATGTTGGTTTTTATTGCTTTTTAATTTTTCATTCTTTATTTTATAATCACCTTATTGGTGCATGATTGATATGCAAGAACTTTACATATTGAATCCACACAACTTTATAAGTTTTCAGATAAGTATACATCCATGAAACTATCACCATACATGACTCTAGACTATCAAATCCCACAGAGTAATATGCCCAGAAAACTGGAACCTGATATTTTTAATGACATCAAATAAATTAAGAATATTTAGACTATTTCTTGATCATATTAAAATATTAGGTTATAGTTTTCTGGGCATATTATGCAGTGGGATTTTATTGTCTAGAGGTGTTTTATTCTGTACTTTTTTCTCATTGTCTTACAAAAACTTTTCATAGTTCACAAATCCTTTTCTGTAGCTTCCCTTCACTCCTTTTCTTTCTGTTTTTAAAGAGGAGTTTTCCTCTACTTTTAGGAGGGAGTGGTGGGTCAAGAGAAATTTTAGTTTCACTGTTTTAGAGATCCCTCTTTTGTTGCTTTGAATTTAAAAAAAATATGTATGTCTTTTAACTTTTTAAGGACTAGCTCTCTGGATACCTTCTAACTCATTTACCCATAGAGCAAATCTGACCTATTGTTTGTTTTTGTAAATAAACTTCTATCAAAATGCAGCCCCATCCATTGATTCACCTGTTGCCTTTAAAATTTTTCATGCTGCAGTGACAGATTTGAGTAGTTATGACAAGGACTCTATACAGCTAGCAAAGCCTAAAATATTTACTATTTGGCCTTTTACTGAAAGCATTTCCAGAGACCTGATCTTGATTATCTCTGTTCCCCCTATTGTCTCTGTCTTTCTAAAAGTTGATTAAATTCCTAGAACTTTCTCCATGTTGATCTTTGTTACTGGTTTTGAGACTATACAGAGTTCAAACTGGCCCAGCACCTTCCTCCATTACACAGGCTATTTGATTTCATCTGTGAACTCGATGATTTGAAATCCCCCTCAGTTTAGCTGCTTTTCTCATATTGACTTGTTTCTTCTTGTTGGCTTCTGATACCTTTCAACATCACTTCAACTATAATTCTTCACCTTGGAATTGCAGTTGGTTTCAGCAGAGCATTAGTTCTAGTTGTCTAGTTGTTCTGAAGACATTCCCACCTCTTCATGCATCATTTTCAGAATGCTTTTACCCCCCAGCACCAGCTGGGTAAGTGTCCTTTCATCATTATTTGGGTCTCAACTCTATGGGATTCATGTACTTGAAGGTTTAGATGATAACAATCTCAACTTCCTTTCATTTCCCCCAAATTAAAAAGAGATGGTAGCTGCTTCTTAAAGTGACTTACCCTGCTCACTTGTTATTTTGTATGTTCAGTCCTCCAATACTGTTTAACTAAGTTCTTATATTGCATTTTCTCTGTTTAAATAACTGGTGACTTCTATCATCCTGCGCTGAACACTGACTAATAGTGTTACTGGAGCTTCGTTCGTTACCAACTCAGTAAAGAATTACAGATGAGCAGGACAAAAGTGGATGAATAAGTTTTACTAGTATGTCCTCAAGAAAGAACAGGCCTGCTGAGAGTGGTGAGAAGGGGCTGAGTCTCCTGAATCTGCTGCCTTAAGTACACACATGACATTGTATTAGCATAGGGGAGGGGTTCTTTATTGATTGACACATACTTTGGTCATATAATTTTAACCTCTTCTGCATCTGCTCTTTCCCATGATTCTCCTTGATTTCCCACATGGACAGTGGTGGAAGCGGGGGGGATAAAACCTCAATGGAAATTTTGTTCACAAAGGAACTTAACTGAAAATACTTCAACTATTTGCCTTGGGTCAACAAGGGTGGTAGCCTCCTTCCTCCTTCCTCTAGCTTCTTACTTCTAACTGCTGCCTAACATTCCTCCCTAAAGCAATAGGAACCCATATCTTTGGGGACTATTGGGGTAACAACTGTTCTGGCTGCTTCTTGCTGGGGAGGTGTATCATAGTAATTTTGGGTTTTCATGCTTGCCAACTGTCAGTTGGGAGAGGTAAAGGGAGGTGTCCTTCCAACAGTCCATGATAGGTGGTCAAGGTCTGTAGTCACAGAGGCTGATATCCTTCTGTAATGATCATTTGTAATTTTATGGCTTCTATTCTGGAAGAAATGAATTTAGTTAGTAGGTTAATTATCAGCAGCCCAAGCATTAGTAGTATTAGGATGATTAGAAGAGGAGCCACAAAAGGGAGGAGCAAAGACATGAGCCATGATTTTGAATCCCAAAATGAGGTCAAAGTTTTAATTTGGAATGTGGATTCAAGGGCACTTTGAATGTTCTGTTGTACTTCTCTTGAGTTGTTGACATAGAAACAACACAGCTCCTTGAGATATAGCTATGTGCTTTCTTCTGAGGTTGTGAGGAGCTCTAATGTCCTTCAGTTCTGGAGGGTGACTCCTGCTAGGGAATCTATCTGCTCCTGAAGGAACGCTAAAGTCTCTTATTTTAGTTAGTGCTTCAGCAGTGTCCTGTGATAGGCCATGATGTATGCCTAAGGCGATCCCCCCAACTGTTGTTGCCATAGTTGAAAGAATGCCTCTAAGTGATATTAGGGAATAAGGACACCAGACCTCTTGATTAAATGTCCTTATGCTCTTAATGAGAATGGGAGAGTGGCATTTTTGCAGCCTATGGAAACATCAGGAAGGATGTACCTAAGGGAACAAATTCCCATGCACTGTGAAGGGAGGGTTCAATATGCCTTAGCCCCGCAAATCCAGTAAACCTCTGTTGGAGGGGGTAGTCCTGATGCCAGAGTGATATCAACAAGTTTAATTAGCTGGGTTTCAGAGTGTATTTGCTATTAACTAGTCATCAGGTTTTTGAAGATTTGGTCCCCCACCACTGGACCGGATGGGCCACTAGACAGGTTGCCACCAGAGGATGGACAGTAGGATTGTGAAATTGGGTATTGTTTATGAATTCAGAAAAATAGATCCCCTTGTTGACCCAAAGTGTGTAGCTACTTGGTAATTACAAAAAAAAAAAAAAACATGGAACGGGGGTCTGATTTCTTAAGCAGGAAATAATTGATTGATATGGTAGGCCTGCCTTGGCAAGATATATGTAGGATGAACTGGTTCAGGAAAGCAGGAATGTATAAAATTGCTTTCATCCTCTGGATTATGGTTGCCCCAGTAATGATGCATATTGCAGTTAGGCTGATTCTGCAGCAGGATTTAGTGAGGGAAGGATTGGATACCCGGAAGTGTTGCTGGTATTGTGATGTTTGCATTTGTCCTACAAGATTTCCCCCTGGGGCATTACTAATTATACAAAAGGGATACCTTACCTGTGAGTGATTGACTATAGCAGAAAAAAATTGCATCATTAAGGTGCCATATGCTACTTAGAGAAAAGGGCTTGAGATATTTGAGAATAGATTATACTTTAAAGAAGTTTCTGATTACAAATGTACCTTAATCATTCAAAATTTTGTAACCCGGTGTGGCCAAAAATTTAAGTGTCTGGATGGTATGTTTGACAGCCTTTTCTTGACTTGGAGAATGGATGTGGAAGTTGTTCACATATTGAAGTAGTGTTCTGCATCTAACTGAAGGTCTCATAGATCTTGTGCTAGAGCCTACCCAAACAGGAGTCTCTCCCTAAACCACTGGGGTAAGATACTCCAGGTCAATTGCTGCAAGCATCCCTTGGGAGATGTCCATTCACGAGCAGAGTGGAACTGTGATAAATCTAACAAAATGCAGGGAGAAAAGCATGTGGCACATCTAAAACTGAACTAGATGGAATCGAGGAAATGGTGCCTAAAAGAGTGTATGGACTGGATACTATAGGATGTATGGGAAAATGCCTTCACTGATCATCCTCAGATCTTGGGCTGGGCCATGGCCATTGGAGTTGTCTGGCTTCCTGACTGCTAGTATAGGGGTGTTACAGGGTGAGCTAGAAAATCTGAGTAGTTCATGAGAAATGAATTTTGAGATGATAAGTTGAGGTCCTGCCTTTGCTTCAAGTCTTAGAAGATACTGCTTCTGATGAAGTAATTGTGTGGGGTCTTTGAGGTTAGTAAAAATGGGGATGTCATTTTCAGCTTGGTTAGGGACTCTGTTTCCCATACTGCTGGATCAATTTGACTTTCCCACAAAGGAGTTAGGGTATCCAGGTGACCCCTAGCTTCTATGACTAACATTTGAAATGGATACCTCAATATAGGATGTCCTTTATAATTATTCTAGTTCCTACTAACTGAAGGAAGTATCTTCTGAGTAGAGGGTTAGGACACTCTGGAATTGCAAGAAAATGATACATGAGGTAATACCTGTCCCAGAGACAACCCAAAGGAAGGGTGAAGTTTTTGGTTGTCAGCTTTCTGACTATCCCTAGAACAGTGCAGGATTGTGAGGAGAGGGATCGGGAGAAGGAACTAAAGTCACAGTAGGTGACCCTAGTGTTTAATAAGAAAGTTACTGTCCTATCGGCCACATCCATGTGCAGCCTGGGCCCCAGTCCAGTAATGGTGACTTTTAGAGGCAGGGCTGGCTGGAACGGGCAACTTCAGTCCTATGCCGCCATTCCTAAGATAGCTATGAACTTGGGCCCAAGTGTTCTCTGACTTGAGGGACAGAGAGCCACCAGTGGCCTGCCTTCTTGCACTTATAGCATGGTGCCTGAGGTGCCTAATTATGATTTGGACATTCCTTAGTCTAGTGCCCTACCTTCTGGCACACAGGATATTTAGTGCCCCCCCTGCAGGGGGCTGTGGATTGTGACTGTGATTGTCCTGCAAGAGTGGCTAGAATTTGGGCATGCCTAGTCTCCTTCCTTTTCTTTGTCCCTTGAGCCCTGATCCTGATTTTAAAAGATTGCATTGGCTGTAGTTAACATTGCATCCAAAGAAACTTTAGGCTTCTGAATGAGCTTTTGTAACTAATATTAGAGGGCAATCGAGTTAAAAATTTGTCTTTTAGTGTTACCTGACCCTCATATGATTCTAGATCTAGATTGGTATGTTTGGTAAGTGCCTCCCTTCGCTTTTCTAGAAATATGATGGAGTTTTTATCCAGACCCTGACTAATGGCAGAAACCTTCAAATAGTTCATGGCCTTCTGACAGCCACCATTAAGTCTTGCTTTAATGCAGAGCAGTAGGTGATTCCTTTTCCACTTCTGGGAAGAGCTGTTAGAGTCCCATTCAAGATCCATTGGTGGTACTGCTATCTCTCTTGTGGGGAACATTTACTATCTGATGAATATAAGTTGTTAGCAAATTTTCTGGCCTCCTTTATTACTTTCTCCTGGTCAATAGGGTCTGCCCTAAGAAAACCATAACACCATTCAAAGTTAACTCATAAGCCAAAGTGAGGTGTTGAAAACAATCTATATATTTATCTGGGTTGTCAGAATAGTTTCCTAAGTCAGTTTTAATTTGTCTAAGCTTGGCAAGAGAAAAGGATTTGTGGATTAACTGAGGGTTGAACATTGCCACAGTTTCTACTAGCAGGAAGAGTTCCATGGGTGGGGAACTGTTAGAGGTAGAGAAAGCGGAGGCCACTGGTTAGGCTGGAAGCCCTGGATATGGGGCCAGTAAAGAAGATGGTGAGAGAGTTTTTTCCTGAGTTTCTACAGTGGGAGCAGGTTCTGAAGGGGTCTGGGAATTAGAGGAAAAGTTATTGAGTGAAGTAGTGCTGGGAGTAAGCTTACACTTACAACAGAAATTTCCAGGACCCCTTAGATAAAAGAATGCCTGGATATATGGTATTTTGGGCCATTTACCAAGACACTTGCAAAAAAAGGCCAAGCTGTAAAATTGTACTGTAATTTGAGGTCCTGTTTAGTGGCCAAACTTCCGTGTCCTCTAACCAATATTGAGGCCAAGCAGTGTTGCAGAAAAATATATCAACTTTTCTTTAGGATTTAGAAATTAAAGTGAGGCCAATTGGAAAATATATATCCTAGAAGGGTGCCAGCAGGAATGGATTATTGGCTTCCCATCTGGAAGTGAGAGAGACTGTGCAGTTAGAGAGCCCAGAGCGCTGAGGTCTAAACCTGAGGGTTTCATCATCACAAAACCCTGGGATCTGGGCCTCAGAGTCCCAAGATTCTGGGATCCAAAACAGTTGTCTCCATCATGGATAGAGTGAAGGCAGAGGCAAGTTGCTCCTCTCCTTCCTGAGGGGTTCCTTACCATTTGTAGGAGGAGTCTTGGCAGTCCCCGCATTATTCTCAGAGTCAAAAAGTGTAACCAGGTATGGGAGCCAAAGAGGCTCAATCAGGGACTGAGGGGAAAATTATAGAAAGCCAAAGGGAAAACAGGAAGAGTAGAGTTGTGCAGAGCCCAAGTACAAGTGTAGTGGAGGAGAAAACTTCAGTTCCATTGAATTTGGCCTGCTTGCTGGAGGGATTTTATGAGCTTGATTCCTGCTAAAAGCTCTAAGGCTGGGACCAAGTGAGTCATTAACCACATCTCCCAGTAAAATAGTAAACCTACGCTAAACTGACAAATCCAGTAACAATGACTCTCAGAATGGGGAAATATGCTCCAGGACTAACAGTCTGGACTGGCCTAGTGTCATGGATGCTCAGGCCTTAAACAAAGATGTCTGAGGAGGAGGGGGATCCCTGTTTTGGTAAGCAACCAGAGAGGCAGGTTGCAAAACCTACTTTGTCCCTATCTGCCTCCCTAAGGCACACAAAGGACAGGTTCACACCAACCTGTCTGCCCTTCCAGGATATTTTTAGAAGCAGACCTGATTCAAAAAATTGTGCAGGAGACCCTGAGGAGGTACATGCAAAAGGTCCCTTGTTCCCTCTAAAGGTAGGCACAACAGGGCTGAGCCCAGTTTGAAACAGGAGCAGAATACACGTCTCAAAACAGGTGGGTAAAGTGTCTAAGAATCTTGGATTCAATGTCGTAGACTAAGGTTAGGCAGGGTTATAACTGGCCACAGAGTATCAGGAGTTGTATGTTGATAGACTCTGGCCAGCAGGGTTATAAGCAATGTCCATAGAGGCAAGAAAGAAGGATAGGTCGCCATTGACAGGGTAATAGCTAGTGAAAATGCAAGTCCCACTGAGTGTGACCATCACTCAGCAAGAGAGCAGATGCAACAACGGCCCCATCTGCAGGGTAAGCAGAGAGAGCAGAGGTGTAAATAGAGTGGTCAAAAGGCAGAAGGAGAAGCTAAACCTAAAAGGAAAGATGAGGGCTTATGGGTAAGGTTGATTGAAGAAGCCATGGTTTAAGGAAAGGAGCATAAAAAAGGCTGGAATTTTCTGCTGAAGGTTAAAATCTTGCCTCTTCCTCTTGAGAATTAACCCTGAGTAGCAGAAGTGCCCCGGGGGCGGGCGTGTGACTGCTTTTACAATATTCCTCCTTGCTTGTTGCTGACATGGAAATTAATGTCTTCTCCCCAGTTGATAACTAGCTTATCCTTTCATGGGAGTCTTCTAGTGGGGAGTGCACTACTGGCTTTTAAATGCTCTACCCATGTCTACAGGTCGTGGCAATTTCTCAAGAGAGAGAGGGCAAGAAACCCTGAGCAAAACCAGTAACTATAGGAAGTTGACTTGCAAACTGCCACCATTAAGGATACAAACATGAAGAGGATCCAGGCAAAGTAAAAATGCAAGAAAAGATCAAGGACACATGGCAACATGCAGAAAGGAAAATTGTGGTAGGGTAGACTTCCCCTATCCAACGATCCGAGTCAAGGCACCAAAAGATGTCACTGGAGCTCAGTTCTTCTCACTGACATAGTAAAAAATTACAGATCAGTGAGACAAAAGTAGATGAACAGAAGTTTTATTAGTGTGTCCTGAAGGGAGAGAATCAGAGTGGCAAGAGGAGCCCAAGTCTTCTGAATCTGCTGCCTTAACTACACATGTGATTATAGTATTAGCCCAAAGGAGGGATTCTATATTGATTGACAGGTGCTTTGGTTTTATAAGTTTAATCTCTCCTATACATGCCCTCTCCAGTGATTTTCCTTGACTGCTCACTTGGGTGGTTGGGGGAAGGGGTGAAACTATCAATGGAATTTTGCTAACAAGGGCAGTTAACTGAAACTCTTTCAACTATTTGCCTTGGGTCAATAAGGGTGGTGGCTCCCTTCCTCCTTCCTCCTGCTTCTCATTTCTAGCTCCTGCCTAAAATGCCAACATTAAAACCTGTGTTGGCAAAGATGTTTTTAAGTGGGTGCTGCTGTGTAATAGTGATGGGTACACAAAATAATATGAGAGTAATTTGTTAGCACTTATCAAAATTTAAATATATATTTGAAATATAATTTTATTCCAAATAATCTATCCCAAAGAAATACATGTGCATAATACTATAAATGCATAGGTTTTGTAGTATATTTTAAACTGTTGAAAAATTAGAAATAACTGAATACACATAAAAAAGAGTTGTAAATAAAATATAAAGTGTCAAATATCATGAAATACTATGCAACAATTGTTTAAAAAGCAATAAGCTCATATAATTATCAAGACCATAATCCAAAGCTTATTGTTAAATGAAAATCGTGTCACAGAACAACACATCATGTCACAGAAAACACTGAAAATCATGTCACAGAACAACACAAGTATATCTCTGTTGAGGAAATTGAGAGATGTGGTTGATGAGAGTGTGATTTGTAGAATTTGTTCTACATTACTTTGTATGGTTTGAATTTTTCACAGTGATGATTTATTCATGTGCTATTTGTATATTAAATAATCAGTATCAAAACAACAGGGGATTAAGCCTTCTAAGGAGATGGTTGTAAAGGGAGATAGAGGAAAGAGAAGGTGTTGACTCTCTGGAGGGAAAGTGAGAGATGAAGAGTTAAAAAACAAGAACAAACAAAGGCTGAAAATTGCTAATGATATTTTATTCTGAATTCTGCATTGCACTATTCTCAATTCTAAACTCACAGTAGTATATGCAATAAATATTGATGGTTTGTGATATTAGTACACTGCCTTAATGTGTAAAAAAGTAAAGAAGAGACTAATTTTAAAAATAAAAGCTGAAAAAAAATTGAGAGAAAAAATAAATGACTCTTTTTACATTCTGAAATATGCATATCTTAAGGTTCAGAACATTATAATTCAGTTCTTTATTTCCTTATCAGTTTCAAAAGACAGAAATGTTCTGAAATTTTCATTGTTGTTTTCACTTTCTTAATATGAAATTATAAAAATTGACCATTTTAAGATTTAAGACATTTTAAGATTTCAGACTTTTAAGGATCAACCCTTAGGATTATCTAAAACATTTTAAAAAAATCAAAACCATGATTTTACTTCATGCTTCAAGCAATCATTTTGAAAGTGAAAAAATATAAAGTGTATGTAAAAATAGATATTATAATTGTTGCTGTCTAGAATAAAGACATTTAAGACAGTTTCAATTAAATCACACTCTTTCAAAAGGTGTCTCGTGTATCTGAAGCAAATTGTAGTCTGTCTGATATAAAGGTGTTCTAAAGAGTGCAAAGATTATTTGAGGTGAAATGACTGGATCTAAGCCAATGAAAGTCTTTTGATTGCCTGAGGGAGAATGCATGAAAGCATTTATCTGGGAGAATACTTTCAGAGTTGAGCAGTTAATCTAAATACACCAATCACATTTTCACTGACAAATTTTGCTAATAACCTGTGTGAAGAAAAGCTCTTGACTAGTGAAGATCTATTCGGTAAACATTGAAAAGGCAGCCATTAAGCTTAAGCCTGGGCTTGACTAGTCAACAGCATTTGAAAATGAACTGCACTGCTATGCATGTGCCTGACAGTTTTCCCATCTCTTTTCTAAAGCGAAGCATATTGCCTTTATCTCAGCACTGGACTGAAGGTTTCTGTAGAATGATATTCTTCTGTAGCTTTATTCCTTTCATGAGGAAATGTTAATAATATTGCTATGAAATACTTAGTTAATTTATTCTCTCTGAGAATTATCTTGCCTTCTAAAGAAATAAAGTACTCATATACATAAGCTATGAATATCCCCAAATTTTAGAAATATTTGACACTACAATTGTTTTTATCTTTAAGTAATAAGATTATAAGTGACTTTTATTTTCTTCTTTCCAGGTTCCCAACACATTTGCAGATGGCACACATTACTTTTGCATCAGAAAAAATGAGTAAATTGAAATTATTCTTTCAAATAAAACATTCTAATATTGTGAATTTAAAGGTTTTGATGAGTAAAGAATATTCTTACCAATATGAATCCAAGCTATATTGCTTAGTAATTGAGTACTGAAAGTGTATTTATGGGAATGTGTGAATTTTATATCACTTCATAATACTTTTCTGTATGAAGTATTTACATGCATCTTTTATGCACCTGATTTTGGCCCCTGTAGGCAATTTTCGTCTATGGGCATTATTATGGATTGAATATTTGTGTCTCTCTTGAAATTTATATGTTATGACCCTAATCTGCAATGTGACAGTATTGGAGATGAAGTCTGGAAGATAATTAAGGTCAGATAAGATCATAAGGGAGGAGCCCTTATGATGAAATTAGTGCCCTTATCAAAAGAGGAAGAAATATGAGATCTTTCTCTCTCAGCCAAGTGAAAATACAAGATGGCTGTCTGCAACCCAGAAAGAGGGTTCTCACCAGGAACCGAACTGATTGACTGGCACCATGATCTTGGACTTCCCAGACTCCAAGCTTGCAGAAATAAATGTTTGTGTCCAAGCTACACAGTCTGTGGTAATTTCTTGTAGCGGCTTCAGTTAAGACAGCACTATAGCCCCTTTCTATCTTTCTAACCTCTAATATTTCCCTTTATCCTGGAACTACCAGCCACTGAAGATTTGGTATAATCTGTGATTGAACTTGACCTGGAAGCCATAATCTTGTTATAGTAATCAATCCATTATCAGACATCACATAAAACTTTTCACGCCAAATAATAAATTGAACATCATTGTCACCAAAATGTCAGGGAGGAAATGTGGTGTTATAGAAACCATATAAAATTGGAAACCAAAGGAAATGCGTTCTATGATGTTTTAACAGCCATATGGCCCTGAGAAAGTCACTGAAACATTCTTATCCCCAATTTGTTAAAAAAAATGAATTAAATAATAAGTAAATTTTCTTCCACTTTTATAATTATGTAGTTTCTCAATGTAGTTCAAAAATTCTCAGTGTCAACAAAATCAGTAGGCAAGAAAATTTAGAACTATCTTCCAGTGCTCCTCTGGCAGTCTATTTCATGTGACCAAAACAAAGTATCATGAAAAATTGAAGAGTGTATCTCTAATATTTCATTCCACATGTCATAGCATATACTTGTGGATATGCTATGTACATGTGCACCAAAAATTTATATAAGAATTTATTTTAAAAGAAAAATATACAGTCTGGATTATAAAGGAACTCTATTTCTCTGGCCTATATATAAAAATAAGACTAAATTTTTATCTTTACCTCCTGCTATGACATACTAATTTGTGACATCCCTTATCTGTCACATTATTTTTTGTCACACTGTTATTTAATTTATGGATTGTAGAAATAAATGTCTTAAGGAAAATTTCTGCACAGATATTTAATTCCTTTTTATTTCAACTTGTTAAGATATATAAATTCATAAAATATTTCTGAAAGATGGTAGCCTTCAAATTGCTCCCACTTTCCTGAGGCACCATGGAATATAAAGATTTTATTATATATATATGTATATATATGTTTGTGTGTGTATATATGTATAATGAAAAGCCATTATGCATTTTTTCTTATTAATTTTATTTTTGTTTGTTTTGTTTTTTCCTAACTCTCTGTTTGTAAGTACAATGCATGACACACAAGCCAATGATAAATGCCTATGCACATAACAATCACCAAGTATTTATGTTTTCCTCAATGGCTATACCACATGTCCATGAACAATCAATTTGAGCAGTAAGTAAATAGATAAAAAGCAATGGTTTAGAAAATAATATGTAACCGCTGGCTGTCTGCATGGTCATAGTTGATATTATAACAAAGATCTACATAAAGCATCCCTCAGTCTGCAAAGAATCACAACTATAACTGATGAAAGATACTCCAAAACATCTGCCACATGGTCCACCAATGCTTCCCATGTGGCCTGAAACATAAAAGATGCTCAATACATGATTTTTATAATGAAAAAATAGCAACTTTTTGTAAATACTGTTTTATAATACCAAATGATAGATTCTATAAGAAGTTAAATGACAAAAAACTCCTCATCTTCATATTACATTATCAACTATTCTCTATTTACCAATTGCATCTCTTCTCTCATGTCTGAAGTATGATTTCTGATGATATTTTAGTGATATTAGAAAAGTAAAATAGTTCAGTTCTTGGCAGTTCCTAGCATGACTGTTTAATTTACTCTCCCCTTCTGATGTATTTCCTAATGAATTTGTTTGGAAACAGAATAATTAAATTTAGGAAACTGTTTTATTCTGTTTCAAGTTTGGATATTGAAACTTTAAGTGATTTTAATGTATATTCCCTAAAGAAGCTGACAAGATAGCTTGGATGGATCTGGTGGAACAATTTGGGACAACTTCATTTTCAGGCAAATTACAATGGTTGGACTCGGATTAATTAATTTTAACAGAAATGAATAGACAGCTGATAAAAAGAGGTGATAGATAATAGATAGATCGGTAGATAGACAAATAAACAATAGATAATTTAAAAGTGTGATTTTTAAAAAAGGAAAAAAAAAGCCCTGGCCAGGGAGACTCATTTGGTTGGAGCATCATCGCATACACCAAAATATTGTGTGTGAGTTTGAGCTCAGTCCAGGCACATACATAGGTTGTAGGTTCAATCCCTGGTTTGGGCACAATTGGGGGGCAACCAATCTCTCTCTCTCCCCCCCACACCTCTCTCTAAAATCAATAAACATATTTAATTTTTTTAAAGAAAGAAAATAAGTAGAAGTAAACCACTTTATATTGGGAAAGAACCAAATTATGGGGATTTTTCTGAACACAACTTTTGTTATGTTACATTGTGATGGCAAACTCATTTTAAAGAGAAAATTTGAAGAGAAAGACAAAATGATTTTGAAATGTGTTTCTTTGTTAACAATTTAGACTTTTCTTTAAATTAGAAAAGAAAAATATTGGTGTAAAGAAAAGTTGACAGGTTATTTATCTTGAACAATTATGAAAATGAAACAAAGGTAAACTCTAGGAAGAACTTTAAAAAAAATGTTAAGTGAATGTATGAGTGAACCAAAGCTCTTTTTGAATAAGTATTTGAGGCATAAACTAGAGTGGTTAGAGGAACTAAGAGTTAAAATTAAAAGAAAAATACCAAATTTATTAACATTTATAACAGATGTGATGCTATTTTTTAAATTTAAGTTCCCAGTGGTGGTCATATGGTCGAATTTTTTATTTGAAAAGGTGTTAAAATTGAGACATTCTGCATATCATAAACTCATGTGAAGTTTAAAAAAAATTTATACTTTACTAATGAGTTGGTGTGCTGCTCGGTGCCCTCCTGTGCGTACTATAAAACTTAAATTCTTACTGTTGATAGACAACATTAAACCCATAGAGCAGGACTTTGGTCACATTGTCTTGGACCACAACAAGACTTCTAGATATGAGTTTAGACTTGGGTATTAAATCACTGATTTATTTCTGTTTTGTAATTCAATGAATATTATTAGATACACCATTATAAGAAAAATATTGTTGCTAAATATTAGAAAGGTAAAAAGGAATGTGAAATAATTTCTATAGAAAAGGCATATATCTAGTGATTATTTGAGGTACTAAATATGACAATGAAAGTAGACTATACCAAGTGTTATGAAATGAGTACATGTTGTGGTAAGAATTTTAGAGTTTGATTATGACGTTGGATTTGGCTTTGAATCAAAGGTAATATTTGTATAGGTAGATATTAGAACATGATGTAGTTCAAGTTGGAAATTATGAGCAAAGGATGGAGGACAAACTAAAAACTCTGCTGAGAGCAGTGTTCAACTGAGTTTAGCTCAAATATGGATTTTGTTTAGGGAATTAATGGAAAAAATGATGAAAATATGGGTTGGGACCAATTAGCGGAAGTTTTAATTTCAGCCTAAAGTTTTCAAATTAATTCCATTGGCAATGGGAGAACATTCAGTGATTTTCAAACAGAAAAATATCCCAATAAGGTATTCTTTGAAAGAGAAGTTATTGGTTTGCACCAGGTGTTATTGACACAATTGATCCTTTGGTAATAATAGATTTGAAATCTCAGTTCCTATTGCAAAAACTTACTCATCATCAGTAAGAGTTTTAAGTAATTCCTGCATATAGAAAGTTTGGCTTGAACTCTCCTTAGCTTATGTTATTCTTTCTAATTTATTTGACAGGACTGACTTGATATGACCCAAAATCCTTGCTGGAAAATCAGACTGGATGACCGTTTCCATCCCCACAATGATCCAGACAGAACTTGGCATGAAATCCGTGTTTGGGTCCTGGCTCTGCCATCTGACCACTAGTGGGCAGTCACAGCCCTTGCTTCTGAGGAAACTTCCTATCTCACAGGGGAACTGGGGTCAACTATTTCAGGGGCAGTTCCTTTCACTGCTTAATCCAACCTGGCTGACTTAATGTTATGAACTGTAGATTTACTGCCGCTGTCCCCTGATCACTGAGCCACCACCTTCAGTCTAAAGGTAATTCCACCTGGTAATTAACTGTGAGATACTGAGTGGCCAGTGCCTGACCTGAGTGTTTGTGCCAAGTAAAAGTTTCACTTGCATTTTTTTCTTTTTTCTTTCACTGCCAGCTTGTGTGTATGTGTGTTTTTAAGTATTAACTCTCATGGAAGCACATGCCTATTTAAAATTCCCAGACGATGAGTCAGACCCCTTCAGTGAGCTTCCTGGAGAGTCACATGATATGGTTTGATGAAACTTCACCTTATGAAAGGTTGAAGGAAAAAATCAGAAGAGCTCTCTCAGATTTATATACAGGAATACATATACACATATATACATATACATGCCAGCATACATATATATAAAACACATAATTTTATAGCTCTATACACCCAAGAGAAAGAAACAGACAAAAAGACACATACATATAGGAAAATATCCCTTTGTTTTTCTTTCTTTTTTTTTCTAGTAGATATTCAAAAAATCTGGTGATCCTATAGCTCATGCTTGTTTGAAACAAGAAGAAAGCAAAATCCCTGTATCACGCATGATACACGTGGATATTGTTTAAGTATCTACCCCCAGATTATGAGAAGTGAGAATTAAAAATCTTGATTCCAATGTGATAGAGAGCTAGCATTGCTGAGACTTGGAATATTTAAGTTGTTTCACTCACTATTCTCATAATATGCTTTAGGCTTATTTGAGTCTCTAAAAATATCTATTGTAATTCATACTTTATTTCAAATCAGTTCAATCCTTCATGATATTACTAACATATCTCATTTGTTTAAACAACAGCATAGACTGACACATTAATAAATATAAATCACAGTAATTTTTGGAGTTTTTCAAGTTAATTTCTCAATATAATTTCTCTAAGTATAAATTCATTCTGCAAGTGATTTTTGGAAAGTAAAAGCTTCATTTGCTAATGAACTCTAGCTATAGGCAAGATTGAGTCACCTCTCATGAAAAAATTAAATAATAAGTATTCTAGAAAAATCCTGCCTCAAAATGAGTGTGGATGTCAATGAGGCAGAGAGTTTCTTAGAAGAAAACAGTTCTCTTTAAAGTATTGAGGGAGCACACAGCACTTTTAGGAGGGTTTTCTGAGATTTCATGGAATAAGTAACACCAACTACACTGGCTGAGTCGATTCATTCATTTAATGAACATTTATTGAGAGGATACTATGTGCCAAACATTGCTACATGCTAGAGATTTAAAGAAAAGTATAATACAGTTCCACTCACAAGTACTCCCAGTTTGACGGATGGGAGTTACATAAGCAAATAGTTATGATTAAGGAATGTGCAAAGTACTATGAAAACACAGGTGCAGAAATGACTAACTTTGTCTAACAGAATTTGAGAAAACTACACAGAACAGGTGAACTTGATCCAGATCCGTACAGATAAGTAGAAAATAACTTTCTGAAACTTAGTAAAACAGGGGGAAAATATTATAAAAGTTGAGGAGAGGGATTGGAAAAAGAAAAAGGCTTGTTAAAGTCATGATTTATGACTCCGCAGAACAGGCCTGTACTAGAGAGCCTTGAATGTGTCATTCATTTACAGCTTTATTCTGGGACAATCCAGAAGCTAAACATGTTCCAGAGGAGGTTTTATAATCAAGAAGAGAAAACTGCTCTTGATCTAGGCCTTCTCTCATTCATTCGTTCTCTCTCTTTATCTTTGTGTCTGCCTCTGAATCCTTCTCTCTGTCCTGGTCAGATTCCCTCTTCATTGAGCTTGAATCATTCCCCCTTAAAGACTGGCACCACTTTCCATGTGGACACTACACTGTACATGCCACCACATCTAGTGCCAACCCAGACTTAACTGCTATTGCTTTATCTAACTGCCTGCAGGGCGGATCTTAACCTGCCTAACAGATCCAGTGCTTTGTCAGGAGTGGGGCCACAGCATGCACATATGAATCCTGGAGATAGACCTCTTCTGAACAGGAAGGGCATTCTCAGAGTTGGCAGGCTAAGGGTTGAGAATCACCCCCAAATTTATCAATTATATATAATAATTTCACTTGGGGTGCATCAAGGGGATTTGAAGATATAATATGTTGATGGGGCCTTTTACACAATGCCAATTTAAATTTGCTGAGAGGTTGTTTTCTATGACTTTTATTTCCTTTGATAACTAATCTTCTGATGCTTGTAAAAAAATGAGGGGGATGCTGGCATTTCCAGGAAGGTGTATTTTTTCATGAACAGAAAAATAGTAGGCTGGGTCATGAAAATGGGGTCAAAATGGCTATTGGTGAATTTGTTTCTTCCTGTTCCCCCTCTAGTCACTACTTTCAATTAAGTAAAGAAAGCCAATTACACTAGGGGTTAACTGTGAAGCAAAAGATATTCAGAATTGGAAATCACTCCTTTGGAAGGCAATTCCTCCCTGTGGTCTAAGTATAAAGTAAGTTTCGGTAAGATTCTGAGACTCATGTGTAAGTAGAGGCTATAACTGAATAACTGGACTTTTTCCCAATATATTTCTACCTTGGAAAGATAATATAACTGGTGTTATAAGTGAGTCCTTGATCTTGATTTTATTTCTTTGTTATTTTTATTCTCAAATTTTTCAAATTCCTTATACCAAAGCTGGTTTGTAGATCATAGGAAAGTGGACTTTTCATTATGTCCTGAGTTACTTTGTAGAAATTATTGATAAATTACTTTGATCCAACATCTCCATGAACCTATTCTTTTTCAGGCTTAAAAATAATAATCCTGAGTCACATCTAAATTAACTGTATTTTTTATTAAAACTAGATGTTACAATAAATAAACCCAAGTACAAGTGGTTTATAGCTTCCTCTCTTGAAGTCCAAAGTGGTTGTCCTGACTGCTGCTGGCTTTTCTCCATGTTTCAGAGAACTCATCCCATTTTAAACGGTTGCTCCACCATCAACCACAGAAGCTTCCAAAGCCACTGTGAAAGAGGAAAAAATGTAGGGAATTAAATGTGAGAAGTTTATGTGGGAAAAGCCTAGCAATGATGCACATCACTTCCACTCATGCACATTAAATTAGCCAGTAATCAATTATATAGCTGTGCATAACTGCTAGCATAGTAGCAGTTTTCCCAAAAAAGACTAAGAAGTAAATGGACTGAAAACTAGATACTTCCTTATGAAGTTCTTGGGAAAGTCTCTCATAGTACTTACCTTGAAATGAATAGTCATAAAAAAAGGTGTAACTTTAAATTGATTTGAAAAATCACTCAGCCAAATTTAAACTTAGTATATAGTTAAATTACTAGGACAAAGTGTTTGTTATGTTATTTTGTTGTTTATAATGCAAGTGTTAAGTAGCTTTAAAAAATACACATGATGTATATGGCTGGTGTGGCTCAGTAGATTGAGAGCCGGCCTGTGAACCAAAGGATCACTGGTTCAGTTCCCAGTCAGGGCACATGCGTGGGTTGCAGGCCAGATCCCCAGTGGAGAGGAATGGGAGGCAACCACACATTGATGTTTCTCTCCCTCTCTTTCTCCCTCCCTTCTCCTCTGTCTAAAAATAAACAATTTTTTAAAAAATACACATAATATTTTGATATTTAATTAAGAGTTGGGTTTCAAACTCTTGGGTTGTGTATTGCTATCCAAAAAGAGAATAGAAATGTTCTCAGTATGAGGAAATACACTACTACTATCCTATCATGGTCATTGGTTTAAAGGAAACTATTTTATGTATTGTTCCCTGTTATATACTCCTAGAAACTGTCAGTAAATCACTATTGTTCTTAAATAAAGTGATAAAATATATGCTTAGTTATCATTTTAGTTTTTACTGTGCCAATTATTACATTCTGCACAAATTTATAATATATGGTTTCTCATAATGCTTTACCTAATTTTAGAATAAATTTAATATTGTTCCTCAAATTTTCCACTTCTTTAGTTCTAGATAATTACACTTATATTTCTTTATATTTTCACTTTCCAGTAGTTCTACTGGTCTCTTTTTTGTAGGTTGGGGAAAAGGGGAGTGCAGTGGCATAATTGTTTGTTTTGTTTCTGTTTTTAATCAGTTCTAGTCCCCTGGATTTTTATCTGTACCAATCATTACAGTCTCTGGAAGAAGTCTGCAATTATAGTTTGAATCTTAGGAAAAGTTGTCAGATGAAATCTTGGAATACCCAAGGAATAACACAATGACACAGAGTTAATATGATTGATGATATCATAGCTCATTTTTAACAGATGTTGAAAGAAGGGAAATCAAGCTGCTATTGCATATACTGAGCCCTTGTTCACTTAATAGAAGATCTTTGCAAGTAAATCATAATTTATAGTAAGTATTCACTGGAGTAGTTGATGAGCATTTGGATTTCTTTTAGATTTTCAAAAGAAAAAGATATGTCCTAAAAATCATAATTTCTAGGAAAGATGTTACGTATTTCTTGAGTTATAGTTATTTTTAATTACTTTATTGTTATTTGATTACAGTTGTCTGCATTGTCTCCCCACCACTCCTCCCAACCCCAGCCAAACCCACCTCCCTCCCTTGCTTTCACCCTTCCCCTTGGTTTTGTCCATGTGTCCTTTATAGTAGTTCCTGAAAACCTTTCCCCTCACTGTCCCCTCACCCCTCCCCTCTGGCTATTGTTAGATTGTTCTTAATTTCAATGTCTCTGGTTATATTTTGGTTGCTTTTTTCTTTTGTTGATTATGTTCCAGGTAAAGGTGAGATCATATGGTATTTGTATTTCACAGCCTGGCTTATTTCACTTAACATAATGCTCTCCAGTTCCATCCCTGTTGTAGCAAAGGGTAGGAGCTCCTTCTTTCTCTCTGTTGCATAGAATTTTATCGTGTAAATGTACCACAGTTTTTTGATCCACTCATTTACTGATGGGCACTTAGGTTGCTTCCAGCTCTTGGCTGTTGTAAATTGTGCTACTATGAACTTCGGGGTTCATGAGTTCTTTCGAATTTGTGTTTCAGGACTCTTAGGGTATAATCCCAGCTTTGGAATCACCCTGTCAAAAAGCAGTTCCATTTTTAATTATTTGAGGAAATTCCATACTGTTTTTTGGATGTGGCTGCATTTCCACCAACAGTGCACTAGGGTTCCCTTTCCTCCACATCCTCTCCAACACTTGTTTGTTGATTTGTCTATGATGGACGTTCTGACCAGTGTGAAATGGTATTTTATTGTGGTTTTAATTTGCATCTCTCTGATGGCTAGTGATGCTGAGAATCTTTTCATGTGTCCCCAGGCCCTATGTATGTCCTCCTTGGAGAAGTGTCTGTTCAAGTAAGTTGCCTATTTTTAATTGGGTTTTTCATCTTCCTAGAGTAGAGTCATGTGAGCTCTTTACATATTTTGGAGATCAAATCAACTTACACCATACACAAAAATAAATTCAAGGTGGATAAAAGACTTAAATATAAGTTGTGACACCATAAAAGTCCTAGAGGAAAACATCGGCAGGAAAACCTCAGACATTCCATGCAGCAACATCTTAACTGATATGTCCCCTAAAGCAAGGGACATAAAGAAAAGAAGAAACATATGGGACCTCACCAAATTGAAAAGCTTCTGCATGGCTAAAGAAAACAGCATTAAAATGAAAAGGGAACCAACTATATGCGAAAAGATATTTGCCAATGATTCCTTGAGTTATATTTGACCACAATGTTTAATTTGCCATTGGTGAAGAAAGTCTAGTTAAGAAAAGTCCCCTTTTAGTAATAGAACCATATTTGTGGAACTCTCGAAATCTCATCTACATCCATGTCTTACAATTAGTTTTTAATAGCTGACAAATGAAGTCCCAGTTTCCAACTGTGTGCTGATTTGGGAACAGTTAGGTGGCACATTTTAACAATATATGCATGTAAAATAGTTTGAGGAAAGCAAAAGAAAACAACTACATCTGCATTTAGTTAAAGAAGATTTTTAGTTTCCTAAGTTCAGCCTTTTATTGCATTAGATTATTGTCTTGAAGTATATTGTAGTGTGTGCTGACCATCTCTAATAAAAAGGCAAATCAGTGGGCTAACTTATCTACAAGGTACGTTCATCAGCATCTGTGACTTCCCTCTCCTGAGTCACCCCTCACACTATTTTTGGAGATACAGACAGACAAGCTTTGAATATACCATGCTTAGCTCCTATTCTAAAGTTATTGTGGGAAGTAAGAAGTCCCACTTAAGGAAAGTATACTGGTCCTCTGTAAAGTCATCTAAAAATTTTCTTAATTTTGAAGCACTGCCTTCTCTCAAGTTTGATGCTTATTGATGAACTCTCAGCCTTCTGCAGTTTGGATATGTTATGTTTGATCACATAAGTGTATTCCCCTTATTTCAATTTAAAAATAAAACTCAGCTCCCTGGCCAGTGTGGTTCAGTTGGTTGGAGCATTGTTCTGTAACTGAAAGGCTGCAGGTCTGATTCTTGGTAGGGGCACATGCCTACGTTGTAGGTGTGATCCCCAGTCTGGGTGTGTGCGATCCCCAGTCCGGGCAGAGAAGGCAACGAACCAATGCCCCTCTTTTTCATCAGTGTTTCTTTCTCACCCTTTTTTTCTTCCTTTCTCTCTCTAAAAGCAATAAAAAAATGTCCTTGGGTAAGGATTTAAAAAAGCAATGAAAAATAAACTACATTAAAGCTCAAAAATCATGTTTTGATTAAATACACACACACACTTGCATGTACCCACAAGAAAAACTTGACCTGGGTTGATTTTGAGATGCCGGTAGAGTATACCAATACTCACTGCTAGATACTGTTAATTTAGGTGAACAAAGGTGAGCAAAAACATTTCACACACCATATCTTATTTTAAGTAGAAAATAGCAGATGAAAATTTTATTTTGAAAAATTCCTTGAGTGTGGTAAAAAAACGATGACTGAAATGTATTTATATTTTTAACTTTGTGATTTCAACAGTCTTTAGCAGAGGTCAGCAAAGTTTTCTATGAAGAACCAGTAACTATTTCCGATTTTGCAGGCCACAGGTCTCTGCTGCACCTGCTCAACTCTGCCTTTGTCCCAAGAAATAGGCCGTAGACAACACATGACCAGATGGGCATGACTGTGTTCCAGTAAAAGTGTGTTTACTCAAACAGGCACTGTGAGGGGTTTGGCCCGTGGGCTGCAGGTTGTCACCACTGGTGTTTAGCAGTGCTCACTTCATGTGTTAACCAAAATTCCTCCCCTCTCAGAGATTCTTAGAAATTATTCTCAAATTGCTCATAATTTTAGTACTTTATTTGTAATGTGACATAAAATAGGTACCCCACCCCACCCCCAACTTGTTATAAAGAATGTGATCCACAAACCTGCCATCTTCCCCAGGTCCTGGTGAGGACAATGAGGGCCTGTAGGACTTGGGAAATGACTTCATCTATCAACTTACAGCTAAAGGACTTGAAGCAAGAACATGGTGTTTTGGTTCCACAGGATGATCTATTTAAAAAGACATTGCTGAGAGGCCTAATGTTCAGTACTGCTGGGACAGTCTTGAAAATAATGACCTACTTTTCCTGAGCAAAGCCAACTCTGAAAGAGGATGATGTCCACAAATGAGGTCTCATAAAAAATATAATTAAACAGTGATACTCCTCAGAGTGGAAGAGCTTTGAGATAATGACTACAGCGGCACGCACTGTACCAACAAGAACAAGATGTCACAATTATATATTTGCAGGTTGATTTAATCTGACAGGGTTCTTAGCAACAGCGAACTTGATCTGTCAGTGCCTAACAACGCAGCCTGTGTGTTCTACAAATGAAGCTCTATTTATCTTTGATAAACCTACATGTGTCAGTTAGCAAACTTCCTAATCTGGCTGGACGTTCTTATCAATGAAGGTCCAGGAGAAGGCTTCATTTTCTGTGGCATAGCATTTATGTCATCCTTTATATTTATTAAATCCTTTTTAAAATTCTCTGTATCAGCTGAGTTTTTTCATTGTTTGTTTTTTGAATGATGTTCTCTCACTGCAAAGTTTTAATTATCCTATCTTCTCCAGTATCCCTCACAGATAAATTAGCAGGTAGTAGTTTTTGGTTGTTCTCTCACAGTTACTTGAGGAAAGATAACAATGAGTTTTATCAGGACTTGGCCAACAAGAGCCCTGGGGCCAAATCCAGTCCATGGATGTTTTTGTTTGGCCCACAGCTAAGAACAATTTTCACATTTTCAAATGGATGGAAAAAATTAAAAGGAGAATTTTTTGACCCTTGAAAATGATATGAAATGCACATTTCAGTGTCTGCAAATAATGTTATGTTGGAACACAGCTGCTCTTTTTTTTAACAAAAATCTATTGCTGCATTCAAGCCACAATGGAAGAGACAAGTGGTTGTACAGATATAGTATAGCCAGCCAAAGCCTAAAATATTTACTCTCTCACCCTTCACAGAAAACATTTGTCTACCTCTGGACTATATAAACCTTCACATTTCTTTTCCCACTTTTTATTTTAATGGATTATCTTGTTCTTTTTTAAATTCTACTTTTGCCTTGATTTTGGGGGTTAAGCAAGTATTCTAGGACAGAGATCAGAGCTTAGCCATAGAGACCCAGTTCTGACAATACACCTTAAATATCCTTTTACTTCTATCCTGTGAAATGTTGAGGTCAACAGATATACTCATTTATCAGCATGCCTAATATTTATATAATGCTTTAAAATGTATGAGGCAGTGTCATGTGCATTGTCGCATTCGATCCTGTACATTGGTATATTCCCTTTAAAAAGGAGAAACCTGAAGTCTAGACATGCTAATTGAATTTCCAAAACCCATGAATCTAATAAGTGATGGAGAGCAGACTCTAATCTTAACTCTGAATCCTATGTCATTTCTACATTACCACCCTGCCTCAGAAAGTAAGAGATATAAACAAAAAATCTGTGACTTGACAGTTATTCTTGTCAGGAAATCGAGCACAAATCTCATGTGAAATGGACCTGGGAGAATTTTTCCCATCCCTGTCACCCTGACAGAAACCTGTGAAACTTCAGGGTGGGCTTCCTCTCTCTGCATGGAACAGAAGGGATGATGTGTACTTTCAGAGCTGGAATAAGTCACACATCAAAAAAAATCAGAAGTAACATTCAAAACCATAAAGGCTTAGGAAGTAAAATGACTAGTACCCTTGATTATTCCCTTGGACTAATAAGACCATGTGGATCAAATGTTATGTCTCCCCAAAATCATACACTAAAACCTTAACCTCCTATGTGATGGTATCAGGAGGTGGAGCCTTTAGGAGGTGATTGGGTCATGAGAGATGGAGCCCTCATAATTCAGATTAGTGCCCCAATAAAAAAAAAAACTCAGAGAGCCCCCTCCTTTAGCCAGCCATGTGAGAAACCAGCAAAAATATGGGGCTGTCCATTGAACTGGCAAGAAGGTTCTCATGTGACACTGAATCTGTTGACTACTTGACCTTGAAATTTTTAGCCTCCAAAACTGTGAGAAATAAATTTCTGTTGTTTCATAAGCCACTCATTCTATGGTATTCTGTTATAGCAGTCCAAATGGAATAGAACAGACTGCTCTCAAACAGCAGCCACTGTGATCTTTTCACAATCCAAATTATATAGAATACATTCAAATTCCCACAAGGCTCCCCTTCGGCCTTCTCACTCTTCTCCATCCTGTCTAACTCATCTCCTATCATTTTCCTTCTCATTCAACTCACTCTAGCCACAGTGGTCTTCTTGCATATATGTTGGCTGCTCATTTCTCCCTCACAACTCCATGGGCCTGGAGCATTATTCCCCAAGATCTCAGGACTCTCTTCCTCCCATTATCGGAGCTCTTCTCAGATGGCAACTTGTCATCACAGACACTGCCTTTGACTACTTTACCCATCTCTCTCTATTTTGGCACTCTTTTTTTTTCTTTTTAGCATTATTTAGCATTTTTTCTTTTTAGCATTTAGAGGTATTTAGCATACCTCTAAAATTATCTGTCTTCCTCTAGTAACATGTAAGTTCCTTTGGCACAAGGAGTTTGACCATCTTTTTTCACCAGCCCCTAAAATACTGCAGAACACATAGTACACTCTCAATGAATGAATGTTGAGTGGGTGAATAACTGAATGTGTGTGGCCTTTGCAATTATATATTCACACACACAGTAGAGTAAGAAAAAATATAAGAAGTGAAATCATGACTTAAATCTGGAAAATAAAAAAAATATTTCTAAATTCTCTAGGGACATAGATTGTCTATAGCAACTTTAATATTTTTCACAAGTAAACATTCTTTTCTTGATATCCATTTGAAACTTTTCAGTATTTTGGCCCCTCATATTCCTAAGCACTTAGGGCTTAATAGGTGTCTTAAGTTTCTAAATGTTCACTTTTTTAAAGATACAGTGTGGAGAGCTATGTGAGCAGAAAGTGGAGAAGCCTCATTTGACCAGGGGCTACTGTGGTTTAACTCCTTCTTTGAGGCAAACACATTTTGACTGGCCCCAGATATTAACAATAGCCAACCTTGAGAATATTAACTCATCAGAGTTAACAGTGCAAAATGGGAATATCTTAAATTTGTTTTGTGTGTGTGGTGGGGGGACAGATTGCAGGTTGTATTTAAACACTCTTTAAACAAGCATTGTTAAACCAATTGAAGACTCTAAAGCTGGACAGTACCTTAGAAGCACCAGATCTGAACTGAGCAAACTCATTTCTGGAAGTACCCTTTACTTTTAAAAAATATAACTTTATGAAATTTTGCAACATTCAGGAAGTGTGGTGCTTTACTAATGCATGGCTTAGTCCTAAGGTGTACATGAGGATGGAGACGAATTATGCTTGAGACATGGTGATTTAATGAACCATGGAAAGCACATTTACTTCAAGGGTACGAAATGTGCTTAGCATATATCATCAGGAAACATAGAAGGGGTACTTTTAAAAGCAATCCAAATCAACTATACCACAGTGGGATCAGGCTAGAGAAGAGAGATGTGTGGTTGAAATAGTCAATGTGGAGTTGATTGCTTAAAAAAGCTTTAGTTTGCATGATTTTATAAATTTTTTTTCTGTTAGAATCATTCTAAGGCAGAACTGTGAATTTTTTCTTGGACGTTTTTCTTCCATTCCCTTTCTAAGCCTCTGATTTTCCTTTTGGTAACCCTCATTCTCACCCCATCCAGGCCCAAAATAGATTTAATCTTTAGATACCAATCTTTGACAAAGCCCAAATTGTCCTTCTGTTCTCTCTAACTATTCTCTCTTTATCTGTCATAGTGCATGGAATATTGCAATTTATTTTTTCCCTTGTTCACCAAAATCAGGTACTTATTTTTGTCCAAAATTATTTATCAAGTTCACATGCATAAGAATGTGCTGGGTATGGTGTATGGTACAGAGAATAATCAGACACATGCACTTCATGTTACTCAAAATCTTAGCTAGTTGTCCTCAAGACACGTCAATGAGTGAATGGCCTAGCACAGCAGAATGTTTGCTTTTTAAAAGATACATAAAGTTTTAAAAGAAAGAAATGATTATTTAATAGCAGAATCATGTAGGCAGACAAAATATTCTGGAGAAAGAGATTATTTTCATACTTCCAGAAAAACACTGCACAGGCAAATCCAATCCTACTTGTTATGCAGGGTTGTGACTGTGCCACTCAAACACCAGTTTAAAGTCACTGTAACTGGAGGTGGTGACTGGACAATGGCCTTCCCCTGCCAACTGAATGCATGGACCAAGGTATATATGCACAAAGTAGCAGTCCTTTTTAAAGTATCAAGAATCCCATTTCATTGTCATTATTACTGTTGTGCCAAATGACTTGTAAAATAAAATAAATGAGATCTACAGCACCTAGCAAGCTAAGACAACCCCCAATTCATCATTCCCCTGCAAAACGTCCCTCTGATAGTCTCAAAATGAGGGTGAGAGAGCGGATTAGTTCTGACCTTCCACTGATCGGAACAAAGTGTTATTCTTGATCTCACTTCACTGGTTTCTGACTAGCATAGCATTTTTTGTACTGTCTTATTTTTCTGTCTTCATAAATCAAAGTAAGGATCTAAAGAGCTACAGGACCTACCTGCTAGCTGTGGTTTGAAGACAGAAAACTCCTTTTGTTGCCATTGCAGTGATTTGTACTTGAACAAATAGGCAGATACTGGGCCCTAGGTAGGAAATGCTAAGTCTGTAAAGTCCCCAGAGAAACGTATCACAATGGACTTTGGGCAGAGTGTGAAAACGATGTCGTACTCTCCACTGCATACCTTCAGGTTCCATATTTACACTCTGTGTCTGGAACACCGTGTCAGAAGTGTAGCAAGTGACAATAAGTGAGGACAGAAATGTGAAAGATAGATTTTTAAAACACACACAACATTCTGAGGAACTCCACCCTGAAGTTTTGCCTTGGCTCCTGTGACAGCTGTTTCATGATGCTAGAAACAGTCCCGCCACCATCTCTCATTGTTGGAACTGGAGAAAAGCACTTAGCTTGTGCATACTATCAAAACAATAATACATTATTATTTTCACATGAATAGCACAACGTGCTGCAGTGATTATTTTGTTGCTTGAATAACTAAATCAAGTAAAACTTAGAAATTAGTGAGGTTTTGTTAATATTATCCATGTTGACATAAAGCTACAGTAGATCTTGTTTAGGAGGGTTTACTCAACATCTCAAAGTAGCCATGTGACTGACATCTTCAAGGATGACCTCATTCTTCCTTATACCTTCTGAATTGGGGCTAAATTATACCCACATTACCTGTGATTTAGGTGGAAGGGTACAGGTTTTGGACAAATCTGATTATGAATCCTAGCCCTGCATGACTTGTATGAGTTACCTAAAATTTCTGATCCTCAGATTTCCCATCTAGAACAGTAATAATATTTAGATATTTCAAGCTTTTATTTTTGTTTGGAGGATTAATTATATACCAGGCAATTTTCTGAGTGATTTATATATTTTATGTCAAATAATGCTCAGAAAAGCACTGAAGTATTAGTCGTCATTTATATTTCAGAAAACTCATTCATAAGGGGTAATTATCTTTCTAGTTTAACAGCTACTAAGTAGTAAAGTCAAAATTCACATCCAGGTGTGACAACAAAGCCTGTGTCCTCATAGTTGCTGTGTTGTGGTTTAGGGAGCTGGCTCCTCATGGGCACTTACAGAGTGGCCCCAACACCAGCCTTAAGGGGTTTTTGCCACTGGCACTGCTGTTCTGGCCCTAAGCAATGGCCATTTACAATGACAATGAGCCTTCCTTCCAGCATGACTTCATTTTCTGCACCACTGGTGTTGATGTCAGGATTCTCTTGCAAGATGCAAAACCTAGATTCCAGTCATTTCCTGCCTGATTTCTTGGTTTAGGCTAAGGCTCAGATCTTTGTGTCTTTATCCCTCAAAAGTTAGGAACCACTGCTCCTTGACATGACCTTTAACACCTTTAATTATACCCCACTGCATTTCAGAATTTTTGTCTATCTAAATCTCATGGACCTGGGAGCTCTTTACCTTCATTTGACTAAGCCGAGTACCCTAGACTTAAACCTTTTCATACCATATCTTTTCATACCAATCTTTTATCTCTCCATATCTTCCTGTTTTAACTACTTTTTTTCCATTATGGCTCTCTTATTTTGTTGCAACTATAACATCTGTCAGCTTTTCCTCCTTTTCTAACCTTTATAATATGTGTATATATATATATGTGTATGTGTATATATATATACACACATACATACATGTACCTACAAATAAGTATGTGTATGTATGTGTCTAAACTAAAACATCACCCCACTCATGTAGACAACTGTAGTTCCTGTCCTGCTCACTCCCACAGCTGCTAACACACTGACAGATCCACCAGCCTGCCATGCTCTGTTAGTGCTCAGTCCTGGGCCACATGGCACCTGCAAAATATCCTAAGGTTTATAAATGGATTATTTTCTCCTCAGTCAACAAGCCCTGGTGGTGAAAATATCATTTCTGAAAGACTATAAAGAGGTAAAAACAAAACCAAAAAATAAACACTTTATTCCTCTTTTTCAGATTGTGAACATCTTGACTCCATACAAAGATGTTTTTCTTTTGACTTACTAGCAATTAGGTTTTATTCAAAAGACACATTCTTCTGGGGAAAAAAATGCTATCACCAAAATGAAACACAAAAGCAGGGAAAAACGTTGGGCCTTTACTGTTGTGAAGGTCAAATTATTCTTTGAAACAGTATACCTAAGTCTTTTTTCAAAACCACAGATTTCAGGGTCATTTCAACTTTTTTCAGTACCAAATGTTTTACTTACAATGTAATGACAGGCTGATGATCCAATGTTTTCATTAATTTTATATAATAACTCAAGTATGAAGTATTACTTTTTTTACAGATAGCAGGGAGACTGTGTGGTATATGGTGCACAAATATGCATTTATTAATAAGCTGATTAAAATATCCATCCAGCAGTACTTATGCATAGCCTGTTATATTCATGACCTCTTCCTCCCTGAATGTGTCAGGGTGTCAGGGCTTTGCCTGTGGAATGCTACAGGGTCACTAAGAACTTCAGTGTCTGAGATGGGAGTGAGTGTGGCCCTGTGCTTATAACTACAGTTTGAGAAATAAATATAAATCATTTGGAAGTTTTTTTATGATAAATAATTTGAAACTAGTTATAAATCCAGGAAATAAATGAAGAAAAGGAACCACAGTGTAAACAAATCAAGGACCCAAGGAAGCCAAAATGAGGAGGTCTGAAGCCAACTTAAGGAACATGGGCCTAGCAGTCTTTGAGCAAGAGGTGCAGTATGCATGGTTAGTTTTGGTAAAGTTCTTGGGGACTTTAGTATTTTTATATTGAAGCTCATTAAAGGGGCTGATAAGAAATACATTTATGCCCCATTTCCAGGCTCAACTGGAAAGAGATGGATAAATGCAGTATGACCCTACTTTAAAGGACAGAAAGAGCTAAAGTCCTCACTATTGTAACAAACATTTCTATTTGACCAGGGTTTTGTTTTGTTTTGTTTTCCTACTAAGCCAAAACATAGCCTTCAGATCCCTCTCAACATGGTGCCTCAGGCATTCATTGCCCATCCCTGGAGGTGACCTATCAATGATACTTACTTGCCATTTTACCCTCCTAGGGGAGCAACAAGACCAGTAAATCACTACAACATGTGGCAGCGTGTGGTAAATTTTTAGAAAGTAAGATAACTATAAAGCGTGTTCCTGGAGAACAATGATTTCTGACTAGGGTAACTGCAGAAGTCACCATTAACGGAATGGCCTTCTGGTCAAGCAAGTATTTTTAGAGCATAAAAGTAGAGAACATACGGGAAGGCGTAAGAATTGTTTCATATTATCAACATGAAAAATTATCACTTAGACTCAGATTTTGGAAGGCTGCTATATGTGCCATAATGTGTTCAGTCAATGGAGAGAAAACTTTCCAATAAATGGCTAAGATAATTAAAATATAGACGTTTCCTTAAGAGTGACTTAAAGTCTAAAAATATAACGCTGAAGTGTGAGCTCTCTATTACCAAATAGAGAATTTGCTAATTCTCTATTTCTAAATGTAGGCATTATTATTTATGAGAATACTAATTTTCGTGGTGCTAACATAATAGTTTCTGCAATTTTTAAAAAATATTAAAATATTGTTCTTATAAAAATAAATCTCATAAGTAATTGCATTTATAACAAATATTTTATTTGTGGGGCATTTGTATGCAATTTATAACTGAATCATCAAATATTCACTTCACATGAGCATAGGGCAATCTTTACCTCATGTAAATATATTTATGTTTGAAATTAAAGACAAGAAAGAGCTGTGAAAGCCTAAATTCTGAGCTTCAATAGGGTTAAATATACGTCTTTGTCCCTCCAAGCATGTAGTAACTCATTTTTTCAAATAAAGCTCCAAATACAATAGACAAAATTCTCTGATGATCACAAAAGAGTCAGTTCTAGAAACTCTGGCACTTCCTCATTACATCCACTCTTGCTTAAAAGAAAATTCAGTAAGAAAACTTGCTAGAAACAGACTGAGGCTAATTCCCAGTATACCACTTAATGCTATTCTCTTTACTTATCTAGTTTTCTGTTTATTTTGTTCATTGGGAAACTATTCAATGTGGTGAAAAACTAGAATCATTCCATGCAGTGTTACGGAAAAGACGACTCAGACGGCCTCGGAGTTTGCGAAGTGGGGTTTATTCATGCATGCAGACCCAGAGGAGATACAAAAATCCAAATTCTGGGAAATGAGCTTAAGAAGGGGCTTCCTTATATGCTTGTTACACAGGCAGAAGGAGAAGGGGAAGGAGTGCAGCTGCTGAAACAGGGGTTAGTGTACAACCTTGAGATAACTGCTTATCTGGGAATGGCTGCTGTCTGGGAGCGGCTGCTGGTCAGCTCCTACCTAAGAATAGCTACTGCTCAGCTATGTCCTGTCACAACAGAAGAGAGAATTTTTAAAATTCTAATGCACTTGTGCTTTAAACTGCATATTGTCATTGGATCAGTTTCCTAGAGCTGCCATAACAAATTGCAATAAAGCAGGTGACTTACCACAACAGAACTTATTCTCTCCCAGTTTTGAAGACCAGACATTCCAAATCAAAAGTGCTGGCACAGCTGGTTCCTTCTGAAGGCTTTGAGGGAGAATCAGTTCCAGGGATTCTTTGCCTTGGGGCAGTATCACTCTGTCTCTGCCTCCCTCACATGGCTTTCTCCTCTGCACCACTTCTCCCCTTCCCTTCTCTTACAAAGACACTTGTCATTGGATACAGGGCCTGCCATAGTCAAGGAGATCTAATGTCCATAACCTTAATTACATCTACAAAAACCCTTTCCCAATAAAGTCACATGTCCAAATAGGGAACGTACATAGGTTCTGGTGACCATATCTTTTGGAGGGCCACCTTTCAATTAACTATAGTTATGTTATATTATTTTGCCTACTATCCACCTTGTACAGCAGCTGATTCCACCCCAATTTGATAATAACATCAAATTAAGTTAAAAACAATGTATGACTTTGAATAGTGCAATGCTATTTGGTTTTGTTAATTTATGTAAATTTCATTTTGAGCATCTTTCACCTGATTATAGAATATAGCTCTAAATCAACAGAAAGCTTAATTTTATCTTATTCTTAAAATTCCTCTAACATGAGTGTGGTATAGCATGTTCTTACAGTGTCCTTACACTAAGGACACTCCATCCATCTATTCCATCTATTAGGCTGTTATCCTCACTCCCCCCTAAAAATGTGATTCTCTTTCCTGCCCACATTCTTGCTCAGCTTGTTTGGCTATTTGGAAATGTTCCCCTTGCTTCTCTGTTACCCATACCTGTCCACTGTTTATGGCCCAAAAGAAGTCATTCGTGTCCTCTGAAAACTTCTACTATATTATGCTCAAACATATGTTCTGCTTTGCTTTTATTTTAATTTTTTTTAAATTTTTGTCCTGTCACAGTTGCCCCCATTCCCCCCCCGCCAATTACTCTCCCCTGCCCTACCCAACCCTCACTTCCCACATTCAATCCTCCCCCACTGTTGTCTTTATCCATGGGTCCTTTACAGTATTCCTTGATTTAACCCTTCCCCTGCTTTCCCCCTGTTACCCACCCTCCCCTCTGATGACTGATGGTTTGTTCTATATTTCCATGTCTCTGGTTCTATTTTGCTTGCTTGTTTGTTTTGTTGATTAGGTTCCATTTATAGGTGAGATCATATGGTATTTGTCTTTCACCACCTGACTTATTTCACTTAGCATAATACTCTCCAGTTCCATCCATTCTGACGTGAAGGGTAGGAGTTCCTTCTTTCTTTCTGCTGTGTAGTATTGCATTGTGTAAATGTACCACAGTGTTTTGATCCACTCATTTACTGTTGGGCACTTAGGCTGTTTCCAGAAGCTGGCTATTGTGAATTGTGCTGCTATGAACTTTGGGGTTCATGGGCTCTTTCAAATTGGTGTTTCAGGATTCTTAGGGTATAATCCCAGCAGTGGAATCACCAGGTCAAAAAGCAGTTCCATTTATAGTTTTTTGAGGAAATTCCATACTGTTTTTTGGATGTGGCTGCACCAGTCTGCATTCCCACCAACAGTGCACTAGGGTTCCCTTTCCTCCACATCCTCACCAGCACTTGTTGTTTGTTGATTTGGTTATGATGGCCATTCTGACCGATGTAAAGTGGTAGCTCATTGTGGTTTTAATTTTCATCTCTCTGATGGCTAGTGATGTTGAACATCCTTCCGTATGTCTCTGGGCCCTCTGTATGTCCTCCTTGAAGAAGTGTCTGTTGAGGTCCTTTACCCATTTTTTCTTTGGGCTTTTCGTCTTTCTGGAGTGGAGTTTTGTGAGTTCTTTATATATTTTTAAAATCAAATCCTTGTCTGAGGTGTTATTGGCAAATATATTTTCCTATAAATTTGGTTCCATTTGCATTTTGCTGATGTTTTCTTTAGCTGTGCAGAAGCTTTTTAATCTGATGAAGTCCCATCTCTTTATTCTTTCCTTTATATCTCTTCCTCTAGGAACATATCAGTGAAAATATTGCTGCATGGAATATCTGATATTTTCCTGCCTATGTTCTCCTCTAGGATTGTTATGGTATCATGACTTATATTTAAGGCTCTGTTCCATGTTGAATTTATTTCTGTGTATGGTATAAGTTGGTGATCTAGTTTTATTTTTTAGCATGTAGCTGTCCAGGTCTCCCAACACCATTTGTTGAAGAGGCTATTTTTACTCCATTGTATGCTCCTGCCCCTTACTCATTTGGTATTTGACACATACTGCTTTGCATTGTTAGAAGATGTAAGTTAGGTGTTGCAAGAGATCAAATGTAAGTTTCATGAGGTCAAATATTCAAATTTAGTTCTTTACTGTTTCTGTGTTACACACTGAAGTTAATTAAATTGTTCTTAAAGATTCAAGTCTTAGCTCAGATGTGGGTTTCCTTTAAACAAAATTAAATTCTGCCCAAACTGCCATCATTCAGATCAGTGAGAAGTTCAAGTCTGGTAATTATTAGGACTCCCTCCCTCATAGTCATTCAGTCATCCAGAGATATTAATGAAAACAAATACTTGACTCCTCCAGTGCTTGGTCTGCCCTAGTTCTTCCTGAAAGACCATTATCCATGCCCACACAACACTTTCAATCTATAAGGTCCCATGTCACCAAGATGAAGTTTTTGTGGATTGGAGTTCCAATGCCTAGAGTTCAGTTTCTCTATTCCCCTGGATTCAAACTGCCACTTTGTGTTCTGAGAAAGTGGTTCCTGAATTCCAAATCCTCATGGATCTCAGAAACCACTATCTTGTCTTTTTTCTTGAAGAAAACTTTCTTTGTCAATTTGCAACCTTTCTCCCTTCAAATGTATCTGCCCCTCCCTTATCTACAAATCCAGTAAAACCTCTTTATTGAGCTCAGACTTACAAGCAGCCATTAACATAGATTATCTGAATATCCCTTAAAGTCTTGTGGAGCACAGTTATCAATAATCAAAGTATGTGGCAGCCAAAGGAGAAATTGGTTGTGGAAACTGTTCTTCCGATCATATGGGAGGAAGTGAGTGGGAGTTAGTTACATATAATACTTGTCTCTCATATTTGTCCTCTAGCTCAGCTCCCATAATCCAAAACTAAAATGAGAAGGGACTGAGAGTGAAAACCTAAAGAAGGCTATTTTAAATACCATATGTCATGTTGGAAGCACACAGGAATATTGCTTTGCAATGTTTTTAACATAGTTGAGAGAGAACATGAGCTTAGAATATTGAGGGCTCTGAATGACAAAGCATGCTTTTTGGCCCAAAGATATTTTGGCACAATATGAAAACATGCCCTTGACATGGAAACATCCTCACTAAGCACACCATGGTAACACCTACTGCAGCCAAAACTTTGTTAGACACATGGGGACCCTGCAATCCCTACAGTGTTGGTTAAGCTCTCCGGGCTTTGTTGCAATGGGAGAAGGTGCCAATAGCTATAACTATGGTAACTTGAGTAATGAAGAGCCCATGTGCACCCTCAGTGAACTCTATTCATCATCAGAACCCATGGCAAATCACATTCCCATAGCTTGGAAAACATTAAGAGGTCTGAGAAGGAGAATTATTTAAACAGAATGAAGAAGGAGAAAGATAATATTTTCTAGAAAGTAGTTTGGAGGCTTTATTTATTAAAAATATATAAACTAATTCTCTGGACTTTTAAAATTGTGTATGTGTGATGAGGTGGGTAAGCCTTTGAAAGGGACTCTAATTCCATACATATTTGTTGCCAGGGTGACAATCAGAAAGAGAGTCCAACAGGGACCTTTGCCCCAGAGTCCCTGGAGTCCACACAGTGAGGATATCAGTTGCATTTATATCTTTTCATGTGATCACACATATTTAATATATACTTGATTTGATAAACTGAACTTTATTTCCACTACCTTGACTAATTGTTAAAGAAGTTGGCTTCTAAATACTAAGTTAACACTGTAGTTTCTTAACACAAGAAACCAGTGTCTGGGAAGTAGGTCAAGATGTGAAAATAGTTACTCAGGACCAGAAGTTATAACATTATTGACAGAGAGACTTTCACAGTATCTTTTTTTTCCTTTGGGCAAAGAAAGTAGGTTTATTTTTATTTTTAAAAATTATTGTTGTTCAATGACAGTTGTCTGCATTTTGCCCCCTCCACTGCCCCCAACCCTAGCCAAACCCACCTCCCTTCCTTGCTTCCACCTTCCCCTTTGGTTTTGTCCATGTGTCCTTTATAGTAATCCCTGAAAACCCTTCTCCCCACTGACCCCTCACTCTCCTCTGGCTACTATCAGATTGTTCTTAATTTCAATGTCTCCTTTCACAGTACCTTAAATGCAAAGAAAGTATAATACAGTATTGAACACTCCAGTATTCCTCAAATATCTTGTACTTCCTGAAATGCACCCTATCAAATTTGAGTACATCCGTCAAGATACTCAACTGGAGATGTCCTACTACTTTCAGATCGGGTTGGCATCTGCTGCATATTATGTGCTTATTTTAAATATCCATCACATGTTACATACAAAAGACTTTCCGAAGTTCTGTAATACATGTTTTCAAATTGCTTTTACTTAGCATACTTCAAATTATTTTTCCATAGTATTAGTTTTCAAAAGATATCTATCAATACTTCTCAAGCAAATATTGTTCTATGGAATATATTTTGCAAAATAGATGTATCTCTAACTTGACCAAGGTAATTGGAAATTTGATTATTAAACTCCTATAAGCCCTGACTGGTGTGGCTCAGCAGGTGTGTCATTATCCTGCAGACTGAAGGGTTGCCAGTTTGATTCCCAGTCAGGGCACATGCCTAGGTTGCTTGCCAGAATCCTGGTTAGGGGTATGTGAGAGGCAACTGATTGATGTTCCTCTCCCTTTCTTTCTCCCTCCCTTCCCCTCTCTTTAAACATGCATAAATAAAATCTTTAAAAATTTACATATCAAAGATATTCTAGAGTCAACATACATTATACAACAATTCTGTCACACATGAAATATATAGAAGGATACATAAAATACAGCATAACATTTTACATGCATTAAATATCATATGTTATATACTATATATGATGTACCACACAAGATTTGGACACATGAGATGTGAACCTATCAAAATAATTAACTATACGATAGAGACTTTCTAAAAGCAAAAATGCAATAAGCATGATGATTGCTCAAAATGACTGGAAAATAGGTGGGGGTTCTTATGGTCTTTGGCTGTTAAGGAAAACTTTGTGGAAGATGTTTCTCAGCTGGATAGTACAGAATATATACAGATGGCTAATATTTAAGTATTTAAGTAAGCAAGTGTGTCCCAAGTAGGAGAAAACTAAAGAGTAAGAAAAGGTACACATTAAATTGTCAGCAGCCAAGGCAAACTTTCTGCCAGATTATTCTGTGTTAAGTTTTGGGTTCTGTGGGCTTTTTTGGATTAAAAAAAAGATCTGCCAGCATTCATATGTTTTAAAAGCAGATTACATTTCCTTCCATGCAATTTCTATGTTGTCTATTTACATTGCTTTTGGAACTTGGTGTTACTCTCAGATAAGTCAGAGGAGATCAGAACATTATTTGGTTTGAGTAGATAAATTTTAATATCACCACAGAAGGAAAAAAGTGACTATATAACACTAAACCCATTACTGTCTTCCCACTTACCCCCACACCTTCACCCTCTGTTCTCATACACATTGCTCCGAACAGAACTCTAAACTTTTTCTTTTCAGAATTTGCAATGGCAGAGAAAAAATAAGTCTGTGCCCAGAGAAATGGGAGAGGGAGATAATGACTAAGAAATTAAACTGCAGGACTTGCATTGGAAGAAATATTATTGTTATTTCTTTTATCTCAGATTTTACATGAGCAGTATATTCTTTTTATATACGTATGCATATTTAACAAAATACTTTTATATGGTTAACCGATCAATATATATATTTTTCTCTTCAAAATATGTCAGTGAATTTGATGTGCCAGGAGGATAAGCTGCATTTATATCTCACAGCCTCTTGGCACAAGGCTTCACACTGACCAGCAGGAGGTTTAGAAAAAAATGCAGTAAGCCTTCTTTTCAGCATGTAAAAATTAGAATAACTGATAAAAATGAATATTCATGTAGATATTCATCTTTGTATGGATTAATTTAATGGAGTGACCCACATAAAACTGGCAATCCTGGCCCGATACCTCACTCACTTCAGAATTTTAGGTTCAGCTTGAAACACAGTCATCTTACAGAAAGTAACTTTAATGGGACATCCTCTGAGTAAGAATAGCAGGAAACAGCATACGACTCCTGAGCTTTTAGGATAAAGATCAGTCCAGAAAGAAATGTTATGATATTAGGAATTACTTTCTTAATTTTCCTCCTTGGTTCTTATATATCACTGTGCTTTGGCTGAGAAAACAGAACTTACACAGTGAAAGAATGATTTTCATTAAAATGTGTTGTGTCCATAAGTACTAAGTGTTCTTAATAACCATCCAGAGCAGAGACATTTGTTAGTTCATTGAGCTTATATTACAGTCCAATAACTGACCTAGTAAAAATCTTTTTAGAATTGATCTTTGGTCAGATTCAGTAAATATAAACCAGAGAAAATACCATAGTCCAAATAATAGAAAGCAAAAGAAGAGTACTTCCAACTTCTTATGGTGAGTAGGTAAGATTCAGAAAGATATCTTTAATGTTTTGTGTCATCAGAAAGGTATCCCTAAATAGAAGTTAACAACAGCATGATTGAGTCTAAAATGCATAATATTATGCTTAGTCTATAAATCTCAAAGTTTGAATTCTTACAATTTAGCTTTACTAACCTGATTACCCTGTCTTAATAGGTGGCACTAGGATACTCATGCTGAGAAAATTATGAAATCTGAAAACTCCCCAGTTCATAAAGAGTACAAAGATGAAATGTAAGCATGAAGGGACAAAGCACTACTGTGGACTTAACATACATAGTTTGGGCCTCAAAGCTGCATTTTCAGAAAAGGTATCTTCCTCCCTGTTGCAAGTGTCAGATAAACAAAATCTGGGAAAGAATCAAGCTCTCCTTTGAAATAATTCAAATCTCTCTTCCTTGACTTACCTGACATAGTTTCTGATACATGGTATGTACTCATCAAAAATTTATTGACTAGATAAATTTATGCACACACACAAAGGTACCAGTTTGAGTTAAACATCTTTATGTAAAAACATCTTTATGTAAAAAAGCAAAATAAAAACCCAATCACTGGCTTCTCTAATTTGATAAATTAGGGAGACAATTAAAATGAAATAGGGTCATCCAAGCTTGTATGTCTAAAGAAGAACCTGAAGTATGTAGTTCAAAACCAGTGTAAGCCTAGAGAAGAGACCTTTCCAGGGAAGTTACTGCTTCTTTACTCTGGCTCCCCATATCCTACTAACAAACAGATCTGAAATGGTTCCAAACACTTTACCATTTTTAGGTCGCTAAAAGCTAACATTCAGTGAAAAATTTGGCCCACTGTCTGCTGTCCTCCCCTGCCATATCCAATGAGAGTTTTCCATACCGCTTCTCATTACCGATTACATCACTCCCTGAACATGAGACTGCACGGTGAACACCCAGTGGGGGAGCCTTTGTTGTGCACCTGTGAATGCAGCAGCATTGTCCAACATAAAAGTTGAGCTAATGGACTCACTGGAAATTAAATCAGAAAAAAATCTTGAGTTCTAGCCCCTTATTTTATAGAGGAGGAACCTGGTAATAGGGGAAAAGACTTAACTAAGATCAACTCAAAACATAGCTGACCAATATTAGGTAGACAGAAAAATCTTGAGAAAACTACTGAGGTGATTCTGATTGAGGAACATTATTGATTCTCTTATTTTGAAATTACTATATAAATGATAAGAGAGCAAGCAGATGAACAGGCAAAACAAAGACATGATTGACATTAGCCTTTTCTTTGTGTGGCAGAAACCATTTCCAAAGCCTCATAGTTCTAGAGTATAGACACATTGTATGTGCCTAGACATCAAAGTGGACTTCTGGCTTTTCTTTACAGCTGGCAAACAGACACAAATAATCAGATACATTGAACTAGCTAACTAATTTGCTAATGGAATATTTGCTCAAAAGATAGAAATACACAGAAAAACTCTGCAATTAACCTTTGAAAACAAAAAGAATTTTTGCCTAGAAGTTTTTCAGAGCTTCAGTATTGATAGAAGCTTAAGGGTAAATCTAAAGCATGACCTTAACCACCCTTAATATGTCACACCTTATTTGGAAGGTAAGACAATGCTTTTCCTGGAGTGTGTTCATGTGCAATGAAAAGAAGAAACTCCCTGAAGCTTAGTTGGTGGATCAGACATTTGTTTTTAAAAATCTAACTTTACTGTTCCATAAATTTCAGAAATAGGTTGTTAACATTTATATACAACATATATATTTCTTAATAAATAGAATAAAAATAATGTCTTTATAGTATATTTAAAGTAATTTTTCTGTAGTAAAAGGTTATTAAAAAGGTAAGTAGTTAATAGTACTGCCACAGCCTAAACACCACCACAGAACAGCCGCCTCTTCCTTCATGTGAATGTTTAATGTAATTCAAATCTGAGATAAATATAAACTATAATCTACACATTGCATATATGAAAAATTATATACAAAAGCAGAAGTGGTATGGCAAAAAAGTAAGAACAATCTAATCAGGAAGTTTGTTATTTTGCTGTACAAAATTGATTTGGCATGTTTTAGTCTTTACAATGACATGCCAGTTCACATTTTGTGTGTGTGCTTGTCAACAAATGAGGGAATTCTCTTTTTTTTAAGATTTTATTTATTTATTTATTTTTAGAGATGGAAGGGAAGGAGAGAGAGAGAGAGAAACATCATTGTGTGGTTGCTGGGGGCCATGGCCTGCAACCTAGGCATGTGCCCTGACTGGGACTCAAACCTGTGATGCCTGGTTTGCAGCCTGCTCTCAATCCACTGAGCTATGCAAGGAAATTCTTAAGAAGAGAAAACTTTCATTGGGCATGTACTATGTGTCTGGGACATGATAGGCACACAATAAATCTGTTTGAATGAATGAAGGTCAGGCACTGTGCCAGACAATTTGTAAGTGCTTTATCATTTAATTTTAACTTTACAGAGTCTACTGGGACCCTGAAGTTAAACACTTAGCTCAATATTATCTTATAAGATAATCCAAATGAAAACTTGAGTTTACCTTTGTGTAAACCCTAAAATTTTTTTATCCTAAAAGTTCCACAAACATTAAATATGAATCTAAATACTCATCTTCAGTTATCCAACATTTTTACACAACAGTCTCCATGTAAGTGCTCAGGAGTGGCCAGAATGGGGAAACACAGCTGCCTGACCAAAACGTTAGGGTAGGCTCTCAGCTGATGGTAGGATGCAGTGACTAATATGAAAGAGCATGCCCTTCAAAATCTCTTTTTACACCTTACAATTTTGTTTTGCATTGCCTCAGTCTCTACTAACAAAAGACTACTGTATGTTAATAATTTTCCCTTTTCAAAATGCAAATGACCCTGAGAAAATCAAGTAGGTTGCCATAATTATTTAAAGTGAACTGATGTAATCAAATTGTTGACATTTAGCTAAGTCTCACTGAAAAAAATAGGCATTTCAATTCAGATGTTTTGCCCTTATTTTAAAGATTGAATTTATTGGAATGACATTCGTTAACAAAACCATACAGGTTTCAAATGCCCAACTAAACAATACATCATCTGCACACAGCATCATATGCCTATCGCCCAAAGTAAAGTCTCTTTCCAATTCCATTTATTCCCCCTTTGCCCACTTTCACTTCCCACATCCCCCTTTCCCTCTGTCAGTCTTTTGCATGAATCAATGCTTCTGTTGCTATTTGGTTTGTGAAATTATTTTATTCATTAGATTCCACCTGGAAGTTATATCATATGGTATTTATCTTTCTCTGGATGGTTTGCTTCACTTAGTATAATAGTGTCCAGATCCATCCATGCTATCACAAACAGTAAGATTTTTTTACTTTTTTAGGGCTGAGTAGTATTCCATTGTGTAAATGTAGCAGAGCTTTTTTATTCATTCATCTACCAATGGGCATTTGGGTTGTTTCCATATCCTAGCTATCGTAAATAAAACTGCAATGAACATAGGGGAGCATATACTAGTATTATCTCAAATTATTGTTTTGGGTGTCTTCAGATATATTCTCAGAAATGGAATTGCTGGGTCAAAAGGCAGTTTCATTTTTAATTTTTTGAGAAAATTCCATACTAGTTTCCACAATGGCTGCACCAGTCTACATTCCCAGTTACAGTGCAGAAGAGTTCCCTTTTCTCCACATGCTCACCAGCACTTATTTGTTGATTTACTTATAGTAGCCATTCTAACAAGTGTGAGGTGATATCAAATTGTGGTATCAGTTTGCATGTCTTTGATGATTAGTGATATTGAGCCTTTTTTCATATGTCTATTGGCCATCTGCATGTCCTCTGTCCTCTTTGGAGAAGTGTCTATTCAGATCCTTTGCCCATTGTTTAATTGAGTTGTTTATTTTCTTGGTGTTGAGTTGTATAAGTTCTTTATATTGGATTGGCCAAAAAGTTAATTTAGGTTTTTTTTCCATACAATGCCTTTAGCAGTGCATAGTTGTCTTTAAATTCATTTGAAATAATTTTATTAGATTGTATTGTGACAGTTGTGGTATCAGCATACATTTGAAAAAAAAACTTATCAAAATTGGTGAATTTTTGTTCAGTCCTTTTAATATTGAAGATGAAAAAAATATGCAATGTTTTCAGTGTATTATGCTTTATTATTTCAAGAAAGGTAAAAATGCAACTGAAACAGACAAAAAAAAGATTTGTACAGTTTATGGAGAAGGTTCTGGGACTGACCAAATGTATTAAAAGTAGTTTACAAAGTTTCTTGGTACTATTGACATTTTGGCTAAATAGTTCTTTGCTGTGGGGCTGGCTTACCCATTGGAATATGTCTAGGAGCACTCCTGGCCCCCTACCCACTAGAAGCCAATAGTGGGAGATAGACAACAACTGAAAACATCCAAATCAATAGTTATTGGTGAAAATGACCTGGCTGGCATAGCTCAGTGGACTAAGTGTGGGCTGTGAACCGAAGTGTTGCAGGTTCGATTCCCAGCCAGGGTACATTCCTGGGTTGCAGGCCATAACCCCCAGCAACCACACATTGATGTTTCTCTCTCTCTATCTCCCTCCCTTCTCTCTCTAAAAAATAAATAAATAAAATCTTAAAAAAAAGAAAATGAAAAATGAGTCTTTTATTTTACAGAGAAACCTAAACAGAATTTTTTACCAACACAATATATTTTGGATATTAACCCTTCTCAGATGTATCATTGGTGAATATGTTCTCCCATTCAGTCTGTTGCCTCTTCATTTTCTTGATGGTTTCCTTTGCTGTGCAAAAGCTTTTCAGTTTGATGTAGTCCCATTTAGGTATTTTTTTTCTTTGTTTCCCTTGCTCCAGAAGATATATCAGCAGAAATATTGCTATGAGAAATATCTGGGATCTTTCTGCTTATGTTTTCTTCTAGGACCTTTATGGTTTCATGGCTTTCATTTAAGTCTTTAATCCATTCTGAGCTTATTCTTGTATAAAATGTAAGTTGGTGGTCTAGTTTTATTTTTTTTTGCATGCATCTGTCCAATTTTTTTCAACAGCATTTATTAAAGAGACTGTCTTTACTCTATTGTATATTCGTGTTCCTTTGTCAAATATTGACCATAAAACCATGAGTTTATTTCTGGCCTCTCTGTTGTGTTCCATTGATTTGTATGGCTGCTCTCATGCCAGCATCATGCTGTTTTGATTACTACGACCCTGTATTACAGTTTTATGTCAGATAGTATGATCCTTTCAACTTTGTTATTTTTTCTCAAGATTTCAGAGACTATTTAGGGTCTTTTGTGTTCTCATGTAAATTTTTGGAATATTTGTTGTACATGTGTGAAATGTGCTATTAGTATTTTAGTAGGAATTGTGTTGAATCTATAGATTGCTTTGGGTATTATGGACTTTTTAATCATGTTAATTTTTTCTATCCATGAACACGGTATATACTTCCACTTATTTGTATCTTTCTCAGTTTCTCTCTTCACCATCCTATAATTTTCCAAGTACAGGTTTTTTATCTCCTTGGTTAAATTTATTTCTAGGTACCTTATTTTTTTGTTGTTGCAATAATAAATGGGATTGCTTTCTTAATTTCTCTTTCTGAGAATTCATTACTGATATATAAAATTGCCACTGATTTTTTAATGTTAATAATGTAGCCCACTACTCTACTAAATTCATTTATCAGTTCTAGTAGTATTTTGGTGGGGGGGGAGTCTTTAGGGTTTTCTGTATGCAGTATTATGTCACCTGCAAATAATGACAGTTTTACCTCCTCCTTTACAATTTGGATGCTTTTTATTTGTTTCTTCTTGTATGATTGCTGGGCCTATAACTTCCAATACTATTTGAATAATAGTGGTAAAAATGAACATCCCTGTCTTGTTCCTGTTCCAAGGAGAAACACTTTTAGTTTTAGCTCATTGAGTATGATGTTGTCTGTGGGTTTGGCATATATGGAGTTTTTATTAGGTTGAGGTACATTCCTTCTATTCCCACTTTGCTGAGAGCTTTTATCAAACTAAGTGCTGGATTTTACCAAATAATTTTACTACATCTGTTTATATGATCATGGGAGTTTTATCCTTCATTTTTTATGTGATGTATCACATTTACTGTTTTGTGATTATTGTACTGATCTTGTAGCCCTGAAATAAATCCCACTTGACCATGCCGTATGATTTTTTAAGTGTATTGTTCATAATGTATTGCTGGACTTGGTTTGTTAATATTTTTTGAGGACTTTAGCATCTACCTTATCAGGGATATTGGCCTATAATTCTCTTTCTTTGTAAATGTCTTTATCTGGTTTTGGAATTAGGATAATGCTAGCCTTGTAAGATGAACTTGGAAGTCACTCTTCCTCTTGAATTTTTTGGAATAGTTTGAGAAGGATAGGTGTTACCTCTTCTTTGGAAGTTTGGTAAAATTCACCTTTGAAGCCATCTGATCCAGGATTTTTGTTTGCTGGGAGTTTATTTTACTGCTGCTTCAATTTCATTAGTCATAATTGGTCTATTCAGATTTTTCATGCTTCCTAATTCAGTTTTGTAAGATTGTACATTTCTAGAAATTTATCCATTTCACCCATTTGTCCAATTTGTTGGCATATGGTTGTTCATAACAGATTCTTTTACCCTTAATGGAAAGATAGAAAAGGGTACTTTAGGTGGTGACAAGCTAGGTTAGGCACATGAGAAGCTTTGTGCATCCAGAGAGCAGCATGAGGACAGTAGGTGCCTGGATGTGGAAAAAGAGATGGTATTAATTCAGAGAGAAATCCCAGATAGAATTTGGAGTATGGGGAAAATGTGGCTTATTTACTTAGTTTACTTAGTTCCAGATTTTGTGTCTACATAAAAGAACATACAAATTACTCCCGGTAACAGTTTAGACTTGGGCTATGTAAGTCTGAACCGCTTACTGAATTGTACCATGCATGAGCAGCATTACTGTTTTGTTGGTATACCACTAAGTAGTGAAAGAATTCGTTATTGACACACAAGATTAAAATATGTGTAAGTGGGAAAATAGATATTTTCAAAGTGGAACTAAAGACAAAGAATGCATATACTTGCTTTCAAGTAGTTTGCACCCTAGCTGGTATAGCTCAGTGGGTTGAGCATAGGCTGTGAACCAAAGGGTCTCAAACTCAATTCCCAGTTGGGGCACATGCCAGGGTTGTGGGCCAGGTCCCCAGTGGAGGCCAAATGAATGGCAACCACACACTGATGTTTCTCTCTCCCTCTTTCTTCCCCCTTACCCTCTCTCTAAAAATTAATAAACAAAATATTTTTTTAAAGTTTGCAATTTGATTTGTATAGTCATGCAGTTTCTATAATAAGCATTAGTTAGTCAAGCAAAATCTTAAATATCCAGAACCCATTGTACCATTTCCTAGGGCTGCTGTAACAAAGTAGCACAGACTAGGTGGCTTAAAACAACAGAGATATATTCTCTCACATTCTGAAGGCTAGAAGGTCAAAATCAAGGTGTCAGCTGGGCTGTGATTCCCCTTAAGGCTTTTCCTTGCCTTTTCCAGCTGCTGGTAGTGACCATCAACCCTTGACATTCCTTGGCTTGTAACTGCATCTTTCTAATCTCTGCCTCTGATATCACATGGCATGCTCCCTGTGTGGCATTCACATAGCATTTTCCTCTAAAGACATCAGTCATATTGGCTTAAGACTCACCCTAATGACCTCTTTTAACTTGATTACATCAAAAGACCCTATTTCCAAATAAGGTCACATTCATAGTACCAGGCATTAGACAAGATGTCTTTGGGGGTACATAATTCAATTAATAAAAGCAATTCATTTCTAACTGACTGTGATATGACCACTTCATTCTATTCACAGTTATTGAGAAATTGTGCAAACATTTGCAATTAGTCTTACAAAACTTAGCCAGCAGCTGTGTACTATCATGATAGTACTCATGATTTTCTCATGAGAGCCTCATGATCTAACAAAGTCAGATGTTTAAACTAAGAACTGAGCTATCCTTAAATAGGACGGAGATTAAAACTAAATTATTAAAGCACAACTATATAAAATTTTTATTGCATAACATTAATTTTAATAACTGTAGCATTGACTGAAGTGAAGAACAAAATTCCAACACAAGAATAAAAGAACACTATAGATATAATAATTTACTGAGCACATTAAGATTATATTTAAATAATCTTCAACATGCTTTTTCAGTTTCAATACACTGTTATTTTGAAATTCATTGAGAATTTATTCTCTGTACATTTTTTTAAAAGTATTTGATTTAGTTATTTTTAGAGAGAGGAAAGGGGAGGAAGAAAGAGAAGGAGAGAAACATCAGTGTGTGAGAAAACATTGATCGGTTGTCTCTCACACACCCCCAACTAGGGGACCAGGCTGCAACCCAGGCATGTGCCTTGACCAGGAATTGAACCGGTGACCTATTGTTTCACAGGACGACACCCAGACAACTCAGCCATGCCAGTCAGGGCTTGTCCTCTGTTCTTTATATTCCATTAGTTTTGTAGATAAACACAATCTACTGCCTTTTAGGTAAAAAATAAATTCTGTACATAATCAGTGAGCAAAAGCTCTTCTCAGGCTAAATCTTTCCTAATCACCTTAATGATGTCTTAATTTTGTGTATTTTTTCTTGATTTTCTCATATAGTTTCTTTCAAAGATGCTGTCCACATCTCACCAAATAACTGTATTTACTTTTAAAATTCAAGTCCTCTAAAGGAAACATCCATTTTCGCTTTCTAATGTATATGGAACAAAATTTCAAAACTCATTAAATACTCATTAAGTAAAAATCATGTGAAACTCTACATTCTCATTCACATAAAATTTTGTATGTTTACCATCAGAAATCTGGTATCAAACTATTGTATTTTTATTAAAAGGACAAATTAAATTTAAATAAACTGTACAATGTATGGAGTCATGAATTTTGTGTTGGTGATAAATCGTCAAATTCCATTTCCTCAAAAATGCTGCTGAACTACACTAGCTTTAAGAGGTAGACATTCTGTTATAATTATTTTATAACAAGATGTTATTGGTTGATACACCTTCAATTCTAGTAGCAGCAGCAGCAGTAGTAGTAGTAATAGTATACACTTTCAAAACAAGTTATCTATGAAATCTTAACAGCATTTTCATTTGGAAAACTGTGGTCTTAGTAGAAATGAATGGCCTTCTTGGCATTATGCCAGAGAAAGACAGCGCCCTGACTGTCTGTGTCCTCCTGATATTCAGAATTCAAAATCAACAACAAGGAATCAGAATGGTTTCTTAGTCTTCCCACTTCCATCTTTTCCACTTTAAAACTTACTTCAGAACTTCTATCTCTAAGCCTATTTTCATCATATTCTTGAGCTGTATCTAGACTGTGATTTGTGTGATTTCTTGACTCTAAGTAGTACTTAACAAAACTGCTCTTCAGGTGAAGTGTATACACCCATATGTTGGGCAAAGGCAGCCTTGACCAGATTCATTCCACTCTTTAGAATGGAAGAGATGCTAGGAAAAGCCCCCTGTCCCAAAACCATTAATTCAGCTTGGCTCACAAAGTGTCTTCTCCTTGGTTGCATCTATGGCTCTGTTAAGGGTTGAATCATATCCTCCCCCAAAATGTGTGTGTGTTGAAGTCCTAACCCTCAGCATCTCAGAGTGTGGACTTATTTGTAAACACAGGTATTGTAGATGAATGAGTTCAGTTAGGATGAGGTCATAATGGAGTAGGATGGGATTTTAATCCACTATGATTGTCATTCTTGTGAAAGGGGAAATTTGGACACAGACTTTTGTGCATGCAGGAAGACTCTTTGTGCACATGAGAACAGAGGTCAGGCTGATGTGGCTACAAGTCAAGGAATTTGGCAAGCCAAAAATTATCACCAAACCACCAGAAACCAGAGGAGTGGCCTAGAATAGTCTCCTCCACCACCCTCAAAAGAAACCAACTTTGCTGACACCTTGATCTTGGACTTTGAGCCTGCAAAACTGTGGGACAATAAATACTGTTGTTTAAGCCTCTGAGTTTGTGGTGTTTTTGTTATAGCAGCTTAGCAAACTAAAGCAAGGCTCCCAGTAAATGCAGATATTGTGGTCGTCTCACAACTTTATGCAAACATACATATATTTATGGTATGTTATATTATATATAATGTATATATTTATATGCAATATAAATAAAATACATGGTTTAATGGTTCCTTTAAAGTTTCATAGCAAATGCTTAACTCTATTTTGTGAATTAAGAAAGTGAAGTTAAATTTATCTATTCAAATTAGAAAAACCAACATAAAAGTGCATCTAGAAAAAGTCCAAAGCAGCCACACAAAACAAACTCAGCATCTGGCTGGATTTCCTGTTTCCTTTGCATGCATAATCACATTGCTGCTCATTGTTAGTATGTCAATTATCTGTGACTTCATATAGAAATGCTATGGCTTGTTGTCCTGGGAACTTTATAATTGTTGCCTATAAATGAATGTTATCCAACTTACATGATTACTAGCACATGATTTGGTTTGATATAAGGTATGTGAATACAGCAAGCGCTTGTTTGTGTGTACATGCATACATAAGCAAATTTACATGCTTACACATGTATTTAAAACCTAGTTTCTTGCCAAGAAAAATGTTAATTGTATGGCTTCTGGAACAGACTGTGTTCACACCACTCTAAACAAGACTTCAAATCATAGGGCCGTATGCTGTGTTCTTTAGAAATCTGATTTATTGCCAATGCACATCAACATACGTGGAACATATGACTTTTAGGTGCCTTTCTATTGGTTGTTTCATTAAGATTGGCATGGAATGGAGGAATCGGGGTGTGTGGTGGGCAAGAAGGACAGGAGTGGGGAAGGCTTATTTAAAATAGTCCAGGAGAGTGAAGTCTTTATCTTCATCTTTTTTAACTGTGGTTTTCTAATTTTCCCTTGCCAAATACCTCTACTAAGAAAGTCAATATAAATAACTACCACATAAATGTTAACAGAAGTTCAAGCTGGGAGAATATAGCAGAGATGTTACACAAAAAAAATTCCATCAGTCCACACTAATTTAGAGTTGGCATTTATTCTAACACAGGCTGGACTATGATTTATTCAGCACGGTTTATGTGGGGAAAGAGGATGTTAAGCAAATTGATAGTGTAAAATTTATTGCTTTACTAGGTTAGATGTATGGTAACCAAGTTTTCTTATATCCCTTTACAGCAATAAAAGCAACACTTCTGCATAAATAAATATAATAACTATAAATGTTTCTGATCTATATATTAAAATGACTCTAATAGCCAGTATTTTCATTTTATTTAAAATCATTGGCTCTAAATTTATTTTAAGTGTTCTATAATTTAATTTTTTATTAATTAAAACTAAGCCCTCTCTGTGCTACTTGAAATTGTGTAATGATCTTCATAAATCTCTCCTTAGCTTTGATATGCCACCTAAAGCCATAACTTTCAGTATTTAGATGCTTAAGTGCATCCAGGGCAGCCACACCGGTAGAGAGGTGTCACAATTTTTGAATCAGGAGTTTTTTATTGATCACGGGGGACTTTTTTCATGGGGTGCTTTTATGTGTAATAATTACAAAAACTGGAATATGAAGATTTTAAAAAGTAATAAACCATCATTACCATAGCAATGCTACTGAAAAAGTACATAATTTTCTTTGTGTTTGGTTTTACTGAAGGACCAACAACTCTGGTGCTTCGTATTATCTGAAAAAAAAGTGAAAAATGAACAAGTCATGGATTTTCAGTGCTCTAATGACTTATACTAATGTATTCCTTCATCTAAATACAGATTTCTATTTAAAATTCAGTATGCAGGAGTATTATGAATTCCAGTTTAATGGATTCCAAATAATTGCCCTTTAGAAATGATGAATAGCTGTTTAAATCCACTGATAAGAATATACTATTTCTCTCCTAACAATAGGCCTTCCACATTAACCGTGTCATATATGCCTGAAATTAGTTTATTAATTTTTTATTGATATGCAAAATCCAAAATGATGACAGATGGAAAATAACCCTGTGCTGGGAGCCCCCAACATTCCCCCTTAAATGTCTGTTGTTATTCTTGTGGGTGATTAAGGAGAGCAAAGACAGTGATACCTCCGAAAATTGGCAGATCCATGAAATGCAGATGACACCATTCTTTTCTTTTTTTCTTTTTTTTTAGGTTGTGCAATTCAAAAAGACGTGCTTTTAAGGTGAACAAATTATTGACCAATGATTCCCATGCCCCACAAAGACAAAGCTTTTTAAAGTACTTGGTGGAGATGGCACAATGCCCTTTAAAAGATTTCTAGGACTTGTTCATCACCCTAAAGACAGCAAAAGCAGGAGAAGAACTACTAAAATTAAATATCCCTATGTAGCTTGGCCTAGGGTTTTACTTTCAATTTTATTCCTGATCAGAAGAATGGATGGCATTCTATACTAGTTTAAAACATAAATAATACTCTGAACAACACGGCCAGAATAGATGTAATAACCACTATTCTACGTTGAAGTAAAATTATATTTTCATTATTGGAGCATCAGTGTTTTCTTTCTTTATACGCTATTATATCACATTATACAATGTATATCATTACATATATTTATGTATACAGTTAAGAAAAATATTCACTCGTACAGAAAAAAGGAAATTGAAGTTTTTACTAACCAACTTATAATAAGTGATGCATAGGAAAATTAAATCAACCATTAACCAATCTGTTGGTAAAAAGTGTCTTAACCACCTCTGATTTTATGATTCTTTTTTTTCTGTTTAATGCTTTATTTTTATTGTATTTTTTTGCTATTAACATTTATGCCCTTACACCCTCTTTGATTTTATGATTCTTAACAATCAAGAAAATCTCTAGGAAAAGCGGTATTCCATGGGAAACAAAATATACTTCAGAATGTATATGTTATTTCTGTTTCCTGCTGCTTCATTTGTAAAGTCCTTATTTATAGTGCAGTATTTATATTTTTAGAACAATCCATGAGTGGTGTAAATACAATCTATACTGACAGCTCTATCTATGCATTTAAACAAATGTAAGTAACAAGCAAACAGCAATGAAATAGAGAAAATGGAGATTTCCAGCTTTTTGTGCCTAGCACACTAACCAGGAAAATACAGATTACCAAGTTTTCCTATTTCACCTCCACCATCAATATTAATAAAATTTACTCTTTTGTTCCTATAAGAAATGCTAGTCAGGATACAAATAAAAGGAAAATGGAAGCAAAAGCTTGTTTCATTATTTACAAGTGATTAAATAATGCTCTATCTTTCTTTCCCTAAATTTTATCTAAGAGAAGTAAATGATGGAAAGAGAGAGAAAAATATTTCATATGTCAGAGCCAATAAAAATATAGTAAAAAAGATGAAATCTGTTTGTCGTTTCAGTACATGAATGTATAAAATCCTGGGCTACTATTACTTGAGGTTTTTCTTTTTTTTCTAGCAGAAAGGTGACTGCCTCTTTCTCCAGCTTTTTCTGTCTTCCTCGGGGGTCTGCTGCCTCTCTGCACACCACTGGGACCTGGAGAAGAATGGCTCCTCTGTTTGCTGCCGGCCTGCATATTGCATCCATTGCTCCATTCAGCTAGTCTTTCAGGTCTGCTAACTGCTGCTGTACAACTTAGCTTTTATGTTCTACTGACAGGGGTTTTCCGAAGCCAGACGGTTTCTGAAAAGAGGGTCTATCTGCATAAACAATGCCATGTGAGGAGGTCTGCTGGAAACAAAATCAAAATTCAGTGAAGCAAATCTTCCTGATCAACTCATTTTTTTTTTTGCAACTAACACCTCCTATATGACCATCTGTATGCTAAAATGTGGCTGAGAGTTTGAGTAATTCTTTCCCCCCTTTTCCTATGTGTCCAGTTTTATTAAACAAGCCAAAAATATATCTTATTTTCTGAGTTAGTCTGAACAGAATCCATAAATAGCCTATGGTATGTGGAATGAGGACTGCATTGTGTGTTAAATGAGGACAGGAGGCCAGCTACGCATCAGCTAGCGGGAGCCTTCCATTACATTTGTCACTGGAGCCTCATCAAAATGCACATCCAAGCCAGGAGCTGCCCGTCCACGGGCTGTGTGATTGCAGGTCACCAATTGCAGAGCTGCCCCAGCACTGGGGATTGCAGAGGATAACATACATTTCTGCTCACTTCAGCTCTTTCCCTACTTTCAAACCCACAGAAATAGACCAAATTAGGGTATCAAGCTTAAAACAGGCTAGAGCAAGCAGTTCAAATAAGGCTGCATAAACAAAATGAAGAGGAACATTATTTAATCAGTCACATCAGTGGGAACCACACCTGGTTTTTTAAACATCTTAAAGCAAAAACAGTATTAAAGTGGGCATTTGAGGGCAATACTAAGACTTTTTCACTTAAGAAAAATCCTGAAGTTATAAATGTGTTCTCAGGCACAGTAACGACTATGTTCTTCTATCTGAAACAAAGGATGTGATTTGGCTTAAATGTTTATTTTGCTTTTTGGAGACAATGAATACTATGATCTATTAAGTATAGCAGAAAAGCAGGCATTCTTGCAACATCCACTTCTCCTGTTTTCCTTTGTCTAATATTAAACATGACCCAGTAATTTACTGGTCTCCTGGATTAGCCAATCTGGAGCACATGTTTTCTCCTCTTAAAAGCCATGACTTTGTCCTATCAATATAGCTCCCACTAACAAATATAAGACTTCCTGAATAAGTGACTTATTCCAAATCTGGGGCAGAACTATATAAAATGAGTGTAACTATCTTATTACCTAAGAAAAGAAGATGCTTCGAATCAAAAGATTTGTCAACCAATTTCAATAGCCAAAAATGGAACAATTTAAACATCACACTTTACTAGAAAATCAAATATGTTTAAATTTGGGGAGTTATACTAATAATTAGAAAAACTAATTGATCACTTTGGATGCTAAGAAATGATTTCATCATTAAGTGAACTAGAAAGTAAAGGGACAGATGCAAACAATTGCCCTGCCTTTTCTTTGTGGGCAGTAAGTACCAAAGGAGAACCAAGCTGTCGAGGAGAGGAAGTTTCTCTTTACAGAAAAAATTAATTTAGACTATCTCCATGTTCTAAGTCCTTATAAAAAATGGATCTGGTGCCGATCACCAGTTGTTGATAGCATCATCTCCTACACAATTTCACTCTGAGGTTGTCTCATCAAAATAAATACACCACTAAAAACAAAACTAAGCTTGAATCTTATCAGGTCTTTCGTACAAAAGATGCAAGGCACCAAGAACACGGCAAATGAAACCACAGAGATAAAGTCAGGAAAATCTGGTATATGGAGAAGTCCACAGTACAAATGGCCAGGATTCTTCACCAAAAAAAGTTGTCATGTGAAACCAAATGGATGAAGGGAGGCCTGAGAAACATATGCATATCGCCACAAAGAGATTCCTTTTCAAATTTATCCATTAATTAATTAATTAAACAGCCAAATAGCAATGAAACTAAATCATAAGGTAGTTGCGGAAATGTGAACTTGACCAGATGTTTAATGACATAAGAAATATTATTAAGTTCTAAGTGTGATTCTCAGGTATTGTGGCTGTCTTTAAAACCCAGTCCTCAAGTATTAGAGAAATTTACTAAAATATTTACTGGCGAAATAATAGTCTACCTGAGATAAGCTTCAACATAATTTGGAGAAAAGAGGGTCATGTTGCGTGGGAGTAGAGATAAGACAAAATTAGCTCTGAACTGATACTTATTGAAGTTGGATGGTGGGTAAAAGATGTTCCTTATAGTACTTTCTGTACTTTTGTGTATGTTTAAAATTTTACATAATGAAAACTTTTAAAAGGATATTAAGCCCTGGGTGGTATGGCTCAGTTGGTTGAAGCATCATCCCATAACATCTCATAATTTGATGTTCTCCAGACTGGAGGGCTATTGGGGGCTGAGTGAAAAAGGTACAAATTGGCAGCTACAATATAGTCATGGGTATGGGAAGTACAGTATAGGGAATATAGTCAATAATATTGTAAAAACTATGTATGGTACTAGATGGGTACTAGAATTATCAGGAGACCACTTCATAAATTATATAAATGTCTAACCACTATGCTGCATAGCTGAAATTAATATAAAATAATATTGAATGTCAAATGTAATTGAAGAAAGATAATTCAACTATTTTAATATGTTTTTCTCTATAAGAATTATAACAACATAATGGTAACTGATATTTATTAACTGCTTTGTAAGCCATCTTGTCTCATTTAATCATCCCAACAGCATGCTTAACTAGGTATTCGGGAAGACAGTTCTCTGTGAGTCACTCCCATAACTGAACATCTTCAAAGCAGTGCTACTGAGAGACCTCCATCAAGGTCTATTTTTTTCAGGGATGTTTATACAGAGAACAGCTTCAGAAGAAAGAGATTGCTGTCTTTCTTTTGAAGCAGGGGGCAAGTTTGTTTGCTGTCTATTATAATAAAGATAGTGTCTCTCTCTGGAGCAAAAGTTGCACAGCTTTGCTTGTAGCCCGTTATCACAGATTGGGGTTTCCTAAGCTCAGGGTCCTTCAGTTGTGACACAAACCCACTGTGGGCACAGCATCCACTGGAGTCTCTCTGTGTCACTCCTTGAGATTTCAGGGACATGAAGAATCAGTGGGAACACAGGTCATGAGGCCTGCTGTTCCATGAATAATAAAGTTCTTTGTGACTGACTCAGGAGGCTCGTGTCTTTGGCCTGTATTCATAAAGCTGCAGCAGGTTAACTCCAACCTGGAGAAGGACAGGGTCAAGACTTAGCTGAAATATTCGTATTGGACTTAGGTGGACAGAAAGTACATGCCATTCTTTTGGTTGAGCCATGAGCTACCATTTGCCTTGCTTCCTGGCATAGAGCTACTTTCTCCCTCAGTATCTCCTGACCACCTTCCTCCCTACCCTCTGACCTGAGTTTTTTAAGGAAAAAGTGATCAAGGATTGGGCCAAGGTTTCCTCATCTCCATGGAGTAAAGATTTTTATGAATCTGGGTTAACCAAAAATTTTGTTTTGTTTTTTCCATAAAATAAAAGACTTTTTAAAGACACTTTTTAAAATTTTCACCAATAACTATTGATTTGGGTATTTTAGTACATCGGCTATCTCTCACGTGGTATAACATTGATTGTTCTCAATTAATGTCTTGATTTAATTGCTAACAACTTCAATTGGTCTATCCAACCATGGAGCATTGTCCAGCGAGAAGTCACCAGCAAGCTTTGCAAACCACTTTGGTACATTTGATCAATAATGGCACCTTCTCCATATACTGCACAAATCTTTTTTTTTTCTTTTTTGCATTTCAGGTGCTTTTGTACCTTTCTTGAAATAATAAAGCATAATATGCCAAAAATGTTGCATATTTTCTTCCTTCTTCAATATTAAAATGGCTACACAAAAATTCACCAATTTTGATGCTTTGTTTTAAATGCATACTGATATGACAGCTGTCACAATACAATATAACAAAATTGCTTCGAATGAAGTTAAAGACAACTAAGCACTACAAGAGCCATCTCAGAGAAAAAATGAATGAAATTTTTGGACAACCTAATATTTAAAGATGCTGAGGAACCCTGTGGAGGGGAAGGAGAAAGTATCATGGATTTGTGGGATACAAGTACCAAAATCAAAATCACCATCTTACCCAGTTGCTAAGGGACTGGACTCACCTGATGTGGTTTGGGAAGTGTTCACAGTGAAGTTCAGAGGCTAATGTAATCCCATGAATGCATCCCTTCAGTCAATTCAATGTATTTTTATTGTTGTTTCTGCATCTGAATGTTACATGTAATGGGCTATATGCTAGCATATCTTTTTCTCATAAGTGTCAGAAAAGATTCTTCTGACTGGGAGGAGCAGTGTGCAGAAAAATGGAAAATTTTCCCTGCCATTTGCCACCAGTGGCTTCTTTAATAGTTTAGCGCAGGCGCCTCTGTCTTCTGATTTCCAAAGCTTTTATTCCAAAGGTGCTCCTCTGGGGCAACATTTATCCCATTCTCTGCAACTGGTGAAAAGCCGCTAACTCCAGGGCTTCTCAGCAAAAGATAAACTGGAATCAAGCTGCTGATCACAGCAGTACCTCCAGATTGCCTCCACTGCAGTCTGGACCCATCGTTGTACCAGGTATGACAGGCAGTCATCCCTGTATGCTGAGCACAAAGTAAGCAACTCTACTTTTCTGATGCAGAGGCCACCCAGAATGACAAAGGTATGAAACCTGCTGGAGCTGACCCATCTGTCTTGCAGTGGGAGAGGCTAAATCACATGAGCAGTGGTTCACACCTGCTCCTGGCAGAGCAGTTACATCTGATCTTTGATTCCTCTGAAGGCTATCAATAGTGGCTCACCACTTTTGACACTTATTCAAAATACAGTGTTGCTGTTCCAGTCCAGTCAGCCAGTTCCAGTCGCACCAGTGTGACCATTGAAACTAATCAATGTCAAGTTTTAGACTTTCTGGGCCATTTCAATCTGACAACCATGTAGTTTTTATCACAAAACCACTCAACAGTGGACTGACAGTCAAAGTGTGTGATGGAATTTCAATGTTATCTATTTGCAGGAATTGACTATTTGCAGGTATTATTGAGTCAGGGAACAGCCTCCTCAAAACCTGACTTGAGAGATTTGTCTACTTCCCTCATCACGCCCTGGACCACACACAGTGGAATGGCAATTTGGTCACTGAATACAGCTGTCCCCAGGAAATCATTCTCTCTCAGCTGCTTCTCAGGTGATGATTAGAATAAAAAGAGCACCCCACCTCACTGTTCTCAGTCATGTCATAGGGAGATCAATGCCCCTCAGGTGGTGGTAGACAGAATAGATTTGATTGACCACCTTCAAAACACAAGAACTAGATTCAATTATTTGAATAGGACTAAGAATATAGACCTATTATGAAAATTCAAGATTGTGCCTTGACCATCCTGAGTATAATGTGTCTTCCTCTCTTTACCCAAAGAACAACACTGGCTCAGCCTGGCTGTTGTGTTCTTCAGGTCGAAGCCTGGACAAAAGGGTCCTAGAAGCTTCAAACTTAATCTTGGTTAAGTTTTGTAAAAGTGCCTTCATCCTCTTGCTCCTGGACATTCCGATGAAAAGTTTGAGGGTGAGTTGGGAGATAATCAGAAAAAAAAAGGTGATATTACAGTGACTCTCATTCTGGGGTGACAGAGGGAGACTGGCGGGCACAGCAACCTGGAGGGGATTTCTTACATCTGGGAGGGGAGGGGACAGAGGGCCGTTGTGATCTTTCATCTTTCAGAATTGACCCTGGCACCTTCCTTGTGAAGAAACACACCCCGATACAGCTCTTCCAAACTGATGCACATCCCTCAGATTTCACTGAATTATATAGGTATGCCATCTCCTACCCAAATGCAGTGACCTTGATGCCATTGTGCTTCCTTTTTCTTTGTTTAATCTTTGCCCAAGGATATGTTTCTTTCTTTCTTTTTAAACTGATTTTAGGGAGATAGAAAGAGAGAAACATCCATCTGAAAGAGAAACATTGATCAGTTGCCTCTCCAATATGTCCTAACCAGGAACTGAACCCACAACCTAGGTGTGTACTCTGACTAGGAATCAAACCTGCAACTTTTTGGTGTCCAGGATGACACTCGAACCAACCAACCAAGTTACCTGAACAGGGTACATTGTGGTTCCTTTTAACCTCCCTGAGAGTTTATTAAATAAAGAAAATACCTCATTTTTTTGCTCCCCCTATTGTCTCTGTGCTCCCCACCTCACCATTCTCAGTCATACCACAGAGAAGATGAATGCTACCCAGGTGGTGACATTGATAAACAGAATAGATTTGACTTACTACCTTGAAAATGCAAGTATTGTACTAGACTCAATTCTTTGAATAAAACAAAATCCTAAGACCTATGAGCTGAGATACTGCCTTGGGGGCTTTGTTAACCTGTGCCCCCTGAGTGACATAGCTCCCACAAAGTGGACCCCAACAGTTGTAAACAGCATTTTCTTTCCAGAGTCACCGTGTGGCCTAAAATTCTATGCCACATGTGGAAGTCAGACATTAATATACCTCCTTTGCCCAAACTACATTAACCATCCATTTACAAAAGTAAATAATGAAATCTGTTTTTCCCTGATTTTATTTAATTTGATCAATTATACCACCTTGGCCCTGGAAGGGATCCAGATCAGCCTCAACTCACTGGCCAGGCTCTTTATAAATGATGCACAGACTTCCTTCTGGCAAGCTAAGGTAGAGCCTGTGTAATCACTAATGGTTAATATAGAAACTTAAGGAGAAAGCCACCTGGACTTCCAAGTTAGACACTGATGGTTTGTGGAATTTGTTCAGCTGGTTAGGTCCAGGTCAAGACTAAGGGCGATGGTAGAAGTCGATACTCAATCGGCTTCATCTTGTTGCTCAGAGTCCTGTTATTAGCAGCCATAATTCAATGCAGCATGGACAAATTGAAGAGATGTGGTCCCAGATTCTGTCATTCTGATTAATAGAGATAAAATTATATGCTCCTGGGAAAATTTGCTAGAAAGCCAAAATAGAATAGAAAGGAGAGGTGTATATTTGGAGGCGGAGGGAGAGAAAGCACTAAAAAGTACTGGCCAAAATGTACATCTATATTTAGGGACCACCTCCTTACAGGCAGTTTACCTGTAAGTTGCTGATTTGAATAATGGAATGCTTTGTTCATGGATAATGTGATTAATAAGTGTTAGACTCCCAGACAGGCACACAAATGCTTATTTGACTCTGGGTATGATTAAAATAAATTACTTCATGTTTGATTTTAATAGTTTTCTGATTTTTTTGTTGCATGCATAAGACACATTTTATTTCAGCAACATTATATGTTAAACAGGCTTTGAAAAGGATGATTGTTGAGAGCTGACCACAATTCACAACATTTATTAAATAAAATTTTTGCCTACTTCATGCACCAAGAAAAACACTCTTCAGCTTTACTATATCACAACTACAGACCTCAATGCAAGGATGAGACATCACACAGGCTTCAGACACAGTCATGACTCCTGAGATAATCCTGGGCATCTTTAGAAGTGTCAAAGACAAAGAAAAACTCAATGCAGATGAACACTTCTCACTTTACAGTTTTGGAAAACCCTGTCTCCAGCATGTACTCACCACGGACACACATGGTTGGAGTTATTATTGGTCAGGAGTGCTCTATATTTTGGGATGAGCAAAAGGTGATTATATTGGGAGTTCAGTAGAAAAAATATATTAATTTAAAAAGCAGAGAGGGCTTTTTTGAATCACAATTGCTTTAACTGAAGATTATTTCTAAAACTCTAATTAAATTATAATTTTCCCCCTTCATGATATATAATTTTGTATCAGATGTAGGTTTTGAGGCTAAGTACATATTACTATTTTTACTGGAACAAAATCTTTAATGGGACATAGAGAAATTAATAATAAATGAAGGTAAGATGTTAACTTTAGAGATTCTGAAAGAAGATCAGAATAATGAGTGTATACTTAGAAAAGAAATAACATGCACAGAATATTTTAATTACCTCAACATGTTAGACTATTGCCACTTTAAAAAATCATCTTTACTGAAGTATTCAGACAGTTGTTCTTAACTTTACTGGAAAAGTCACAAAACTGTTTTGCATGTATATTCTTCTCAGGAAAATTCACATTATAAGAAGTATTCATTATGTTTCAGGCAATGTACTATATGTCAGGTCAGTAATTTTCAGCCTTTTTCATCTTGTGGCACACATAAACTAAAATCCTGCAACATGCCAAAAATATATTTTTTGTCAATCTGAGAAAAAATAGTTATAATTTTAATTCACCCACATTGAATGGTTATTGTGTTGGTTCTTTCATATTTTTATTTGACAATCTAAGGGAAAAGATTGGCTAAGTAGCCAGGTACTGCATGTTTTAAGAATTCTTGTGACACAGTGGTCGAAAGTTATTGCATTAGATACTTATTAAATCATTTAAGCATCAAAACAATTCTATCAGATAGAATTATTATATATATTCTTCAGATGAAGAGATAGTGGAACAGATAAGTAACTTGTCAAAGGTCACATGCTAATAAGCAGCAGAGCTGAGATTTAAACCCAAATAACGTGATTCGAGAAACTACTCATCTCCATAGCCCACTATACTGCAGTGTCTTCCTTGTATACGTATAGCTATACAATTTCAAAAGGTTCTCTCAACTCTCAAAGTCTAGATTAAATATCACTATTCTAAATGTTGTTTGGTAACATGTACTATTTTGAATATTTGAAAAATGTGATGCTGTAATCAGAAGTCTGCTCTACCTAAGAGAAAATATGGGGGAGGAAGTTGAAGATACTGATGGTTCACATGCTGTTTCTACTGCAGAAAATTATCTAGATGAGTGGAGTAATTTCTTCTTAAGAGCCAATCCTTAGATTTTTAGGCACCATTCATTCCTCTTATATTAAAAACTATAAAATTTTTATATCTCTTCTTGCCAGGTTTTTGCAGTCTCTTCAGCCTGTAGATCAGGTGAACTTTCTTTCCTTTAATTTCATAAATGATCCAGCAGAGAAGTGTCTATCAGGCAGGGCAAGGCCAATACAGTAGCAATTTTCTTCTTTGCTAATGTCAGGATAGCTGGGCAAAACATGCAGGGAATATTCTAGTGATGGCATGAGTTGTTAGTTGCAATAATTTCTTTACTATGTTTTAATAACTTCTACTTCTTAAGTAAGAAAAAAGAAAAGAAAGAAAGAGAAAAAAATACATTTTTCACAACTAGGCAAATGTTTGTTGTCTCTGACCTCACCTTATAATATGATCCCTTTTTCTCTCCCACTTTGGCCACATTGGCTTTCTTTTATTTCCTCAAATATATCAACCTCGTTTCCTCCCCAGGATTTCCACTTGCTGATCTCTCTGCCCAGAAACTTTTCATTTTCATTGTCCAGAACTCAGCTCAAATGTCACCTCTGCCAGAAATAGCTTTCTCTAGCAGATAGATAATAGAATATAAGACTGTTTAGAACAGGGATTCGGGCACCTTTGCTTATTTCATGAACTCCAACATCACTTGTGTTTACAATGTCTAATACATAGCATTTATTGAATACATATCTGAATAAATAAATAATCCTCATGCTTAATCAGAGCCTATCTAGCTCCAAACCTAAGCTGTCCAGATGGCAGCTCAGGATTCATAGGAGGGTAAATAAATAAATGGTCAATAGCATTCTCTATCTCTTTTTGCCACTTTCAAGCAAATTTTGGAGGTAGACTCTATGATAGTATAACATACTTTTCTCTTTCATTTTTATTGTTCAAAAAATAATAATTAATGTGCATCCATTGTCACCTGATGATCACAATTTATTGTCCAAAGCAATAAAATGCTTGTGTCTATGAACAGCTTGGACAGTACATTCATATCAATTAGGTAACTTTTTCCCCCCAAAGAGCAGATTTTCTGTGGGAAAGTTATTTTAAGGCTACCTAAAGAAGTTTCTCCCTTAATATGAGGCAGCAGAAAATTATAAATGTTAGATTTGTGCTCATTGCACAATTGGGGGGAAATATTGTTTGGAGCTCAATTGTTAAGACCTACACAGGACTGAAGGTGAGTACTGCATAACAGACACCTAGTCTTCGTACCCTGTAAATCAGTGAGAGACTTGAAGGAGAACTGAAAAGTCAATGGGTATAACCATCGGGTCACAGGATCTTAGAAGCAAAAATGCGTTTTTAAAAACCTAACATGTAGACTTCTTTCTCCCATTTGCAACTGGTCAATTTCCATAATTATTCTGTTTTATTTTAAATAGTAGTCTCATGGCTTAATGCATCTGGCAACCAACTGCAAGTTGACAAAGTATACATAATGACTCTTGAAATGGCTCTCAGGAAAAATTCTGTCATCCTATAATCATCTTATTCATGCTGAAGCAATACTTCTGTCTTTTGGGAATATTCAAAATTGTGAATCATTCAAAAAAGGAATGAAATGACACTTTTGAGAAGCTACTACTCAAAGAACAATTACTTATTACAGTATTTATTCTTATGGCAAATGACAAAGGATTTTAACTTTTTTTTTTAATTTAATGACCAAGCAAGGTGTTTTCCCAGTGGTAACACTCCCAGTCTAGTTAATCTAGCAAAATAGAAGGGTTGATTTGTTTGGATAATTTATGCTCTTTCCAAATTAAAATAAATTTGTAAATTCTTGATATTCATATTCTAAAAATGCATTTATATCTTTCACTTATGTTCTATTAAATATTTTATCACTATGCCTTGATTTTATAAATACTTTAAGAATCATTAAAAAAGATATGCAATTATAAAAATCCTCACTTTTCTCATTCATTTCATGCTGATTATCATAATTTAGCCATAGATTTCCAGCTTAGCCTTTTGTTCCCAGTCCCACCTGAACTCATAGGTCATAAATCTCAAAGTACTTTATGAAGTGAGTAAAACATGACAACAAATTAAAAATGTGACAGCCAACCAAACGAGATTCTAAAAGCCTTTTTCTTTGCTTGTATAGCCAAGAGAGTTGGAGGAAAGTTGTAAACAAAGATGTTTTAAACCCACCTTTTGTTGAAGAGTGGCAGGGATCTATCCCAACTGAAGAGAAATTGATAATGCCACCTTACTGTTAAGCAGCATATTAGCAATTCACATAGCCATGGGGATCCATTTTGCCATCTAAATATTGCTATACTCTCATAAAATAGGCAGGATCCATATTATTATCCCCATTGCAAAGGTGGAAAAATTCAAATACGGAATGCATAAATACTCTGTGAGAGGCTGTGCATCTGGAAAATTATGACGTTTGGCCTAGGACCCAAGAAAGAGTTCTCTTTGTTATTATACAGCAGTTCCAGCAAATAACACTGGTGCCCAACATGTAAGAAAAACATTTTTACTTTTAATTTTAACAAGTTAAATGCCAATAAGCAACTCATTTTCTACATAACTGTAAAAAATTATATACAACCAAGTAATACCAGGAGCCCAGTGTTGGCAGAGGTCATCAAGCAGAAGTGACCACAAATTGACCAATGAGCTGGACCCAGGCAATTAGAGGCTTCCACACCCTCCCTGTCCTTGAAATGTGCATTTTCCTTTCCCTCCCTGGTTCCAGAAGCTTCCCCAAGACTATAGTCTTAAGATAGAAGATGGGGTGTTGAGACTATCTGAATGGTATATGTAACACAATTCAATTAAGGCCTCTGTATAAACCCTAGGATTATGGTGGCTGGCTGTGGAAATCTACTCATCTTGCAGCATCTGAGACAAGCCTCGTACATAAGTTATCTTGCTTATTAAAACTACCACTGACCGGTCTGGAATGGTCTGGAATGGTCTGCCGTCCCTCTCTGCCCTCCAGGTAGAGGGACCTGCTTCACATGAAACACAGGAAGGTCCTGAGGACATTTCAAACCAACATCCATTTGTTACAGTGATAATTTTATTTTTAATATGTTGTAATTTTGTTGCTTATAAATTTGATGGTACTTCTAATGAGAAGGTTTGAAAGGATCCTTTAACATCTTAAACTTGTTGATATGTATGTTCAGCCACACACAAATTTATTGATTTGAAGTCATAAGATTTTTAACATCACTTAATTTACCTGTATTTATTGTCACATGAATAGTATCCAAACTGCAAAATATAATATGCTAGATAAAATATCTTTTTAAAACCTCTTACTAAGATCCTATGGGGGCTGGCATATAATTGAAAACACTTAACAGAATATTTCAGGGAATGTTGCCAAGGAATGAATAAGAGAATCATATTTCATTTTTAAATACCAGACAAAAGTCACCTAAATGACAATAACAGTGGTTAGAAGAAGGAAGGAAATTGGGCTAGGGGGAAAGCATAATTTACATAAGGTGCTTTTTATCTAAAATTTTCTTTCCTTTGTTGAATTTGACAATTTACCAGAGCCTTTTCAGAAGTGTCTGACATCCCTTTTAATTAAGCAGCAAGCAGTAAGAAGTGACAAGCAATGTGTTTCCAGAGCATTAATGCACATCTTGAGCAAATTCACCCCCTCAAGAAGAGTTCTAATTCTGTAGAAAGCATTTAGTTCTGTCTTATATAGGATCTTAACATTGAATAAAGCTGCAAAGATATATTTATTCATTTAGTTTAAATCCCTCCCATTTCCAGCTTAAATAAGCAATATCTTTTATGTTTCAGAAAAGCCTCACAGTTTTATAAAATTTAAGGGGGATGTCATGTATATCCACCACAATTATTTAAAAGTGACATTGTGATTTCATAAAGGCTAGAGAATGAATATGCCTAAATACTAATGCCAACTCTGAAAAGTGGAGATACATTTTTAAGGTTAGAGTAATCCCTTTAAGAGTTTGCTCCTGGTTTGGTAAAACATACCAAAAAGAAATGTAAAAAGAAATCCCCCAAAACTTACTATACTTCTGTGATTTGTTTTAGAACTATCCCTGTTGTAGCTCATTCTGTCTCTTAATCAGGCTATTAGCAGTTCCCACTTGTCCTTAAATTCCTGCTTAATGTCCACTGCCCTTGGCTGAATACTTCAATTATCTTTACTTTGGTCTTTTGCCTTTGTTTATTGCTCACAGATCAATGTCTCTTCCCACTGACATATTGAGAGAGAGGGAGAAACAATGCAGAGTGGAGAGAAAAATATCAGAATTACAATGAGCAGGGGGATAGAAAAATATGCAGTCCTGCAACAAGGAAAGAAAATTAATTGTTCCAGTGTCTTCTCATATTAAGTTTTCCTGATGATTCACCATATGGAATTCAGTTCCAGTGTTTCATTGTATTATTATAAAATCCTCTCTTAGTGGTACAATTCTAAGTGAATTTCTTGCCCCAGAAAATATTGACTAAAAAAGAGAGCTGGGCTATTTCAAACATGGGTCTACTGAGAGATAAAACTAGAAATATTCCAACATGCCCTACATATAATATTTGCTGCTTCTTTTGTTATCCACTGATCTAAGCCTATTTTGGGTATTTTTTGGATTTTCTGAGAACTGTGGACGTAGTGTAATTTCATTGAGTAGTTGTTCAATAAGACATCCAAATTATGCCCTAATTTAAATGGACAGCACTAAATTAGCTTCTCATTGGAAGAGCCACTACACATAAAACACTGTCTGTTCGGAGAGCCACATGTCACAGTGTTGCTATTCCTGACCACCACCAATCCGAGTCTGATAGGAAATCCAGGGCTCAAGAGTGGCAAGGAGTTTTTAGCAAAAGCCTTCACCACAGCCTATTGCTCTGGACACTTGATCTGAGATGGTTTGGCTTCTATACAGATTCATCTGTTGATTTCACAGTGGTCCATGATACTTTCAGGCTTTCCAAATATATTGAGGGAACAGAAATTAAAGAAGTTGTTCTGGTTTCTGTCCTTAAGTCAGTCAGGGGTCCCAGGTGCTCAGAGCCCCAGCCCCAGCATTCAAGGTACATACTGAGAAGAACCTAACAGAGTATCCATCTGTCAGGCTCTGTTACAGAGTTTCTTCTATTTAGTCATTTCAATTCTTTCTGTTGTGTATTTTTTCAGTGAAAAACCACCAACCACAAGCAGAAGTTTGTTTTTTTTCCCTAGTTTCTACTGCAGAATTCACTCACTAGATGTTATTAATGACAATTTGGGCTTCATGTAGCAAGGCAAAAGAGAGTTGTTTATTTTTTCCCCCTTCAAGAAGGGAGACATACAAGGAGATACCATTTACACCCTCTGACAGTCAACAACAAATGGTGGTTGAGAAATGAAGAAATCTGAATCCTCATGACATTGCTGATGGTAATGTAAAATGATGCACTTACTTTGGAAAAAATTGGCAGTTACTCAAAATTTAAGCAAAGTTACCATTTGACCCAGAAATTCCACTTGGGTCAAACACATGTCTACATAAAAGTTAGTACACAAATGTTCATAAGTAGTATTTATACCGGCTAAAAAGTAAAAATAATCCAAATATCTTTGAAGTAAAGGATGAGCAAAAAATGTGGTATACCCATGCAATGAAATATTATTTGTCAATAAAAACTAATGAAATACAGATACATACTTACCACAACATGGATGAACCTTTAAAACATTAGTGTAAGTAAGAGAAACTGGTTACCAAAGACCACATATTATACATTTCAATTTTTGTAAAATTTCCAAAATAGAAGGCATAATTTATAGAGACAGACAGAAAGTAGATTAGTGATTTCATAAAGCTAGGTCGGGCAGAAAAATGGGGAGTGACAGATCACAGTAATTTGCATACTTTGGGGAGAGTATTCGTTGGAGCAACTGTGATTGTAATTGTGCACACTGGCACACAGCGCCAGCCTTGGATGGTGAGGAAGGGCTAGGTTTCATCCCACTTCTGCTTTGGGCATGTGAGATGCTAAAATATTGAAGGGTCTGTTGCATGTTTCTAAGGGAAAATGAAAAATTCCTTAACTTGGGTCAAGTAACCTGTTTATCCTGAATTGGTTTACTTTTTTGCAAAGATTGTTTTAAATTTGAGAATAAAGAGAATGAGAATGAAAACAGCAAATTTTACTGGAAATCTATGCAAAATGCTAGGTGAGAGAGAAATTAAAGGCATCAGCCAAGGTGACAGTTGTGTTGATGTGATAGATGTTGCTGACAGAACCCACAAAGCTAGATTATAGACTGAAAGAAGAAAAGTTAAGAAAGAAAAAAAATCAACTTTTGTTCTGAAACAGAGAAGTCTTATATAGGCAGATATTTTACTGGTGAACTACAGTATTATATTAAACCTTCTTCAGTATGATCATTCAATTTACCAGGACATACATTACTCAAAGAAAAAAAAAGTATGTGCCTAGTTGTGTAAGAACATATGTGCATAAATAAATATACATACTTTTAAATATATGTTGATATATAATTATGTTTATATTATATATTATATATGATGAAATAAGTCCTATTATATGTTATATAATATGCTAAACTATATATTATGATATATAATTACATACTAATAAATATAAATTGATAAAAATTGATTGAATATATTTTACGGCTGGGAACAAAGCAGGTGTCAAATCCTTCACTTCCATTAACACTTTTATCAGCCTGTAAGAGGTTTTGACTCAAACAGAATTCTTTCACACACCACAAAGATGGCCACATCCTGAAAGGCAGCTGTATCTAGGGACTTGCAGCTGGTAGGTAGTTTGGTATTTGGTCTTCCTGAAGGTGAGTCATACTACAAAGAAATTATATTCTGACTCAGTTGGCTTTGCACTCAGTGGAGAGGATGTACTTGATATGAGTTTGTTTATTTAGAGAATGCTGTATAATCCAGTAAAGGCTGGGTGTAGAATACAGCAGATGTACAAACTTCCTGTCTTTTGAGGACACAAAGGATGGTCTCTCAATTATCAAAGATAAGAAGGTGAAGGTGAGAGGGAAAAGCTGACACTGGGCTGGCTCCTGTCCTGGGGTTTTGTAAATTTACTCTTTTTAGGGACAGGTACTTCAGAGTGGCCAGGTTGTTTAAATCAAACCCATATTGTTTTAAAGAATTATGCTTCTACTTGCCACTTAGGGAAACCCGAGAGTTGGCACATTTGTATGCAGTAAGTAATACAGAGGAATTATCAAACACACAATATCTGGTCATTGTAATATCTTTGCTAATAAGTTATTTTTATACCAAATTTATTAATTTAAAGCCAAATGCCTGATTAAGCAGCTTACTGAAATTCAGACAGCTAGTAAGTTGGAGAATCAAAATGGAAATTCAGATTTCTTAGTCTTAAAACCACTTTTTTTCATTGCACCATGTAGCCAAGAGATGATTAATCACACTGACAGAAAGAGAGAGATTTGGGAGTATTAAAAATTTCTAATGTCTTTTAAAGTTATATCTATAATGATCTGAAAAGTATATTTATATACCTATGGCTTAATTCTTCAGAATTACAAAGGAGTACTAGTAACGTAGGATACCTAACTCTCCTGGTGTACCTTCTCTGCTTTTAAAGATGTGATTTTCTCTGAATCATGAGTCTGCTTCTGTATTTACTTATAACATTAGACTCTCTAAAAACCTTGTTTTACAAATGAGAGAAACAGGTAAAATAATCCATTAGTGTGACCCAGTAATTCAGCTTAAATATCATCGTGTAAACTGTCCACTGCAATTATGAACCAAAAGCAAACCTGGAAGCAAGACAAGCTTTGTGAAGAAATCAGACGTTTGATGGCTATGTACCATACTTAGGTCTTTTATGTAATAACCACTGGGCTTAGTATATAACTTCTCACAATATTTTAATTGTGCACTCAGAATTTATAAACTCACACACACACACAAACGTGTAAAATTTAGTATGTGATAATGTCCCCCTGTGACACTTGGTTTGCCTCACTCATGGCAGAGTAGACATCATTCCAGACTAGCATGATGAAGCAAAACATTGTAGAGACTGTCCTTTTAGCCTGGGCCTTGCCAAAGTCTACTTTAATAGAGGATTGAAAACACAGGTTTTCATTGGTACTCCTTTCCATGAAACTGGCTGAGCAGCCATCCCCTTTATGAAGTATGTGTCTTATGTGTTCCTTAAGAAATCATTTTGCAATAGGAGCTAATCTCCTCTGTTGCACATCTTGCTGTCCATTTCACCAGGTACTTAAGTGATGTATCCAACAGGCTGCTGATCTGAGAGCTGAAGAATTTACAAAGAAAAGGAACGATAACCAAAAACAACTCTCAGTGTTGCAGAGGCAAGGCTAGCTGACTATTCAGATTAGGATGGTTCAAAAAATGTGAATTCTGCCTGACACAAAAGGAGCCAACCATTTGGGAGGGATCAACCATATGTTAAACATGGTTGTCCTGGAGTGGAGTTAACCGTAGTGAAATTAGTTGGGTTTCCCAAAACTCGTGTACAAAATGTCAGAGGAGGTACAACAGGACAGGAAAGAGGAGTATGTCAGCTGCTGACAAAAAGGATGGCCCAAGACTGTCAGTGAAGTCATGTAGGTTTCCACCTCACATTCTCACAGAAAACGCTCAGTCAATTCCAATGGACTCAGAAGGAAGTTACACCTGTTCTACATAACAGAATTTTGCAGCCCTATGAATAGATAATTAAGAGAACATGAAATATTTTGATCATACACAAGACTCAACTAGAGGGTAAACATCTCTCATTTCCCTGGAAATCTGGTGAGATGAAGGTTTAAGTCACAACTAGCTTGTCAAAAAATTAAAGAAACATTCCTTTGTGAAAATAAAAATTGTTTAAAGCAACTGATATTTCAAATATGTAGAGCCACTGCATTAATAAATAATATCTCAATCAAGAAAAATTTCACCAGATTATCTGGATCACTTTGCTGTTGCTTCTCTCTTCTTTCTTTCTTTTTTTAAATTTTATTTTCTTTACCCTGGAGAACAATCAATGGTGAATGGCAAGTAAAGGGAGTGACGTGGAACTCTACAGGAAATATTCTAGTGCTATAAAAATCACTCCGATGCCCATTTAATTAATATCAACACTCTGCATGACCTGTGCTGTTATTCCCAGGATACCTTACTCCTTATTTCTCTGAAGATAAGGTTGACATCAAGAGCCAGACTGCATTGCTTTGAATCCTCGCCTCACTGCTTAGTAGTTGGGTGCCCCTATACAATTCATCTTTCTGGGCCTTAGTAAAATGGCAATGACAATGGTACATACCATGTAGGATTATTATAAAGATTAAATTAATTGATATTCTTAAAGCATGTAAAAGAGTGTCAGATACATAGTAAGCACTAAGTGTACATTTGTTAAATAAAATAAGGTTTGCTTATTCAGTTATTGTTCAACTGTTGGATTTTGGCAAATACTCTTAGAATTTGGCTGTCTTCATCTGATTTCCCCCTGTCCAACTGTCAATATATGTGATATATATATATATCAGTCCAGTGAAAATCATGGTACTGCGTCTCACATTCTTTGTCCGTTGCTGTGAGAGCATTTTAACAATAATCCCTGTTATGGTTTCCTTTTGCCCACATTTTATCACTCCAGTTCCATGGAACACTGTTCTTTCTATAGAATGAGAGGAATGAAAGAGACCTGGAAAGGTCATTATTTTTTTTTCCTTACCTCTGCCACCCACTTTCAAGCCAGACCACACACATAAATCATCCCAGACTTTTTCTTCATCACACTGTGGTTTCTATTCACGTTTTCTCTGCCCTAAGGAAATGATTTTGCTACAGGTGGGCAAATTTAGCACTAATGGCATTACCCTGTGTTTTCAGGGAAACTTCTGAAGGTAAAATGGCCCCATTAACATTGCCAGTTTTGCAGAATTCTTGTCACTGATCAAGTTTAATTATTTCCTGTGCTATTATTGAAAACCCAGAAATCGGCTTGTCACTCTCAATTCATGATCAGATTAAATTATCTCATGGTAAATCTCTTAAACTCTTTCTAGAATGAATTCACGCTTCCCACCATTTTTAAGATATTGACTCCAAGGTGAAAACCTGTGTTTTCATTGTTACTAGGTCATGAGCTTTAATTAAACCCTATCACTTCATGAGAAATATACAACTAGTCAACTCAACTTACAAATAAAGATAATTATGTAATATTGCAATATATAAACTGGTTATTTGGAAATTTCACCATCAATGGGTTGACTTACCAACTATATAAAAAGACAAAAACTCTGGTTTTAAAAATATTCCTGAAAGTACAAAATAACAGGATTGAGAGTGGCTACAGACTTTTTCAGCATTATAATTTCAGCAGCTGTTACATGCAGCATTAAAAAGAAGGAGGTGACATCTTTTATGTTAAACAACCTCCCAAACTTGTCTTGAAAAACACATCTGCTTATATCTGGCATCTGCTGTGCTTCAGAGTTCATATTAATATGGTTATAAGCTCGTGGGATTCTTCAGGAATCTTTCTCAATTTGTCACTTTATCCACACAGAATAGACAGCAGGGACTTTCCAGTCAGTGGGGGGTACAGTTCAATACAAATGATGCTACAAATGTTGTTAGCCAAAAATCTTTCCATCATTTGAGAATTTATTCAATGATTTGAAAGATATAGCACCGAAGTTGTAACTCTCAGGTATAAGTGAAATTTCTTCCCTGTCTTACTCTTTCCAAGAAGAAGCTAAGGCAGAGTTACAGTAGTAATAAATGCCCTGCTTAATTTTTTAAATATTGGAAAGAGATTCATTAATTTAACAAGTAATTTTTTAGTACCCACTATGTCACAGGGTCCCAGGCACTGTAGATGTAAAGAAGAAGAAAAAGTGAGGTCCTATGGAGGGAAGATGATAATATAATAATTGAATATTGAGCACAGCTGGTAAGGGAAACTTTTGGCAATCACTTTGACCAAATTATAAGCACAATATTTGGAGAGCACAGGGAGTGGTGTGTGTGTGTGTGTGTGTGTGTGTGTGTATCAGATTGGAGAGATTAGAAAAGGCTATCCTCAAGTATGAATCATTTAAGCCAAGCCTTGAAAAATAAATAGAGGTATATCAAGCATCAATATGAGGAAGGGCATTTCAGGCCAAGGAAGCAGCATGCAGAGTGTGCAGAGGTGATGAAGAATAAAGGACAACCAAGGAACCAGGGATGGATCATCATCACAGGCAGAATGACTATGTGATGAATTGATTGGACTTTCTCAATGGAGAAAGTTGTCCTGAGTCCAATCATTACATCCTAAAGCTCTAGACCTTATCCTGTAGACCACCAATTCTTATAAGAAGAATTCCCATGTGCCCCATTCTTTCATGGGCATATTCATATTAATGCATAATTCCAAGTGAACTAACTTCAATTTTGTTTTATTTTCTCTTGTTATGAAAACTATGTCTGATTCCCAGGGAGTTAAGGGAATCCCAGTGGGATAACCTAATTCCTTTCTTTATTCATCAAAAAACAATCTCAAGTTTCAATTATTTAATTCCAGTGAACTAACTTTCTCTCTCTGTCTCTCTCTCTCTTTTTCTCTCTCTCTATTTATCTATGTATCTATTATTTAACTCCAGTGAAATCTATCTAGATAAAACAAATATACAACAGCTCTACTCATACCAATGTTCTATGATAACAAAATTAATAACTACTTTTAGCGATGATGAAAATAAATAAAATAATACATAAAGAGAATGCCACGTTTAATTTGCATTCTGGGAAGATTGCTCTGTTATAATGAAGGGATAGATTGAAGAAGGTAAAGCATGGAGGTACAGCGTACTAGAGGTTATTTAAATCATCTAGAAAAGCAATGGGAATTGTGCCAGTGTGAATAGAAAGAAGAGGAAGGTGGGTGAGGAGTGAAAGGGGAAGGGCTTGCTCATCAAGGAGTATGGATGGTGAGGGAGAGGGGGAAATGAGTGTGCTTAGATGTGAAGACAGACAGCAGCAGAAGACTATCAGAAATATGGAGACTTAAATTCACATGTTTCAACGTTTGGCTCTTTGAACACTAATGAAAGAAGGCAGAATAAAGTTTGAGGTCAAATAATATAATCAGACATAGCAGATTTACCTAGTTTAGGGTTAGCAAATTTTTTTCTGCAAAAAATAAGAAAGTAAATATTTCAGCTTTGGAAAGCCTTATAGTGTTTGTTGCAACTACTCAAATCTGCTCTTGTAGTATGAAATCAGTCATAGACAGTATGTTATCAAATGGGCCTGGCTGTGTTACAATAAAACTTTATTTACAAAAGCAGGCCCTGGGCCAGATTTGGCCACCATCCATAGTTGGCCAACCCTGAAATAGAAGCAGCCTTGATATAGAAAGGATACCATAAGAAATATTTCTTTTCTGGGGTTTTACTCTCATTAAATCAGGCCATTTTTTTTAATTGTCTCAATACCCAGGGTATGTTCAAAGCTTCCTCCAACTGTCACATTTTTAATACAAAGTTTTGTCACACTCAAATATTTTTTAATAATTAAAGACAATGTCAGGCTTTAATTATAATGTGTTACCAATTTACATTAAGTGTGTGCTAAGAAATTTCAAAGTAAAGAGAAATGACTTTTCTATAGAGAAGTATGTGTGAGTACATACATGTGTGTGTATATAAAACAAAATCCTCTTAGATATTATGAAAGACTCAACAACAAATTCTGGTGGAAAATCTTGGTCGGCTAGCAGGCTCTTCTAATACTCAGAGGCCAAGAATATTAATAAGGTTTTAATGTCTGACCAAAGTGATTGCAAAAAAAAGAAATAGAGGAAATGTTCCCAACAAAATCTCCAGAGATGGTAGACAAAACTATTATCTCTCTGCAGTTACTGACATTTACTTTAGAAAGCCAAGAAAGCTTTCCTTGTGTACCAGGTAGGGAAAACCTGATTCAGTCATTAAAACAGTGCATTAGGCAACACTTCTTAATAGGCAGCCAAAAATAAGTTGCCTAATGGAATATCATGTTGAAACTCTATTCCCACAATTTATGTACTTAATGGGTTTCTGTCAAAAGATGGAATAAAAATAATAAGTAGATACCTATATTTCTTTTCTCATCCTTACATAGCTTTTTATTTTTTTGTAACCAAAATAAGTGCCATATAAAGGGAAGAAATGTAGAATTGTATGGAGATGTAATCTGAGCCCGTATTTTTAACTTTTATAAGGTCTATTTAACATTACTAGGGTGGAGTGGAGGAAAATATTAAGTAGACCTACCATTCACTTTCATTGAAATATAGTTTGGTTTTAAATTTGTTCTTTAGTCTGTTGTTCGTATCTGTCTCCACAGCAATGGTACTCCTTCATAAATAATCTTGCTGCAGGTTTATCTGATTTTAGTATATGCAATTAAAAAGTTTCTCCTGACCATTTATCATTTTTCCTTGGTACAAAACTTTTTCATTGTGTTTTCTTTAGCAATAGGAATGTGGCAATTCCAGAGCCTAGTGATTTCCTGGCTTCTTTTGGGAGGTCCTTTTAAACTATGATTGTTTTCTTGTCGCCCCCCGTTCAGGGTTTCTTTTACCATCCCTTTACTAGCCAATTTCTTTGTTAATTGCACATGTTTTACATGGTATCAGTTTGAAAACAGAAACCTCATCCAGTTATTTGAACAAAGAAAATTTAATATTTAAAACAAAAACACAATGAACTAGATAGGAAGGTGTTAAGCAAGTGAAAATATAAAAAAGAACTCAAAGTCAGAAATCAGCAAATGTATTTTATAAGGGGTCCAGATAGTAAGTAGTTTGGCTTTGCAGGTCATCACAGCTACTCGACTCTAAGGTTGAAGCAAGAAAAGGGTAGCTGCAGACACAAGGGGTGGGCCTGAGCGTCTCCATAAACTTTTACGTTAGTGCCCCCTTTATCCACAGATTTCTTTTCAGCGGTTCCAGTTGCCCAAGATCTGCCAGGGTCTGAAAACATTACATGGAAAATTCCAGAAATTAATTCATAAGTTTTCAGTTGCATGTCATTCCATGTAGTATAATGAAATCTTGAACTGTCTGGCTCCATCCCACCTGAGATCTGTGTTCAAGTAACCCTCATTTTACTTATCAATGCCGCATCAGTATGACTTGTATTATAGTATATTGCTACACTTGTTCTATTTTATTATTAGTTATTGTGGTTAACCTCTTATGGTGCTTAAGTTGTAAGTTAAACCTTATCACGGCTATGTATGTCTAGGAAAAAACTAGTATATATACGGTTTGGTCCTATCTGTGTTTTCAAGCATCCACTGGGAATCTTTGAATATATCCTCCATACAAAAGGGCAAACTCCTGTATCTACAAAAACCAGCATCAGACAGGATTCAACCCACATGATGCAGTTTGCCAAACACTGCTCTAAGGTATTGTTGAAGGAGCAACAGCAGGAAGCAGCTTCTATTAGGACTGAGAGAACAGAAAGACAATATTGGATTGTTACAATTTAGAGACTTAAAAGAGGGAAGCCAGCTGGCTGGTGCTGGTATCTCTGGAAGAGCATGATGAAGTTGGATCTGCAAATATCGGAAAAACCACACATTAGATTCAACTAGACGGAATTGCTGCTTCCCAGGTGAGGCAGACACATGGTTGGAGCTATGCTCAGAGCAGGCATTAGCAAGCCCACAGGAAGCCCAAGGGGGAACAAATAGGAAAGCACAAGTTTGTTTGTTTGTTCTTGTTTATCCACAGCCTTGCAGTTTCCCCTTCATGTCTCCTGCTGGCTGAGCAGGCTGACAAAGCAGAAGTGCAGTTTGCTGACTCCCAGCATGGGCGTCACACTCTATAGAAGGGCAGGTTTGGAGCCGAAGGACAATGACTTCATTGGCATAGATGTCAAAACTCCAGGTTCTCCTTTAGTGGATGTTTTCCAATCAATTTATGACTGGGAGAGCTCTCACATTACCACGCTTTGGCTGTGTAGGGTGCTATTCCAGGTTTGGAAATTTTGCCCTGACCCCTCTTCCCAAATCTACCAAATTTTGATAATAAAAAGAATGATTGGTTGTTTTGAATCCATAAAATAAAAGGGCAGTTACATGTATGTACATTTGTGTTTAACTCTGTGTGTACTCATGGGTAATGATATGTGAGTATACTAGGGTAGATTCCAGCTTTTCTAAAAGTCTTGGAAAGAACTGTAGTTTAATCTAAAATATATGTGTATATTTTATATTAAAATATAACTTTTTATCGGGCACTGGAAATAACACATAGAACTAGTGGTTTCTGTTATTTAAATTCCTGTTTGTAATGCAAAATATTAACAACCACATGTCAATTCTCAATTTTTATTTTTTTTTGAAATTTCACTGGTTAACAAAATGCAAAAGCCCTGGAGTGATTGTTTGTGAGAATATCTAGACCTGATTGATTTATTTACTGATTGACAAGTGTTGAAGGGTGCTGGAGTGAGGCAGGCAGGGCTATTCTGAGAAACATCCTTTGAAAATATTTTAAAAGTTAGACAGTTTGTCACTCAGAGAGAAAAATATTTCTAGAATGGTGCACTAAATTTTAGTGCTCTGGACTGTCTGAATAGTCTTATGTGTAGATGACCTTAAGTGTTTGTGCACTTAGGCAACCAAAAATATACACCATGTGAATTAGATTGATTTCTGTATGCAAATATCTGCTAGTCTTGCGTAAGAGCACAGCTTGCTCTCAGCTTTACCACCTGTGCTGTATTTTCTAGTTTTGAAAAAGATTTCCCCTAGTTTATTTCAACATCTTGCACACTAGTTGGGCTTTCGCCCTCTCTTGAATAATGTTTTCTTGATGCAGCATACCTGTACAACATAATTGACACTGTTCCTGTCACTATGGCAGGGGAAATGCCACAGTTGGACTTAAATCTTCAAGCAATCTATAATATTATGTGCCTAGTGATAGCTTACAGGTTCCTATTTATATCTACCTTTAAATATTTTATATCTTTTCTATTGCTGGTAAGAGTTAATCCACAAGTTTCCTGAGGGTTTTTTGTAAGTGTACATAGGATATCATTTATGGTGTTTGGAATCACCATATATTAATACAGAAGCTTGATGGATTCCTAAGAAAAGTTACCTGTGAAGAAGTAATGGAGAAGATTCATAATGAGTCATTCAATGCAAATATGCAGAAGAAACTTTATCTTTATGGCCATTTTGGGGAGTGGTGGACACAGTCTTATTATATTGATTCTGCGTTTTTGAAATGGACTCTTCCCAACCTTTCTGCCCTAAGGAGTCTGAGAATATTAATGGTTTAATACTTGCCACAGCCACTCTATATATTCTCATAGCATATCTCATTTTTAAAACATAACCTCAATAAATAGAACTATACACAAAATAGGCCATGCCATAAACACTTTTTTACTTTCTACTATAAGAAACCATTTTGCATTATTCACTGGTTTCTAGATTATTGATTTTTAGTAATTCTCTGACTGCATGGCCATAGAAAAAATTAAAAAGACATTTTGATCCCAATGTCTCTTTCAAGAAAAGCTGAGAGCTTCTTCTATGGCCGAGTGGTTTTAAAATCCTACAAAATTGACTCATTTTTACAAGTCTATTCAGCAAACATAAGTGGTCAAAATTATAAAGATTTTGGAGGCCGCAATTTTCCCAGCTGGATGAAGGGGATAACTCTAAGAGGCCCCATAGATCATGCCATGTTGTCATTTATTATAATGTTTTAACATACTACAGAATTTGTGTTGTCAAGAACATTGGGTGGGGTGATTTATTGGCTAGGATTGATTATGTTGCTAATAGCACAGATGGCTTGAATTTTGGAAGGGGAAAATTTCTTGTCACTGAGCATGAAAAAATAAACACAGAGTTGCCAAGAGACAAAGGGGACTTCTCTTTAAAAGACTCATTTACCTGCCACAAGCGGACAACATTCAAAAGGTAGTTTTTGTTTTCCTTGAAACACACACTTAAACTGTATTGTTGCTTCAGGGAGCAGTGGGCATTTTCTGCATGTGAACATGTATTCCCCAATTGGGCAAACTTTTGTCAGCTCCCCCTCCATGATAATGTGAGCAGTGAATTTCAGAGTTTCTCTTCAGTTTCTGCTACAAATACCAAAACCATGACCTTGCCAGCAAAGCTTTTACAGCTGAACGTCTCGAGCTCTGACGTTTGCATCGACTTTGAGCGATTTCCTGCAGGCTAACACCTGGAAGCCATCGTCCTCAGATGCCCAGCAGCCACATGCCGGACCCTGCACAGCAGTGAGGGTACTAATGGAGACCCATTGACCCAGCAGGTGAAACACACATGACAGCCACCAGATTGTCTTATGTAAAAGTAAAACTGCCTGTCCAAGATCTCATCGTGATTATTCAAAAATTCAGATGAGATTTTAGGAATAAGAGGCTCAATCTCTGAATAATGAAAACTGGATTTTGCTTCCCCCCCCTCCAAGTGATATATTTAAGCAGAAGTTTGTTGTTGTTGGTGGTGGTTTTTTTCCTCAAAACCCTATTCACAACTCACCTTGTCTCTGTTTGGATCTGCATTGTGTTCACCTCAAAGGTAAAACTTGGGAAACCAGGACCTCAGGCTTCGCCATCCTCCATCAACAGCCAGAAGTCTTGTGCTGGTTCATTTTCTCTTGCTACTTGCTCACAAGTTGCAATTCAAGCAGCTAACTATAAATAAAGCAACAATGACAATGCTTGGGAAGAATGAGATCATACTCTAACTTTAAGGATTCCTGATATATGAACATGTTTGAGACAGGCTTGTAGTTTGCACTGAAATATTTTGCTTACACCATTGAATCACCTATGAACTAGGGTTTTCATTCTTCAAGTTTATTTCTAGAAATAAAATGAAGCTCTCATTGTCTAAAAGAAATAGAGTACTAATTAAAAATTGATGTGTCTTCTGATAAATATCTCCTTATCAGAGGAGGAACGACACTCATCTTTATGGAAGAATCCAGAGCCTGAGAAATGTCTTTAATTCAGAACATCACCTTTAAATGAATGAAATTTTACAGGTCTACTCTTGTACACCACTGTTCTTCTACACAATGATCTATATTCTGAGCAAATTTGCAATGCTCCATTTAAAAGCTTTTTCTTCTTCTAGGCACAATGAGGATGATAAACATACACTTCTCTTTGAAGTAGCATGGAGAGTGAGTCTGTGAAGTCAGGGGGCATTATGAAAGAATGTAAAGCAAAAGTGAAAAACTTAACCAGCAACCATTTGGGGCTGAAAATGTGTTCTAATGGGGATTCCATTAACTGATCAAAGGCTGATGTGTGTACACACACACATTTATACAGGCTTGTCCACTAGAAAGTTAAATTTGTCTTTCCATATGCTTCAGCAAATGGGCTTGGCCAACATCTTATTGCCACCAGCACTCCAGTGTCACATCAAAGCAAGTCTGTTCAATGAGTCTCTGTAATTCATTACCTGGATTTCTCATCCCATCTGTAGGTCCATTTGCTCACTGGCTGATGTTTATTCATTCCTAACAGCAGCATTCTATCTGAAGAAGGAGCAGACTGGTTCTTTCAGGTTTAAATGTGGACAATTATTTCCATTAGTAAAACCAGACCAGAAACAGAAAGTGTTTCTCCCTCAAGGCAAGGCGAGTTTGTCTACAAACTTACATCTGAGATTGGTTCTAGATATGTTTAGTGCCTTATTGAGCCCAAAATCTGGGTCTACATGACTGAATGCTCACAGTTTACAAAAGACCAATTTTTATTGAATAACATTGCTGGCAACTGAGGTGCCCTAATAATACATACTTAATTACTGAGCATCTACCATCCACCATTTACTGTGTTAAGTACTGCAGATAGACAAACAGAAGAGACACAGGGCCTACCCTCATGACATATTCTTGGTGGTAAGGCAGACATTCATTTGCTCTCAAGTCTCCCTGATTAGACGTATTTGCAATCACTCAGGTTCTTTCCGGCATCAGCAAGTCTTGTCTACACTGCTTCATACTCCAGGCCATGGAGAGAGCAGTGTGAAGGAACTGGAGGAAAAGATGAATAGGACCGAAGCTATTTCTGATACTCATATCCATTCCTACCCAATGACACCATTCCCTTATAAATCCATACTGACCTAAAATCAACACTGTCACTTCCTTTCTATCGCCTGGGTGTCACTGTCAGTGAAATAAGACTGTGCCCATGCCGCTGAGCCTCTGTCAGGGCAGCCTGTGTGACCCATGCTCTGACTGGGAGGCACCATGGGGAGAGCACAAATGGTATTTTTTAAAACATAACTCAGTGTGCTGAGATACACTTGATTGCCCTAGCAATGTTTATCTTTAAAGAGGGTTAGGGTGATTTAGGACGCAGTTTTCTTTCTTCTCTCCTTTGATCAGCTGGAAAAAGTGGATGTTGGTCAAGATAATAAGCAAAGTAAATTCTGCAATAACTCAGAGTCAACAATCAGTGCATAAACATGATTATACATCCAATACTTCAGCTCCAAAGAAGGAAAAAATAATATTTTTTTTCTGCTCTTCTTCCTTTACCCATGGGATTTTGGGGGGGATCTTTTTGTTATAAGTGTAATGAATCAAAAATTTTTCAGAGCTCCGCTGCAGGGAAGCCCTCATATGGTGAGCATTATCTAGAGACCCAGATCTTTTCAGTGAGAATTTCAATAGGTGAAACAGAAAATGATCAGTGAGCAGTGAGGACTATTATAATGGAAACATCATTTAAAATGAAGACTTCAACATCTGTTTCTCTTTCTAATTACAAATGCAACACTCCCTCCTGACACCCAGTCTCACCATCACCACCATAAATCACAATCATAAAAAATGTAAAAAATGAAGTGATTTACATGGTTTTATGTGCTTTACATTCAAAGCCACATGCGTACTTCAATTATGTTGCTCTCATGTTCCAGATGAAATCAGGTGGGCTGCAGGGAGTGAAAATAGAGCTCATATACTAAATGCAGTTCTTCCTTCCTTAGGTTTTCGCCCAACTCTCATGTAAACAAAAGTGGTTCTGGGTGGAGCAAAATCACACACAGCTAAGAAAAAAATCAGCTTTGAAAAGTTCTTTCAGTCATTTATCAATAAATATTTATTAAAAGCCTACTACGTGACAGGCCTGGTACTGGCCTCCCAGGACAAAGGAGTAAACAAAACAGATACTCCTAGAATGGAAAACCTAATTCTTGAAAAAGACATTAAAACAAAAAGATTCACACATAAATATATGATCATGGCTGTGATGTTTCAGTGAAGGAAAACTGCAGGGTTCTATGACAATGAAATTTTCAGCAAAAATCTCAAGAAGTTAGCAGACTCCTAAAGAAACAGCAAAAAGACCATTTGAAGTGTTCTCCAACTGGCTTTTATAAACACAAGCAGAGACATGCTTCTAGGGTTTTCAAATATCTGAAAAATCAGTAATTAGAAACAGAAAACATCTGGGGTAATTTAAATACAATATTGAAGATATAATTTATACATTCAAATTTCCAAAGGTTCAGTCTTAAAGAGAACACTCTGTAATACATATGTCAGCTTTTATACAAAGAAGTAATATGTCTAGTGTTGATTAGTACAGAACAGACTAGTACAGAGAAATAGGGCTGTGAACTGTGTCCTGAACTTGATGACAAAAGGAGAGAGTACAGACAGGAACCAGAGCAAACACATTCCTAGTCTAGCATACAGTTACACCATTTTTTAAAGAGAAGAAAATTTCCATCGAAACAATAGAGGGATACCTTTATAATATTTTATATCACATTATAATATTTCATGTACATTTGTAAATATATATACACATTATATATATATTATACATCATATTGTACATACTGCCTAATGTAAGTCTATAATGTACTGCATTAGCATAAGATAGGATATGGTATTGTAAGAAACAATTTCTGAGTCTTAATGGTTTAAACTGAGTTTGCTACATGTTCATTCCAGTTCAGTGGAGACTCAGTTCCATGCTGCCCTCAAGAACTTAGAATGCCGTGGTTGCTACTAGTGGAAGTATATCTGATTGCCATTATAGTAGTAAAGGCTGGTAAAGAATTGCCTACCAGTTCTGAAATGCTTTCATTTAGATCAGCAGTTTTGACCTGTGTGCAGCAAGAATTTTTAGAATACTCAATATCTAACCATTTAGTCAAGGACACTGATTGCTTTTCCCTTAGATTGTCAAATAAAAAAATGACAACATCCAACACAATAGCCATCCAGTGTGAATGAATCAAAATTATACCTGTATTTTTGTCAAACCACCAAAATATATGTTTGGGTATGCCACAGAATTTTACTAATTAATGCATGCCATGAAAAAGTTTGAAAATTGCTAACCTAAATGGCATGTTCATTCAAATTTCATTGGCTAAAGCAAAGCATGTGGCCATTACTAGGACAATCCTCATATTTGCCAAAAGTAGAGAGAAACCAACTTTTTTATCCTACCTCATAAAAGACATGTACTGTATTTAATATACATATACCACATACTATAATGGGGGTATTTCATTCTATTATCTTATATCAGTAATGTGTTGTTAAATATTGATATCTGTACCAGGGTATCTACCATTGAAATATTAATATTTGTATGAGACAAATCTGATAAACAGCTTTTGCTTTCCACTTCTCTTTTATAAATCATATCTAAACAGGTGAATACAGCTTGTGTGTGAAAACACATCCTTTTGCCCACCAAGTAGAAATGAGAATATTAAGGACATTACTGAAAAAATAGAATGGTACTAAGCTCTATTTATGACAACAGCTGAAATATGACATTCAAGATATTGCATGTTTACAAGATGGAGTTAGTGATAGTGATTGGGAACCTGCACTTATTCAAATTTAAAATAGCAGAATTGGATGAGAGGGTAAGCCACATTGATGAAGTCTAATTAATATGAACTCAATTTGTTCATTAAAAATAGTTTTTCCCCTAAAAATAGTCAGCATGCTATGCAGAAATTAATCAACAGTCAGAAACAAATGTTTTCTCAGTGTGTTTTACAAGGAATGAAACATTTTAGGCTCTCTTTATAAGAAAATAAAATGTTCATTACATAGAAGATGTCTTTCTTGCATGCAAAAACATTTTTGATTATAAGTCTATATTTAAAGAACTGTACATATCTTGCTAAATAGCCCCTCTAGTATATTTATATATAGAACCCTTGCCCTAGGAAATCACTATAGATTGCATTTCAATAAGGAAGCATAAATATTGAAACAATAACTAACTAAACATGAGCACTTCAAGGGCAGTCTAACATATACTTTTCAAATTATTGTATTGTCTTTTTCTGTGACTGCAAGATATGAACCTTGAACACACTTTTATTTAATCCTAAATCTTTGCCCAGAGCTTTTTTTACAATAACTATTATTGCATGGGTAACAAACAATGGTGCAAAGAGTTGAGGGTTACCTGAGTATGGGTGAACATCTTTTGATTATATATCATTCACCAGCTTAAAAAAATATGATTATTCTATCTGATTCTATGGGTCATCAAATTCTGTTCACCCACATTAAATGTTTTATTGTGGCGAAATACACATAACATAAACTGTAGCATTTTACCTATTTAATGGCATTGAATGTTATGAAGCCACCATCACTATCTGGTTCCAGAATATTTTCATCATCCCGAAAGAAAACCCATATTCATTAAATTCTTACTCTTCCAACCCCCAGCCCCTGGAAACCACTAATCTGCTTTCTGTCTCTATCAATTTGCCTATGCTGGGTATTTAATATGAATGGAATCATATAATATACTGTCTCTTATTTCTGGCCCTGTCAGTTAGCTTAACATTTTCAAGGTTCATCCATGGTATAGATATATCAGAACTTCATTTCTTCTTATGGCCAATATTTCATTGAATGGGTATGCCAGATTTGTTTACCCATTTATTTCCATTAAATTGTTTCCACCTTTTGGACAATTTTGAATAGTGCTGCTATTAACATTCATGTACAGCTTCTTGTTTAAACATGTGCATTCAGTTCTTTTGGGTATATAACTAGGACTGGAATTGTTGGATCATATGGTAATTCTATGTTTAACTTTTTAAGGGACTGCCAAACTATTTCTCACTACAGCTGCAAAATTTCACTTCTCCACCACTAACACATGAGGATTCAATTTCCATACAACCTGACCTACACTTGTTATTTTCCTTCTTATTTTTATTTATTTTTATGTTTTTTTGTTCTATTCATCCCAGTAGACATGAAGTGGCATCTCATGGGGTTTTGATTTGCATTTCTCTAATGGCTAATGACGTGAGCATCTTTTCATGAGCTGGGTGGCCATTTATAGATCTACTTTGGAGAAGATACATGTAGGTCCTTTGCCCACTTTTATCTTGGGTTGTCTATTTGTCTTTGGATTGTCAGAGTTCTTTATGTAGTCTGGATTCTAGACACTTATCACACATATGACTTGCAAATATTTTCTCCTATACTTTTGGTTGTATTTCCACTCTTGATAGGGTCCATGGATGCACAAAAGTTTTAATAGTTTTGATGAAGCTAAGTTTATTTATGTTTTTCTTTTGTTGCTTGTGCTTTTGATAAGAGACCAGTGCATGTGGATAGCCAATTGTCATGGTAACATATGTTGAAAAGACTAATCTTTCCCCATTGAATCATTTCAGTAATTTCAGAAGCCTTATCAAAAATCAATTGACCATAGATCTATGAGCTTACTTCTGGATTCTCAATTCTCAATTTCATTGATCTATATGTCTGTTTTTATGCCAATACCACACTTATTTTTATTACTAGCACATTGTTGAAAATTTTTAAATCATAAAGGGTGAGTATTTCAACTTGATTTAAGATTGCTTAGGCTCTTCAGAGTGCCTTATAATTCTACATAAATTTTAGGATTAGTTTTTCCATTCTTACAGAAGAAGTTATTGAAATGTTTATAGGAATTGTACCAAATTGGTATATTGCTTGAAGAGTATTGTCATCTTAGCAATATTTTCTTCCAATCCATGAATATGGAATGTCTTTTCCATACACATTAATTTTTATATCACATCAAACATACTCATTTTCATGGGACAATGCTAGATATTTGAGTCTTTTTATTTAATTATTATTTAGTACCTTCTATAATTATATGCTATAAAATGTATATATGTGAATATCTGGAACATAAGAAAATTTTACCTAGCCCCTATCAATGAATTTAGAACATAATCTGTGTTAGAAAATTAAAACAATCTACATTTGTAATTTAATGAGACATATAAAAAGAAATGCATCTTGAAAAGTTTCCAAAGGCACAAGTTTAAAAATATCTGATAATTACTAATGTGTTGGCATTTGAAAGCAAATAAATCATCCTCCCTTCTCCTCTTTCCAAACTTTAAAATACATATCCATATGGAAATCAAACATATGGCACTTATAATACCAGTTTAATTAATAATATAACCTGGATTAGATAGCTTCAGTGGGTTTCCTAACACTCCCTATAAATGGACTTCGACCCCCAGAACTCCAGGTAAACGGCAGAGGAGACGTCCTTACTGCAGGCAGGCAGATGCAACCAGGAGGGAAAGAAAAAAAAGATTTACATAATATTTCTAATGCTACAGCTCTTCCATCTCTTTTTATTACTGATTTACCTCCCTTGAATCAGATTCTCAAATCTAGTAGCTATAGTCAGATACAGCCAGTGAGAACCCATGTAAGTTTTTATGTGCCAGTTGAATTCAGTTACTTACTTAGGCCTGTACAAGGAGGTGACATTGACTGTCAAAGACTTCCTATAATATCTTCCTGCACAACTTCTCCTTCTTGTACACTTTCATAAAGCAGCAAAGACCCTTTAGTCATAGTTGCTGTCTTAACAGGACCCATTCTTCTGATATGCATTCCCACCTTCACCTTTTGTCTTCAGTGGCAGGATCTGCCAAAGTCCAGGCAGAGTGAGGGGCTACGGTCAAGACCCCAGGGAACCCAGTCTGCAACGGAGCCACTGGCGTGTGTTCTTCTTCAGTACAACCACATTTGTCTCCTGTGTCAAGAAGGAAAGCAAAATAAGTAAGGGGTTTAAATTTCCTTCAGTCTACTTATTAATGCAAATCTCTATTACATAGTAGAGTTGAGAAACAAAGTATTGACTGACCTACACAAGGAGCTGGTGTAACGGTGGGAAAGCTGTGTGTGACAGTGAACAAGGCTTATGAAGTCAAGCTTGTAATATCTATGAGGCTTATTTTTCACATCCATAAAATGGGGACAAAAGTACCTTTCCCAAAAAACTCATATGAAAATTACATAGTATAATGTACATAAAGTGTTCAGTTGGTCCATGGCCCATAAGAAGAATTTAATAAATGTTAACATTATTAGTTATTCATTGGTAAAGTACCTTTTGGAAACTACATTTTGACCTAATCAAATGGTAAGCAACTGCAATCATCATGTAAAACCATCAAATAAGAAAATTATTCCCCACGTCTAAGATGAGCACTCACAGCTAGCACATCAGCAATTCTCTTTTAGCCCTTCCTTCCTGACAATGAAGAATAACTGGTCACCTTCACCTGCTTAATAATGCATCACTTAATAGAAATCACAATGAACTAGCATCTCTACTTACTCTTCCCCAGGCTGAAAAAAAATCCCATCTCATTTAACCTTTTCAAATTGGACTTGTTTTCCAACTCTTTAATAATCTGTGTGGCTCACCTTTGAGCCCTCCACAGTTTCTCTCTTAATTACGAAGACCCCAAATGGCTACAGTGCTGTGAGCCTGCCCGGTGTTGGTGAACTGTGCAAATTACCAGGGTGGAAAATGAAGGTAGAGAAGAGCTCCAATGGTAGGGCAAGATATTGTATTGCCTGTAAAAACAGTAGCATATTTTTACCACCCATTTGACAAGAAGATCTCTATAACCTCCATGTAAATATCTGGTCACGTCTGTACTTACTAGTGTCTCTTTTTCCCTACCTTAAGTTTTTTATTCTAGTAAGGTGCTGTGTAGAAAATTAAAGAAACATAGTAAGAATTTGCTGTTCTGTTGTGGGAATGCAAAACAAGGTCACTGTCACTCGATTACAAGGTTGATTATATCGATTTTTCATTTTAAACTGCTTGTTTATGGACTATCTTCTCAACACGTATTCATATAATCTTAGAACTGGAAAATGCACTAACAATAATGAAAATTCACATTTCTATCATACTATGGGAAAAAGTATGCATGGTCAAAAATATTAGAAGCTTAGTATAGTATGCACGCCTCTTGGAAACTCCCAGTGTTCACTGGTGTATAAAAACCTGAAAAGTCCAGCAGTCAGTACAATCGTTTAAGCTACCTGACCAGGTCTGTATTTGCATGCAATAAAAATTACCTTCCAGTGGAATACACTTTGAAACTGTTAATATTACTCTAATTTATTACTATAGACAAGAACACTGAGGCACAAAGTGGTTACCTACCTGTTTCTCAACTTTTTATTTCTACTCCTCTAAAATCTTACCATTTGTTCCCATGCATGTGCTACCCTTGCCCCTCAGATATTCTTATTATTCCACTGTTTTTATCCAGGATGGATGAACATGGTTTCATCTCTCTTCAACAAAGAGAAACAGCAAAAGTGCAGATTTCTATTTAGAAATAATTTTACCCTCTTCCCTAAATGTCCTCTGTCCTTGTGCTTCCTAAAGACATGTTGATGCAAATGTTTGGAGGAAATGTGTATTCTTTGGCTGTAGACTAGAGATTGTAGTCCTGGATCTGTCTTCAAAATTTATTTAAACCTCCAAGTTTACTACTTTCAAGTCCTGCTACCATGTGAGGAAATAGATGAGGTCATTGTGAAGTCATAAAATACCCCCAAAGTTTGGTCAATATTAATTTATCAATGAATGTGTAATGCACATATCTCATTTTCTGCTGATGATTTCTATTACCCAGAAAAAAACTTCATGGGAGGGAATTATAAAAGTGCTTTCCTGTCAGCCTTGAAACTGAAGGCCATGGAAAGCATCCATTTTAAGAAAGAGATCACTTATTATTGTGTGTGACCTGGGGCAAGTGTCTCCACTTCCACTTGAACAACCCATTTGAAAATCACGTTGAGACCCTCATGTCACAGATGAGAGCAATGTACTAGCAAAACCTGAATAGGAAAGAGCTTGAGAATTGATTTTCTATATTGCTGTGACCAATCTGCTTTTCATTAGTTCCACTGACATCATTACCAAATATATAAAAACAAGAGCTGTGTGTATGTGTGTGTGCGTGTGTGTGTGAGAGAGAGAGAGAGAGAAAGAGAGAGAGAGAGAGAGACGTTGTTTTGTTTTTATCTTAAGATCACCCCCACAAAACTGTAGTCTTCTGATGAAAGGGGAAAGGGAAAAATAGTCTTCATTATTCTCCTATTGGTCCCAGACCCAAATTACTCTGTTTTCCCAAGTCAGCAAATGCCTTGTACATCTAAAGCACTAAACTTGGCTCCTGAAAATATTGCCTGCTAGTTAAATCACCCACATTGGATAGGCCCTTAAAGAGTCAGACATGCTTTGAAATTTACTGCCACAAGCATATATATCTTTCAAAGAGTCTTTTGACTTTTGAGTCTTTTCCCCAAACAAAGCTCCTGATGTTTGTCCCTGCAGAGGGCAACCAAGAGCCACGCTGCTGGCCTGAGCCATCCTTGCACCCTGAAGGAACAGTGTGTGAGGATTCCCTGGCTGGGCCCTTTGTAGAACCTTGACAGCTAATCCGTGTCATGTGAATGGCTTCAGGCTGACCCATCTTTTCTTTTTAATTTAACAGTCTGCACAACTGCTTGGGAAAGACCAATTAGGCTGCACCATCATTCCTTCAAAGGCCTGATTGTTCTGAACCTTGGTCAAGTGCACATACCACGTAGAGATATGCTGCAGAAGCCAGATTCACATACAAACCTACAGGTATTCCTAGTTTTACTGACATCCAGACAGTTCTGCCTCTGTGTAGCTGGACGTACTCTGATTTGGAACCTCAAAGTGTGGCCTAACCCATTAGATCTTCTTTAGACCATTTTACAACAGGTTTATTTCTTTAATAAGCCTCTTTTTGTGAGGTCTGATAGCCATAAGCCAAAATGATATTGGCTTGGTCGCAAAGAGTTTTATAGATATGTTAGATATGTCGTGGCATATTTTAATTTTCCAGCTAAGATTGTCTAGTGTGCTCTCTGCATTACCACTTATAGCACAGCAAATTTGCTTTGAAGCTGTCAGTATCCTGTTCCTCCTCATTACAGTAACCCAGGGCTGCACCATTAAACATGCAGGCGGCTGGAAGACCTGCAGGAGGCCCCTACTTAGTTGCCCCAATCGAGCATATCTGGCTTCAGTTCAAAGATAATACTGGGCACTTCCATAGCTCAGAAAAGTAAATTAACTCATTATCCAAGAAAGTTAAAGGTTTAAAATAAAATTTTTGGAGATTTGTGGAGCTTCTTCGTGGAAGATCATTTTTCTGCTGCTTCTAGCTCCCAATTAGTAGGTATTTTATGAAGACCTACACACCCGGTCGATTTTTAAATTATTATTAGCACACTTGAACTTTACTAATGGCATTCTGGGATTTTAGATTACAGGAAATCATAAAGACCATATGTCAACTGAATGATAAGACTATTTTGTAATAACATCTTAGACCAGGGTTCTCAAACTGTAATCCTGGGACCAGCAACATTGACATCATCTAGAACCTTTCTGGAAGAGCAGGCTCCTGGACTCTACCAGCCCTGCTGAATCAAACATGATGGGGGTAGGGTCCAGCAAGCTCTGTTTCAATAATCGCTGCAAACGAAATTGATGTCAGCTAAGTTTCAGGAACCACCACTTCAGACATTTTTGAGGCTTTCAAGATTTACAAATTACCTCGACATACAGCATTTCCACTTCTTTTTAACAAAACTTCATTTAGTACGCTAAACAGATTAGTTTCTAAAACTCCCTGGAAAGAAGGCTATACTTCAGAAATGGAATTTGTTCAAGGGCATCCTGTTGTTAAATGTTAAAGCAAGATGAGATCACGAGGTTCCTAATTTAACATTCATCCCACTGTGTCCTCCAGCCTGAGCAGCAAAGTCGCTACCGAATGGACAAGGAACCCAAGAAGGCTCCCCTGGCCATAGCGACTGTACTGGCTCACTGCCCAGGAAGAGCCCCTCATTGTTGAGCACCGTGATAATAATTTTTTTAAGTTAGAAAATTTGATTTAGGATAGGAAACGATGGGAAGGAATGAGGAGAATCCCAAACTCCAACAAATACAGTAGTGGTGACGAGAAAAAAGCAAACATGACATGGAAGGCTGGGAGACAGAGAAGAGACAGCTTAAAAAATGGACGAGGGCTCGGCTTGGACATTTTCCTTGGACCTTGTGGTGGGAGAAGAATCATCCAGATTCAGAGCAATGTCTATGGCAAACATGGAAGCCACAGAAAAATTGACTTGCTCCAAACACTTTTAAAACAGTTTTTTCCCCTTATTTATTGTCAAATAATCAGTGTTTCTAAAAGTGACAGCGGGTCGATGCTATCAGACACATTGAAGCACTTGTTTAAAATTTAGACACTGAGAAACACGTTAAATTTCACGAATCTGGAGGTGGGGCCAGAATCGCTCTAATATTGCATCTCAGGTGAGTTTTCTGCTTTGCAGTCATTAGCTAGCCAGACCAGTAAGAGTTTATAGTTTCATTTGGGTGTGTCTGTGTGTGCACGTGCATGTGTGTTAACTAAATAACACTTTGTGATTAAAAAGAAAAACAAACTTCCTTCCCAACATCTAAATAAGGCCAAAGTAGAAGAAAAAGAAGTGACTCTGCACATAATGGAAATGGCTTTTTTATGTGCTAACTGATCCCTATGTGAACTGAGTAGCAAGGAAATAGGGTACTTACAACTGACCTATGTGGTTATGCCTACTCAGACATAACACTAAATTGTGGTAAAAATAAATATTATTTGTTCTCTAAGTACAGATATTGTACAAATATATTAGGTAATATTAAATATGTTACTATAAGGCATAATTCCATGGGAAAAATAAAGGGAAATTTATGGACCCAAGGATGTAGTCTGTGGAAAATCATCTTTCTGATATCACCCTGAGCTCCTACTCCCACTAGCAGGATGCAAAACACCTGTGCAGTCACACAACTGAATAGATTTTTATTTTGGTGAGAGGTCCTGACATTGTTTTATAGTGCTATTCTGCATCACTTAAAAATGAGGAAGTAAAATGTCATAAAAAAACACAAATGTAAAATAAACAAATAAGTTGGCCTACCCTAGCTCAAGTCAATCCAATCTGTTCCAAATAATACCCATTTTTTTCTTTATTCCTAAACCAATGTTTCCCAACATACATGCCCACAGACTGTGATTTAATTCATTTAAGATGTGGTCTGGGCTTTGGAAGTTTTAACAGATCCCCAGGTGATTCTAATGTTCAGGTAAATTTTGGAGACATGGTCTTAAATTAATCATGTAAAGTAAAAGAAAAATGAGTGTTAAAGTACTTAAAAGCAATCATTTTCCCTCTTTAAAGTCTTTCAATGATTTCCCTTTGTGCACACTATTTTTTAGATCCTATAGGATAAATCCCTAGTCTTTAGCAGGAAAAGTCAAGCCTTCCTTTATCTGACTATTGCCTGTCTTTTAATTTTAATGTCTATCTGCCTGCCTAAAAAGTCACAATCAAGGAATGTGAAACTTTCACATACTAACATATCCAACAATATCTGTTGAATAAGTGAGTAAATAAGAATGAGAAAGTATTTCCAGATGAGCCTCTAGAACCACTCTAATATGGACTAGATTAACAGCTGGAACTGCTTTGCAGATTTGGGGAGAAGGGAAATATTTTATTTATTTATCATTTACTGGGTGGTTTGCTCTCATTTTCAGCCACCGATTCTTGAATACTTCAAAGACTTCATTACTTTGTTCGAAGCCTTAGATCATGTCAGAGCTGGTAATATGTTCCTACCTTCTGGTTGCAGCAGTCTGCAGCCATACGTGTAGATCTGTTGCCATGAAAGGTCTCTCTTCAGTGGAACATACCACATCTCACCATTATACATAATGACAATGAAAGTCAAACAAGACAGAGTGGTAAAAATTACATATTCTTTCCCTTCTTTCCATGATACACACACCTTCACAGAACAAGACTTCAAATCTGCAAGGATACAGAACCCTCCATCTAAGGGAGGCCATGCATGCCTGTCATGCCCTTTCCTGGTTTGGTTGCTTCTTCCATGAAGCCACATTTTCATCACATCTGGCCATGTCCTGACCAGACTATCCAGAAATTTCAGAATAGCCACTCACATGTATCCCAAATAACAGCCTAAAATGATCATTCCTCACAATTAGAGCAGCAACCACAACCAAAAACCTGGTCACTGTCTCACCCACATTCTTCCTAACCTTTATTTATTTATTTATTTATTTAGTTAGTTAGTTAGTTAGTTTTCCAGCTCCCCACTCTCTCTTAATAGAGCCCAGTTCTATCTTTTCAAATGAAACTGGATTGACAGTAACTGAAGAGGACTATTTCAGATTTCTTTAGAAAACCATCATTGCTCAAAAAAAAGACATGGGTCATTTGTATTCTACAATACAGATTTAGGAGAAAGCATCAGAAATTGCTTTCCTTGTGGGGAGCTGGTCGAAGCCCTCTTCTGTATCCAGATATATAACTGACATGGCTAAATACAAGATAACACATTTATGTCAAACCGTTAGACTTCCTTTTTATTTATTTATTTTTATTTAATTTATTGGGGTGATGTTGGTTAATAAATTTATATATGTTCCAGATGTACAATTCTATAGTATATCATCTGTACATTGTATTGTGTGTTCACTACCCCACATCAAATCTCCTTCCACCATTACTTAGGCTTTCTTTCAACTGACTCAATTGTGTGAATCTACTCAAATGTGCAGGGAAAGTGGACCTGAAATTATCTGAATACCTCCAAGCACTAAACTTCATATCACATAGGAAAATATAGAAAGACAAATGTAAAATGTATGTAATAGAGGCATGCTGGACTTAGGCCATGTCATTTGACATTATCCAAGAGAGCTAATTCATTTGCTCCTGGTGACAGTTGTGGATAATGTATTTGTCCTTAATGAAGACATAAAAACCTGATCTGGACCTGGTATGTTTCAGAAGTTGAAGTGGTTTATTATGATCATTCAAGCAAAATGTTTTGTACTTTTGCAGTAAAAGGAATTAATACAAAAATGAGTTGGTATTCATTTAGTCACAAGATAAGCATAGTGAGACAGTACTGATATTTAACAGTACCTGGACAAGAGAAAAATGGCATGAATCAAACAAAAAAAAAGAAATGTGATCATCTATTATATACCCAGTCTTATGTAAAATTCCTAAAGCATAAATTCCTTATACTAAGTTTACCTTTCCAGTTGATGCTCACCTTCATTTGTGAGAACTGGAAGGACTTTGGTTAATATTAAAGGTATATTCTTTGTCTTTAAAAAATAATAAATGCCAATTAAGTTTTTCCAGTGAAGTGTTTTCAGCCAACTTGGACACTCCCTATTAATTAACGTACCACATACACTTGTTTCCGAGGTTTAGAAAATTACTGGTTTTCCTTTCAAGTTAACATTTTATATCCAGTCTCTTTTCTTAAATAGGCTAATAGTTTCAGTGCGAATAACAATAAATATGAGAGTATTTTTGTGAAAGGAAAATATTAGATAAGGGAGAATTGCTGAAACTTAAAAGAAGAGTGTAAATATTTGACTCTTCAGAGGTTGCGATAAGGCTATTAATTTAAAGCTGGGATCTGAAAGGCCTTTGAAAATGAGTAATGAAGTAAACAGGTCATTGATTGCCTCTCATAATACAATTTGAGAAGGCAAGTTTCTTATTTGGTCAAAAAGAAGGAATAGATATTTTTTCAAAATGGAAATAACTGTACTGTTGTATTTGTTTATATCAATGGTAATGATGATTCATTATAAAAATTCAAACACTAAAAGGCACACCAAGGACTATCCAACATGACTTTAGATTGTTAAGGGTAAAGAACATCACCCTGAAGCCAAAGTAACAACCATTATTGTCTTAATCTGGAAAAACGTTAATTTCCAAAGTATGTGGGGGTAAAGGAATAATCAGCGCACATCATAGGCACTAAGTAAAAGATACTAAGTAAACTATCTTTTTTCTTACCCTTTTTTTACTACCAAGAAACTGACATTATACCCAAGATTCTTGAATAACTTTTTAAGCTGAACTTCCAAATCATATATTTTAGAAAACATTATCGCAATAAACATTTTAAAATGCTCAACATAATTATTTATCAGAAAAATACCAAACCAGCATAATGGCTAAAATTAAGAATATAAAGTCACTTGAATTGCTTGTGGGATTGTTCATTTGGTACCTTGACCTTAGGAAAACATTTGGCAGCACCTAAAAATCTACATACTCTACGACCTGCAGCTTCATGGCTGAGTATATATCCATCCAAAAGAAATGTTTTTGTCTTGCATAGGATATATGCAATATTGTTTATATAATAACCCCACACTGGAAGAAACAACTATCCATCAACAGTATAATGAGCAAATAAATTGTGGTATACAACTATAACAGAATTCTATTCATCAATAAAATGAATAAACTAATGAAACACATAATAATGTAAAAAATTCAATAAACATAATGATGAGTAAAAAGTCAGGTATAAAAATATACATCCCATATATTTCATTTATATGAAACTCAAAAAGAGGTAAAACAGAATAATGGTTCACCTCGGGGCACATACTGAATGCAGTGTGGTGTGGGAGGCTTCTAGAGTGCTAGAAATGTTCTTTGTCTTAACGTGTGTGGTGGTGAAAAAGTTTATATAATATATAAAACTTTATTAAGATTTTAAAGATCTGTGCACTTTAATATATAAAATATAACTCAATTATGCAGTTCATTTTTTATTGTTTCTAACATTTAATCGATCAGCATTCTCAACATTAATATTGTATTTGACCAATTTTTAAATTGCTTGATCTGTGTTCAGCAACTTCTCCTTTTTTAGAAGGTTCAGTGTGTAACTATCATTTTCCAGGGAAGTCTAGTGCCCTTCCACAAAGCATACTTGTAAGTGGTGGTTTTTCCCATAGGCCAAAGAAATAAGGGTGTGTCTCTTCATAGCTCTAAGAGCCACAGTGGCTGAAAGTTAAATTAAGCCAGTGAGTTATTTCTACGAGGTTTAACCTGGACCACCAATAACAAAGTCAGACAGCTTCACAACAACCAGTACTCAATGGAACAAAAGCTGACATGAAGAATTTTCCTTTTTCTGTTTAATGAATATGACAGCATTTTCTTCCCCTTCCAATTCTGACTTTTCACTTCTAAAGTATTCTTTTTATGAAGAATTTATTTTTTTAAGAACAGTGTTAGGTTTATAACAAAATTGAAAGAAGGTACAGAGATTTCTCACACACTACCCTGACACACACAAACATAGCCTCCCCCGTCATCAATATCCGCCACCAGAGTCATACATGTGTTAACAACTGATAAACCCACATTGACACATCATAGTCACCCCAAATCCAGTTTACACTAGCTTACTCATGGTGTTATACAGTCTACGGGTTTGAAAAATTTATAACAACATGTATCTATCATTGTAATATCACACAGAGTATTTTCACTGTCTACATTATGATTATAGAAAATCATTACACCCTCTGTGCTATTTCTATTCATCTCACCCCTCATCCTACCCACCACTGCTGGCAACTACTGTTCTTTTATGTCTCCACAGATTTGCCTTTTCTAGAACGTCATAGAGTGGGAATCATACATTAGTTTGCTCTTTTAGGTTGGCTTCTTTCCCTTAGAAATATAACTTAAGCTTCCCCTATGTCTTTTCATAACTAATAGCTCATTTCTTTTTGGTCTGGAATAATATTCCACTCTCTGGTTGTACCACAGATGCCTACTGAAGGGCATCTTGGTTGTCTCAAGTTTTGGGAATGATGAATAAAAGTTGCTATTAGCATCTTTGTGCAAGTTTTTGTGTGGACATAAGTTTCCAATGGCTTTGTGTAAAAACTCTAAAGCTTAATTGCTGGATGGTTTGGTAAGAGAATGTTTAGTTTTGCAAGAAACAGCCAAACCATTTTCCAAAGGGGCTGTACCATTTTGTATTTACATCTCTGCAGCATGTAGGAGTTCCTGTCACTCCACTAAGTGATTCTTAGGGGGAGAAAATTTCTATGCATTTTATATCTTCTTAAGCAAACTGTGTCTCCTCTAAAGAATATATTTCGTCCCTCTTTGCTTTGCTTTTCTAATCATTAAACCATGAACTTCTCTAGTATTGATCACAACTTGTGCACCATGTTTATTTTTACCCTGTAATTATGTCATTTTTTTTCCTCCGAGGGAATCAATGAAATACAAAGATTATAAAGAGGGGACAATTTCACTTTTGTCAAAAACAACATTTAAGAAAAATGCAAAAGAAAATAAAACAAATGACTCAGAAATAAAGCATTAAGGAAGACTACCTGTTTTCCTGATTTTTATAGCTCTCATGCATTGGACTTGACCATTAACTCAGCAGGGGACATCTCTGCAGATGGCACATGCTGTTACTCTTCACAACAAACCCTAAACATCCAGAAAGAAGGGATGATTGCAGCCTAACCCAAAGAAAAAGGCGCGCACACACATGCTGCACAAACAAAGCCAATCGATACTACCTGGAACTAAAAAGTGTTGTTAGTTTTACTTTTGAAACACAGTCTCAGGACCTTGGTAAATTCTGACCAACCAACACAGAGGCTTGCTAAGGGAGTAAGTAAAACATTTCCTGTCCAGACTCTCATTCTACTCTGAATCTCCCATTAATTCAAGGTCAGATGTCAGGACTCCTTTTTCTCAAACACTATGAACCATAAACAGCTTTAGCCTTGGATGGTTAGAAGGCTTCTGAACATTTTGAAGAATGAGAACACATGGGTGTTTAGGTTTCAAAGCTGGCTGGTACCCTTGCTCACCTTCTATTTTGTTTTGTTTTGTTTCACTTAAGTAGTCTGTGTCTGCCAAACACATTAGTCCACCGAGTCCTTTAAGTTGAACTGTGTGACCTGTGACCCGACTCCACTTTAACACAGACCACTCTCCTGTGTGGAAAGTCCAGATCTGCCTCCAGCTCGCAGCAGATAGACTCAGGCCTCCTCCTCACTCTATGCCTACTACTGTTCACGTGCAAGTTACAAAAGCCAGAGCAAGTCCCAGCCTCCATCAAGGGCAGAGCTCCAATTTAAGAGTAATGGCTGGAGTAGGTGTTATTTGTACCCTGTGTCAGGCTTTGATTGTTCACATCTGGCTGCAAGCTGAATAGGGCTTTACATTATTCAGAGCAGTTCAGAGAAACTGATGTTAATAGGGACAGGGGATGGGGATGGTGGTTTTGACTTATCTTGTGGTTTTCAGGCAAGTAATGAAGTCACCTTATTAATAAAGAAACATAATCAAATGTGTTCCCTTTAATACAAAGTGATCACGTGGACATATACCCATACATACCAAGGCCGTAAATTCCAAAAAATTAGCTAGTTAAAGTATCAAAGAAGAATAGGCATTTTTGCCTGTAAGCTTTTCTGAGAATGCTATTGATTGTGATCCAACAAAGAAGTTGCTCCTCACCGGCGCGCACGTGCACAGACATGTTAATTTCAGCTATGGTTCCACATCTAATTTCTTAACACCAGGGAAGCAATCATTTTTTAAAATATTATTTTTACTCTCTTTTTTCTTTTCCTTTTCCTTGGCTTTTTTGTGTAACATTAACAAAGAGTACATGTTTATGACTCCAATTCTTTTACCAGAGGATTAAATGAAGCCACAAATAAAAGCGATGGTGAATACTGATAGAAAGAGTCTGAGACATCCTGGTTACTGCTTTTTCTTGAAAGAAGTCTCCTGGGGTGAAAAGTACACATGACATCAGCTGCTATTCAAATATTTCATCTCATGCACTGCTGCAGAGCTGCATAAAAATGTATGTTGAGTACATACCATCTATGTGACAGAAAAATAGAAATTTGGATTATAATTAGAGATAACCTAAACATTTTACTATATATGGGAGATTAGATACAGATGTGAAAAATTAGGATAATATATAAAATAAAATTTAAAACTATAAGCAAAATTTATTCTCCAGTAAACATGAAAATCTGTTCAGGGTTTTCTTTTTCCCTGTAATATTCCTTGCTACCTCTTAGAATACTAATTTAATAAACTCAGTCCTAAAGCAACAGATAGTAAAATATACAAAAAAGTGTGAATTGCCCTGTCACTTTTTAACATAACAGTGTAAATTAATTAGATAAGGAGACAATTAAACATGTCTTTTAAAAAAACTACACAGTTGACCATAAAGAAACAATGCAGAAAACATTAGTTTTCAGCTCTCACCTTGAGAGTTGCTCTTTAATTCATCCTTCAGTAGGATCCCCGGCACATACAAAAACAGAAGGAAAAAAAGATGTAAATGTTGGTGTTCTGATGCACAAGATGACTTTGAATGTTTGTCTTCCTCTGCAAAGCATTAGCCCTCAGCTAAAACACATAAGATTCAGTTAGTTCAGTGTGTCCTTTATTTCTTTTTTATGAGAAATCATTAAGAGTAAGAATTTTGGAAGAATACTCATGTTTCTGAAATAGAGATTATTTCTACCTTCAGTGTCTGATTTTTCTAAAGTGTAATTCACAGCACTATGGTAAAATTCATCTGTTTGCTGATATTGAAAAGAATTGTTTCACTCAAAATAATTAATGTTCAAGGTGACAGTTGAACTAGTCCTTCTTGGGGAGACCAGCATCAGTCATTAGGTGATGACCTCCCATTCCTGACATCCTCACATTCCACAGGAACTGAATGAGTGTTTTGCAGCTTTGTTTTTAGACTTGTGAGTTGATAAGCCTACAAAATGCACTTTGTAATCCATTACATTGGAGTGACGCAATGGCTCATGCCTTCTGGTGCTCATTCCTTTGTATATATAGTGTCTCCTCTCTATATCTGGGCTGAACCTGAAACTTGCTTTAACCAACAGAGTACAGTGGAAGCAACGCTGTTCCTCTTTCAGGACCAGCAGCTTCTGCTTTGCATTTCTGGAAGCCCCAAATTCCATGTAAGAACCAAGACCACCCTGCTAGAGAGCCTAAGTGGTAAGGTCATGTGAAGAGAACATGTACTGAAGCAGAGAGCCTGAGATCACTGGGGGAAAAAAACCAATAAACTCAACTGTGAGAGAAAATAGAAGTCCCAGACACACCCCAGTTGAGTCATTACTGAACCACAAACATATCTGAGGCATGTGACTGAAAAATCCATTTGGATCCTGCCATCCCAACATTCCTTTCCATTCCTCTGTGCCATCATGGGAAATGATAAAAGAGTGGTTGTTTTATCTCATTAACTTCTAGAGCAATTTGTTCATAAGCAAATATTTTTATTGCCTCATCTGCTTTTGCATTTTAAAAATGAAATAGAATTTATGTTTTGTTGGGAACCACCCTGCCTGGTTTCATGAGCTGAAACCCTGCGTGGCTAAGGCTGAGTGAGAGACCTCCGGACCAGAAGCCACTAAGGAGACAAAGCTTACCTCCCTGGCAGGAGTGCCACTTCTGCTCCTTGCCTGGCCCCCATTGCTTGGTTGGTTAGCCAATGACAGGTAAGATCCCTCATGGGAGAGGCTACTTAAGACAGGCATGATCACGTGGGAAGGCCTTCAGTGAAGGACTTGGGGGGCTGTGGAAAAAGGGGGTGACCAACCCTCACCCCTCGGCTTTGACAAGGCCTGAGTCCTCATTCTGCCTGCGAGAAGTCACCTAATCTCTCGGCCACCATGCTTCCTCTGCCTGACTTAAGCCTGAAACAATGACAAAGAGTGGTGCAGCCCTGAGCTAGAAATGGTGGGCTCCCCTGAGTGATCAGGACTGAGGAAGGATAGGTAAAATCCTGTGAAACCTGCTTTGCTGAGAATGCTCTTAAAAGGCTTGGGCAAGAAATGAGTTTAGTCTCTTAAGTTTTGTAGCTTTTTAGGTGATTAGGCTCCTGACTCAGCGTGAGCCCTAATAGTTCTTTGAATATTATCTATCATTTGATCCTAACTGCCAGACAATGATTAATAAGCCATATCTGTATTCCTACCCCCCAAAAAAACTATTAAAAACCTGTTCAAGCAGGGGCATGAAGCGCTCTCCTCTTGAGAGAGTGGCCAGGCCGCTCTGAGGCACCCTCCCCTTGAGAGAGAAGCTGTACCGTCCCTTTTCCTCCACAGGACTCGGTAGTCCGTGTGAATTTCTCTCGTGTCTTGTCTGTCCACAGCACCGTGGATACTGCTGGCTGGCATCTATGTCATATGTGTCACAACTAATGATACACAGGGCCCTTTCCAATTTGATATTCTATTTTTCTCTAGTATTCCCAGCTTCCACATGGTCTTCTAGATTAGAGTCACTAAGAAACAGTTTAGTGTAAACTGAGGGACAAGAACTCTTTAATGGATTCAGGTCTTTAAAAGAAAAATGAGTTCGTGTGATTATCTGGGGGAGCTTCTTATTTTCTTTTTAAGTAAAGGTAATTTTTCATGTTTCTTTTTTTTTTATTGTTGATTTTTAGGCAACAGAAAACAATGTACCGATCCTGAAAATCCCTAAGTGAGACTGGGAGAAAGAAAACTTGAACTCAGCAGAAGGTACCCTAATCTAGAGCACAGAATTTCCCTGGGTGCCTTTGATATTCCTCAGTGAAGAGTGACCACCTAGATGGTATTTTACTTATTCATTCACCTATTTATTCATTGTGCATTAAACAAACTTGCAAAGTGTTCCACGGTGTGTCAGAAATAGTGTTTTCCTATCCACTTCCTTTTTAAAAAACATTTAGTAAATAGTAAATTTAAGGTAATAAATTCAAACCTAATCTACTTCTCCTAGATATCTTGAAACGAATTAGATTTTTAAAAATCTACCACAGTTGAGAGAGTATTTTTATTTGTGTGTTTATTTCAATAGTTAATAAAGAAATCTTCAGACATAATAAGTGGAGGTGTTGATGGATATACCTATACATAAGTAAACTTAAAAATATGATTGAATGAATGATGCATAATTAAATAGATTATAGGGAGGTTTGATGCAACAAATATATCTTGTATTGAATATTTATTCAGGTTTATCATTAGATAATAACATAGAACCATATTTGGAAGGCTAGAAAAACGTTAACATAGTTCCAGAATTTTCCAAAAATCAAGAATTTCTCTTGTTCCTTTGAATAACTTACAAATGTGCAAAAATAAAATCCTGTATTGGGATTGAATTTAGACCCCTAAAATAAAATAATAATGACTCAACCACTTGATCTTCAAAGAGAACTGGAATTTTAGTAGACTTGAAAATAAAGTAAGAAGACCAAAATAAAGCCCCAGTTGTCTAGGACTGGAGATGGTTGGACAGGTGCCAGAAGTACTCCTCCCCTTATAGGTACTGAGCAGTCACTCCTGGGCACTATTCGGGTGCTGAGCCTAGGATAGTAAGCTGAGACAACTCAGAGGCTGAGAAGCTTGTCAGCCCCATTCCTACCAAACAGAGTATAGCAATTCTCATTAGGGTCCATTTTACTGGTTTCTGTAAGAATAAGGTATTAAAGCCAAATATTAAAAACAATACATAGAAGCAGAAAAAATAATTAATGACTGTATATGTGTTCAATACATGTCACAAAAGTTATAAATAAAAAGCAGAATAAGGGTGAAATAGATAAATGCATGAAGAAAATTGACTGTATTATCTAGAAAAGTAAACTCACAAATGCACAGAAGATAATAGGAATCTTGGGATTCAAGATTATCTGCAATGTTCATGAAGAAAAAAGGGAGTGCAGTGGTAGCTTTTTTTTTAATGGACCCTAACCTGTCTTTGTTCTAGGGATAAAACATTTCAATGGCCGCATAACCAACCACCTAAAGCTTAATAGGTTAAAATGACAATAATGTATTTGTTCACAATTCTGCAATTTGGACTGAATTATTTTTGACATGTTATTAAAGACATGGGGTGGCTCAGTTGTGCCTGGAGGATCTGCGTCCATGATGGTTTACTTACTTGTCTGATGAATCAATGCCAGTTTTCTACTAAGAGTTTCAGGGACTGCAAGCAAGGGCCTTGGCTCTTCCTCACATGACCTCTTCCTGCAGTTAGGCTCATCTGTCCTCTGGCCCTCAGTGATTCAAGTCTTTTTCACATTCAAAACATATTTGCTCCTTCCTACAACTCATAAAACTTCATCTTATTAGAGTATAGTCTTAGGCTTGAAGTTTAGATTCTTATCATCTAAATCAGATCCAGATACAAATGAGGTTCATCAAGCATGGCTCCTCTTAAAGATCTGTGAGCAAATGAGATAAATTGAGTCTCCCCCATAAATCCAACACACAATTGTAAATCGGAGACAGAAAAATTATAATTGACAATCTCATTCAAAAATAGGGAATATGTTTTTTTCTTGTCTGGGAAGCTCTTTATCTGCCCTCTGATTCTAATGATATCTTTGCTGGGTAAAGCAATCTTAGCTGTAAACTAAAGGAGTTCATCATCACCAAACCATTATTATATGAAATGTTAAAGAGACTCATTTAAGAAAAGTAAGATCAAACTTATGAACAATAAAATGTCAATACACACATATCTATCAAAAATGGCAATAAATACATAACTATCAACAATTAAATCTAAAGAAAAAACAAACTAAGCAAGCAAGAAGAACAGAGACAGAATCGTGGATATAGGGAGGGTTTTGATGATTTGCTGATGGGAGGGGGGTGTGGGGGAATGGGTGTAGAGATGAGGGTATTAAGTACAAATAGGTAGTTAAAGAATAGCTGTGGGGATGTAAAATACAGTATAGGAAATGGAGAAGCCAAAGAATTTATATGCATGACCCATGGACATGAACAATGGTGGGAGGATTGCCTGAGAGAGTGGGGGGTGCTGGGTGGAGAGGGCCAGAAGGGGAAAAATTGGAACAATTGTAATAGTATAATCAATAAAATATAATTTAAAAACAAAAAATAGGGAATATAGAAGGCACATAGTAATCACTGGTTCAAAGAAATTCTGAAATCATTAAAGTATACATAAATATTTCCTTGATTAGGACTCAGTTCTATTGCCTAGAAGAAATCTTCTGTGACTATAAACTCTACCCTCTGTGCGGTTGCTCCATTTCTATAATAAATGACCCATATTTGCAGATGAGTAGCTTTCTCAACCTATTTTCTGCCAACAGAAAGCTGAGGGCTAAAAAGCCTCTGTTAATTTCGAACTGTGTCTGTCCCTTTTAATTCAAATTGGCAGTGCTTCTGTTAGTATAATTATATTAAAAGGTCTGTAGATTTCCAATGCATCATATTGACATTCATCCTAATACCAGACAAAATAGACAAAAGTTACAACAAGAATATCTTTACAAAAGATTCCCTGATTTTGGCTGTGGGATAATATCTTAAGATTCTTAGAAGTCTTTTTTTTTTTTCCCCTAGCTGAGGAGGTCTATAGGGTATGCTCATAAAATTTGCAGAAAACCCATGGCCCAGCAGAGAGAGTCTAGAAAACATCCTGTTAAAGGTTTTTGAAAGACCTAACAAAGGGCCATAAGACCTGACCTTAACCCAGATGCTGCATTTTACTGGCAACAACCCAATTTGATCTTTACCCTCAGGCCATTGATTATTTTGAGAATTATGTGACACTTGGAAAAGCTGAGAATAAAAAACGGCTTTATATTTGAATAAAGCAGAGCCTGGTTTCCTTATATTTTAAAGTTTGTTTGAAAACTAAAATTTCCTTCTTAATAAACATCATTCCTCCTATCTTTGTTAGAGAGAGGTAAAGAAGCAAGTTGGCATGTTTAGCATTCTGTCTGTCGATGTAAATTGCCATAGCCAGAGCCAAAGTTTAAGTATTCTTTCCATCATCCATCCTCCTGCAGATGGAAGTTTCACTCTTCCTCTAGCCACCAACAGCAATTTCCTTCCTATTCTCCCAGCCTATAACAAAAGTCTGCTTGAGGCCCTTTAGAGTTCTGCCTGTCACCTAATCCCAAAACCAGTTAGTACCACATGATTCTGCTTTTTGTTATACCAATACTATACATATAGGTACCAATTTTTGTTTTTATTTTCTATTGTTGCCTAAAAAGTCACACCAAAATTTAACAGCTTATTTCTTACAATTGTTAGTTGATATGGTAGTTTTTTTTCTGCTTTTCCTAGTGTTGAATGATGGCTAGCAGGTGTAAAATGCACTCACATGTTAAGACAGACCGATGATGACTGGCTGTTGGGAGCCCGGTGGAGGTGGTCTGCCTGAGACCTGATGTCTCTCCCCTGGCTGGTCCCTTAGTTTTCTTCCATGTTACCTCTCATCATTGTTTCTCACATGTTACCATGTGTTTATCTTTAACTTTTCAAACACAAGGGTCTCAGGATAGTTGGGCTCCTTATACAGGGATTGGTTTCCAAGAACACAAAAGTAAAATTTGTAAGATCATCTTAAGGCTCAGGTTCAGAAATGGTACAGCATCGCACTACCTAATTCTATTATTTAAACTTGAAGGGGGGTCTAGCCAGCAGTCCCCATGTTGCATGAGGCCCAGGATGGCTATGGAAATGGCCCAACACAAAATCAAAAATTTACTTAAAACCTTTTTTCTGGTTTATCAGTTTTCATTAGTGTTTAGGTATTTCATGTGTGGTCTAAGACAACTCTTATTCCAGCGTGACCCAGAGATGCCAAAAGGTTGGACACCCAAAGCAAGTCACAAGTCCAGTCCACAGTCCTGTGATGGAAGGCAGTACTGGGAGGCATAATTCACAGGGACCAAAAAATTAACAATGATTCTTAAAATGTGGTCCCCACAACAGTAGCAGCAGCATTACTCTAAAACTTTTTCCAAACACAAACTCTAGGACTGCTCCCCAGACCTACTAAGTCAGAAATTCTGGGAACAAGGCTACAGTCGATGTTTATCAAACCTTCCAGGTGGTACTGCTGCAGATAAAAGTCCCATAATTCAAGGGCAATATATGTATATTAAATAACATTTGTGAAAAATGTTACATAAAAAATGTTGGAGCATAACCAAATATTTAACTCATAATATGAATTAGTTAACTCAAATTTTTAACATAATATTAGTTATATAAAATCAGTTTTGCTAAAAGCATCCTGTGACTTAGTATAAAGTTAGTATCTTAGTATCATTTTCATAATTTATAATATGAAAATGGCTGAGAATTTATTTACAATTATCCTTGCCTCTACACATAAATACACACACTTCCTTGTTTCTGTATTTCTTTTTGCCCTTTTATTGTTGCAATTCTTGGGGTATTTTTTGGTTTTTTAAATCATATTTTATGTTTGAATGTTAACCATTTTGTCATAAACAGTTGTTTATTCCCAAGGATGTGAGCAAGGAGGTGGTCATGATAAACAAGAAAACTAGAACACACACTAAATATTGTCAGAGCCATGAACAATTTTTCTGCAAAATTATTTTTAAAAACAACTTGGAATTGAACATTTAAAATAAATATACCGAGTCATTAGGGAACTAGCTTCTTATACAAGGACATTTGGTAGAGAAAAGATTATACTTATGTATTGATTATTCTCTGTTCAGTCCACTCAGATGAAACATGTGCTATATCTTCAGGCTGCTCCATAATCTTCCAAAGTATTCGGGTGTTTGCAAAATGAACCTCTCAAAATATTGCAACTGGAAATGGCCTATTGAACTCCATTAATTGATTAAATTCTACATGCCATTAAGCAGCACATGTTGAGTTGTCAATAAAAATGAATCATGAGAAGTGGTTGGTTGGGGATGAGAAGGTAAAAATAGAACAGATTCAAGTATTTTACTGGAACTGTAAGAAAAGTGCAGTGCTGATCTCTGTGCAAAAGCTCTAAGATCAAATGATGTTTGTAGCCTTAGATAGTTCATTAGAATATTAATGAGAACAGTTGTAGTCATAAAAGTCTTAAGTACATTTTATTCTATCTTATTTTATTTTATTTTATTTTAATCAACAAATGCCTGTGGAGCATATGTTCTGAGCACCATTCCATGTCAGAGTACCCACATCGGTGCTGTGCTGTAGGTATTATTATCATCCACATTTTACAAATGGAGGAACAAAGTCAAGTAGCCAAGTTGGGGTTTGAACTCAGACTGACTTGCTGGAGATTCGTTTTCTATTCACAGTGTAAAATGGATTCTTTACATTCACTTTAGATTACCACTTTGAAAATATTTGTTTATGTACCAATATGGTAAATTTTGAAGAAGTTAAAATAATATTCTTACAGTATTGTCATATGGAATTAGAGACTAATATAATTGAGCAGATAATAACCTCTATGCACAGTTATTTACTTTTAAAAGGTCTTGAATACTTTCTCTTATTCAATTCACAAAATTCTCAAAAGGATTTGTTCCAATTTTACCATAAGAAAAAACAAATAAACAAATGAAAGAAACCCCAAAGCTTAGAGAGGTAAAGTAATGTTGGCAGTTCATACAGCTGGTAGGTGCCACAGCCAGAACTCTCACCAGTATCAGGTGATAAGTCCTATACTCTTCCTAGAAACCCCAGACATTCTCAAAATAAGGAATGATTCACAAAGAAAGAGGAGCAATAAGGATTACGGAATTTATAACCAATTACCTAAGCCTCACTTACACATCTGAACAGCAAAAGTAGCATGACATATATCTTTTAAAGTATAACATGAGTTTTCATTTTACTTTAAATAAATCACAGTTATACTTCTAATATAACTTCTGCTCTTGCATTTTAATCTTTCTTTGACTGGGAAAGAGAGACAGAGGGGATTAGTAGAGAACCTGCATTGTGGGTGCACACATGAGAACTTGAGTGATCTTTCCCAAGTACATCTCAGCAGACAAGTGGTTGATAGTTCCTACCTATGATGATATGACAATGACATAGTGTTTCTCTCTTTAGAATACTTGAATAGGAACCTAAAGATAGATAGCTCTTGGTGGCTTTGCCTCCTGGGTATTTTCATACTTCTAAAAAATACAACCCCATCCCCACTCTGCCTCCCTTCAACATGCTTTCTAAACAGCCATTAAGTGCGAGGAAACTTAGAGAAAAAGGTAGAAAGAAGAGAAGAGTGCACACAAATAAAAGATTAAGTATTTAGAGAGAACAGACAGCAAAAGGAGAAAGTGGAAAAATCAGGAGACAGTTCAGGTGATTGATAAGTAAAAACTGGTGTATGGGGTTGGAAAAAAGGGCAGGTCTGGAGAAAATTCATATTACATGGTTGCAAAGAAGGAGACAGACCTAAGTCCCTATTCTCCTTTAACTCAGTCTACTGTGTATTTGTGTGTCGCACCATGGTCAGCTTAACTCTTAGCTGGAGCGAAGTGGAGACTTACCACCATTTGTTGCGTAAATCCATGTCTGTAATTTCTGTGACCTAGGCATTCAGGGCACAAATTGTTTCCATTTTTCCCATTTCATGCATCATTTTAGAACTGTGTAATCACTATGTAGAAACTGTGGGTGCCAATTTTGACAAGCAGAAAAACAAGAATCATAAAGCCTGCATTGCCTACATCTGCTACTCTCGTTTCCAAACCAGAAGATGGAAGGTAACGAGAACAACTAAAGTTACAACAGTGGATAATGTGTTCACATAAGTGTCCTGTTTAACTAAGAGGCAACTGTGCATAATCCCTTCAGAGAATCAGATTGCGGGTTGGCAGGCCCCTGGAGCCAGGACACCTGCGTGGTAGAGACGCAGGATGCTCTGTGAAGGGTGCCAGCCATGGCCTTTCCACATCACATGCTAAGCATCTGACTAAGAATGGCAGTTGTTTTTGAGGGCCAGTTGCTTACAGAAAATAACTACAGTTCTGTTGAGATTCTGTTTCTCTCTGCTTTTCTCTCTGAATCTGACTGCCCTCTTTCATACTTCACCATTTCTTGTATGGCTTTTAGGCCAAAGCCTGAGACAATTTATGAATGTTAAATACAGAGGGCATTTATTAATTGATTGGATCCTGAAACATCAGGAGAACTGTATGAGTAACTGATATTGGATGGCACTTCACGGAGATCATTTTACTGAGGCAAATATTCCCAAGCATGTGAAGTATGGGGTCTCTCCTCTGGTTTAAAACCATTGCCTCATGTGGTGGGGATCTTTTCATCTTTCTCTTAGGCCTTAGCAGATGCCTGGCAGAATGAATGAATGGCAGAACTAACAAATTAATTGAAGAACTGTTTGCTAATTTATATAAATGTGACTAGATCTGGACTTTCATTTTTCTTTTATAATTTATCTACTTGAATAACTTTCAGAAATATCTTACTCTTAAGTACTTTCTATCTTCCTTTTTCTTTTTTCCATTTCCTTCTTCCCTTCCTTCTTTTTTTCCTTCTTTCCTTTCCTTTCTCTTTAATATAGTACAAGAAAACAGATTCTTATGTAATGGACTTGGTTTTGACTATGAGAACACAGTAGTTATTTTTTGACAGCATATCAGGCCATTGTACCCTAACTATATATCCTTTAAAAATGTTCATACCCATAAAAGAGAAGGAAATCCTGCCGTTTGAGAAAACACAGATGAAACTGGAAGGCATTGTGCTCAGTTTAATAAGCCAGGAAGAGAAAGACAAATACTCATCTGTGGGATCTAGAAAGGAAGAGACAAAGGAGAAGGGATGGAGAATGGAAGGAAGGAAGGAAGGGAGGGAGGGAGGGAGGGAGGAAAGAAGGAAGGAAGGAAAGAAGTTGAATTCATAGAATAGAGTGTAGAATGGTGGTTGCCAGGTGCTAGGGCATGAGGAAAATGAGGAAAGAATGGTAAAAGGGTACATACTTTCCATTATAAGAATAAGGTCTGAACATGTAAGCAAAACATGGCAACTATGGCTGATAATACTGTATTTTATAATTGAAATTTGCTAAGAGAGTAAAACAAACATTTTCACCAAAAAAGATAAATATGTGAGTGATTAATGTATTGTTAACTTGATTGTGATAATCTTTTCCTAACATATATGTATATCATATCATCACATTGTATATTTTAAGCATCTTACAATGTTATTGGTCATGTCTGGCAATGTTAACTGTACCTCAATGAAGCTAAAAAAATTTAAAAATAAAATAACAAAAGTTGTGCTTTTCCTTCCTAGCGGCAATTTATCTTTTATTTAATTTATCGAACTTCTGGAAAGAGATGGTAATATCATACTGATTTTCTGCTTTGGACCTAAACCAAAATCATAACCAGGAGAGGGTCCTGTACAACTAATTCTCCAGAGGTTTTAGAATTTTCCAGCTATAACCCAGCCTGAGATAAGAATCCAGACAGAACAATACCATGAAAACTGCTAAAGCCAGAACCTATTGCTAAACAGTAACTGGGAGACAAAGTTAGCCGGCCAGTCAGCTGTGCACGTGCACAGTGGGGCTTTTGAATGGTTGGTTGTGTATGATAAAAGAGCAAAAAAATTTGGATTATAAAAACTGAAACTTGTAACACTGAGTCAGCGTTTTGAATCTCCTGCTTGTCTTTGTTCTGGTACAAAGCAAGGTTTTATTTTATAGTTTTGAATATGAGATTAATGCTAGGAGATTATATTTTTAATCTCACTAGCTTCTCCTTGGAATGAAGTCCTTCAAGACACACCAATTCAAAGGATATTTCTTTAGAAATACCAGCTATTGCAGCAATTATAGCATATTTAATGATATAGTTAATATTGTTTTGATGTTTTAAATATAGACAGGAAGAAATAAAATCTTTTAATGTCCATGGCACTTTCTATTCTGGGTAAAATTTAATAAATTTGGTATCTGGAATACTAATCAGAATATTTGCTACCCGTGAAAACAGCAAGTCAGCCATGGAAATGCCTGTATTATTAACTGTGAAAACTGAAACACAAAGGGAAAATATAATCTGTTTTAAATATATTCTAGCATGCAGAGAAGTGGAATGTATTTGGAAAGTTATAACTGGCATATCCTCTTGCTGTTTTCTAGAATGCATGTGTTTATATAGAAGTAACACAGCTCCAAGATGAGGAAGATGGGGCACAGAAAGCACTAGCAGTGACCTGATATTCTTGTTGGGAGAGCCTGGAAGAGCGATATCTAAACACAGCATTTTATTTATACTGCTGGGTACTAAAGCAATATCTATTTTTTAAAAGTAGATTTTCTCCCAAAAAATGCAAAATGGTTACAGTTAAACTTCTTTACTTGAAAAATGTGTATAATTTTCCACCTTTGAAGCTACAGCATATGTATTTCTCAAAAAGACAAAAAAAATGATCAAACTCCAAACACATGTGCACTCACTGAGAAAATTGGATTGCTTCTCTCAGCTGAATGAATAGATGCATTTATTGGCTGCTGAGTCCTTATTTGAACATAAACATGTGATAAGTGATCATTTTTTAAAGAAACAAAAAAACAAAATCAGCAAAAATGGAAGTGGGTTGAATTTAAGACCACCAGGCAGATTAGGTCCTGCTGCTGCTGTGAATCTTAATTGGGGTTAACTCATTTTTTGGTTTTTCTTTGAGACCTGAAACTCCATAATGCATTATTACCCACTGATCGACAAAGCTATATTTCTGCTGTGTCATTTCATTCTTTTAACTAGTATAGGAATATTAGAGATTTTTACGTTTATCACAGTTTTTCATTAAAATAAAGATGTGAGAAAAATGATGGCCCTCTGAAGTTATCTTGGTTTAAAATTTAAAGATAACCCCAAAGCTTTGACATCCTGTAAGACTCTATGATCCACTAATGTTAAGAGTAACCTGCTACATGCCTGTGTAATCATTTAAGGGTTCATTTTGTTCAGGCTTTGCCCTTTTAAATATTTGTAAAATGTTTTGATGACAGAAACTTTAATTCCTCTATGGACATCAGGAAATCTGTGTTGTAGATGTGTCTGGCAATTTTCCATTTTCTTTTTTTGAGGTCACTCACTTGTCAGTTTCTTTTTCCTTTTTCCTCCCTTCATCAAAGTTAGGCCATCTAAGACTCCATCCCACTATGCCCAGTCCAACCCTGCAATGGACAAATACTTTTTGAAGTAGTTTACACAAAAGTGCTAGTGGATACGAGCATTTGCTTGCCAACCTTACATTTTCAGGAAACTTAGAGCTTCCCATGCTGAAAGTAAAGAAATGATGCTTTCATGAAAGAACAGTGCAGCAAATACAATCAGAAGAAAATATTCTGAAAAAGAGTTCTCCAAAACCTAAAACCTAAGATCATTGAGCCATTAATTCTAAATTAGGTGAGGATCAAAGTCATGTTACACAATCAAGTTGAGTGTGTTCTGGGTGCCGTAAGGAGTAAAAGGGCCAGGTGAGCAGTTAGAATTCAGGGTGACATTTGACAAAATGTTTGTTCAGAGAATCAGATTATAAATTACTTAACTCTAGAAATTTGACTTGCCTGAGGACATAGCTGGTGTGTTTTGGACCCAATGAGACTAGGTCTACCAGTACTAATCCATTACTTATTCTTCAAAATTCTATTCCTTGAGGCCACAGTTTTCTGTCAGGCAGTAGTCACAGATATTTAGTCAATAAGTATTGGTTGACTAAATGAACCATTTATACTATCACTACTCTTATTCCACACTTTGTTTCAGATATATGAATATTCTCAATCACACCACTGAGCATGTCCTATATCATACAACAATATTACAGAAGGCCAGTCTACCTCAGTGATTGTTAGGGAGTGGGAGAGAGAGTGAGAGAGATTTATTTAAAAAAACAAAGACAGCAAAAACAAAACAAACATACAAACAACAACAACAAAAACAGAGAACACTCCTCATGCCCCAAACTGGACTTGGCATGGAACAGGAATATATAAAACCTAGAAGAGTAGAGCTTGTACCATTTTTTAAAATGTGTGCAAAAAATAAATAATTTTTTTTAAATGTGTGCAAGGCACATGGTTTCTTCTATAGTATATCCTACAGAGCTTTTAGAAAGCCACCCACTATTTTGGTCCAATCAACACCATTTACAAATAAAGGGCACTAAGGCTCCTGTGATGTATAGAGGCAAAAGTTGGACAGTAGATCAGGCTGCTGCAAAACATCAATTTGCTTAAAAGATGGTGCTGGAGGAGAGCTCTGCGGATACCCTGTACCACCAGAGAAATAAACAAGTGGGTCCCAGGATGAAATAAGCCTGAAACATAGCTGGAAGATGGAGGCAAAGATAGCAAAACTGAAGCTTCCCTTCTTTAAACACATTATGAGAAGACAGAGTTCTTCGGGAAAAGACAATAATGCTGGGGAAAATACAAGGCAGCAGGAACAGAGGAAGGCCAAATATGAGATGGACTCACTTCACCCAAGCAGCCAGAGGCATTAGTCTACAGGAGCTGAGTGGGGCTGTTGAGGACGGGGCACTGTGGCCACCACACATTCCCAGAGTCACCAGGAGTAGGAGCTGACTCAAGGGCAGGAAACACAGGGGCTGGGCTGTGGGCAGACCTATCTGAATAATCACAGGGATTTCTAAAGCTAGGATAGAAACTCCCATCTCTGACTTTGACCTAATGTTCTTTCTGGTATATTATACTGCTTGTTTACATACCGCTGAACTTAGTTCTTTCCTTTTATTTCTTTTTGTTTATTTGTTTACTTGCTTGCTTTTGGTTTGTTAGTATTTTCAAGTCCTAACGTTGATAAGCTATGACAGTGCATTTCTTTATTTAGTACTTTTATCAGTCTTTATGATTGTCCCTAAAACCTAGTTTATGTCATTACTAACAAGCTTTGGTCAAATGTAGAACAAAATAAATTCACAAAGTTTAGTTGATTTGATCAAGAGTTCAAACTAATGTGGTTTAATTAATCATAATAAACCATGGAGTCAGAGTCAACTTTGAAGATAAAAATCTTAGAAAAGCAATTTACTTAAAATATTCTATACTTGATTTCATTGTATAAGGTCAAGGTCAATAATGATCATTTTTTCATAACTAATTAAAAGCTATACTATGTTGGTGATTTTTGAACGCAGGATCTACTAATAATGAACGAAACAAAAGGACCTCAGATATCTTAAGTGAATTTTAAAGAAAGAAAATAGTGTACATAAGTGGAAAAGATAAAATTGTAAAAATTACAGTGGTAATTAAAACAACATAAATGTCTGATCTTTTTGTTGTCATTTTTAATGACATTCATTTTTTTAATTACTAGAAGTAGACTGTTAGAGTTTATCTTAACCCTTCCAAAATAAAGGCTTGAGTTAACATCCTGTCTCCTGAATGAATTTTTGACAGTCAATGTGTTCACATTTTGGGAGTTGTGAAATATCAAAAACTTAAGCACAGGATTACTTTAAATTATTACTACATAAAATGCATCACTATTTTTTTGCTATGTTATAATGAAGAAGCTGGTCACCTTTGTTTGGTCATTAGAAAAGAAATAAGGGGATTCACTGCAATATGAAACACTATTAGATACTTGAAAATTAATATTTTAGTAAATTATACTGAAATTTTATCATTTTCAAAAGGCTAGTACATATATAATAGTTATATTCTTCAAATGGCCACGTAATTAAAATAACTAAGTTGGTATCAAACAGCAAATAATGTTCTTGGACTCAGTTGGTCAGTCAGTGGAAAGTGTAAGATCCTGGGCTCGGAGCGAAGGAGCCTGGGCTGCACCTCTGCACTGCTAGCGTGACTCCGGACTAGTTGCTGGAAAACAGGCTGTAAGATATTGCATACTTCACGCAATCCTTTAGTTTGAACTTCAAAACAACCCATGGAGTAGTATAATAGAGTATATAGACTTTTCTGTATGTTATTTTTACAAATTAAAGATATTGATTCCTGTGAAGGGTAAAAGCAAATACATAACGAATCACCCATAATGATAGAAAATGCCCAAAGGCCTTTGTTGTTGCTGCTGACATGCTCATGTGTGCACGCATGTGGTTAGGAAAAATTACCAAAAACCCAGAAAGGTAGAAAAACAGACCTAAATCCCACCAATCCAATAGACATAATGTAACTAACATCTCTACAATTTTATTATATTCTATTCCTTTACCTGTGCATCTCATTATTTCAACTAGGTGTCCTGTGAAGGTTAGGTGGTATCATTGCTTTCAACGTAAAGAATGTAGAGAATCAAGAGAGTAAAGGACTTGCTTAACTGCACCCATTACTCGGTGAACCTCTGTGGTCCAGTTTCTATCCATGCAACCACCCTCCATGACCAAGTGATCACATAGGCAGAGGCTTAAGGCTGGGAGTCAAGCACAGTGACACGTGTTAACCCAGACAGCAGGAAGTACTCTTCCCAGCCCATTAGACATTTTGCCAGTAAATACTGGAAAGAGATGGAACTCAACACCCACAGGCTCAGAAATGAAGTGTATCTCCCAGCAGTGTGAGCATAGCTGGTCACAGTTTAAGGCCATTACTTCCAAAGGGAGCAACCAATGCAGTCTGACCAACAGTCACTGAGGCAACATTTTTAAAAAGGCCACTGCTGTGAAAACAGGATATGAGAGCAGGAACATTTTGATTCTCATGAAAAATAGCTCAGTAAACATTCCATCATATTTCACAGCAAATACGTTCCACTCAGTTGCATAGAACCCTTGCCTGCTCTCTCCTGGGTACTTCTAGCTCTTAAAAAATTTAATAAAAGTAAAAGAAACAACTTTTTCTTTCTTTCTTTCTTTCTTTCTTTCTTTCTTTCTTTCTTTCTTTCTTTCTTTTTCTTCTTTCTTCTTTCTTTTGGAATTTCCATATGGCTAGGGCTTCTTTTAATATCTCTAGCCCCATTAAACCAAGTAATAATTAATGGAAAAACAGCCATGCCCATTGCTGGAAAAGGTAGAACTAAATTCACTAAATAATGCTTTTAAGCCACCAGGAAAAAAAATCAAGGTTATTACTAGAAAGTCAGACAAGTCTCTTTGTATTCATTCCAACAGCTGTTTAACATGAATGAAGGGCAAGTAAGGAACGTTAAGATAAATATCCCAATTTACTAGAGTTATCCTGGGGTCAAAAATGGGCTATGTGCTTTCTGGGGGATGGTGTCATATTTACTTAAAAGCCAACTTTTAATTTAAAGTGAAGCCCCTGGTTTTAGAGACCCTAACATATTTCAGACAGAGAAATGTCACCATTGTATGCTTGCCTTATGCTGGAGAAGGTGTGGCTCCGTTCAGAGCCTTGCTCAGGATCTCATGAAAATCAGAGCAACAGCTTCACCCCTGGCTTTCTACACCTCTGAGTCCACTTGCAGGGCCAAAACGGTGTGTTGCTAAATAATGTGTTTCCCAACACAGTGATTCTATGTTGATTGCACAGACGACACATGGCTATTTATCCTTTTCTACTCAAAAATCATCCTCTCGGCCTATTTAAGAATTGGATTTTGAAGACTCAAGAATTGGTGTCTGAATGTCACTACACATCTCTTCCTCCCCCACCTCAATAAATACAATTTCAGACAACCAAAGCAATCATTACTTGAAAAAGTCTTGTTTCTGAAAGAAAAAAATCAATTTAATTATATGAGATGTGTCTTGTATTTTAATTGTTGTTAAGTATAGTGCATTATTGACAAAGTCTCCCTGGATCCAGTTTATGAGCTCTTACATTACTCAGATAACTTGTTGAGGAAAAAAAAATCCATCACGTTACTTGAAAGAACTGAAGCGGCATTGTGCCCAAGTCATTAGGCCCCTTGACTGTGCTCATAATGATGAATGCATCATTTTTCTTACAAGAAACTTTGGTAACAAGTAGCACAGCCAAGTCTTTTCCAGCACTGTTATTCTGTTTTAAAAAACACTGACATTTTCTTAAACAGACATAATTTACAATTTTAAGGAGCACAACAGGGCCTTGGTGTTTGAGGGCCAGAAAGCAAACAACACTTCTTTCAGTTCGATTTTTTTTAAAAAAGGGAATCTCGTGCTTAGTGAGTTCACTATAGCGTAAGGCCAGAGAGCCAGGGCTGAGGGAGAACAGAGCACCGCTGCAGCATGTGAAGGTCATGACTAACCAGTCACATTACAGTAAGGGTCAGAGCAAGACAGAGCAAGAGAAGTACCATAGGAGAAGAGAGTACACACAGCACGAGAGCTGGGAGGCATCACAGTGGCCGTTATTCCCTCTGGGATAGCGCAGATTCCTTTCTACCAGCCCTGGGAGGCAAGCAGCAGCCTCGCAGACGCTTCTGTACTTCAGAGCTGTCTCTAACAGTGTCTTCTGTATATTTCACACAAAGGGAGCTTGCCAGTGTCCCTGTGCCAGGATCAATATCTGGAGCAATGTTCGATTTCCAGCGGGGTCAGCTCAGCCCAAGCAGATAAATGGAAGCATGTGCAGTACGCGGCAGGTCTGTTGTTTGGATGAGCCCTTAGAAGCTAATGTTATGTGTAAGGACTAAAACTCCCATGGTGTTATTCTAAGACAACCCATGTGTTTCAGTGCCCTTGGTAAAGCTTCTCGTCCTGTATCAGTTAATTTTTTTACTAAATACCTCTGTTTTATGGCTGGAGAAAATGACATCTATGAAGGCATTAGTATATGCTTATGTGTGTCCCTTGCACACATACAAGCCATCTGCATATGTATTTTATGTGTGTGTGTATTTTATATTTGTATATTTATATATGTGTGTATATGTATAGGTATGTATATGTATATGTGTGTATGTTTATTTTCAGATATATACACAGACATCTTATACTTACTTTACTTATGAGAGAATTTTTACTCTTTTTTTGATGTATGTGTGTTATCTAATTTATTACATCCCAACAAACAGAAGTTGAGAATGATGTTACCATTCTGCATGGTATACAGCCATTTGTTTGTTCTTTAAACATCTATTAAGTTCCTACCATATTCCCGGCATTTTCCCAAAAACTGATACACAGAATTGATCACTTCTATCACTTATAACCCTTTAAATGCATTATATTCACAAACAATTATAAGCTACTATATGAAGTTAATCAAAATGTAGAACAATGGGAGCAAAACATGGCAGTGGAATTAAGGGGGGAGTGATTGGCTTTATAGGGTAAGACTGAGGGAAGAATTCCCTTGCCTTAGGAAGGCATCTATTTTGGGTTTGGAAAGATAGAGGAAAGAAAGTTTACCAAGCAGCCAAGAGTAGGAAAACCACTCTAGGCATAAGGATGGGCAAACACAAAGGCAGAGAGAAAGGTGACCCTCTCTCTTTGGAGGACCATTTTACAGTCTCCTTTTGCAGAGAGAATTTAAAGGGGCATGGCATTTTAGGGGTGCAAAATCAGGTAGGGGGGTAGACAGGAAATAACCTGTCACAATTGCCTTATGCTACAAGTTAAAAAGCTTGGATTTTATTTTAAAAACCATTACCCGGTGTCTCTCGGAAAACTAGTACTATAAATATTTAGTTGGTAAAACGTGAAGGAATTCTATGATCGAATATTGAAAATTCTGGATTGAACAAGTCTCTTCACTGCAGAATTCTTCAGGTTTGTTGCTGGTCTGAATTACGAATGCATGTGGATTCTCCAAGAGGGGATTTCAATACCAGTTTTTTAAAGATATATCTGGCCATTTATTTATATGCTGATTTTCTTTCTGATTCCTTGCCCTTTGAAATATACTGATGTAAATGCTGGATAGTCAGTGGAATGTTTTAAAACAGCAGAGCAAGTGAGAGACCTCACCAGTCTTGTATTCTGACATTTTTGATATTATCCTCTGATGACAATGTGAGAGAACTAGCAGCAAGGAGACTAATTACGAAGTCGTTAGTGGTCAGAAATATGGTCCTCATCTAAGCAGAGAAATTGAAGATAGGAAGCAAAAAATTGTTTCAGAAAACATAGTTTCTAGAATAATTTTTACCTACTGACTTTGCACCATATATATTTCTTTAGATATGAATCTTGGGGGAGGAGAGTTGCAACTTAGAAAACCATAATATGTCTTACATGTACAGTGAAGATCAATGAAAATATTAACTCCTTGTTAGTTCATGTTTTGTCAACTTTTCTTCTTAAAAAAATTGTATTTTCAGCCAAGAAAGCTTATCCTATATTTTCCCCAAAAATAGAGTATGATGGGAAAAAGGGGTGAACATCTTTTCTAATCTCAGTGGAGAGACCAGTGACAATGAACTCCAGCCATGGGATTTAGACAAAGAGCAGAATCCCAAAACTGGAGTATACTGAGTCCAAACACAGGTCACCATACCTGAGAGGTGAGCTGAGAAGCTTTCTAGTGCAGACACAGAGTCACCAAAAATCACCAAACCCAGAGTGGAGTGGATTAAGGGATGGAAGAGTGGGAGAGCTCCATGTAAACCTGCGAGCACCAACGTTGTGTAACAAAGGAGGCAAATGATAGATCAGGTCCACTCCCATGGGGTTAGAGGTAAGAAGCAAAAATAAGAAATCGTATTTCTTATGCAACACGCTTGAAAATGTGACTCTGCTATCAGTGAATGTAAATTCCAAGTGCCTTCCTATATTTCTAATGTGGGTATAATTCCTGAAATTATCAAGGATAAGGAAAGGCATTTTTTTAAATTGTATTTCATTGGTTATACTATTACAGTTTTCCCAATTTTTCCTGCTTTGCCCTCCTCCACCCAGAACTCAAACTCGCTCAGGCAATCCCCCCAGCATCGTTCATGTCCATGGGTCATACATATGAGTTCTGTGGCGACTCCATTTCTTATACTGTACTTTACATCCCTATGGCTATACTGTAACTACTTATCTGTACTTTTTAATCCCATCACTTCTTCAACCATGTGCCCACACCTCTCTCCTATCTGGCAACCATCAAAACGTTCTCTGTATCCATGATATGTCTCTGTTCTTTTTCTTTGATTAGTTTGTTAGTATTCTTGCCATTTTATTGTTCATAGTTTTGATTTTCTTTTTCTTATATAAGTGGTTTGGTGATGATGAACTCCTTTAGTTTTTTCTTGTCTGAGAAGCGCTTTACCTGCCCTTCAGTTCTAAATGATAGATTTGATGGGTAGAGCAATTTGGCTGTTGGTCCCTGCTCGTTATGTCTTTGGATATTTCTTGCCAATCCCTTCTAGCCTGCAAAGTTTCTTTTGAGAAATCAGCTGACAGTCTTATGGGAACTCCCCTGTAGATAACTAACTTCTTTTCTCTTCCTGCTTTTAAGATCATCTCTTCATCTTTAAACTTTGGCATTGTATTCATGAAGTGTCTTGGAGCGGGCCTCTTTGATTCCATCTTGTCTGGCACTCTCTGTGCTTCCTGGACTTGTATGTCTATTTCCTTCACCAAATTAGGGAAGTTTTCTTTCATTATTTTTTTAAATAGATTTCCAATTTCTTGCTTTTTCTCTTCTCCTTCTGGCACCCATATAATGCAAAGGTTGGACTTTTTGAAGTTGTCCCAGAGGCTGTTTATACTATCTTCATTGTTTGGATTACTTTTTCTTCTCTTTCTGATGGATTGTTTTTTGATTCCTTATATTCCATATCATTGATTTGATTCTTGGCTTCATCCATTCTACTGTTGTTTCCCTGTAAGTTGAAAATATTTCAATTAGTGTATCCTTCATTTCTGACTGGATCTTTTTTATGCTGTTGAGGACCTCACTCAGTTCTTTGAGCATCCTTACAACCAGTGTTTTGAACTCTGCATCTGATAGATTATCTCCAGCTCATATTGCTCTTTTTTTTCTGTAGTTTTAATCCATTCTTTCATTTGGGCCATGTTTCTTTATCTCCTTGTTTGGGCAGCCTCTCTGTGTTTGTTTCTATGTATTAGGTAGAGCTGCTTTGACTCTGTGTCTTGGTAACATGGCCCAATGCAGTAGATGTCCTGTAAAGTCCAGTGGCACAGCCTCCCCTATCAACCAAGCTGGATACTCGATGTGTGCCCTTCCTGATGGTTGAGTACAACCTCCTCTTGTAGCTGAGACTTGGTTGTTGTTGGAAGATCAATGGAAGGGGCTTACTCAGGCCAGTGAGCTGCAAGGACTGGCTCTGACCATTGACTTCCAACCTCTGCCCTCCATGGAGGGTCAGCTGTGCATGGGGCAGGGTAGTGGTGCTCCAACATGGTCTGTAGCTGTTCACTGGGTGTGCTGGCCCTGGGGTTTCCCTGATGATGCTGACCAGGGTCAGCCCCCACCTGTGTTTTGCCTGGGACCGCCCTGATTGTGCTGTAAAGCAATCTGAGTTGGCTGCTACTTGTACTGGGCTTGCAGATTCCCAGGCAAAGCCAAGCTATGAATCTAAGCTGGCTGCTGCTAGTGCCTGGCCTAGAGTTCACTGAGGCCAGCTGTTACTTGTTTGAGAGGATTTAGGCAGCTGGGAAACAGGAGCCAAGACCAGCTATTCATAAGGAAAAGCAGCTTAGGTGGGCCTGTATGTTGGGTGAGGTGGAGTCTCTGGGGATCTCTAAGGCAGGTTAGCCAGGTTGATGGAGTCTCAGATATGGCACAAGTTTGCTGGTCTTATGTGGGGAAGGTTTAGAATAGAGACAATGGCCTCTGCTCACCTTAATGCCAGGCACTTCAGTTTCTCCCTGTATACCACCGGTACCTTTCTAGCTGCTACCCTAGTGCTAGAGCTCAGTAGGAGAAAGTCTGAGTCCATATGTGGGTTTTTTAAGAGGAACTGCTTGGGGCTCCAGCAGTTTCTTCCACCAACTTAATCCACACTGGCTTTTTCAGCTAGAAGTTGAGAGGACTTATCTTCCTGGCACTGAAACCCTTGGCTGGGGTTCCTGGTATGGGGCTTGGACTCCTCACTCTCAAGATATCCCTCCTGAATTTTTATTCACCACAAGTGTGTGTGGGACCAGTCTGTTCCCCGTCTGCACCCACCCCTCCTACCAGTCTGGATAGATGTAATTTCTTTAATTCTGTAGTTGTCAGACTTTCATTCAACTCAATTTCTAGTGCTTCCAAGTGATGTTTAATCTATACCTTAGTTTTAATTTTGATGTGGTTGTGTGAATAGGCAAGCCATGTCTGCCTATGCCTTCATCTTGACAGGAAGTAGGAAAGGTTTTTGAGTGTGAATTTGGAAAAGGCTGTGACGATAGAAGTGGAAAAGAAAAAAAACACACCTAAAAAGAGATTTTAGCAATTCCCATAAAATGAACCCAAGCAACTGATGCTTCCTCTTGCACAAACTGCTCACTCCATTAATCCCTTTATTTCTATTTTAACCAACTCTAGCCTAAAAAATTTCTAAGTCTTGCAAAATAGCCTGAGATTTAGAAATTCATAGGTACTTTTTCTCTGATTTGCAGAGATTATGAGAATCTTCATAAACACATTGCGGGTTTATCTGAACCAAGTGTCTGTCAGAAACCCTGGTCTAGAGAGCAGAGGGCACACAGCAAGTATTTTGCTATCTTCTTCAGTGATTTTACACTTTTCCTGCTGCCTAAAAGGGTTCCTTTGATCTGAGGGCCTTGTGGACACATGAGAAGCATCTCGCTTTTTCTTTCTTGCTCTTGGTCTATCCCTTGCCTGTTAGGATTATGAGGAATTTGAATTTAAATGAGAATTTAAAAAGTGGCTGAAGCTGGTCGGAGCTGGAGTTATTCATGGGGATGTCAGTACTGAATAAGTTCACGGGATCAAAGCCATAGTCTGTTCCATGGCAGCGTTTGAAAATTATTTAGAATAAAACAAGTGGAGGAAAAATCCACCTTGTGCCAGACTGCAGGCTGCTGCTTAAACACACATCAAGGCAAAGCCATAAAGCTTACAGTTCGCCCAGATACTGGGCCGAGAGCCGCCGCCACTTTTTTGAGTATTTTTTTCAACCTTTCCTTCCCTGAAGAAATAAGGTTGCGAACCAAAAAGTTACACCTGATGTTCTCAGTTTCCTTAGAAGATGTTTGCTTACCCAGTTTATGTTGTCGTCACCCACAGGACCTGTATTGTGAAGCAGTTTGGGATGAGGAGAGGGTTTTAGAACACATTTATTTAATCTAGGAGGAAAGGCTTAATAACTGAGTTTTGTTTTCACCAATGAAGGGAGCACAACAGAATGGAAGAGGTAAGGGAGACATATTTAACCAAAAGCCTCTGTGACTAGCTACTCTACGCCTTTGCTTTTATCAATATTTGTCAAGCGTTTGCAAACGGTTTTCTCTGCCACATAAACGTGGTGAGTCTTTAAGTCACCTGAATGGTAGAGAATCCAAGATATAGAAGGTGTTTTTCTCAGCACCTTCCAGATTAAATGTAAAGTACAAAACCAACACATTCTGTTATGCTGCAGTGCAGGGTTTGGTAACTAAAATTAGCAACGAGTCTACATTGCAGTTTGGTAATTGGAAGGAAGTCCGAGGGATGCAGAAGTCAGCTTGGTTTATACGTGATTCTGCTCTCCACCACCCACGCCTGCCCCTAGGCATGGATGGGTGCAAAATAGTAGAAGTGGAATTATAATCTTCAGGAGGAAAGGGAAAAAAGCCAAGCAGTTCAGCTGTCAGAGTAGCCAATTCAGCTGTATCTGAAGGAATTTAGAAGCACAGCTAAATCTGAGGCTCTTAACTCCAGCTACCTTGCACTGCCCATGTCCCTTTCTCATCTTAATGGCAGCTCTACTATTCCCAGACCACTTCACACCCATTAATGCCTTTTTAATTGAGGTATTGCCCATATTATTACTGTAATATCTTTTGCTTATTTTTAATATCCACAGTGGCAGCTTTCAACAGTGCTGAGCTATCTGCCTGGGCCATCTGAATTAACTCCCCAGGTATGAATCATTATATTGTTTTGTTACTGCTTTGATAACAAAAATCAATAGAATGATCTGTTTCCCTAACTCTATTATTCTTAATATGCAATTTTTAGAAACCCATATTGCATTGTGAAAGAAATGCCTGTATTCTCATTCTACTTAATTTCTTATCGTCACCTTTACATACATTGTCATTAAAATAATCAATAACCATACCATTAGCATGACTGCTATATGTCAGATATGATGCTATGCACTTCACATACATTTTTTCATTTAATCCTATACATCAACCTTATGAAGGAATCATGAGGAATTTCTTCAAGATCACTGTACTTAAGTAAATGGTAACCAGGACTTGGAATAGGCCAGAGGACTATGTTATAAATTATCCATGGGGAACGGTAGGACTTATGATAAAATAAATTTTAAACCTAGAAAATACATTATTGTTACTCAAAATTTGATCTGCATATTGGTAGCATCATTATCACCTCAGAATCTGGTAATGCAATTTTTCAGGCCCTATCCAGACCCACTGAACCATAATTTTATTGCTCTCTTGTTCAGTTCTCAGTCTGAACATGAGAGGACACTAAGTTATTTATGGGAGTGTGAATCCAAAGGAGCAGCAAGTATTGTCTACAGCACACATGTTTCTTGAGTTTGATTTTTATAAAAGTATAACGATAATTTTGAGATATTTTAATACAAAGTTATATGACAATAGTTCTGGATCCAAATAAATGGTTTTATATAACTGTATGAACAGACAGGGAACTTTTTAATTAAAAAAGGCTTTATAGTTTAGAAAATGGGAAAAGAAACTGATAATATTTCAAACTCCTATTTTGTGCTGAAATGTTCTTTCAAATATTCCTGACAAGTGGTCACTTAGTTTGTGCTTAAGGTCACTTAGTTAATGAGAAGAACTGTATTTTTTATCAGACAGCTCATTCATTTTTTTTAGAAGATCTAATGTTTTAAAGTTCTTTCAATATTGAGATTAGTCGTACCTCATTATACTAATTTCACCTTCTGGAGCCAAGGAAAATGAGGAGCCAAACCTCATACAATTTCTTCAAATATTTGAAGATGTATGTAACATGTCTTCTTTCACTTAAGCATTGTAATTGGCTACTTCAACTCTGACTCATTTGACATAATTTCCAGATCCTGAGAGTTTCCTTTCTTTTAGTTTTTGTCTTTTAAAATATAGTAGCCAAAAGACAACTTAATACCTGAAATGAGATAGATCTTTACCAGCATAGGTAAAAGCCGTCCTTGTTTGAGGTTAGATAAGTCTATGAGGACAAACTAAATAACAATTTAGAGTATTTCTTTTAAACTTAAAATAAATAAAATATGCAGATCTTCCTACTTTAATTGCTTAAAGCTGGATCCTCAATATTCTTTCATTTGCACAATTGATTTCAATTTTTCTAAACCGAAACATAGGACTTTCTATTTGCCCCTGTATATTTCGCTTTGTGGGTCTATTATTTCAAAACTAAAATATGCATTCCATTTTGATCCTGTACTCATTTATTAGTTTTCTCTAAACATTTTGCCCCCTGAAAAATAAAAACATAAATAAGGTGACTTGCTATTAATGAATTTGTGTTAAATCCTTCAAGGGAATGACTGCTAGAATATGTCAGGGACCAAACAGAAGGTTACCAACCTGTTGTCCTTATGTCCTTGCTATTTAGATGCCAGTCTTCTGGCACTTTACCAGTTCTTTAGAACTCCTTAGAGTATAATGGCTCTGTGATAACATCTGGAAATTATTTCATTATCCTGGAATAATCTTAGCTGGAAGACAGGAACTCTTTTAAAGCAAATAGATGTTCTTTAAGTATCTCTCTTATCTATCTTTGGAAACAATTCTCTTTGTACAATCTTTATTACACCCGTTTTCAATTTGAAGATCATTCTTTTGTGAAGACACAAAATATCACTGTAAACTTTGCTTTTATAATGTCATTTTGCATAACAGGTCCTTTGCTTACATTCTCTTTGCTCTAAATATACATTATAGAGGGCTTTTACTTATCCTTAACATTTTTATTCACTCCTTGGATTTTTCTTCTTGATGTTATTCACAGTGTTCTATGTAATGTCTCCCTATTGATCCTTGGCCATGGTCTTCTGTGTACATCATCTCATTCCTAAAGAAATTCTTCATCTAAGTACACTATGATTACAACTTGGGGGGGTATTTTAAACATAAAATATCACCCAAATGTTTAACTACTATAAATATGTATCCTCACTCAACATTCTCCCACTGGTACTTTAAGTCAACATATCCAAGATGGAAGCCATTATGTTTTTCTTCATCACTACTTATTTTCTTGTCTAACCAGTTACCCAAGGCAGAAGCCATGAGTGATTCCTGCACTCATTTTTCTTCTGGGGCTCTACATTCATCCATTCAGGAAATTCTAGTAATCCCTTGCATTTCTCTCAAATTCATCTTTTTCCCTCCATCATCTCTGCCACTGGCTGTGTAGCAAAGGAGAATTAAGGTTTCTAATTATCTGACCTTGGGAAAAGGGAGGTTATGCTTGTTTATCAAGTGGGCCAAAGTAATTACAAGGGCCTTTAATATGGGAGAGAGAGGCAGAAGAGAAGGTCAGAGTGATAAAATGTGAGAGAGACTCAGCCCGCTCTTGTTTTCTTGCAACATGGAGGAAGGGGCCACAAGTTCAGGAATATAGTTAGATTCTAGAAACAGGAAAAGTCAAGGACTTAGATTATTCTATGTAGTCTCCAGAAAGGAACATAGCCCTGCCAACACCCTGATTTTAGCCAGTGAGACCTGTGGAGGACTATTGACCTCCAGAACTGTAAGATAGATTTGAGTTGTTTGAAGCCACTAGGCTTAGGGTAATTTGTTACAGCAGGTGTAGGAAACTAATAGAGTCAGAGTCAAGACATATTTATGGAGTGAGCATGTCTTCTTAAAAATCTCAGCTCACTGAACCTAATCATGGTAGATTGTTGAGTGAGGGATTTTCTCAAATATCATAGAATACTCTGATGTTTGTCTTAAAGAAGACATATATCCCAGAGGCACTACTGCCCTTCCTGGCTCTGTTTCTCATAGAGAAATAACAAGCAGCCCCCTTAATTTCTGGGATGCCCCTAAAGGATGTTGATGGTTACCTGGATCCCCATCATGATATAGAATGGTGAAACACTCATGATTAAACTTTGCTTTCTTTCAATCTAGAAGAACTTTATAAGAAAATAGACTCAACTTAAAATATATGCCCTCCATCTCTTCAACTTGGAGCATCTTCACCTAATTGAAGTGAATCTGGCTGTTTTCAACACACTGTCTTTTACACATCTTCCCATCATCATAGCTCAATTCACTGGGATTTTCTATATTAACCACAAGACAAAGAGGTAAGTGGTGGTAAACCTGAGAAGGTATTACCTTGTTTGTGCTCTCAGTCTTACACTCTGTGACACAAAGGAAAATAGGCTATGAGGCTGAAGTTAAGCAATAAGAAAGGAAAACGGCTGAATGTGTTTTGTCTGAGACCCCCTAGTCCTCACCTGCCCTGTGGTCCTTGTGTGCATCTGACTCTTAACCTTCTGCAGCCTTAACTTTGTGACTAGCCCAGGATCCTATATCCAAATCTCCTATTGTGTTTATATTGTTTTAAATTGGGTTTACAATCCTTGCAACTAGAAGAGTCCTGGCAAATATAACTGCCATCCTATAAGTCAGGGTAATTAAATAAAAACCAAAAATAAGTGATTCACACAAACTGGGTCACAGCACCCAGTGAGTAGCTGGAAATAACCCCTCTTCCAAAGGTGGTAAAATAGTATGACCTAAACAAGGTCCTAAACAAGGACTATTTTTTGATTGTTGGGATGGCCTGGAAGGTCTTCAAAGAAAACTAATGCATGCCTCTAATTGTTGTAGGTCATGCAATTAGCATTCCTTTGCTTACAGCATTAGTTTTCAAAGGGTGGGTCCTGGATAAGCCGCCCCACCTAGAAACATATTAGCAACAAACACATTCAGGGCCCCACCCCAGACCTATTTCATCAGAAATTCTGGAAGTGGGGTCAAGCACTCTTAGGTTGAATAAATCTTCGAGAGGATTCTATGCATTCTAAAGTTTGGAACTGGTTTTCCTACATGTTAACCATACCATTGAGGGTTTGTTTTTGTTTTTATTTTTATCATGTTGCTGGTGGTGGTGGAGTTTTTTGTTTTGTTTTGTTTTGTTTTGTTTTTATATTTAGTTTTGTTTCAAGTAATGATATATGATATATGAAGGATTTATGAAATATCAACCCATTTTATTGCAGAGCTATTGAATCTCCACCCAGCAGGCTAGACAGGGCATGGAAAGGATCAACAATATGAATTTCACAAGTAAGTTGGCAAATTAATTTCAGGTGGATTTTTTTGCTGAAGTTGGGTAATTTTCAGCCTGATAAGTATATATTTGGTATGATAAATCAAAAGCATTTTAGAGATTAAAGTACTATTAGCATATTGAATATGAATATATAACTTTTTAGTTTGAATAAAGAAAAATAGGTATTTTAAGGCAGATTTCACATCAAATTTATGCTCTCGTACAACTCTCATTGTAGTTTTTCTTTTTCATTTCCTTAGAATTCCTTAAGAGTTAAAAAGTGAACATATATTCCTTGATTTGAGTTTACCATTAGAAAGAATACCCTACATTGATGTTGCATTTCTGGGAGAAATATTTAATTGCATTTTCAGGTGGACTGAGAAATCTTGGCTCTGGTTGCCCAAGTTTTCAATGTGGCTGATGGAACCAGCTACCCTGGTGAGGGACACAAAATATGAGGCATGGTAAGTGGGCATGACACTTCCAACGTTTCTAGGGAGAATAGTGCTTGTTCCTTCAGGCTGAAGACTTAATTAAGTTCTGCACTAACTTCATGGATCTACAATCTGCAGTATAAAAGAGAAAAACTAATTACATTCAACGAAATGGACAAATATATCAGAATAAGAAACCCTGTTAAAATGTTGGATATATTCCCCAAGACAACCAATGCTATAATTATCATAATATACTACCTCTCTCACATTGTTGTGAAGTATAAAACACAGCAACTTGCGTGCCTTTAATTAGCTGTATTTAGTACTTTTTATGGCCACTGAACGGGGTAGTCAGATTACCATATGTTAGCATATAATTTGCATACATACCTCAAGGTATTTGCTTTTATGGCTATTACCTTTTGTGGCACCCTATTTCAGTAATGACTCTAATGGAATATAAAAAAGAGATTTCTGATTCAATTCAGTTTACAATCCTGGGAGTTTTAGAATGGAAAATTCCATGTTTAATATAAAATGCTTCAAAAAAATGTTTCTGTTTTCTTAATGTAGTCAATCTGCCTTGGTACTTGTCTGGCAAATCCCTGATAGGTGCCCCAGTGAAAGCATTTACTTTCATTTGAGCTCAGTAAAGGTGTATTTTATAAGTAAGTCCTGGGGTATAAATTGCTTCATGTTTGCTTAAAAGAAAGTTGCATACCCAGTTTAATGAATCTTACCAGTCTATCAGCAGCTAAAGGCCCAGAGAAAGAAAAATAACAGCTGCAGCTAGAGAATTCGGAGAAAGGTCAGAGGTCAGTGCCTGCATCTGCATTCACTGGGAGACAGAGAGGAAAATAAAGGGTCTCTCTTTGTTGCAAGTCAGCACTATTTTAGAAAGTGCAGATACCGACTTAATTACCAATGTTCCCTTTTGCTCTGGGGTGCTTTGGCGGGCTATAAATCAATACTTAAGGTCACATTGCTAAAAGCATGACAGAAAAAATCAGCCTTTCTCCCACTTCAGAGCATTGTTTTGTGCTTCTTCCTCAGCATGACTCGGGTTCGATATCAGATGGAAACAGAGGGCTGGAGTCATTACGGACGGAGCCAGAATTATGGAAACCGATGTGCAAAGTAGGCCTTTTGAACTCCATGCAACCTTTCAACTGTGTCAAATCTCCTGTCATTACTTGATTATGTGTTGCTGATTAGTTTATTTTTAATCCTTCTATCCAATTCTTAAAACTAATTGCATACATTGTACTGTGAATTATGTGCCAATATGGAAGAAAGCTAACAATTTTTTTAATTCAAAAATAATTTCAATGTAACGTACTTTGGGCCGCTTATACATTTTTATTCACCTTTCTGTCAACATGTTATAAAAATCCCTACACCTGATTTCGATGAGTAGGAGCTTGTTGCTCTGTTTGTGTAAAACTGGGGCCAGTCCTTTCACTGACAACTGTCTTTGTTAACCAAGAGAGACTACAATGCCTTGAAGAGAAGCCATATTTGTACATTATAAGCAAATGAAAAATAGTAATTTCAAGGCAGGGTAGTCTTAAAATAACTTACTTTGATGGTATAAAAACGTCTAAAAAGAATCCCTTTTCGATTGTATGCATTGAAGTAACTCTCTCTGAGACATAGCTGAGGTTTGGCTGACAGGGCACTCTGACCGTATTCGCACAGGACAGCACATCATGATTTTGACTACTCCAGTGTGCAGGGTTGCCATCATGGGTGAGATCAAGCATCCAACAGGGTGATTTGGTTATTAAGACAAACAAAACGACTGCATTGATTTTGCTGGGAGGAAAATGAACCACATAGTACATGTAACATCTCTAAATATTGAAGTTTTACAGCTTGTCCAGATATTTATAGTATCTATAACAGTTTAACTTTTAATGTATATTATATGCCTTAAATATTTTTTGGAAGTAGGCAAGGTGCAGATTATGAATATATGAAAACAATATCAACAATTGCTGCATACCATCCCCATTTCTCTATGTTTTTCTTCAGTTAAAAACATTCTGATTTTTTTCCAGAGCTATTTAATTCGGTCCAACTGTTTATTTAACTTATGCTATCTAGACTGGTCTCTGTGGAAGTTTCTTCTTTCTAAAGATATCCAATTTAAAAAGTCTACACTATGTATAAACATCATATCTGATCATTATATCATTGAATCATATGATTTTGAGCAGGAATATACATTGCAAGTCATCTAGTTAAACCTCCTTTTTAAACTAGTGAGAAAAGAAAGAGGTGATTTCATGTCACTGTGAGGACTCAGCTGAAAAGAATATTGCAACTTAGTAACTAATTCCTTTGTAGGGAAATTTTCCAATAAGTAAAAGGTGCTAGGATGTAGGATGACAAGTGTTTTCTTATCTGATTATCTCTACTGAGTCCCAATGATAATGCAAAATATGTACCTTTCCCAGACTGGACAAAGGAGATTTAACTTAAAATGAAATGGTAGCATATACTGTAATCACAGCTTTTATATTCCCAGACTTTACCATCAGAAAAATGTGAAATTGAAAGTAGAGTTTCATTTACTATTTATTCTCTCATGAAAATGGGAAATAGATGGAAAAGGCTGTTCATTTGGTTGCCACAGAGAGTTCTCCAGAATGAGCACACATATTATTATAACGGCTCAGATTATAAAACCCAAGTCATAATTGAAGATAGTATCTCCCCTAAATACTGAGGGCAATCTGCCCCTGGCATCTAGCACCCCATCCTGCCTTTAGGGATCCATTGAGCATATGCACACTCCATCAGCCGGAGTCTGCCAGCATGTAATTTCTCTCTAGGGTTTCACCATTACCCGATTTGAATGCTAAGAAGATGCTCATAATTGCTTATTATGACATTAGACAAGAGAATTCAAGTCCCATTTGATTGTAATGAGTTTGTGGAGTCTCTGCCTTTTGTGAGCCCAATCACATACAGAATTGAACTTAAGGCATCTATATTGAAACAGAATCACTCTTGAACAACTGAGCATGAGGCTTGGACCTTGCTCATTTAAATTGTATTCTGTTACTTCCTCGTGTCTATTGATAGAAACAAAAATAACATACATTATTAAACCTTTCAGCAGACACTCTCAAACTTGCTTCCAAATTGGCATTTATTTTCCCAGGTTACCTCTGAAACAATTCAGACTAACTGTCTCCATGTTACAGGTAAGCAAATTAAAGGGTAAAAATGATCAAAATAGTTCTTTAAAATGATGTACGAAGTCAATGGCACAATCACTCAATTTTATACATAGCATAAAACTTAATAGTAGAAAGTAAAAATGGATGTCATGAGCAGGTATGTGAAAACACCCATTTAAAATGAAATAAAACACCTCTGTGATTATCTGTGTATGGAAAATGCTTAAGAAATTACCAGTGAATGTCCTCTATCCTCTTTTTACAGGAAGGAAAGTCAAAGAAGCCCTGTTATGATAATAAAGCACAGGCACAAAAAAAGGGCCCAAAGAGGAACAAGATCATGTTTGATTTCTAAGTGGAAAAACTAGGAACCATTTGAAGTGTTTAGGATTTCATCATTCTGTGCTTTGATAAAGCATCTGCATTTCCAATTTACTCACAGTAGTAACCAGATGGCTGAAGGAAGGAAACAACGATGAATTGGATTCTAGTGGAAGCACACTGAGACCCCAGGGCCTTCCGTTCAAAAGGAAATCTGAAACTGTCCAAAATGTGGAGGCACATGGGCAGGTGTTACAGGGAAACAACTAGTAATGCCCAGGTAAATTCGTGATCTTAAAGTGTACAGACAGATACAGGTTTAATCGCTTGCCCAACAAGGTAATGTTTCTCATTGTAAATTTTAAAATGCTATTGCGGCTGTTCTGAAAACAGCACCGAATTCTGTTCATCTCAAGCTGGCTCTGAATTATTAAATAAATATTTAATTGCCAGAAAAGCTATGAATTAAAGCTATGTTTTCGAGGGAACACTACCAAGCACTTTTTAAAGAATATGAAATATGTGTTTCTCTCTCTTACAAAGTTTAGTTGGTCATTTAACTCTTAAATGGAACACCTAATTTTAAAAGTAAAGTGACTAGATCAGAAATGGAATAAAGTTCTAGCTGTTTATCTATCACCAATTTATTGGTGACCTTAGTCAAAACATTCAGTCTCTTCATTTGGTTTGATTCAGGCATGTATGACGCACCAGGCTTTCAAGTTGAATAAAATGGTTACTCATATGTTCCATATAACTAAGCTAGTTTTGCAATGTTAAGTTGAATATATTGTAAAGTCACTTATCTATTATCTCCTACGTTTAAAAAATAACAGTAATTAAAACCAATATAGTTTATCAAGTCAATGGTATATTGAATATCAATTATTTGGCAGGCACCAAGCTAAAGTGCTAGAAATACAAAGATGAATAAATAGAGCTGTCCTATAAAAATTCAAAACTATATAAAGGACACCGTGGCCCAGTAGATTGGTTGGTTGAAGCACCATCCTGATATTCCAAGGTTGTGAGTTCAATCCCTGGTCAGGGTATATACAAGAATCAGTCAATGAATGCATTAATAAGTGGAACAACAAATTGATGTTTACCCTTTCCTCTCTCTCTAAAATCAATGAATAAATTTTAAATGTACCTGTATAAGGAAACTATCCATTTTTCCATCCCAAACAAATTACACAGTACCTGCAATAACCATGGCACAGAGCTGTTTTGCATACAAAGGGGCTGGACTAAATTCTGTTTTCTCCACTTATCAGTCATGCCCTTGGCAAGTTAATGAACATCTCTTACAATAAATCTCAGTTTTCTCACCAGCACAATAGGAATAATATCAGTACGTAGCTCACATTGTTGCTACAAGGCTTGAATGCTATGATTCAAATGAAATAGTCAGTGTCGCACTTGACAGCAAGCACTAAATGTTAAATACTAATTAATATTGTAATTGAAGAAATAAGTGTAAAATGTTTACATAAAGTTATATATAAAATGCCACTTAATGTTAATATAAAGGGATTTGTATATAATGTTTTTATGTTAATAAATTAGATAATGAAAATTGTTATGGATTTAATTGTGTAACCCCTTTATCCTCGGTACTTCAAATGTGACTGTATCCAGACACAGGGCCTTTAAAGAGGTATTTTAAGGTTAAATAAAGTCATATGTATGGGTCCTAATGTAATCTGTCCACTGTCCTTACAAGTAGAAGAAATTGGGACACACAAAGAGACACCAGGGATGTGCTTGCCCAGCTAAAAGAACAGGTGAGGACAGAGACAGAAGGTGACCATCTGCAAGCCAAGGAGAGGGGCCTCAGGAGAACCAAACCTGCCAACACCTTGATCTTTTGATCTTGCTTTCCAGCCTCTAGAACTGCGAGAAAATAAGTTTCTGTTGTTTAAGCCACCCAGTTTGTGGTATTTTATCATGGCAGCCGGAGTAAACCAATACAAAAAAGAAAGCATGTTAAATATGCTCACACAACAATGATTAAACAATATGCACATTGTCTTAAATATGTTAGCTTCTGAGCATGTGCTTTTAAAAATTAGTTTTGTAAAATAATCTATGCACAGAGTAAGAATACTCAAACAACTTGAATATAAAATAAAAAGTAGCTTTCCTTTTATACTTTTGAAATGAAGATGATATCAGTATATTTCTGACCAAATATATACATATGTTATATATAATATATATTAACTCACAGTATATAGAGATAAATATATAGTGTTTGTATATGAATATGTAGTATATATATATTTGGCATATATATATATACACAAACGCATACACAGCAGGAATTTTTTATGTGATATATAGACAACCAATAGTTCATATACTCTCAAGTATGTACAACAGTTAATTCAGAGTCTTCATTCATCTATTATTGCCACCAAAGAAGAATATGTACATCATTCCAGAAATATGAGTCAGTTACAAGCAAGACTTGCACGGCGGTTTTTCAGATGGCACATGGGATACAACATCCAGCACAGAACCTCCTACACAGTATGAGCTTAGCAAGTATCTGTTAATTTCATATGCTTGTTCAATGATACCTCAGATAATAAGTTTTATAAAACCAGGTGCACATGGTTTCACTGCATATAATAAGCTCTAATGTTTGGTCAGGTCTATGTGTGAGCAGCTAGAAGTGTATTGATACGTATGTTAGATTCAGGGATTTGGCTAAACACTCCTTTGTATCACCTTATTGTGTTCACTTGACATACATTCATTTCTGCTTTAACTTGGTGCCAAATAAAAAACTTAACCTTTAGCTGTCATCCTGTTCTCTGTCAGTCTGTCTCTATTTTGCTTGTTAGTTCAGTTTGTTCATTAGATTCCGCATATGTGAAATCATATGGTAGTTGTCTTTCTCTCACTGGCTTATTTCACTCACCATAGTGTTCTCCAGGTCCATCCATGCTATCACAAAGGGTAAAATCTTCTTTTTTACAGCCAAGTTGTATTCCATTGTGTAAGTGTCCTATAATTGCTTTACCCACCCATCTACTGATGGGCATTTGGGCTGCTACCATACCTTGGTGATTGTGAATAACACTGCAATAAACATGGGATAAGGGTGCTTATATTCTTTTGAATTAGTGTTTTGGGTTCCTTTGGATACATTCCCAGAAGTGGGATTCCTAGGTCAAAAGGCAGATTCATTTTTCATTTTTTTAAGGTATATATCTCCATACTGCTTTCCAGGTGGCTACAGCAATCTGCATTCCCACCAATAGTGGGAAAGTGTTCTCCTTTCTCCACATCCTCACCAGTACTCGTTGTTTGTTGATTTATTGATGATAGCCATTCTGGCAGGTATGAGGTGGTATCTCATTGTGGTTTTAATCTGCATTTCTCTGATGATTAGTGACTTGAGCATCTTTTCATATTCTTATGGGCCATCTGCCCTCTTTGGAGAAGTGTCTATCACGTCCTTTGCTCACTTTTTAATAGGGTTGTTTGGTTTTTTTGCTGTTTTGTAAGTACTTTATAAATGTTAGACATTAACCCCTTATCAGGTGCATTGGCAAATATGTTCTCATTCTCTGGGTTGTCTTTTTATTTTGTTCATGGTTTCCTTTGCTGTATAAAAACTTTTTAGTTTACTGTAGTCCCATTTATTTTTTTCTTTTGTTTCCCTTGCCTGGGGAGATATGTAATATAAAATATTGCTAGGAGCAGTGTCCAAGATTTTGCTGTCTATGTTTTCTACGATTTTTATAATTAGGGGTCTATCATTTAAGTATTTAATCCATTTTGAATTTATTCTTGTGTGTGGTATAAGAAGGTGGTCTAGTTTATTTTTCTGCATGCATCTGTCCAATTTTCCCAACACCATTTGTTGAATAAACTGTCTTTGGCCCATTGTGTATACTTGCTTCCTCTGTTGAATATTACTTGACTATAAAGGTATAGTTTTAGTTCTGGGCTCTCTATTCTGTCCCACTGTCTATGTGTCCATTTTTATGCCAGTACCATGCTATTTTGATCACTACAGCTTTAGAGTATAGTTTCATATTAGGTAGCATGATCCCTCCAACTTTGTTCTTTTTTCTCAGGATTGCTGTTGCTATGCGGGACATTTTGTGGTTCCATATAAATTTTTGGAATATTTGTTCTAGTCCTGTGAAATACATCATTGGACTCTTGATAGGAATTGTGTTGAATCTATAAATTGCTTTGGGTAGTATGGACATTTTAGTGATGTTAATTCTTCCTACCCATGAACACAATATGTGCTTCCACTTATTTATACCTTCTTCAGTTTCTTTCTTCAGCATCTTAAAATTTTCCAAGTACAGTTCTTTTACATCCTTGGTTAGGTTTATTCCTAGGTATTTTATTCTTTTTGAAACAATTGTGAATGGGATTGTTTTCTTAAAGGTGGGGGAGGTTAGAGGGTAGAGAGATTAAGCAAGAAGAAAAAAGGACTCACGGACATGGACAACAGTGTGGTGATTGCTGGGCAGAGGTATAAGGAGACTAAATGGTAATGGAAAAAATACAATAAAAATGTTTAAAAATACTTAACCTTTAATTTTTTGCTGCTCCACAAGTGTTGGGGAATCTAAAAGTGAGGATGAACTTTACTTGACAGATAAAATCTATGAGCCAAACTTATAATCCAGATTCAATTACAATTTTCCTTGATTTCTAGGAGTTTTCTGCAGCTTCTTGGGAAATAGTAGAAAGGGAGAAGGATTTTGTAGTTTTTGTTTAAAACCATAACTCCTATATGACACAACAGTATTACACTGGGCAACTCCTTCATTCTGTCTTCCTACCACGTTTGTAAAGAGAATTAAAACTGTCTCAGGTACCTAATACTAAGTTATTATTTCTGACAATTCTGTGAATTGACTGGCTGGTTATTTTGCTCATCTTGCCTGGGTTCTCTCAGGAGGATGCATTCAGCTGGAGGGTTCTCTGTGAGCCGGGCTCACCTGGACTTATATGGGCTCTGCTCAGTCACCTGGACCCCTCTCTGTGTCGGACAGTTGCCTGGGATATTCATCTCTGGGATTCACTTTTCCCTCGTGGCGAGTCATCCTCCGGTGCCCTATGCAAAACTCTTCCATGAGGGTGAAAGCTTTATTTAAAAAATACCTTATTTAATATTTTGAAAATCATTTATTATAACTTGGCTTTGCCTTTTAATTTTATGGATAACTCTGACCTTTTTGGAGAAAGCCTTTTTTTGAAAAAAAAAACATGAAAAATCATTTTTACTTTTCATTGTTTTACATTTATTTTGCTATATATCTTTGATGAAAATGTATCCAAAATTAATTTGGTATATTTTCAATATTTTAAAAATTGATTTCGGAGGAGAGAGAGAGGAGAGAGGGAGAGAGAAAGAAGGAAGGGAGGGAGGGAGGAAGGATGGAAGGAAGGAAGGAAGGAAGGAAGGAAGGAAGGAAGGAAGGAAGGAAGACTGATTTGTTGTTCCACTTATTCATGCATTCATTTGTTGCTTCTTGTCTTCTTGTCTGTGTCCTGACCAGGCATCATTCCTGCAACCTTAGAGCATGGGGACAACACTCTAACCCACTGGGGTACCCAGCCAGGGCCTACTTTTAATATTTTTAATTCTTAAGATCTCTACTGTCATTAGAACATAAGTTATGTAAAAATCTTGATTAAAATAATATAATTAGTGGTTTTGCTAAAGTAAATATTACAGAATAAATATATAAGTTCTATATTATCTTTATTTTACTAGTCATCCTAACATCATCAGGCTATATCAGATTATGCAGACATGTACAATAACATAATTTAGTTGTTTTTACTATTTTTTAATTCATTGGTATAAAAACCGTACTTTTACATATATTTTTAGATTTTGACAGCAAAAAAGAAGGTATATTTATCACCCAAGGAGAACATATTCTTTTAAACTATTTGTAAAATTTATTTATAATTTTTATACATTTACCTATATATATGTGGGTTTCCGCTTGTACTCTTCCCCCAAGCCCCGGAAATGTTAGGGACAGATCTGGTTATTAAAATTACTTAAATAAGGGAGTAGCATGATCAATAGACTCCCTCTGAAAGAGTGAAGGAACAAGTCTGATACATAGGAATACATAGGAAGGACAAGAGGCCATTAGCAAACTACCACAAAGTCCTACTTCACAATAAGACATAAATTTTAAGGAAGTTATTCAAGGAATTAAGGCCCTAGATTCTCCTAACTTCATGCCCCAGTAATAGCCATGTTGAGAGAAACCATCAGTTAAAATGAAAATAGACATACTAAGGGTAGACCCCAACTCTAAAATAATCACCAAGTACCCATGCATTCCTTGGCCATAGCTTTAATTTAAAATAGCACAAATTACAAACAGCCAGTACTTGATAATGAGCCAAAAATAATGTTTTCTGAATTTGCCTCAGATTTCACTAGATATGCATACAGTTACCGGGTCTTACTTCATGTCAGTATGCCATTCTGTAGTCCACCAACATCAGAATACGCTGCTGGGTAGGGTGATTCTTCTGTTCATTACAACCTGTCAAAGTTTGACTACTTGAGATTGCTGGTAGTAAAAACCTCACACATATTCACGGTGACTATTTCACTCAGTTTATTGTACCTCTGTCCAAAATAAGCATGTGTAGCCTATTTGATGTCCATGTTACCAAGAGACCAAAACCTGTTATATATTATGATGACACAGCACTTTTTATGGCAAAGGGTTGTACCTTTTGGGGGTGTTGCTAACTGTTCATTAGATGAATTGGAGATTGAAAATGAGAATCCACCCTCTATTAGGGTTATACGATTTAGAAAGAAAATATTGCATGAAGCACACTCAAAAATTACTTCTTATTTATTTAAAATTCATCAGATAAACTGATTCTTCAAAGAGAGTGCCTGGGTTTCCATTATTATATTTTTGTATCTTCAATGGTGTCAGTACTCCCTACACACACAGTATTTGTTTCTTGAATGAATGAATGAGTGAGTGAGTGAGCAAGCAGAAGAGAAGGTTACTAGGGGATAAAGTAAAGGGAAAGGGGAGAAGGGAAAGTCATCTCAAGTCCAAAAATTCGCTGCAGACCTTTGGCAAAGCAGAGAATGGAATTGGTGAGTGCTGGCACAGAGGAATAGTGTCTAGCCTGCCGCATCTCAAAATTTTCTAGAAAGCTTTTTAAAAATAGCAACGTTTGGGCTCTACCAATTGAATGAAGTCTCTAGAGATATGGTCCTGGCATAATATTTTCTAAAAGCTCCCCTGGGGTATTTCTAAGATGCAGCCAGGATTTAGAATCACTGGCTTAGGGCCTCTTGAGGCATGCAAAACCCTTCAGTAGAAGGAATCTGGAAAAAGCAAACTATGAAATTAAAAGATGTTGAATGGTGATGTGATTCTAACACCCTTCTCTAATAACTTCACTTGACTGAGTTTCTTATTTTTATGCTTGTTTCTGCTGTTGCTTCTGATACATAATTTTCTTCCCAATTATGCTAATTTCCAGAGAGAGTCTGGGAATCAGATGAATGTTGTGACTGAATGTCCCTACAAACTAATGGGTATGGCAAATCTGTCCTCAAATAGTTGTTTGGAAAAATAAATAGCATCCATGGCCAGGTAAAGAAAATAGTTAACGTTAGCAATTTTGTTAACAAATCCAGGAAACAGACTTGCTACTGGCAGGCTAAATAAATGTGTGCCACACATGACCTTCAAAATCATTGATCTGAGAGGTTATAAACAATACCCAACTGACCCATCAGTCTGTGTCCTCGAATTAAGAGATCCTGTCATGTATATTCCCCTTTGTAGTGCCTTGCGGCCAATAAGGAAAATTACTTTAAAATATATATATATTGAACCAGGTTATATGTGATCATTAATCACAGACTCTTCAGGACTACTGTCATAAATACTGCATCTGCATAAAATTCCCTGCTGAAATTACTTTGACACCTTTTTGGCCTTCTATGAAAAAAACAACACATTTGGAAGAAAGAGGAAATAAAAAGGTACAGGGAAAAGAAACAGAAAAAAAAGAAAATGTGTTGCCTTTTAAATGTTATTTTAAAGTATTTCCATTAAAATGTTTTAATTATTTCAAATTTCATTCACAATGATTAAAAATTGCTTTTAAATGTGCTAACACTTTCTCATAGCACTATTTGATGGCAATATTAAACATGATATTTTAACTTAATTTTTTATATTTTAGCATTATTCTGTTACCATCTATGCTTTCATAGGGAAATTCCATATTTTGTGACCCTGGAAACACACAAGATGACAAAGAGAAAATTCAGCAGAGGGTCTGTGAAGGTGCCCGGAAGTTGGAGCTTCGTGAGTATCACAGTGAATCTGCTCTGGTCCACCAGCATTGTATTTGGAGATGTAAGCAATGTATCTTTCCTCCTGTTTATTGTTTTTAAAAATGACCTCAAATTATATAGGCATATAAAATTCTAATAATACAGAATAGCAAACATAAAAATTGAAAGACCTTTTTCATTGCCCCTCATGTTACTCTCAAAAGGTTATTGCTTTTAGCATGCACTATGTGAAATGTACCGATATTTAAGTGTTTTCACAGAGTTATTAAAAGTTCATTTGCTTCCTAGGCTCTCATGTACATATTTTTCAAGTGTTCACCCAGAGCAGTACATATACACTGTCAACCCTTGGTCATCGGGCTCTCAGTTTAATTTTGGGGTTCCCTTGGTGTCTCCAAGATTCATCTTCTCCTTTAAATGTGCACTTGATTTGGGGAAGTTAGGCCTATTAATACCACTCAGTGGTAAAATGGGCAACTCTAGAATCAGAGCTAGGTTTAAATCCCTATTCAGCAATTTAATAATTGTAACTCAATTTTTGACTATTAGTAATACTTAATTATTTTGAATTCTCCTTAACTACTGAGAAATTTTGAAGTTCTCCATTCAAAATCAGGATGATAATGATAACCAGCTAATGGGGCCGTGGCAAGGACTAAGTGAGTTGGTATATGCAGCAGCCCGGCATGTCCAGGAATATCACATATGCAACAAATATGAAAAATCATTATATCCACATCTAACTCATCATTATCATTATTGGTTTTATTTTCATTATCAGTGAGTGACTAAAGAAAGGAAGGTTATAAAAATTAAATATGACTTTTCCTACTTACTGGTAACTGGGTAGAGGCTTTCTGCTGGAAGAGCTTAAAATCATTGGCTGCAGTGAGAGTTAGGGTGCCTTGTGAACAGTGATCTTCCAGACAACCTCCAAATACACCAACTTGCATACTCTCCCCAAGGCCACAGAATAGAGAGCTCACAGATTAAATTGTCACACAGCTTTTAAAATCAGTTTAAAGCATACAGTAAGAGCAAGGGGAAGAAACTGCAGGTTAATAATCTTGGATAGTGTAAAAAAGAGACAGAAGGGCATTGCTACCTGAGTACTGGGTAAGCAATGTTCACATTTCCTGTCTCTCTAACACACCAGCCTTCCCTGTGAATGTAGTTGCAAGTTGTAGAGCCAAGATTTGAACCAACAGGCTCAGCAGATGAGATTCCTGGAGCCAACACGCACTTGTTCTTTCCCAAAGACACAGACTGGTTCCATTCGGCCAATAGCTGTACCTTGCTAATTAGCCTGACGAGCAGCTATAATTTATCTGTACTTCTCAGATACTTGGGGTCAGAATGAGTATCACCCTTGGGTGGCTGATTTAAGACCTCATGAATATTTATTGCTACATTGGCCCTTGCAGGCTTTCCTGTCCACCTTCAGCACACATAGGCTTACTTACTTTATGTATATCCAACATATCTTCCAAGTTACTTCCTCCTGCACTTAACTATTTATTCTCCATTTTTGTTTTCTTACTTTCTACAGAAAATAATGAAATATTCTTAAATCATAGCGAAACTCTCTTTATACAAATTTTATGCTCACTGTGGTAGAATGGAATTGTCATAACTCTGCTCTCAGACCACTTCATTTGGATTCAAATCCCAGCCCCACAACTTATTAGCTGCGTAAATGTGGGTGACTCACTTAATCTTTCTGTGCTTCAGTTTGCTTCTCTGACTATACTTATGTACCTACCTGATAAGGTTGTTGTATTGATTAGGTGACTTATTCAAGTAAAGTATTCGGAATAGTGCCGGACACTTAATAAGGACTCAAGAAGTATGAGTTCTTATGATTTCTAGCCCTTTGGAGTGCTCTTGGCTGGAAGCCTGACCCAAGGGAACTGAGAGGTGATGTCACTGTGTTTACGAGTAAATAAGTCTTTCCATTTATAGAGAGCTTGTAACTTATGAAGAATGCACAAGCAAATGATCATTTTAAGATTTCAAACCCACTCTATGAATAGGTTCTATCTCCTGCATTTTGCAGACCCTGAACCGGAAGCTCTGGGGCAGGGGTGTCCAACCCACAGCCCACGGACCCCATGTAGACCAGGATGGCTATAAATGCAGCCCAACACAAAACCATGAATTTTCTTGAAACATTATGAGATTTTTTTGTGATTACATGTCACAATGTATTTAATGTGTGGCTCAAGACAACTCTTCTTCTTCCGATGTGGCCCAGAGATGACAAAAGTTTGGACACCCCTTCTCTGAGAGGTGGATAGATTATGGAAAGGCACATGTTTATTAAGTACCAGGCTATGACTTGAATCCAGACCTTTTTTTTTTTATGGATTTTTTTAAAAGATTTTATTCATCCATTTTTAGGGAGGGAAGTAGGGGGAGAGAGAGGAAGAGAGAGAAAGAGAGAGAGAGAGAAACATCAATGTGTGGTTGCTGGGGGTTATGGCCTGCAACCCAGGAATGTACCCTGGCTGGGAATCGAACCTGTGACACTTTAATTCCCAGCCCGCGCTCAATACACTGAGCTATGCCAGCCAGGGCGAATCCAGACCTTTCAAGTCTGTTTTTAGCACTTTGTCCATCTCAATATAGCTGCTGTATCCAGGGGGCTGCCAAAAATTTTTCCCTGCATGAGAAATAAAGGGCTTCCCTTCCCAAGATCTCCTTTCTCCACACACTTAGACTAGTGTATGAAAACTCTTTATAAAGTCAAAGGAAGATTTAAAAATGCTTCTCCGAAACTCATAACATAGTGATTAATTTACATTATTGCATAAACATCTTATGACTACTCATTCATAATCATGTCTGGGAGTCAAGTGTTAATGGTTGAGACACTGTGGGAGGCTAGAAGAGTGGAGAAGGTGAGTTCTGGAAAGGGCGGACTAACTTTATCATTTGGCCTAAGATTGTTATAAAAAATTTTATGTAAACAAGTATCAGTTTGCCTTATTTTTAGGTGCAAACTACAGCACCATGCATTGACATATTTAACACTTTATTGTAATTCAATCTCTTTATTCAAAAAATATTTTTTGGCCTGGATGGCGTAGCTCAGTGGATTGAGCGTGGGCTTCGAACCAAAGCATCGCAGATTCGATTCCCAGTCAGGGCACATGCCTGGGTTGCAGGCCACGGCCCCCAGCAACTGCACATTGATGTTTCTCTCTCTCTCTTTCTCCCTCTCTTCCCTCTCTAAAAATAAATAAAATATTAAAAATATATTTTTTTATTTAATTGTGTTCAAGTACAGTTTTCTGTCTCTTATTCCCATCCCAGCCAACAAAATATAGGCACAAAGAAGAAAATATTTATGTATCTCTTTAATTCATTTGACAAATATAAGTGTAGGCCTGGAAGAAACCTGAAGACTTCATCTTGTCTCTCCCCTTGCCCTCTGTGGAGGCGTTGTATTGAGTCAATTGTCAGCAACTGTAATTGGGGGGTGGGAGGTACAGTAATATAATGAAATGCTGAGCAAGTAAAAGAAAGTCAAGTGGAAGGAAACAAAGTAACTATTGACAGAGGACAGACTCCTATTGCCCCTCCTGTCTGGTCTTCCTACCTCCCCACCACACACAAAGAGCAAAGCGAAATTAAACAAGCTGCCAAACTATACTTCCTCTCTCTCACATTTGACCAACTTGGAACATGGCTCCACACTGGGAGGGTTGTCTTTACTTACAGAGTGCATTCTTTCAAATGCACTCCTAGATTCAAGGATTATTTGTTTTCAAACTTCAAACACCTGAACACACCTGACAGAGTCCCACATTAGCTGGGATCTGGAGACATCAATACCCTAGTCATAAGTAACAATTTGCCTATATGAGGAAGTGAAAGGTGAGTCTATTCCTGGGTCTTGTACAGGATAAGAATTTCAGAACTTTGTCATCAGCGTTTCTCAGTATCTAGGAATTACCTACCCTTCACTTTTTTATATACTTCTCTATTTCTGAATTCCTGAGCAAGCTTTATGTCTTACAATCTCTTCTGGCAACACCAGGTAAACCTCTAACCAAAAATAAACATGGCACATTTTTTAGTGCTTTATGTTATGGTGCTATATATATGCCTATCAGTAAGGGTTCAATCAAAGAAACAAAGCCAGTAGAAGATATATATTAAAAGAATTATTGCAAGGAATTGGCTTATGCAATTGTGAGGCTTGCTAGGCATGTCTGAAATCCATAGGGCATGCTGATCAGAATGGTAGACTGGAATTCTTGAGCGTGCGCAGAAGTTCAAGTTCCACCGTGGAATTTCTTCTTCAGAGAAACCTCAGTTATGCTTTTAAGACCTATAGTGACTAAATCAGGCCCTCCAGGTGCGCTCCCTTACTTAAAATCACTGAGTGTGGTCTTTAACCATGTCTACCAAGGACCTTTGCAACACACATAGATTAGTTTTTAGTTGAATAACTGGCAACTATATATAGCCTAGCCAAGTGGATACATCCAATTGACCATCACAGAATGTATGTGCCAAGCACTATTTAAGGATTTCATATGTTTATTTTATTCACTCATTAACCTCACAACAATGACATGAGGAAACTGAAGCCCAGAGTAGTGAAGCAACTTATTCGAGATGGTATAACAAGTACATACCGAGATGGCATTCACACCCAGGTGACCTGGTTCCACACACTGTGTCACCCAGGACTTCACTAACTGTCCAAGGAGTTAAGCCTCCCAGGTACTTTAACAATATTTTCTAGAATGTTCAATGTTGTTTTGTCAAGGGCAAATTGCTTTTCGTATGAAAACTTCTCTTGTCATGCTTCAGAATACATTCCAATTCCTCTGTTTACAGTGCTGTTTTTCTTTAGGATGATGAGGTTTCCAAGAATTAGGGTTGAAATGACTTTCATAATTATTAATAATTCATCTATATTAATTTCTCTATCTAGAAATAAGTAATTTTATTTAATCCTCATTGACAGCAACCATGTTTATAATCTGTTTTCTAATCCATTTTCTAGGCGGGACCACAAAGGCTCAATTAATTCAAAGGTCTTAAACAGACAGACCTGGACGCAGAGCTAGAAATGTTACTTCATGTGTTCAAGGAGAAACTATTCTATGAACCAGACCAAGTTTCTGTTTGCTGCTTGAGAAGGGAAGTAGGCAGTGGAAACAACAAGACTTTAGAAAGGAAAAAAGAACGGGAACTAGACCCAAGTTCACAAATGGTCCAGAAATTATTTGGGAATTTAATCATTTTACATAGGAGCTTTTTTGCCATGAGTAATTGCTCAGGAGAAGAAAAATCTTTTATTTGTGTCAAGACTCAGGGGTGGTTTGAAGAATATGTTGACGGCCACACTTGGCATGTTTTTCCAAGCTGTCAAGGGTGAGAAGAGATGGGCTGTGCTTGCCCGTCCCGCTGACCTTCACAAGCCCACAAGGAAAAGACCTGAGCAGGCAGGTGTAAGCACTCCTGAATGTTTACCAACCGGAGGGAGCTGCTTTTACAATACTGCCAAGTTGGCTTCTGTTAAAAATCCCAGCAACATCCCAGCTGCCTGACCCTGGGGTGCACACAGAACTGAGGAGGCTTGTTTGTGAGATGTCACCACCCCAACCTGTCACTTAGAAGACTTGTCACCTCCTCCATCCCCCACTGCATCCTCACCGAGGAGCACCTCCTTCTCCACACGGCTGCTTTAGGAGACTGAAGAATAAAATAGAACTGCCACGGGGAAGGTGCATGTTGTTACTTAAAAAATTTCTACAGTAAACTGCCTCTTGCTTGCTTGCTTTCTGTTTCTTTATTTCAAAATTATATTTCATATTATTAAATATTTTAAATGGATAAATACAAGGTAACAGATATCCATATACCTACCAATGAGATTAAACAGATGTTAGTATGTTTTGGGTTATTTGCTTTAAATCATTTAAAAGATGTAAAACATTACAGAAATAAGTAGAACTTCCTGCCTTTTGCAAACCCTTGTTCTCTAGAATATTATCTTGAAGGTGCTGTGTATCATTCCCATTCTTGTCTGTGCTCATACATTCTACTTTCAGTCTAGCTATCCATCTGTCATCTCTCTAGCCATATGATTCTGAGTCTTCAACATTTACAGACATTTGCCATCTTAGTATGTATGTGTATATATATTGCAATTAATATTTCTTTTTCAATTTTATGTCTTTGAGGAGTGTACATGATGGGAGTTTTAGATCTAGGTCAATTATTTCCTCTTTGTTTAAGTTTTTTGCTTGTTTGTTTTCTATTACAAAAAATAGTGAAATAAGCATTATATGATTTCCTGTGAGCATGTGTTAAAGTTTCAAGAGGAAAAACATCTAGTAGTAGAACAAGGCAGAGATTTGGGGTATAACTTCTTAACATATACTTAGAAATAGCCAATGCTTTCCAAATTGGTGGTGCTGGCTTCATGCATCTTCAGCAATGTGTGGGCAGCGTAGCTGTGATCACAACTACCAGTGGCAGCACTCCTACTTAAGACTGATTGGCACCCTCACAAGTGGTGCAAATTTTCAGCCCTTTGTATGAGAGTTCATGATTCCTGCTGTCCTCACTCAAACATGTTGTTACCTTAGTGGTATGTTTTTTGGCCACCTAATAATGGTGTGTCACTATTTTTTTGTTGGTTTGTTTGCATTTGCCTGGGCAGTAGTGAAGTTCAGTATCTTTTTATACATTTATTTGGTAATTTTGATTTCCTTATTATGAATTGCTGTTTTTTAGAAAATGGCAATTTTTGAGTTCCCTTTCTTCCCATTTATGGAATTTCTGTACCAATTCAGGATACTAATCTCATGTTGTTCATTTGTTTGTTCATACTTATTGCAATATTTACTCCCATTAGTACTTTGTTTTATGTATCTTCTGTAAAATAGAAATTTTAAATTCTAATGTAATCAAATATATCAACTTTACCCTTATACATTGTAGTACTCAGTGTTTCTTTAGGAAATTTCTCCAACTCAGATGTAATAGGAGATTTTGTTGTTTCATTACCATTTTGTAACACCTTTTATAGTTTTGTCCTTCATATTTTGGTCACTAATCTACCTGGACTTTATTAATGAATGACATATGGAAGAGAACTCATTTTGTCTTTTCCCATATGAATAACTAGTTGGCCTAACACCATTATTGGATAGTCTTTTTAAAAAGATTTTATTTATTTATTTTTAGAGAAAGGAAAAGAGGAAGAGAAACATCAATGTGTGGTTGCCTCTTGCCCACCCCCAGTTGGGGACCTGGCCTGCAACCTAGACATGTGCGAATTGAACATGTGCAACTGGAAACTGAACCAGCCACCCTTTGATTCTCAGGCCGGCACTCAATCCACTGAGCCACATCAGCCAGGGGGATTTATTGAATGACTATTGAATGACTATTCAATAAATAGTTGAATAGTTGATGATGTTACTTGAGTTTCTAAGTTTTCCTCTTTCTCTATTTTGTTTCATTAATACATTTTTTATCCCTGAAATATGGCTGTAATTATTAGAGTTTTAATAACTCTTAATTAAAATATAGTTGGCATTATATTCTATGACACTATATTAGTTTCAGGTGTACAGCATAAGGATTATATATATGAGAAATGATCACCACAATAAGTCTAGGTATTATAGACTTTATATACATATAACATGTATATATAATATATATGTATTATAACTCTTTATATTTTCTATTAAATTAAGTTCCAAGTGAAGGTGTATTAGCAATCTAATAGAAATGCCATTGAAATTATAGGTTATTTATGGGAGAATTCTCTTCTTTAGGATGACAATGAAACTTCCTCTCTCTAAACATAGTATACTCTCTATTAATTGGGCTTTTCCTTCTGACCATCAAAATTTCATAATAATTGTTATGAACTTTTAAGTTTATCATTAGATTTACTTCTATGTGCTTCTATTTTTATATTTTTAGTCTTTTTAAAAATTATTTTTCAAGTACAGTTGTCTCCATTTCCCCTCACTATCCTCCCTCCCCACCCATCCCCACCTCCCACTATCAGTCCTACCCCCCTTTGGCTTTGTCTATGTATCCTTTACACATGTTCCTTGACAGGCCTTCCCCTTCTTTCCCCCATTCTACATGCTTCTATTTTTTCTATTTAAAAAATTACATTCAGCTGTTTATTTTGAAATAATAATAAATTCATAGGAAATTGCAAAAATAATATAGAGAGGTCCTGTGTACCCATCCCCCATTTGCCCCAAATAGTAGTATCTTCCATAACTACTAAACCATGTCAAAACTAGAAAGCTGACATTGGTTCAATTATAGACCTTATTTAGATTTCCCCATCGGTACATGGACTCATTTGTGTGTGTCTCTGTGTGTACTTCTATGCAATTTTGCCACATGTGTAGACTCGTGTAACCACCACCACAGTCAAAGTATAGAACTGTTCTATCACCACAGAGAGCTGTTGTTCTGTGCTTCATATGATGCGCTGTCCCCCACCCTAGCAGCTGGCGATCATTACTGTGTTCTCTGTATAATTTTGACATTTTGAGAATGGTTTAAAAATTAATCTGTTTTTATGTATGTAAGCATTTTGATATTGATTTTTTTCACCCAACATAATTGCCTTGAAATTCAGTGTTTGTGTGTATCAATATTTTACCCCTTTTTATTTCTAAGTAGCATTCCATGGTAAGACTGGGCCACTGTTTATTTAACCATTCACACACTGCAGCATATTCATGCTGCTTCCAGTTTGGGACTATTACGAATAAAGCCACTATGAATATTTGTGTACAGGTTTTTATGTGAGCATAAGTTTAATTTCTCTGGGAGAAATGCTGAGGAGTGCAATGTTAGGTCACACATAGTTTTGTAAAAAATATCCATACTCTTTTCAGTGACTATTCATGAGAGATCCAGTTTTTCTAAGTCCTCACCAGTATTTGCTTTTTATCCACCTGCTTTTATTTTAGGCATTCTAAGTGTGAGTGATATCTCATTATGTTTTAATTTGCATTTCTCAAATGGCTAATGATGTTGATCATCTTTTCATGTGCTTCGTTGCCAACTGTAGATCCTCTAAAAGGAAATAATCTGTCCATATATTTTATGTGTTTTCTAATTAGATTGTTTGTTTTACTGTTGAGTTTTGAGACTTTTAAGAATATATTCTAGACATGAGTCACTTGTCAGATATGCTGTTTGCAAATATTTTCTTTCAGACTGTAGCTTATCTTTCCATCTTCCTCAGAGGGTCTTTTACAATGAAAAAAATGTTTCTATTACTTAAATGTAGGTGGGATTTAATTCATCAATTTTTCCTTTTATGAGATTAAACAACTCTCTACCTAGCTCTAGTTCTCAAAGCTTTTTTACATTTCTCAGAGGATGACATTTTGTGGGTCTATTTCTGGGTTCTCTAGTTCCACTGATAGATAGGTCTATTTCTCTGTCCATGCTATGTTGTCTTGATTACTGTAACTATATAGTAAACCTTAACATTGGATAGGTGATTCTTTCCCTTTTATTCTTCCTCCTCAAAATACTGCTAGTTTTTCTAGGTTCTGTGCATTTCCATATAAAGTTTAAATTTAAGGATGTCTATGTCCCCAACAACCTTGCAGGGATATTAATAGAATTATGTAAATTCTATAAATCACGCTGGGGAGAACTGATGCCTTTGCAATGTTGAGTCTTCTGGTTCATGAACATGGTATGTTTCTCCATTTATTTAGGTCTTCTTTGATTGCTTTCATATCCTTTTTATTTTGACAGGCTGATTGCACTAAAATTAAATATTTTTATCTTATTTTTCTGTCTGGCAGATATTGGGCACCCAAGATCATCAACCTAAATTGTAGGCAGGCAGTGTAATTATGGTGAAGAAGGGATAGGAGAGAGTCAAAAATGATATAAATTTCTAGTAAGATAACAGGCACTATTTATTCAGAACCCCATCTCAGTCAAGTTACATAATCCATTTCTTTCTCTCTCTCTCTTTCTTTCTTTCTTTCTTTCTTTCTTTCTTTCTTTCTTTCTTCCTCCTTTTTTTTTTGTAGAGTGGAGGTAATAATAGAGTTTCCCACCAAGGATTGTTGTGAAGATTAGATGAGACTATACATTTAATACTCAAGACAATGCTTGGTGTACAGTAAGCACTCAATAAGTCTCACTATTTTATTTATTCACTTGTTATTTTAGTTACAGTTGTTATTGCTGTTATATGCCAAGCACTTTACATAGGTGACTTCACAGCACTCCTGTGATGTAAACCATACTATCACCACTGAGGAAACTGAAACCTAGACATGGAAATAGACAGTGAGGGAATCAAGTTTCCAACTCTGACCTAGCAGATTTCAAAGCCCTTTCTCTCCCCAACATCCTCAGTCCCAGTTCTCTAACCTATCCATTGGAGAGTCATAATTTGTACTTGGGATGTCTAAAGTCCGCCAGAGCTCCAAGCCAGAATATGAGAACGGCAAGGTCTCCAAGGAAGAAAGTGGTTCATTCTCTGTGCAGAACAAAACAGGCAGGAATAAGGAGCTGCTCTGTGGTGCCTCACTCTTGTGTCTGAAATTGAACTTTGTTTTTTATTTATTTATTTTTGTATCCTTACCCAAGGACATTTTTTCATTGCTTTTTAGAGAGAAAGGAAGGCAGAGAGAGAATCATTGATGCAAGAGAGAAGCATCAACTGTTGCCTACCATTTGCACCCAGACCAGGGATAGGGGAGTGTTTGCTCCCAGACTGGGGACCAGACCCAACACCTAGGCATGTACCCTGACCAGGATCAAACCCACAACCCTTCCGTTAAGGGACTACGCTCCAACCAACTGAGCCACACTGGCCAGGGTGGAAATTGAACTTTAAATCTTTTTTTTTTTCTGTTTGGTTCTTGAAGATAGCTTGTTACCATTCTCAATGTAATTTCCCACCATTCATCATGGACATTGTAGTGTTGTTTATAGGAAATATTAAATCATTTATCACTTGAAGACTAATGGAAGGATACTAAGAAATAAAAGAGAGAATCTTGTGTGAATGGAAAGGAGGGTACCTATGTAAGAAGGAGGATGAGAGTATGATATGTTTTAAATTAAAGATGATTCATGTCTTACGTCAGGATATTTTTATTTAAGCAAGATGTACCTTTCATTTTCTCTCATTCTCAGGGTGCTGAATCAGACACACCTTATGTCCCTACACTAGAAAAGAGTCTGGCAATTTAGCTTATGGGAACTGTACTAGAAGTTGGTGCAAAGTATGCTTTAAGCCATGCAGGGAAAAAAGTATCACCGCATGTGGAATCTCTGCCCCCGCTATGTTCTCATCCCCTGAGACCGTGGACCCTTGCCAACAACCATTAAGTTTGTAGACCCTCTGCCTCTGCTACTCATTATTTATGAATTAGGGAGATACAGAGACATTTGAATAGCAGAAAGTAATTTGGAGGCAGTATTATAGGATATTTAGTCAGAAAAGAATGAGAACAGAGTGTATATAAAAAAGAAAAAACATAGAAGCTATATTAGTTTAGTTAATACAATGTAAGCCACTTTAACACACTCAGTGGCTTAAATGAAGGAGAATTGATTATTATTTACTCATGTACTATAGTCAAAAGTAAGCATTCCCAAAAAGATCACCTTGCACATGGTTATTTCACTATCCAGGGACTGTCTGCTATGTGGATCCATCCTCTTTTAGGTACTTAAAGTTCTGGCAAGAGATGGGGAAGGAGGAAAAGAGGGCTGTGTGCAGCATTCATCACTCCATTCACACCCTCTTAGCAGCAAACTTGTCACATGGCAACACCTAGGTGCACAAGAAGCAGAGAAATATGATTTATTATGTAGCCAGAAGGAATAGAAAGGGGCTTGGGTGTTTACCCATCATCCTGGCCAGAGTGATCTGGAAGTTAGACTGAACGCTTGGCAGCTGCACAGCCCATTCTCTAGGACTCTAGGAGGTCGGAATTTGATCCAAAATATAGGAAGGTGCCATTGTGCTTCACAGTAAAACTCTAGCTGTGGGCAAGGTGTTTTATTAAAATGTTCCTACTTTTTATATCTGGGAAGCACATTCCAAAGTCAGATTAATTCCAAATATTTTTAAATGTTGGCTTCTCCTCATCATTCAAGTCCGTTTAAATGCAATAACCTCAAAGAAGGCTTCTTTCACATTAGTTTTTATGAAAGTTTTTCCTACTACCCATTCAAACTCTAAAACACTACCCTATGTTACCTCCTTCATAGAAATTACATGGATATAACATTACTATATCTGTGACATATTTATTTTCTTTCTTTCCTACTGAGATATAATCTCCGTGAAAGCACAAGACCTCTCTATTTTATATAATGGCACTAATATTTCCTCAATAAATAATTGTCAAGTGAATTAATAAAATATATTTCTCTATCTATAAAACTAGGAGAACTCCATTTTCTATGAGTGTATGAGAAAGTGTATAAGAAAGCAAAAGGCTAAAAATATAGTAATAATCATTCCAAATGTTAACAAGTATCAATGGTATATTAATTCACTAATACTTTTTAAAACAAGTTTTTCATTTAACTGTGTTATCAATATTTCATTCAAAAGCAATTCAAAGAGAGTCTTTTAAAATTCTCTATTTGTAATGTGTCTACTCGATGTCAGAAAAATGACATTTCAGTATAGTAACGTCAAAAAGAATATAGATTAAAATAAACAGAATTTGTTCTTTCAAAATTAGGTCAATAACATTCTATTAATCCAAAATCTGTAAGCAGTAATAATATGATAATTTTATTGGAAAGCTAATATAGCATTTTTAATGGACATATGAAATGGAAATAGAACACTGTATATAAGTGGCAATAAACAAAATTAGCGATAAAAATTTTAGCTCTGAGTATTCAGGTTATTATATCTCCAACTTAAGCAACAAATAGGTTTTATTGCTGTATTTGTAGATGGAATTCTAGGATTTAGAGAAAACAAACTATGGTCTATTTAGTCTAGAACTAACCCATTGCCTTTGGGTGAAGCACAATCTAAGGTTACGTAGAATGTCCTCTTTCTTTAAAATAGTTAGGCATCTAAAATAATTTTTATTTTATCTCTTAAGCAAAAGGACTATGTAAGCAGACAACTCATATTTGCATCCAATGCCAATATTTTCCTTTCTTTTCCTCGCTCTTTCTCTTTCTCTCACTTTTTCTCTTAGAATACTTGAGAAATCAATAAATCCCCACCACAGGCCTTACACTGTCACTTTATTTACACCCTTCTGCTGGTACAGAATTATTAATCATCCCAAATAGTATTAGCAGGTACCTAAGTATTATTACCTTCTTAGGTAAGAAGTACCTAAGTAATTCTTGGACTGCAGCTCCTTTGTGCATTGTGGCATCCATTTTATGAGATGGGTTCAGGATGAGTAATGTTGCTGGGATTCTCTTTCACAGACCTAGTCCTACTGTTCCCACAGATACCAAAAGCAGCGTGTGCTCCTGGCTTATCATCAGGTTTCCTTTCCCAGTGGAATGTCTTTGCAACACAGCTATAGGCATGCTTTTCAAAGCCAAGCATTGAATTCGGGTTCCACTCCCCTGCCAACTTAATGCCTCATTGATTTTCCCTTATTGTTTCCAAATACATTGTGTCGATAAATGTGTAGTGGACAGGATTTTTAAAGTTTGTATAAGGATTTAGAGAAGATACAAAAATACCCAAATGTTTGGGTATTCATACATTGCTTATCTACTGTCTTTGGAAGCCAGTGGGAAATCATCCAACAAGAGTTTTAGATTCTTGCCAACATTTTCTGCTCTAAGTTGGGTGAAAAGAGCATGTGGTTCTTTTTCAATACTTACATGTTTTCAATTTTGGTCATACTCAAAAACTGCCTTAATAAGCAATCTTGGGAAGCAAACAGGTAAATCCAACTCAGTTTGGAATTTTGAAAAACTTGAATTCTGGATTATAAACATAGGTATTCACCATTTTATCCCAAGTGGCCCTGTGGCCAAAGTAAACAGGGTGAGACTGAAGCAGTGCTTCAGAAGTTGTTTTAAAAATCTGAGTGGGCACTTTGGTTCCTTCATTCTTTCATTGATAAAATATACTTATTCTAGCTAATAAGTCTCTCAAAAAAAGTTTAGTGTTTTATAAATATGAAGCAATATTAGAAAATCAGTAACAGTTCATGACTTTCTCTGGGACCACCCACAGTACACAGAAATATCTTAAAGGGTTCAGATTATACATCTGTATTATCTGTTAGAGGGCCATTATCCATATGAGTCAGATTCCTAAGTGCCTAAATTGACCACGTAATAGCCTAGCATAAGAGAAAATTAGGTCCATTATACCAGAAAAAATATGTCTTTATTATCTTTGTGGAAATTTCGCAGATAATTTGAGTTTCTTACTCTTTGCCCTTCCAGATTCTGCTGGCCACCCAACAGTTCTCAGGAATGTCTCCCTCCTGAGGGAGAGAGCCTGTATCATTATTCCCTTCACTTGACCCCACACCTGCAGGGAGTCCTCTCATAGGTACAGCATCAAAGTTAGACCTAAAGATTCACTGCTGGCAGCATTTCTTTTTTTCTTAATATACCTCATAATAGGATTTTATATATAATGTTTAGGAATGTTGTGGGTTATGTTTCCCTAAAGTTCAACCATGTGTACTTCTCATAAGATTTCCCTAAAGATCAGGTCAGTGGGGTATTAGCTGTTGGATGATCCCCCAATAATAAATTGTCTGGCATCTGATAATCACACAGAGTCACGTCAAGCTAAGCCTTGGATATGCACACCTCTGAATAAATGCATAAATGCTTTATATAGCCTATGTAGGCAAATATAATAGGTAGCTATAATACAGTAGCTACCATTTATTGAGTCCTTAGTCTATAAAAACATGGAGCTAAACATTTATAAGCATAACTTCATTTTACTCTTACAATAACCCTAAGAGGCAAGACCATTATAATTCTTGTTTGAAAGATGAGTAAAACCTTATTTAGATCAGTTAACTGCCTTGCCCAAAGTTGCAGAACCTATAAAGATAGGATGAGACTCAGGCTTAGGTTCCTACTTCCACAGACAATTCCCACTTGGTTTTTGTATCACCGACAACCCTTACTAGGCCAAGGCAGGGTTTTCGGAGATTGTGGAGGAGCCCCACCCACAGGGCCACCTCTGCTGCCAGGGATGAGAATAAGTCTACCAAGACTTGATCTGCTTGGGGATGGAAGGTGGCCAATCTCTCAAAGGAGAAGGACCAAGAGCCATTTCCTCAATGGGCTTTTGTTGGGTTCATTTTTCACAAAAATACAGGTAAGCATCAAACTATAGATAGCATACAAAGAACTATGAGGTCTTATTCTGAGTCAGGGTCTATTAGCTAAAGGGCTACAAAACCTTGGGAAACGAACTCATTTCCTGCTCAGGCCTTTATCATTTAATTGAGAGCTTTCTAAACAAAGCAGGTTTCACAGGATTTTATATATTCTTTCTTAGGCCCAGTTGCCCCGGGAACCCGCCCTTTCTAGCACAGGGCTGCACCACCCTCTGTCATTGTTTCAGGCCTAAGGTATTATTTGGGCTTAAGTCAGGCAGGGAAACTAAGGCAGCCAAGAGATTAGGAGACTTCTCGAAGACAGAATTTGGACTCAGGCTATGTCAAAGTCGAGGGGCAAGGGTCCATCACCCCGTTTTTCTATAGCCACCCAAGTCCTTCCCTTAGGGCCTCCATGTGATCATGCCTGTCTTAGGTCGTTCCCCCCTTGGGGAATCTTACGCATCATTGGCTAACCAATCAAACATTGGGGGCTAGGCAGGGTGAAGTAAAAGGAGCAGAAGCAGCACTCCTCCCAGGGAGATAAGCTTTGTCTCCTTAGTGGCTTCTGGTCTGAATGTTGCTCACTCAGCCTTAGCCATGGAGGGGGTTATAGCTTCTGAAACAAGGCAGGGCGGTTCCCAACTGGAGATGGTGGGTTAACATCCTAATCATCCCTGATCAGACCTCAACTATCCCACCTCTTGCATGTCTTCATATGCACTGACTGCCCAAACAGTGACCTTCCAGTAGGAGGGTCCAAATCACGTTGAATGGATGTGGACTTGCCAACTACTGTGGATGCAGGCCATGGCCTTCCAAACCTCTGAATGTCACCAACTCTACAAGGAGACAGGAGAATGTTGACATTTTTTCAGAGATTCAAAGGCCATCTTTACCTTTTATCAATGTATGATAAATCCCTTGGTTATTTCTCTCAAAAGTCAGTTATATATACTTTTCCCCATACTTATTCCCACAATTTAATGCCTCAAAATCTAATAGAAGCGTGGAAAACAATATGGATTAATTTCCAAGCAGTCTGAGGAATAATTAAAAACAGTTCAGGTAATGACTACTTATCTTTTTTTAAAATATAAATTTTTGAGAATATATTACTTTAAACATGTTACTCAAAAAATTTAAGTTTTTTAAATTCTATAACATAAATTTGTGTTAATTTATTGGAATTCAAAAACGTAAAGTAATTCATGAAATATATGTTATTCAGTTTGTTAAAGGGGCAACTTTTGGTAGAATTTGCTTGTGATTTTAAAAATCTTTATTAGTTCTGTAGAATGCCATGTTGCTTTCTCAAAATCCAAATAATGAATTAATTACTTTATCTGAGAATATTGCAACTGGTAATTGTGTTTAAGATAAAATATATATATAAATATATAACATTTATTAACAGGTTAATAACTATATTGTTAAGATTTGCTGAATTGTGGGTATAGCCAGTTTTTCATTATTAACTTAATTTAAGGTCTTCCTTCACACCAGTGAACCAGCAGACAAACTTTATCTTATTCACAGGCATGATTTGGGCTATTTGTTCTGTTGGATATAACATTTGTTCTCCTTTAGACAAAACTTTGAAGTCAGTCACCTGTCCAAATTTTACCCAGAAAAACTTGTTGGATTTTATTTTTAGTTTGGATAGTATGAATGTGTTTTCTGCTCACAACATCAGTAGTTATCAAGGAGAGAAACTTACCTTTATATTACTTTGCAGGAACTCACTCAACTAGTTTTCATGCCGTTTCTAATTTTTACTAGGACATGCAAAATCATCTAGTGCAACCTAAGCTGTATTTAGCTAAAATGCTAAAAATTACATGGGCACGAAACTAAAGATTTTTGTTTGGTTGTTATTGGTCATGAATTTCATACACCCTGCAGCTTTTTATGGAATTTATATTGCAGTCTTTGTTCATGCTCACTTTACCCAGAAATATACTTATTATAAGTGTTGGACTGTGCAAAGCAGAAAAATGATGACATATGATTGTTTGCTGTAAGGGCCTTTCCTCATTTTATGGATTTAACTTTCCTATTTACACACAGCATTCATGGGCAGTTTTCTTTCACAAGTCCAAACAGCACTCGAGGGCACAGAATTAGGAACCATATCTCTTCACTGCCTTCCTTTACCTGTTTTTCCTTCAAAGCTCCGTGGCCAGTGGTGGCCCCAGTGCACAACCATTTATTCATCCCGGATCTCGTCAGAGGACTATGTGGCAGTCTCAGGGCAGCTCACAGATTGTAGCATGTAACAGGCAAAATGCACTGGCTTTAATTTTTTAAATGTGCCAATAATACCAAAGAATAACAAGGAGGAATTATTGTGGTTTTGCTCTTTTTCTTTCCATCTTTGCTCATGTGCATTCTTATCAATCCTTAAACTAGGGTGCTCGGTAGTGGAACTCCTGTTTGTGAGCACATGGACCTTTAATGTGGTCAGGTATACTCAATTCTAAAGCACACACCTTCCTGCACTGGTTTGGATTTTAAATAAAAATGTACATATATGTTTATTATTTTCTAAATTTTTTAATTTTAATTGTTGTTCAAGTACAATTTCCTGCCTTTTATCCCCATCCCAGCCCACCTCCCCAGCCCTCCCCACCTCCCTCCTATTTCCTCCCCCACCTTGTTATTGTCCATGTGTCCTTTATACTTGTTCCTGTAAACCCTTCCCCTTTCCCCCTGAAATTTCCTCCCCTCTCCCCTCTGGTCACTGTCAGCCTGTTCTGAATTTCAGTGTCTTTGGTTATATTTTCCTTGTTTGTTTGGTTGGTTGATTAGGTTCCTGTTAAAGGTGAGATCACATGATACCTGTCTTTCACTGCCTGGCTTATTTGGCTTAGCATAATGCTTTCCAGCTCCATCCAAGCTGTCACAAAGGGTAGGAGATCCTTCTTTGTTTCTGCTGCATAGAATTCCATTGTGTAAATGTACCATAGTTTTTTGATCCATTCATTTACTGATGGGCACTTAGGTTGCTACCAGCACTTGGCTATTGTAAATTGTGCTGCTATGAACATTAGGGTGCCTAGGTTCTTTTGGATTGGTGTTTCAGGGTTCTTAGGATATAATCCTAGCAGTGGAATCACAGGGTCAAAAGGCAGATCCATTTTTAGTTTTCTGAGAAAATTCCATACTGTTTTCCATAGTGGTTGCACCAGTTTGCAATCCCACCAACAGTGCACTAGGGTCCCCTTTTCTTCACAACTTCTCCAACACTTGTTGTTTGTTGCTTTGTTTATGATGGCCATTCTGACCAGTGTGAGGTGGTATCTCATTGTGGTATTAATTTACATCTCTCTGGTAGCTAGCGATATTGAGCATCTTTTCATGTGTCTCTGGATTCTCTGTATGTCCTCCTTGGAGAAGTGTCTGTTCCAGTCCTTTGCCCATTTTTTAATTGGGTTGCTTGTCTTCTTAGAGTGGAGTTGTGTGAGTTCTTTATATATTTTGGAGATTAAACCCTTGTCCGAGGTATCATTGGCAAATATGTTTTCCCAGATGGTTGGTCCTCCTTTTATTTTAATACTGTTTTCTTTAGCCGTACAGAAGCTTTTTATCCCATTTGTTTATTCTTTCCTTTTCTTGCTCTAGGGGACATATCAGTGAAAATATTGCTGTGTGAAATATCTGAGATTTTCCTGCCTATGTTCTCCTATAGGACCTCAGTGGTGGCATGACTTATATTTACATCTTTTATCCACCTTGAATTTATTTTTGTGTGAGGTGTAAATTGGTGCTCGAGTTTCTTTCTTTTTTTTTTTTTTTGCATGTAGCTGTCCAGCTCTCCCAACACCCTTTGTTAAAGAGGCTATTTTTACTCCATTTTATGTTGCTGCCCCCTTTGTCAAATATTAATTGACCGTAGAGACTTGGGTTTATTCTGGGCTCTCTGTTCTGTTCTGTTGGTCTATCTGTCTGTTTTTATGCCAGTACCAGGCCGTTTTGATTATAGTGGCCTTGTAATACAGTTTGGTATCAGGTATTGTGATTCCTCCTACTTTGCTCTTCTTTCTCAGAATTGCAGCAGCTATGCGGGATCATTTATGGTTCCATATAAATTTTTGAAGTGTTTGTTCTATGTCTGTGAAATATGCCATTGGTACTTTAATAGGTATTGCATTGAATCTGTAAATTGCTTTGGATAGTGTGGACATTTTGAGGATGTTAATTCTTCCGATCCATGAACACGGTATATGTTTCCATTTGTTTGTGTCTTCCTTGATTTCTTTCTTCAGTGTTGTGTAGTTTTCTGAGTACAGGTCTCTTACCTCCTTGGTTAGGTTTATTCCTAGGCACTTTATTTTTCTTGTTGCTATATCAAATGGGATTTTTTTTCTTGATTTCTGCTCCTACGGTTTCATTGTTGGTATACAAAAATGCCTTTGATTTCTGGAAATTGACTTTGTATCTGCTGTTTTGCCAAATTCATTTATTAGGTTAAGCAGTTTTTTGGCGGAGTCTATAGGATTTTCTATGTACACTATCATGTCATCTACAATGACAGTTTTGTTTCTTCCTTTCCAATTTGGATGCCTTTTATTTCCTTTTTTGTCTCATCACTGTGGCTAAAACTTCCAATACAATGTTGTGTTTATTATTTTTAAACTGACACACATTACTTTAAAAGAGAAACAGTTTAAGTTGACAATATTCTCACATATCAATATATCAGGAACACTCAACAGAGAGTTCTGGTGAAAAATTTTTTAAGAAATACTTTAATAAGTACTGATAAATTGGAAGCACAGATGCATATTGAAAGGGGAATACTTCACTTCCATTTTACTCTAGCAAATGTCCCAGTAAAACTTCAACTGTTTCTCAGACAATAAAGGCTGGTGCATCAAAGCATTGAAAAAATAAAAACTATAAAGAAGTCACACATTTGCAAAACAAATTTGAGAGAAATAACTGCTCCAATAACTAAATTATTTAGGAGAGGATGTCAAAGACCAGTTTATTCTGTGTATGGATGAGCACTTTGAAATTATTAGATCCCAAATACATTTCTGAGAGAAAGACATGCAGCTTCTAGAAGAAGTGGACACACGAAAGGCCCCATTTGCAGCCACTTGATGCTCTGCAACATACTGAACCCCATGTGAGGGGCAAATGACACCCTTTACAAAATTCAGCAACAATAAACTTTTCACCAAAATTTAATTTTTCCTAAAGAGCTATTTTGAAGTACTTCACTAAGTTTTGAGATTATATTCTATTCTTCATAGCATACCTATCTTCAGAAAAAAGTTCAGCGGTGATATGGGTAAATAATTATCGTGGTGTTTTTACACACTGTGAGATGTGCCCCCCACTTGATGCAGCTACTGCAATTTAGGGAAGGTGTGCTCTGCTCTCAGTAAGGACCGGGCAGAGTGCCACCAAGAAGGCAGTCATCAGTCTCTGAGCTCAAATGCAGTGTATCCTCCAGGGTGTCAAAATGTCTAAGACATGTGTCACAGGCAAAATTAGATCGTACCCTAAAACCTCAGAAAAAGCACAAGAACAAGGGGAAAATGAATTGAACTACTATTGAACTACTCTTTTCATCTGTATATGTTTAATGGCCACAGAGTTCTTGCCTGCATGTGGAGCAGGCTTCAGTTTCCTCTATTCTGTAAATAAATATCCTGCTAATTGCACAGTGCCACAAAACACAGAACCCAATATTTCAAGCCAGCACAAACATGAAAGGGAATAACAAAATTGTGGTTGAATAAACACACTGGAGTCCAGAGTGTGGTGCTTTTCTTCTGTCAGAATATGTGTGTGTGTGTGTGTGTGTGTGTGTGTGTGTGTGTATTCCCATGATATTTTACTGTTTCTTTCCTTGTAGGGCATGCCAGATACCTATACTTTAAAATACACAGCAATTGCTTCATCAGTGGCATTTCTTTTCAGACTGAAAAATTTGTGAAGGGGGAACTTGACAAGTTCAAGGTAGGTTCCTATCTTAATCTTTACAAAAATAATTAATGGCTAAACAACAGTTGCAAAAAAACATACAGATGTAAGATGTAAGTGAAGTGCAGGAGGGTGTGCACTTCAGAATTGAGGATTGTTGGTCACATTAGAGGTCCATGTGCTCACAAACAGGCGTTTCACAACCAAGCACCCTAATTTAATAATATAGAGAAACTGTATTCCAGGGAAAAAAATATTGACTTACCAAGCTGTTAAATCAGAAAGAAACTCTCTAAGACAATTTCAAGGAAAAAGAATTTCCAAGGAAAAACTTACATTTTCTGGTGGAACCAAGGAAACTGGAAAATTACTGTTAATGCAAATATTTATGTCAAAAGAATCTCGTTACTAGAGTGAGAGTCTGCTGTAGGAATTCTACTTTTGGGGTGCAACCCAGGAAAGGGTGCCAGCAGACGGAACCGTCTGAGGAGATGGCTCATGGCTTCAGGGCATGGAGGAAGAGAAAATGAAAACACACTCTAGGAAAGTCGTTATTGAAAACCAAGTAGGTGGCCCAAATGAAGCACCAATCTAAGGCTGAGGCCAGTCAGGCAGAAGCTAGTCAGTCACAAGGCTATGGAATGCAAACCACAGACACCTGAGTAAATCTACCAGGCGCAGCACATGCTTGCTTTAACCCAGTAACACCACTAATTGACATGATAATCACTTCATTGGATCTTTTTCAGTTTTATGCAGGAGGAAAAATGAATAAAATAAATAAAATCTGCATGAGTATGTGTGTGTTGTGTGCATGCAAACACACATTACACACTTTCAACCAGAGTTAAAACAATAGCCTAAAAGGATGTAACTACCTTGAGGGCAGGTTCTGTGGTGTGTTTTTTTGTATTTGAATCTTTCTCTTTCCAGCAACAAACGTATTTCATGCATTACAATGAGTATTTGTTCACTGAATGAATGAAGAAATTTTGTCTCTTGTTTCACTCTGCTTTGCAGTTCTATTTATCAGGGATGAACAGTTGCGCTTAAAAAGTTTGATGCCAGAATAATAAAATTAATAACAGTATCTTAGAGAGATGTCCCTATTCATTTAACTTAAATCTGCATTGATAAATAAATAAATAGCTAGCTGGCTAGGAAAGTGACTCTGTGGGAAAGGGAAGTCCTGGAAGGGAGACATGAAAGAGCCTCTGGGGAGCCACCAATGTTCCGCGTTGACCTGAGAGGGGGTTACATGGATACAGCCTTAAGTACAGTTTGTCACATACTACACCTAAGGTCTGTCCACTGGATTGTGTGTAAGTTATACCTCCAAAAACAACACCACATAAGCCAAGTGAAATGTCTTTAGGCCAGATATGGAGGGAAATCTGCTTTTATGAAAATAATTTAATGCAGAAATAATTTGGCTTAGCTAAAAGAGCGTGGCAGAGGTAGATTTCTAAATAGGCATCGCATGATGGAAGATAGAAAAAAGCCTTTGGTCCAGAAGCCTTCATTGCATTCTGTATAAGCACCAAAATAACGATCTCATAATTTTAGAGTGCTTTTGCAAAAGGGCAATCAGTACATTTTCCAAATCTTCACTGAGGTAACATGAATTCATCACTTTCTTACAAACTCACCTTCTTGGGGTTTACCCAAATCTTTGCCTTACTGCCTGGCAGGGCAGAATTTCAGAGAGACCATTTTGCTGTTGTTAAACACAATGGGGCATCTCCTGACTCTTACGCAGGCTGGCCCTCTGCATCTGCTTACCCATCTTCAGTACATGTTGCCTGTTTATTTTTTGTTACTGTGCTCCCCAAAGCACTTAAGATTCTCTGCATGTGATCTGGAGCCAGGGTCCTGAGGACTAACACGTAACTCCAAATTTGTGTGAGAGAACTCAGCACGGCTTCTGTGACCCAGCAAGCCTGGGGTCGAAACCCTGCGTATCATCTTTTCTTGCTGCACGTGGGAATGGGAAATGGTTTGTTTAGTATCCACATGACTTGCATAATATCAGCAACAAAGAAAGTTGTCTCTTTTTTTAGTTTACTTTTAAGGCATTAAGAAAAAATTAAATAAACAAATATGGATTATTTTTTATAATGAATGCAACCTTCTTAGACTAATAGCCAGCGAAGAACTATGATTGTTTGATTGTTATATGGCTAAAAATCCCAAATGGCAAAATATAATTATAGTTAGAGCGGTTGAACAAATAAACCTGTTAAATACATAATATTACCAGGCAAAATAGCTATGTGTTTATCACTGTGCCACTGTAATTACATTCACTGCAACTCTTCATGCATATATTAATATCTTGCTAGCATCATCGAGGTTAAAACATAAATTGCAGAGCACTGAGTACAGTTTCAAACAGAAAGATCATGGTAAAAATGTTTGTTATTAAAAAACAAAAATAAAAAAGACCTTTGCATTTAATGCTAGCACTAATTGTTTTACCAAGAAATAAAAAATTCTTCCTATTACATTCATACTCAAATGAACAATCATTTTGTATCTCCACATGGCTATCTGGTTAGAAAAGTTGTAAAATCATCTATTACAGGTCTCTTCAGACATGAAGCACAGAAATTATTCAGTTTAACCTGAAAAAAAAGACACGCCAGGAAATAAGCCTAGGTTGTTATTCCCATGTAAATAGAAGATGAATATGTTAAGTAATTTTAACTAATTTCCAAAGATTATGGATAAACTATAATTGGATAGATGTGGGTTAGAGTGGATGTGTTAGTTATTAGGAGCTAGGAGAGGTCAGGAAATTAATTCCCTTGGGGTGAAACTCTGTATCCAAAAATAAGCAAGTAGAGGCTTTGAAATGATTTCTGAAGGCTTGGCAAAATCAGTGCCAAAGACTGCATGGGGAAAGGGAAAAAATTATTACTTATAATGAACAGCAAAAGAAGGTAGAGGAAGAGGAAAGGGAACAAGAAACCCATATCTATGAGTACGGAGCACATAATAAATCTTTATTGCCTCAGTTAATAAAATATTGTGAACACCACCAAGAAATTAGACACAGGGATTGGAAAATTTTATTATAGATCACAAGCATTTAAACACAACAGCAGCAACAATCGAAACGTCTCTTCTTGAACACTTACTAAGCTTATATAATTTGTATTAATTTAGATATAAATTAACTTTCATAAATTATTCTTTACCATTAAATATCAAAGAAATATGGAGTCCTAGAAACAGAACAGAGCTGAGAAACAGACTATAGTATTGTGGTAGTTCACAGTCTTCCCCACGATTAATATCCAAATCATCATAATAATCATTTTAAAGGGACATTTTTTACCACAATGGCTACATTTTATATTGAAATTGTTTGTTTAAGATAATTCTATATTTGTAAAGTAAAAATGTTTTTATTTATGACCAAGTGAATCACTACAAATTGTTTTCAACTTTTCTTTGGTTTCTTTAAAATAAATACCATGAAATGACAGTTTTAGTTGGTCACCAAACCTGTTTTTTCTTGATGTAATCAACGTACCTGCATATACACATTGCTTTAATGGCCACACGGCCTGTGGTTTTACAGTGTGAAATTCTGTGTCCTCACTTTCGGATTGTAACCAAATCATTGCTTCAGGTCAGGCTGCCCAACACCTACCAAGTTTTAACAACTCGAATTACATTTTGCCATGGACTAAATCACAAAATCATGTTGAAGGACATCATCCAACCAGCCAATTTATATATATGACCTCAAAATGGAAACTACTTATAGCAATTAGTCTCTACACCCCACACATCTGCATGCATCCATGATGGATTTGATCTCTGTTTAAACAATGACAGCAACGGTTCGTGATTTGCTCAAGCCTTTGATAAAGGCTGAGATTTTTCATATGACTTGAAAGGGCCCTGAGCACCATTCTGGCTTGATGCCCTGCCTTTTCTCCCCCAACTCACTTTGTGCTGCTACAATATTGAGATGATTGAAATTGATAGGGGATTCAAGACTTGGAAAATTTTAGCTTAAGTTAAAAAGTTGTAAGCCTAGCAAGTAATGTGTATGTTAAAGCTTTTGTTTCGGAAACTACAGATAAGGCCCATCCTGACTCCTGGGAAAACAGCCGACCTCCTGGGGCACTGGCTAGAAATTACCACCTGGGGACAAGTTGGAGGCATCCGGGCCTTTGGGTTCCAGGAGGAAACAGACACCACCCTCCCCTGGGAACAGCTAACTGCCTGGGACAGGAATGTTGCAGCTTCTGAATCTCAAAGCCCTCCCCCATTATTAAAGGTCTGGCCTGGAAAGAAAAGACAAGATGGTCTGTTAGGGTATGAACCCACAATCTTCTCAGATGGCCGGCCATCTGAATAAAGCTCCCATAAAGATTCAATCACTGTCATTGCTTATTGGGTTTGGTAGTGACAGGCACCCCGAACGCCAGTGTCTTTTCCGGTTACACATTCTCAAACGCTAATTTCTGATCCTTTGTACACATTGTTCTATTTTAATGGAGACATAGTTCTCATTTCTTCAACTTGCCATAGGCTGCATTTTTTTCTTCTCTCAACCCTCATTTGAAATATCACCTCATTCAGGAAGTCTTCTCCAATGATGAAATCCCATAAAGGATGCCCTTGGCATGGTTTTCAAAGAGTAATCACTGGTTTGGCTGTCTCTCTTATGAGCTGATAAGCTGTTTAAAGATAGAACCCTGTGTTATTAATCTTCAAACCCCAGGACTCAACATAGTAACTGATACATACTTTGATTTCACTAATTCAAAAAAGTTGAATAAAGAGCTGAGTCAACAAAAACAAAAAATAGAGAAGAGGAGAAAGGACACGAAGGAAAACAATGACTGTTCTGTGACTGTAAAACCTCTCTGTACTTGTACTGGTTTTCTCACACCCAGTCCCTTTAAAAACCTTTTCAAACTCTCATATGTACATTTTCCACATGGTACATAGGGCATCTCTTTTACCTTGATATGAGGAATCTACATTTAAAAGAAACTATAAAGATTTGCCTAAAAGCAAGCCCGTAATTAATGACCAGGCTGGAACTAGACCTTCTCACACTTAGTCACACTTTCCTTCCAGCCTGTTGCCATGTGCTGTGTGCTTCAGAAATGACACATTCAGGAGGGAGCACCGGGGAACAGGGAAGTGTCTCCTCAGAATGATTCTTTGGACACAAAATCTTCCATTTGATAAATGTAGAGAGGAAACATCTTGTTCTAGTTTGAGTAAATTTAACCTCAGTAAAACTAGACAGTCTTGTTAAATTAGTTGGGGCACCAATTTTGGGGAAGAAGGGGAACTGATATACACCCCTTGGTTGGGGTAGCCAGGATCCCACGTAGCAGTATCACAATAGGGTAGTATTCAGTGAGAGCTACACTATACTTGGGGAATTCCCTGTGCAACTTGAGGGTGCAAGAACCGGCCATCAGAATAGCCTGAACTTTATCAGAAAAGAATGAGTTCAAGCATGGAACAAAAGTCCTGGCCAGATCACTTGGATGCTGTCACAGAGAGGTCCTGTAACTCAGGCTGTGGCTGAAAAGATATGGTTTGAAGGCCTTCCAAGGCACTGGCAGTTACGGACAAGCCATCTCCACAGAGGTAGACATGGAAAGGCCTGTGAGGTCATCTGGTGCAGGGAACCTCAAGTATTTTGTTATTCTTTGAGCCTAAGACCAACCCTCACAGCTCCCTTTCACATGGCACTGCGTCGTTCTCTACAGGAGACACATGGGAACAGAAATTCTTTTCTCGATTTGAAAGAATGGATTTTTTTCTCTTGTTTATTTGAGAAAAAAAAATCTCCCACTCATTTTGGAGGAAAATGCAAGTGGCATATGGTTCCAACTGACCCTGAGGGAGCAACATCATCTCAAACAGCATTAAGTAATATACACACACTCCCAGATTTGACCTTAAATCAGTAACTCACGGATATATTGGCCATCCTATTTAATCTCCTTGAGTCTCAAAAATCTCATCCTTCAATCAAAATATGACTTTCTGCACACTGTAGTATTAGGACTCTGATGTAGATAAGTCTGAGGCATTTGTTTCAAAACCTTTCACAGACACGCTGGCAGGAGCAGGTGAATATGAGCAAGGGTGAGAGACAGAGCTCTCCTGAGGATAAGGGCAAATCCTGGGAGACCCCTGGTCAGAAAATGAAAAACAAGTCCTGGCTGGTGTGGCTCAGTGCATTGAGCACTGGCCTGTGAACCGAACAGTCACCTGGTTGATTACCAGTCAGGGCACGTGCCTGGGTTGTGGGCCAGGTTCCCAGCAGGGGCTATGCAAGAGGCAACCACACATTGATGTTTCTCTCCCTCTCTTTCTCCCTCCTGTCCCCTCTGTCTACAAATAAATAAGTAAAATATTTGGGGGGGGGGGGAAAGAAAAGAAATAAAAAGAAGAAATCTGAATTTGCCTGCTGTTGCTGTGTTAGGCACATAAACCTTTTTTCACCTGACTATACACCTACCTTGAAATTTGGTCAGCATCAATTCCAAATAAGGATAATATCTTAATAGGTTGCTATGTCCAATACTAACATTATTTTAGTAACTTTAGGAACACTGGCTTCTCACACTTCAGGATATGAATTAGAAATATTGGAACCATATTATCCCTTAACCTTTTTTCTGATTGAAATTCATTAAATTAAACTCCTGTTTTTGACCCTTTACAGAGTCACAGTGCCCAAAAAGTCAAAATAATTTTCTACTTGTTGTTTCTAAGGTCCTTCCTAATGTTAAAAATACTGCAAGTGTACAGTGCCCCAGCTAAATGCTGTTAGCTATTTGGATACCATGTGCTAGATAAATCTTACAAATAAATGAATAAATAATATATTAATGCCCTGGGTCCATTTTCACCAGATTTATGCAGCACAACAGTGATGTGGAAGACTGACAGTCACCGTAATATATGTAAATACCTAAATTGGATAATTCAGGCACAAAAAATATACCGTAGCTTGGTATTTATTATTTTAAATTTATGTTTATACATTTCCATTATACAAGTTAATATATTTCTTGGTTTCTACATTCTTGCATCTCCTACAATACCCTGTCTTTAAAGAATTGCACAAAATATTAGGAAACCATTCATCTACATAGTATAAATACTAGGTCTGTTTATACCACCACCCCAAAGCAGAGTCCCTCCTTATAATGAGATGTTTCTTAACAGCATGCTAGAGTATTTTTAAATTGGCTTTGACAAGCTTAGTCTGAGACTGCGTTCTCCCACATGCGTGCTTGTCTATCTCCACACACCCCGTGGACACCACTGCAGGCTCAGGTTGAAATCCTTTAAATTTTCTTTTGTTAGACATCATGACCTGAGCTGCTAAATTTTTTTAAGTTTGCAGAAGCAAGTTATTGTTGATTTCTTTGGTTGGCACACTCTATTTTCTCTCATAATATGAAGGGATGAGAGATGAAGCATCTTTGTTTACGTCTACAATGGATGATTTTCCAGCCACTTTAATACATTCTGTTTGAAAAGAGCCCTGGAAATCATCTCTTGCTATGTTTATAAACTGCTTTATATTTTCAGTTTTATTATTATTATTATTCAATGCAGTTTTAGACTGAAAATGTGGGCACTTGCTCCTTATTTTCCAAAGGCAAATACAAAAACTGCCATCTCAGTCATTGAACCAGTTTGTCCTTTATGCAGACAACCAGCCAGCCAGAGTCAGGTTTATAATCATGTGGCAAGCATTTGGCTGATGAAAAATGTGGAAGCTTCCTAGTCACTTAAGTTTGAGTTGTGTGATTGTCCCAACCTATTAGCTCTAATTTACCTAACTTTCTTTTATGCCTCCTTTTCTATGAGAATGGATGATTTGAGTTACGTAGTTCTTTGAACTTCTATGAAAATCATACAGGCAATAGCAACAGCATTATTCCTTGTTCAAAGGGGCTGGGGTTGACAGCATGCCAATACATTATTTGGGGAAAAAATTATTAGATAGTAGAGTTTTCAAGTAATAGTTAGGTTCTAAAGAATGGTCTAATATATTTTGGAGGGCATTTATTTAAATATTTACTTATCAATTTTCATTTTGCTTCTGCCTCTGACTATCATTTAGTTTCCTCTTCTCTTCGTTTATCCTCAGTTTCCCTCTACACAGGCCTGACCACATCCCTGTCTCACGTGACTTTAGGGGACTCGGAGGGTTAAGTATTGAGTAAAAAGTACAGAAAGTGTTTTTGCCTGTTTTTGGTTTTTTGGTTTTTAAATCTGGAAATGTTATTTACATTTATTTTATTAGGGTCACTTCTGCAACTACCCCTGTGGTTAATATTACTAGCCTGTACAAAAAACAAGTCAAATTAGAGCTGCTGAGTGAAATGAGGAATTATAAAAGAAGAGATGTTGAAACAAAGAAAATGGAAGGAATCGAATGGTAAATGTGACAATAATGAGATGTGTGAGCAATTCTACAGGTGAAGAGCAGTGAAGTGGAAAGGGTGGCTTTCGCTTTTGTGTTTCATACTTAATTGAATCAAAATAACATATATGATGTATTCCTTGCCTGAGGCTCCCAATTTCAATTCATCAGAGAGATAGGAATGTTAGACACAAAAAGATGAGAATAAGGTAGTGGGGGTGGAGAACTGGAGACAGGCAGGATATACAGGATCCAAAGGAGAGTGGATCATTTCAGTCAGTTATTAAAGGGGGCTTCTTTGGAATATTTCACTTGTGTGCCCTGCACCATTCAGGCAGGCTTTTGCAATTCCTATCATCCAGGTAATCATTCTGTTGATTTTCCCTTTATCCTTATACTTTGCTTTCTGTAGCTTATTGAGTGTATATTTGATGTTGATTAATTATGTTTATGTACGAGGCTGTGAAGGCCTGTCAGAATTCCACTTAGGTTGCTTGTCATGGGCTCATCAATACCTGGCAGGTTTGTTCTTTTATCCTCTGGTGTGATCCAGGCAAACCTTTGATGCCAGGAGGCAGCTTCCATGTCAATAACCAGGAGCAAAGGTAACCCCACGGCATCATGGTGGTGTGATTTGCAGGTAACAGGGCAGGCAAAGGAAGAATGCCAATTATGTGCAATACAAGTATGTCATGTGTATGTATTCCTAGAGCAGAATGTAATCCCCAGGGCTTTTAGATTGTGAATAATTGGCATATCTATAAGGTGGATCACTATAATTGTCCCATTTCACTGAGAAAGAAATAGTCTTGCACTCAGGAAAAGCTCAGTTACGCTCTGTGTTTCTTTGGTATGTACCCAGGTACTTCCCAGGGGTGCTGTGAGGACCAATTACTAATTATCTGAAAGAGTTCTCCTGCTCTGATCACATTCTTTGGAATGGAGGCCCCTATGAAACAATGAGATATCTTCTTCATGTTTTCTATAACAATTGCATAAGGCCAGACACTTTTGGTCATCTAATCAATGTTATCTGAACTAAAGGGAGAAAGGAAAGAGAAGACTGTAAAGAGATAGACTCAGGAAAGAGGATGCTCTACCCAGCCATGATTTAGTGGTCAAGACAAAATTAGTAGAGATCCTCATGAGGCCCTCCCATTAAAATGACAAAAAATACAGAATGTTAGAAAATTTTAAGGGTCCTTATGTCTACTGGGTACCAAACAAAAGATAATAAGGATTTGGTACATACAAAAAGAAATAGAAACATAAAAAAGAAATAGAAACACAATATTGGAATGTCAAATAAAAAACAATGGAAATGATCCAATGGAAGCATCATGACCAGATCAACTCAGTCTTCTGGGATGCTTGGATTAATTAATGAAGGATTACAAGAGAAGGGTTTCAATGGAAGTTCTAACAATAAGTGACAATGGGCTAAAGGACCTCTTCTGGTTCTGTTATGTCTGCTGGTAGCTTGGTGGTGATTCACGAGCATGTGGTTTATAGCAAGCATCCTGGCCAGATATAACCATGTGACTGTACGTAGTAACTTACTCCTTCTGAGTCTCAGTTTTTTCTTTGGTAAAACAGGATAAATAATAGGATATGGCCAATAGAAATTGGGGACAAATTTTGTTTTGATTGCAAAATTAAATAACATTTTAGATTTATTGTGTTAAATAAAAGCTATAATTAATTTTAAATGAAATACTACCTGTAAAAAAGTGAGAAAAGTGGTTGACATAATTCATTACCAATAGATCCACTGGTTCACTGCCACTGCACGTGTTACTTAGCTCCTGGAATAATGTAGGTGCTCCCTAAATATTTAGTGAATGAATGAAAAATTACCTCTTTTGGTAGGTTATTTCTCTGTTGTGGTGTAATAGTGTCAGAGAGTGAACAATGGAAATGTGAATTTTAAAGGCATGTTTAATATTGTATGTTTAAAGACAAAAACAAAATCCAAAAACAAGCAACCCTCACATATTACACTACACCTTTCTTTCCTAAGAGCATCATTTTCTTCGTTCACTTCCTAACAGCCAGCTTTCTCTAAAGCATCTTCTTTCCACACTTCCTTTGTTCTCTCACCACTGCAAATTGGTTCCCAGTCTCCCTCTCATGACTGTGCTTGTCAAGGACCTCAGTGCTGCCTCCACTGCCTGGTTCGACTGCCACTCCTCAGAGCATCCTTTCCTTGATTTCCAGTTGCATTTAACGCCTGCTTGGCCCCTTTCACAAAGTGATTTTTTTCTCTTGATGCCTTTTATGACATTACCTATTCTAGGGTTTTGTCCTGTATTTGTGACTACTCCTCCTCTACACCCCTTGTAGTCAATCACTAATATTATTGGTATTCAGGACCCCACCTGTCCCTTGGTCCCCTCGATTCTCCACCCTCAGGCCCTGCCACCCCTCCCTCCCAGGCAGGCTTGGTTTGAACTTCTCTCAGTCCTATGATGGGCCCTGAGGCCATTGCCTCTGTGCTTTAGATGCATCTACTTTCTGCTGAAAAGCCCTCCCTACTTTCCGTTGGTCTTATTCCCGGTCACCCTTCAGTTCTGATTCTAGCGTCCCTATTCAGGGGAACTTCTCTGATCTTTACACAGCTGAGTCCCCTTGCATGAACTTCTTCCATTACTGAGCCTATTTCTTTTTAATTTCTTGTAAACATATTCCCTGAGGAACCCCCGCTGGTGGCATGGTTCGGTTTGTTCTATGCAAAGGTTGAGAGCAGAAGAGGTAAACAGGCATAGAAATCTCTTTTGCACTCTGTGATCCCTGGAATGACACACCTCTGCCCAGAGGCTGTGTGTTTATCTAATTTGTACAAGAGAACATTTAAGCCAGGAGAAGCCCATAACTTGTAAAACTGCACTGTTCTCTATGGTAATTCATTATTCACATGTAGCTATTGAGCACTTGAAGTATGTATGGCTCCAAATGTGTTCAAGGTAAAATATCTACCAACTTTGAGACTTAGCAAAAAAAGCAGCATGTCTTATTAATAATTTTGTTTTGATTGCAAAATTAAATAACATTTTAGATTTATCATGTTAAATAAAAGCTATAATTAAGATTAACGTCACCTGTTTCTTTTTACTTTTCTTCTGAGTGGCTGCTAGATAATTTACAGTTGAGGTTCACATTAGGTTTCTGTGGGATAGCACCATGCCAGCCTTCCTTCTGAGACACTGTTCTACATCCGAGCTTTCATCAGACACCTCCCATTGATGTGCCACAGACACTTTATACTCAACAAAGCTGAATTTATCATGTTTTCCAATAGCTCACACTTGTTCCTCAAGTGTTAATGGTCACATTTAAGTAAAATCACTCATATTTGCCCTTTTCCTGTTTTAAATTAAATGTATTGGGTGACATTGGTTAATGAGATCATATAGTTTTGAAGCTTATATTTCTATAATACATGATCTGTATATTGCATTGTGTGCACACCAACCAAAGTCAAATCATCTTCTGATTTGACATATATGTTAATCTTCACTATATGTTTGGCCCTCTTTACCCTTTACTACACCCCACTCCCTTCCTTCTAGTAACAACCATGCTGCCATCTATGAGTTTCAGTTTTATATCCCATGCATTTCACTTAGCATAATATTGTCAAGGCCCATCCACTGTCGTTACAAATTGGAGTATTTCATCTTTTCTTATATAATATATATATATATACAACTTCTTCTTTATCCAAACTTTACTGAAGGACAGTTGGGTTGCCCCATGTCTTAGCCACCATGAATAATCCTGCAATGAATGTAGGGGTGCATATATCTTTGCAAATAAATGCTTTCAAGTTTTTAGGGTAGATGCACATAGAGGGATTGCTGGGCCATATGGTAATTCTATTCTTAACTTTTTGAGGAACCACCATACTGTTTTTCATAGTGACTGTACTGGTTTACATTCCTACCCAGCAGTACGTGGGGGTTTCTTTTCCTCCACGACCTCTCTGACACTTGTATCACCTGTATCGTTGATAATAGCCATCCCAACAGGTATAGTTTTGATTTGCATATCCCTAATGGCTAGTGAAGTTTGACCATCTTTTATATATCTGAAGGTCATTTGTATGTCTTCTTGGGAGAGGTGTCTGTTCAGATACTGTGCCCATTTTTTAATTGGATTATTTGTTTGGTATTGAGGTCTATGAGCTCTTTATATTTTTGGAACTTAACTCCTCATTGGATCTGCTGATGGCAAATATCATCTCCCATTTTGTTAGTTGCCTTTTTGTTTTGTTGGTGGTACCTTTTGCTCTGTAGAAGCTTTTTAGTTTTATATAATCCCATTTTTTTATTTATGCCTTCACTTCTCTTGCATTTGGGGTCAAATTCATAAAATGTTCTCTAAGATCAAGGTATATAAGTTCAGTACTTATGATTTCCTTTATGTAATTTAATGTTTCAGATCTTATATTTTGGTCTTTGATTCATTTTGAATTAATTTGTGTACATGGAGATGAACTGTAATCTAGTTTCATTCCTTTGCATGCGACTTTCCAATTTTCCCAGCATCATTTATTGAAGATGCTTTATCTTCTCTATTGTGTGTTTTTGGCTCATTTGTCTAAAAGTGTTTGCCCATATACATGTGGTTCTATTTTTGATCTCTCAATTCTGCTCCATTTGTCTGTATATCTTTCTGTCAATACCATACCATTTTGATTATCATAGTTTTGTAGTATAAGTTGAAGGTAGTGTGATAACTCTGGCTTTGTTCTCTTTCTCAAAACTGCTTTGGCTATTTGGGGTCTTTTGTGGTTCGATAAAAATCTGATGATTTTTATTATCTATTTATTTTTTTAAATGACATAGATTTTGTTAGAAATTACATTAAATCTGTATATTGCTTTAGGCAACATCGCCATTTTAACTATGTTGATTCTTCCAATCTATGAACACAAAAAATCTTTCCATTTCATTGTGTCTTTTTCAATCTTTTTAAATAATCCTTTGTAGTTTATAGTATAAAGATCATCACATTCTTTGTTAAGTTTATTCCTAGGTATTTTATTTTTTTGTTTTATTTGCAAAAAGAATTATTTTTTACATTTCTTTTTATGAAGTTTCACTGTTAGTATACAGGAAAGCAGTGGATTTGCATACGTTGATTTTGTATCCTGCTACTTTATGGTATTTATTTATTGTTTCTAATGGTTTTTTGTCAAGTCTTTAGGGTTTTCTATATATACAGAATCATGTCATCTACAAAAAGTGACACTTTCATTTTTTCATTCCCAATTTGGATGCTTTTTATTTCTTTCCCTTGCCTGATTGCTCTAGCTAGGACTTCTAGAACTATGTTGAATAAGAATAATGAGAGCAGGCACCCTTGTCATGTTCCCGATTTTAGAAGAAAAACTTGCCGTTTTTCACCACTGAGTATGACATTGGCTGAGGGTTTATCATATGTAGCCTTTATGAAGTTGAGACACTTCCCTTCTATACCCATTTTATTGAGTTTTTTAGTCATAAATGGATATCGTATCTTATCAAATACATTTTTGTATCTATTTGCACACCTTTCTTTTGTTAATAAGGTGTATTGCATTAATCAATTTGTGTGTGTTGAACCACCCTTGTGCCCCCAGAATGAACCCTACTTGATCAGGATGTATTACTTCTTAATATATTGTTGTATTTGATTTGCTGGTATTTTAGTTAAGATTCCTTTAATCTGTATTCATCAGAAATATTGATATGTAGTTTTCTTGAGTTTTCATTGTCAGGTTTTGGTATCGGGATTATTTTGTCCTCATAAAATGCTTTAGAAAATGTTGCCTCTTCAATTTTTTGAAAGAGTTTAAGAAGAATAGGTGTCAAATCTTCTTTGACTGTTCAGTAGAATTCACTAGTGAATTCTGATCCTGAACTTTTACTTTGGGGGGAAGTTTTTGATGGTTGTTTTAATTTCCTCACTGTCGATCAATCTATTTTGATTTTCCAGTTCTTCACAATTCAGTCTAGGAAGGTATATATATCTAAGAACTTGTCCATTTCATCTAAGTTATTGCATTTTTGTGGCCTGCAGTATTCCATAGTATTCTAGTATGATCCTTCGTATGTCTGTGATGTCAGTGGTAACTTCTTCTCTTTCATTTCTGATTTTATTTACATTAGTCTTTTTCCTTTTTCTTTAGTGAGTTTAGCCAGAGGTTTGTCAATTTTATTAATCTTTTCAAAGGACCAGCTCTGTGTTGTATTAATTTTTTATAGTCTTTTTGTTCTCTATTTGCCCTTTTCCTCTAATCTTCCCTTCACAATACTGTGAAAGTGGCCACCAGACTCTCCAGCTCAAATCCTATTGATGACTCGCCATCAGCATCACATAAGAGACTTTTCTCAGTGAAGTATGTCTGAAACAGCTTTTCATTATGATCAGATCATTGTCTCTCTCCAGTTTCTCCTCTCTCTATTGTCTCACTAACCCTCTCTACTTAATACGATTTTTTTAAAAAAGCCATTTACTTGATATGTTCCAAAAAACAAATCCTTTCAATACCTTATTACTCTTATTTCATACATAAAGAAACCAAAGCCAAGAGGTTAAATAATTTGTGCTGCATTTCACCTAAATAAGTGACAAAGCTGGTTCTTGACCTGAGATCATCTGACAGTGGAAACTAGCCTCTTAGCCAATGTGCTCAATTTCACCTCTGCACTACTGCAGTCATATCTATTCCCTGAATGCAACGAGATTTCCCATGCTGTTCTACGTTCTCAAATGTTGTATCCTCTGCTTGGGAACTTCTACCACTCCTCCACTGCCTTAGTCACCAGATAAAATCTCTGATGGCTTTTGAAACATCTGTCCGAGGATATCCTGTGGAACATTACCGGGTCTCACCAGGAACGTTTGGTAGTTTGTGTGTGTGTGCTCTGTTAGCATTTAACACAATGTAAATATTATGTCTTCTTCACTAGAAGAATATGTCTTTTATTTCAGTTTTCCAGCATTGAGCATAGAGCTTGACACATAGTTGATTCCCTGTACATGTCTATTGAACTTGGGGCTGCTGCAAGGTGAAGAAGACAGCACTTTTGAACAGACAACTTTGTCTAGAAGGGAGTGAGGTTGCTGATTGAGTTGACATTGTCTGCCCTTTTAGGAGTTCTAATTCTAATTGAGAACACCGGATTACACAAGAATGAAGTTCGTCTTAGTAAATCTCTTATTGTTAAGGCTTTTGTTTATGGAACCATTTTGACAGAGTTATAGAATTTTAGGACAATGGTGGAGCTGAGACAGTCTAATAGCCAAAGCCCTAATGATACAAAGAATTAAACTGAAACTACAAGATTAAGTAATTCATCCATAAGGGCACTACAATTTAGTAGTAGAACCTATACTTGAACCTGAGTCTCTTGCTTTCCAATCCATAGTTCCTGGCTCTTTCTGACAAACACATGAATACCAAAATGATTTTATTTTACACACACATCTTCACTGCTAATGAGTTGATTCCACAAATACATGTATTTCCTTACCTAAAGCTTGGGTTCATTTGTAGGAATGATTACACTAATAGAAATTCAGTGACTTATATAGAACATCTTCCTAATTACTTCTAAACTTTACAAAGAAATGCACTGGTTCGCTTTCCTTCAAGACTAGGAAAATCTACTCAGTCAATTGTTTTCAAACCAGTCAGTGAAAATAAATCAAGTTTATCCAGTTTTACTGAGCTCTTTTCCCAGTTTTCACTATACCTATAACTATCACCATAATAACAACTAACATTAAAATAATTATTCTTTACTGTGACTTCTGCATGACTTACATGACTTACCTTATTCAATGCATACAACAAGCATATGAGATAGATCACTATTATAGTTTCCCATCTTACAGTTAAAGATACTGAAACCCCTGAGATTTAATCATTTCCACAGGGTCACAGAACTTCTTAAAGGCAGAAACTGCAGTTGTATTGAAAGTAAACCTGATACCAAAGTTTATGCTCTTAACTTCTAATCTAGTCCATCTGTCTTTAACATTGTGCTTCTTTTCTATTCAGAAAGGTGGAATCACAGAACTGAAGACCTAGGAATTATGTTAGATTCTGGTTGGTTACTATATGTCATTTGATAGAAACAGAAAACAAGATTCTAGAAAGTGAATAAATCAAACTTTCTCAGAATTAGTGCTCATAATTTTTTCATATTTTTCTATGTCACCCAATAATGTACACACTCAATAAATATGGATGACTTATTCTCATGAATTATTCCATCAGTATATGCTACCATATAAACATATGCATATATGTATATCAGTGTCTAGTCTATTTTTCCCCAATAATAAAAACCCGGCCTGTCAAAACATAGTAGAAGGACAACATCGTAGAGGGAATGACAGTATCATTACCACTGACAGGGGTAGAACAGATGAGCATGCCTTAATGCCTGCCTACCGTGGCCTGCTCTCATCGTAGCACCTAGTTTAAACAACACTCGGCCAGCTGCCTGTGGATTTAGCCAACAGTGCATGTTAACAGAAAGTTCTGCTTGCCCAGATGGTTGTTTCTAGGCCCTTAATCAAAAGTAGTAACTTGTTTTGGGTCTAGAGCATATCTACCCTATATATAGGCTAGTGGCTTCTTGTTTTCTTCATAGATCTGCCTCTGTACAAACTGAGCAGGTAGATGGTGGTGATTTTAATAACTCCCATCAGAGAGAGAAAGAGGGAAACAGAAGAGACCGGGCAGCAATTGTACAATCCTGTGAAAATCTCCATAGTATCGTGTCCTTCGTACTTAGATTACACTCTTCTTTCCTCACTGTTGTTATTACATGTAGAGTATTCATGCTATTTGTGGGCTTCCTTGAGCAGGTGCTTTGCACACCTTTATGTATCCCATAGGGCACCATCATGGTGGTTTCTCGCATAAAAAGCAAAGACAAGACTGGGTGAACTGAAGCAGCCACAAACCAAATGCACAGACCAAACAAGCTCCCAGTACTCCTGGGGACGACAATGAAAGTTGTTCTGATTTTGAAGTTTGGTTAGCCCTTGGCCTGTCCCCAGGAGAATAGGTTGCTAGTATGTTGTGGAAAACAACATACACGCTAGGACAATGCTTTTGAATAATTCAATTTGTGACAAGAAATAGAACAGCCCTTAAAATTTCATCAAAGTAACTGTTAACCATTAATAATTCTGAATACCTTTTATTAGGATTAAAACTGTAGAAATTGGGAAGACCTTGGGTACCATCTTTGCCCTGGCACACCCTGGGTTGCTGGGGAGTCACCCTTGACTACGCCCCAGAAAGTGAGAGTTCCATTGCCTTAAAGAAGAGCCTCTCTTCCTATAAATAGCATTATTTCAGACCTTCATCAGCCCTTCCAGGTTCTGTTACAATAAGCAAACATAGGAATAAACAGTTTTGCTAGCTTTGTATATTTTAGTTCTTTCTTTTACCAGTTACCTTTTCTAATCTTTCTACTACCATAAGCAGAGAAATTTTACAGGGTAAAATTGTTCGTTTCCACCTCAGCACTTTTGCTTACATTTGGAATGGCTTGGCTCAGCTCCTCTGACCTTGAAATGCAGCCCCTCCAGCCTACCAAGAAATCAGCAGGAGCTGCAAAGTGGAGAACGCGAAGTTTCCATTTCTTTGCAAATCATATTTGCATGGTGAAGGCTATGCTGGCTCCAAAGGCAAAGGGACAGCCTATCAACCAAAAAGAATGATAGATAAGGATTAGGTTTAATACTGGAAAACATTTAGAAACAGAAAGAAAGAGTGCATTCATGACAGAAATAAAAGGGGCCATTCTTTGGCAAAACATAAAACAGCATCTGTTGAAACAACTCAAGTTTTGAGCTGCTTTGCATGGCGTCCTTTGTTGCCCAAAAATGGCAGCTTCTCCCAGGCCTTTGAGGACATGAAATGATGACAGATTAAGGTCCTGTGCCAAGCAGTAGGAAAAAAAATTCACATTTTGATGTGCAACTACTTGATTCTCAGCCATCTAGAAATACAGAGAAGAGGCTGTCAAGTGCATTTAATGAACTGCTTTGGTAGCACTGGGTGATTAATTCTCGGTTTTGCCCTGCTCTATCACATTGTGCAGAGCACATTACCAGAGCTTCTGGCTTTGAGGAGAGGCTCAACCCCTGCATATAATACAGTCCAGGTGTACCAAAGCAGGCACTCCACCCTTTCTCTTTGGCTCTGTACTCCAGGGACATTCTGTTGTGATACGTTAACTTTTTTTTTTCCAATGTGAAATATCCATAATAACATAGCCCAGAAAATGCCCATTCAATTCACATATTTATAACAACAACTCACTTCTGTCACATTTCAACATATAATTCTTTAGCATAAGATAGGGAAAACAAAACCACAATCTTGCTCATGACTTAACCTGAGTAACTAAATAACTTAGGCACCTATCACTTGTAGACTATTAACAAAGCTTTTAATACATATAACTGATCATTAGTATCACTACAAACAGAGCGGATGAACTTTTTGAATGGTCAAGGTCTTTGTCATTTGTATAGTGTAGGAAAAGTAAACATAAATGCAGAAATGTTTCAATATTTTACATGAATTTATAAAACTTCTCAGATACATCAGATTAAAGAACTAGTAACATTTTATTCTTTTTACATATGAGGTAGCTAATAGATACCAGCTATGTCAAGGGGAAAAAATGACTTTGTTTTACTGCAAGCAGATTTTATGGCTTTTTCTTTTGATGTCTGAACCGTGAAATATGCCAGAGGTTCTTTGTTGCTGTTTATAGTACCTATGCACACTCTTAATGAGTCGCCAAATTTTACTTCCTTGAAGGAACCCTAATAGTAAAACATTTATCTACATATTGAAAAATCCCTTAAACATGCTTTGCATCTGCAAAGGAGCAAAGTGCAGTAATTTTATTCATTAAATGCTGGTTTCAAGAATCTCTCTTTTTGTGTAAGGCTGTAGGTTAGCTTTTGCATAGTAGATTACAGCTTGAGAAACATGACATTTAGTTCAAGACTGTAATTGTCAAAGGAGGCTTTGGTTTCACTTGTTTTAAAGATGGATGTTAAAAACAACACAACAAGCTCAAAATGCAGTTGCTTATGCTCAGCCTCACTTGACCAAACCAAGACTTAATTACAGTTCTGGCTCTCCCATAAATGGAATCTTAAACCAGTCAATCAGGAATCACCTGATTACTTTAGTTGGGTAATCTGCCTGATGGACCCTTGCAATCTCCTAAAGGAAAGCAATTTTGCAAAAACGAATCCACTTTTTTTTTTGTCCAGTACTGTGTTTTTGTTTTGTTCCCTTCCATGTATAAAAGTCTTTCGTTTCGTACAGCTCCTTGGAGTTTCTTTCTCTCTGCTGGATTGGATGCTGCCTGATTCTCTAGAGATTGAATAAAACCAGTATGATCTTTAAAGTTTACTCAGTTCAAGTTTTATTAACATGGATAACCTAAAAGAAGAAATACAGCTATTTAATCCTGAGGCCTTAGTGGTGACAATACTAATTTTAATTTCCGTTTGGCTTTTCTGTTACAATATGAGAGGGAAAAAATTAACTCCATAGGAAAATCTTTGTGGAGGCTTGACTTTGCGAAAAGAGGTTATTTTTGTTAATTTGACCCAAAGGGACCTGTTGGGTAACAAATTGTAACAGCTGATACATCAGAGCCATAGGCTAGTTGATACGTGTCTCAAGATCTGAGTTCCAGGATGCAATGGAGTGGTGTTACCTACTTTGAGGCTTGGTTATCCTGGAGAACTATTGAATGTTGTTGCTGAGACAGAAATTTTTAGAAATTTGGAAATTGGTGATATGGAAACAATGTTATTCTGTTGCAGGAACTGGAAAACAAAGGCATAGAATCTATTCAAACCCAAATTTAGCCTTTTAAACGTGTGAGCAGAACTGTAGACCTGTAGCAGAACTCACTTGCCTGCTGCAAGCCCTGGGCCACCGTGGAAAGCCCTACAACTGCCTCTGGGGGCAAGGAGGCATGACTGCGTCCTTCAGTGTGGCATCTGCCTTCCCTTCTTTGGGGAGCGTTCTCCATTTCTAAAGGGGAAAAAGAGAAACAAAAAAAGTGTCACTTTGTTCCCCTCACTGCTGAGAAAGAATATGGTATTTACATAGGCAAACTGGTTTCCCTACTCAAGAAGAAAGAATGAAAGTTCTTTCATCCAGTAAAACCTAATTTCACTTTATATCAGGGACCATATTTTCCTGATGACTCATCTGAAATACAGATCAATCAAAGTAAAATTTCTACTAGTTGGTTAAGGGTTTTCTTTTCTGCCTTCTTCCTGTATGCAAATATGCAAATATTCAGCACAACTTCCACTATTATATACTGTAAATATTCAGCACAACTCTGGAGGGATTCCAACAGATGGTCTCTTTGGGCATGGTTTTCCAGGAACCTTTTCTGTGTGAGCAGCCTACAGAATATGTTCAATATTTAAAATTCTGGGTGTTGGAAATGCTAGATTTCAGTGTTCATCTTTACTTACACTGAAACTAAAAGAATGATGGATTTGGAAGGTCAAGGGGACCATCTGGGTCGTGAATGGAACACGTCAGGACTCTGAACAAACCTCTGTAGGACTCACTAACAGAATAAAAACATAAAGGACACCAGTTTTTTCTTGTTTGATCTATGGGATGACCGTTGATTCCCCCACTATGTTCTATTGTTCTCCCTTTAAGAAAAATATACTAAAATATTAATGAAATACTAAAGAAAAGGAAAAACATACAGATAACTATGTAAATAACAGGGCCAATCAGAGCAGGGAAAATGGCAACCCAAAAAACCTGGCAAGGGAGTTAGCCTGGATTAAATGATATTGATATTATTGAATACTTTGTGCCATGTACTGTACTTGTTTATGTCAGTTAGTATTCTGAACAATGCTGTGTGGCAAATATTATTACTTTAAATTTTAGATTAAGGTTCTGGGACTAAGATATAAGAAACTAACCTTGGCAATGTTAAGTGGCAGAGGGAGAAGTGGGGTTCAGTGTCTAATGCCAGAACCCCATTCTGCTCTGTCTACTGTGCTGAGCTCCCCCAGCTGAACTGCGTGAGCAAATGTTCTGTGCAACTAACTCAACAAAATTGTTCTTCTCTAATTCAAGAATATTTCTTAAGAGTCAGTTCCCATCAGATATCTATGTTCACAAAGCCACTGGTAAAGTTAATCTCATATTTAATGCTTATAAATATTCAAGTTCAAGGGGCAAGTTTCAGCATTAAAACTGAGATCCAGATTTGCCTTTATCTCCGACCCACTGGTCCCTCAAGATGCAGCCTCAGGTCAGTTTCGTGTACACAAAATACCTGCCTGACCTGGAAAACTTGTCATTAAAGGAAATATGTTTGCCAGGGAGCCAAGTTCCTTCAGTCTTGGCCGTTGAGAGCAAGTGAGGGTCAGAGCAAAGCTGCGGCACATTGTTTCATCAAGTTATTTCGGTTAAGTTACGTGGAACATCAAGAAATGTCAAAGGGCCTAGAAACTGAGAAATGTATTTCCTAATCCTCTCAAACAATGGCATTAACCAAAGCAAGAGAGGACTCGATAGAAGAAAGAATGAATTGTCTAGCCTTGTCATATCCTACAGTTAATAGCACAAAGGGTATATTCATAGTGGAATGATACTTCCCCTTTCTTTCAAAAGAGGAGACAACATATGGTAAGATACTTTCAGAAGTCCTTCCACACAGGACTCTGTAAACAGAACTGGTTCTTGAACCAAGTCAAAGTTTTAATTCACAAAACTGATTCCCCTTGTATTTTCAGAACCCTAATGGAATGTGTGCACTGGGTGCTGCAGCCTGGACAGGGGACATGCTCCTTCATTGGTCCTGTGTGCAAAATGACGGACACCCATGGACCACCTTTCGATCTGTGAAACAACGGTTTCTTTTCAAATCTAAATATCTACTCACCACAACAGCTGCATTTGACACAGATTTTTCTCCAGTCATGTTCCAAAGAACTTTCTCCCAGCCCACAATCCTCTGTGTTCTAAGTCATATCTAAAAGCTGTTACAGTGTAATCTTCTGGCTCCTTCTTATTATGGGTTTACCCTGTCATCATACCTCCCCTACTTTTCCATCAGTGAAACAAAAAATGAGTTCAGAATCATAAGCATGTAAAAGATAATCTAATGTTCTCTGTATGATGGCACAATTTCATTTGAGGAGGCCAAAATATTTAAAAGTGAGATCTTCAAATCTTAGCTGACAACAATTAATTTACTATAGCCAATGGAGAAAATTTTAAATATCAGAACAAGTGATACCAAAGGATGGACATTTTTGATCAAAAACTTTCTGTTACAAAATCTGTCACCCTTCTCAATAGGAAATCATGCAATTTCAGCACCAGAGCATCAAAAATTTCTTAGTTGTGCTCATAGACTTTTGGGATTTTTTGGCTGTTAATTGGACAGGAAAGCAATTATATTTAGATTGGGTTTTTCTTTTTGAATAGTAGAAGTATTTTTAAAATATCATATGTATGCACTTAACTGAGATGTCATAAAATGATTCTTTTGTCATGAAGTATCCAGGTAAGCAAATGTATGTATTTGTCTCACATTGACTGGTCTTACTAGTTCAGGCACTCTAGACAGAAGCTACTTTGTACACTAGCTTCAAAGATGATACCCTGTCAGAAGTAAATATTTGTATACTCGTTGAACTACGCATAAACTCCAAATGAACTCTAACTCTGAATTCAGGTAGGTGAAAGTTTTCCCCAAACTATGCTACACCTCGAGCCATGTATTGTGACCCAATACATGGCAGAGTCAGTTTTTTGTTACTTGTTAGCTATATCTTTATATCACATGCGAAATAAACCCCACTATTGTTTCTATTGCCTCTTTGTTTTAACCATCCTAACAACTTATATGGTTTGCTGAGGGACTGGTTTGGCTTTAGCAATTGCTGCTTATTGACAAAAATGAGTAAGTCAAGTTCATGTTGTGCCCCAACTCATCAACAGCATACCATGAACTATTGCTTTGGAGCATGCTTTGCCTTAATTATGTAACATTGTATTTCAGTGATTTAAAAAATGGGCTATGTTTTTACAAACTCAACCCTATCACTGATTTTAATGAAAAAACTTTGGACTACAGAAGCTTCAGATTAGTGTGTGAAAACATGGAATAAGTGCACCTGAGCAAAGAAAACAAAAAAAGTAAAAGTCTTGATTTTGAATGCATTTATTCACCCTATTTTATTGTGGTTTGCTGAAACTAATGTATACATTTTAGCACATTCTTTAGAATTTGCCATCTTTAGAGACATTCTTTTGAGACAGGGTAACAAACTCTCCTAATGCTGCCAACGGGAGATGCCAAGGAGAGAAGGGACTCCTTGCCTTTAAATGTGGGAGGAGGTCTCAGAGGCCCCTTAGTAACTGAGAAACAGAACTCGCCTATTGTATGTGGATATTTGGCAGTTGGCTGCTGCCACTCAAGCTTTCATCCACACCAAGGCAGTTCCAAATAAGAGGAGAGCCCAGAGTTTGTTTCTCTGTCCTACTTGGGTAATAACTAAACATTTCAGTGAGAAGCTCTTCACTCTAGCAGAACAGATCAGTTTGAATCATCATTGGAACGTCAGCTTCTCTTGGAAAGGATAGGGTACACAAACGCACACTCTTATTCTCTGTGGGTTTTTTTCCCAAAAAATGTTTACAATCCTGTGGGCAAAACTTTCTCTTCGTTGTTCTAAAAATATTTTTTGTGCTTTCCTTCAAAATGCCAATTTGAAAATTGTAAACTACTCTTCTGAAACAATAAAGGCTAATTATTCTCTTTAAAACTAAATCACAATATTTACTGAAAAGGCTCTGTATTTGACAGATTTGGACACTAAAAAAGAATAGAATTACTCCAGAAGCTATGTGGAAATAGAAGGCCATTGGCAAGCATCCTGTGTAAAATGAAAGGACCCCATGCCTATTTGACCTTGGGAAAACTAAAGGAGCTAGACAAGCCATGATAGTTACTAGTTTTTAAAACTTAGCAACACTTTTTATTACCTGCAAGCTTGCAATTCTGCCTCAAAAAAGTAAATCAGCCAAATGCATGTTAACAGTAGACACATTTAAAATTATTATAAGGATCATTAATATCTAATATTTTATTGGCTAGTTCAACCTAGCCAGTGCTTTCAATTGTTAAGAGCAGCATGATCATACCAATTTAGTCAACATCTCCATGTGTGCAGATTATTTTAAAAAGAAGTCCCTGTAGATAAGGTAGATAGAATAAATCATTAGACTGTTGATTTGCATTACAAAACAATAAGACAGGAAACATTGTGTGTTTTGTTAAGCCAAACATAGATGCCTAGACATAGTTTCATATACGTCTAATTCTTTCTATTTATCTATTTATCTGTCTGTCGATCCATCTGGTTCAATTAATCTGGTGCTCAATTAACCTTGTGCGCACCGTGCACCATATTGTAACTTCTCAGGTGGTGAAGTACTTGAAGCTATCATTGATCTTCATTTTTTAAAATTTATGTTTAATTCATAGGTATTTAAAATACATGAAATATAACAGTGCTAATAAGGAGTCACCTAGTTCTTTTATTTTAAATCATAGGTAAGCAATACATTGAATTGTTAAAGGTCACATTCGGACAGTAGTAGAAGAAACGAGGCTAGGATATATACATAACAAAATATTAAGTGGGAAGCAGGTTTACTCCACAGCAGTGGTTCTCCAAGGAACCCCCGAGGTTCCTAAGACCCTTTCTCAGGTCAATGAGGTGAGAGCTAGTTCACTAAAAAAAAACAAGATGTTGTCTTCCTGTTTCATTCTCATCCTCTCAAAAGTGTCTGGTGGAGTTTTCCAGAGAGTACATGATGTGTGAGATAATACACTGAACAGAGAAGTAAATCTGAGAATCCAGCTGTCTTCTATTAAACCAGACAATAAAAATGTTTTTTAAAATATAAAACAATGCCACCCTTATTTTCATCTTGAAGATCATTATTTTTCATAAGAATATGCATTTGTCAACATGTAATACCATTATTATTATTTTAAACAAAGGATTAAACCTTGAAGTATTTCTCTATTTTAATTTCTAATATAAATGTTGAAAGATATAGCGCACATTAACAGAAGCTTTTGAAGGTCCTCAATAATTTTTTTAATATTTCATTTTTTTATTTTTTAAAGTTTATTTTTTATTGTATTCAATTACACTTGTCCTCATTTTACCCCCACTACTCTCCCCCCCTACCCACTCCCACTTCCCACATTCAATCCTTCCCTCTCCGTGATCTTTGCTCACGGGTCCTTTATACATGTTCCTTGATGACCTCCCTCTTCTTTCCCCATTACCCTCCTCCCCCCAGTCACTGTCAGTTTGTTCATCATTCCCATGTCTCTGGTTCCATTTTGCTCACTTGATTGTTTTGTTGGTTAGGTTCCACTTGTAGGTGAGATCATATGGTATTTGTCTTCACCACCTGGCTCATTTCATTCAGCAGAATGCTCTCCAGCTCCATCCATGCTGGTGCAAAGGGTAGGAGTTACTTAATAATTTCTAAGCATGTAAAGGAATCCTGAAACCAAAACATTTGAGGTTGCTAATACACAATTTTAGAACCTCAATTTATTTTTAAAGCCTCAATTATTAATTTTACCAGAATCAAAATTAGGGTGACAGTTACTATAAATTCTTAAAAATTACTCATTAGTGAGATTAGACCTATGTTTCTTACTGTATCAGTTCTAATAAAAATATATACAGTCAATAGAGTAATTTTAAATATAGCATTTAATGGGATTCATTCCACGTCTTGGCCAACCAATTCCTTCTGGACCCAACGTTTCATTAAAGCTAGTGGAGTAGGAAGCTTCTTGCTTAGTATCCATGATGTATTCAATAAGTATTTGCTGACTTGCCATGAAGTAAGGCTACTTCCTCACTGAAGCTTGACTAAATTGTTTAGCATATTCCTTGTGATAATCACTATGATGTCCAGTGAAACTAAATGGGCAGGCACCAGCTAGCAGAGAGGTCCCTGGAATCACCCGGGCCGGGCTTGAATTCTGAATCTGCTGTGTGCTCCCGTGTGAAGGTGCACCACTCTTTTTATAGAATGTAGAGCTAAACTTACCGTATAATAAATGCCATGTAAAGATGACTCAGGGAAATACCTCATTCAACTGCTGCTCAGAGCAAGTGTGTGAGTACTGATGACTTGGTTTCCAGAAAATATTGTGCTATTTAAATAGACCAAGACACCTTCACACCTTTAATTCCATGTTCATTCCCACCAGTAGATGTTAAGAACAGCAAATTAAGCATGAGAGACAGTGCAAACACACAGAATGCTGAGGTGAGAACTGCAGTAAAACACAAATCGGAACATAGACACAGAAGCTTAGAAACATGATAAAGAAATTCAAACACATTCAGCTAAGGTAGCAGCAAAAAGACCACAATTGAAATTGACCTGTTTGAGCAAAGATAGAAAGTTAGGCTAAGCCTTCTACTTGATTTGAGTTTATATTTAAGTGAAATAAATGCTGACATTGTTTTAAATTATCACTAATATTGTCATCTTACCAGTGTTTTTGTAATTCTAGTTACTCTTTAGAAAATGTCTTTAAATAATAAACACATATAATGTATTCTCACTAAAAGCAAAGAAAGAAACTTTTAGAACTCTTGGCTTCTCCAGTTTTACTTGGGTTGATTTCTCCATCTCATCTTTTACAAGAAGATAAATTCCCTTTCTACTTGCCAGACTCTAAGTCCAAAAGAAGTGAGCATAATGCAGAGTGGATGGGCCATCTTCACCCATACTGGAGAGCGCTTAGCATCCTCCACTTTCGATGTCATCATGCCAAACATGACAGCCTTTGAGCTTGTTCACACCCATGACAATGCATCACTCCAATTGTCTTTCTAGTTTTGTCTTGTTTGTTCCCTTTAAGCTTATTCGAATTCAAATGATTAGATAACATAGAGTGTATTGCCAGAAAAGTTTTATTTAATTGGCTCTGATGAATTCATCTCTTCATCTACTCATATTTTACCCAAATGAAATGAGATTGGAAAAATATAGGGTTTTTTTTTTCAATTAAAAAGAATAGAAATGATGAATTTTCCTTAAAATGGGTTATAGACTAAAATTTGCTAGGATCTTGTCACTTGTTATGGGATTGGAAAGTCCCCTGGTCTGTCCCATATTAAGTGGCACCAAAAAGCAAAGGGAAGCCTCATGCCTTCGATTGTCTCACTCCGAGTTGCCTGGTGCTGGAGAGGCTCATGTAGCTTTATGGTGACAGGTCATCCGAGGCTACCATAGTAAGAATATATTTGCTGTGTAGATATTTTTTAAAACTGTGAAGTTCAAAACTTAAAAAAACTGAAATACACCCTGGCTGGCGTAGCTCAGTGGATTGAGCGCGGGCTGGGAACCAAAGTGTCCCAGGTTCGATTCCCAGCCAGGGTACATTCCTGGGTTGCAGGCCATAACCCCCAGCAACCGCACATTGATGTCTCTCTCTCTCTCTCTCTCTCTCTCCTTCACTTCCTTCTCTAAAAATAAATAAATAAAATATTTAAAAAAAAACAAAAACTGAAATACAGATATTAAGACATGTAAGTATTTTGGAAAAATATAAAAATTTGATGTTTTTTTGAAAAGTGCTTGAAATGAATGATTAAACCCCAACATGTACCGTTTTCCTCATGGATGTTCAGGCAGATGAACTCCAAGAAAAGTTCATTTCTGTGATAACTCTCAAATTGTTGCGCGTGGGTCACCGGCCAGCAGTGACCACGGAACGCTATGGATGGCTCGCCGAAAAACATGCAAGAAACAAACACACATGCACAGAGACAGACCAGTTTCTGTGGGGAAGTAGGGATGAAATGGCCACCCCCCTAGTGGGGAGGGCCCCGATTTACCGTCCATACATGCTTTTATTGGGCTCATTTTGCATAATAATTCAGGTAAAGTACAGTACTTATCAGGGGGAAGTAAGGAACTATAGAAAACAAGGAACTTTGCTGGTTTACTGAGTGGGGGTCAAAGAGCTGTAAGACTTTGAGGAACCAACTTCCTCCTTGGACCCCTCTCATTCAACTGAGAGCATTCTTAAACAAAGAAGGTTTCACAGTAATTTACATGTTCTTTCTTAGGCCTGATCACCCTGGGAATCTGCCCTTTCAGCACAGAGCTGCACCACCCTGTCATTGTTTCAGGCTTAGCACGGGAACTGAGGCAACCAAGAGTTAAGGAGTTTTTCTCCCAGACGATGAGAACTCAGGCTATGTCAAAGCCAAGGAGCGAGGGTCCATCACCCTCCTTTGCTGCAGCCCCCAAAGTCCTTCTTTTGGGGGGCCTCCCAAAGTGATCGTGCCTGCCTTAGGTCGTTCCCCCCGTGGGGAATCTTACCCGTCTTTGGCTAACCGACCAAGCTTTTTGGGGTTCAGTTATGAATAAAGCAGCAGAAGCAGCATTCCTGCCAGGGAGACAAGCCCTTGTCTCCTTGCTGGCTTACAGTTCCAAGGGCATTCCCTTAGCCCTAGCCTAGGCGGGGGTTTCAGCTTCTGATACCAGTCAGGGCGGTTTCCAACATCAAATTCCTTTCAGTTCATGTACTTTATGATCAGAAGCCCTGCCATTCAGCGCTGAGTGTTGCTCTGTTTAGGTTTCCATAGCTGTGAGCACTTGGGGAGGATGCAGAGCAGGCTGTGGAGAAATTAAGGGGACATTACATTCAGGAGGTGCCAGCACAGCATCTGTCTTCTCCTTAGTCTTGTTTCCACCCTAAAATTGCTCTCTGATGCAGCCTTATCTCCATGCAAAACTGCCAATCACTTTTTCTCCCTTGCTCTGTAGAGAATATAAAACCAACAGATCATGTCATTTTGGTCTTGTGTGACAGGAAGCGGTCCACTTTACAAAGTGGCATCATAGAACCAAGAACTTTGTATCTCTCTCTACCCCCTTCTTATTCTTAAAGGCCACACAAATCAAACCTGAAGTTTTTTTGTAATGTATTCTCCTTTATCAATATTATAGAAAACAGACTTGACTACTAAAAATGAGTAAAGGCAGAAGAAAGCTATCATTGTTATTTTGAGGGGAAAAGAAAACAGTTTAAGTTACCAGTCAAGAACAATTGAAATAGAATTTAGCTATAGAACAATTGATTAAAAATAAAGTTTTATTATTTATAAATAAAGTTTTAAGTACCTGAAATAAAAACACTGAGGGCATAAATATGAACTAATCAAAAAATTGTAAAAAAAAAAAAATAAAGAATGTTCTCTTATTTCTGTTTAATACCAGTGTGAAATTCCCCTGTGAAAGAAGTATTTGCACTCTGGGCTTGTGAATCAACTATTAGTGAGCAAGGTTCTTCAGCCAAACACTTCTGGATAGAGCTAGTTATGAAGAAAGAAGGTTCCCCTCAAGCTTAACAGTTTTGGTACTGTGAATCAGGGCAAATGAGTCTGAGCTCATTACAAAAAGACCCTTGGCTTTATATCATGATGAAATTGCACTGCAAAATTCGAGAGAGGAATGCATATTTACAAATGGATGAACAGACACTCATTTGTTAACTTCAAGAAAATATGCCTAAGTGCCTAGAACTTAATATACTCAAACAGAAAAAGTAGAAATTTTAAGATTATCTGAAGGAAAAGATGGTCCTCACACTATTTATATTTCCATTACTTTCTCCTCATAAGAGAAAACCAATATATTTTTACCAAAATAGGTTTATCAGAGGTTTTCCAAAGAAAAAATTTTCCAAAGGACTGTAGATATTTAAATTTTATTAATATCCAATAAACTCAATATATAATATGCATTTTCATTGTAGTAATATTTCCACTTTTATCAAGTAACAGGATTTGGAACTATTGTCAAAGTAGTTAGGTGATGACTTAAATTTGGAAAATTGCATCTTTGAATATGTATAACTGGATGGTATAGCATGCACAGACAGTTTAATTAGCTGATAAAATCAGTAAAAATAATACTGATTGATAAAACTGATACTTGTTTTCACAGAACCTATAATGTTCAATTTGTCTTATAAACAGTATAAAATATGTAATTATACAAGTGATTTAGTTTTTTATATTAAATTCTAACAAAAGTACTTAAAGAAGATTAAAAAAATTATTCTATTCCTTTTGCCAATAAAGAAAATGAAGCCAGCCCTGGCTGGTGTGGCTCAGTGGATTGAGTGCCAGACTGAACCAAATGGTCACCATTTGGATTCCGGTCAGGGCACATGCCTGGGTTGCAGGCCAGGTCCCCAGTAGGGGGCATGTGAGAGGCAACCCACATTGATGTTCCTCTCCCTCTCTTTCTCCCTCCCTTCCCCTCTATCTAAATAAATAAATAGATAAACAAAAAATCTTTTAAAAAGTTAAAAAAATAAAGTGAAGCCAGAAGCAAATAACTTTTCCAGAGCAGCAGAAATAGTTCATGGCACAGTCAAAAGTAGCCTTCAGACTTTAGGGTCCTTTAAGTTCTGCTACATTGCACATTTTGATTTTGATCTGTAAGTTAAATTTTAAACATATTTTGATCAACTGAAGGCCATAAAAGATTTTGAAAACCTAAAATACATTCAGTATTTTCTTTCTTCTCCTCACTCTCCTTCTCTCTCATTCTCCCTCCCTCTCTCTCTCCCTCCTCTCTTGATAGATATATAAATAGTTAGATAAATATATATCATATTGTAGCTCTATCTCCCTTTATCTCTATCTAAATCTCTCCTTGTTAGAAAATCATGTTACTTCCCATCAGTCATCTGCTAGAAGAAAAATAAATAGAAATGAAACTCTACAAGGGAAAAATATGAAAACAAATTGAACCTTCAAATATAAGGTACTTCATTATTATAGTTTTCTTGGTTTTCTTGATACTTCTGCAGTGTTAATACCCTCCAGGTCAGGTGTATTTGCCAGTTAATGACCATTTGGATCAAGGGCACTCAGCCTTGCCTGAGGCCTCCAAGTTCTTCACTCTGACATTAAGTGACAGACTCAAGCAGCTCAGAGAACATTCTTACATGAGAGAATTTCTCAGTCAATGGAAGCTTTTCTACTAATAAACATGCAGCACATTAGTGAGGCTTTTGCCCCCAAAATTTAATGACCCAAATCCAGCCTCCTCACACTACAAATCAGTATGAACTCTTCGGGTAAACAGTGTCAGATTTTAATGCCAACATCAACGCCACACTTTGAATTCACAAAACTCTACTGAATAACTACGTAGTCCTAAATGTAAGGCTATCTGAGGACCCAAATAGAATGACAACATTATTCCAAAAACACTCCTATTTTAAATTTTTAAAAAAGAAGGTAGGTAAGGAAAGCATAATTTTAAATTAACTTTTTTTTCATTTTATTAAATTTATTGGCGTGACACTGGTTAACAAAATTATACAGGTTTCAGGTGCACAATTCCACAACACATCATTTGTACACTGTATTGTGTGTTCACCTCTCTAAGTCTCAGTGCGTCATCATTTATACCCTTATACCCTTCCCCACTACCCCACCCTCCCACCCTAGAAATCACCACACTGTTCTCCTTGTCCATGACTTTCTTCTTCTCTCTCTTTTGTGTTACTTTTTTTGCTCAAGCCCTCCATGCCCCCCCCTCAGCCCCTGCCCCTGACAACTGTCAGCCTGCTCTCTATCTGTTTCTGCTCACTACCTGTTTTGCTTATTAGTTTTTTGTTCATTAGATTCTACATATGATTGAAATCATATGGTGTTTGTCTTTCTCTCACTGTCTTGTTTCACTTACCATAATGCTCTCCAGGTCCATCGATGCAGTTGCAAAAGGTAAGATTGCCTACTTTTTTATGGCTGAGTAGTATTCCATTGTGTAAATATACCACAGCTTTTTCCCCCCATTCATCTGCTGATGGACACTTAGGCTGCTCTTCATTACACCTGTTTAAATCAGCTTCATCATCCCAACCTCTTTGTGTATAACAATCTTAATGTCACACTGGAGTTATCATCTGCTTTCCAGAAGTTTTTATTACACCACCTTTCTTTTACAAAAGACCTCCATTAGTATGGTAATGGTTCTTTCATCAAAAGCAAATCTCCACTTTGATTTTCTTGAAAGGTCTTTCATAAAAGCAGAGTGGCCTATTGAGAACTTTAGGAAGCAGGGGGTGCTCTTTGCTTTATGCCGTTTCAGTTCATGAACATTCTATAGAAATGTTCTGCTTTTGGATAGTGGGAGAAACCTGTTTACTATGCCAGATAGAAAGGGCTGAAATAGCAATGCCCAATCTATGCATAAACCTGGAAAAGTATTCATACATCAAACAACACATTGATGGACTTTGTAAATAAAAGGGTAAATGTTCTTTATGGATAAAGTTTAAAGACAGGAACAACACTTGGTTTTCTTTTTTTTGTTTTGTTTTGTTTTTTTTGTCAGGAAAAATCACTTCTCTTCAAGGGGTAGAATTATTTTGAAAAGAGATTATTTGAATAACAAAAATCAGACGTCTTGAGACTGTGGCATAAGAGTAAATTGGAATTTGTGCAAATTGGATCAAGTTTGGAGAATGTTCTCAGTTTTTGTGTATCCCTCACATGACCGGTTCTTGGTCACACCGGGTCCATCACTGGTCTACTTCTCTCCCCTTCATACTAGCTCTTGCCTTCATGTTTTGCATAAAGCTGAAGCTCCTGACTGATTTTCCACTCTGTTATCTAAGAGCTTTACCAATGACTGTTCCCATGGCATCCCTCCTGCTTTTAAGGACCAGTAAAATCAACCAGTCTAGTAATAGATGCCCCCAAGCTAATCTCTTCAAGTAAGAAAAATGAAGTGAAAAAGAGGGACGTTCTGAACTCTCCCTATTTGTAAGTATGGAGCAAAACTGCTCAACAGAAATTTAAGGCAATGTTTCTCACAGCAGACTTCATTCAGCAAACTAAAATAATGGCAACCTTTGTCCCAACCCACAGGGGAAAAATTACATCATTGAAAATATTCTCAGTGCTAATTATCTTCCACATATATTTATGAGTAATACCTTGGTGCCTGCTACTGCTTATCCTCTAGGAAATGCTGGTGTTAGTAAAATTTACAGAGATCATGTAAAATTAACAACAGCAAACTTTCATAAACAATATTCACCCATTTTTTAGGGTTTCCTCTGTATTTCATGCTCCACATGCATTAACTTAAATAGAACCTTGATGATCACTGCACATATAAAGTTTAAATTCCTTTACTCTTATAATATCTGTAAGAAAAACTAAAGTTTAGTGACTGTAGAAGTTAGGCCACACTAGCTGCTAAAATAGGAAAACCTTCAAATTTTAGTGGCTAAAAAAATAGAAAATGTTTTTCTCTTATATACAACAGTGCAATGAAAATGCTGTGTAGATAGTCTGCCTTGCCGTGATTCAAGACTGAAGAAGATCTTTGCTGTAGCTCCACTGCCTTCAACATTTGACTCCCAAAGTCACTGTGGAAGCAGAAGAGAGATAAGAAGAGGCACATGTGCTTCTTAACCATGTTGGCCTAGAAACAACACACTTCATTCCTGCTGCTCTTGCATTAGTGGGAATCGGTCATATGGCTTCATGTAGAATCAATGGGGTTGGGAAACTGAGACCATGACTTGGAAGCCTCTGCCCAACAATATCTCCATCCCCTGGATAAGGAGTATAAAGCTTTCACAGAGGGCTGGCCATTTCTGCTACAGAAAGGGTAAGCTACTTCCTAGTAGCACTCTTTAGTAATTAGTGACTTTGGGATTTAAACCCATTTTGGTATCCAGATTGGAGCTCCCCCTTACAACGCTGCACTTTTGACAGTATGGCTTATGGTTCACTGTCTCCTTCACGGCCATGCACATTAGCCTTTATGGTTGGGACTGTATGTAGCAGTGATATTATAATAATATATATTCTATAGCATTCTGCAAAGAGCCCCATTACGTCCTGAAATTCTACACCTAAAATAATCTTGCGAACTTCTGTTATAGGGTTGGGTAGTCATGCACTAAGATTTTAGTGGGTATCACAAATAGACATAATTTTCAGTGTTTGAAGGACACAATTTTCAGCACTTTACCTATAGCATTTTAGCATAAACAGGAATATAAATGTACAGTTTGCCAAATCAAATATTATTCAAGTGTGCTTTATCTTTTTGCTATATCAGTCTTATTTGATGAAGTCATATGTGACCTGGACAGTACTGTTTTTCTTATTACTGGCTTTTCTAATATAAAAATTTTAAAAGGCAAGTTTCTTATAAAATTTTAATGTTGGAAGAAACCATCCTCCACTGACAAGCTTTTATGGTTTATTTCTAAGCACATGAGAAGGAAGAAACCCACCTGCCTGCCATGCCCAACAGCAATGGAGGATTGTAGAAATTAAGATGAAGAAAAATTAGTAACAGTGGGGAAAGGCAACAGTAGCCCCTCCTTTATATTCTTTTATACCCTGACAGCATTTGCCACATATCATTTCTAAGTAAATCAAGCCTCTCTAAAATTGTAAACAAAATAAAATTGCTACATAGCTCTTTAATTCAGTAAATTCAGTTTTATATATATTCATTCAACAGTGCAATTCAACTGGTACAGCTGACACACAGCACCAGCTGAATGACAGTCTGTACCAAAAATAAGCTGCAAGGTCAGCATTTTGCTCTTTCTAACCTTTTTGCTATGAATGACAACGTAATTATAATTTTTAAATTGAATGCACCAATAATTTGTACTTATTTTTAATTCATATCGAAAGATCAAAAGTAAAGCCCATAAATCACTACTAATATTGTTTTCCTAAATGTAAAAAATGGAGATAAATATAACGAAACCATAAGCAGAAAATTAGCCTTTTCAACCATTAATATTAATACATAGTCATCAATTCTATTCCACAAACATTTGGACAGCGGGCATGTACCACACATTGTAATAGGGCCCCCAAATATAAATGATACACCATTTTTCTCAAGATGCTTGCAAAGTAGTTTGGGGAAATATATGCACAAATATTTCAAAAAACAAAATACTAATAACATTCATTAATATACCTCTTCTTATAGATCACCAATGGCCAAATCTTGGAAGGGGTTATATGTTCCTAGCATCTTTACAAAGATCTGAAAGTGAATCACTAAATGTAATCCACTGAAAATATTCAAAAACCAAAATATTAGGAATCGGGGTAAAGTTCTTTATCATATGCATGTATAGCCATGAGACAGAGGAAGGCACCAAACTTGCAGTGGTCCCATCACTCCCATCATATGAAATTTCAGAAAGAACTATTATACAGAAGGCAGTGATAAATCAGAAGTTCAATTATCACCTTATTATAATTACCCAACTGTCCACAGCTCTCAATTAAACCCCCATAATAAATCTGGGTTAGAATGCTTGGCTTAGAAGAAGAAGCCCTTTTTTGGTTTTAAGCTTTTATCTCCAGCAAGCTACTGAGCCCAAATTAATGAGAAATTTAATGCATAGAAGTAATTGTGTGAGATCGAGATGGCTCATCATCACCCAGAGTCAGGTCAAACTGTGTGTGTGGCTTTTACAAGGTAGAGAAGAGAGTGAGAAAAAGACAGTGGGGCAAGCATGTCAACTTACCACATGAAAGAAGAGGAAAATGATGGGGCCACATTCATGCACATCGTTTGTTTTGTTTTGTTTTTAGCAAAGTTATCCCTTGCTACAAAATGGGCCAATTTTAGTTTTAGAATCTGGCCAAACTAGCAATTCTTGTGTGGTAGGGAAAACAGAAGAAATGTGAGCAGAGTAGGGATGACTTAGTAGAGAAGAGAGAACTTTCCTAAAATTCAGATTCTGCTATGTTTTATATTTTGGTGCAGCGACCACCAACCAGCAGTGACCGCAGAACGCTGCGGATGGCTCATGGACGAGAAAAACATACACAGAAACAACCAGGTCCTGTGGGGAAGTAGAAACGGAATGGCCACTCTCTCTAGTGGGGAGCACCATGGCCACCCTCCCTAGGGGAGAGCGCCCCTAAGGGAAAGCGCCTCATTCTCCCACCCAAGCAGACTTTTATTGGGTTCATTTGCATAAGGATTCAGGTAAAGCTCATTACTAATTGCCAGGAAGTAAGGATCAAACAATAGATAACAAGGAAGTCTAAGGGCCTATTTTGTGTCAGGGTCAGATAGCTATAAAAAACTTTAAGGAACAAACTTACTTCTTGCTTGGACCCTTATCATTTAATTGAGAGCATTCTAAATAAAGCAGGCTTCACAGGATTTTACATATTCTTTCTTTGGACTGATCACCTAGGGAACCTGACCTTTCTAGCACAGGGCTGTACCACCCTCTGTCACTGTTTCAGGCTTAGGTGGAACAAGGGAAGTAAGGCAGCCAAGAGATTAGGAGATTTTCTTGCAGACAATGAGGACTCAGGCTATGTCAAAGCCAAGGGGCAAGGGTCCATCACCCCCTTTTGCTGTAGCCCCCAAAGTCCTTCCTTGGGGGCCTCCCACATGATCGTGCCTGTCTTAGATCATTCCCCCCTTGGGGAATCTTACCCATCATTGGCTAACCGACCAAGTATTGGGGGCCAGTTATGGATGAAATAGCAGAAGCAGTGCTCCTGCCAGGGAGATAAGTTTGTCTCCTTGGTGGTTTACGGTCCAAGGTCATTCCCTCAGCCTTAGCCTTGGTGGAGGTTACAGGTTCTGATACCAGGCAGGGCGGTTCCCAACATTTTGGAAAGTGCTTCTGAGAAAAATTTCAATAACTATTTGTTTTAATAAAAATAATTTGAATCATGGGCAAAGGACTTGAACAGACACTTCTCCAAGGAAGACATACAGAGGGTCCAGAGACACATGAAAAGATGCTCAATATCGCTAGCTGTCAGAGAGATGCAAATTAAAACCACAATGAGATACCACCTCACACTGGTCAGAATGGCATCATAAACAAAGCAACAAACAAGTGTTAGAGAGGTTGTAGAGAAAAGGGAACCCTAGTGCACTGTTGGTGTGATTGCAGACTGGTGCGGCCACTGTGGAAAACCATATGGAATTTCCTCAGAAAACTAAAAATGGATATGATTTTTGACCTGGCAATTCCACTGCTGGGATTATACCCTAAGAATCCTGAAACACCAGTCCAAAAGAACCTAGGCACCCCAATGTTCATAGCAGCACAATTTACAATAGCCAAGTGCTGGAAGCAACCTAGGTGCCTATCAGTAAATGAATGGATCAAAAAACTATGGGACATTTACACAATGGAATTCTATGCAGCAGAAAGAAAGGAGTTCCTACCCTTTATGACAAGCATGGAACTGGAAAGCGTTATGCTAAGTCAAATAAGCCAGGTGGTAAGGGACAAATACCATATGATCTCACCTTTAATAGGAACCTAGTCAACAAAACAAACAAACAAGCAAAATGTAACCAAAGATAGTGAAATTGATGACAGGCTGACAGTGACCAGAGGGGAGAAGGTAGGGAATTTCAGGGGAAAGGGGTGAAGGGTTTTCAGGAACAAGTATAAAGGACACATGGACAATAACAGGGAGGGGGGCGGTGGAAATGGGAGGGAGGAGGGAGGGTGGGGGGTTGGGCTGGGGTGGGAGGAAAAGGCAGAAAACTGTACCTGAACAATAATAAAATAATAATAATAATAATTTGTATCATGATAGAGTGTCATTACAAAATAAGCCCAAAGGGATATGTCAAACTCAGTCAGAAGAGCAACTCACCTTTAGAAAAGTGGAGGGGATGCAGGAAGAGGAAGGGAGTTTCTGAGTTGGGTGATTTCCCCTCCACCACATGTAATATCATGTCATTGTGTGAGATAAGTTACATCCTTGTTCTTTTTTTTTAGCTTTTTTTAAAGATTTTATTTATTTATTTTTAGAGAGGGAAGGGAAGGAGAAAGAGAGAGAAACATCAATATGTGGTTGCTGGGGGTCATGGACTGCAACCCAGGCATGTACCCTGACTGGAAATTGCACCTGCAACACTTTGGTTCATAGCCCGCGCTCAATCCACTGAGCTATGACAGCCAGGGCCACATCCTTGTTCTTTATATTACTAGAATACAACCTGTATGTACTACAAATAGTTAATAGAGAATAGATTAGTGTAATGAATACAGTCAGATGATTTATTTGAACATTTAATGTATATTTGCTAATTTGGGGAAAATCTATAAAGCTGTAGAAAATCCAATAGTTTTGCAATACATTCTAAAAGAAGCCCAGTAATAAATATTAATATAATAGGTAAGCCCTGTCCAAGAGGTAACTGAAACCATTGCTCTCAAAGCTATCCCATCAAATTCTGACGTTTTATACAACTTATAAACACATTTTCTTGTTTTACTTCATTTCTTTCTAAAAATATTGCTGTATTTCCCTTTGAAGAGCCTTATATCATACTTCCATTTTTGCAGACCTATTGTTGCCTTGGATCATAATATAACTAGTGAATAAAAATAAGTTTAGAAGGATGACATCACCAGGTTGCCAAAATAATACACCCCAACCTCCATCTCCACACAAAGAACATCAATTAGACATTGGCCTACAAACAAAAAGAACACTGACAGAGCTTAGGAAGCCACCATGGAAGGTCGGCAACACAGTGGAGCAAAAATCTTGAGAATAATCACACAAAAAGAACAGTAAAAACAGTTTTATTTTCCTACATCGTCCCATGCTCAGTGTCAGAGGAAACTAACCTAGTCTGAAAGCATTCTCCTCACCAGGAAAGGAAGAGCCGGGGTTGAGCAACCAGCTCTACAGCCTCTGGGGCACTGCTCAAAGGACACGTTTTGGTTTCACCCACCCAGAGACGGCACAGCTGAGACAGCTGGAGACAGCTAGGAGCAAGGAGGAAGGTCAGGGACCGCCAGTGTCAGCCACATGGTGGGAATGACCATGCTTCCCGGGGGCCTGTTCTGCAGCTGTCCCCAGCAGCCTTCACCACTGAGGACTTCAGTGGCCTTCACAAATGCTGTGGACCCTGGCATCTCTATCACTGAGGACGTTCTTGTGAATCCCAGGAGACTGCTTCATCCCACTGGTTTTCATTGCTGAGGAAACCAAGAACCAGTACAGACACCATGGACCCTTGTTGTTTTTGGCACTAAGGGCCCCACAGGCTTTTGCCTTTACACACACCCGCTGTCTGAGTTTCTTCCTCTTCTCCTCCACCACAGGTGCTTCAGCCAGCACTCTGCAGATGCCCCAGCCTGGGATCCACACCAGCAGCTATCCCTGGGCTCAGTGGCTATGTGGGTGCAAAACACCAGTTTGGGCCCTTGCAGGTGGTGCCCACTACTGTGTGTGTAGATCTGAATTCCTAGGTACATGAAACTTGAAAGTCCCCAATCAGGATCAACCTGAATACTTCACTGAGACAGATTAAAAAAAAACTGTCAAAAATCAAAGAAGAATGGAAAATTGAAATCAATAAGAGAAGCTCATCACCCACAAGGGAACCACCTCATTGTGACCACCTCATAAGGTTGTAAGTAGATTTCTCAGCAGAAATGTTACAGGCCAGGAGGGGTTGGTGTGATACATTCAAAGTTCTGAAAGAAAAATAACCACCAACCCAGTATACTTTTCCTGGCATCTTTCAAAACTGAAAGGGAGATAAAGTTATTCCCAGACAAGCAAGACCTGAAGGTATTCATCACCATTAGACCTGCTTTACAGTACCAAAGGGAGATCTTTAAGCAAAAAAGAAGGGATGCAAATTAGTAATGTGAAATCATATGAAAGTATCAAACTCCTTGGTAAAGGTAAATACATAGTCAAATTCAGAATCACATATATTGAAATGGATGTTTATTAACCACTTGTAATTCTAATATAAAAGTAAAAAGACGAAAAATTAAAAATGACTATGGCTACAATTTCTTAATGGATACACAATATAAAAAAGATGTATATTATGACACAAAAAGCATAAAATATGGGTTCTGAAAGAATAAAAATGTCATACTTTCATATGCAAACAAAATTATAATTTACCAGATTAAAATAGACAGTTATACCAAATGTTTTACATAAACCTCATGGTAACCCAAAACAAAAACCTGTAGCAAATACATCAAACATGAAGACAAAGGAATCAAAGCATGCTGGTACAGAAACTCATCCAATAACAAAGGAAAACAGCAAGAGAGGGAAAGAGGAATGAAGGATTTACAAAACTCTCAGAAAACAGCAAAATGCCGATAAGTCGTAACCTATTGATAATTATTTTTAATATAAATAGATTAAATTCTCCAATAAAAACACAGAGTGTCTAAAGAGATGTAGAAAACAAAACCCAAATATATGCTGACTACAAAAGGCTTACTTCAACTGTAAGGACACCCATATATTGAAAGTGAAGGAATAAAAAATTTATATGCAAAATAATAAAACTGGTCCCTTTATATTACAACATACATAAAAATGTAATTCAAAATGGATAAAGACTTAAACATACAACCTGTAACTATAAAACTTCCAGAAGAGAAATAGGGAAGAAGCTCTTTGACATTGGTCTTAGCAATGATTTTTTTTGGAATTGACATTAAAAGCCAAAGTAACAAAAGCGAAAATAAGAGTGTGACTACATCAAATTAAAAAAATGTCAGCACGATAAAGAAGATAACCAACAAAATAAAAAGGCAATCTTCCCCTGGGAGGGTGGCTCAGTCGATTGGAATGTCATCCAGTACACCAAAAGTTTGCAGGTTTGACTCCTGATCAAGGCACATACCTAGGTTGTGGATTTGATCCTAGGTCTGGGCACATATGAGGCAACTGATTTCACTTTGATGTCTCTCTCTCTCTCTCAAATCTCTTTTTTAAAAAGCAGTTTCTTGGGCATCATCCTGTAATCCAAAGGTCAGAGTTGCTGGTTCAAGTCCTGTCAGGGCACATGCCTGGACTGCAGGTTCAGTAACCAGTCAGGCATGCACAAGAGGCAAACTACAATGTTTCTCTCTCTTACATTGATGTTTCTCATCTTCTCTTTCTCTCTCCCTTCCCCCTCTCTAAAAAATAAATAAATAAAATCTTTTTTTTAATGATAATCTATGAATGAGAAAAAATATTTCAAAACTGTACATCTGATAAAAGGTTAACATCCAAAATATACAAGGAAATCACTCATAACTTAATAGGGAAAGAATAAGTAACCCAATGTTAAAAAAATGGGCACAGAATCTAAATACATGTTTTTTCAAAGAAGACTTGTAAATCATCAAGAAGCATATTAAGAGATGCTCAACATCACTAATCATCAGAGAACTGAAAATTAAAATCAAAATAAGATATTCAAAATATACGTGCTAGTGAGGCTATAGAGAATAAGAGAACCCTTGTGCTCTGCTGGTGGGAATGTAAACAGGTAGAGTCACTATGAAAAACAGTGTGGAGTTTCCTCAAAAAAAAAATTAGAACTATCTTATGATCCAGCAATCACCGCTGAATTGATTGTGACAATTATTTCACAATGTATACATGTATCAAAACATCACATTAGACTCCTTAAATAAATACAATTTGTATTTGTCAAAATAAATTAATTAATTAAAAAATAATATCAAAGTTCAGAAGAAAATTTTCATTTAGAAGACAAAAAAAATTCACCCATCTCTCCTTTCTGAATACTTTACCAGAGTACTCCATTTTGCTTTCCAGAATTCAAAGCAAATATTTTTTATCTTACCACCAGCCATCTCCTTAACCATCTTGTGCATTTAAAGACATAATTCCCAGAACTTTTATCACCACAGTTCATTGATTAGGAGAGGATGTTAGATATGGCTAGACTGCATTTCAATATAACTAGAGTCAATATGTTGACTAACTGAGAAATATTGGAGGAAGGGTAATCACTATTAATTCTGTATGGTGAGTTTGAAAACAATGTTTTCTGAGCCTGAGAGAGAAGAAAGGGCAAGGAAAGGAAGCAGGCCTATTGTCCACCTGATTCAAAAGAATGCAATAGAATAGTGCAATAGAATGACATCTGTCCAAACCCAGGAATGTACCCAATAAATACTAGGATAAGGCTACTTAAGCTTTTTAATGCATTTTTTACCCAATTCAAAACCTCCAGGACCTTGCCATGACCAGACACTTCCAGGAAACAACCAGGGTGACTGATCACATGTCTCTGTAGTGAAGGAGTGGCAGTGCAACGTTCATCATCAGCACGGGCCTGTCTACATGCCGCAGGGCTTTGTTGCTTATCAATATCCTCAATACCATATCCCTGGATGTTACTTATTGCTTAATGAAAAAACAGATTGCTCTGCCTGGCATCTAATAGTTGTTAATATCCTAATAACATTAACGTATGCAATATTGAACTGAATTGTAAAGCTGACAAGAGCCTACGTGTGTGGAAGTGTAATTACAGTAGAAGTTTAATGATAAATCACCACAGTTTCTCTCTGCCTTAATAAACTGTCAGGCACTACCAAATAAAGAAGAAGCAATTAAGGAAAGCAACAGGATCTTGGGCTGAGGGACAGGAGTGATGGAAGAAATAGAACCTCCGCACCCCCGGAATAGCTTACATAAACTGCTGGTACTTAACAGCTGTTGAACTCTGATCGGCAGGAACAACAGCCTCCTCATTCATCTACCTAGGATATGGCATTTTGATGTCACATAGAAAGGTACAGTATTTTCAACGATGATACAGTGCCTTAGACATCTGGACAACTGATTAAATTCCACCTTTTTTATTTCTGTGTTCCCCACAGTATCTGCTTAAAGGGGTTATTTGTAAAACACTAATATTTTTAGTTTTATTCAAAGGCAGAAAATTCTTTCTTTCCGAGGTGTTTCAGCTGTGATTGTTACAATGGACAGGCATGGATACAGAGCGTCCAATGAATATAGCACAGATAGGCTCTATGCTGCTGAGCAGGAAACAGCAAAGGATTCAGAGAGTGACAGACCTCAGTTCATATCCCAGCTCTGCAACATAATAGCTGGGCAAGTTTGGACAAGTTCCCTAAACTTCTTTGATCCCATATTCAGATCTGTAAAATGAGGATATTACTTAATAATACCTACTCCATAAGGTTGTTAATGAGGAAAATATAAGATGTATTAAACCTTTGAATTGGTACAATTCTTAACACCTATGATGCACTTGGTTCATGTTTTTATTAGTAGTCCATTATTATATCATCAGCTGCTGCATATATATGTGTGTCTTCCCACCCCACACCCTCAACCCATTTGCTAGACTTTGTTCCTGTAGCCAAGACAAATAATAGAATTACATAGCATCTGGGCAGATAGATTATTATGAATATATGGTCTAATTCTATGGTTGGACACATGAGGAAACTCAGTTAATCTGAAATCATCTATTAAATCATGAATTGGTCAGATATAAGCTAAGCACCAGGCTCTGAAATAGGCATTCAAGTTACAAACTGAGCAGAGTCCCTATTCACCTGAGATTGGCCAATTTACTCTGAAACAGGTGGTAGAGGCAGGTGAGAAATGCACCAGCAGAGGCAAGTTTCTATTGCCACTAAACATCAGGGAGGTATAACTTCTCACTGAGAAGGGCAGACTGAGAAGGTGTTCCAGAGAAGGTGATATTTGCTCTATATTCCCAGTCTGCATAGGATAGAGACTCTAAGAAAAAAAAAATCAGAAAAGAGTATAGACGAATAAATAAATACAACCATGAGCAAATATCATTAGTCATTAAGGAATCACAAATTATAACCTCAACCAGGTCACTACCTTATAATTAAAATAGCTAAAATTAAAAAAATAGACAAAAACAACAATAACAACAAAATAAAACTAAAATCCCAACCACTGGAAAGGATGTGGAGCAACTAGATTTCTCATACATTGCTGGTGGGAATGGAAAATGCCATAAGTACTCTCAAAAAGGGCTTGTCATTTTCTTATAAAGCTAAATATCTGCTTAATAAATGCAATCTCACTCCTAGCTTTTTGCTCCCTAAAAAGTTTATGTTTACATAAAAAACTTTCTATAAACATTTATAGTAGGTTTACTATAATCTATTAAAACTGGAAACAACCCAAATGCCCCTCGATGAGTGAGTGGATTAACAAACCATGGCACATCCTTACCATGGACTACTACTCAGCAATCAAAAAGGAAACACTGTTGAAACACATAATAACATGAATGAATCTCAACTCACTATGTCTAGGGAAAGGAGACAGACCCAATACACTAATAATGTATGGTTCCAATTACATGGCATATTGGAAAAAGGACAACGATGGGGAGAGAAAACAAATTGGCAGTTTCCATGGATTGAAAGGAGGTGCTGACTTTAAAAAGGCAGAAAGAAACTGTGGGGGTGAGGAAACAGTTCTAGATTTTGATTGTCATGATGGTCCCCAGACTACATGTGATTTTAAAAATCCTAAAACTTTACCCTAAAAAGGATGACTCTTATTGTATATTAATTATACTTTTAAAAATTGACTGTGTGCAAAGATCCAGAAATATGATGCAGAGTAGCAAATTCAAGTTTGCCAGTATGACTAGTAAGTACAGGGTATCATATAACCATTACTTAGCTAACTAGTGGGCACAAGAGAAATTCGATTGCTATATGTAACATAAATGAATGGAGGGGAATGGCTGTGTTATGAGACTAAAAATATATAGGAACCAGCTCCCACAAAATTATAAAATAATTGACAAAGTCAGCATGCTTCTATTTTGTTCAGTGATCTGATGCATATATCTGTCATTGATGTTATTTGGTAAGTACTGTTTGAATGAAAGAAAGGTAATAGCCCTGGCTGGTGTAGTTCAGTGGACTGAGCACTGGCCTTCAAACCAAAGAACCATGGATTTGATTCCCAGTCAGGACACATGCCTGGGTTGTGGACCAAGTCGCCAGTAGGGGGCGCATGAGAGGCAACCACATATTAACGCTTCTCACCCTCTCATTCTCCCTCCCTTCCCCTCTCTCTAAAAGTAAATAAAAATCTTCTTTTAAAAAAGAAAGAAAATGCACAAAAATGGGGGGCATTAGGGCTGCCTCATAGATTGATTACAATGACACTGGTTCTCCTTAAATGTATGCAATGTGCAACTGTACAACCAGAACCCTGGAGCATGTGCTGGAAAAATGTTTCTTCATTTTCACTTTCTCTAGATCTTGGGGATATGTTTTCTAAGGAGGATTATGTGTGGTGATAGGAATACAATCAAAGTGTTGAAAATGAGGGCTGTATAATTCCACTGGTTTTATGTAATTAGACCACCTTAGTCAAATATTTTTTCAGCAATTTTTTCATACATACGTATTTAGCCAATTTTATGTCTATTATACTTTGGAGTACTATATTAAAAGATAAAGTAAAACAAAATTATTTTCATGGAATAAAATTTCATCTCAAATATGAATCATAATAAGATGTCAACAGAATAACTCAGAACATGTAAAAAAAAATTGTGTACCTGCAGGACGCTATGCACCCAGGTACTGAGGAAAAGCTGGAATAACGAGAATGAGTTATAAGGAAGTGAAGACATGTATTCCTTCAGAGTGAACAGTAGAATTTTTATCATATTTATCATTTCTGGAGCAATAGGGCTTCAAAGTGATTTACTAACCATTATTATTTATTCATCCCAGAATGCCTGTTCTGTAAATATTAGTCTCTTGGAAAAAATGGCTTTAGAAGATTAGATCAGGAAGAAAGTCTAATTCTAAATAAGAACTGCCATAGTGAAAGGGTGGTTGTTCAACAACTTGAGGTTGTATTTCTTTTCAGAAGGGGGACAAATTGGGAGTTTATTTTTATAATAATAATTCTAGGTAAAGGGCCAGATGGGATTACAATGAGGGAACAGAGCCAGAACCAGGAAATGAGGTGTCAGGAGAACAAAGGACAAGTAGAGAAAAGTTTAGAGAAGTTACTCTGTGCTCCCAACGAGAAGCTGCACATTGGGGTTTTATCACAACTGAGTCTTTTGAGATTCATCCATCAGTAGACAGTACTAAGCACACTGTCTTTAAAGGAAATCTTTGTTCTAATTCCCCCCTGACAGGAAAGAGCTTCTGGGTTCACTCAACCCTATCTTTATCCTTTACAAAGGAAAACTATAGAGAGAATGGCTCTACTCCCAGGGGCCTCACCAGCTCTTATTTAACTAGCTCTGTCTAACCAGACAAGCGCGTAGACTCCCTCCATTCACCTGCTGCAGCCCTTGCACGACAAGAAAGCCTACTTAGATGTTTTTATTTCCTTCCCTTTGGGGTTCCTCAAAGTTGAAGGGCCCCGGGGAGGAATCCTTTATAAGTAGGTCACCTAAGTGATTGGTAAAAGGGCCAGGACATTCCACAAGATACAGTGGTTATTACTTGTTTTCCTTAACACCGCATTAGTGGAGAATACCTGACCCAGATTCAAATCATCAGAAGGTGAAACTCCCAATTCAATGTTAAAGCACAGAAATGGTGATATTTCTCACACAAAAGTTAATTGCCAAGAGCCTGTTATACCCATTTTATCTGAATAATGCAGACAAGCCCTTGCTTCAAAGCAGGACTGCACCTACCTCATTTTAGAGAAATGAGCATTTACTTAATTATAAGGAGTTCCAGTAAAGTATATTGATTCTCAGTATTCAATAACTACTATCCATTTTTTACAATATTCTGTAGTTGGATCTTTATTATTTATTTCTAATCTTGTGTTTAGGCTCTGGATTATAATTTTATATACACTGCCAACCTTCAGAAATTTTCCCAGGGAATATTGCTCCACTTTGCACTGCAATGATCACCTCCCACTGTAATGATTGCGCCATTTTTGTCACATACATATCAGGTAAGTTCCTGGGTTACAAGCAACAGAAACTGATTCAGGGTAATTTAAATAGAAGAGCATTTATTGGAAGTGTGGTGGGCTCACAGAATCTGCAGGAGAATAGAAAGTCAGATTTAGGAAACAGATTAAAAGTAAAGACAAGAAGCAAGAAGCAAAAAAATTTCTGTTTAGAAGAACTATTCAGCTGAGATGTGGCCTTATTTACCACACAAAACTGGACATCATGACAGCTGTTAATGCATCTTCAACCTCTCACTCTCTTGAATTGGCTGCCCCAGATTAAAACTCCAAGGCCAAAACATCTCATTGGTTTAGCGTAGGTCGTGTCCTGGTGTGTTCAGACAGCTGATTCCTCACACAAACCCTTTCTACAAGTCAGTTACCACTGGGACATCTTCCTTTAGAAGGCTTCTTGACAATGCTGCAACTCCAAAGAGGGAAGAAAGAACCTTTATATAGTTACATAACATGAAATAGTAACTCAAATATCAACAGAGGTACATATGGTAATAACAACAGAAAAATAAAAGCCGACCATTACAGTGTCTCAACTTTGCTCTTGGCATTAATTTCAACCAAAGTTTGCTCACATTTGGTCACATCGCAAATTCCTAGGGCACTCCCCAGAACCAACAAAGGGATTTTTGCCCCTGTGTTATTTCTTGATCACAGGGAAAAGTCAGGGGCTGAGGGACAGGTGGCATTCCTCAGTCAGCTGAGTTCCTGAGAGAAGAGAGGGAGGCAGGGCATGCAAGATCTGTCACTGGCTGGCGGTGGCTCAGTCATCCCAAGACTTCTTGTTACTTTCTGGAAAGAAGGGGAAATTTCAGAAACTACAAAGCTCCTCTCATCTTTGATTTGGCCCACAACTCACAACAGCTGTAAAAGTTGAAACTTGCAGGGGGAAAGGAAAAAAAAAATAAGGTTAATACTGGTTATAATGTGGTTTTGCTAGAGTGTATTGTTTTCAGAAGAGGGAAAAACCACTATATACGAATATGCAGGGAGTAAAAAATGAGAAAAACATGTTAGTTTTATTTCAAGCTAAAGAGATTGAGTCCACAATCCCAATTACATGTATGCTTCTAGGGGTAGAATAAATAACTACTTGTCTTTGAAATTCTCTAGGACATATTTTAGCTTACATCTCTGAAAACATTCACTGTTTTTAGTTACTTTAGCCCTCTGGGCTTGAATAATGAAGGAGTAGGAGACACTAAACGTTAAAGGCTAATGAAACAAAATTATTTTTTTTAAATGAGTGACTAATTATCACTGTATGCTACTGATTCAGAAGTAAAGTGAAAGATATTTCTCCCTGGACTTATTTTATTTATTCCCTCCTGCAAAGAGAACTTTTTTTTTGCAAACAATTCAAATGCCTCTCTTCTCTGGAGATTCGAACTGGGAAATGTTAATTTTATTTTACTTTTTCAAAGGCAGTGGATTACGAAACAGGAGTTTTATCCCCATATAGAAACCCCTATATTTTCCAGGAGTTACTATATGGGGATACAGTAACTCCCCATATTTTTCATGATTTTCTTATCAATTACTGGGGAGTGTTCACATCACTTTTGACAACAAACGCCAGCAGGAAGGTAGTTCTGTTTTAATTATTTAGGATGGTAGTTCTCAGCCCCTGATGTGTATTGGAATCACCTGGAGCACTTAAACAAAATGGATGTCTGGGCCTTATTCCAGACCAACTAAATCATAAACTCGAGACATGGAGTCCAGTCCCTGGTATTTTGTTTTGAAACTTTCAGTAGAATTTAATGAGAAACTGAGCTAAAATTTCCTTCTCCCAGAGAGCTGCCACTTCTTTGTTGCTGAGCATAGGAATCTGTACAAGAATTTCTATCGGGATACAAAGAAGGAATTAGAGCTAAATTCCTCCTGCCTCTCCTGCTGGTGGTGGTGGATGCCACGTCCTTTAAATAGAGGACTCGACTCCGCTGGCCTAGCATGTGACCCAGACAGCTACCGAAGTAACAACAGGAACAGTGTCCTTACCAAGCCCCACACCTCCAGTTCCCGTTCTCCAAAGTTACTTTTTTGACCCAGAGGTGACCCCTTAAACTTACCGCTTAAATTCAGTATTTCAGACTCTCAGAGATACTGGCTCTCACTGCATTGCTTGCTATAAATTATATCATTCATCAGAGAATACAGGAATCCCAAGGTATGTGCTCTTGCCAATTTCTGGAAACATTTTTAAAGTACTTTTGAGATTCTAAGGGTGAGTTCCCCACTGGTATTCACTTGATGGGTAGCGAAAACTCCGTTAAAAGGAGGGCAGAGCAGGTTGACACGGAGCCCAGCTGGGGCCCGACTCCCACAGCACAGAGCCGTGGCTCTGTAATCTGACATTCTGTTTCAGTACATCTGAGGTGAAACCTAAGATCGGCATTTTTTTAAATAGGAACCTCAAAAGATTCTGCAACAGCTGGTCTGCAGACCACCCAGAGAAACATGTCCATAGGCTGTTATATGAAAAGCTTTCAGAGGAACTAGGAATATTTAAGTGGGGAAAGCTAAGCTGTCTTCAAATGTTTATAGGGTTTTCCTGTCTAAAAAAAAAACAAAAATTAAATAGATTTTTTAAGTCCTCTTCTTTGAGACCCCAAGAGATTGAAAAAGGAAACATGGGTTGAAAATATAGAAAATTTTATTTGGCCTTAATTTAGAGAAGAATTTCATAGCAATCAAATTAAACTGCCTACAAAAGTGATATTTCTAGATTCATCCTAGAATGATTGCCAGTTAACACAAATACTATCAAAGGGATTCATGCTTGTGGTAGGTAGAGGCCATGTGCTTTAAAACATGCATTTATTCAGAATAATAAAGGTCTAAATCACAAGCTTTACAGCAGGATATTTGTGCACTGCATTAACTAACTCACTTTCCTAAACCAACTCATTACTCCTTAAATATCTTATATGAAAGAATCCTGCAATTAGCTTTTGGGTTAAAAAGCTTGAACCTAAATGGTAAATGGGGGTACCAAAATAAAATGTTGATCAACCATTTATAACTTTATAGTTATAAATCTAAGTTTTAATTTATTTTTATTTTTATTATTAATTTATAGTTATAAACCATCTAAGTCAGCACAATCCAATGTAGGGATTGTTAGATGATAGATAGATTAGATGATAGATAGATAGATAGATAGATAGATAGATAGAAAGATAGATAGATAGAGTGAAAATGGAAGCTAGAAGGAAAGAGTCTGTCCTGTGATGCATGTCGCACATGCACAGTCAGGGCTTGGGCAGTGGCCCATCCCATCATTCAGTTCTCAAAGTCTGTGTGTACTGTTTGCATTCAGATGCACTCACATGCAGCTCAGGAGAGCACAGAGAAGAGAGAGATTCGTTCATGACTAAGCACTCTTCACTTCATCTCTCTCACTGAGTACAGCTTTGAAACCTGCAAAGAATATGCATGGAGTGGCTATTTGAAGACTCTGAAAATAAAATAGTGGCAAGTGGATTGGAGAAGAAAATCAGAGTTCAAAGTACCATCAGAGAGTGAGTTCACCAATCTTATTTCCCTCTAGACTCTAAGTTCTATGGCCTGAATTCAACATGGCCCAAGAACTTAACGAGGTCCTTGGCACAAACAGAAATAGAGGAGAAGTACTTTACATCTGGCTCAAAGAGTGCTAAGGAGGTTGCCTAATGCTCAGAGTAAGCATGGAAGTCCCATTTTAGTTCTTTTTTTCTTTGCTGCCCTTCCAGTGCCTCAGCCCCCAGTGATCCAAGAGTAGTGGTTGTGATGCCAACAGGGACCCAGTAGGAGTTCATAAAGTTGAGGGAAGAAAATGTTCCCTTCACATAAAGAAGCTATAGTTTCAAAATGAGGGGAGGAGCCTCAGTTACTGTACCTACACTCTCCTTTCCTGCTTCCCCTTCCCCTTTGTCCTGCCCTGACTCCTCGATCACAAAGTGAGTACAGCCAAGGAGTGAATAGCAGAGCAGATCTGTTGTAGCCTCAGTTTTCAGACCAAAGGATTGAATAATGGGACCCTGAAAGAAACAGAAAGTACCAAGGCGATAGCAGAGAGGGAAGAGCTTAAGAAAACACCTCCTTTTATTTGCCTATGAACTCCCGTGCTCACCCGAGCTGCATGCGAGTGGAACCTAATCTAAACAGTACACACAAGCTTTGAGAACTGAATGATGGGATAGGCCACTGCCCCAGTTCGTGACTGGTTGCATGTTTGACATGTGGGACAGATCTGAATAGCACAGCAAAGGACTTGAAAACCAAACAGACAATGAGACCAAAGGAGTCTGGTCAAAACTTGCAACTTCTTAAAGAAGACCCTTTAACATTTCATATAATACTGATTTGGTAATGACAAACTCCATTAGCTTTTTCTTGCCTGGGGAGCTCTTTATCTGTCCTTCCACTCTAAATGATAGCTTTGCTGGGAAGAGTAATCTTGGTTGTAGGTCCTTGCTTTTTATCTCTTAGAATATTTCTTGCTGAGGAAGTAGGGTGGGGCTAGGTGAAGTGGGACAAAGGAGGAAGTTTTGGGACAATTGTAATAGCGTAAATAATAAAATATAACTAAAAAAAATAAAAAGAAACTTGTGGCTTAAACCAATCAAGCTGATTGTTGCTAAAGCAAAAAGATTAGCACACTTTGTAGGGTTTCACCTAGACCCAGAGACACAATATCATATTCAAAATGTCCACAATGCAACTTAAAATTACTCAGTACATATAGAACCTGGAAAATCTCAACTTGCGTAGAAAAAGACAGTCTGAGATGGCATCAATATTGGAATTCTCTGACAAAAACTTTCAAGTAGCTATAAATTCTAAAAAAAAAAAAAGTGACAGAAATGCCCTTGAAACAAATGGAAGGATGGAACAAATGGAAAATCTCAGAAGAGGAATAGAGGACATAAAGAAGAACTAAATGGAAACTTAAGAACTGAAATATATAGTAACCAAGATTAAAATGCCATGGAATGGTCTCAACAGAAGTGAAATGGCAAAGGGAATATGGCAGAGGAAAACAAACTTGAAGATCAACAGATAAATATTGTTCAAACTGAACAGAAACACAAAAAAAATAAAAAATAAAGAGACTAGAAAACATGAAAAAATAAACAGAATATCAAGTAACTGTGGACCAACAACCAAAAGTTCTAATGTTGGCATCATTGGGGGGCCAGAAGGAGTAGAGTTGGAAAAAAAAAGGTGAAAGACAGCCTGCGCCCTGGGCCAAGTATTGGGATGATAGAGAGAGAAAAGCAATGGGGAGAGCCTGGCCCTTTGGAACTGCAGCTGATTTAGAGTTAAGTGTGTCTCCTGCCACTTCAGTCCCCATTGTTGCCATGGGATTGCCTGGATGCTGGTGCAGAAGGGGACAAAATTGTGGGTAAAGGGGTTTGGGCTTATCACTCTTTCTGAATTATAAATGATAAATTCAGGTCAGGCTTCTCCCAGAGATTTCTCTACTTCTAATGTACCACAGTACTCACGTCCAGGTTTGTAGCAGTGTTAGGTTCAGAGAGAGAGAAAAGAACTCACTGCTGGTTTGGAGGTTCTGAAAGTCTGATTGTCATCTCCAATCCTTTTGCTACTGCAGTTCTACCCTGAAACAATGTGGAAGGGTAGGTAGGGGAAGGATGCCACTCCTGGCACACTCGAAAATCTGAGTATAACTTTTGACTCCCCCAAAACTTAGCTACGGTTGGCCCTACATTTCCACCGATTTCAACCACAGGTGGTACTTTAGTGGAAACAGTATTTTTGATCCATGGCTGAGAATGTGAAAATACAGTTTTCAAATTACAACTGTTTTGCATCTTTAGATATGATGCAAACAGACAAGAAGAGACAGTGTAGTCGTTTTTTAAAAATCCACGTATAAGTGTCCCCAAGCAGTTCAAACCTACGTTGTTCAAGGGTCAAGTGTATTTATTTTACAGAGCCTACAAATAGTTGCTCCCTACATTCTATCCAGGTTTTATAGCTGCTTTTAACTGGAGAGACAAAAAGGGCCTAGTCCACATTATCCAGAACAAGAACTTCATCCTTCTAAAATAATTTTCAGTCAATCAAAAATATGAAAAACATTTCCTGAGAAAATTGAAAAATATTGCAAAAAGTTTTTTCTTGAATCTTTAGGTAATATCATTGCAGATGAATGCTAAATACATCACTTTTGATTTTCTGCTTATAGTAGTCAGCCTAATTTTTTAATTATATTTCTAGTCACTTTCCCATCTCACTACTAAGTGTGCATGGAAGAAGTACAAGGATATTTTAATTTGTCCAAGAAAATGATTTTTAGAAACTAAAATCATTTGTTCTTAAATATATAGAGTTTCCACATTTAAATAGTCACAATTTTGGACTGTCCATGCCACTGAATACCAACATTACTACAAATAATGGGAAAGTAAAGTGGCTATATACATATTAAATGTAGATAGATGTACAATCTTACTATAACATTTTATTTCACATATTCTTTATCATATTACTTATTCAGCAAATATTTATTGAGTGTGCATCTAGTTCTAGCTTTGACAGTGTGGCAATAAATCAATTGAGTAAGGTCCTATTATCTTCATCTTATTAGTTAGGATTTGAATAAAATGTCATAGGCATGCTGACAAGCACGACTGTTCTGTATTGTTGTTGTGACTATGTAGATTTTCTTCTTAATTATTATGGAGGTGAAATTTGCCTTTGGTGATCCTCACAGCAGGATGGAGACAGGACAGACCACAATTCTTTTCAAATATACTTTCCATGGAGAAGTTTGGGGCCATTATAAAATTCATGTTCAACTGAGTGTATTAAACATAGCAGTATGGTTAGGTTTGAATATTCCTACACATTAGGAAAGAATTAGGGAATCAAGAATGAAGGTGGTTCGTCAAAGACCAAGGGTAAGATCACCCACACCCTTGTATTTCTATTAATATGTACAAATGCAAAGGTTGGACAGTGAAGGAGACTGATAGAATAAAAATTAATTTGTTTGGAATATGGTTCTTGAGGATAGTTTTGTAGATACCTTGGTGTGCTAGAAAGACAAACAGATGGATCCTAAAGCAAATTAAGGCTGAAACATCTCTGAAGACATTGTGAGAAGGCAGAGTTCTTTAGAGAAAGCAATAATGCTGGTAAGAAGAAAAGGCAACAGGAGAAGAGGAAGGCCAAATCTGAGATGGAAAGGCTCCATAAGAGAAGTCATAGGCAGGAGTCCACAGGAACTGAGCAGGGCTGTCAAGGACAGGACATTGTGGCCATCAATCATTCACAGGTTCAACAGGCGCGGGACCCCACTCAAAGGCAGGGCAGCACATAACACACACATACATGGTAATTGAGCATTCACTTAGTGTGAAATTCTTGCCTTGAAACATTTTGCAAATTTCTTATATTTGGGCCAATATGCCAGCTTTACAAAAGGAATAAAAACCCCAGGTTAAGTCTGGTCTTTTTAAATTTAATTTGTGCTGTCCTAGCTAAAGTTAGTAATTATACCTTTAATTTTCTTAAAGCAACTTTTAACTTTAAAGGGTTAAATGACTTGATTAGCACAATTTAGCTGTTCCCAAGTGGTTTATTGAAGATCACTATTAACAACCTTAGGCCTGAAAAAATGAAGCTAAATCCTTAATGAAAAAAGTTTCATTTACTCATTTATGCATGCTTGGTTTAGTAGCAAGAGAAGAACATTTGCTACAAATTCATTAACTCAAGAACTTGGAGAATTGTGTGGTTAGTATTTTGTATTTCAACTCTGTGATAGAAGTCATCATATTTATACGTTAGATCCTAGGCTGCTTTTTCATTATTACCTTTTTTTTTCTCTTTCCTCCTTCACCCTCTCCTCCACTCTTTCCTTCCATCAGACCTGCTTTCTGATCTTTTCTACCTTGGCACCTCTGGTCAATTATCAACTACTCAAAATGTTGTCATCTGGGACTGAGAGTGTGACTATGCCATTACTTCTTCAATATATCCAGGTATGGCTTACAGAAAAATAGAACAAAGTTGATGACAATTCTAACATCACTATCACATGGAATGTGCACCAGGTGTTAGACTGGAGGGGTCAGACTGGACCCCTTGGTTCAGCAACCTGAAGTTCTAAGAAAGGATTTAGAGCCAAGAATCAAATCCTAGGAGACAGTTTATTTAGAAAATCATAGAGGTAGGAGGAACGGGCTCAGGAAACAAGTTACAAAAGCAAAAGAAGGGTCCTTGGAGCTTAGGAGAAAGGAAGGTAAAGGTAATGTACCTGGGTGGAAAAGTAGGGGGAGGAGTGGCCATTCTCACAGAAGGGAGAGCTTGCTGGGTCCTCTGTCCTAAGGGCTTTTAAATGTGAAAATTTTAGGGGAGGTTCCAGGGGACGATCTCAATAGCATATCCATCAGCTTTCCAGGTACATCCTTTCAGCCTGTCTCCTCTAATTGGCCAGCACCAGGGCAGGGAGTCATTAGTCAGTACAGTTGGTCCTGAGGCCACTGTGGCATCACTTGTCTGTCTGTGCTGCTTTTCTGGGCCTAGACCTCAAACAGAACTGAGGCCTAGATGTATTTAATATAGATCAGAACATTGTTGTCCTGAGGGTTTAATATTTAAGGGCTATTTTCTGGCCCCCCTGTTCCTTCTCTATTTTAGAGCATCTAACCCACATGGCTAATATAATGCCAAGGGAGGAAAGGTCAGGTAGGGTACAAACCACATGACTGGCATATGAAAGGCCAGAGGATCTACATCACGTCATTAGCAATACAAAAGCTCAGAGTGTTTAAACCACCTAAGAAGTGATATGCTAGAGGACGACAGGTTACCCTGGGGGCAAGGTTCTTGTTTTCCCAGTTTTGCCCATTGCTAGGCATCGGGTGCTTTCCACCCTGGTGACCTTCTGTACCCGGCCCATCTCCTTGCTCTGTTCCTGTCTGTTTAACTGCCTACCACACTTATATGCATCCAAGAATGCAAATAATCTTTGCTTGGCAGAAACACATTTAATTAATTAAAGCTAGTGGAAACTACAAAAAGTTCACTGAATTCCAGAAATCACATAACCTCTGAGTTTGTTTTGAGGCATTTTCCCCTAACATTGGTTAAGTAGCTATCATTTTTAACATTTGCATTCCTCCCACCCCCCCAAGGGAGGAGAGTACTATTGTAATTACACTATATTCTTCTGAGGTTCCATAACGAGCTATTATTTTGCTAATGGAATATTCAAGTAGTCTGTAGCAATTTATCAAATAGTCCCAAGTTCCATTTTCTCAGTGTGAATCTTTTTGTTCGCAGGTAAATTGATGTGTGGGGGGTTATCGAGGCTTTTTTGTAATTCAAATGATCCATTCCACCTCCCTTTACAAAAAATATATGTAATCTTAGAAGAGTTTTTAGAAATGTTTAGAATTAAAATTGTATAGACATTGTGCAAGTAGTAATTTCTGCATTTTCATTTGTTTTATATTTTTGCATTTTGATGCCTAATTTTGAAAATGCACCTAAGTGGAGGATGGGGAGAAGGCAAAACGTAATTCAACTTTTTTCACACTACAGTCTGTTCTTTTGTCAGCTTCAACTACTACCAGGAGAGCACTATCATAAATGAGAGATCGAGCAACAGAAAACCATTTTAGCTCAAGCTCTCCCATTTTCCTTCACTTTAAAATACAGTAATATAATCTAGTATAGCTCTAATTGAAACGGATGCCACTTTTTGGCACAGAACTCTTAAAGGTAAAATGGTATCAATGAATACATAACAGCCCTTGAGCAGAAAACTGGGCAAATAAACCCATGTTGGAAGGAAGGTTTTAAACTATTAAACAAACAAACAAATACAAATTATTTATAAAATTTACTAAGCAACTAACTGGAGGGTTCCAGTTCCTGCCAAGATTGGGAAATGGCTTATACTCCTGGCTCAAATCAGCCTTAAAGTTTGTTGGGTAATATTGTCATAGGAAAACATTTTTGAGAAGCTAACCAAAATAATGAACAGAGGCCCTGAGGAGGCTGAGGCATGTCTGGAATTGCTGTGTGGCAAGGGGTAGAAAGTCACACCCTGCTATGGAAAAGCTCCAAAGATGACCTTGAGGAGATACACTGGAGAAAATCCTTTCAAATTTTGCTCTTACCTTTTTTATGCATTGTCTTTGGACAGGCCTCACCTTCCCATTGACCAGAAATCTGCTACAGCAGCTCAGATTGCTGAAGAAGTATCCCTAAGATAATAATGAGGCAGTACAGAAGTCCTGTCTGAGTGATGGATTGTTAAAAAAGGTTAAGACTGTCCAGCTGCCCTCGGGGCATTCACTCTTCTCCTTCCAACCCTCAATATTCATTAGCTGATGGATATCAACCTAGGGAGGCTGTCTCCTCCCATTGCTGTGTTACCATTAAAAATGAGACATAAATCATTGACCAGATGAAACTCCTGTGAGAGTGACAGTTAACAGTCTGGAATCCGCAAAGCTTCTGCATGTGCCTGGGACTATCTTCCCAAGGACTTAACCCGTCCTCTATTTATAATTTACCAGATTTTACGTAGACTGAAGCCTGGCCTTTGGCCCTTGTCCAGACACATTTCCTGAAATTCAAGACCGTCTTTCTATTCAGAGAACCTGCTGAAATAGAGTAGCTGATGCACCAGGAAAGCATGAACACACCAAAATAACTAGATGGAAGGCCTACAAATACCTAAAAGAAAGCATGAACTCTACAATGTATACCAACTTAAGCAAAAAATATTATAACTGATGGATTAAGAATTAAAATAGTATGATAGATATAGAGATATTAGGAGATATTGGCCATATAAAAGAAGAATTAAAAGCCACACAAAATTCTAAATACAAATACTATGTATAAAAAACTTAGAAATTTTTCTCAGAGTTGAAAATGGAAAGATCTTAGATTTAGAAGACCCGCTGAGTGCCCAATGAGATTGACATTAAAAAACTCACACCTAGAAAGTATAATTAAATTTTAAAATATCAAAGATAAAAAATTCTGAATGCTGCTGATGAGAAAGCAAAGGAAGGAACAAATACCCCCATTAAAAACCATTTTAGAGAATAAAGTCAAATTAGAAAAAAATAAATCCAGAAGCTGAAGGATAAGATATGATAAGAAAAATAATCAAATAGTGTAGCAATATTGACAGTAGCAAAAAGAGCACCAGCTGTTAAACTGGTAGAATCAGACCAGACCTCAGTTGTGCCACCTCAGTACTTGAGTTCTGGCTAAGAATGAATTCAGAGTCAAGACTCAGGCTATAAGGAAATGTTTATTGAGAAAGTCACAGAGGTAGAAGTGAACTGTAGAAGAAATGCGCTCAAGAAACAAGGTACAAAGGCAAAAGGAGGGCCCCTGGAGTCCCGGAGAAAGACAGGCAAGGAAAACATTCCTGGGAAAGGGAATGGAATAAAGGCACAAGTGTGCTCCCTGGAGAGAACCTCACTGGGTCCTCAGTCTTAAGGGTATTTATCTGGAGGTCTCAGGGAGGGATCCCAATAGAATATTCAGCTTCCCAGGTGTGTCTCCTCAGGGTCATGGTCTTCACTGATTGGTCCAGTGCCAAGGCAGGGGGTCATTAGTCAGTGCCACTGGTCCTAATGTTGGCTATGGCATCACTTGTCTGGATTTGCAGCTTTTCTAGGCCTGGAGCTGAAACACAGCTGAGACCTAGAGGTTATCCCTGGGGGTTCATACTTACGGGGGCAGTCGTGCAAGGGTCTGCATGGGAGTCAAATGAGGCCACTCTTTGGCTCCTTGTTCCTTCTCTAATGGGATCTATCACATGACTAGTGACATGCCAGGGGATCAAAGGTCAGGAGAGTGTCTGAACTGCATGATCAGTGACATGGAAAATCAAGGACTCTAATCCACTTGACTAGCAATATGAAAGGATGAAAGGTCGGGTTGTAAATTGCATGACCAGTGATATGCTGGGGGAGGAAAGTTTACCTTAGAGGCAAGGTTCTTGTTTTCCCAGTTTTGCCCAATGCTAGGCACCCGAAGCTTTCTGCCCTGGTGACCTTCTGTCCCTGACCCATTGTCTTTGCTCTGATGTCTAACTGCCTACAGTAACTGCCCACAGTCACTGTTACTGTGGACAAACACTAAGGAGGATTGTGTATGTATGTGAGGGGTGGGGGGAAGAAAGAGGGGGAGAAAGAGAGAGAGAGAGAGAATCTAGAGCAAATGGAGTAAATATATAATAACTAGGAACTAAAATCAACATGATTCAGTTTAATGAGGTAGGGAACCTGAGGAATAAGATTGAATTAATATATTTGTCTTGTCAGGGAAAATGTCCTTTGGAGAAAGTTACATTTATTGTGCTATTAGAAGGAAAATATATAGAATATATTTGAAACATTTATATGTACATTTATTTGTGTGTATCTGTGTGTATAATGATGCAAGTTAAAAAATTTGTTATAAGAAAATAATCATGTCCCTGGATGGTGTGGCTCAGTGGATTGAGCTCTGGACTGCGAACCCAAGGGCACATGCCTGGGTTGCCGGCCAGGTCCCCGATAGGGGGTGCTCAAGAGGCAACCATGCATTGTTGTTTCCCTCTCTCCCTTCCTTCCCTTCTCTAAAAAAAATAAAAATAAAATAAAATAAAATAAAATAAAATAAAATAAAGAAAAGAAAATCATGATTATGGATCTTTGAGGAAGGACACTGCCACAATAATAAAAAATAAATGCCATGTATAAATTTTAACAGCAGAAAAAAATTACAATTTTCAAATAGAAAGCACAAATGGGAAAAAAGGAAAAAATTGTGAAGTTCACATGAAAAATAAGTGCCAACATAACAGTAGTTAAATGTATCTAGTAATTATATTACCTATAAAAGTAAGTTAAACATATGAGTTAAAAAGGTGTAGATGCTAATGACATATTTTTTAAAAAGATCCAACAATATGTTGCCTATAAGAAAAAAAGTAAGATGTATCAAGCAAATGTGAGCCAAAAGAGAACTGACATAATAATCTTATTACCTGACAAACATAATTTAATGCCAAGAAGGATGTTATCTACTGATAAAAGAAACACTAGCTAGAGAAGATATATTTACCATAAGCCATGTTTATTCATTTACATATCATCTGTCTATGGCTGCTTCCTTATAACATTGGCAGAGCTGAGTAGTTTGACACATCAAATGACTTGCAAAACATAAAGTATTCACTCTCTGGCCTTTTACAGAAAGAAAAAATTTCTAACTCAGTCCTAGAGGAGAAAAATATGACTGAGTCCTAGAAGGAGAGAATAAAGCAAAAATAATGTATGAAGACTGCCAGAGTTCTACTAATGATATGCAAGGTCAGGGGCTCTCAACTACATCGCCAGCAATGTGCTGGGGGAGAAGAGATTACCCTGGGGTGAGGTTCTTCTTTCCCAGTTCTGCCTGATGCTGGGCGCTCAATCCTAGATAGGATATTTTAGAAAGCTATTGTGTCTGTATTTCATATGTTTAAGAAGGTAGAGGAGAGACTGAACTTAAGTAAAAACACACAAGATATTTTTTAAAAATTTAAATTGAACTTGTACTGATAAAAACTAAAATATTTGAGATGAGAAATTCACCAGATGGGATTCATTCATGACTGATTCAAATTGCAGAAGAAAAGATTTGTAAAATTAAAGACATATCAATGGAAACCACCCATAATAAAGGAGAGATATGAAAAACTAAAGGCTGAAAAATTTGGACATAATATCATGTGAGCTCTGGAACAAATATATGCATGGAGGCCCTGAAAGAAAGGAAATAAGATAGAATATTTGAAAAATAACAGTCTTTCTGAATTTGCTAAAAACTATACATCCATAATTCCAGGAATTTCAATAAACCTCAGTGCAAGTGACATGAAGAAGGCTTTACAAAGTTACATCACAAATTGCTTAAAATCAGTGAAAATCTTAAAGCAAAAAGAGGTGGGGAAAATTTTGATATAAAAGAGCAAAGATAAATGTGACAGCATATTTCTCATGGAATTAATGCCAACTAGAAGTATTAAATGAAAAACTGTCAATCTAAAACATTTACCTGTTGACAATATATTTCCAGCACAAAGATTAAATAAAGTCTTTCCAAACATACAAAACCTGAAAGTAATGAAGAGCAATGGAAATGTTAATTATATATTTATATAAAGCTTTCTAAGAAAATTATTTAAATGTCTTTAAATGAGAATCTTCCCCTTAAAGAAAAACTACTTACAATGAATAATGTGGTTTGTATGTCCAAGCAAAATATATAATAACAATAGTGCAAAGGCCGGGAGGGTGGAAATGAAAAATATATCATTTTAAGTTTGTAATAGTACATGACTTTGTATATTATCACTTAAATTGTGATATGTTAAATACATGTAATTTATATTCTAAAGTAAACACTAAAATAACACAATAAAGAGTCATAGCTAATGTACCAACAAAAAATAATATGGAGTCATTGAGAAGTACTCAAATAAGAAGGCAGAAAAGAGAAAAAAGGAACAAAGAGGAGATGGGACAAATGGAAAATGAATGCCAGCATCGTCAATAGTCGCATTAAATCTAAATGGCCGAAAACCCCGTGAAAAGGGAGGCATTGCGTGATTAGTTTTTTAAAAAGCAAGTTATAACTATAAGCTACCTGAAAGGTATCTATTGTATACCTATTAAGAAATAAGTTTAAAAACAAAAAGATGGGGAAAAGGCAATATATGAAATATAGAAAAATAAGTGATCAGTATATGAAAATACATTTTTCTTTTATACATGAAGAAAATCTTTGGCTACAAATGGAACTCTTTCATCTAGGTTGACCCTCTGTTCTGTGTAAACTGGTGACCAGGTATTAGTTGAGAGGATACAGTGCCTACTGACATGTTTTTCTTGGCCTATTGAGTATTAGCAGAAAATGTGAATTTGTTGATGGCATTAAAATTATGGAAATTTCACATAAAAATTCATATTTCTGGCTTTTCTCAAAAGGTTGAATAGCTGGCAGCTCTGGAATAGCATTCTCATATAGCAATACAGAACCAGAATTGAGTGGCAACTTCCCTGCCTTTTGTCGGAACCTGCAGTCTTCAGTTCACCACAGCACTTACCTGCACAACTTCCCTCTTTGTCTTACCTGCCTGACTTCAGGTGGCAATTGAGATCGTGAAGCCTAATGTCACCTGAATGGTTTCTAGACTTTTGTGTTATTGAAGATAATTGTGAAACTATTCTGGCTTTTGTTATTTGCCTTGTTGTGAATTTTTTTAAATGTTTCACCTGGATAGAATTAAGATTACTTTAAAAAGTTGAAACTTACAAATATATGGAAAAGAAAACAAAAGTATATGAACATATGTGGGATGTGGGGGGTGGATAGGGCAGGGGAGAGTAATGTGGGAAAATGGGGACAACTGTAACTGAACAACAATAAAAAAAAGCATATGAACATATGTCAAATTGTTTTTTCTCCATTTACTTGTCTGGTAGGTAATTTGTTCTGCATGCCAAAATATTTAGCTTAGAAAGTTTGGTTTCCATTATAATTTATTTATTACTTTCATTTATTATGCCACCAATGAAGTATACCTTAAATATTTTTCTCTGATTTTTATACTTACCACTTTTCTCTCATTATTTCCACGTGCTTATATTTTTCTTCTGCGTCCTAAGACAAATACTCGTTTTTATATTTTATTGAAAGCTCCATTTTTATAATGCTGATACAGTTATTTCTTAATTCTATTAATAATTTTAATTTTGTCATTAAATTTTAGTTTTTAATATATTAATAATATTTATTGAGCACTTAACAATATGCCATTCACCATTTAAAGATGTTGAATGTATTGTCTCAATGAACTTTCACCAGAAAACCTATGAAGAATGTACTATTATTATCCATCTAAAGGTGAAAATAAGGGCTTCAGAGATGAAGTAATTTTTCCAAGGTAAAATAGTGGAAATGGGATATATAATTAGACACGTTTTAATCCAAAACTTATGTTCTTGTTCAACGAGCTGCATAGCAAGCTTCTTTACCTCTGATATATTTGGTTGGTCCAAAAGGCCATAGTTTTTCCTATAAAGTAAATAGACATTTTTCATTTTCACCAATAACTTTATTGATTGGATATTTTGAGTACCGCTCGCTCTCTCACACACGATATAATGTTGATTGCTCTCAACTAATGTCTCGATTTGATTGCTGTTAACTTCAGCTGGTCTACCTGACCACAGAGTGTTGTCCAATGAGAAATCTTTGGTACAAAACTTCACAAACCACTTTTGACAGAGTCACAGGACCTTCTCCATACACTGCACAAAAATTTTTCTGCATTTCAGTTGCATTTTTACCTTTCTGGAAATAATAAAGCATTGTATGCTGAAAATGTTCCATCTTCAATATTAAAATGGCTGCACAAAAATTCACAAATTTTGATAAGCTTTCTTGAAATGCATGCTAATATGACAGCTGTCACAATACAATCTAACAAAATTGTTTCCAGAGAAGTTAAAGACAAGTTAAAGACAAGTAAGTGCTGCTAGAGCCATCTTAAGAAAAAAACAAACATTTTTTCCAACCCAATATTTAGCTTACTCCTCATGCAATTCAATTATTGTTTTTATATTTGATTGTGTTTCTTTTAAAAAATTCAGTTTTGATAAGAACACAATAAACAAAATTTACCATCTTAACCATTTTAAGTGTACAGTTTAGTGGTGTTAAGTACATATGTTGTGTAACCAACCGAAGCTCATCTTGTAAAACTGACCCTTCGCACCCACTGAGCAGCTCCCCATTTTCTCCTACCCCAGCCCTTGTTAACAACTGTTCTAACTTCTGTCTCCCCAATTCATTCCTGATTTCAATCTGCTTCAATAATAGTAATTTATAATCTTCTTGTTCTATAGGAACCTTGCTGTTCTAAATTTTTAGAGCATAATACAGAAATATACAAATTTTTATACTTTTATTAGAAAATTTTCAAAATATGCTCCTCCTCTGGTGCTATACTTTCTGTGTTTTGTGTAGTAAAATCACTTCATTCAATACTTATTCTTACAAGGTAGTCTCTTGTCTTTGTTATATGTTAAAGAATAACATAAAGAATATGTTATTCTTTGTTGGTATTATTCAAATTTATCCGAGTCCAGTTGGAATCATCTTTTCAGATCTGAAGATGTGGGAGATATTCCTGTTCAGAACCCCAGTCAGCTCTCTGGTTCTGAGTTGTCTCTCATTTAGAAAAGATCTTTTGGCCTGAGGAACAATCCCGTGGTCTGATGGTCTGATTACCTCATCATAACCTTATTTTATGCTACATAGCCTAAAGTTGTCTGTATTTTTTACATTGCAAAAACCCCCAAATGGTGAAATACACATTCCAACATCTGGATCTACATCCATGTTGGCCTCAGTAGTGGCTCATTCCTCAGGAATATTGGTCAGAGAGATGCATGAAAGATTGCAGTGGGGCCAACGGGTGGAACAATGTGTTGGGATCCTATACTGAGGAGCTTTCCCAAAACAGAAAGGGAGGTTGTGCCTCTATAAGTTTGTGTAAATGGAAATCCCCTACCTTATTAACCCAAGAGGCTTTACTATTCTACCTTCGGGCTAAGCTTTCCTTAGTTGACTTTCTAACATTAGCCTGATGCATTTTTGACCAATAGTTCTATTTTTCCATTGTTGCTGCATCTCTTTTCCTGTTTTCATGAGCACTATGATGAAAGATTGCAGAGGGTGATTCAGGAACTGCTGGCTGCCAACAATGCAGCCAGAATATCCTCTTTCATATTTAAAGAAGACAAAGCTGGTAACGGCTTTTGCCCTCATGTGCCAGTCTGACCTAAAACCCAGTGTGTGCCAACACTCTTTTAGCCATATATATGAGCAAAGGGCCTTTAAACTACAACTTCAGCTGGCCTTTGAAGAGCCAATATTACTTTTTCTATTTTCATTTCTTAAAAGTATGGTAGTAGGAAAAGGCACATATAAATTGCACAAATTACCTATATTCCATTGAGATGCTCTCTGCCAGTGTTTTTTCCTTAAAAATATTCAGTTTTTCAAACATTTTTAAGACCAAGTATAATCCTGACATAACTAAATGATCAGATATATTTTTCATGGTCAGGTATGAATGCTTCAGGTTGGTCAGCTTTCAAATCTTCCAAATTCTATCTCATGCCCATGATACATGTTAGTTTAATAAATAGCCTTTATGGAAGTGACAGCAACTAAATTATAAAATCTGTTAAAAATCCATTCTACCATTGTCTGGTTCTTTTTTATTGGATATAGGGAGGAAAGAACAGGTAGGAATAGAAAAAGATAGAGTGTGAAGTATAGGCAAATATCATGGGCTAAAGCTTAAAATTAAAACTTTCAACTAAAGCTTAGTTTAAGAAAACAAATAAAAATAATCTATACTCACAATGACATTGTGTGTGTATTAGCTATGGCACATGAACATTCTAAGAATTCACTCATTGGCCATAACTGCAGTATTTCTTACGGAAAGAATGGGTGGTTTGTTAGCATGACCCCACCCATCCTTGAGGAGCAGGAGGTTGTTTATGTGCAGAGGCTGTTAACAATAATAATTCTGAAGAGAGGAAGCATTGTCCAGTGTTTAGAGTCCCCATCCTAGATTCTATTTCTGGATCCATCAGGTAATTTTCTTTTTTTTAGGAGGTTTTAGATAAGTCACATTTTCTTAGGACTACTGTTTCTATAGATGTTTGAATGGCCTACTAATAGTTTCCACTTTATTACTTCATGGATACTTCTGTGAGTTTTAATAATTTTAGGTAAAGTAATCTGCAAAAATGCTTTCAAGTTATTGGAGAACCTTCAGAACAGAGGAGGAAGTGTTACTTCTCTGGAGAAAACATAATATCTTTTCATAGCAAGTGTTGTGTGGTCTTTCGTTCTTCATTTTTTTTCTTCTTAATGGAAATACTCAGCATTGCCAAGTATATTCTATAAACTTTCTTTCCAAAAGTGCCACTTAGCAGCTTCTTAGCAGAATCTATATGTTTCACATGATCTCATTATTAGATATGTTTTATAACTAATATATTTTCATGTTATTTTCCAGAGGGGAAAAATCACAGTGAATTGAGGAGTCACTCGGGTGACAAAATTTGGGACTGTTTCTGGAGCAACAGTTCTTCATATTGAAAATGTACTTATGAGGACAAATCCACTCCTCCTCTTGATATGCCGCAGGCACGTATAGGAGCCAGTGAAAACACTGTTTAGCCAATTAAGGCCAAAGAGGAAGCATAGGTGTTTGAGATTTAACTTTAGGGAAAAGACTGAGCAAATGGGTTTGAAAGAATCCAGAAGCCAATTATGTCCATTCATCTCTGGATATTAATAAGAAAAAGTTAAATTTGCAACATACTTTTTAGTTTAAAATAACACACTTTGTATGTGTGTAGTCTCATGTAAATCATGAGGTAGAGCAATATGTTTGTTCAGGATGGAAAAACACAAAAATTTGAAGTTATTAACTGATCCGTCCAAGGTTGCACATCTAGAGAGCTTGTACTCTACCCCCATATTTTGATTCCTCACCTAGTGAGTTATGGTGTACCCTTAGTTTTCAACTCAGTGGGGAAGAGGGGAGCTCTTCCCTACCATGTTCCCTACCTGCCTATTTGCACATTCTGCCCTGCGATGCTCCACCAGTGAAAAACCACAGACAGAGTGAGCCTTCATGATGAGTAGGCTTCCTCCTACTGTGTTTGCCAGCCACAGAATATGGCTTTTTTGTGGGTATTTTTTTCTTTTTATGCAAATTATAAAACTATAACATGAGCATGAAATACTTATTTTCATTTTCCCAAGCAAAGGTTTTTAATACACCCAGATACTGGTGACAGTGTTTACCCCCACTCAGAGTGGAAATTTGGCTTCTGTTTTTATGCTCTCATAGTAGCACTAGCCATCCTCCACTGCCTCTATCTAAAACTAACATTTCCCAGGCCCAATTCTCTCACTGATGGTGCCGTATGTTTTTCTTTACTCATGTACATTTTTAACTGAAAACACATGACATTGGAGAGATTAAAACCTCTCTAAAACATAACCAAGGCAATATTTTATAACTGGACTTTCTTCTGGACTACTTTCCAATGAGATTTTCATGTGAATGCAGATGTTGAACTTTACATTGGCATCTATGTTTTTGCATAAACTTGGAGAGAGAAAGAAAACAGTCTCCTTTCTCATGAAAATCTTATAGGAGCCCTCAGAGAAAGGAATGGAGGGCAGTTTCAAGAGAGACATACCTTAATTTTGTTGCAAATCCTTTTCTGCCTCCAGCCTTCAATATCAATATGTCACACTGAATTATTTTATTAAGCACTTCATCTCCTCTGTAACCTGCTTGTCTTTGAGACAAAGTTAAGATCTGCCATGGACACGTCTGCAATATTTCTACTCAAAGAACACCTGCTGACTCTTAACTGGAAAGCTGTGTGCATTCTTTTTCTCTCTCCTTCATAAATATATATTGCAATTGCCACTGTTATTTAAAAAAATTATCCTTTGGTCCTCAGTGATCTACCATGCCCTACTCTCCCTTCATTTGTAAGCTGACCTTGCTCCCTCAGAAAGACAAGAAGACAACCTTAAGTGACAACGAGACAAATTTCATTTTGTTGGGAACTGCCTTTTCAATTATTTCTCTCTTCTCGATTTTTCCTTGCTGACCTGGTCCAAGCTGTTACTTTGACAGGGGTCCCTAACCTCTAAATTAAAATATGCAAATTGTTATGCTTCCTGCACTGGGACCAGTATAGTCTATGCATTGTAATTGCCAAAGATCGTTCAGTTCCATTTTACACCAGAATACAGTTACCTACTTCTGCCATTTCCTGTTATGAGCAAAATAATACCCTGCAGACTGATACATTATAAGCAATACATTTATGCATCAGTATATTTCTATTTTTAAAATGAAAGATGATTATTTTTTGTGACACATCCTGCCACAAGTTAAATTTGTCCAAATATATCCAAATACTTTCAAGGACTTGGTGGATATATTTTAAATGGTTCAATACTGAGGTCTAGTCAGCCTTAATTTGAAACATATACTTTTAAGTCCTTAATTATTATTTACTACATTTGAAATATGGAGCGGTTACTATCAATGTATTTTTCCTTATATTCCTTTTCTAGTAAATTCTTGGAATTGAGATGGTTCCCTCATCACCTAATCAGTCAGTGTTTTTATCCAGGCTGATAAATAAGTCATTTCCATGGCCATCCTACATACTGCTAACCTACATGTGCAGATACAATTTTCCCATTGTTTTAAAAAGTTTTGTTTCTCAACTCTTTAAGAAACTAACTTTTTCAATACCCACTGCAATGACAAACAATATTTGGACATTGCTTAAGCCTTATAACACTGAGGCAATCATGGTGCTGTGTTTCTCAGAAATCACTGAAGGATCATGAGTTGTCTTCTGAGCATCAGGACTCCTCCCAAGTTGTCTCAGGAGGCATGGGGTGGGAGCCCATTTGGAAACTACTGGATGGAAATCTCTTCTCCATAGGAGAAATAACAATAATAATGGAAAGTACGGGAAATTCAAAAGGTTATGTGTTGCTCAGAGATATATTTAATATTTTCTATTTACTTTTTTCATCAATATTTGATTGTGTTAGACTGTTTTAAAATGAACTTTTAATTCTTAAACATTTATTGATAGAAGCAAAACATATCAAGTAATGGGAAGAAAGCCATCTTAGGTTCAAAATTTTATGCATTGTAAACCACGGGAAGAGAGAGTTGAATGATAAAGGCAATGCTAAGACATCAAGCACCAAGTTCCATCTCTGTAGGTAATGAGCAGTATAGACACCGGGTAAGTAACCTGCCTGAACCTTATTTTCCATATCAACTAAATTGCAAACTCCTTGCCAGTGAACTTTAAAGCTGAGATGACTCTAGTCAACTAGTTAATCCCCTTGGCTTAAACAGAGTAATGGGATAAATTATTTGACAATTATCATACATTCAATTATCTAGTAATGCAGGTCTAGAATCCAAGCCATCTATTCTTTTATTTAATGAACACTGCTAAGGAATGAAAAATTTCATGAAATCATGCTAATCTATGTAAAAATGGTGGGTGAGGGAAGGGTGTAGGTAAGGAGATTGATTGTTGACTGTTGCCGCAGTCCAAGGCCATTTGAAAATGTGCAAGGGTCTCATCAGTGTTCTCTCAACACCTGAAAGCTGTGGAGTTACAGTCTAATGTGGTGTCGATTCTCCTTTCTCACTGGGTTGGTGTTACTCTCCTAGAGTCTATAAAAAGCCATCCCTTAATTATCTTGTCTCATAATATCTCAAGTGTTTGTTAGATTTTAACAGAAAGGGAAGAGAAGCAAAAGGGACAAGATTTATTTTGTTTCTTTTCTCTAGCAATGTTCTTAGACGCTTGGGTCCGACATGATATGGCAGATCTCCACGTGTTCCACTCCCCAGCTGAGGGTGTGTGGCCATCTGACCACGGTGCAGGAAGGCAGCCAGAGAAGCACTCGGCAGAGACAGGGCTCCTGAGGGCTGGCTGACTTGGAGACCTAAGTTCTTGCAAGTAAGCTCAATATGTTTGCCTCTGTGTGTATGCTTGGGTGTTTTTTTGCTGTGTATCTGTGTCTGTGTTTAATTTCTGTAACAAGAGGAATTTTTAGGCCAGTTATTGGCTAGATCCTTGAACTCTGTTAAAAGTAATAAAAAGATTGATGACATCAGGTTCAATACACAAAAGGCTTAAAAACTCTGAGTAAAAATAACTCAGAAGAAGATATATGTGTTTCTTTATTAATTGAAATAGTTACAGAGAAGCAAAAGATAGTCAAACATACTAGTAGGCAATTTTTCATGTCAGGATGAGGGAAGCTAAGGTTCTACCAGAATACTCCCAGTCTTGGGAAAACCAGTCAGTGTGTGTATGGCTCTGTGTATATGTACTAAAATCTAAAATGAGTTTCTAGAGACCAGTGTTCTGAATAAGATAAAGGGTGTGCATACTAAAGTTTTAGGACTTTTTTTCTGTGCAAAAAGGTCTAAGGGAAAATGATAAAGTTTTATGAACTAAAATAAAAATGTGAAAGAAAGTTTTCTGGGGTTTTTTAGAGATCACTGAAAAATATCAGTTCTATAATTGAAAGGCACTGCTTCTGGGCCCTCTTGTCTAAACTCTCCTACTTATTGTGAGAATATTAAAAAAGAAATTTACTATTATAAAACCTCCTTTATAACTCTAAATCTCTAAGATTATTAAATAGACTCTTTAAAAAAAAGAAAGTGATTTTTTTCTCTTCATTTTCTTTTCTTTTGCGTCACTGTCTCTGGATTTCTCTCTTTAACACCAATCTTAGTCCTACATCTTATCTTTAGAAACTAATGAAGTTCTACCAGCATCGAGATGGCAACAAAGGTCCTTTCTGACCCCAGTTCCCCTCACAAGATCAACTAACAACTACCCATAGATAAGACATCACTGTGAGAACCCTAGAACATTTTAATGAGGCTGAAGCACCTCCCTGGATCACAGAGGCCGAGACTGACTGCACTCTGACTGCTTCACCACTGTAATGTCACAGCATCACACTGAGATGGCCCCTTTGGGCCTGTGCTTTCCCCGTGGGGAAACAGAGAGCCCAAGGTGGACATCCAGCTCCCTCAGCATTGTGTGTCATTCCCCAGGAAGCTCATTTAGATCTTACCTCATAAAGATTGCAGGGAGAATGTGTTGGGCTGACTACTGGAGGTAAGATTGTGATGGAGAAGAGGGACAGGGCTTGTATCCAGCAGCCAGCACTTGAATCTTGGCAGACTTAGTTCCTTCTCACGGAAGCATCCAAGTAGAAATCCCAAAAAGCAGCTTTTCCCACCTTCAGAGCCAAGATGAAAGTCCTGTCCAGCCGGGGAACTTGGTGTATAGTACTGCTTGATTTGGGACCCCAAATGGCAAGTCTTGTTGGCCTTCGATACCATTCTGTTACCCTCCACCCTGAGCAGGGACATTACTTCATAGACCCGCCTACTGTTGAATGTAACCCCAGCTCTGCCTTACAGGAAGCCTTGCCAGAGCACCTGAGAAGCTCTGTAGCCCAGCAGAATTAAGTGGGCAGTGCTACCATCTTCAGAGCCAGGACAGTGGCCCTTTCTGGCCAGGTAATTCGGCTCATACTTCTGTCCAATTTGAGACCTCACATAATGACCCTTGCTGGTTTTGAAGCCTGATCTGCCATACCACCCAGGCAGGGAGTCTAATTCATAGCATTGTCACCCTCACTCCTGACCAACCAGGAAACCTGAACAGATACCCAGGAAGTTATGTAGCCTAGCCTCACTTGAGCAGAGAGCCTGGCCAGCAGCTCTGACTTTCTGCAAAGCCAAGTTGGCAGGCCCATCTGGCTATGGAATTTTATATATAATTCTACCTGAGTTGGGAATCCCCTAAAACAAGTTTTGTTGCCATAGAGCCTGCTCTGCTGTCCCACCTGGTCAGGGAGGCTAATTAATTCATAGCCCCATGCACTGCTAACATTAATCCCTGTACCCATCCAGTTAGGAAGCCTATCTGGACACTTTCAAAACTGTGTGTCCCAGTAGCACTTGATCAGACAGCTCATCCAGTGACTCTGACCTTCTGTAGAGCAAAAGCAATGACCCATCTGGCCAGGGAGCTTATGGAACAGTTCTGCCTTATTTGTGACCTCCACCAATCAGTCTTGCCAGCTTGGGATCCTGTTCTGTTAGGAACAGGAGTCTTCCAGATGGGGAAGTTAATTCATAGCCCTTCCTACTGTTGGGTGCTGCCCTCATCCCTACCTGACAAGGAAACTTGGCCAGAACACCCAAGACATTTCATGGTTCAATAGTATTTAAACAGAGAGCCTGGTCAGTATTTTTGCCCATATAGAGCTAGGTTAGTGGTCCCACCTGGCCAAAGAGCTTGGTATATAGCTCTGTATGATTTTGTACCCAATCAGTAAATCTTGCCAGCATTGTAGCCTGTTCCGTGGCCCCAGCCAAGCAAGGAAACTAATTTGTAGCCCCACCCACTTCTGAATACAGCACTCAGGGCTGCCCAACCAGGAAACTTAACCAGAATATAAGAAAGCTGAATACAACATCCTACAGACACACTTACACTGATGTGAGAGCAGAGGACTAAGCCAGTGGCTTGGCCTATCTGTAGAGCAAAGTCAGTTGACCCATCTGGCCTAACAACTTGGTACACAGATCTGCCTGTTTCAGGTTACCAAATAGCTAGCCATACCAGACATTTGGACTGTTCTACTACCCTGACTGGTCAATGAGGCTGATACATAGCACTACCTACTCTTAAGATTAGTACCCAGACCTGCCCTATTAGGAAACCTGACAAAAGAATCCTCTTAGAATATTTTAGTGAACTTCAAGAACACACAGACAAACAAGTAAAAAAAATTAAAGAAGCAGTGCATGAACAAAATGAGAAATTCAGCAAAGAAATAGAAATCATCAAAGTCAAACAGAAATTCTAGAGCTAAAAAATACAAGGACTGAACAGAAGAAATCAGTAAAGAGCTTCAAAAGCATACTTGACTAATGTGGAGAGAATCAGTGAATTAGAAGATAAGTCATTTAAATTATCTACTCAGACAAGCAAAATTTAAAAAAAAAGAGAATGATAAAAAGGGTAAAGAACCCTCATGGAACTAATAGGAGACCATAAAGGAAACAATATATATATTATGGGAATCCCAGAAGGAGAGGAAAAAGAGAAAAAGAATATATGAGGCTGTCCAGGATGTACCTAGCTGTATAATATGAAAAATAGAGACATTTATTGAAGAAGATAGAAGATACAAGCAGCATTGTACACAGGACAGTCCCCTTCAAAGTAGGCACTTTTAGACCTCACACTGTTCTCGCAGTCGCCGTCAGCTGCCCTGTTGTATTTTCCTGAATCTCATCAATGGTCTGAAATCTCATCTCTTTCAAAAGTGATTTTAGTTTTGGGAAAACTAGAAGTTCAGGGCATCAAATATGGGCTGTAGGGGAACTAAGTCACCTGGATGAGTTGATGTTTCACCAAAAAACTCTGCATGCGATGTGATGCACAAGCAGTTGCATTGTCATGATGAAGCTTCCAATCACCAGTTGCACATAGCTGCAGCCTTCTGAATCATCTGAATAGTTTCCATGGAGGAATGTTCAAGCTTAATGCAAAATTTGATGTAGACTCGTTGCTCTACTCACTCAGTCATTTTGAATATGATGGCCACACAGTACACATGCTCACTCCATGGTGTTTACCATCCCCACTGACTAGTACAGTGAAGTTGTCATTGTTCACACATGCACATCCCACTCCACTCTCCTTGGCTGTCAGGTTACATTGATGTCACGCAAACTGTTTCATTATATTAACAATGGCTAGACTTTTTCCAGACGGACCTTGTATATTTAAAGCAATAGTTGCTGAAAACTTCTCAAATGGGAAATATAATGGACATTCAGATTCATGAGGCCTAAAGAATTTCCAATAGGTTAAACTCAAAAAGAGCTACAGCAAGACATAGAATTACACTGTCAAAACTCAAAGACAAAGAGAATATTTTGAAAGTAGCAAAGCTTCCTTCCAGAAAGAAAGACAGATAAAGACTTTGTGAACAAACAAAAACTGAGGGACTTTATTACCACTATAACTGCTTTGCAAACAATAATAAAGTTCTTCAAGTAGAAATAAAAGATTACTAATTAACATTATAGAATCATAGATGTAAGTATAAAATTCACTGGCCAGAGGAAATAAATAGTCAAAATTAGATTTTCTAATATGGTAATGGAGGTATATAAATCATTTAAAGCTCTAGTTTAAAAGTTACAAAAGTATTAATAATAACCATAGATACAATAATTTGTTTTAGGATACACAACATAAAAATATTTTAATTATAACATCAGTAACCTAAATTGTGAGTAGAGTAAAACTAATTAAAGTTTAGAAATTCTATCACAGTTAAATTGTCATCAACATAACACAGGATATTGCAAATAAAGGATATTTTATATAAGCAACATTTTAACCACAAAGGAAAAACATGTAGTAATTACACAAAAAGATTATAATAAAGGAGTCAATGCACACTGTTATAAAATGTTATCCTATAGTAAAAGACAGTAAGATAAAAGGAGTAATAAATCTTTAAAACAGTCAGAAAACAATAAAATGGTAATGGTAAGATCTTACCTATCAATAATTATGTGAAGTATAAATGGATTAAATTTTTCAATCAAAAGATGTAGATGGCTGAAAGGATTTTAAAAGATCCAATGATCTCCTACAATACTCACTTTAGCTTTAAAGACACACATAGCAACCCCAGTTCCCAGGCTGAATTGGTGGTGAGCAGAATCTGAGTTGGCTGAGGCCTGCTCTCAGGACCTTGACAGAAACCAACAACTGGGTTCCTTATGAAGGCTGCCCAGTGGACTATGTGCCTGCCTATGAGAATCCTCCAGCATGGCTTCCTCTGCATAAGAAGGTGTACCACCCAGGCTACAATAATGAGTTAACCCAGGTTTTGCCCCAAATCATCACACTGAAGTAGCCCCCTAGAACTCATTTAGTATTTAACATCCTGCAATGAAAAGGCCTCCCAGCTAGGCATCCTGATCTACAAGGTGACTCCTGACTCTGATGCACAATAAGCAGGACTTCAGGAAGGGTAACATGTCCTAGCTGTGAATAATGTGGATTTCCAAGATGTCGAGCATAGTAAGGCTGTTGAGTCTTGAAGATAGTCTATGAAATTCACATGCATGTCCACTTCTTTCTCTAAAATTGTTATCACCAAAAAGAGGATTGTGCACTAGAGAGTGGCAACCCACAGCCTTCCACATGGAATCTTCTAAATAAAGCTGGCCAAGCTTCAGGGAAGCCACTTGGGAAACTCTACTCTTACTCCTACCTTAGCATAGTGGAGTGGGGAAGATGGGGAGACAGTCAAGTCCTGCACTGAGGCAGCTAGCCACCTGCATTATCCAAACTTTGTTATATTTTTCATTATCCGGTTTTTAGGTGAGCTTCATTTCCTGAAAGGAGAAGGATGTCTGGGTATAACGCCCCTTGGAAATGCAACTGACATTGAATATTATATGCTACACAATTACACATATGTCATATCACTTAAGTATAGAAGCAAGTTGAGAAAAGAATCTTAGAGATCTTCCATCTAATCTGCTTGGCTACCTTACCCCATCCTTACAGTACTAGTCTCTTACATTTCAGAGACTCCAGTGGATCCTATTGTTTCCCACCTCCCTCCTCCTATTCTCTCCTCCAAAAAGTGAAACACCATGCTGGAGAAAAGAAGTGGCACACATAGACTGAGAATGAAGAAATGGAAAAATAAATACTTCAAGCAAGTGCTACCAGAGGAAAGCAAGGGTAACTGTACCTCTATTAGACAAAATAGGCTTTAAGCTAAAAATGTCAAAAGAGACAAAGAAGTTCAGTATATAATGATAAAGTGATGTAGTGATATAATGATACCATCAAGGAGGTATAAAATTGTAAATACTTATGCATCCGACATTAAAGCACCTAAAGCACCTAAACTTTTAAACCAAATGCTAACAGAAATAAAAGGAACAACAAACAGCAATACAATATGAATTGTGGTCTTTAGTACCCACTTCTCAACATGGATAAATCACCCAAAAAGAGAATAAATAAAGAGTTTATTTGAACAAAACTCTAGGACACATTGACCTAACTGGTACAGAATGAACATTTCATCCAATAATAGCAGAATACATTTCTCAAGTGCACATTCTCTAGGATAGATCATAAATTAGGCCATAAAACAAGTCTTAACAGATTTATGCATGTCGAAATAACTCCAAGTGTCTTTTCTACTATGATGGTGTGGTAGAAATCAATTACAGGAAGAAAACTGGAAAACTCACAAACACATAAAAATTAAGCATTATACTCCTGAGTAACCAATGAATCAAAGAAGAACTTCAAAGTGAAATAAAAAAGTATCTTAAGACAAACGAAAATGGAAACACAATGTACCAAATTTCATGGGATGCAGCAAAAGCAATACTAAGAGGAAAGGTTATAGCTATAAATGCATACATCAAGAAAGTAGAAAAATCTCTAACTTTACACCTAAATGAACTAGAAGAAAAACAAACTAAGCTCAAAGTAAGAAGAAAGAAAATATAATGATTAGAGGAGAAATAAATGGAAAGAGAAGAGGAAAACAATAGAAAAAAATTAATAAAACTAAGAGTTGGTTCCTTAAAAAGAAGAAAATTGAAAAACCTTTAGACAAACCAACCAAAAAAGAAGACCCAATTAATAAAATTAAAAATAAAAGAGGAGGCTTTACCAATGATACCACATAAATACAAAGGATCTTGGGAGACTACTATAAACACCTCTATGCCAACAAATTGGACAACTTGGAAGAAATGAATACATTCCTAGAAGCATACAACCTACCAGGTTTGAAACAGAAAGAAACAGAAAATTGGAATAAATAAAATAACAAGAAGATAACATTAGTAATAAAAAATCTTCCAATGTGGAAAAACACTGGGCCATAAGGCTTTACTAGTGAAATCTATGAAACATTTAAAGAATTAATGCCAATCACTTTCAACCCCTTTATAAAACATGGAACATTTGGGAACACTTAAAATGTTATTTTATAAGGCTGTATCATCCTGATACCAAAGCCAGAGAAAGACACTACAAGCAAAAAAAAAATAATAATAATAATTATAGCCCAATATCTCAGATGAATATAGATGCAAACATTCTTCTTTTTTTCAATTTTTTTATTTTGTTTATTTATTTTTAGAGAGGGAAGGGAGGGAGATAGAGAGAGAGAGAAACATCAATGTGCGGTTGCTGGGGGTTATGGCCTGCAACCCAGTCATGTACCCTGGCTGGGAATCGAACCTGGGACACTTTGGTTCACAGCCTGCCCTCAATCCACTGAGCTATGCCAGCCAGGGCAGATGCAAACATTCTTAACAAAATACTAGCAAACCAAAGTCAGCAGCACATTAAATAAATCATATGCAGTGATCAAGTACAATTCATCCCTGAGATGGAGGTATGTTTCAAGGTATGTAAATCAGTAAATATGATGACATCACAGTAATGGAATTAAATATAAAAATTATATGATCAGCCCTAGCTGGTGTGGCTCAGTGGACTGAGTGCCAGCCTGTGAACCAAAGGATCACTGGTTTGACTCTCAGACTAGGACACGTGCCTAGGTTGCAGGCCAGGTCCCCAGTGGGGGTGCGCGAGAGGCAACCACACTCTGATGTTTCTCTTCCTCCCTCCCTCTCTCTCTCTCTTCCTCTCTCTAGAAATAAATAAATAAAATATTTTTTAAAATTATATGATCATCTTAGTAGATGCAAAAAAGCATTTGACAAAATTTAATGTCCATTCATGATAAAAAATTCTCAACAAATTATGTGTGGAAGGAACATACCTCAAAACAATAAAAGCTATATAGGACATGCACAGGCAACATCCCACTCAATGTGAAAAGTTGAAAGTTGAAGACTTTTCTCTGAGATCTGGAAAGACAAGAATGCCCTCTCACTTCTCCTATTCAATACAGTACTAGAGATTTTAGCCAGAGCAATCAGGTAATAAACAAAAAATAAAAAATATAGGACATCAACATTGGAAAAGAATTAAAATGATCTCTGTTAGCCCCTAACAAGGGAACCAGTCCTGTGAAGTTTTGAAGCCACGCATTAACTTCTCTTGCTATGAAAGTCCTGGATGGCATCTTCTTCCAAGATAAGGCAGTTTTGTTTATACTGAAAACCTGCCATTCAGTGTAGCCGCCTTCATTAGTTACCTCAGCTGGATCTTCTGCAAAACTTGCTGCTGCAGCTCCAGTATCAGCACTTGCTGCTTCCCCTTTCACTGTAATGTTAGGGGCGCCTTCTTTCTTTACACCTCACGACCCAACTTCTGCTAGCATCAGACTTTTCTTCTGCAGCTTCTTCACCTCCCTGAGCCTTCACAGAATTTGTGAGAGTTAGGGCCTTGCTCTGCACTAGGCTTTGGCTTAAGGGAAAGTGTGGTTGGCTTGATTTTCTATACAGATCACCGAAACTCTCTCCATATCAGCAATAAGGCTGTTTTGCTTTATCATTTTTGTGTTCACTGAAGTAGAAAATTTTATTTTACTACAAGAACTTTTAATTTTTGTTCAAAACTTGGCAGTTTGGTGCAAGAGGCCTAGCTTTCAGCCTCTCTTGCTTTTGACATACCTTCCTAAGCTTAAATATTCCAGATTTTTGGTGTAAAGTGGGGGATGTACACCTCTTCCTTTCACTTGAACACTGACAGGCCAGTGGAGTGTTATGCATTGACCTAATATCAGTTTTGATGTTTCTCAGGAAATAGAGAGTCCCAAGGAGAGGGGGAGGTATGAGGGAATGGCCAGTTGGTAGAGCAGTCAGAAGATACACATTTATTAAGTTTCCCATCTTATGTGGGTATGGTTCATGGTGCCCCAAAATGATTAAAATAATAACACCAAAGATCACTGATCACAGATCACCCTAACAAATCCAATAATAATGAAAACGTTTAAAATATTGTGAGAATCACCAAAATGAGACACGGAGACACAAAGTGAGCAAATGCTGTTGAAAAACAATCCCAATAGAATTGCTCTTTTGCAGGATGGCCATAAACCTTCAATTTGTAGAAAATGCATTATCTGTGAATTACAGTAAAGAGAAATACAACAAAATGAGGTATGCCTCTATTGTACTGGCATAAAAATAGACATGTAGACCCTCAGAACTGAACCTAAAGCCGTGCATACACAGTCAAATGCTATTTGACAGCGAGCCAAGAATACTCAGTGGGGAAGCAGACAGTCTCTTCAATAAAGGGTGCTGGGAAAATTGAATATTCACATGTAAAGAATGAAATTTGACCCCTATTATAAATATCACAAATATTTACTCAAGATACTTAAACATAAGATCTGAAGCATAAAAATTCTGGAAGAAAACATAGGTAAAAAACTTTTGAGATATATCTGGGAAATTATTTTTTTAATGTGATCCCTAAGGCCTAAGAAATAAAAACAAAAATAAACAGGTGGAATTGCGACAAACAAAAACTACACAGCAAGGAAACTATCAACAAAATGAAAGGGCAACCCATGGAATGGGAAAGAATGTTTGCAAAATATACATCTGATAAGGGGTTAGCGTCCAAAGTATATAAGAAACTCATAAAACTCAATAGCAAAGCCCCTACAAATAACCCAATTTTAAAATGGGCAAAGGATCTGAAGAGACATTTTTCCAAAGGAGATATTCAAACAGCCATTGAGTACATTAAAATGTGCTCAGTATCACTAATTACCATGGAAATGCATATCAAAAAATGAGATATCATTCTACACATCTTAGAGTGGCTAGTATCAAAATATAAGAGAAAAATACTGGTGAAAAAAAGAAGAAATGCTAGTGAGAATGTGAAGAAAATGGTACCCTTGTTTACTGTTGGTGGGAATGTAAATTTGTGCAACCACTATAGAAAACAGTATGGAGTTTCCTCAATAAAATTAAAATAGAACTACCATATGCTCTGACAATTCCACATCTGGGTATATATCTGAAGAAAAAAAACCACTGTCCAAAAGAGATATCTTCATCTCCATCTTCACTGCAGCTTATTTGCAATAGTTAAGACAATGGAAACAACCTAAGTGTCTATTGATGCTGAGTAGATTTTTCTCTTATGATGTATGCACACAATGAAATGCTATTCAGCCCTAAAATTGAGTGAAATCCTACCAGTTGCAACTTGGAGAGACCTCGAAGGCACTGTTAAATGAAGTAAGTCAGACAGGGAAAGGCAAATACCGTATGCTCTCACTTAGTCCAAAATCTAAGAAAACCAAGCTCATAGAAACAGAGATCAGATTTGAAACTGCCAGAGGTTGGGGATGTGGGGGTGATGGGATTTTGGTGAAGGTGGTAAAAAGGAGCAAACTTCCAGTCATAAGATACATAGTTTCTGGTGATGTAATGTTCAACATGATGACTTCTTTAAATTCTTGTATATTCTATTAGAGTTGTTTCAATTTTTCCCCCTTTGCCCTCCTCCATCCCCCTCATCCCCCACTCCCACAGTCCATCCTCACCTGGTTGTCCATGTCCATGGGTTGTTCACACTTGTTCTTTGATTACTCCCTTCACCTTCTTTCCACCATTCCTCCCCTCCCCAGTTTCCTCTGGAAGCAGTCAGTCTGTTCCCTGTTTCTGTGTCTCTGTTTTACTCATTAGTTTATTTTGTATATTCGAGTCCTCTTATAAGTGAGATCATATGGTGTTTGTCTTTCACTGAATGGCTTATTTCACTTAGAATAATAGTCTCCAGTTCTATCCATGTTGTCACAAATGGTGGGAATTCCTCCTTCTTTCTGCTGTGTAGTATTCCATTGTGTAAATGTACCACAGCTTTGTAATCAATTCATCTACTGATGGACACTTAGGTTGTTTCCATTTGGCTATTGTAAGTAGCGCTGCTATGAACATCAGGGTGCATAACTTCTTTTGAATTAATGTTTCAGGATTCTTGGGATGTATTCCCAACAGTGAAATCTCTGGGTCAAAAGGCAGTTCCATTTTTAATTCTTTTGAGGAAATTCCATACTGTTTTCCATGGTGGCCACACCAGTCTGCATTCCCACCAACAGTACACTAGGGTTCCATTTTCTCCACATCCTCACAAGCACTTGTTTGTTGATTTATTAATGACAGTGATTCTGACAGGTGTGAGGTGATATCTCATTGTGGTTTTAATTTGTATCTCTCTGATGGCTAGTGATGCTGAGCATCTTTTCATATGCCTATGGGCCACCTGCATGTCCTCCTTGAAGATGTATCTGTTCAGGTCCTCTGCCCATTTTTTAATTGGATTGTTTGTCTTACTGGTGTTGAGTTGTTTGAGATCTATGTTTTGGAGGTTAAACCCTTGTCTGATGTATCATTGGCAAACACATTCTCCCACATAGTCCATTCCCTTTTCATTTTGATGACAGTTTCTTTAGCCATACAGAAGCTTTTTAATTCGATGTAGTCTGATTTGTTCATTTTTTCTTTTATTTCCTTTGCCCTAGGAGTTACATCATCAAAAATAGTGTACATGGTATATCTGAAATGTTATTGCCTATGTTCTCCTCTAGGACTTTTATGGTAACACTACTTACCTGTAAGTCTTTTATCTATTCTGGTGTATGGTGTAAGTTAGTGGTCTAGTTTCATTTTTTGCATGTAGCAGTCCTATTCTCCCAACACCATTTATTGAAGAGGCAATTTTTACTCCATTGTATATTTGTGCCTCCTTCGTCAAATATTAATTGACCATAAACACATGAGTTTATTTCTGAACTCTCCATTCTGTTCCATTGATCTATGTGTCTGTTTTTATGCCAGTACCAGGCCATTTTCATTACAATGGCCTTGTAGGCTAGTTTGAAGAGGGAATAAAACTGTCATTATTTGCAGATGACATGATAATGTTCATAGAAAACCCTATAAGCTCTACCAAAAAACTACTCGACCTAATAGGTGAATTCAACAGAGTAGTGGGATATAAAGTCAATATTCGGTAATCAATGGCATTTTTGTACACCAACAATGAACTATCAAAAAAAGAAAGTAAGAAAAAATCCCATTTACTACAGCAACAACAACAACAACAAAAAGTACTTAGGAATAAATTTAACCAGGGAGGTAAAAGACCTGTACTCAGAAAAATATAGAACAGTGAAGAAAGAAATTCAGGATGATACAAATAAATGAAAGCATATACCCTGTTCATGGACTGAAATAATTAACATCATAAAAATGTTTATACTACCAAAAGCAATCTATAGATTCAACTCAATTCCTATTAAAATACCAACGGCTCATTTCACAGATCTAGAACAAATACTTCAAAAATTATATGGAATCAACATGATGGCCTTACTTAACAATACTCTACTGTAATTTGCAAGTTGCTGAAAGAAAGTAGATCTTAAAAGTTCTCATATGGAAAAATATTGTAACTATGCATGGCGAAAGATGATAACTAAACTTATTGTAGTGATCCTTTTTCAATACAATTGACCCTCGAACAGCACAGGGGTTAGGGGACCAGCACCCTGCACAATTGATTTCCAAGTGCTGATGGAAAATACTGTTTTGGATCCATGGTTGTTTGACTCCACAGATGCAAAACCTGGGGATATGATGTACCAGTTGTACATTTACTGAAAAAACCCTACATATAAGTGGACTTGCACAAATCAAGGCTGTGTTGTTCAAGGGTCAACTATACACATGCATCACATCATTATGTTGTATAATTTAAATTCATGTAAAGTCATATGCTTATTATGACAACAAAACTTGAGAAATAAAAAGAAACTGAGTTCTGATTTCTTTGTAAGAGTAATGTGATCATAAGCACATCATTCTCTTAAAGAATATCAAATCACCTCCTTTATCATTTCAGAGGTTGAGTGCTAATTGAGAAAGGGAATAGCAGCAGGATATGAGAATTAGGGGGAAAACAATTTAGACTTGTGGAATCATGCTAAGGTTATTATTTTTAGAAAATACGCTTGAAAGAAAAATAGCACTATCATTTATGCACAAGAATGCTGTCAATTTGGGGGGAGGTCTATACTTTACTGTACCTTATTGGCTTTAATCAGTTCATTAGAGAATTTTTTTCAGATATTATCATTATCAAGATGAGCTAGATAATGCCTGAGATTTAGCATGAACTCTCTGGTGGTAGTGTTTCTGTGAGCAAGGTGCTATGGTCCTAAGCACAGGGTTTTGTGAAAAGAGCAATCCGCCCAAAGCAGGGAGTAAAGGCATGCAGTCAGAGCACTGACAGTCTGGGGTACATTGCTATTGCAATAATATTAGGATGGCTGGCCTTGGGTAATGTTATTCCAAAAATAATTTACCTGTAGGATATATGTATATTCTAAGAATTTATTTTTTTTAATCTTTATTGTATTCCTTCCATTACCATTTAGTCCCCTTATATCCTCCTCCCCACAGCAATCACCAGACTGCTGTCCATGTCCACGAGTCCTTTTTCTTTTTTGCTCAATCCCTCCACCCCCTAACCTCCCCATCTTAGCTGTCATCCTGCTTTCTATGAGTCTGTCCCCATTTTCCTTGGTAATTCAGTTTGTTCATTAGATTCCATATATGAGTGAAATCATAAGGAATTTATGTATGCTGATATTTTACCCTAAAAAAGGAAGGCAATGGTATGCCCCCCCCCAAAAAATGGAATGAGTATTATACCTGTCAAGACAGGTATATTGTTTGACCAAAAGGATGAATTGGCATAATTAACAGACCTGAATATACAGGGGCTTTTATGAGGTCAGAGTTTATTTCTCTCTGACTGGAGGAGACTGCTTTTGTATTGAAGGATCTCTGATATAATGGAAAGGGGAAAAGGGAATGTTCCACAGCTTTTAGGAGGCATCCATCCCTCTGCTACATCCTGGCCAGAATCTAGTCACATGGTACCACAAGCATAAGAGAAGCTGGCAAACATGGTTCCTGTCTGGGTGGCCATGAAATCAGCTGTAACTAAGACACTTGCTTATTAAGAAGGGGAAAAGGAAACTGATAGGCAACCAGACGTTTCTGCCACTCAGCATTCAACCTTTACTGAAGAAATGAATGTCATTTATGTGATATTTGTTTAAAATCCAGAACAATAATACAGGGGGAATTCCCAAGTAAAGCAGGATAGTTTTTCTAAGATGGTGTTATATAGTTTTAATATATGTTTGCATGAAGAATCAGTAATAGGAGAATGTCCCTCACAAATGTTCTTTTTTTCTATTAGGAAAATACAATAAATACAAAATACAATCAATAATGTATTTTGTTCTTCTGCTTGACTGAATAGTGGAGTACTATAAAATATTTCTGAATTAAGAAAGAAACAAAATAAGCCCATAAAAGTGTGTTTGAAATTATCAAGGGAATTCTGTACACGTGCTTATTCTAAGACGTATAGTGAGGAAAAGAACCAATATTGTATTACTCATTATTACCCATTGTGAGTCTCCCCATTGCTATTTTTATCTTTCCAGGCCAATTGCTTTGTTCTCACTGAGACCACTTGGCACATACCTATTTTTGTGCCAGCTGAAGGAGAATGTCACCCTCAGGCCCTACGCCACATCTCTGTCCGTATTTCAAAAGATTTAGCAAGACGGTGATTGCTTAATTAATTCAGGGCAATAGTAGTAATAATTAAATAACATGAACAATCCATTTTAAGAAAAGCAGCAGTAAGTGATATGGTTTCCTCCACCAAACCTTGTTTAAATCAGCAATGTTCGTTTTCTAGTTTGTTAGCCAGCCTGAATTGAAATTCAGTTCACTGTATCTTGGTCATTACCTACACATTATGCACCACTCTGCCAAGGGCTTTCAAATACGCTTATTTATATGCGGCCTTTGGGCTTCCCAACACTATTATAAAAGCAAGCTGACCTAGAGATGCTCATGTTTTCTCTAAGGGACTGAAATGTCTGCCTCATATAGGCAGCATTAAGGGCAACGATTTATTTAAGTTCTGAAGTGGAGAGCTAACCAAATTGCATATGAGATATTGATATTAAAGTTCAAACAAAGAAAATCTTAGAAAATAATAAAGGTAAAGGCAGATACTATCAAAGTTGATCAAATTTTAATCTAAAAATACCTATGTATTGATAATATTAAATAACTTATTTTTCTAATGCTACATTAAAGTTAAACCATTTATAGGTGCTGTTTGAGTGTTTTAGCAACATTATTAATTTCTTGTGTTTTAGTTTCTCTATTCACATGCTGCATACACCCCTTTGAAGTAATTAGCATAATCACTAACATTATAAGATCATTTTCCTCACTCCACATAAATGACCATCAAACTCGTGCCTACTCTCTATATTCAGAAAGGCTTAAATAGTTCATTATCACCCGAACGACTATGGGGAAACGCCATGCATAAGATGAAAGGAATAATGGCTCCTGCCCCCCACAATGAAGATGAAACTCTCCCACAGAAAAATTAATTCACTGTAAAATCTCTGAGTATCAGGAAGATAATTGAAAGGACTAAAAATAAAATTGAATGCAATAGGTAATCTAAAGGTCATGAGACTTGTCACTAAACATTTGGAAGATTTTTTTCATTTTGATAGGTTTTATAAATATTACTATGGCTTATATTTTGAATACAGATTATTTTTAAATGGAATTCTCTTGTATATAAGTGTATATCTAATGAAAATATTTTATATGCTATAAGCTTTCACCTGTCATATTACATTACAATGATTAAAAAAGTAAAGGTCATGGGACTTACCACAAACAGTCAAAGACTTTTTAAATTTTGGTGAGGTTAACTTTTATGAATGTGACTATACCTTCTGTCCAGAACTCAGAACAACTTTCAAATGGTGCTTTATCTATTTAAATGTTTTCTAAATAAAATATTTTCATGTTACATATTTCACATTTCTTATCACACTAAATCTAAGAAGAAGCAGAAACACTTTAGTAGTACACATTTAACTATCCAACAGTCTCCTCTGTTGGTAATAGATTTCATTGATTTTGAAATCTGAACCTAAATTATCTGAAACAAATGAGGGCAAACCAGGAAGATGTTAGTCCTAAATTTAAAGATAGAAGCAAATGTGCTTACAGGAAGACATGTTGATTTGCATAGCATCATACATGGATTAGTAATTCTGATTAATAAGAGAATTTAGATTCCATAACACTGGCATCAGAACCTTGATATAGGCAAAACTGTAAAGGAAAGTGTTTGCTCATAGCATATTTTCCTTTTTGTGTGCGTCCATTTTTCTCAAATGCCTTGAGTCCATGGCCCCTGGCATCCTGGTACCCAGAATGCATGCACATCGGCACACATCCGTTAAGCTGTAGGCCCCCTATGGCTGGCACCCATATCACAGGTCAGTGTCTACACCAGACAGGTGATAAAATAGTTTGAAAATCACCCATGGTGTCCACTCTCTAAACCAAGTCCTTCTTTTCACTGGAGACTTTCCTAAAAGAACTTGGTGCCAGAGTTATATTTTCTTCAGTATCTGCTTCATTTTATATGCTTACAGTCCAAGAGAATCTTATAAAAAAGCAGGGTAGCATTTTACTTGGCCAGTGAAAATCTCTGACATGAATTCCTTACCTACCTTTTAATGTTTGCAGTGATTGCCTGTCAGGGACCATTGTTTACACTAGGTGTCAAGTTGTGCATTGAACATCTCCCGGGGTTGTCACACACCATCAGCTCATTGCAGATATGTGAGGTTATTGTAACAGTTTCCCCAGCAGATAACTTTGAGGAGTCTTGAAAAAATGAAGCCTTTTTCCTAATTTGCAGCAATGGCCAATAAACATAATTTTTTCTAACTTCCAAAATGTCAATGAACGTATCAAAAGGTGCTTAATATCATTTGTCATTAAAGAAAAGCAGGATCAGAATACAATACAACTAAACATCTACAAAAATGGCTAAAATCGAATGAATTTAGCAAACTGGACTCTCACACTCTGATGGTGGAGTACATCTCAATGCCATTACTGATGACAACTGTTTGGCAGTGTCCAGTAAATCTGGACACATATACACTCAGTAATGCTAGGTATAGTTGCATCCAAAAGAAAGACACATATATGGACTGTAACAGACACATGAAAAATTTCACAGCACATTGTTCATAAAAACAAAACACTAAAAATAAAGACAGTGTCCATCTATAATAGGATGGAAAAAGAAAAATTGCAATTACAGACAATGGAATGTTATATATATCAAGGAAAAATAACTATCACTACATGGAGAAAGAATGGATAAATGATATTGAGCAAAAGCCCTGATTTGTGTGGCTCAGTTAGGTGGGTGTCGTCCTGCAAAAAACAAGGTCACCAGGTCAATTCCCAGTCAGGGTACATGCCTGGATTGTGGGTTCAGTCCCTGGTTGAGGTGCACATGAGAAACAACTGATTGATGTTTCTCTCCCTCTCTCCCTCCCTTTCCCTCTCTCTGAAAATAAATAAAATCTTTAAAAAATATTGAGTAAAAGATCAGTCATAAAAGGGTGAATACTATGTCATCCCACTAAATTAAAGAACAGTCGATATTAATCTATGATTATCTTTGAAGGTGAAGGACTGAGGGAGGCTCTTCGTCTAAGTGGTAGTTAGGTACAATGTTTGCTCATAAGAGCTGACTGGCTGCCTACTATGATCCCTCATAAGGTAGCACTAGAATGCTATGGTTAAAAAAGATAGTCCACATCAAAAAGGGTGATTCATCTGTCAGGAACTGATTCCTATTACCAGGCACAGGAGAGTCAGATATGCCTTTTCATCAGTTTGAAGTAATAAATATAGCTGTTTCATAGACAATACTTGTCAATGTGACTGACACATTTACTCCATGAAAAACAAACCCCCATGGAAAACATTATACAAATGCAAGGACAGTGAATGTTGACTAACAAATGTCCTTTTACTTCACAAGGCACGGAACATTTACCATGCTTAGTCTGAAGGGAATGTTTGTTAATTCAAGAAGCAGTTAGTTACACTGAGTGACCCTGGTTGAAGTTTGCTACTCAAACACCAAACATTGTATCAAGCTCATCTCATGACCCTCATATGGCTACAGACACGACCTGACAACTAAAGCAGTTTGTGACTAAGAATTTGAAGCCACTTTGGGACAATGTGACTCTCAAAAAAAGTTAAACATTGACATTTTCTTATTTTCTAAGTGATAATAATTTAAAGACATCAAACCTTAACCCAAGTCATGTTTGTTTGAACATTGTAGATGAAACCAGAATAGGATACAGATTGCAGACACACGTTCATTCAAGAGCTACTTATTGAGAAACAACTTTTATTTCCCAGCCATTGCCTCATGTTTTAGAGACAAAACTGTCATCGGACAAGACTTTGCCCTCAAGGTGGTTACATTCTACAGAAACGATAGACAAATAAGAACACTTCACTTAATGGCGCTTGCTGTGAAGAAAACAAGCCGAGGGCTCGGAAAACATAAAGACCCTGAGGCAAGAACAAGGGGTCACGTTTGAGGAACAAAAAGGGGCTCAGGATGGCTAGAGTACAGTGCGAGGAAAAGTGGTAGCAAGGGAGGTAGGACAGGTGGGCAGGAGCATCATCACGTGGGGCCTTCAAAACCATGATGAGTAGCTCGGGTTTTATTATAATTGAAAGGAGAAAACATTTGTGTGACTTCAAGCAAATCATAATGCTTATGCTTTGGAAAGTCTATTCTGATACATTAGATAGAAACATACATTCATATTAAAAAATTTAGAAGTGAAATACCTATAAAGCATCATCATATTTACTTTCTGTTGGATGAAACACTCTCTTAAATGTTTTGTAGTAACACCCGGCTCACTGCCCTTTCCTTCACATTTTCCACACAGTTAATTTCTTGGAATTTTATGGTTGATAGTATCACCATTGATTTCATAGAAATCTAAGGAATCTCTGAAACAAGGGGAAGTCTTATCTCAAGGTTGTCTAAAGGAAAATTTAATTATAAAGGAATAGCAAGTGACTTAATTTCACCAACATATAATGAAGATTGTATGACAGAATTTGTAACTGTTTATAACTTGTCTCCTTCCCAGTTCCACATGTTCCTAGGTAAAAAAAAGTCAATGGATTTCTTGGTTTAGGTTTGGTGGAGCTTTTTCATCTCCAGTCCTCCCCAAACTATGAGATTGTTTCCTATGCTAACCCTGATCTCTGAAATGAAAAGCACCAACTAGGTTGTCAGCTCACTAATTACAGATTTCGTATTTGCTCCCAGTTCATTTGAAAATATGAACTGCCACTTACCATCTTTGTTATACGTAAAATCACAAGTTGCTTAGCTTCCCGTGTAAAACAAAGGTCAGAAGCAACTGGCTATCTCTTGAGTTCACTCTCAGGTGAAACACTGAGGACTAGGAAATCAGTTGGGGATGAATCCAATTCCATCCACATCTGAAAGCTTTCATCTAGTGGAACATTCAGTCCTCCTCTCACAGCCAGACAGATCCCTCCCAAGAAAGTTATTAGTCCAAAGGCCAAACTGGAGTTCCCGTGGTGATACTTCTAGTGCTGTGAGTCCTGGGTTAAGTGAGGTAAATAATAGATGGCCTGTTCACTGGGGAATTTATTTCATCTCTTCTGAAGAAGCAGATGAAAATTTTAACCCACTCCCATCTGATCTCAGTTTGGGGCCATCTTTCTTCCCTCAAAGAACAGAAACTAAATTTCAGCCTAGTTAAATCATCCCCCAGCTCAGTATACAACAAGAACTTGAAAATTATATGAAAAAATCACTGTTCCGACCTCCTGCCCTGATACAGATAACTACCTAAGTTATTTATCTTCCAAACCTAAACAATCAAGATCTAACATTTAATCTTACGCTGGGAGGGGTGGGGGTGAATGAACCTCTTTGACTTTGATTTTACCTGTGTGTATGTACACTCGCAGAGACGCGCATACACAACGATGCTGGATAATCTGTTTCCGTTCCCAGATTCGCTCTGGCTTCCCCTTGAGTCCAGCTAATGGGAGCCTCCGGTAGAACAAAGGGCAGGAACACAGTGAGGGCAGGGTGTGTATGTTCCTAGTTTGTCCCCTGCTGAGCTACTGTCTGGACGTGGCTGCATTTGTCCATGGAAGGCCACAGCTCCACTGGCTGCTGTCCCTACAACTTGGGGTCACTCCAGAGCTCTCGACCTTGCCATACCTCCTTAAAAAGTCCATGCAATCATTTCTTCTTGCTGGGGTGCACCACCTCCTTCCTGCCTTGCTACACCTGCTTTTACTTGCAGAATTTGACTTACAGAATGTGATATGGTGATTAGATTTGCTCTGGAATATGTTATTATTATTAACATCATTTTACTGTAGAAAATTAAGGGTACAGTTTGGTCAGCATGTTAGAATTAATTGTAAGGGATCAGTTTTATATAACTCCCAAAACAGTCAACTGGTGAAAATTTGCCTTAACATGTATCAGCCAATAAAGTAAGGTTAAACTTTTAAAGTAAATAGGGGAAGATGAGAGCTAACATATATTCTAAGTCCTCTGTGTACTAGAGAATTCCCATACTATACACTTTAATCATTATAAAGACTATAAGAATTAGAGTGAGTAAAAATCAGAGCAAATATTTAAAAGCTAACTTCACCCTGAAATATTTCCACCATATTCATGCTACTGTCATTCAAAGGGGTTAATACACATTTCCATTTTCATTATTTGCCTTCCAAAGATCTGACAAGTTAAAGAAGAATTTATAAAAATTCAGCAAACACTGTAATCATTGCTGCCTCAATGCATTCCCTTTGAAGGCTGCTATGGTCTAAAAGTTTGCATACACCCTAAAATTGGCATGTTGAAATTCTAACCCCCAAAGGTTATTGCATTAATATGTAGGGGCTTTGGGAGGTGCTTAAGTCATTGAAGGCAGAGCCCTTGTGAATGGAATCAGTGCCCTATAAAAGAGTCTCCAGAAAGATCCCTACCCATTTCCATGTGAGACCACAAGGAAAAGTTTACAGCCCTGTAAAAGGCCCTCACTGACCATGCTGACACTTTGAATTTGGACTTCCAGCCTCCTGAACTGTGAGAAATAAATTCCTGTTTTTCATAAGCTCCCCGGTCCTTGGTATTTTGCTATATAGCAGCCTGAACACACTAACACAGACTGGGCCCCCTCTCAAATCCCACCAGATCCCTTGAATTCAGGTATCTGCTTCTCAGGTGTCTGAGATCACCAAGTACTTCCATGAGGTTAATGAGGAGAGAGGGTAGCTCCCTTGCTAAATAGTGGTCTTCTCTCCTTGGTCCTTCCTAACTAGGAGCCATTATATCTTTAACCTGAAGACACTGGTTCTCCTACACAAGTGAAAATTAATCTTCTGCCTTTTAGACACAGAATGAAAGGCAGATACAGTATCTCAGGGAAGGCACGAGTTTTAATACAATTTTTCCGCTAGCATATTAAACAAGGTGCAAAAATCCAACACAAATGCTTGTCTACCATTTTCCAATTATTCCCATTAACAAATGTTTACAGCAAAAGGATTTTCATCTCTCCCCTGACACATTAGTGAGCAGGCCCCTGACCCACACCTCTTCCTTTGTTCTATGATTGGGAGACACTGAGAATCTCCCACAGTTCAGGTTCCCATAGCTCTTGTCTTCCTGCCATTTCTTCCCTCCAGTGTCAGACTTTCCTGTGGGTCTGCTCATTCAGCCTCAGCTCACCAGGTCTCCATCCACAACAGGAGAAGGTACTCGAGCATGTTGCCTTTCCTTTCTCTCACAGGTCCATCTCACCTCAGCTCCATGGCACTGTTTATCGGTCTGCAGACTTCTTCCTCTCCCTCTGCTGCTCCCACAGCTCACAGGAATGCATGGAGGTGGGGCATCCCTGTTAAGCGTTAGCCTTTCCTTTCGCCTAATTGCAAATGACTATATTGATTGCTGGAGTGCAGAGTGTCCAGTCAGCATCCCTAGAGAAGACTGTCTGAAAGGGTTTAGCCTTTTCCACTTGCCTTTTAAGGATTCATTTTCCTTTTCTCTTGGGGTGTGCTGTTGCAATTAATCTCTTTAAATCTCTGTGTTTTCCCATCCCTTTTAATATTCCTACTTCTACCCTCTATTTTTCTTTATTGTCTCATTTTCTCCCCCTCCTCCTTTGTTTCTTCTTTCTTCTCTTCCTCCATTCTACTCTGTGTTTTTGCTTTTTTAACAGGCAGAATGGTAAGCAAGGAATGGTAAGCAAATTGTAAAAAATGATAATTAAGAGGTGAACCCCAAAAGGTCAGTAGCCTGTTGCTGGAAATACGTATTTTAAAGAGAGAAAGAACTTAATAGAAAGAACCATGTCTATGTCAGCAGGCATATTAAATAAAATGCATAGATGCTAAAAATTTGATAAAATGTGCTTAATTCTCTACATATAAGCAATGACATTAGAGGTTGTGTACGACCAAGAGGAAGGTTTCAAAGCTTTTTGCACACCTTTGGCATCTCATGTCCTTTAATGTTAGCTGTACCCATTTTAGTGTTCTACATATTCTTGTTCACATGTTATCTTATTCAGGAATCAAGGATATTAAATGCATGACTCAGTTCTCACACTTTTCCCCCCAATGCCCATGTTAGTCTTTGGTAATCATTACTGTTATTTTTCCATTTGAGCTCAGAAGCAGCTTCTGCCTTTCTCAAAACAGTAATCCCAGCACCTTCCACTAGCTGAGAACAGGCATCACTGGTAGAGATGTCTATTTTTCATTTCTGTAAAACAAGTTTAGACACCAGATATTAACCATGATCATCTCTGCATATGGTGCTATGGGTTGTTTGTCATTCATGCTTTTCTAGATTATCAGGGTGTGCTATAATGATTATGTATTACATTAGTAACCAGATACAAATCTAGTTTTAATTCAGTAATTAATTGACCATCCTATATAATCTGAAGTTATGAGGATGTAGATTTCATTCTGACAATCTCAAAATAGGAAGTCATATAAATCATCTAAGCAATTTTTGTTATTTCACCCCATTCTCTAACTATTGTACGCACCCAAAGGTAATCATATTTAATTATTGCACTTTAGAAACACAAAAACTAGGATTGAATTTCTTCAAGCATAGTTTAAGGTGCATTATATTATGTGTAGGGGGCAAAGCAGGAAGGGTACTGACTAAACAAGCTTCCCTGTCCTGACCAGCAGAAAGTTGTAAGTAGAACCAACAGGCTGTAAAGAAAAAAATGTCCTGAAGGAGGAGAACATTTTATTTCTATTTCAATTGATCAGATTAGCTTCAGTATAGAACTTGGAAACATGTTAGTTATTCACAGGCAATAATATTACCTCAGCTTAAAGTGTGTGTATGTGTGTACATATGTGTATAAACTTCCATCTTATTCACCATTACTTACATTTACCTTGACATTTACCTGGACTTTGGAAATGGCATTTATACTTAATAATTTATTCTTAATACATATCCTACAAAGTTATTCTCAAAAGAAGCTCTTCGTAAATATTGGTCAAGGATAAGAAATCTGTCAAGGAAGCTAATATTGGCTTTGACTTTTAGCAAATTCTTTTTATTTCTATATGAAAATATCAGAAACCATTAACATTTGTGGTTTAAGTTATAAGCCCTGGGAATGATATCAAACCTATGGGAAATTTTTGAATAATATTATGATATGTCATTATGAGATATTCCTTACTAAAATGACTTAGTTACATGTCACTTAACTGATACTGCTATTCACCAACATAAAATTACAAAACAGAGCCTCAAATAGTCAAATAAAAGTCACACAGTTTATGTATTTATTTGACAAAAAATTGGGACATTTTGTATTACTAGATTTTGTGTTTCTGAGAATGTGAACAAGATAGACATGTTCTGTGCCCCATAGAGCTCCCAGTTTAGTGAAGAAAACAGACGGATAAATGTTTTCCAACTACAATTCCTTGTGTTAGTACTAAATGAAGATTCAGGGTTGTGTTGCATTAATATCTCCTAGAGAGCTTTTTAAAAATACATGTTCTCAGAACTCTGCTCCAGGTGTCCTGAATCAGAACCATGTGTTAGCATGCCAGGGAAGCCAGGAGAGACAGCTCATTTCCTAGGGAAAATAAGTCTCAAAGGAGGATGGGAAATTGTCAAGGAGAGGCTTGTTTGAGGTTGCTGTCAGGACAGGTCAAGGGCAGTGCAGGGGTGGGGGGAACATACTGAATAAAACGAGAATGGGAGGAGAGTGTTCCCGTCTGAGAGAGCAGCATGCATGACCCCTTAGATGTGAACAAGCATTCACCACGATAACGTCCTTGCATACACTGTGGAGGGGTGCCAGAGTGTGGGCATAGTTGAGAGAAACAAACTAGTGAAGGAAACTCTAGCTCATTCAGGACCTTGGATGGTTTAAAGTATTCTAAAGAATTAGACTGTTTCAACAGAAGTCTGCAGAGGAGAAGTCTGCCCAGTTTCACCAGTATGATGTTTTTAGCTTGGACAATGGTGTAGGTGCTATTGACATTCACAGATGTACAGAGCACAGAAGAAACAGTAATTTGGGAGGAAGGCAAGAAATTTGATTTTGACGACAATTTTGAAATTCCTGCATTACCATCTAGTAAAAATTAATGGCTATAAAATGAATCGGAAAGTAAAGGGTCACCAATAATTTATTTAACACATATTAACTGAGCACTTCCTCTGTGCTATACTATGTGCTAAACCTAGAGGTAAAATAATGAATAAGAGGCAATATGGTATCCACCTTTGTGAACCATGAATGTGAATGTTTATTGAAACCCCAGGAGGGCAAGGGATCATCCAAGAAGGAGGAGCTGTTAAAATGCATAAAGAATTTAGATGATGAGTAGCATGCAGGAAGCACTATATCAATGTTAACTACAAAGTAAACGAGCGAAAATCAAAGAGTGATTATCGCAAAGCAGAGAATTAAAATAGGATAAAGTGCGGCCAAGTGATCCAAAGGTCATGAAAGTCCCCTTTGAGAATGAATGACATTAACCAATAAAAAAAAAGCCATTGATGTGAATATCAGGGAGAAGAGCAGTAAGAGGCAGAGGGAATCACTAATGCAGAGACCCTGAGATGGAGAGAGTGCACCGGAGAATCCCACGCTGGACTCTGAAAGCCTGCTTAATGCATTTGAATTTTAGCCTGAAAGGGAGGGGAGATCATTAGATGGTTTTAAGCAGAGAAGTTACTTGATCTAATTTATATTTTTTAAAATACTACTCTGGCTGTTGTGTCGAGAATTGATTTTAAAAGAGGAAGAGTAAAAGCAGGGAGATGTGTTAGGAGCTTTTTTCAATCCTCCAGGCAAGAGAGGTTTGGTTTATTTTCTGACAGTGAAGAAGAATTGACTTGCTGATGAATTAGTTGTAGAGAAATGAAGGGAAGAGAAGGACAAAGCTAACTCTTAGTTTTGAGAAGCAGTGGTGGAGGGTATGCTCATTACTGAGAAGCATAAATAAGTAGGTTAGCCGGGGATGTGAGCTCTTCACAACTCTCATAATTGATAATATTTTGTTGTTTCTCCAAGTATAATGTAAACTACTTTAGGAGTCAGACCACATTCCTATGACAAATGATTTACCCTCCCTATTTTTGTTGTTTTCCAATGTTCTCTAACATGGCAGGACAGAAACAAGGATGAGGGGTGGGAAGTGGGGATGGCTGGGGTGGGGGGTGTGGTGAGGGGAAAATGGAGACAACTGTACTTGAACAACAATAGAAAAAAGAAAATTAAAAAAAATAAAGATATCACCAGAAAAAAAAAGAAACGAAGAGCACTTTGTAAATAAATGGAAAAAGAAGAGAATGTGTCCTTATATGGAGAATAAGGCCACTACTTTTATACACTGTTCTTTACCTCTTAATTTTCCCCCAGAATACTTGGACTTTATTTACTAAGACTTGAATTTAAAAAGCTGGAGCTCTTTCATACACTTAAAGTGAAAAAACATTCAAAGTAAAAGATTTCTTAAAACAGGCTTTTCAGAGAGGGTGAATTTGTCTGACAAGAGGCTATTGAGGATCCAGAGCTCTTTGACTCCTGGAGGAAAAGATGTGGAAAAATCACATCCAATAAGTACCTATATATGCTAGATATTATTTGGATATGATTTAAGCCTGACAGCAACCCAAAAGGGATTGACATTATTAACATTTTATACATGCAAAAACTGAGCCTCTAGAATAAGCAATGACTTACACAAGGTCACTTAACAGTAAAAAGGCACAGTCAGAAATCAAACCAGACTAGTTGGTTCTCACAGGTTTTACATTTTCACATCTGAGGTTCCCAGGGGCAGACATCCTTAAAACATCTCTGAGAGTTCATTCGAGACATAAGAGACGTGTCTGTGACTTTACTAGCACTCAACAGTCATTTTACTCTGGGTCTCACAAGTGAACAGTGCAAATATTCTCTGGAAAGACTTGCCAGGCACAGACTCATCTTTTTCAGGGCGGTCAGGGATCTGGAATCCCCGTCCTAACTAGGACAACCCACACTGGAGATGAGAAAGCTGAATCCAGTGAATGTGGCATCAGAGACATTTTCCCTACTAAAATTGAACCCAGAACACTGAATCTGGCCACATGGCCAGCCCAGCATCTTCAAGCCTGTGGTCCTGCAGGCTAGTGTCTGCTTACTTTCCCCGTCCCAGGCACCTCTTTTACTTTACATGCCTCTCCCCACAGGAGGAGATGTCTGGGAAGGACAAAGCTTAAGCTGAGAGTCAGTAAATGGTTCCCCATTAAATTCTCTTCCTCCATTTTACAAATTGGAGGAGATTTTTAAGAAAACTTACCAACAACTCCAATCTTATTCTATTCCCTTCCTCTGCTAAAACTGTTCTACTAGCTGCCCATATTCTTTAAATTCTATTGAACACCTCAATCCAACTTCTTCCATACACACACATACCATTCACTCATTCCTAGGATGTCACACAAACAAGGAAATAGTTCAGGTAGCTAGGTTTAATTTTGGCAATAGGGCTGGCATTGAAGGAATGCTCAAGGACTGGGGTCCACAACCCTTTTTGTGTGTGTACCAGAAAAACCTTTGCAGTCTGGTGACCTCTTTCACCCCCTTTTCCAAATACTATTTTTAAATTCATAAGATAAAATACACAGGATTAAAAAGAAAGCCTTGCCCTGGCTGGTGTGGCTCAGTGGATTGAGCACCGGCCTGCAAACTAAAGGGTCGCTTGTTCGATTCCTAGTCAGAGCACAAGCCTGGGTTGCAGGCCAGGTCCCCAGTGGTGGGGTGCACAAGAAGCAACCACACATTAATGTTTATCTCCCTCTCTCTCTCCAGTCCCTCTGCCAATAAATAAATAAACAAACAAACAAATAGCTTTATGTAACTAAGAACACATATTAAAATAACTTTTAAAATATTAACAAGTCTACAATATAGTAATCCATGTACTTCTTTACTGACACATTAAATAAAAAGATCTAGCAGTTGGTCTAATAACAATGATAAGTTTTAAGTAGCAATGATCCTAAATGATATTTAAAGCTACCTGCAAAAATGATATAATCATACAAAAAATATCTATGATTCCTATTAACAGCAAAATCACAGGTGCTGTTAAAATGTGGTTTGTCTGCTTTCAAATGTAAGGACATACTAAATTCTGTTAGCAATTAGTGAAATGAAAAATGTAATTTTTCTCCATTCAAGTTGGACTCCTTAAATTTAAGTTAAGAATCCCTCTGAATCAGAGTACTGATATCCTCCTATAAAACTAGGATGGGCAGATATTAATTGTAATTTAGATGTCTCTGGGATTTTCACTTAGTTCTAAAATAGGAATAATCTGATGTTGTGTTTCAAAGTGGCCTAAGTCAATTTGGACAAGAACAGCTCTTAAATTACTTTTGGTGGGAAAAGTTAATCACTGAATAGTTTCAGATAATACAACCTTATTATCAGGTTATAATGAAAGTAAATTTTAGACCAAATTCTATGATAAATACAGGATATATTAAACAAACATGTTTGTGTGATGAAACCCCAAATACGTAACATTACTTATTCTGCAAGCTTGATAAAAGCACACTTTTCTGCCCCTTTTTAGATGCCTGATTACCACTCTGCATGAAACTTCCATTTCACCAAGTAGGTGTTACCCCGTTTTGGAGGCGTGGACCTGCCTGTGGCTTTTATAGTCAGCACCAGGAAATCAAGGACCAGTCACAGGGCCATGAAGGGGTAATGCACGAGGGGCCATCCCTAAGAACACAGGGTTTGGGTCTTCCTGAATTCCTAAATTCTGTCTATGCAACACTTCTAAAATATTTAGGTCAAGTCACATCTCGAGTGATTTTTTTATTTTATCTACTCAGAGTACAGTTCTACCAGTGATTGTGCTGAAGAACAAACAAGTCACTAATTTCACTGAGCAAGCCCATGTCTGACTTTCATTTGCTGATTAGGAAATCCTCAGGCGTTGATTGAGATATAGATAGTTGAGACTTTTAGTTGCCACCTTGGGAATTAGCCTGTTTTATATAATGTCATATGCCATCCCAAGAGTGCGGATTCTTGGTTCAAGAAACTGAATGGCCCTAGAGTTGAAGCTTAAACTAACTAGCACATACATAATATTGTACAGTGTGTACCAAAATGTTTTGAGTAAATTGTTACAGACAGTGTAATAGTCCCCAATTCAGCTTGAATACAGCAGAATATTGAACAGTGAGTGCAAAATTTTAATAAGATCCCTCACCAAGGATTTATGGGTGCCTGACACAATGCCCACAAGTCTCCAGATCTGCCATGTTGTCACCTCAATTGAGTATCACTGAGCCTCCCTGTATTTTCTCTTATCACGCTGTCATTTTGTCTTCTATTTGACTACCAATGCTTTAAAAACACTGAATTTCAGGATTGAAATAAGATACTTCCTTAACAAACTCTTTAGTCTCTAGTAATTATCTTAATTGTCTTATTTAGTAAGATTTCTGGTATACTAAAGTGCGAGTTATTAATTTATTAATTTAGTTGCATCCTTTCATTTTCTTACAAGGAAGGAAATTAAAAGGTAACATTAATTCCAGTTATTACTGCAAAAGTCTAAACATATTTTTTTCTATACAAGGTAGCAGCAAGATGCATTAATTCTAAAGGAACTGGAAAATATATGCTAGAAGCTCTTGCAAGTTATTACAGTCTAATTGTAGTTAATTTTATTCTCTGGGACAACTAATCTCTCAATAACATTTGCTGTGATTGATTAAAATCCACTCCTTGCTAAAATCAAGGTCTTTAGGTAATTGATGTGCTAATAGACCTGCAATTATTTGAGGCTGTGCTTCCTCACAGAGATCAAGTCAAGGAATGGATAAAGTCCAAATAAAGTACCTATTTTGCAACAGGAGCTATGATAATTGCCAGGAAACAGCCTGCTTATCAACTGTGAGAGGTTTTCACCCTTCATTAATATGTAGTTCAGTTGGACATCAGAGAAACTGGCCCCTATGGGAATACTCTGAATCTCCCATTATCTCATTTTCCATATACTTGGCCTGACCCACTTTTTATCTGCGTTCACAGAAAGATCTGGCGTTTTACACATGGGCTTTCTAAGCCATCAGCTAGCCATGAGCCGGAGTCCCCAAAGCTTCACGCAATGTGGGCTGCCATAAATGTGGACAAATGTGGACACCAATAAAGTATCGGTTTAAATTTTCTAGACTAAATATTTTAGAAGTAGACAAAACAAATATTGTATTCTGTGCCTTGTGCCTCTGTGTGCACACTGTGGTAGAGTCTCCATTGGGGCTGCAGGTCTTTTGTTTTCTTCAGGCATCTGGGAAAGCCACCCTGTCTTGCTGTTTGCCAACTTCTGATTTTTTGTCCCTCAGGCTGAGCTCTCTGCTGAGTCTAAATGGACCCATTGAGAGATTGTAAGGGATGCTTTAAAAACTCCATTAGTGAAACAAAGCCTGTTTTCTTCTGTCTTGGCCAGACCTGATCTAGGTGGTCAAAACTTAGCATTGTTAGTTGAGACCAACCCATTTTATTCTGTCCTGGGCTTGTGAGAGAATGGTTAAATGGGGTGCAATTCTGTGTGGCCTCAGCTCTCTTTTCCTTCGCCCTCATAAAAAATATTCCTGCCTCAGAGTTTGTAGTTGAGGTCCATTAAAGATGGTTCTTTCCAGTTATAATAAGAGGGGTAATTGGTTTATTTTTATTTTACTCCATCCTCATTATGGCTCAAAACAAATATCCAATATGGTCAATTATTGTGGACAAGTAACAAGAAAAACACAGCTGGTCATGTAGAAGTAGAACATGGTTTGCAGGTGCTGTAATAATGGCTAAACTACATTGTAAGCTCAGTACATGCCAGGCTCTGTGCTATGTGCTTCCTTCACGTGCACCATGTCATTTAATCCTTACCACATAAAATATTATTACACTCATATTATACCCCAAAAAGTGCCATTTTCTCCCATTTTACAGATGAGTACACTAAGGAAGAGAAATGTTAACTTTAAGGATACCCCATGTAGGAAGTAGCAGATCCCAGACCAAAACCAAAATGGAAATCAACTGTTGGATGAGAACATACTCACAGATGACCAGGGCTGTTTTGAATGACATTTAGCAGAGAAGAAGCAGCCATCAATCATTTTAACCAAGTTGACCTTTTGTTGTTGCTCTTCAAGTATAATTTTGTCCCAGGAAATTCATGGTGAGTGATTGTGATCACATTTCTCTCATCGACATGCCTCTGACACCCTTGTTGAAGATGTTAATCTTGTATAAAGCTGTCTTTGGAACTGATGATGCTGCCACATCCCACTCCTGCAGGAAATGGGGAGAGGTCGTGCATAAAATAGAGGAAAATGTATTAGGGCCAAGTTAAACTGCTAATAAGAGTAATCAGAATAATAGATTTTAAAGTTATTTTAAACCTAGTTTTAATTACAAAAAACTCATTCCAGAAGTCCTACTGATGTGATGAAAAATTCATAAATTCTGTGCAAATTGAAAACAGAAATTATATAGTTTACTAAAACAATTTTCTCTATATTGTCATACATGCAAATTGATGCATATATACATAAATTATAAGTTTATGTGTATAAACTTCATCAGGACTACTCAATTTCATCTGCTACTTTAGAATTTAGTACTTATTAAATTTCAATGTTCCCATATATTCTTATATCGATGATAAAACATACTGTTATAAGATTACAAACTGTAACTTCTAAACAAAGTTTGCTTCCCATTTTAGAAACTTTATATCACCAAGGCATCACCATTAAATTTAGCTTCTGTATTTTGATTTAAGTTAGAAATAGAAGAGCAAACTTTCCAAATGTGTAAATCCAAGAAAAATAATTAAAGAATCCCTGGCTCTTGCTTAGGATGCATTCTATATCTTATTTCAGATTGATAGTAGGGAGGAGAGTTTCCCTCCAATCTTAGGCTAGGCCAGGATAAAAGGTGGCTTGAAAAAAAAAGCACCTTCTTCACGTTAAATGAACCTGTGCAGAATTTTTGAAATAGCTTCTCATGCCCACCTGGCTCCTCTCTACTTCTCTCTTAAGACAATGGATGATGGATCCCCAAGGAGCCCGTGAGTGAATCAGATTGGAAGGCTGCAATCTGAAAAGAACCAGGGAAACTTGTAGCCTCATAAAGGTAGTGGTCAACCTGAAGGTTTCAAGTAGCCAAAAGAGCCTCATTCATTCTGCCATTCAGTTCTGGAGGGCTTTCCTATCCAAGAGTTTGCTATTTCTCAAAACATTGGTATTTTGCCTGAATAGTTCATGTGGTCAATGGTTGGCATTAGATACTGTATCATCCTTGGGTTTCAGAACCAAAGATAGGCTCCTGTAAATTCTCGACTTTCTTTCCAGTTGTGGACAGAAGACCCTTAGTCTATCCATCCCTGTGGCTGAGCTGTCAAAAATGTCCAGTTTGAAAATGAATAGGCCTTTGGCCTAGAACTTGCTGGTCAGAAAACCTATAGAGACAGGGCTCAAACCCTCTCCAAAAATATGCTATGGAAAGAAGGGAGTGGAGTTGATTCAGAAGCTCAGGCTGGAGGTCAAAACATTACTCACACAGAAGGAGACCAGCCTCCCAACTAGTCTCTTTCTCTCCACGGGAGTGATTGTTCTCAAGTACACTGCTGATCATGCTGCTCCCTTGTTTAAGATAATTCAGTAACTGGGGCTTAGGGCAAGAGTACAAATGCAATCCCATGTACATATAGCTAAATACAGAAAAGTTATAAATCAATTTAACAAACTGATAAATAGAATATGTCCTCCTTTTGTGAGAAATATGCCTTTTTGTTGGCAAAATATCAACATAACATGTGAAGCTATGGTTTTTATATAAATGAGTCAGCAAAATAGTATAAACAACTAACTTGGATCATTGTGCATGCCTGAGTATTCTGTGTAGAGTCCAGTAATGTTAGAATGAGAAATAAAAAGAGAAAATATATATTATTGTATTCTATAATACTCATTTTAGCAAAATTACTAATTATGTTATTTTAATCAATATTTTATATAATAGTGAGTGTCATGATCAAAAGGAATAAAAATGTCCCAATTTTTAAAAAGCTTAATATATTTTTCACTCATTAAAGATGTAAGTTAAATGCAAAAATAAATAATATAACTTTCATATGTTTAAAGTCTCAAAATATTCAGAATTATTTATAAAATTAAGATAAAAGGCATATCATAGTAAAATATCAAAATACTAAATAAAATATTTTAAAATAATGCTGACTTGTTCATGATTTAATTTAATATTTTCATGTAAATAAATCCATTTGAATTTTAGCATTCAATGTAAAATTATCATGCTTTATGTGTTTTTATGTATATATTGTATTTGTATGAGTGTATATAGTGTATATAAAAAGAGAAAAAAGAGGCAGAAAAAGTTAATATATTAATATACATAATTACATAATGTACATATAATTAATATACATAATATACGTAATTGTGTATATTAATATAAACATAAATGCAAATTTTGGGAATACATGCTCATTCCTATGTATCTCTTTGTCTGAAACTAGAACACAAGGAAAAGCAATAAAATGGATGCCTTTTTGGTCCTATTTGAAAGCTATACTTTGTTAAGTAAGAATCTATAGCATACATGTAACCTGAGGAGTTTAATTAATTAACATGAATTAATAAAAGGAAATTATTTCCATGTTTTCCCTTTACAAGTTCTTCCGAGTTTTGAAGCCGTGTCCCATTCCCTGTGCTACACAGGCGGAGCCGCCGAGCTTCGGAGCAGGGGCCCACTCACTGGCCTTCAGACATCGGGCCAGAGATGTGGAGAGATGTCTTTTCCTTCCCTGGGGCCTCCATTCTTCACAAGAGCTGACGTTTTCAATTGTGTGTGGAACTGGGACACCAAGGCTTGCTAAAACCAGAGTACAGAGGTGATCTTGTATTTGTTAGTAGTTTTATTTTGTATGTGACTTTTAAATAAGGCCTTCTGAAGCTTCGGTTCTAGAGCATGCATCCCTCTAGCCTGAGAATAGAGGAATTATGTCAATACCAAGTTAACCTTTACAATGAAGTCTACCTATTTTTAACACACCATAGGAGATAAAACTCTTTATGGGTAAATTCCTTTTTCTTTTTTCCACTAGAGGCTTTCCTTATTCTCACATGTTCTCCTCTCCAGCCAAAGGTGATTTCATCCTCCATTGTTATTGGTTTTTTATTCTTATTTTTTTATGGTCAGCATTTTGAAAAACTCTAGTCCATTTACTTTCAAACCCTTTTATTTAACCCTTTCCTAATTGATTAGTCATTAAAGACTCAAATCAGACATCAGATATCACTGTTTCTATGAAGCCTCCTTCTCAGACCCAACTAGGCCAGGTTCCCTTTTATGTACTCCTCCAGTACCTTAAGCCTCTTTCCATCATAGTATTGACCACCCTGTGTGGTAATTTTCTGCCTACCAGGAGGAAGGCCCTTCCTAATTGTGAGCATGTTAAGGAGAAAACCTGTGTCTTGCTTGGTTTGGTAATCCCTTCACCCAGTACAGTGTCACTTTATATACCATTGGTGCTTAATAGACATCTGGTAAAAGAATAAATGATTAAATAAATGAAGTGCTTAACTCTTTCAAATAGTCACTGAGATATAGGTGTTATATTCATTTGTTTGTTTGTTGCCAGAGAGAAAAAGGCAAGGTCAAATCAAAACCGATGCCTGGGACATCCACCTACAACACACAAAAATCCTGTGACATATGCCTTGTTCAAACCTATTAGGGGTTATCAACAAATGCACTCTCCTCAATATACACCAACTTCTCTTCAAATAAAACCCTAGCTGGATGGCACCAAGGCTTCCATATACTCAGCTTACTCCTTACAAACCGCAATTTCTTCCTTTTGTCCCCATGTGTGTGAAAGGACAGCTGATGCCAGCATTCCAAGCAGAGTTTTCAAACAGGTCAACTAGCATTCAGATTTATGCTGGTGGGATTCATTCCTTCTCTTTCAAAAATTTAATGAGAAAGGACAGCTTTGTGAAATGGAGGAGCAAGAACAATATTGCTTAAATAAATTGGAATTTGCACTTTGATTACCCTGCAGTTTCTGCCATACTTTACTGGAAATGCTCCCTGTGGTGCAGGTTTTCTCTGGAGTGACATCATCATATGAAGCCATCCTCACTGTAATTATTTCCATCCATATTTGCGGAGTACATAGCAAGAACATTTGGTGAGGAATATTTGATGCATGTAGAACAATTTTAAACTGTAGAGTCACCAGAAAATCCCATTAAAAGGCAAATGATATGTCTTTATGCATGCCTCTGACCCCAAAGGAGATATTTCATACTCACATTAGGAAAAAAGAGTCTCTCTCAAACAATGAAACACTGATAAGAGCAAATATTCTATGCCATGAAATAACAAACAACACATGAAGTTTCAGTTGCTTTTCTTGGAATAACAGTTTTCAAAACTGTGATATAGAGAGAACAGGCATATTTTAGTTCATATTGTCACATTTAAATCCTTTTGGAATTTAGGCTATGTCAATGCTAATGCCAAGTATTGGGATTTTAAAATTTTATTCTTGGCAATCCTGTTTTCCTTTTGGGAAAACTGATTGTTCTTTTTACCATATGTATGTGTTTAATTTTAACAAAAGTGAAGATACCGATAGAAAAGTATTAGTTTTCTCAAAAACCAAATAGCTCACTGAAGAACAAGATTTTTTGACAATTTAAGTGAAATCAAAAGCATGAAAGCCATAGATTGGCTCCCCTGACAGTTTATGATTTGTTCGGGCTGACTTTACCCATGGGGGAGACTTCAGTGTCCCACTGCTGGGAGTTAAAAGGCATGGCAGGTTCTTTGTCTCCTGGAAAATAAAAGGTTCTACCATCTGCTCACCGAGGTTTGGATTTTAAATGTAGGAAAACATGTACTTAACTCTGCAGTCAGTGATAAGGTCCAAATTCATTCATTCATCCATTCAACATTCAATATAACAACTAAGGAAAGGAAAAAAGTGTGGAATATGAGGTTAAATTGAAAAGTTTACTTAATAGACTGAAAACATGATTTTTCTTTCTCTCTACCCACTATTTTCAGACCTACTCTGTAAAACCCCCCTTGCACATCCTTTAATGTCATCTCAATCAGATTCCACCATTTTTCAACTATGATCAGTTCTTTAAAAGTCTAAGCTAGTTTAACTTAGTTTAAAATGTTGGTCTACAGCCTATGTTATGCTTCTGCTTCCCCTAGTCCTGCATTATTCTCAGTGCTGGCAGCCACAGCTCCTAGCTCTTCCTCCTATCTTTCCACTCATCTGAGCTCTGGCACCTTTGTGTTGCACTATCAGGAGAATCGGTAAGGCAAAAAGTCCTTAATGTGCCCCTATGTGTCATCTTTAGGCTGTCCCCAAAGCCCTGTGTGGCAGGATGACTCCTATATAAGGGGGAGGACGCTGGGCTCTCAAAAAGCCTTGCAGAGGCACTGTCCCCCACGTTTTACATGCATCAGTGTAATCTTCCTTGACTGCCCCCTTGGCTCCAGCCCGTCACAATACACTCTCGGCATGTTAATGTTGGGGTCTCCTCACAGAGCAGGCTGACCACCTGCCTTCCCAATTCTCTATGATGTCCCCAAATTCCCAGGGATACATCAGATTCTCTCAAACATGAGTTTTAATGACATCATTTCAGCTGCTTCAAGGCTTTTTAATATTTTTTTACATATTCTTGGGTTCACAATTTTACTCTGAATGATTATGTATTTAATAAAAACACAAATGTGAAATGGGGCCAATATCACATAATCATCTAAGGAACAGACAGTCAGCTTTGCTCCTGGGTCAGCATCACATATCCATCTACACCAGTGGGCACCTGCCTGCCTACTGCTCCTCAGTTTGTGCTGAAGTGCAGAACCTACCAGCACAGCCTCATTTGTCTGGGTGTGAGAAACTCCTGTGCCTGAGCTCACAGGATTCCTAGTGTGCTTTCATTTTCACATTGCACAAACGACATTAGTCAAGTTGACCCTCTATGATAAGGCTGTCAAGAGCTGTCAAATACATATTTTTTTACTATTCTCACATTTCCTGTTTCCTTGATTGAAATTTGAGATGGTAAGTGGTAGCAAATGGTTCCAGTTCTCAAAGTTAGGAACTAAATTCTTTTTTTTTTAATTTTATTTATTTATTTTTAAAGAGGGAAGGGAGGGAGAAAGAGAGAGAGAGAGAGAGAGAGAGAGAGAGAGAGAGAGAGAAACATCAATGTGCAGTTGCTGGGGATCATGGCCTACAACCTAGGCATGTGCCCTGACTGGGAATCGAACCTGCGACACTTTGGTTTGCAGCCCATGCTCAATCCACTGAGCTATGCCAGCCAGGGCAGGAACTAAATTCTGATCTCATTTGTAGCAGAAGAAAATATCACTTTTAAAGTGTTTTATATTTTCTATTATTTCTAAGAGTGACAGGCCTAACTCTGCAAGGAAAGCAAGATCATATTATCCTAATGGATGGTTTTCTTCTCACCAACATTAAGCTTATGAGAATCTTGTTACTTTTAGAATTCACAGTCAGAAGCCAGAAATGCTGAATCTTGTGGAAAACTACATTTCTGGGATTTGGGTAATGAGTTATCCTAGTCACTAAATAAAGCTTTTTTGCAAACAAAGAAACAGTTAACATTAAAAGATTTACGTTAGCAACCTCAGTGCCCATCAGTAAATAAGTGGATCAAAAAACTGTGGTACATTTACACAATGGAATACTACACAGCAGAAAGAAAGAAGGAGCTCCTACCCTTTGTGACAACATGATGGAAAGCATTATGCTAGGAGAAGTAAGCCAGGAGGTGAAAGACAAATACCCTATGATCTCACCTTTAATAGGAACCTAATCAACAAAACAAACAAGCAAGCAAAATAGAACCAGAGACATTGAAATGAACAAACTGACAGTGACCAGAGGGGTCAAGGGAGAGGGATGACAGGGAAAGAAAGGGAGGGGTCATCAAGAAAGAGGTACAAAGGACCCATGGACTGAGCCAAAAGGGGGGTAGGACTGAGCATGGGAAGGGGGGTGGGTGAGGCAGGGGAGAATGGTGGAGACAACTGTACTTGAACAACAATAAAAAAAAAAGATACAGGTTAAAGATGTGTGTTTTATACCATCACAACAATGAGAGTTTGTACTGACCCCATTTAAATAAGAAGGATTTTAAATGTCACTCACACCTTCAGCCTTCATAAATTTTATGAATCTTTCATACATGTTTAAAGAAACTTAATATCTCTTTCATTATACATCGTAAATAATATTGACCAGAAGGCAAGTAAGAGATTGTGGATAAGGGCTTAGAATTTGATTTAAATCATTATACTTTCTCTATTTTTGAAGGACATTAGATCAACATTTATAATCTATCCTTAGATTTCTTAAATAGTCCTCTTCCCCATTAATGCAAAAATATTCAAATGTGGAGCTTTTAAAAATTTTTCTCTGCAGTTATAAGTGCTAACCTACAGTTTTAATTAATTCTCTTTTATAAATTTCTAAAGTAAATTTAAAACTTGATACCACCAGAGGAAAATTGTTCACTGTTATCATCTAAGAAAGGTGAAAGTGTTTTTATCATAAGGAAAGCCAGGACTCTTAAAAATATTTTTTTGAAAATTTTTCTAAACACTTGCTATTATGCACATGTAAGAGAAATTTGTTCTTTTTGAGTAACAGCATAATTTTACATAAAAATGCCTCTGTGGCTAATTCTCAAAATTTTCTTGGTGAGTGTTTCTGATGAAGTGACCTGAAAATGCTGGTAGAGTCGCCTGACCAGACACGAGGCAGGGCACAGAGTCAGAGTGAGGCGCCCACAGGAGTCACCAGTGGCTGTGTGCCTGGCCAGGGATCAGAATTACTCCTAAACAACACAAAATCTGATCTTTTTTTTTTAGTTCCAAAAAAATTCCCTAGATACCCTTTTCTACATTTTTTATGACAATTCTACTTTCTTTATCTTTACCTTCAACTTTTCTTTATAACAGTTCATCAACTAAATGAGAGTTCAGAAGGCTGACTATACTAGCTCATAAGATATATAGATGTTATCCAAATGAAAATGTAAGTAATTCATAAATGTTTAAATGAGTCTACCTCATCTACTTTCATCTTAAACTCTGGAATTTATGGAATAAAGCTACTAATTGAGATGATCACAACCTACCTCATCACACTATTCAGTGTGAGACATCCATCAGTTTGCAAGGCTGCCAGTGTTTCCGGCTGCACAGCTAAAATGATTTTGTCCCATGAAATAGCATCCCTACCTATTTTTAGAAAACCAGCTTTCAAAGCCAAGAGATCAGTGGCTAATGAGTGTCAGTACCTTCCTTAGAGACAATAAAATAAGCCCTGAAATGACACCTTAGGTAAGATGGAGCTGTTTTACAGATCCAGGTGCCACTTCCTCAGTTAACAAAGCCAACACTGACTGAGAAGAAACCATAGAATTTTGCTTCCCTGAGAAGTTTTTCTTGGGTGTGCAATATTAAGCAATTCTCTATTGATTTTCTTTAGAAAATAAAGTTCCTATCTTGGAAATACCATGAGCAATTTGTTTCATTTAGTGATTTATTTTTTTATTAATCCATCATGCATTTATTCTGTACCTAGTAAGCTCCAACACATATTTTAAATGTTAGAAATGTATTTCAATTTACAGCTATATCAATGTCGCTGAAGTCTCAGGGATAGTGACCCACAGAGAGGAAGGCAAGAAGATTCATCTAATAGTTGATGCATTTTATCAGGCTTCTGGAGCACAGCAAGGAGCCTGGGTCTTTGGTGGCTGACTGCATGTATAATGAGTGGGGCAGCAAGGTTAAAAAGACAGCCACACAGCTACAATGAATTCAGCAAACTACATCTCACTAACACATTTTTTTAAAGTAGGAATTCGGAGCTACCTTGAACCACTACTGGGCTCTTTCTAATTACTGGCAATGACAAGTCTGCCCTCTCAGTTGCAGCTGGGTGTCCCATGCTTTGTTACAGCAAAACCAACAAATGATTGGAATATTATGATTTGAACTCAAAACCAAAGCACAGTTGGAGATTTTTTACAAGGCTGCTTGAAAGTCTTGTGTCTAGAGTTTGTAAGGTCATAGAAGGTGATGAAGGACAACAAAGCCAAATCTACACCTCATATACAAAGAATGAGCTGGCTTCCTATCCATTCACTGTAGCTCACAATCTAGAGGACAACACAGAATGAATAGTAGAGTCCGGTGCCCAAAAAACGCACTAGTGACCTCAAGTGCCCTTGTATGAATGATAGTCATCATTAGTGGGAGTTGGTGGCAACAGTTAGCAATATACCACTGTCTGTCCTCATGAAAATGTGTGGAAAGAACAGCCCTACAGATATAGGCTATGCTAATTATTTTTGTGACATGGTTCTTGGGGGCATCTATTTATTTGAACAGCCAAAACAGCTCTTCAAGTGTAGCATGAAGGACCTTATCATTAACCATCTGTGGCCTGGGGTATGTTTGGTTTTCAAAATTTACAAATATGTGTATTTATCCTGATCCCACAAGATCAGAAAAAAAGATTAAAAATACAGCTTTTGGCCATGAAGGTTATCCTTGACTCTTGGTGATAATACATGTGTCAAGCTATACTCTCAGTGTAAAGGTTTGGGGGCCATTATTGCCCCCTATTTTAACTGGTCCATTATTATTTACATTCGGATTTGAGGGAAACTCTTTAACCAGTTCATGGATGAGCACAGTCAAAGGACCAGAGGACTGTTCATATTTGTTTCTGGGAACTTATTAGGTGACACTTTCTGCAGGAAGTGAGGGAGGGAGGTGGAGACAAGAGAAAGTCAAATGTGGAGGTTTTTTAGTTTTATTTTTTGTTCCACATTGAGCACTTGTAATTTAAAATATCATTTTCATTATGCTCTCTCTTTTTAACCCACAGAGTCAGAAATATTGCAGAATACCTGCACTAAATTATATCTGCTTAGCATTCCAACTATTATATCAATATGATTAAAATATATTTGGGGTGTCCATTGCTCATGACAGTCATGAGAAATATGAGATTGTAGATATCCAGCTCCCTCATTAACAGATGTGGCCCAAACAGCCCCTTTTTGACTCTCTGAGAGACACTGATGTGGATTTTTTCCCCAAGGCTCTGACCTTCAGAACTAGTAGCAATGCCTGATAACAGGTAAGCAGTTGTTAGGAATGCCAATCAAGTGAAAATAGCAGAACTATTGGTTTTCTCAATAGTGTGAAAAGAAGCTTTTAACTTATCTTACATTCTTCTCATTGCACATTCTATACCATCTTCTAATTCAGGCTTATATTGTTCATCAAAGGGATGGACATTTCTAGTTATGTTTTACAAGACTCAAGAATACCACAAAACCTCTCCTTGGGAGGCTGGATAGAATGTAGGAGTCTGGGAAAATATTTCATTTATATCTACTATATGAACTCCAAACTCCACTCCTGTCATGAGACAATTCAAATTCTGGGCCTGAAAAAAATGGGAAAGACTTTCAAAGGCAAAAATAGCACTAACAAGAAATTCAGCCCAGAGTGTCCTTGACAAGTATAATAGAAACTTCTCTTTAGAATATTCTCCACCTGCACACACACACTGCCTTGTCTAAATACACTCCAGTGTGAATTACTCAGTTTGCTTTCAGAGATATGATCTAATAAAGACCAGGATGGGGAGCTGTTTGGGCAAATCTACTAACTCTACAAACCTTAAACTAGAGGCATGTAATAACAACATGCCTCTGAATACTCCTTCAGGCTGCTTTGACGTCCAATTCCTACCACAACTTAGGTCTTACATAAAACTAACCTCATGCATGCACATACTCTCAGGATGTAAAGGCGTGTTGTTAACATCTACCTACATTGTGACTTCATTAATTTAATTGATAAAAATGGGTTATTCTTTGTAAAGGGCTCTGCTAGGTACTGCAGAAGATATGGAAAATTTCATGGCCTTTATGGTTGAATGTTCTATGTGGGGAGCAAAAAAGCACATAAAATGTTAAATAAATAGCATAAGGATAAAATCTGGGTCTATCAGAGTAGGAAAAATGTCACATAAATGTGTGTGATAAGTTGGAAAATAAGTGGTATTGAACAACAATTGTCATTTCAAATACCATAGGATTTGTGGGTCTTATTTGGTATGAGGTGTGCCACTTATAACATATTATCAATAATAAGTATTTGAGTTTGTGGATTAATTATATTTTCACAATTCTATTGATTCAAGGTGATCTTTACAAGGATGCCACTTTATTCACTCACATTCTGATGTGCTGACTTAAAGAGCAGAGCAAAGGAGAACCCCAGATTGTCACGTTAACTTGCCCGCCACCCTAACTGACCTGTTCAACACTGCACAATGCCAATCCACCTCTCTCTAGCCCTCCTTACCTTGCTTTTTTTTTCCAAGGCATTTGTAACCTTCTAACATACACTATAATTTTCTCATTGTTAAGTTTGCTCTTAATTGCCTTTTTCTACCTGTAAAATGGAAGCACTAAGAAGCCAGGAACTTTGTTAATGTTTGTTGATGTATCTCAAGCACCTGCAATAGCATCTAGCACATAGAAAGCACTCAGTAAATGGGTGCTGTTGTTATTGCCTTTCTGCACACATATAGGGATGTTTACTGGCATGAAAGTCTTTGGGATTTTTTCTATTGGCTAAAAAGACTAAGAACCATTAACATAGGTAATGAGTTAAGAATTCACTGGAGAGAAATATTTTGTTCTGTAATAGAGACACACTCATAGATAGAGAGCAGGCTGACAGCTATGGCTTGGGTGGGGGTGCAGTTAAGGGGCAGAATGACAAGCAAAAAGGAGAAAGGACTCATGGCCATGGACAACAGTGTGGTGATTGTGGGGCAGGGGAGAATAAGGGAATAAATGGTAATGGAAAAAATACAATAAAAAGAGGAAAAAAACACAGTTTAATTTGAAATGATCCATAAAGTTCCTGAGAGCTATGTTCCTCACTTACGCATTGTCTATCATACTCTGATACTACTGCATTCTGAATGTATCATTGTATTTATTCATTGTCTATGTGTCTGTTTTTCCCATAGAACACAAGCTGCATGAGGGTAGATAGTTTGTCAAATACGCCGCTCTGTCCCTGGTGCTTTGAACGGGCCTTGGTACAATACAGTCACACACACTTCCTCGTGGAAAGCACGGTTTCTCCTCCCGCACCCACCTCTAACAAACCAAAGACTGTGAAATCTAAGTTGTTATTAGGTTTCTAACAATTCAGTAGATTTTAATTTTTAAAAGAGAAAAGTGACTAATGTAGTGGAACAGTTTCTCTTGTCTTTCTATTTTTGCCTCTGTTTTAATAGGATATTTGTGATGCTTTCATGCAAGCATTCCATGAATGAAATAATTGCTTATGTCCCAGTATTTAAGGGTAAATACAAGGATAAAAAAAAAGAATAGAAGTTGATGGCAATGAAGCACAGGCTGAAATACAGACCCTGCTGAGGAGAGGCACGTGAAGAAACTGCACCAACGTAAGAACGAATGATTGACAGAGTCTGAGCACCAGGAGACTCATAAGTGAAAGGGGAAAAGCCAGTCATGTTGACAGTGAAGAGCAGTGAGAAAGGAGCTGAGCTGAACATATTTTTTAATGAAGTGTTAAGTAGATCACCACGAGAGGTGGATAATGACTATGATAAAGAGTTGGCCAGGGTGTAAGAAAAGGGAAAAAAAAGCAAAATTAAGTGACACTTGGTAAATCACAGGGGAATGTGAAACCTGAGAAAGCTTCTGGAAAGAATGGTCAATCCCTTGTAACACTCCAATACCTTTCAGTAATCGACTTGGGCAGCTCATTAAAATTACGTGTGAACAGATAGGCCACCTTGGCAAAAAGGCAAGGGAGCCGAGATATAAGTAGAGCAATACAATTACTACTTCGGCAGTTGAAAAATATCAGGAATATGAAGTATTCAAGAAGATGCATTTAAGAAATACTCTGTGGAAACCAGTGAGTGGATCCTAGGGAAATAACAGGAGCAATAAAACTGGCCATAGGAGAGATGAGTCATGCCAAAAGAGGAATCTTTTAAATTGGATATGTTCAAATAAAATAACTCAGCTAACAGTGAGGGAATTTAAAGACCCTATTTGAAAAATAATATAAGAAAATGAGAGGATATGATTTCTGTTTTTCTCTGTGTATGGGAAAACTAAATATAAAATTGTCACGTGCATCACAACCAGGGAGCTTCTTATAATTTGGCAGAGCTGACCAGTGTTTTCCTGAATAAAAGTGATAGCTGGGCTCTAATGATTTCAAATGCTATGGTTAGTTCTCTGGAGTACATTGAAGGAAAGTGACTTTACATGTAAATAATCACTATTTTACGCTGGGCAATATGTTAGATATCTTGATGTATATGAGCTCATATGCTTCTCACAACAAACCTGTCACATAAAAGTCACCATCACAACTTTTAGTTGAGGGAAACTGAGATCGAGATGCTCTTAAATAGTGGAGCCAGAAATTAAATTTGAGTTTCAGTGGCTCCAAAGCCAGATGCCACCAAGCTGTTTCCTGCATTTAAAAAGCTGATAATGAATTATAAGATTATTCCAGAGAAATATAATTGCGGGAGCTAGAAATTGTGTTTGTTTATTCACACTCAGATTCAGATGAGGACCTTGGATAATTTGATTTATCTTCCTTAGTCTTCTGTCTTACTAAGGTTGTTAGTAAGACATCTACCTGTATATAATCCTTAAAATCTTATTAATAAATGGTGTATACTCATGAAAAAAATTCTTAGGCTCCCCTTACTGTGTTTTACTAGGCATGACAAAATTCCACAAATTTTCCTCTGAGGGCTAGGGTAAAGGGGGAAGCAGCAGAATTTAGTCATTCATTCATACCTTTATTAACCACCATATGTTGATTACTTAATAGAACCTGGAATTTTGCTAGGTTCTTAGAATAAGCAAAAATGATATTTTCTATAACATAAAATGTAGGTTGAGAGATCAACTCATTGGTTGATACAGGCAAGTAAAGGATTTTACTTGTTTACAGTTTACTGAGAATGGAGTAAATGCCATTAATAGGAAATCGGGGCCTTATTGAAACATATTGGAGTGATATCTAATTCTAATGTGGTAACTTTGAGGATACTTCATCAGGGGAAAAGAGAATAGAGCTGTTAATTTTCTGGGAAGAAAGAAGAGCTGTATCAAAGTGATAAAAACAAGAGAGAAAAGGGTGCTCAACAAATGACCCATACTCCTTGGGCACTGACCACATACCAGAACCAGAAGCAGGTAAAGTTTTTTTTTTTTCACTGCTCCCCACGCCAGTGATGTGGCCATGTTATGACTTGGACTGTCTTAGATAAACACATGCACCAGGCTGCTCTGGCCATCCAGAGCTGTTGCCATGATGTGTTTTTGTGTATCCTCTGGCATTCTTAAGACCATTTGGGTGGAGTTGAAGATCACATATAAAATCAGACTGCCAAGAGAAAGGTCTCTATTACAGAGTTCTCAAAAATATGATATGGCCAAATTTTCTACCAGTACTGGGAAAGAGGAATGCTTATGTATAAGCCAAATGGTCGGCTTGTGAGATTGGGGCCATATTGTGTGTTGAATAGATCCTGTTCGATAAATACATTAAATTTTGAGAAATGTCTACATTAAGTGAGGTGTCTACACCATAAGAGGTCATAGTAGTGGCAGTCCTGAGTTCTCCTTGACATGCTAACACTTTATTATGGTAAATTTTTGGCTAAATGTTTAACACATGGCTCCTGCATGAAGAAGACAGCAACCAGAATGTTTTCTTGCTTACCTGGGGACCTAGGCATTATAAAAATGATGCCCCATATATCATTTAACTAAGACAAGTAACTCAAATAGTGGGAAAAATTGGGTAAATTAAATAGCATTGCCTTGGCATCAGAATACAATTTTTCTGGGTCTGTGAGAACTGTGAATGCTTTCAAAGTCACCCAATTTAGGAAGCTACTTACATGAACACACATCACCCCAACCTGCATATGCCATTAGTCCATGGGCCAGCTTACACTGCCTCCCTGTTTTCAGAGTCAGGATGTATTCAGCATCACATATGACTTTTACTCCAGCACTATGATTATAAAAAGTATTTGATAACAGACTTTCAAGCATTTAGAAAATACCTATTATGTAATTATGGCATGTTTGGGGAATGGGGATAAAATATTAATGAAACGTATTACCTTTCTACTGCAGCCTAGTGGAAGAGCAAAAAAAAAACTAACAGGAAATTAGAATACGATCAGCTCGAGCATAGAACGTTAACACATGGGGCTACTCTTACCTTGAGTAGTTAGCCAGGACAAGAAGAGAAAGGCAGTTCTTTCCAGCTACAAGGAGCAGCATGTGTGTATAGCATGTGTAGCAGTTCTTCTTTGACAAAAGTGTTGACAATGAACTGAATAGAAAATGCACTATGTGCCCTGAATATCTATTATAGTTTCAGGAAACATAAAATGAACATATGAGTCACAAAGAAGAATCTGCAGCATTGATGAGAATGTACAGAACAAGTGAGAACTAAGAGAAAGAAACAAAATTTACAACCCTCAGTGGCATCTTAGTCCCTTGCCACAGTGATACAATCAGTGATGTTTGTGTAAAATATCAAATACTTCAAAAGCCTTACAGAAACCAGATGTTAAATATGTCTGCAAATCATTGACAATGTGATGAGTACACATTTACATGGAATGTTTAAACAAGATCTTCAGAACACTCATGAACACATTTGAATACCCACAAAACAGCATCAGCAAGGGGCTGAGCAGTGCTCTTTGTTCAGTAAGGTAATTAATTATTGATCAGTAATTTTGTCACTGAGGCACACATTGTTCAGAAGACAAAGGACAGCACTGGAATTATGGGGAATTTTAAACGAGTGAAGAAATTTTAAAAAGCAGCATATTTTTCAGTCCACATAAAAACATCTCTTGGCCACCAAAGCATGAAGTGTCTGCTACCCAGAAGAAGAGTGCTGAGAGGACAGATTTTTCCATGTTTTCCTTTCTTGAGTGGTTTTTTATTTTGTTTGCTAACTCTGTGTATCATCCTTTAGATGTACTATTATTAGTCCAATTACTATTTTCACTCCCATATTATACTCACCAAGAAGGCAAATGTGTGTGATACTCCCTAATAAACACCAACTTTTTCTATCCCTAACATTAGAAACAAAAAAAGAAAAAAATACAGAGACAGACTCAAATGGTAGTAATTTCATTTTCTATGTCTCAGTTTATTGAATCATTTCAGAAGATGTGCCTCCATAAAAACCTTATCAAAATTATATGTTTGCCTATGGCAAATATACCAATCCATATTCAGACTTCCTATAGTCACATACTTCTTGAAAAATATTGAATGTGCAATTCTCCTCATCATTTAACCAAGTCATTTGAATGACAAAACAATTGTCAGTTGCCCCAAATAGTGGGTATTTCACATACCCACTAGCAATATTTGTTAATATATTTTTTGCTATATAAATTTCTAAATTTTCACTTCAAAATAGCAGAGGAGAATCAGTCAGTATTCCCATTTTTCGAGTGTGAAGCAATATCATAATAAAACAAAGCACCTATGATTTAGAATGAGAAAGACCTGCCTCTGAATCTTGGTTCATTTACTGTTGTCTGACCTTGAGAAAATTACTTAACACCTCTGGATTTCAGCTCCTGCAGATTTAAAATAGAAATAGAAGTAGGTACTTAATTAGTAGTTGTATTAATAAAGACATTACATGTAGAATGTGGTATATTGCCTGGTTCAGTTTAGAGACTACAAATAAGCTCCCTTCATAATTTTTTGTTATTAACACTAAAATAGTAATTTTGTTAACTTCTGATTTCATGCTTAATGGTTTGAATGTGCAATTCAGGTGGCAAAGCTTAGGCTTGGCTCTGAAAAATCTGTATTTAAATCCTGAGTTTCTTGAGAAGTACAAGAAAAATCATCTAACTTCTCTGAATGAGAGCTGCTTCCAGTAGCAAATGTAATACTAATGCCTACCATGCCAGATATTACAAAGCCTGAATGATGAACAGCCATTGAACAGTAACTCCTACCATGCAATAGCAGTAGTTGGAAAACAAGGAATTATGCAATTTTATAGGCCTTGGAATAAAAAATACCATCTTATAGAGAGATGGAAAAATAGGGTTGTGTTTAGTTGGCAATCTTGTTAGTTAGTCATGGTCTGGCATATTCTATGAGGATTCTAGCATTTACTAAACCTCTGCGTGCATGCAACATTGACACATACAAAATTTGGAAGCCAGCATGTGATTATTATTAACTATATTTAAATATCCCCAGATAATCACACAATGACACTGAAAAGACAAAATATCCTGCAGATACTACATATTTTAAGAACTAGAAATATAAAGCTACTGCCTTTTTCACGTAAAAAGTGTTAAAGGAAGACTAGTGATAAAATCTGGAAAAGCAACAACTAATAGAAGATCCAATTCTCTTACCCTTATTCTTTGCCAGATCTGTTGTTTGGCAAAGCATGTAGAATATTAGAAATTCAGTTATTGTCTCAGTTTGTCATCATTCAGATATTTTGTTGACTTATTGCTATTCATTCTAATCAGTGGAAGTGACTACTACAGATGGAGTGAGGAGGAGTAGAGATCATAATACAACAAAGGTTTATCAAGGGTGATTCTAAAATATCTATGTATATTACAAAAAATTGTTTTTACACAGGATGTATAGAAAAGAGGAGCATTACATTTAAGGGCCAATTCTTCAGAAACCAAAGAAACAGACCTGAGATTCGTTTAACATAATCAATGCATTTTATTTCCTAGAACTAAAATACTTCATATCTAAACTTTCAAAGATAAGTAGTCAACAGGTTTTTTTTTTTTTTGGTTTGTTTGTTTTGTTTTGTTTTTATCAGAGCCCAAGGGAGAAGGTTGGGGGTAAAAAAGGCAAAAATGAGAAGGGCATAGAGAGACCACTAGTAGGAGGTCAGGAGGGGTCATTTATTTCTCTTTCTTCTCAGTAGGTTACATGTCAGGTCTAGTTGCAATACTGAGGTACCATGTTGGGAGATGAGGATGGGAAGTGACACTGCAAAGGCACACCAAAGCCTTAACTACAAAAAGACATCAAACCCCAAACAGAAGTCCCCTTCTGTCCACCTCCTAGTTCATCTAAGAAATGGGGATAGCAATGGAAGAGCTATGGACCCAATGGAGGTATAGTGAGGGGTAGTTCTTAATTTTAAAAAAATTTCCTATTTTTAAAAAGGTTTCCTAAACTATGTGCCTTGTCTTTCATGTGGTGATGTATATGACTGTGGGATGGCCTTGAGGCTGTGGGGAGAGAGGAAGGGTGGCCAGGGGTCTTCCCAGGACAATCCATGTGTTCCCAGAGATCTAAATGGGGACAGATGCTCCTCACCATTCCCATCCAAAAAGCTGGGCAAAGTTAAGCCTTTCTCTCATAAACAATTTGGGAATTCAAAAATCATTTGTTGAAAAACTACAACTCTCAGAACTCCCTGGGTCAGCAAAAAAGAGTTTTGGAAGGGAGACCCTCCCCCACAAGCTTCCCTACCTTTCCTAACTCTAGGCAGCTGGTACAATATGTAAGGGAGGAGTGGACAGGTACTCAGGAAGGTGTCATGCTCCTGCCACCATCCACCCACCACCACAGTTTCAGGATTGCCCCGTCCAGGCTTCTGGAAATCCCTCCAGCTCTTCATCCTCACCGCTTCCACTCCTGCCCAATCCCAATGTAGAGGTCCAGAATGTCTGGCAGAGGGAGAGATGGGTGTCGGGAGGTGGGAACGACCGGTACAGGCCCCAACAGAAGACTTGGGCAACAGTTCCAGGCAGGAAGGTACACGGTGGTCTCATCCAGTGACACGCAGGCCCTGACTCAGACCTCAGGGACGTGGGGACAGAGGTGAAGGACAGGTAACCTGCCCATCCAGGTCAGCCTCAAGGCCAGGTGTGGATTTGGGAGAAGGTGGAGGATAGTGGGTGGACTTGGGGAGGTGGTCCCAGTTCACAGGCCGTGGCCACATCAGGAACAGGGCAGGGGCTCTTGTTGACACTTTGGCGACTACAGGCTCTCCCGGTCTCCGTGGCCCGGGATCTCAGCTTCCTCCTCCACCTCGGCGGCTTCTTCCTGCAACTCCCCCTCTTCCTGTAGCGGCCCCCAGGCAGGGCTCGGCTCCAGTGCCTTCACCAGGAGTGGCCTCACATCCTCGCAGGCAGCTGCCACCTCCTGCTCTTTGCCTTCTGGGTCAGACTCCTTGGGACGTTTGGGGGCATCCTCTAGCATTTCCTCCGCAATCCTCTTCAGCCGACCTACCTCGTCCTGCTCCTGGCCCAGCTCGTCAACGCCCAGCTCGCCGTTCGCTTCTACGCCATGGGCATCACTCTTCTGGGCCTCAGGGGCCTCGGAGGCCTCAGGCCGTGGCACTAGCGCTGGCCCCTCAGAGATGATCTTCTCTTTGAGGCGTTGGTCGTTGCAGGCCTGGACGGTGGGGTTGTTCTCGATCTCCCACAGCCCTTGGCTGAAGCCTCTTCTCTTGTTGGGCTTGCCGAACTTCTCCTTGCACTCCTTGTACGGGTAGAGGTGTTTGGGGCCCAGGAGAGCAGTCTCGTGGGTCCCAAAGAAGAACACTTGATAGCGGTTGTGTTCGGCCATGTGCTCGATCCTGGCAGGCCAGTGGGCATAGCCCTTTAACTTGGCGAACACCAGGTCTCCGCTCTGGTACTTGGGCGAGTAGTAATCTGACATGGCGGTGAGAGGACCGGCCTCGGTGGCGGAGGTGGCAGCCGGCAGGAGAAGCCAGAGATGCGCATGCGCATCCACCAGCCGCTGATCTCAAACCACGCGCCCTCTTGAGGGCCCTCGCGCACCTGCAGCAGCATCCCTTGAGCCTGAAGATTCTAGCCTGAACACGGCATTGTTTTAGAGACCCGCAGCCCACTAGCCCTACCTCAGCGTTGTGGTTTCTAGAATAAGAGTGCATCATTTAGATGTTCAGGGTGGTTGTGCTCATGGTGGCCTCTTGCTGCTGAGCCTGGAAGACACAAAATCTGCATGGTTGGCTGACTGTGTCAGTGGCCTAGAAAGGGAGAGATGGGGCAATATGGTGAGAGAATATACTTGCTGTATCCTTGTGCCCCTAATCCGTGCACCACAGAAAATTCCACTCTTGACTCAGGAGCCTTGGATAAAATGGACGGGTCAGTGGTTTCAACTGCTTTCTGATCCCCTGAACACTGGAGTCTGCAGCGGAGGTCGAGAACAGTCGAAGTTTGGCAAAGAGGCAGAGTCAGTGATATTAAGATATGTAAAGTGCCCATCTCTTGGTAACCAGATCCATTCTAAACTTGTAGTACTTTCGCAGGGTTGGGGGGGGGGGGTCACAAAACGTGTATAGCAGCACTATGAAGATGACAAACTAGCCATGTCAAAATTTCCTGTTTTACATGGAAAGTTTACATTGGATGCAGCACACAAATTTTATCTTTTCAATGATTCTTACATATTGTAAAATACAAGACTATGGTTACAACATGGAACAAGTGTGTCAGATGCTCTCAGTACCTTCCTGCAAGAAAAAGAAATTGGGTTCATTATGCTTAAGAATTAGGTACAGATCTGCTTCTATCGAATGTGCTGTTGGTAACTAGAAATAACTTCCTGAGGGGCTACAGAATGAAAAAGTATGATCTTAGCTGAAAGACTATTGATATTTATGGGATTTTCAGTATAACTGCAGCTGTTATACAACCTCCTACATCGTTTTTGAGTCCTGCTAACTAGCTGTGAATTTGCACTCTGAAACCTAGCCAAATTTATCATAATAGTACTCTTGGCTATTATGACAAAGACGTTCCAACATCAATCATTTAACTAGACAGATGTTTTTTCCTGGTGTAACTAACAAGGACCAGTGGAGAATTTAAACCATTAACCCATTTCAGTACAACTCAAGTTTGTTTTCTGTTTGCTGGGTTGCATTAGTTATTTTACCTCTGGGTTATAGAGACCTGTTCTAGGCAGAAGTTACCTTCTCCCAACAAGGCAAATCAAATATGATGGGCTTTAATAATTCTGAATAAGTTCTTTTAGATTTTTGTCAAGCCATCTTCTTAGGATACTTATCTGTGTCACAAATATCTACAGTTTTACCAATTACATAATACCAACAATATATCAACAATTCATTCATAAATCAACATTCTACTACAAAGATGAATCTGACAGATTTATTCCTCTAGATTTCTTAAGGAAAAATGCTAGAAAACAAATGTTCGATGGCTGTAGGAAAAAACAGGAAATCATGGGCAACTATGGAGCCCATAATAGGAAGGAATGTGGAGTTTCTATAAGCAGAGGACTTACTGCATGTGGTCTGTTTTCTCAGCCCTAAGTATGCTGCACTAATGCACAGGTCATGTGAAGTTGTTCAAGCAGGAAAAAGTCTGACTAGACAGTATGTCCAGAAAGGGTACATAGTTATGCCATCAGCTCAGTCTGAAGATGTGACCAAACTTAAAAACCTAAAGTAACTGTGATCACAGGCAAATGGGCCAAATATTAAGTTATTGTTGCATAGTTGAACCATGGCAGGTGAAGCGGTATGAGTATTGGACTGGGGATCTGAGAGAGTAAATAACCAAAAACCTCTCAGAAACTGAAACAAAGAATGTTAGGAAGTGAAAGCAAGAAGAACTAGCAGACAATCTAGATCCAAAAAGGGTAAAAGAGATTCTATCAGGCAAAAAACTGGCCTTTTCTTATCTCCTCCCCTTGCCTACTAATACACTGTGTGGTATCAAAGGGCTGGCACAAAAAATGTTCATCTTAGAAAGATTTTAAAATATATTTTCAAAGATAAAGTACAAGAGACATCATTCCAGAGCAATGCAAGATAATTTTCAAGTACTAAATCCTGTGTCCTTTACATAAACACAAAGGGGGGCCCCTCAAAAAACTGGAATTACTTTCTGGTGGATGGGCCCCTACAGGCTTTCCTCATCAGGTGAGTGTTCTAGGAACCCATCTGTATAAATGTACCAGCTGGTGGTAATAAGAGAGGCTGTGTTTGGCTTCAGTGAATTTGTTTTGAAAACTCTTTGGACACATTTGATCATTTCTTGATGGGTGATTTACAAGCATACCTGCCCACACTGTACTCATTGTTTGGCAGTTTTTAACAAAAAAAATGGTATGAACCCTGTGCCCATCCCTCCTATTCACCCAGTCTCACCCCAAGCTACTTTTTTTTTGTTTCCCTGGATGAAAAATGTCCTCAAAGGAAAACAGTTTGGCAACATGAAAGTGGTAAAATAAAAAATGGCAGAAGCACTAAACGTGTTTGAAGCAATGAGTTCAAACACTGTTCTGAGCAGTGGAAAAGTCTCAATAGGTGTATTGCATCAAATGGAGAGTGCTTTGAAGGTGACTGAAGTTTAAACATGTAAGAATAAATAACAATTGTTTATAAATAAATTCTGGGGTTTGAGGGCAGGGCTAATACCAAGGAATCCTAGGAAAACTCAACTGTAGTGTGGTTGTTAGGACAGGTTCATGGGAAGACGTAAGGAAAGAATTCTGGCATCTCTCACTTGTTTACTAGCCTTGTAAGGCCGGGAGTAGATATAATCTTTCTGAGCCTATACTGCATGATCTTAAGATGTTTAAAGTAATTCTTAGAATTTCTGTCAGGAGAGTTATAAATATTAATGAGATTGTGGCTATGGAAGTACAGAAAATGGGTATAAAGGTTTATGATGTACTAACAAAACAGGAGTAAAAATTCATTATGGTTAGGATTAGGCAATTATTGTTATCAGGCTGAATGAGGGAAAACTATATCAAAAGGAGTAATGCCATAATTAAGCACACTGATCACCACGTGTGCAGTTACATATGGAATGACACATATAGCACAGCTCTATATAAAACAGCATATAAGATTTTGTTACTTGGAAATTATTTTTAAAAACAGCATTCTATTACATGTATCACCTAATGATAGCTAAATTCAGAAGGGAAAGGTGAGAGGAGGGTTGAACAAAAATATTGATAGAATACATTTAAAGAACCAGAGACCACTTTTACAGATACCTCATTCCTTTTATACCTCCATTCTCAGTAGTACCATTACTTGGCATGACCTTGGCTTCCTTTACATTTGAAACCAACTTGTTTTTAAAGCTGTTGTCTCTCCTGCTGAGACTGGGGTGTGGAGGGAAGTGGTGCCCATAGTAACTCGGTTAAGTCTCCACTCGGCTATCGTACAAAGCACTCATGAGCAACTATGATAATTGGCTTCCAGGAATTAGATTTCTATGAGCTCAAATGTTTCTGACAGGTCAGGATGTTTTAAAAAGCAAATGTACCTACAACACCTGTTTGTAAGAAGGACATAATTTCAGCAGCAGCATACCTAGCAAAATACTTTAGAGTCCCAAACATAACACTTCTCTGGAAAACTAATGATAGGACTTAAAAATTGCTTGGCAACAATTATGAAACATTGGCAATAAAACAATATAATTGGACAAGAGAGAGAACAGATATCTAATTGATGTTTTCTTGTTTAATTAGTTTTACTTTCAATTACTTTGGTGTAAAATGTGATTGAAAATAAATGTAATTGTTTTCTACATACTTTTATCTTCATTAAAAATATTAGCTGCCTCTGGGTTTATAAAACAAAGGTGTTTATACATGGTTGGCATTTGGAGTCAGAGCTCTTCTTTTCAAAACGTTGTAGTAGACAAAATTATGCAGAAGACAAATCCCTTTCCCCCACCATGGGTAGAAAATCCTCCCACTGTACTTTTATGAAAAGATTCAGAAGGTGTGCTACCTCTATATTTTGCCACACTACATTTTGCCAGTGTCCATTCACTCTAACCTTTAAAGTCTCAGGGGTTTCTGAAATCCAAGGATCTGCTGAGGGTGAGGATAAATTCAGTTTCAGTGGGGATGTCCTGCAGTTACAGGATCATCTAAGGGATGTTCCCAAGGACTTATGCCATTATCCATTTGAATAGTGAGTTAAATCTGTATCTATTGTTGGTGATGGGAGGAGGCAGGGAGAGATGAGGGTGCAGACTTCCCAAGTGGCACCTGTGTCCGGACAATCTGGACCCCCTTGGCCAATTGTAAATGTTACGGGGTGATATTTAGGAGTGAACAAATGGAGGGATAAGTCTTGTTTACCAAACTGTTGTTTTAGCCACCAAGGAAATAAAATTGCCACTCTAAAGTTAATAAATGTGGCTGGCTAAAAAGAATTATATTTAATGAAATACTTATTTGGGGGGTCATAAGATTTTAAATATTACTCTTTGGGAAATCAATTTTAAAAATAAAGTGTTTCAACAATAACAATTTTCTAGTTTGAATCTTGCATGACATCTATATAATTAGCAAAGTTTAAACAATTCAGTTATTGATGCTAGTGAATACTCAATAATTAAGGATTAGATGCATATAACATAGTCTGTTTACATAATCATTATGTAATTAGATGGCTATATTCTGTGTCTTTAAGGTTTTTCAAATACAGTTTAGTGACTTGGAAAATGCTTATAATATTAAGTTGAGTGAAAAGATAGGACAAAATATATAACATAGGTAATTTATTAGCTCATGTGGAATCTGGTTGCTTAAATCTGAAATGTAGATAACCTTCATACTCGTTTGGGAGAAAGGCTGTTTGAAATAAACAGATCAGTAGGTGTCAGATATGTTGCCTGGCATTTATTAAGTGTTTAATTACTATTCGCCATTAGTATTAAAATAACCAATACTAGCTCTGTTTTGTTTCAGTGCATTTTTTAAAATTTTGCATTATTTGATACATATTTTTTCTTGTTAAAATTGTTTTTTATTGCTCCCCCAACAGATTGTTTCTGGTTTTAAATTTAGCTTGACACTTAGCTAGGTGGAGGGGTTGTGTTCTTTAGGCAATGAAAATACATTTTTGAAATATCCACAGTCAACAGCATCATGTCTATAAGCAAATATGGAACTCAGCTTTGCAATTTCAATTTTAAGCTTCTTGCCATTGTGTTAAGGTGTCATGTAAGTTAACCTCACATTAAGATTAAAATGATCAGTTTTCAGAAAGCTGTACTGAAGTTTTTGATGATGTAACTTCAGTCTTCACCTCAGTTGTCTCTTACTTTTTCTTTTCACTAGTTTCCTAAATTTCAAAATAATTAACAACATATTAGTTTTGGAAATAAGTAACTTATAATATTTCTATTTTAGGAAATTATCAATAATATGTATGAAAATGTAAAGAAGGAATTTACTTAAAACAAGATCTATAATTTTGAATTAATTAAAATAATATTTGAAGGTGGGAAGTAATTTTGATTAATCAAGTTTTCCTGTTTTATTTTTACAAAATGTCTTTATTTTTTAATTTAATTTTGTTTAGGGATATCTGTATTGAGTTAACATTACATTTCCTCACCAAAGGATTACTGGAGGTTTATAGCTTTCTCTTTTTGAATATTGCAAAAGAAATATTTAGCTTCAGAAGAAATTATGCTTGTCAATACTAGGGAACATGTAAATTATGTGTTGAAATAAACAAATACATACATACATACATACTCTAGGGAGGTTAGTTGTTTATATAAATTCAAACATTCACAAAGCATGGACTAGAAATCAAGTAAAGGAAAATCAGAGCAGTGGAAATTTAACAAAAATTTCCTAAACCAGCATATAGTCTTACCATCTTTGCTTTACAAAATCAGACATCAATAGCCCATCTTCTATTCTGCTTGTCAAGAATAACCATAATGTGAATATACTCATAAGTAAAATTACAATGGAGTTGCTAAGTTTTAACTACCATTTATTGAACACTTGTATGCCACACCCTGATATAAACACTTTATTTTCTCAATTAACTCTTAAAACACTTTGCTATACTGTCTTATTGCCTTTCTTCACTTTTTTTTTCTTGTGCTATTACTCATTGTGAGCACAATCATTGAGAAAATACAACCTAAAACCAAACAGAGAAGTTGGTTGAGATAAAAATGGACACAGAAGAATGAAGCTGATTATTGGAAACAGAAATGCCATGAACAATAAGTTACTAGACTGATCGCAAAAGAGGGATGCAAAAAGAAAAAACTGTCATTCCCTAGAGCAGTTTTAGTTCTGAGGTTTTCCCAGTTACAATCTGAGTTCAGTTGACGTGCATCCTTACATTAAAGCATTATATTAGAAACAGTGAGTCAAATATGGATCTCCCTTAATGGGTGTTTCAGGAAGAAGAAATGAATGTGCAGATTTAATCTTGAAGGTGTCTAAATGAGCCTCTGTTTCTTATAATAAAATCCATCTAAGTAGAACAATAATTATACTGATGATCCATGATTGGCAGATATTTATAAAGGTAAAATGACGTTAACCACACATCAGCTAATGTTGCTATAAAATAAACAGGGCAATCTCTCCAATGTAAATATTAAAGATCAAGTATTTACTTCTTTTCAAAATGGCCAGCTTTTATCTTTCTCCTAGAAAATTTATACCCATAAACTCTAATCATGTAAGAAAATTTTTATCAGTTCTTATCTTATTTCATGATGGCTGACCAAGCTTTTTCTCTTTTAATAATAGCAAAATCGATAGTTTTCATGCAATAGATGAATACAAAATGCTTAAATATTAAATTGAACAATTTACTATTAATTCATAATAATTAAGTGCTTATAAGTCAAGTATAATTTTAAAATAGTTAATGGAGTTATTTTGTCTTTACTAGTTTTAACTGCTTCACATACTTTCAATGTAACTGAAAAAAGTAATAGAATGAAAGCTTATAGCTTATTTATATTGTGAAGATTATTTAAATTTGTGCAGTTTTCTCAGGTTTTTCTTCTGTTTGCTTTATAAGGCTCCTATGAGTTGACAGGGAGTTTTTATGCTGCATATACAGAAAACTGCAAAGATGGAAATATAGAATGTAATGTATCCTTTAGGACACTAGTTCAGATTACACAATGTAAATGCTATGTGCCCAGAATTTTCTCTCTAGCAAGTACAGTGGGTAAAATAATTTTAGTATACAATATTTTTATCAATAATCACACTAGGTGGTCTGTATTACCTCAATTCTTCAATATATTAAAATATTTTGAAATATTATTTGTGATTTGTTTTATAATTTTTTTAAGATTCCATTTATTCATTTTCAGAGAGAGGGGAAGGGAGGGAGAAGGTGAGGGAAACATTGATGTGTGAGATATACATTGATCAGTTGCCTCTCACAGGTCACAGATAGGGACCTGGCTCTCAACCCAGGCATGTACCCTGACTGGGAATTGAACTGGTGAACTTGGGGTTTGAAGGCCAGCACTCAATCCACTGAGCCACACCAGCCTGTGCTATTTTAAAATTACACATTATTTTTATATATAGATTATCAGTCTACATGAGCAAGCATATGCATTGTTTTTGTTCAATATTTTCATATATTTGCTAATATTTTGTCTGTTGTATCTGTATATTTATGATAAAAATGGAAAGATTTTTTATGCTACTTCTAGATTCATCAGTTTCTTTTAAATTAGGTTTGTTTCTATTTGTGCATTTCAAGACTACATGATTAAGTACATACATGTTCTTTATTTTTATCTTATTTTGCTTCTATTAGAATCTTCATTTTATTAGACTGAAATAATTGCCCTATTGAAAGCTCTTACCTTATTTTTATTGTTTTATTTTTGAAAGCTCTTGTTTTATATTCTGCTTTGGTATTTATGCTACAGCAGCTTTTTTAAATTCACATTTGAGTGTGAAACTATTTTAATTTTAACTTTTCTATGCCATTTTTTCAATTGTACCCTTGAAACCAGCATATAAGTAAGTCACTTTCAATCTAATATTTTCTTAAGAGAATTTCATCTTTTTAACATCTTGTGATGACTTCATGTCTACGTCTTATTTTGTGTTTCATATTGCCCATGCTTCCATAGGGTATTTTTCTGTTTGCTTATCTACCTTCTTGTGGATTGATAAAATTAGTGTCATAATCGTCATCATTAACATCATTATTATTCCTTTTTCCTCTTGTTGGTTTGCTAACTCTTTTCCTTCAACAATTATCATACATGACTATAAATCTTTCTAACCAAACCTAAAGACTATAGTGTGTTTTAAATAGCTGTAACACCTGTATAGTTGTCTCACTTTTTAGTTTTAAAATTTTGTTATTTTTACAATTAGTTTATTACATTTCTTTACACATTTTATCATTAATTTTATACACCCTTTACATTCAGTTTTTTTTATTTTATTTATTTATTTTTAGAGAGAGGGGAAGGGTGGAAAAAAGAGATGGAGAGAAACATCAATATGTGTTTGTCCCTCACGTGGCCTCCACTGGGGACCTGGCCTGCAACCCAGCAGGCATGTGCCCTGACTGGGAATCAAACTGGTGACCTTTTGATTCGCAGCCCGAGCTCAATCCACTGAGCTACACCAGCCAGGACTACATTCAGTTTTAAAAAGGACACTTAGCAATTATTTTAGTGAAAGTATAGAGTAGTAGATAAATTGTGTTAGATTTATATCACTAAAAATATATTTATTATGACCTCACTGTTAAATTGCGTATTAGCTGGGTATATAATTTATATTTAAAATTTTATTTCTTCAAGAATGTGAAGGTATTCTGTTGTCTTCTACCATCTGTTATTGCTGCTGAGAAGACTTCCACAAGTTCAATGTCTGTTCCTTGTTATCATGCCTTTCTCTTTTCCAACTATCAAATGTTTTCTTTTCTGGATATATTGCAGTTTCACCAAGACATGTGTGGATATGGACTTATTTTTACTTGTTATGATTTATACTTGGTGGAGACTTCTACTCTGAACTCATGTCTCTCTTCAAACCTGGAAAATTCATACTTTTATTTATTTTATTTTAATTGTTGTTCAAGTACAGTTTTCTGCATATAACCTCTCAGACATCTTTTTCAGTTCTCTTCGGAACACTTTTTAAGCACAATATATTAAATCACTTTGATCTGTGTAGCCCATGTCTCTCATACATGTTTTAAATTTCTATCTATTGTGCTACATTCTGTAGAATTTCTCAAAACTGTATTTCCATTTGTTTATTCTTTGTGTCTGATTTAAACATTTTTCAGTCATTGTCATTTCAGTAACAATAATTTTTACTTTAAGAATTTATCATTTTATATGTACTCTTCAATATTTTGGTTTTATAATTTTTCATTTATTTATTTCATTGGGGTTATTTTATTTCTATATCCCTTCAAAGAGTCTAAACACACTTATTTTAAAAACAGTATTGATATTTTTCTCTTATTTTCATTTAATCTATCACGACTTCATTTCCTGCTATCAGATGGTATCTTGGCTCAAGGTTGCCTGGATTCAAGGCTGTCTGCTTCTTTGTGCAACATTATAAGAGGCAACATTATAAATGTTGTATCCCCCCAAGAATCAGTAAACCAGGGCCTTTTTCAGAGGCCTCACAGTGTCAGGAAGCTCCACGCTGGCCTGGCAGTGAGACCAGATCCAGTGTCTACTACACACGAGGAACCTCACTTCCTTCTACCCAATAGAATCCCAAACAAGTAGTCACCTGGGCTTGCTTCCACTCACAGATTCCAGCAGACTTGCAGTATTACTTTTTCTCAATATTTTGCATTTTATTCCATTTCTGGTCTATTGCTGTATTTAGTACTTTGAAGTTGTTTAATTGTAAGTCTTATATTTTATCTGCTATTTGCCACATGTTGGATCAAAGAGGCAGGATTTCAAAGCATGAATTTATAGCATCTTAATTAGGTATCAGACAGTTTTAAAATGTCATGCATACCTTCCCTTGAGCACTTTGCAAGTAACTTGAGGAAAAAAGATTTTATGCATGAAATCTTTACAGAATACAAAATGGTTTCTAATAAAAACAAAAACTTGTACCCATTTATACAGAAATAATCATGGGTGACCTTTTGGATGTGGCAGTAGCTGAGATTTTTATTAAGGAATGAGTAAGGTTTGAATGAACAAGAAATATATGAACTTCAACTTCACAAATTCACTTATGTGCCGTGAAGATGTCGTTTATCTGCATTTCATTAGTGGTTTTGAGGGGAACAAAGACAGTGTGTTAAAGTGTATAGCTCTTGGTGCACAATCAAATGGGAATATTAAAAGAAAACAATATTATGGGGGTTCTAGCAGTTTCATGGAAAAAATTTGTTCTAGGAATCATTCAGTTTTGAATAAAGTGTTACAAGAGTGAAATGTGTGCATGTATCTGCCCGTGACCTCTAAGAAATATTAAAGCTGCAACTACTGGGTTATTGCACTTAAAGGATCATTCTTCCAGGAGAGTATTAGCAACAACTAACTGGCTCAGCATTGACTCGTTTCCCACAGAAATCCAGTACCTGAAGGTAAGTGTAACTTATTTCCCTCTGTGCCTGAGTTTTCAGTATTAAGCTTCTCATAAAGTTTTCATATTCTCAGGAAAGTCTAAAAATAACTTCACTACATGAAGCTCTAATATACCTCTGATGCCTATTATTCAGGATCTTTCCTAGGGATTCATCATGCATGCCAAGAGGAAAGACATTCATAAATAGGCTGCTTATATTATGCCTCTGTTTAAGTCTAATTCACACTGCACCTAAGTCCATCCAGCCATTTTGCAGAAATAACGGGTATAAATGGCCCTGTGCCTTGTTAGTTCTGATGGTTAGCCTGAATCAGACTAATAACATTCCAGATGAAGAAAAAAATATGTGGCTCTTATATTGCATAGGGAAGAGCAACCGCAGGCTTCAGCTGCAGGCTCTGGCAAGGTCTACAAATGGATGACTAAATAGTTTCAAAGTAGGTGATGGAAATCAGGAGACAGGAAGATTAACCCACAAGACATGTCTGTTTTAAGTCAACTTGACTTCCATTTATTGCAACCTTGACATTGGAATAAACCTGTTAAATATATTTTCAAAATTCAACCAAGTGGTAAAATGTGATACCTCTCTTTAAAGCTTTTTAATTGAATGCACCTGGTGCTGTTCTCAGCCAATTTATGTTAATGCCACACACAGGCAAGCAGGACCTAATTACCAATTAAGCGGTAAAACTGTTTATAAGAGCAAATATTCCTTGGGTCAAGTCCCTGAGATATGTGTGTCTGTGTACATATGTATATATGTATTGATATATGTATATATGTATGGTATATATAGGTATATGTGTATATAAATATAAATGTAAATATATACATACACATTTCTTAACTTTTGTTAGAACTGTTAATTTGTGTTATTGAATAGTAGTTTTGTTCAGATCTCTGTGCAGTAATTTAATCGTATTAAATGATGAGAGGGATTCCCTAATTATATAAAGTTCTGGATCATTTTAAGCCTAATACTAAAAGTCTTTAAAATGCATGACAAATAATTGTTTCTTGACTGATCATTGACTAAATCCTCACTGCAGATGTGGCTAATAAGGTCTCAACCTATGCTCAGAAACAGAGTTCTGACCCAACTCATTGACTGACTCTTTCTCCAGAAGCTGGTGTAGAAACTGCAGGTCAAGAAGCAGAAAGCTAACTTTATGTCCTTGTACTCCACACTCTTACAGTCAAAACCAAGACAACTGCAATATTGGGTATGCATCTACTAACTACACACTATTGATACAGCAACACTGAAAAGGGAGATATGAGAGTTTTTATGATTTAGTTCAATTTAGGGAACTTTGTCCCTGGAACCCAAATCCTGTGGTGGTATGTAAGTTGGTGTGAGTTTAGTTACACAGAAGTTTATTGAGGATCTATAGTCACTCAGTCAGAATATAATAATGAACAAAACTAAATCCCTGTGTTCAATAAGCTGACACCTAAAAATGTTCTTATCTAACCTTTGCTCTTATTTGTCACTGCCATTATCACTGATCATTCCTGGGCTTAACCATCAGTAGACAGTGGTTCCACATTGGCTGTGTATGTGTGTGCATGCATGTGTGTATGCTAGACTGCAGGTGCAGAGTTAAGGTAATCTTACTCTTCAGTAAATAGTATTATCATTATCAGGCTGACCAAGAGCATTATCATCACTCTTCATCCACTCGTGTTCCTACCCCACACCTCCTTCTCTCATATACATACACATCCCAGTGTATGCATATAGGTCCTTTGTACATATAATATTTATTAAATAATTTTTAAGTCCCTTGTAAAATGTATCATTTTATATGTTTGTATTTTATTTCCCTATGTGTTTGTTGTTAATCTCATTTCATTTCTTCCCCAGGGAATACTATATCTCCATTATACATCCAAGTTGTATGTGTATAGTTTGTGTTTTCGACTGTGTTACTGTGCATCACTATTTATATCTACAAGGTTTTACTCATTGATTCCTCTAGTGACAAACACCTGCATCTCCTCCAATTCCCCACTGACCCCCCATAGGCACACATGCACATGCACTCTCTCTCTAATGAGAGCCCTCATTCATGTTTACCTGCTATGTGAGAATGTCTCAGGAATACAGAAACCACTTATGGTATTCTAAGCAGAGAGCAATATAACACAGGAATTAAATTTTAAAAAAATCATTGAAAGGTCTAGAGAAATGAGGACAAGTGAAAGCCTTCTCTAGAGTTCAGGGAATCATGGAGTCTGAGAACCTGCAGCTCCCTCTGCACTGAGGTGGGTGATTTTTAGCAAGATGTCCAGAGGCTGCAATGATGTCACAGTTTCTCAAACCCAACACTCTCCCTCCACTGTATAATAAGCATCTCTTCAGCCTCTCAGATCATATGCAGGTATCTCTCAGGGTTGAATCTGTGCCACAGAGTAGGCCCTTGGTTTCTAGCACTTGCATGACTGGAAAAGGAAGGTGGAAAAGAGCATGTCTTTGTTGCACTTTCTGGGTTGATTACCCCTAACTTTACCTTTCAAACCAACTATTGGATTTTTTTCCTGTACTCTTTTAATTTTTTTAAGATTGTATTTATTTTTTTTTAGAGATGGGGAGGGAGGGAGAAAGAAAGAGAGAGAATCAATGTGTGGTTGCCTCTCACATGGCCCCCACTGGGGACCTGGCCTGCAACCCAGGCATGTGCCCTGACTGGGAATCGAACCTATGATGCTTTGGTTCGCAGCCCATGCTCAATCCACTGAGCTGTGCCAGCCAGGGATATGTATTCTTTTAATTTACAAAGATTCTCTCCAATTCTAACTCTTCTTTTTTTATAGCATGTTTATGGATATACAAGGTGGGGCAAAAGTAGGTTTACAGTTGTGAGTAAGCAAAACACAGTTTATTCTTGTATTACTATTTAATAATTATTGTATTATTTTCCACTTTAACAACTCTAAACCTCCTTTTGTCCCACTCTATAGTATTCTCTTTCTTCTCTGAAGATAATAATAGTTCTTTTGAAATTGTCTTCTCCTCACTGAATTGTGTTGATTTCAAGCATATTTCTATTTGTTTATTTTAACCTCTGTCTTTCATGTTGGAGTTTTTCCCTTATGTGTCTGGTGGTGATGTCTGTACATTCTTATTTTAGAATGAAGCACTAAAATAATGCTTGGAAGGTCTCTAGATGGCTGAGGCTTGATCTGAAGCAGTCCTCACTGCTGGGTGATCCTGATGGCAGGGACAGTTTATTGGGAGATGCCCAAAGGGCATTCTCTGTTGGTTTCTTCTCTTGACCTCTTTGGTTTTCCAGAAAGAAATACCCAGTCTTGAAGGGAAAGGGTAAGGTGGCAGAGTTTGACAGGGGATTATAATTGGACTGGGCTAATTGGGCTTAGTGGATACACAAAGCCCCAGTTTAAAAAAAAAAAAAAACAGGTGGTCAGTTTGAAGATAGTTATTTAGTACTCTTTCAGAAAGGTGACTCACATTCTCACTCCACACTTTAGTTGGGTCTGATTTCCACAACCACAGGGTCTACCTGGGCCAACCTGTCCATCTGACAAATGTCCAGTCCTCTGCTGGAGTAGAGGGACAGCATCTCTGGCCTCATAAGTCTGGGAAGATGATCTGGAGGTTCAAATATTTTGCTTGTAAAACTTTCATCTTTCCTCCTGGTTACAGCCCCATCTGACTCCTGCCTTCAGCAATAACAGCTGCCTCTGATTCATGGGCATGTCCAGGATTGTGCCACAATGTCAACTCATTCCTTCTGCCACCCCACCCCCACCCCTGCCACATTTCTTTCCCTTCTATGGGCTTTGTTAGACTCTCTGTTCTGTAAATAAGCTACTACATGTCTCTTCTTTCTGAGTCTCTAGAATACTTTCTTTTCCAGTAATGTCTTCTCTTGAGTCCTTTTTTCTCCCTTGGAAATTTCTGCAAACTTTACCTTTTCTTATGTCTTATTGGTATTATTTCAGGAGATAAGAGGTGAATGTTAAATTCAACTTCTGCCATGCTGGTATGTAATTAGTAAAAGTGCTGAATTGGGAAACTCTGAAATGGAATTACTCATATTTTGAAATAATAAAGTTGAGATAAAAATGTATGAGTGTAGATCACTTTCTAGTATAGATATCTATCCAACTATCCATATTCTATTTTTATGAATTTAGTAGTTCTATTATACTTTTTATGATTTTTCCCCTTCAACATAATAGAATGTCAATACTATTGTCAATCTTTGTAAGATATATTGATATTTGCTCCAATATCTGAGAACAGTGTATCTTCAAATGTGTACATTGTTTATAAAGAAGTTAGTGCTGGAGTGCATTTCTTAGTTATCCATATTATGCTCATTAAATACCTTAAAAATGGTCACAAACTGGATCAGAAGTCGATTTTGAATTGAGAGTCTGACTTTGTCAAACATGAATGTGTTAAAATCTCACAAATATTGTGGATTAATTTAAACTTTACATCCAAAGGATTTTTATTTCATTCAAACATTGTCCAGACTTCCAAATGTAAATTTCACTTCTTTTTCTTTTTTTTTGTGGCTATGAAAATTGACTTACATTTGTATGTTTTATTTATTTTGTATTGTTATTCTATTACAGTTGTTCCAACTTTCCCCTGTTGCTCTCTCCCTCCACACCCCTCTCTTACAGTCAATCCCCACCCTGTTGTCCATGTCCATGGGTCATTTACACCTGTTCCTTGACAAGATCCTTCCTCTTCTTTTCTCTCTCCCCCACTTTCACCCTCCCCTGTTCCCTGTCAGTCTGTTCTTTGCTTCCAGGTAGAGATCTGGAAGGTCTATTCTATTCTATTCTATTCTATTTTGCTTGTTTGATTATTTTGTTTATTGGGTTCAACTTATAGGTAAAATCATATTGTATTTGTCTTTCACTGCCTGGAAATGCTTTCCATTTCCATCCATGCTGTCGCAAAGGGTAGGAGCTCCTTCTTTATTTCTGCTGTGTAGTATTCCATTGTGTAAATGTACCATAGTTTTTTGATCCACTCATTTGCTGATGGGCACTTAGGCTGTTTCTAGCACTTGGCTATTATAAATAACACTGCTATGAACAGAGGGTGCAAAGGTTCTTTTGAATTGGTGTTTCAGGATTCTTAGGGTATAATCTCAGCAGTGGATTTACTGGCTCAAAATGTAGTTTCATTTTTAGTTTTCTGAGGAAATTCCATACCCACCAACAGGGCACTAGGGTTCCCTTTCCTCCACAGCCTTGCCAGCACTGTTTGTTTGTTGATTTGTTTATGATAGCCATTCTGACCATGTGAGGTGATATACCATTGTGGTTTTAATTTGCATCTCTCTGATGACTAGTGATGTTCAGCATCCCCTCATATGCCTATGGGCCCTCTGTATGTCCTCCTTGGAGAATTTTGCCACTGAATGTACTGTTTTGATTAGTGTTGTCAAGAAGTACCTACACATTTCCTTCTTTTTTACCCTCACCTGAGGACATGCTTATTGATTTTAGAGAGAAGGAAAGGGAGGGAGAGAGGGAGAGAAACATTGATGTGAGACAGAAACACCAATCAGTTGCCTCTTCTAAGCACTCCAACTAGGGACTGAACCAGCAACCTAGACATATGCCCAGACTGGAAATTGAACCTGCAAACTTTTGGTTTACAGGATGACACTCCAACTAACTAAGCCACACCTGCCAGGACTAAACATTTCCTTCTTGATGTTAACCAAGATTCTCAACATATATTTTATTAGTAATAGGCTTCTATCATTTGTGCAGGAAAATGTAAAGAAGCACAAGTTATAGATTCACCTGTTTTTCCTAGTCTTTAAATTACTCTTAGTCTCAACTTTTCTCTTTTGCACAAGGGAAAAGATTAAAATCACTGATTCTAGTAAGGGATAAATATAGCAAAATCAATTTGAAGACAACATAGGCATGTCTGCCAGTGATTTTGAGCACGGATTCAATAGTGAGACATACCTGGCTTCATATACCAACTGCTCTACATTAGTTTTGTGACATGTTATTTAATTCTTCTGAACATAACATATTTTTACCTACAAAATAGGGGTAATAATAAAAATTCTTGCTCACATGCCTTTATATGAGTGTGGCAAAATTAAATGCTTCAAATGCAAATGAGCGCCTAGTAAACACTAGCAACAACTATAAAACTCAGACATTACTGTTGCAGCTAAATGGCACATAAGGCCATGGAGAGAAAACTATTTAATTTATTCATATATTTGACATTGAGCCCCTTCTACCGTATTTTTCAGACCATAAGATGCACCCAGATTTTAGAGGAGGAAAATAGGAAAAAAATTTTGAAGCAAAAATGTGGTAAAATATTTAATAACATAAATAACATAATTTCACCAATATAAATGTAAGCAGAATTCAACAGCAGCATTAACAACCATTATCCTCCCAAATCTAGGGGTGTGAAAGGTATATCTTATAGTCCAAAAAAATACATAAGTGCCAGATATTGTTATAAGTACTAGTATAATTATAAAATTCCTCTACCCACAAAGTTTACTTACATTTTAGTGGGAAACAATAAAAATATGATATGATAAGATATAATGTAATATTGCTAACATGTAGTGGAAACACACTCAAAGGAAAATAATGTGGGATAGAGGAATGCAGGATGATTTGGGTTGGTATATATTCTTTTATAGAGAGTAGCAGGGAAGGCCTCTCAGAGGAGGAGACATTTGAGTGGAGACTGGAGTAAACTATCCAGATGTCTGAAGAAAGAACTTGCCAGACAGTAGGACCAGGTTATGCAAAGATCTTGTATGTGAGCAGACTTGCTATGTTAAAAGAGTAGCAAGGAGGCCATGGGACTACAAGACTGCAGGGGAAACTACAGGAGATAAAGGCAGATATAGACAGAGGTCAAACACCTGAGACCTTGTAGAATGTGATGGAGAATCTGGATTTTACTTCAAGTGTGATTAGAAACCATCAGAGTGACATGAACGGGGAATAACGTGATCTGACTTAGGTTTCGTGTACACATGGGTTTCAATCCTCTGTGGGAAGGTTGCTGAGCCCTTCCCTTCTCCCCATGACTCCTATGATAGTACTTAATACAAGCTAACTACATCAGTTGCACTGGCGTTTACTAACAGGAGTCGCTAGTTACTAGGTGGTAATACTTTAAGCAGACTTGCATTGTGGTCAATAAAGTGGGCAAGGGGCCTGTATCCCACATGGGACACTGCAGAGAGAGCCCCTGTGTGAGCTCACAGAGGACAGTGTGATCTCTGGATTTGGGGTTAGAAAGAAGAATTTAGATAACAGCCAACTGAGGAACATTGTTGAGTAAGATGTTGTCTTCAGACAGCCCTGGGCTAGAATGGTTTGTCTTTCTCCACACTTGAGTATATGTCACAAGGAGCCACATGGAATATAACAGACACAGTCATGCTGCAGGCCACAACTTCAGAGCCAAGCCCTTCTGAGGTTGAAGGTTTGACACCCAGGGTTTTCCTGGACCTAAGTGTTTCATTTTGGAAAGAGCATTTTCCATTTGATCTTTGCTTCTTATTTGGTCCTTCTTAGCTTCATCTTTTATTATAATATTTGCATTGGGCCACTGCCTTTTAGTGACTCAGTAAGTGGATACACAGGGCTGTGGATTTCTTTTCTATCTTTTCAATTGTGAAAAATCTAACAGTATAACCATAAAATATACAATTTCTTGTAAGTGATTCAAAAAATGCCTACTTGCTTTGGACATTATTTAACTTGAATATTATACAATGTTTTAAGTGTTGGGAAAACATTTTTCTAACATAATTATACCTAGAATACTAGGGAAGTATGTAGCAAATTCTAATTATAAAAATGTTCCTTGGGTCTACTCCATATGGAAATTCCTCTTACATTTTGCATGACACAATTCAGGGTCTTTATAGCAGATGTGGTAACATAAATTGAAGTTTCTGTGTAGACTAAAACTCAACATTGAGTCCACAGCTCTTCAAAGCTGAAATGAGAGGGGAAGTCATTCTACACTGTGTCTTGATTTGTGTCTTTATCTAATTGCGGGGACACAGTTGCTTCTACTCTGGCCACAGAAGAGATGACTTTCACCTGTTACCTTAAAGCTCCAAATGTACTTATAGTAGCCTGGTAGGTGTGATAATAACTATTACATAATAAAAGATTGATGTTCTGCACCTTGCAAAATGAAAATAAATAAGAGGATACATGAGATTTTTAAAATTGTATCAGCATATTTCGCAAATCTTTTCTTTTCGTTATCTGTTCATAAAAAATTCCATGTTAACTATCTATTGCTTTAACTTTCCTTGCAGCTCTCTCAATTAAGTTAGTTGGGATGCAGTTTCTTGTCCTTTCAGTTCCTATGTGTCTGTTCACATCTCTTGTATTCAACATTGTACTGGATGTATTAGCCATTGCAATAAGTCAAGGAAAAGAAATAAAGGATATCCAAATTAGAAAAGAAGTACATTTGTCTTTATTCACAATAGTATGATTCCTTATGTAGAAAAAAATCTAATGAAATCAACAAAAACATTATTATAAGTAATGTGAATTAACAAGGTTGTAAGATTAAAAAGAAATCAATGAACCAAAATCAATTGCCTTTCTATATACTAGAACTGAATAATTATAAATTGAATTTTTAAAATTTTTTTTAGATTTTATTTATTTTATTTTTAGAGAGGGAAGGGAGGGAAATTAAGAGAGAGAGAAAGAGAAACATCAATGTGAGGTTGCTGGGGGTTATGGCCTGCAACCCAGGCATGTACCGTGGTTGGGAATCAAACCTGCGGCACTTTGGTTCACAGCCCATGCTCAAACCACTAAGCTACGCCAGCCAGGGCTTAAAATGTTTTAAAAAATTTCAAAAATGAAATATTTAGAAATGACAAAAGATATAAAAGACCTACCTGTTCACTGAAAACTACAAAATGTTCCTGAGAAATATTAAATAAGATCTAATTAAATAGCAGTACACACTATCGAAATGGTGTAGAAGATTCAATACCATTAAGATGTCAATTTTCTCTATAGTGATTAACAGATTAGCACAATGGGATTTTGATTAATACAATCCTATTCAAAATTTAGCTTTACGGTAATTGACCAGGTGATTCTAAAATTCTTTTACAAATTCAAAAGACCTATAACAAATGAAACAACTTTTGAAAAAATGGATGGCTAACACTACCTGACTGCAACTTTTAATTTAAACCTACAATATCAATAGTGTAGTATTTAGGTCCACATAGACAAGTAAATCAAAAGAATAGAGAATCCAGAAATAGGCCCATAGAAACAGAGAAATGGATTTTTGTTGTAATAATACTAGAGACAGTTTTGACAAAGGTGAAAGTGTAAATCAGTGAAGAAAGTACAGTCATTTCAACAAATTATGCTGGCATAACTGGATATTTATTTGCAAGAAAAAGGAAAAGGAGATAGGAAGGGGGAAAAGAGGAAATAAAGGAAGAAAGAGAATCAGAAAGGAAGACAGAAAAGAAGGAAGGAAGGAAGGAAGGAAGGAAGGAAGGAAGGAAGGAAGGAAGGAAGGAAGGAAGGAAGGAAGGAAGGAAGGAAGGAAAGGGGAATTATTTCAATGTATTCCTGGTAACAGATACAAAGTATGATTCAACGTGGGTAATAGACCAAAGTGTTAAATGTAAAACTAAAACACTGCCAAGAAAATAGGAGAAAAATCTTTGTAATCTTGGCTTAGCCAAAAATTTTATAGCTATGATACTCAAAACACAGTCAATAGGGGGAAATATTTATGAATTGGATTTCCTCAAAATTAACAATTTCTGCTTTGTAAAAGATGTTAAGGGAGTGAAAAGACAGACCAGATTAAGAGAAACTACTTGAATCATAAATCTGATAAAGGACTCATGCCCAGAATATATAAAGGATGCTTACAACTCATAAGTTAAAGGAAAAATTAAAAATCTACAATTCATTAAAAGAGTGGGCAAGAAATTTGAACAGACACTCTAACAAGGAATATACGCAGATAAAAAATAATCACATAAATGTTTAAATCATAAGTCATCGTGTAAATGCAAATTAAAGCTGGAATGAGACAATGCTGTATATCTATTAGGAAAACTAAAACTAAAAATACTGGTCATACCAAGGGTTGACAAGGATAGAATCACTGGAATTCTCATATACTACTGATGTGGACAAGAAATAGTACAACCATTTGGAAAATAATTTGGCAGTGCATTTAGACTTTAAATATATAATTTTCATATGTTTCAGACATTCTACCCCTAGACATTTCTGTGAGAGAAATGAACTAGAGGAATGTTAATACCTTTGTTTGTATTGCCCAAAAGCAACCCAAGAGTTTACCAATAGGTGAACAGATATATCTATTAAATGGAATGCTGTTCAACAATTAAAAAAAAAACCTACTGGTACTCACAACAACGTGGATGAATAACAAATGCATTATACCAAGTGGAAGCCAGGCAAAAAACAGTACATATTTTTAAGTGTATTTTATTGATTATGCCATTACAGTTGTCCCATTTTCTTCTCCCCCTCCACCCCACTCCCTCCAGCATTACCCACCCCCTTAATTCATATCCATGGTCATACATACACGTTCTTTGGCTTCTCCATTTCCTATACTATTCTTGTCCCTATTTTGTACAAGAATAGTATTCCCTATACTATTCTTGTCTATTTTGTACCTACCAATTATGCTTCTTATTTCCTGTACCTTTTCTCCCATTCTTACTCCTCCCCCTCCCCCCGATAACCCTCCATGTGATCGCCACTTCTGTGATTCTGTTCCTATTCTAGTTGTTTGCTTAGTTTTTATTTTTGTTTTTGTTTTTGTCTTTTTTTGTTCAGTTGTTGGTAGTTGTGACTTTGTTGTCATTTTACTCTTCATAGTTTCAATCTTCTTTTTCTTAGATAAGTCCCTTTAAAATTTCATATAAAGTCTTGGTGATGATGAACTCCTTTAACTTGACCTTATCTGGGAAGCATTTTATCTGCCCTCCCATTCTAAATGATACCTTTGCTGGATAGAGTAATCTTGGATGTAGGTCCTTGCTTTTCATGAATTTGAATACTTCTTTCCAGCCCCCTCTTGCCTTCAAGGTTGCTGTTGAGAAATCAGCTGATAATCTTATGGGAACTCCTTTGTAAGCAACTCTCCCCTTTTCTCTTGCTGCTTTTAAAATTCTCTCTTTATCTTCAATCTTGGTAATTCCATTTATTTGAAAATCACATTAAGCTAGTCTCAAAAAATGAATATATACATATATACACATACATCTATATATATATATACCGGTTAATGAAGAAGTAACATTTAAAAAATGTTATTGAGTCTTACAATTCACAAAAATGTTAGTTTCTTCCTTTTCCTAGATATCTATAATTTCTCTTAATAATTATAATTTTATGGTAAAATAATAGTGCAACTTTTGGTAGATTAATTTCTAGGCATTTAATTTTTTATTTAAGTTTTTCTAAATGTAACTGCTTTTTAAATTTTATTCTCTATACATTATTCTTACTGCTAAGTAATAATTTTGTATATTTACAGCATATCAAACAACTTTTAACTTTACATATTATTTCTAATAGCTTATAGGCTATTTTGAAATTTCTAGATAAGCCATCATTACATATATATTATATGACTTTGGGTATTATTTTGCTTAGGATTTCTGCATCTAATTACATAAAGAGCCTCAAAGCTTCCCTTTCTAATGATATTCAACTTTGGTATGCAGGTTATGGTGATGAAGTGACATCATCAATATTGTGACATAGTTCATTTCTAACTTTAATCTCTCTCACAAGAGGATGAACAAGAAACTACCCATAGACACAACAGAATTGTGAAAATCCAAGAACATGGGGTAAGGCAGAATCACCCCCAGACCACACAGACTGAGAAGCACTGCTTTAGAGGGGTCACAGGAATGGCTACACTGCCTGCATCACTCCACCCCAGATCAGCACAGCATGACACCAAGAGAGTGCCCAGGGCCTATGCTTTATCCAGTGGGAAAAAGAGAGACCAAAGTAGACATCCAGCTTTTCCAAAACTGTGTGGTGCTTTCAGGGAGGGCCTCTTGGGTCTCACCTCACACAGACTGTGAGAGGAATCTGTGGATCTTGACCACTGGAGATTGGATTAGGATGGAGAAGAGAAGCAGGGCTCATAACAACCAGCATCCAGGTCTTGGCAGCCTGCTCATACATCATATCTCATGCAGAGTTTTTTGGTGAAACATCAAATCACCTAGGTGACTCAGCCCCATTACAGCCCAGAGTTGGTGCCCTGCAACTTCTGACTTTTCCCAAAACTAAAATCACTTTGGAAAGGGAAGAGATTTCAGACCGTCAATGAGATTCAGGAAAATACAATGGGGCAGCCGATGACAATTGGAAGAACTGGGTGAGATCCCAAGATGGCTACTTTGAAGGGGACTAAAGCATCATTGTTCCATGTACAATGTTTCTTGTATCTTGTATCTTCTTCAGTAAATGTCTCCATTTTTCATGTCATGTGGCTGGATACCTTCTGGACAGACCTCATATAAATGCAAAAATTGCACTTTTATTTCTTAACTCAGCTTTAGCTATATCCCAAACTCTCAAACATTTGATGTCTTATTTTTATTATTACAGAATCAATATTTTTATTTCCATGTGCTTTCTTATTTGACCAGTTGATTATTTAAACATGTATAAACTTAATTTACTAGAAGTTGAATAACTTTTGGTTATCTTTTGTTACTAATTTTAAGCTTAATTACTGCCTTGAATCCTCAAGACTATAATTTTGGTCTCTGTTCCTACAAGCTCGCCAACATTTCTACTGATTATTCTGCTTCTTAGTAGAGGTCCTGTGTTCAAGACTTTGGAACCTAAGCTTTTCTCCCTATATCCAGAATCAGCAAATGTCCTCAAACTAAAAGTGGATTTTTTCTTCTCTGCATGGATTTCCATCCTCAAAGATTGTTTTCCAAAAGTATTTGTTGTCACAATAGCTCCCCAGTTTCTTTCAACAGATGTTCTTAGAAAATGTTCTTAGCTTTACTAATTGTTCTCTAGTGAGAACCAAGGTCTGGCTGAAATCATAACCCACAGGAGAAGCCTTCATATTTAAGTTCACATTTATAAACTGGTGTTCTTAAAGATCATCACCAAAATTATATGTTTTGCATCCTCAAAACATAGACCTTCCTCAGCTGCAATGACTACTCTGTTGTTACTAGTGGTCTATTATCCAACTGGAGCATACGCTCTTGAAGGCAGGGACCAGTATCTGATTATACTTTCCTGTAAAAGTCTTAGCTGGTATATTTAAGGAAGAAGTTTTAAAAGAATTGGAAAGAAGTTGTGGAAGAAGGATAGGATAAAATGAACTCAAATGAAAACAGGAATATATTATCTATTTTTTTCAAAAAAAACTTTTTAAATAATTTTATGGAGTAAACAATAAAATCTTATTCCCCAATCCTTAGAGCCCTTCACAATTTCATGCCCTGCCATTGTATGTGGCATCACCTTTTGCCTGATTAATTAAAAAGAATTGAAACTTCCCTGATTCTTTCTTCTCTGCATTTCATTTATCAATAAAATACTTCTTTCTTCTATCACTGTATGTAACAGAAAAATACTGAATTGCACTTCTTACCAAAAAAGCAGTTTTTACCGGAATATTGGTATTGAGAAACAAGGATTGATATATTTTTATCAGCACTTTCCCAACTAGTTACATCATGTTACTTCGTATACTGTCCCCATTGAGAGTGATGTTATGAAAAGCCATAGGCATGCTGGGCAATGCAGACTTCAAGCATTCACAGTCCATTAATGAATTCATCACCTAAAAGCTAAGTATTGATTTTTTAATGGTTTTACAAATCTATTTAAGCTTCTGTAATGTGATTAAGAGGATGTGTGTTTACTGTAAATTATCTAACAAGTACAATGGTATTACTCTCAGACACAGCAAACAATTCAGCTTATGAGAGAAGAGGGGAAAAAGTTTGGTTAAAATATTTTCCCAAATGCTGATTATCTATTAGTTATTATAAGCTACTAAAATAGAACATTTTTAGGGGAAAAATAGTTATTTCAAGCCATGGGTAGATGATATTTTCTTGATTTGTGGTATTAATGAAATCATACACCAATGATTTTCCTCCTGATCCTTCTACAAATTATAGTGGAATAAATATTTTTTAATTGCTAGGATTGATAATAAAATTTTCACTATAGTTCTTATTGTGGAATGCTATGGAAGATTTGGAGTTATTTTGCATGTTTTCATTTCCATTTCTGGAAAATATTTTGACTCACAATCCATTTAAAAATATCCCTGCATTTACTTGTTTATAGTATTTCCTTTAACTGTTATAATAATTAAAATCAAACCATGCAATGTATTCTTTAATTCTTAATATAAAAAAGTATATCCCTAAATTTACTAAAACAAGAAATTATGTCATTTATAGCATAAACTGATTTTAATAGCAATAAAGAAAAATAAAATGTACTTTGCAAATCATAGAATTCCATTCAGAAGACATGATTTTATGAGTACATTTGGAAAAGATAAGAGTCATTTATATATTTGCACAAAGTTAAATGTCATCTAATAATATTCAATGTAAACTGTCATACTGTTACAGGGTGCAGCCAAGAGGGGGCCCCCAAATGGGCATTTGAAATGGGGTCCAGAACTCAAGGTGTCCAGGAAATTTTAAGATGTCTCCACCCCTTCCCCCACAGGTATGAATTGGAGGAAGGGGCACACAGAGCAAGAACATGCAGGGCAGCTTTGCAGCTAATCCATGGCATGGTAATTTAACATACCAATAGCCTTTGGCTGGTCACTTCGATATGCTAAATAGCTATGGCCATGCTTTAGGCCAGGGGGATGGAAAGGGATCTCCCCCCACAAGATGTGACTAGGGGCAGGTCCCCCGAGTTACAGCACCTACATGGGAGCTTGGAGAAGATTGGCTCCATGACAAGGGGTCACACCTGCCCAGACCCATGATGGCAACCAGAAAAGCTGGAAAAGACAGCAGATTGAGGGCAAGTGTGCCTGAGTGTAGGAGGAGTCAGAAATGGGGCTGCAGAGGAAGATTGGCGCGGGGATTTAAACCCAGACATGGCAGCCATTGAGAGGGGAGAAGTATGCGGGTTGGGCTGAGTGGGGACTCCCGTGGCCCTGGGAGAGAGGACCACATGCCTTTGCCAGAATAGGGACCCCTGCAGCTTTAGAAGGGGGAACCACCACCTGGTTTTAGCAGAGATCCCAGAGACACAGCTGAGGGTGCCAGAACCCAGGGAGGTCTCCCAGTCGAGATGGAGTACTAACTGGGAATAACCAGAGGACTGCCTGAGCCATGAACTTCTATTTCCTTTCCTGAGATAAGGTACTCTGTACTGGGCAAAGGGGGAAGGAAGGACTGTGTGTTTGTGGGTGTTTTTAAGGGACTTTAGGATTTTTGATAAAGACATTAGGTCACTACTTTAAGTTTGTATAGCATTAAATAAACATTTCCTTTCCTTTTCATGAATCTCTGGCATTGAGAGACGTCTTTCCTCTGGCGGCGAACATAACGGACCTGGGGGCTTCTTTCAATAATAGTATATCGTCCCAGGCCCCCCTTGCTTGTTCTGTAACAATACTCCATATGACAGTAACATGTATGCTATGGCTTATCCTCTCGAGGAATTTCTGGAGATATATTTCCAAAATCCCAACCACTTTTCTTGCAGTACAGTGCAATATACTCTGAAAATCAATTCACCTTGAAACATGTTCAACAATGTAAATATACATAGCTGAGAAATGCAGAGATTGTTTCTTTCTAAAATTAAAATGGTGTGTAAGAATTGTGTGTGTATATAGAAAAAAATATGGAAATAATTATATAAAAGAGTTTCAAGTAAGGAGGTTTTTTGCTTACTGTCAAAGAAGAAAAAATGTTTTGGTACTCCTTTCCCAGCTAATCTTGACCTTACAACTACCTTAGAAAAAAATGGTCACTAGATAATTATGTGGCTGCTTATCTTCTTTTACTTCATATTCTGGAGGAAGAGGCTGTGTTATTTTTACTGGGGATTGTGGCTGCTATTACTCAGTTTTTAGATGATGATATCCAACTGGTAATGGGAGGCTATTTGAAGCTACTCATCAGGCAGAGATAAAAGGGCTGCAGAATAATCCTGCTAAGTCTTTTGATAACATTAATTAGTACCAGAGTTAAGGCTGGTATATATCTGTGACTTTCTTAAGTCAAAGTTAGTTTTTTTTTTTTTATTCTGAGTGGCAAAAAAAGGAAAAAAAAACAGAATGCCCCATATTTTATGAATAAGAGATTTTTTTGTAATTAAAACCAAATATGTGCATATGCAGTCAATTTTGTCTTAGGAAAGGACATGCCCTTTTGTGAGGTTCAGTTCCTTCCTAGTTCTATCCAAATAATCACCATTTGGCATTTCTTAAAAAGTGTGCATAATTAGGATTTTAAATAGGCTTTTGTAGCTTATAAAGAAATTTTCTCATTTGTGGTTAACTTCAACTAAGTTTTTGTACCCTCAAAATAAAATTATATAGTCACTTATAGTTACATATTTCTGCACACAGCCCATCCTTCCTGCATCTGTGTATTCTGCATAAATACACACCCACAATTCTTCTTAATTTTGCCACCAAAAGAATGTCATCAGATACCTCTATTATTTAAGTTCTCGTTTCCAAAAATGTACTGCAAACAATATACATTTCTCAACAGTAAATGGATTCAAACAGCTTTATAGAGTATGGCCCCATGCAGAAAATACAGATCTTTGTCATGAAATTGATTTGACAGAACTTAGCCTACTTATCATTGAGTATAAATACAAAAAATAAAATATAAAAATACATAAAAATCATTACTGTTAACACATGAACAGCCAGAGAAACAGGATAAAAGTCTTTATAGAATAAATTGATATGTATTCATTCAATAAGTGTTTATTGAGCACTTACTATATGTCAGGCACCATTCTAAGCACCAGGGACATGACAGTGAATAATTCAGACAAAATTCTGTGCCATCATAGAGCTTCTAATTTAGTGAAGAAACAAAATAATTCAAAAAAGGGGGAATGGTAAGAATTTCTGGAAATATGGAGAGGGTGGGCTGTACAATTCACAATAGGGTAGCCAGGGACACCTCATTAAGAATTATATTGAATACATGAAAAAGCATTCCATTGCTGAAGACAAACCTTGTTACTATGGTAGGGCATTTCTATTATCTACACAGGCAGCCTTTGGACTGGTTCTGCTGGAGAGGGTCTCCCCAGAGAACTTATAATCATTCACACTAAAATTTGCATAATGAAAACTAACATGCAAATCCTGGAATGGTTATTCATGAATGGTTACTCCTTCACTAACTATACAGCCTTGAGCTAGTTATGGAAGGAAGTTGTCTGATTATCAGTTGGCTCATCTTTACAATGAGATTGATAATACTTTTTGAGAAACAGGAGTATGCATGCCAAGAATTTGGTGAGCACTAAATAAATAGTAGTAATTTGATTTCATAATTATTTATTATATCTGAAAGGTAATATATTCCGATGTGTATTATATATTTTTAATGACACTAGCATTCTCCGATTGATAAACAACCAATACTGTTATAAACTTGAGTAAAGAAAAACACTGTAATTCAGATACAATCAGTTCCAGGGCTAGAAGTTCCCCTCTGCAAATTAATCATTTTTCACCCTGAAAGTCAACATTGACAGTGAACAATCTACTCAAAAGTAGATACATGCCATATCTTGGCATTAAGGAACTTATTAGAAATAGAGTCCTGGATTAATGGGGTTGTAGCTGGGTGACAGGCCATGTATGAGATCCTGGAAAGAGCAGTATAGTCAGGCAGAAAGAGACTTTCATGCAAGCAGAAACCTAAACCCTTTCTACAGAGAAGCCAGAAATCTGAAAGATGGGCAAATGTTCAAGTACTGAAAGAAAAGAAAAAGACATGGATCCAGCACTAGGTGGCTTATTTTTGCAGTTGTTCCTAGAACTGCATCCACTCCTGTGGTCCTCTAACCCCCACTCTCTGTGATCATACTCTTCCCTCCTCTGTGCTGCCCTGTGTCCTAGAAGACCAGGCAATACCTAGGTACTCTTGCCATCTGGCTACCAGTTGCAATTGACTAATTGGAAGGGCTGGTTAAAAGATTGGAGGACAAGAAGAGAGAGAAGTGAAGAATTTAATTTTTACTCTCTTTCCATGTTCTGCTGATATTCTCTGGAGGTAGATAGATGTATTCCTCTGTGTCCAGAACTACTGCCGGCAGGTCCTGCTTTCACCAGTCTCTGAAAATCCAAGTCCTTCTCCTTCAGGCCTAAGGGTGACACCAGCATTATTGCTGGTTGTTAGATGCCCCACCATGTAACATCAAGTAACCCTGATGACATCCCTCTTTGTGATTTATATGATAAATTCATTTTCTGTGAAATCTTTTTGAGTATGCTATCTCATTCCTGCTCTGACCTTTGACTGATTTATGTATCTGCCACAGAGTTCTGGCAATTCAGATGCAATTGTGAAGTCCTCCTTCCTTCCCACTGAAGACGACTCAGCATTCCATCAGACACCAAATGTTGACTACCTCCTGTTCAGAAGCCAGTGCTTGGGAACTTTTAACTTAGATGGTAATAATAACTACTTTTTAATCAATCTCTCAATGTACACGGTGCTGGGAGACATTTATGTTCCAGCTGAGGAAATTTAATGATATTCCTAAATATGTCCAGTAACACATGATTGACGGTTTCTTCCGATGAGTGCAGTAAAAAGTCAATCTCTTGGAGATGAAGTAATTTGGAAGATAGTTCAGTTATTTTTAGAAATCCTGGCAGTCTTGTGCTAAAAACCACGATAGTTATTAGCTTATGTTACTCAGAATCTTTAATATTCCTTTGGCATTATCAGTCACTTGAAGAAATTATTTCTTTAAACCACATCTTCTCTTTTCTTCTATCAGATAAATATGTGAGTACCTGTCTTAGTCAACATACTGTATGTAGCAAGGGTGCATACATCTGCTGAAAAAGCATACCTTCAGAGGCAAAATTTGATTGTATTTTCAATTGTAATTATTCTCTTCATTACCAAATCAAGATTAGGAGGCATATTATTGACTTTCAGCTTTCTTTAATTAGTATGGTAAGTGGATTGTCATCTTTGTGCAGCCTCTTTTGTTCATGTGATAATGTCTTTCCTTGTTGATCAGATAGCTGAAACTATGTCAATTATGAACCAAATGCCATTTCTAGTTTATATTGTTTCTTAAAATAATCATTATTTAAATGAAAATCTAATTGTTTTATCCAACTGCAATGTAAAACTGTCTGTTTGCACATAGCAATTAAACCTCTGTATTATATGCCACTTATATAATATCCAAGCGTGTCTTCAGATTAAAGAATGCCAATTGATCATTCTGCTGTCACTCTGAAATATTTTTGATAAAGCATGCAGGTTTTACAACTTCTTAGCAATACTGTTACTTGTATCTAATTTTGTACCTCTGAATGAAGGCTTTTTACGCTGAAAGCATTATTTTACCCTATTCTGGAAATATTGACTGGAGTATAAAAAAGGTCATTGTACTTTAAAATGACAAGAAATCTTTGATGAATTTATGCCACTTATTGACAAAGCTTCATAATAAACAATACTCAGAGGAATTGGGGAAAAACAGATTGAGTCGCCAATAAAACCGTCTTTTCAAATACTTTTATTGATTTCTTTTATATATTTGTGAATAACTTTTGAGATACTAGTTTATTTTTATAATGGTATGATATAATTAAATAATGTAATAAAAATAAAACAAATTTACTGATGAAAGAGAATAGCACTGAGTGTTTAACAATCAATTGAGACAAGTGCTACCCTAACAGCAGTATATTAGTCAAGATAAACTGACCAGGTCAGCCCTTACAGCTTATGCTGAACCTTTAAAAACATAACATCAGAGAATATCTGTGAAAATCAAAATTAATTACATTTCCATCACTGCATAGTTGACCCTCTTTACCCTCTTTGTCCTTCTCCCAAACCCCCTTCCCCTCCAGGAACTACCATTCTGTTGTCTGTGTCTATGAGTTTTTTGTTTATTTGTTTTTTCTGTTAATTTGTTGCTTTTTGTTTTATGCCCCACATATAAGTGAAATCATACAGAAGGAGATGAGACTTTGTGTGGTGAACACAAAATAGAACATATAGCTGTCAAATTATAATGTTGTACCCCTGAAATTTATATAATGTTATTAACCAATTTACCCCAATACATTTAATTTAAATATCATAAGATCATTTACATTTTATATTTATGAAAGGTATGTAAAATATTCTGGTATATTTTCCAGTAAAACCATCAAACTGCCAGCAGACTACTTACTATCCAAATGTGCATTTACTGTCCAGCATTGTTTCCAACAGCTTTAAAAGACTCCTAGAAAGCATGATCTGTTTTATTTACCAATATGTCCTTAGTGCTTAGCATAATGCTTGACACATAGTAAGTGCTTAATAAGTGACATTTAATTCATAAGTTAATAAGTAAATGGGAAAATGCATGACACTGAGAAAGAGGGCTTCCAACTATTTGCCTTTCATGTAAGTGGTTGATTTAGACAAAGTGAGCTCAGTGGGTTCTGTAGAGTTTAATGTTGTGTGGCTGGCACTGAGTACACTTCTGGTACGGGATGACCTTGGCACCATCCAAATGAGCATATGCATACAAGTACTTGTGGACTTTGAAAGACTTGTTGAAAAGGAACGCTTCAAGACATTTAAAAAACTAAGAATTAGTGGTGAAATATATCAATATCATTGATCATCATTACATAAAATCATTTTAGAATCATAAAACAGAGCAATATTTTGAGGGGTTTGTGGAAACAATACGCATGTACTACAGAAGGAACGTGTGGTTGCCAGTCCACACCACATACACACCCAAGTAGCAATGGTAGCATAAGGACAGAAGCTACATAAAACTCCCATTTAAAAAAGAAAAAATGAAGGACATTCAGCAGTTTTTGGCTGGCAATAATACTATGGTTCAGGCATTATAAATTTTCTTGAACTGGCAGTGAGTGGTAAAGTTCCCTAATGACACTCCATCTTCCAATTATCTCTATAGTCCGGTTTCTGACTTTAGTAGGGAAGGGGTATTTGTGCATTAACTTCCATGGCTGCATCCGAAGTGGGTATTAGGAAATACACCCCCTTGTAGGTGGTACAGATTTTGGAACATGCTCCCACTTATGGGAGGGTGAGAACTTAAGTGTATTTTAACTTTGAACCAAGAAATTTTTATTCTCAGCTTTTAATGTTTTAGATAATGTATTTCTTGTGCAAACTTAACTATGCTCTTTTCTTCTAACTAGTTTCATGTACCAATATTCACACAGAGTTTTTCCTAGCTGTGATTTGCAGATTGGCTCTATTCTATTGCATCTCTCAAACCACCACACCTCTCTCTCTGCTTAGTAGTAGCCACTTTGAAACTGCACATTTGTAAAACCACAACCTCAATTTGACATTGGCCACAAGACAGACTCAGGAACTCTTGTCTCTTATTTCCTGTATTTGGGAGCAGTAAGATTTTCTAATTCTTTAGGGTCTCGAAGCTGTAGGTTTTCTCTACTCCCTTTTGTTTGTGCTTATAAAATGCCACTTTTCTTATGATCTTTTCTTTTTCTTATAATATCTTGCCAAATACATTTAATAGTAGCCAATAATCACTAAGAGTTTTTCAACCACTTCTAGATGCCTATGAAGAGTAGAGTGCCTGGCTTCAATGAGTTTATAAGTGGAGACACAGGATATACATAAAATGAAATATAATTCAAATAATAATTTCAATGTGTATTAAGTTTTGTTTCAGTCCAAAAAAGTTATGATTACCATCTCAATTCACACAATGAGTACCATTGCAGACTTCAGGGAAAGGAGCAACATAATCTTAAAGAGAAAATTCCCGTGTGACTAAACCTATGTATGTAAGATTACAAATGTAACATGGAAAGTTTCTAAATTTACGCTGTGTCCCTTCTGGGGCTTTAGTGTTGTTTTGAAATGATGTTGGAACCAAGGCTATCAACAACACTTTACAGAGATGATCCATGCAATGATCAGATTTCTCATTTAATCTCTCATTAGCTAAGAAATGTCAGATAGACTGCAGAGGAGAAAAAAATATGTATTCCTACTCCCTGCATGTGTTTATAAATATCTACTGATACTTTAAGATGAGCATTGAAAATAATTCACTAAATGATAGTTGTAATGAAGTGTGAAATAACTTATTGTCTTTGTTGTTGATAAAGATTATTGTGCTGGGCAAAAGACATATTTATCATGTAGCCTTTACAGTATAGATCTGCTGCAACAAGGGAACTGAAAAACAAACAAGAAACCAAACATGGAAGATTAATTTGCTATTTAAAGCCATATGGTGGTTATGACTCAGACACCTGATGTCAGGGTCAGAGGGTGCCTTTGAGGCCATTTGATTTCCCAGACAGTCTCTAAGGGATTCAGACTAGCAATGCTGACTTTCAGCTGCTTCCTAGAATCTGAGAAAGAAACGTAAAGTGCAAAGGTTGTCTGGAGACATGTATACCATGTGTGACCCCATGAGGATTTATTTGGCCAGACTCATATCCAACTCATCAGAAGTGTTGAGTGTTTAAAGTCATGATCAAAACTCAATTATTTTGAGGTAAAAAATTATCATATCATCTTTAGAAAATTTGTTGTAGCTCTTTCAAATGATATCAATACATCCCCTATCAATACTCCCTCTCACCACTCACTCATTATTACTCCAAAGCATAAAGATTTTGCTACACAAAAGTAATATCCTGACATTTTGCAAAAGGAAAAGAGGATTATCATGATCAATATCACTTTGAAATTATTTATTATTTTTGAGCATTTCTCTTCTCAGTAACTTTAGTACATGCTAAATAATTATATTTTTATAATTATAAAGAGAGTATAGCATTTAAAGCAACTATAACAGGTATGTTATCTGTATTTATTCTAACTGAAATTGATTTTTAGAACTATGTTCCATAATAAATTTTGGGCCACTTAGTACATACTGAGTCTTTAGTTAAAATTAAATTATTACTATGAATTTTAGGTCAGCTGCACATTTTTTATATTAATAATAATGAGATAGGAAGATTTATGTGCATTGCAATTCCTCTTAGGGAGAGCACTCCCTTTGTTTGAAAAAATACTTTAATATTTTAAATTTAATTTAATATTTAATTAAAATATTTAATTTAATATAATACTAAATTTTAAAGTAAATACCTTAATATTTAAAACACCTGGTGTAACATGGGAGTACCTCCTTTCTCCTTCACTTGGGCCTCCCTTCTCCTTCACTTGGGCCTAGGGATAGATTTAATCCAAATTATATTAGTAAATTTCATTAAATAAAAGACAGTATACTCAAAATGTATATAATAATATTAAAACAATGTCACCCCAGTAAATTTAATTTAGAAAAACAAAGAAATAAATAATAGAAACTCAATAAAGGACAGAGATTAGCTGATTGGCTGAAACTACAAGTTTCTATTTTCAAGAGCCAAACATTCTTGGATATATTCATAAAACAGTATGTTCCTCCCATTTCAAGAAAAACATGTATAAAGGACACACGGACAAAGCCAAAGGGGGGTAGGATCAAAGGTGGGAGATGGGGATGGCTGGGGTTGGGTGAGGTGGGAGGAAGTGGTGGGAGGAGAAGAGAAACAACTGTACTTGAACAACAGTAAAAAAATTTAAAAGAAAAAAACAAACTATCAAGTCAAAGAAAAAAAGAAACAAATGACTTATGGTAAGATCTATCACCTAAGCAAAGCAAATATAAATTAATTTAATTTATCTGTAAAAGTACCAAGTCCTTTTTTTTAAATAATTCACATTATTCAACTATGATTCTGTTCTACAGATAGAAGCAAATCATTGGTTTTCAAGGTTTATTTACATCCTCCTCTATTCTATTCCAATTTATGTTCTGCTTCCACCCTGTTAAGACCCTGTAAGTTTATCCTCCATGAGGACTCAGTAGTTTGTCTATGGACTCTCTGGCTCCTAACACAAAAACCTTTCCTTTTACCCCAGTGCATTTGCCTATGCTAGTCTACGTATGTACTCACGATTAAACCATGTTCATCCTGAAGTTGAAGCCAAGCTAGTTTCAGTTCCTTTTTCCTTGAAAACATCCCTGTTAAACTCAGCCATTACTGAGTTTCATAAATGCTCTTTTAATTGATTATCTGAAATAGCAAATAGTGGGCATGTTTTCTTATTTTATATTGTATCAACACTGTTTTATGTTCATTCCAACTGTTTTTGCTCAGCAAAATTATCAGGAAATTAGGAAAAGTTATGGTACTATGGCTTCCATATTATGAAATAATGCATTAGCTTTAAGATTTAATTTAAAAAGGAGCATATAGCGCTATATATAAAGAGTTATTTAAAAAATTTAAAGCATAGAACAAGTTGAGTAGAAGGAACTAGTTTACATGTTAACAGTTGTTTTTTTAAATGGTGGGACTAGATTATTGTTCTTTTCCCTTTGTGATTTTCCATGCTTTTCATAATTGGCATTTATTATTTTAAAATCTTTCACCATGAAATGTTAACTATTAACAAGCTGAATAAAGTATCAATATCTGTGTGTATTGGGTCTGGTAAGGTGTAGTCATATAAATGTTGGATCTGTGGATTTCTCTGTGTGTGTGCATTTCCTAAATTTGTCATATGCTAGTTATGTGACCTTGAAAAATTTTATTTAACTTCTCTGTGCCTCAGTTTTCTCATCTGTAAAAATGGGAATAACAATGCCACAGATACAAAAATAATAAATGTTAGCTTTCATTATTACTAATATTATTGTTATTATATCCTATGGGCATTTATAGAGGTATGTATGTTGACAAAAAGATAAATGGACTCAAGGTAAATTGAGTAAAACATTAGGAGTTATTAACACTCAAGGATAGAATTATAGGAAATTATTTTCATTTCTTATATAACTCTATTATTTCCACAATAAAATCTATTACTTTCACAATTAGAAAAAAACAGTTTCAAAATGTAAAAAGTATTTTCTATGAAAAGTTCAGTTATCCTTCATTTCCTTGAAGGGAATGTAACATTTTGCTTGCCTGAAATGGTATGATATATCTAAGACACAATTTAAGAGCTAGATTCTAAAGCACAGGGGAAATACCATATATGGAGATTTTTCTTTTCTTTCTACTGCTGCATTCTTAGGTGATAGATTTACCTTCTGGATAAACTATTTTAAATGCTTGATTTATTAGGTCTGTAGGAACAACACACTCTCCTAGTGATACTTACTTTCAAAAGCAAAAAGAAGCATGTCTTCAAAATAACACACGTTAAATTGACCATACTCACTTTTGTGTCTGAATTGCAGGTATCTTTTAAATAATTACAGAACATGGAGACTCGGAGACTCAGAGTGCTAGTACTTGTTTGAGCCTGAAAGAATTACTGCTTGTAAGGTCCTATGAGACAGAGTCGGAGAAGCCAGGTGCATGCTGGGTCCATTCAAGAAAGAAAACTAGATCAGAAGTGGAGATCCTCACTGGATGGAAATCTGTGATTATGAAGCTGCTGCTGGCACACACGGGGGCCTGATGGGAGATTTAAACTACAAGGTAGCCCATTTTGCTTCTTTGTCAGCACCAAAGAGGTTATGGGGTATTTAAAAACTCATGAGACCTTGGGAATGTTTCTACATACTCCAGATGGACTTGATATGATTCAGAGGTAACTCTAGCCATGGAATACTGAGAAAAGTATGTAGATATGGCATTTCCCCAGTTCAGAGCAAAACTCCACACATCTTAAAATGCACATGTACTTTTGTTACTGAACAAAAGCGGGGTTTGGCTGCCCACCACCCACAGGTATATCCTGAAGACAAAGGTCGGTGAGGAAGGAAAGATCTTTATTAAAATGTTGCACAATTTGGGAAGGTGCAAAACGCAGGCAAAGCCCATCTGTTCCCCAAAAGACTGAAACCCAAAACCATGGCCTAGAAAACATGCTCCATGCTTATCAGTCCTTTGAAGCCCCAAAACTGCTAAGCTAACAGCTCTACAGCTATAGGCCCCCTAGAGTCTGTATATGTGGCCAGTGCTGCCATCACCATGCTGCAGCCACTTCCCATGCCCCAGCCTGGGGGTCGCTGACAACTGCAACAGCTCATCATTCAGGACTCCATCATGCCAGCCATGAGGTAGTGCCCTCCACCCAGCCATGCAGCTTCCAGAGCCTGCTGGGTCCCACCAGCACTCTCCAGCCTGCATGTCTGTATGGTGGATCTCAGAGGAAGAGTACAGGTTTCTCCCTTTCATCCATTTAAGTCTCCTGACCCAAATTTCTTTGTGCTCAGGGAGGGTCCAGCCTCCCTAGCCAGCCCCGTCCTTTTCCCAGTCTAGACTGGCAGGTCTTACTCCAGCACAGCACCTCCCCCTTCTGCCATGTTCCCCTCCAGCACAGAGTCTCCCCCTCCTACCAGAATAGGGTAGAAAGGCTTTTCCCTTATACAAACATTTCACTAGCCTTGTGCATGCTTCCTGCAGGGTCCCCTCCAGCCAGTCTCTGCCTGGGAGTAGGGAAATCTGTCATCTAGCTCTGCACTAGGATAGCGGGGGAGAGGGGCTTCACCCCTACTGCCTCAGGTGTTTCCTGTGACCCTTCCCTCACTCCATGACCTGGACAGGCTGGCTGGCCAGGTCTACTGGTATCATTTGACACACGGCTACTCATTTGAGGTTCCTGTGTTTCACAAGAAGATTTCTAAAGAATGACTGCCTCGAGAGAGTCATTAACAATAATAACAATAACAACAATAATAAAAATGCCTGTGCTCACTTATTGGGAAACCTGTAATGCATCCATCTTGAGCTTCCTCCAGAATCTAATTCCACCCTCAGCAGTTACAGGGCCCCAAAAGATAACTTGGTAAGTTTAGCAATAATTTGCATAAAAATAGTTTTTCTCTTCCCCCAAAGGATATTTATCTGTAAATGTAATGAAGATGATAATGAAGAGTCTTAACATTGTCCATTGCTTTGAAACAGATACATTCAGGCACGTTAATGGGGAAGCCCAATGTAAAGCTACCAGTAAGAGAGACTGAAGAGTGTCCTAGAAGATAACTCTATGGGAACAAAAAATTCAGTAGACGAATATGGTCCAGTAAGATAGCCTCATTAGCAGTGGGAGAGCTATTTCTGTGGGACATTGTTTGTTCCAGCCCAGATTCTACTTAATGGAGTAGTCTGAGCCTCAAAAAAATGTTTGAAAGGAACTGGCTAGGATTTTTGTTAAAGAGCTATTTATAAAATTACCATTATGGAAATGTGTAACACTATGCTTTCTAAAAGGAGTCTCTCAACCACTGTTTAGAATATCCCTGAATTTACACTTTAACAACTCCAAAGAATTCAGCAATTTTTTCCAACAAACAGCACAGGTGGCTCTTTGAAAAGAAGCTTCTAACAGACCAGGAGAGAAACTGAGCAGAAGAGGGAGAGAAGGGAGGGAAATATTATATAGGAACTGGTTGGACCTGTTTCACTGTATATCTAAAACACCTTCTGTGTCATATTGTAGAATACTGTAGTTTCTGAAACTGGGATGTGTGTGTGTGTGTGTGTGTGTGTGTGTGTGTGTGTTTGTAAAGTGGGATAGAGCAAAAAATTTTCCAACTATGTGATAAAAAAATAGAGTTCTACTAGGTGCCACAAACTTAGCTTGCCACCAGTTTTCAGAGGCTGACACCTTCATTTTCTATCTATTGCAAAAAATTCCTTTTTAAACTTTAATTTTATTTATTTGATTTAAAAATGATGCCCTGGCTGGTGTGGGGCACAGTGGATTGAGCACTGGCTTATGAAACAAAGGGTTGCCAGTTCGATTCCCAGTCAGGGCACATGCCTGGGTTGCCGGCCAGGTCCCCAGGAGCAGGGTGTGCAAGAGTTGACCACACATTGATGCTTCTGTCTCTCTCTTTCTCCCTCCCTTCCCCCTGTCTAAAAACAAATAAGCAAAATATTTTTAAAAATAAAATAAAATACTTTAAAAAATAAAAATGAGAGGCCATTACAGCATTATAATTTACACTGATGATTATAACAAAGTCTTCATTATCTGAAACAAATTGCCTCCATGGAACTGTCACCATAAGAATGTCCAAATCTTCAGAAAAGTTTTATAAAAATTTATTTGAGCCAAATAGAAGATATACCTATGAGCAAGATCTCAGCAGGTTGAGATAAATCCTTCTGAGAATAGCAGTTTAGAGTTTATTTTATGCATTTGAGATTCAGGAGGGAATATGAGGAAGATTACATGAAGGTAAGAGGAAGAAAGGTAGGCCAGGAATTACAGGATAATTAAAATTATGCATTCTTGGAGGTGGTCAGGTAGAGATCAGTTTACAGGGAAGTTGAGATTACTTGCTCCCTTGAAGGTGGTTATGGTTAATTTCAAAGGTGTGTTAACCTACAAGCACAGAAACTTGGACAGGGCTTGCTTAAGGCAAAGATAAACCTTTTACTAATGAAGTAATATGCCTGGAGCGTGACTACCCACATGACCTTCCCAGTTAGAATTTATTATCAGATCACCCTGTGGGGTTACTTTTCATAGAACTTCTTTTTTTTTTTTTTTTTTTGTCCACAGAACTTAAACCCAGAATTACAATAAATCAACATTTATATCAAGGAAAGCAATATTAAAGAGCCTAGCCATTTTCTTTGATACAAAAGATAAGACAAATAATGTTTAAAACAGACCCAAAGTATTCAAACTTTTATTAAATAAAGATGGCAGACTGACCCATTAACTGAAATTAAGATACGTCTTGAATTTTCTACTAAATTTAGTCAAAATCATCCACCTTCCTCAGAAGTTATCATGAGCAGACAGAGATAAAAGCAAAAACCTTGAGTTCAGATAGAGACTTGATGCCTATCTGTCGAAGTCCTCCTGCCTAATTCTCCACAGCTGTTGGCCTCAAGGAGATTATTTTTTCCAATACCAGTTAGATCAACAGACACATTAACTTGCCCCCATCTTGTCATCTTTTAGGTGCAATTCCAGTTACCCATAATAGTTCTCTAAAAGGTACTATTCTCTCTATTCAATCATTTACACTTAAAATTGATAAAAACCAACAGAGGTCCAGCACTATGCCCTGGGCCATGGTGTCTGCAGCTACAATGCTTTGTGTGAATGGCTTGTTGGCAGTGAATTGGTCTAGAGATAGAAAAGTGAGATCAGGCAGGGGCAATAGCAATACCTTTGTGTAGATTCCTTAATGCTTCTATTCCCATAGGGTAATGTGATGAATGTTGTATGCATCAAAGGAAATGAACTTCAAAATTAGAAAACTTGTGCATCAAAGGAAATGAACTTCAAAATTAGAAAACTTTGATGGTACATAGAGCTGCTGTAGGTATGCCCATTGTCTCCTCCAGAAAAAGAGAGACCTTATCATTACACTGAAATGTCTCCAGGGGTAGAAAGTGAAGAGCTCTGTAAGATTATTATTCTGGAATGTAAGCAAATCTCCTCTAGGGAAAGGGAAGAATAAGGAGGAAGGGATGCAGAGGATATGGGAGAGAAGGGAAGGTTTTACCTTTATGACCAGGGGATGTCCCCATATATCCAGCTTTACATTCCCGGAATGTCTCTTAATACAAACATTGGCTGTAAATGCCTTTCCTCAGAGGCTTTGAACCATACAGAAGCATGAGATAACCATGGACAATTGTCTTCCAACAGCTACAGTGTATTAGGCATATTCTGTACATTATCTCCTATCCTAACTGAAACTGGAAAGTCAGTGTTCACACTGCCTGCCACTACCAGAAGTAGAGACAAGGGTATGGGTGCTTGATTCAGATGCAGTGATCTGAGAAGATGGTGGGTTATATACTCTCAAAAGCCATCTTTACATTTCATCTCAAGCTGACTCTTTTATAAAAGGGTAGAAGGAGAAGAAAGGGTAGGTAAGGGAATTTAAAAACAAGATTAATTGGGTAAGAGTTGCAGTCCTCAGGTGGTAATTTCCTAGTAGTTCTTTATCTGTTGATCAATTCTTTTTTTTTTTTTTGAGAAGATTTTTGTCTTTATTTTTTTATTGTTGTTCAGTTACAGTTATCCCAATTTCCCTCCATTTCTGTCCTCTGCCCTGCCCAACTCCCACTCCCACAGTAAATCCCTGCCCTGTTGTCCATATCTGTGGGTCATTTATACTTGTTCTTTGACTAGGCCCTTCCCCTTTTTTCTTCCCTTATCCCCCTACCTCCTCTCCTCTGGTCCCAATCAGTCTGTTCCTTATTTCCATGCCTCTGGTTCTATTTTGCTCATTTGTTTTTGTTCTGTTCATTATGTTCCACTTATAGGCAAGATTGTATGGTATTTGTGTTTTGCCACTTGACTTGTTTCACTTAACATCATACTCTCCAGTTCCATCTATGCTGATGCAAAGGGTAGAAGTTCCTTCTTTCTTCCTGCTGTGTGGTGTTCCATTGTGTAAATGTACCAGTTTTTTGACCTGTGCTCACTCCATAGAATACAATGGCTCAGATACCATCTCTATTGCTTGCCCTGGGGCACAAAGGTTGAATTGCTTGTTGACCTCCTTAAGTCACATAGGCCATGGATTCCAGTTCCTAAAATAACAGCTTTCCACATACAATGATCACTTTTAAGCCTATCAGCTATATATAGCTAAGGCTAAAATCTTAACTCTTGAGTTCCCATATTATAATTTTAATTCTATGATTTAAACATTAGTATTTCAGTTTTGCAGATAAAGAGACTGGAGTTCTGGAAAAATCAAATACTATGCCCAAAGCTACAGTGTTACTAAGTATTAGAGCAAGGATTCAACTGTGATCATTTAGCCTTAAAGCCAATGCATTTTCCATCACAAAACCAATGCAGTACATCTTCTACTGAAAGCAGCTTCAAGATGCTTAATGTGAATTTATTTTATGGCATTGTTGATGTAAAAACATCCAAAACTGTAGAGAATTTTTATAAAATTTTATTTGAGCCCAAGAGAAGCTATGCCTGCAAATAGGATCTCGACAGACTGAGAAAAATGTTTTTGAGAATAATATTTTGCGTTTGAAATTAAGGAGGAAATAAGGAAGAGTACATAACAGTGGAAGAAGCAAGGCAAGAATGTGATTACAAAATAGCTCAGATTATGTACTCTGTTTGAGAGGTGGTTATTGTTTTTCCAAAGGTATGTTAACCTAGATGCACAGAAAACAATGGACAGGGATTACTTAAGGCAAATATAAACCTTTTACTCAAGAAGTTATATGCCTGAGGCATAACTACCCATGTGATCTTCCTAGAATAGGAATTTATGATCAGATCACCCTGTGAGGTTACTTTCCATAGAACTCCTTTTCTGCTGTCCATAGTGTATATTTTCCTATTTTTTTCTATTTTCATGTAAGCGTCTTGAGGACAGAGTCTTGTCTTATATTCTCTATGGTACCCAATGAAAGGAATAGCTGTGATTATCAGATGTCATATTATGATTGCCTGAATGAAGAAAATCTGTCAAAATATGTACTATGAAAATTTGACATTATGCCACCTAAATAATACATGATTATGGAAAAGAGGTCATATCATAAAATTCAAATATAGCAACCTCTTACTTGAAATATTAATAATGATCTCTATTTTTTTACTCAGCTGACAATTTAGCCTGAATGTTTATGAAAATTTGATGTCTAAAGTTTAGAGAAAGTAACTTAGAATTTATAATAATCAATGAGGAAGAATATATTGAAAAAGTTGTATGAGTCAACTCACATGGGAACAAATGTTTTAATATCAGATATCTTGAAAAATGAAAAATTGATTTCATTTTAGAACCAAATTTCTTCCATACTAACAAAAACTGTGCTCTATGCTAAAGAGTCAAAATGAGTGGTTGGGTTACAGACTTTTCCCTTTCAGTCTGGTTCAGGGGCAAAAGTCTTTTTTTCTAAGAGGTTATTCTAAAATAATCATTTTCTATTTACATAATCCACCTTTTATTTTCATAATTCATATCACTGGAATATATGTTCATAGTTCTTTCTTGACTGAAACCAGGCTGCTTCCCTATCCAGAACTTAATGAGTCTCTTAAATAAAAACATTAGAAACTGTTAAACACCTATTGCAAAACTTACTTCCAACTTTGTCATTTAATTACTTTGCTCAAGTTATTCAGTAGAATAAATAGATTTAGTCATATTTTCCTCCTTTGGGCTAGTATTCACTGCTTTCTTTTGCTCTTATGTTAAAATCACGAGTTTTTAAGGCTGTTCTTGCATTTCTAGTAAATACTTGCTTAGAACATCTGCCCCTTCTTGAGATAAGAAACTTCTATTCCTTACATATACTGAAAGAACAAAATTCATTTACATAACATTTAAATAAATATTAAAAGTGATATTTTAAAATAAAGGGGATATTTGTACTTTTCTTCAAACAGATAGAAGAAAATGTGAGGGGAAGTTATGTTTCTTTACATTTTAAGCTACTTTGGCAGGTGTTTTCCTTATATGTATGCAGGATATTAAAGTGTTAGCTCTGTGTGTGATTTATTGTGTAACTTCTTTACCCAAAAAAGCCCTGCTATTTTAGTAGAGTTCAATATATTTCCTTTGGGGAAGATTAAATAAAATATGTTAACTCAGTTAAATTCAGAGTTTGATGACAAATGACTAAATGTGTTCAAATTAGGCAGGCACAGGAAATTTGTCCAGCAAAAGACTAAACTGGGAAATAATGTTTGAATATGCACTGGCAAAATTTTGCAGTTTGCTGCTTTAGAGTACAATAGTACAATATCCATTAATTTTAAGTAGTAAATTAAACACATAGAAATAAAATTCCTATATTCTGGTGCACAACTCAGCTATACAGCCAGCTATACACTAAAATTCAAATATTCATATAAAAATAAAATGGAATATTTTGGTGTATGACATTTTGAAAAAAGAAAAAATCACTTAACTCCAAACTACAGGTCAAATTATACTTGGGGACTACTCAATTATCATCTTCTGACAGTGAAAATAAATTATGCCAGAGATAGAAAATATGTCTTTACTGTGGCCTTTAAAATCAATTGTTTTTTATAAAGAATAATTATAAAGACTGGGTTAGGAATTAACTTGGGTTCGGTCAAGTTCAGGCCAGTTGACTTTGGTAGGTAAAACTAGGAAAATACTTACCGAGGCATATTTTCAAGTATTTTTCTCAAGATCAAAAACACAGTTGATACAGACAATTGAATATCCCAACCATACATGTTTCTGAAAGTAGAGGTTTGGTTCTGAAATAGCCAGAGAACCCCTTTCATCCTCAAACAGACACTGGGTACCAATGCTGTGTCTGTTCACAGAATAGCCATTCCTTCCGGACAGCAATCCATGCTTCCAGCCCCTTGTTTTTATTAAAACAATAATCAAACTTAATGAGAATAAAAACCTGGTAATGATAAATTAATGTAATAAAATGTTTTATCTCTTAATTACTATTATACTTCTTACTGCTTTCCCAAGGTCTTAATGCTCAATGAATTACCACCTAACATAATCAATTACATATCTTTTTTTCTTTAATACCTTAAATGAATCTTTGGTATAGTATTTCCTGTTGAAGATAAATCAGAAGAAGATGTATTCATATCAGTTTCTGATGTCTAAAAGAAACATACCCCAGCATGTAGAACTCAGGTCATTCAATTAAAAATGGATAGAGTTTCTTACAATTGGAATTTAATTCCAAATAAAAAACCAAAAGGATTTAAAAGTTAATATTTTCAATGGTGTTGAGTTAGCATTGTTTGTAGATGAAGTGTGCATCACTTTGAAGGAATGACCTATTTTTTGAAAGCATATCATACTACAGAAAATGTAAAATGAACTATACATATGAGACATTGTATGAACTAAGACAGGAGCTGAAAAATATAAGAAAAATAAAAGGTAAGATTTTGTAGCACAAAGAGAGTCTGGAGAGAAATCTCTCAGCAGAGAAAAACAATACCTATCTTGTTAAACTAGTTTCGAGAGTGCAATGCGAAATGGGATATATAATTGCAGTTTAGTCTGAAAGATTTCCTAGGCATTTCAGAATGTTATCTCTGACCCAGATGGATAGAGATGATAGATAGATAGATAGATAGATAGATAGATAAACTGACAGGTGAAAATATTAGCTTGCAAGTACTATAAAAGTTTAGACTATTTATAGTTTCAACCTAACAGTAGTTACTCAAAACTTGGTCATTATTTTGATTAGCATATTAATAGTTTAAGAGGCATCATGATTGTCAAAGAAAGTGTCAAAGATGAGGCAGTATTTGAACTGAATATTTATGAATGGGTAGAATGAAATCATTTACAGATGGTGTAAAAAAAGCATTTCAAATATCAGAAGCAATGTGGACAAGACTGTGCACAGGAGGTGAAGCATTGCTGGGCTCATATTAAAACAACAAATTACTAACGCTGATAAAGTTCAGATTGCATAAGGAAGAGTAGACAGAAATAGAACTAGAGAATAAGCTTAATTTGAGAGCATGTACTGCCTTATCAGGTAACTTGAAAAACAGCAGAGAATAATAAAAATAATAAAAACAAAACTGTATTTTAGCAAACAACACATTCAAAGTTATACTTTGAAAAGATAACTCCATTAGTGGTATTAGGAAGAACTAAACAAGGAAAGACTGGAAGAGAGGGTTTTCCAGTCATCCAAATAAGAAGTAAGGTGGCCTGAACCTGGACATGGCTTTGGAAACAAGACTGGGAGAGGCCAGAGTAAAGAAATGCCTGAGGCCTTTGTCTGAGGTCAGTATCTTTCTGGTCTTGGTTTCAGAGTCTGATCTGTTCAAGATCTTTCAGAATGGACACAGTACTCTCAGGGACTCTGTTACATGTCATTTCCTTATGGTTTCAGAATGAACTAAGGTCACAACTCTTCGGTTAGCAGACGTGAGCCAAACTTGACAGAAAATATCCATTAGAAATGAGTTCAGCTGCATGTGACCAAAATCCTAATATAACAATTTACTTAAATCCCTTCTGTTTCCCACAGTATGGTATTCTCCTAATGGTCCCAGATGGCTGGTTGAAGTCCAGCCTTCACATTCTTTTCTAAACAGCAAGATAGAAGAAGGGCTGGAAGAGGCACACTTTTAGGATAGTTAATGAAGGAAATCTCCAAGTACGCCTGCTGAACAAAACACTGTCACAGGCCTACACAGAACCCCAAGGAAGGAATGGACATGTAATATTTTAGCTGGCAGCAATGTACATGGATAAAAATTGGTTATGTCACTAAATGCAAGGGAAAGACGGACACCTGATAGGCTACTATATGGACCTATATGGAACGGCATATGGAACTATACCTAGTTTTTGTGAGGTACTTCAGATTAAGCTTCAGGATTTGCCCCAATAAAGCATGGACCTGCTCAGACCAGACTTCTGTAATATGACCCAGAATCCACAGGCATTGATTGGTCTTGCCTAGAGAAATCTAAACCACTATTTCAGCAAATGAAGTACATCACAACCAAATACAGGAAAAAGAGAAAGCCTCCAGGTTGTTTCTATCTTCATTTTATATTTGACACTTTGTTTTTCAGAACCTACTTTGGAAATGAGACTCCCCCAAGATAAGATAGAAGGTGATGCATGTCTTATAGTTATCAAAGATATTCTAAAGATATTAACAATTAAAAAGGACCAGGGGATGAGAACAGTTAATAGAAATATGTGGAAGTTGAGTTGGACCCTGAAGAATGGCAGAATTAGGAATATGTAGAGATGTGGGGGTGGGCTAGAGGCAGGATATTTAAGGCAAGGGCAGGAGAGTAATAAGTAATTTCTGAAGCATGTGATATATGAAAGGAAATGAGAAAAGCAGGTTAACGGGTGCAGGATGAGATCACAGAAGGCTTTTAAGCCTGAACTCAAGTCTCTAATTTATTCTAAGCACAAGATTACCATTTCCTGTCTAAGGTGCTTCATTGCTCTGTTCAGAGTCAATACGGAGCTACTGTATATATGCGGACACACAAGAAAGAGAAGCAAGGGAAAGTATAATACTGAGATGATAGAACAATATTGCAGTGGGAATATTCTGCTGATATATGACCTCAAGATTGTTCTCAGGGTGGGAGAATGTGTGCACATCACCTCCCAGGAGCAGGCAGACCTTTCTGTAGTACAGAACCTCAGGCAAAGGGAGCAGAGGCCACCCCAGGCTTTTCTCTCTCAGAGGTAAGCAAACTGTCTTTCCAGTTCCCAAACAATCAATTCCCCACAATTAACATGACTGAAAAAAATTGAAGCTCAACAAGTGTTTTGGCTGTTAAGAAAGCTCTATGGCCGTGGACATTGTGAAACCCTCAATAAAATGTTTATTGGGCACATAATGAAATCTAATTATGTTTAAACCAAAACATAACTGTGTACACAAGAGCACCATGAGCCCTTCATATAAATTCAGACCTTAGCCAAACTCTGTAAAATCTATTAACTGTTCTTTGGCAAGCCTAAAGTATGATTAAAAGGGCTGTTTTCACATAAATATCTGTAAATACAGCTTTAAGCAGGTAAGAAGAGAAGAAAAGCAGATGGAAATTGAGTCTACCTTGACATAAGATTGTATTTAAAAATTCTCATAACCTGAACAGAATGCTGGAATATATTTTAATTCTAGATTAAGCCAAACCACATCATTGGAAAACTTGATGTCGAAGGTTTTATTTTATTTGCTTTTGCATTCTCTGGAATGAATATTACAGAGTCCACTGTGAAGAGAATTTAAAATCATGTATGTAGGTCATTTTCCTATTCTACTTTTCTGTCCCTCCCACAGAATTTTTTGGTTCCAGCTAAACCTGGAGACACAAGTACAACTCCCTCAGCTCGCATCCACTCCAGTTAATCTGACATCCAAAAGTCCTTGGAAAGCATACAGCAGCTTCATTCTCACACTAGGACTTCAACTTCTATCAGTGCTATCAATGAGCATTGGTCCCTTCAAATTTCCTATCACTATCTATCCCCACACTCAGTTTAGAAGCATCTGTTCAAGATGTCTCCTTTTTAAGGCCCCTACTCTAAGTACATGTATAAAAGTAACAAGGTGTTGGAAGTTTAGCAGGCTCCAGACTCTAAAAACCCCAATTACATTCAAACCTTGTTTTGTTACAGCCAAACTCTCCAATTTCAGTTACTCCTTCTCTAATTCAAGACCTGCCATTAGGTTTTAACTCCTCATTTCTGGTGCATCTTCTTATTCTTAGTGGTTCAATCACTTTGGCAAATTGAGATAACTCACCAATCATGCCCCCTTACCAAAGATAACCACTGTAAATGATAGAAGACTAGACTCTTATTCTATGAATGTTTGTATATAAAAATATATGCAATGTGCATACATATATGCAAGTTGGAAGTACTATGAAATATAAATAAACATATAAATGTATAAAATATGCACAATTTTTTAAATTACTTTATTGTTGTTCAATTACAGTTGTTTGCATTTTCTCCCCACCCCAGCCAAGCCCACCTCCCTCCCTTGCTTCCATCCTGCTCCTTGGTTTTATCCATGTGTCCTTTATAGTAGTTCCTGAAAACCCTTCCCCCCACTGTTCCTTCCTCTCTCCCCTCTGGCTATTGTTAGATTGTTCTTAATTTCAATGTCTCTGGTTATATTTTGTTTGCTTTTTTCTTTTGTTGATTATGCACCAGTTAAAGGTGACATCATGTGACATTTGTTCCTCACTGCCTGGCTTATTTCACTTAGCATAATGCTCTCCAGTTCTATCTATGCTGTTTGTTGCAAACAGTAGAAGCTCCTTCTTTCTCTCTGCTGTGTAGAATCCCATTGCATAAATGTACCGTAGTTTTTTGATCCATTCATTTACTGATGGGCACTTAGGTTGCTTCCAGCACTTGGCTACTATAAATTGTGCTGCTATGAACATTGGGATGCACAGGTTCTTTTGAATTGGTATTTCAGGGTTTTTAGTGTATAATCCCAGCAGTGAAATTGCTGGATCAAAAAGCAGATCCATTTTTAGTTTTCTGAGGAAATTACATACTGTTTTCCACAGTGGCTGCACCAGTTTATATTCCCACCAACAGTGCACTAGGGTTCCCTTTTCTCCACAACCTCTCCAACACTTATTTCTTGATTTGTTTATGATGGCCATTCTGACCAGTGTGAGGTGGTATCTCATTGTGGTTTTAATTTACATCTCTCTGATGGGTAGTGATGCCGAGCATCTTTTATGTCTCCAGGGCCCTCTGAATGTCCTCCCTGGACAAGTGTTTGTTCAGGTCCTTTGCCTACTTTTTAATTGTTTTTTTTGTCTTCCTGGAGTGGAGTCATGTGAGCTCCTTATATATTTTGGAGATCAAACCCCTGTCTGAGGTGTCATTGGCAAATATGTTTTCCCATATAGTTGGTTCTCTTTTCATTTTAATGCTGTTTTCTTTAGCCATGCAGAAGCTTTATAATTTGATGAGATCCCATTTGTTTATTCTTTCCTTTATGTCCCTTGCTTTAGGGGACATATCAGTGAAGATATTGCTGCATGGAATGTCTGAGATTTTCCTGCTAATGTTTCTCTAGAGCTTTTGTGGTGTTATATTTAAGTCTTTTATCCACCTTGAATTTATTTTGTGTATGGTGTAAGTTGGTGATTGAGTTTCATTTTTTTGCATGTAGCTGTCCAGATCTCCCAATACCATTTGTTAAAAAGGCAGTTTTTACTGTTGTATGCTTCTTCCCCCTTTGAAAAATATTAATTGACTGTAGAGACTTGGATTTATTTCTGGGCTCTCTATTCTGTTCCATTGGTCTATGTGCCTATTTTTATACGAGTACCAGGCTGTTTTGATTACAGTGGCCTTGTAATACAGTTTGATATCGGGTATCGTGATCCCTCCTGTTTTGTTCTTCATTCTTGAAATTGCTGCAGCTACTAGGGGTCATTTGCGGTTCCATATAAATTTCTGAAATATTTGTTCCATATCCGAAATATGTCATTGGTACTTTAATAGGGATTGCATTAAACCTATAAATCGCTTTGGGTAGTGTGGCCATTTTGATGATGTTAATTCTTCTAATCGATGAGCATGGTACATGCTTCCATTTGTTTGTGTCTTCTTTGATTTCTTTCTTCAATGTTGTGCAGTTTTCTGAGTACAGGTCTTTCACCTCTTTGGTTAGGTTTGTTCCTAGGTACTTTATTTTTTTGTTGCTATATCAAATGGGATTTTTTTTCCTGACTTCTGTCTCTGATGTTTCATTGTTGGTATACAAAAATGCCTTTGATTTCTGAGTATTGACTTTATATCCAGCTGTTTTACCAAATTTATTTATTAGGCTGAGCAGTTTTTTGGAGGAGTCTATAGGATTTTCTATGTACACTATAATGTCATCTACAAACAATGATAGTTTTACTTCTTCCCTTCCAATTTGAATGCCTTTTATTTCTTTTTCTTGTCTGATTATACACAAAAATTTTTATCCTTCCTTCCTTGCTTCCTTTTTCCTTCCTTCCTTCTTTCTTTCTCTCATCCTTTCTGAATTTTAAAGTCTTTCAACAAGTCTTTCTTTATTCTCAGTATTAATCATTTGTTATATATGATATAATTTTCTAAGCTATACATCATCTTTGAACTTTATTTAATATTTCATTATTTTTCAATATTCTTTTTTTATGGCCTTGAATTCTGTAGCTTGATAAAGAATATACCCTAACCAAGATAAAATTTATGAACATATTTCCCTACATTTTATTTTATAACTTTTATACTTCTACATTTAAATTTTATGAATGTCAGTAGGATTTCAACTTTTTAAAAAATGGACAGTAAATAATCACAATAAAATGTTTCAGGTTTTTCTCATTTTAACATTCTAAATTAGAAAATTAAATAGCTTCTCCTCTTCTTAATACTAATGATATTTTTTTATTATTCTTATACCCAAAAGACAGAGTTGTAATATTCATTGTTTAAGATATTTTGTTGTCCAGAAAAAAATCTCTACCCCTGCCATTGCTTTCACCACTGTTCTTTTTCAAAATTGCCTTAGGTGTTCTTACCCATTTTTCCCATCCTAATGAATATTTTATTAACTTATAAGGTCATCCAAATAAGTCTTTAATGATATTAGCTGGAACTGCTTGTATTAAAAGTTTAATTTGAGGGAGATTGGTCTAACAATCAACTACATATAATCCAGTTTTCCTGGCAGACCTATAAATGTACCCCTAACCCCAATGCAGCACAGCCTTTTGACTATATGGGTTATTGATGACACGTTATCAAAATTACACAGAACACAAAATCTCTTATATTTTTATACTTTTTTATGGTTTTATTTTGCTATTTGATCAAAACTTTTTCATCTTGATTAGGCAACAGGAAAAGTACATGATAATTCCATGGCACCAATGCTGAAATTGTTGTCAGCAATGTTTTATAAAATTAATAGACACAAGCCTAAGTTGTATGTTTCCTAGTCACTTTCCCACTCCACAGACCTGTTATAGCAGCCTCTTAAAATATCAGAATAATTCACTTTTTATTGAAAATAAGCTGAACCAATTATTGTTGACAGATAATATGTACAATCCACAAAATTCTACCTTTGAACTGAAAAGATTTTTAGAAATTATTTAATAACATTTCTTTGATTTAAAGTTGAAGAAATTGAGGCTAAGAAAGTGAAATTTTTTCTGAGATTGTCTAACTAGTTGGTGGTCACATGATTTCTGTTTTTAAGCACATGTTCTGGCTTTGATTTATTAGCATCTCTCCCTGTTGAAAGCTACCATGCCAAAAAAAGTAATAAAATAAGTTAAATCTTCTAATCTCCAGGTTTAGAAACTTTCAGAACCAGAGTAATAGCTTCTCTGAATCTCAAAGTACCATATAGTACTCCTCTTATACTAGTGTCCCAAAGTTTGCATTGTCCACTTGAGAAGTTCTTTCCAGATATGCATGAACAACAGCACATTTTACTCTCTATTGTCACCAGGACTAATAGTGTTTTGCTATGTCAGCCTATGTCATTTTAAGTGGCTACTTAGTTCCCTTGTACTTAATTTTGTTTTGTTTTTTTCTTTTACCCTCACTTGAGGATTTTTTATTGCTTTTACAGAGAGAGGAAGTGCAGGTGGAGTGGCAGTGAGAGAGAGAAAGAGAGAGACATTGATGTGAGAGAGAAGCATTGATTGGTTGCCTCTCATAGGCTCCCTGACCAGGGATTGAACCTGCAACCTAGCTATGTGTCCTAACCAGGAATCGAACCTGCAACAATTTGGTGAATGGGATGATCCTCCAACCAACTGAGCCACACTGTCCAGGGCCATTAGGCTTAATTTTAATTTGAAGGGACACAAACAAATTGTAGCCTATTTTCTACCTACTAATAATAATCCAAAGCTAACAACTTAAAAACCAGATTTATTATTTTTATTCTTTGTGCTTGCTTTGATCATAAAATATGTTTTCTGAGATGAGATGATTAACCACAGATTATGTCAGCTTTTTTTTTTAGCTCTTCTTTAAATATTTCTGTGCAACTGTTTATCTGTGCACTGATGAGGTGGTGCCTAACTCATCATGCCACTTAAACCATTCTTACTTTCAAGCAGGCTCATCACTAAAAGGGCCAATATTGTCTAGTAACTATGCCTCAAGTTACCTAATTTTTAGCCTTTTAAAATATTTTTTATGGACTCTAAAACTAAAAAATAGCATTGCAAATTCTTTGAGGTTTTCATCTTGAACACAATGTTTTAAAATTTCTAATTCAAGTTGTTTCTACAAAACAAAATTAACACAATTCAACTGATTGACAGCTGTTCCAGTTACTATTGTATAAGGTTGCTGTTCTTCAATCTTGAAGATATCATCATTGACTGTTAAGATATATTTACCAAAAGGTTTTGATATGGTGTCAATACTCAATTTTTCAACAATCTAATTAACTCTCCTACCCAGTGTTTCTGAATCTTCCTCAATTTCTCAATTTTCTCTCATTCATACCCACTCAACAACCTCAATCATAGGTAAATCTAATGGTTGAAAATGGCTACAAATATCAGAAGATTACCCATACTGATTTGCTGTAAATTCATGATTTTCAACACAAGTTGGTCTTAGGTATCAGACAATACTTCTGTGTTTCCATACTCATCTCTCTTACTCTGATTCTTTGCTGTTTTAAAACTTTAACATTCTCCTCAGACCTCTAACATTTCTGCCATCCCCCTCACTCACAGTAGTCAATCTCTTGCCAGTTTCTTACCTGGGAAATTCAAGTTATAGCTCTTCGGGCTTGCCACCACTCATCCTTTGTTCTTCGTCATATTTTACAGTGGAAGAAGACTTCCTGTCCTTAAACAAGGCCAAAACCTTTTCTGTGTCCTGGGTCCAATACCCTGGAAATTGGAGCATATGTGTCCATATATTATTATACACTCTTCTTTATATTTTGTTCCTCATCACTAGCTCCCTGAGGGCAATGATCTTGTCTGTCACATTCCCATTAGCCTAGGGACATAATGATGTTGAAAGTGGGAAATACTCAATAACTAATTTTTTTAAGTAACATGACACAGCTCAGGGAGCAGTTACACTATGGGCATCCATAGTCACTGTCAGTATCTTTCAAGTTGGATGAAATGCTAATAACATCCAGCCCCAACTTCTGTGGATTGTTTGTCTACACAATTGTGCCCTTCTTGCCCATTCTATTTTTTTTTATATTTTTTGAACCTGATTTCTTGGCTTTGATTTTTCCTGGTAGATTTTCTCTCAGATTCTTGCTTGATCCACATTTATTAACAAATAGAGACTAAGGTACACAGAGCTAAAAGTATTGCATTTTAAATATATACTTTATTATGAAATCAACACATAAGAAAAAGTGTTCAAAATATAAATGTACAGATAAGCACCATTATGGTCAAGAAATAGAATGTTACCAGCCACCCCAGAAACTCTATATGTACCTTCTCAATCCAACCTACTTCTTCCTCCTTAAAAAAAAACTGCAGGTGTGGGAGATGGGTAAAAAATGTGAAGGGGAATATAATCAATAATATTGTGATAAGTTTGTATGGTGACACATGATCACTAGTCTTAAGGTGGTTATTACACTATAAGGTACATAAGCATTAAATCACTATATTGTACACTTGAAACATATAATATTATATAGCAACTATTATATAGTAACTATACTTAAGTAAAAATAAAACACATGCAAAAAATATAATGAAATTTTAAGTATTTTATTACAAAATAAAAGGCATCAATCTTAAAAAAAACCTACTATCTTGACTTTCTATGCTAATTATTTATTTACTGCTTAAATGTCCTTCTTTATGCAATGCAGTTAGAACTTTTTGTAATAAAAATCATACAGTATTTATTTCTTTATGCCTGGTTTCTTGGGCTTAACCTTAGGTTTACAAAAATCCACTGATGCTATTATTTATAATGGCAGTTCAATCATTTTCATTAACTCATAATTTACCTATTTTTATATTGATGATATTAGGGTTGTTTATACTTTATGATTTCTTTGAATTATATTTCTACCACAGTCTTTCTTATTTCTCTCCTCTGGTGCATATATGCATGCATTTCACTAGCACATATACCTAGAATTGTAACTATTGGATTATATGGATATGCCTACATAGAGCTTTATTGGATAGCTGAAAACTGTTTTCCAAAGTGGTTACAACAACTTAAACCCCCACCAGATATTTATGAGAGTTATTGTAAAAGTACTGGCAGGCTTTTTATGGCAGCTATTCTTTTGACTGCATGGTGCTATTTGATATGACTCCATCTTGACTTTCCCTGAAGGTTATAGGCCATTTGGATAATCTCTTTTATGACACACGCATTAAAAATATTTGCCATTTTTCTACAGAATTACTTATTTTTTTTCCTTACTGATTTGTAGTTTAAATGATTTTATCAAGATTATGCACATAATACATGGTAGAAATATGTCTGAAACTCTTATCTGTCTATGTCAAATGTTCTTAATTGTTACTGCTCCTCCCCCAAATAGCTACAGAACAACTTATGGAAAAAGCCAAATAACTGAATTTATTAACAAATATATTAAGTAATTCTTTGTTGTAATCATATTATAAATATTTAAAATATTATAAACCATGTTAGAATATATATCTATATAACTAATAAAACAAATTTTTCTTCATGGATTTTAGAAATAATCTCACTTATTTCAAAAAAGAGAACAGTTATTGAATGTCTTCTACTGCATGCCAAGTACAGCTAGTAGCATGAGTATATATTATGCAATGCTGAGTATGTAGTTCTGCATGTGTATATTATATATGGCAATGCTAACTATGTTTATAAGGAATGATAGGTAAAAATATAGTCACATGAACCCTTTTGATTAGAGAATAGTTTTAGTCAAACAAAACCACAACAGATAACACTGATTTGTATAAGTGAATTTTGTATTCATACATCTGTACTATGGACATGATGTTGACACAAAGCTACTGCTTTTTAAAAAAATTTTTTTAATATTTTTTATTTATTTTTAGAGAGAAAGGAAGGGAAGGAGAAAGACAGGGGGAGAAACATCGATGTGTGGTTACCTCTCACACACCCCCTACTGGGGCCCTGGCCTGCAACCCAGGCACGTGCCCTGACTGGGAATTGAACCAACAGCCAGGTAATTTTTAATAATTGATTAAACTAAAAGGTAGCAATATGTGAGCAGATAAATGATCTGAAGATAAAATATAAAATCATGATATCTAAATGAGCTTAAATATTTCTCCTCTTGTTTCCTCTCCTATTGTACTCTTCCTTTTTCTCCATTTTTTCCCTCCTGTCCTTATCACTTTCTTCTTTTCTGTTTATATGATATGATGCTTACAAAAATGGAACTATTTCAACATACTTGAGGTAAGGGGATCACAAGAGAGTAGCCAAAGGGAGACAAGAACAGAGAGAACAGATTCTCTGTAGATACTCTCCAGCAGTTCTATTGTCCTTCCAACTACCCACTCCATGGAAATGGTTGTACCACTAAGAACACCAGACCTGGGGCACGAGGCCCTCTGCTAGTGCTGACAAAGGAGTCGGTGCTGTGCAGCTGCAGGTGCAAGCCTTAAGTTAGGATGTGTCGTTTGTCTCTGTCAACATTAATGAAATTCAGAAGTCTAAAGTGACAAGTACTGCACTGGTTTGGGAATTTAAAAGTTAATACCTTCAAGTTTCATTTTCCCACTCCTTCTAGTCTTAGCTTCTTCCATTGGGAAGGTGAGCAGAAGGAGCCTCACACCCCCAACCCCCAGCATATACAGGTCCAGGAGTTGAGGCCAAAATCCAAGTAGCACTGCAGAATTATTTGAAAAAGCAAAGAAAGGGAGGGGGCCAGGGGATAATACTCAGGTACCCTTTTGAACTCTGACAAGACAAATGAACCTCAGTCATGCTATTTCAGACCAGAACTGACAACTTTGGAAGGCCGCAGTTTGATTGCAAGTATAGCCTGTCCATTGGAATCCACGAAGAATAACAAATGAAGGTTGAGATAGAGCAACAGTCCATTTGGAGCATGCTTTCAGACAGAGCAAATACAGCATCCAGGAGCCCAATTTCTGAAAGTCATCATAAAGTATCTGCAAGATATTATATAGTGGCCTTCAAATAATTTACAAGTGAAATAAATCTGCAATTTCTATTTAATAAATCATTAAATAGAAATTGCAGTCCAAGTAAGAGGAACAGAAGACCTCTCTAGGAATGAAATAGTACATAGGCTGATTTTTCTGTAAGAATAACACAGAGGATTATAAAATCATTCTTTTTTGTTTTAAGATTTGAAAACATGCTTTTTCAGCTCCCTCTACATGTATGTTCTCTGAGTTAATCTGAAAGTTTCCTATAAATGATGTGAAAATTTGCCGTGAATTAAAACCAAAATATTTGACAGCAAATCCCTGCTGCAATCTGAGAGTCCACACTGCACAGATTTCTGGAGTGTAACTGGAATATTGCCAAGGATTTTTTTTGAGAGCCATAATGTCTCTGAGGAAATACATAAACAGTTTCTGGATTCTTTTAACCATAGCAGCCATACATTTTCCCTGAGGTTAAGGCCAGCATACTAAGCATGGCTCTTTTCTTCTCCCTACAGGTTTCTGACTTCATCCATCTTTGCTCTCTGCTCACCAGTTTGTAGTTTCAGTGCCCTGGTTTGAACTTGGTCAAATTTAGAATCTGCTTCCTTTGCTCAGTTAGCAGTAGCTCAGGCCAAGTGCAAGTTAGTTGGTACCTTGTTCTTTGAAAGCTGTTTCTGTGGTTTCCTTTAGTCATATATGACTGCCTTCACCCCTTCTCAGTGTGGCATTGATTATAAATTCATAAACCTTAGCCCATCCTCGCACTTCAGTGCACACCATCGGAGATGAGACTAGCAAATATCATGAAGCCATTTTGAAGAACACACATTTCTCATCCAAATCAGAAAATTCAGCTCATTAATAAAAATGCTGGCAAAAGGAGTATTAAATGACACATGATTAAAAGAAGGACATAATTATAGAGTCCTTCTTTTTAATTTCTACTAGAAAACAAATGTAATTTTACAAGAGGCAGTATAGGTAAAGTAACCATATAATTTATCATCAAAAACCTGGGCACTTGGAGAATGAAAGGGGCTACTATTAACTATTCCAGGACAATAGGCATAAAATAGGGTTGTCTCAGACAAACCTGGGTGTATGTCACCCTAAGCTAGGTCAGTTAGTCCACAAAATGATTCTTGTCATTGAAAAGATCAGATAGCTTGCTGGTGGGAAATCAGTTTACCTCCATAGTATTTAATTTACTCCTTTTGACACAAGGATTTAAGAAGAGTGGTATTTGTTTACCAATAGCTGAGAATTAAATGTGACATTTTGGAAAATATGAAGAGATGAAAATAAAAAATGGAGTCTTAGGAGAGGCTCCAATTGATGTTGTAATATCAACAACATCAATTAAAAGATTCTTATTAATCATTGACTGTGGTATAACACATTCTTCCAGGCACTGAATCATATTAAAACATAACAAATATCACTTCTCACATATATACTAAGTGCTCATTTAACATTATCTATAGGTTCTGTGACTTTAAGCAAAACAACTGTATAACAAAACTAATTCCATTATAGGATAATTGATATAAATAAGAGTTAAGGGACCCAAAATGGCAGCAGAGTAGGTGTAAGCTACACTAACCACCTCCCAGGGCCGAACTGGAATTACAACTAAATTATAGAAAAATCATCCTGAATAACCAACTGGACAGTAACTGGAGAGAAGCTGTATAATCAAGAACTTATGGAAGGGAACACTTCACCACAATGAGACTGGTAGGGAATGCAGAGGTGTGAGAGGATTGGCTGGGCTCCCACAGACAACAGCTAAAGTTCTGGAGGGATATTTCAGCAGCCAAGGGGGCTTCTCCCAGAAAAGTGTGGGGTCTAAAGCCCAAGCTGGTCTCCCCAGCCTAGAACACCAGAACCAGGAAAGGAAGCCAAATAACATCTGGCTGTGAAAAGCACCAGAGTTTCTGTCTGCCAGAGAAAGATAGCTCAAGAAGCAGAGAGCTCAGAGCACTTCTTTAAAGGGCAATGCACAAAATTTTGTTTGCAGCTACTTACCCTGGGTAAGTCATTCTCCATACTTCAGAAACCATCTTTCTCAGGCAGAGCATTCCCCTCCAAGTGGCATCTGCCTGAGGAGAAACAAAAGCCCCACCTGCATGAATCCTTCTCACCTTAGGCTCCTGCGGAGAGCCTAAGCCATTTTGCAGAGGAGTACAGCTAGAAGCAATTTTAGTGCTTAAGCTTAACAGAAAGCCTGCAGGTGAAAACAGATCTCTGGGAGCTCTGAGATATTAGCTGACCCTCCCCTGGGCCTGGTGCTAGTGAAAGCCAGCCTTGGCGAGCAACTTGGTTCCTTCTGTACACACCCAGGCCCAGCAAAGGGAGTCACAAGCTGTGGATCGTTGCTAGCTCCAAACAGGTTGCCCAGGGCCAGTCACATGCAGCATGTGACATAGGTCTCCACTTGTCTTCCCAGATCTACTTAATACTTAGAAACAAACACAAAGAGGCAGCCAAAAAGGGAAGACAAAGAAATATGCCCCAAAGGAAAGAACAAGAGAATTCTCCAGAAGAAGAACTAAATGAAATAGAGGCAAGTAATTTATCAGAGAGTTTACAGTAATGATTATAAGGATACTCAACAGCATGAAAAAAGATATAGAAAAATGAAATATATATATATATTTAAATAATCTAGAAGCACAATGAAGAGAAAAATTCAGATTATTTTTCATGCCTAATTAGATAAGTTGATCCAAAAAGTGACAGAATCAACCTGAAGCACAGCTTCTAAATCTCCTGAAGCTAGGCACATCATCATGCTTACAGGGAGAGAGAGATGAAGCATTTACTTCCAGATACTTTAATTTTGAGTGTCAGGGAAATACAAGGTGGGAAAGTACAAAGTTAGATAGGTGTCCAGAGAGGTAGATTAAAGTCAGAGTTAAAGCTGGACCTTTAGAAGTCATTACATTGAAAGGAAGTATCAAAATTTGAGAAATTAAGTGAAATGTGTCATGGAATAGATATTAATTAAGGAAAAAGAGTCATAAAATCTGTGTTTGGGGGGAAGCAAGGAAAAGAAGGAAATAAATAAATAAATAAACATTTGAAAGAGACGAAGAAGGAGAGGTCTGAGTAGGTAGGTGGAGAACTAGGCTTTTTGTGGTTTTACAAAACCTAGATGAAGAGATAATACACAAGAGAGGTATTTATATCATTAAGGGCAATAACAATAAAGAAAACACTTTAAAAGGCAACTGGATTTGTTAGCTGGATTATTGTTGCTCAGCAAGAATTAAGCTTAGTTGGCATCATGAAGTGACCAGATATCGAGGAAATAAACTCAGCAGATGTATCGAGTTCATTGAAGACCCTTTTACAGTATAAAGAAAGCAAAACATAGTATAGATGGCAACATCTTGGGCATAATGTATCTCAAACTTTGAATTCTAGAAAACACTGGCAATATTAGGACAGAAAGAAACATTTGTGGAAAAGTTTACAATAATAAGGGAGGTAACATGATTGAAAGAAAGATCCCATTGGAATTTCTAAAATGGAGAGAGGACATCATCCCTTCTGCATCTAGAAAGGGTGGTACAGACAGTAGGTGCAGATCACGAGATAGTTCAGTGAGAAAGGAAGTATAGTATATACTTAACATTACCTCTCAAGAAGTCTGTATCAAAATATGTGTCTGCTCCCCTTTTTATAAGGGTTACAAAGTTCTCTATGCATTTTGTATTGATGTCTCATCTCACCTTTCTTCCATACTTGCCTTTCTATCATGTTTATTTATTTGCTTAATTGGTTTGTTCATTTGTTCTCCACCTTCTCCTGGTGCTCCCACTTCACTAGCCATACATAATATTAAAATACAGGGATATGTTTTTAGCCTCCAATATATTTTGTGTTTTCTGTTCATGGCTCAAAAATTTTCCCCTCACAATTTTCAATTAGAAATGATGTTTATAAAATCATCTCTGACTAGCCCACATACAAATCAGATCTATCATAAATATATTTCAATAAGAAAGGATTTCAAATATCAAGATATTTAATTCTTGAAATTTTTATTTAAAAAGTGACTAATGTTTTAAAATATTGTTAATTTTATATTGTTAATCACTTAGCATGTAGAAAATAACATAAAGATTGGACTTCAGATAAAGCTCTATTTTATTAACAGCAAAGTGAGTTATAATTTAGCTAAATTTACATTGGTTGTAGGAAAAGTGCATTTGCCAATTTTAAAGAGACCTGAGGCAGATTTGTGCCCTGAATACAATTTGAAAATAGTGACACACTGAATAAATACTTGGATGGATTTTGAACTTTAGATGTCCCATATTTATTTTATATCTTTTAAAATAATCATTAGCTGTGGTCAAAATAGGGCTCATGTAACTGCCTGATTGATTTGTAGGCTATGGGCTGTTGACATGACTCCAAATGTGTGAGTGGAAGCTGAAAAAAATCAGTTTGTTATCTAGACACACAAATGCCTAAATGTTTGGAACTATTAGAAAACATTTGTATTCAATTTTTATTGAAATATTTTATTCAAATATTTATTTCCTGCAGCTCATAGAATTGTCTTTTAATCTAATGTGCTTCAAAAATAGAGTCAGTTGCCAAGTAATTTTCATTTTGTTTTTCACATAGATACATCGTACAGATTTTCCTAACTTTCACTCCCCGTGACCATCAGTCTAACATTTGACATGTAGTAATTATGTGCCAGGAACTGCCAAGGTGTTTACGTATATTCTTGCTGGCCCTCACAACCACCCTGCAAAGTCGGACCAGGTTATCTTCATTCTACACATGAGGCAAATGGGACTCAAAAGGCTTTAGTAACTTAGTCATGGAGCTTAAAGTCAACATAAGTTTTGCCGATTCAAGGCCCACAATCTTTCCACTGTTACTCTAAGCTACCTTCCAACATATTGGGAATAAATCCCTCTTTTACTACAACTGGATTAACTGGACAGATCTCTAAATGGATCTCTCCTGCCTCAGATCCCATCATTAGTCAATCCACCATCATACTTTTAATTTTTGATACATATTTTATAACAATTTTCAATGATCTCCCAGACATAAGAAATAAGAGCCTCACGAGATAACTTATTCATTTCTAGCTGGTGTGGCTCAGTGGATTCAGTGCTGGCCTGGAACCAAAGGGTCACCAATTTGATTCCCAGTCAGGACACATGCTAGGGTTGTGGATCACATACCCAGTACAGGGCATGCAAGAGGCAATCACACATGGGTGTTTCTCTCCCTTTCTTTCTCCCTTCCCCTTTATATTAAACAAATAAATAAATAGATAAATAGATAGATAGATAAAATCTTTTTTGAAAAATAGCTTATTCAGTAAAGCAAGGTTAGAAAAAGGAAAAATAAAAATTGTTCTATTGTGAAGTTTACAGCATTAATTTGCATGATACCTATTCATGAAAGCTATAGAGACATTCTTTGTGATTTGGTATGTGGCCAATATTTGCAAACGTTCCACGTGCACTTCAAAAGTATAGTATTCATGGGGAGGGGGTGTGGTGAGTTTCACATATTTAATGGATCAAACCCATGAGATCAAGTTTCTCATTTCTGTTGTCCCATTCTTCTATACCTTATTCTGGTTTCACTTCACTTCTTACTAAATTCTTGGTTTTGTTGATGCTGCTGTTGTTTTTTAAATCATCTCTGCCCATCCTCATCTTTTGGACACTCTTCCAGAAGCAGGTCTAAGGACAGTGGGATGAAGCCCCCGTCTTGCCGTGAAATTGAGGGACTTGCAGGACCCATTGCCAAATCAGCTATTGACCTGTTTTAGTTCCTGGCCACCAGAACCAGCTCCATTATGCACAGCCGAAGACCGCGGTTTGGCAGCAGTTTGTCTTTCACATACACTCAGGGTGGGAATAAGGCGCTCTTTGCAATCCAGAGGCCCTGTTATTTCGTGGCCTCCCCTGTAAACTGAGTTTTAGAACTTCTTCTTCTGGGCACTTCCAGGCTCCACACGAGCTGAACTTCCAGGGGTCACTGCCTGTTTCTGGACGCAGACTCAGGCAGACTCTTCACTTCAACTCCTCCCACTTTCACATCTCTCTCTCACTTCTAGTCCATGCAGATACTATCCAGTTTTCTAATCCTTGACTAAATCTATTTAATTTTCCTGAATTATATTTTATCTACCCTTGATACTGGTATGGAACAAAAGAGTTGTGTGAAAATGCATACCATCTTGACCCAAAGTTGGAATAGCATATTTACAATATCACTTCCAATATGTGTTCATTACAGTATGTATTGAAATGTATCTGTATGAGTGTGTCAACAATTGTCTGAGCCTCCTTTCATGTGAGCTGAAGAGGAAACTTCATCCTTAATGCAAGGAGAAAGGCACACATCTTCAAGCCCTAGGTATAGATGCAATCAACGGAAACCCAGGCAGGTTTTTCCCTGTGCACCTCTCTGTGGCTTCATGGACAGAAAACCCCTCCTCAGCCAGGCAAAGTTATGTTAGAAAGCACATTAAAACAACCCCTTCTCTTCCCACAGCAGAGTGAAGTAGGGACTGAGGGCATGTCTCAGAGATCTTCCAGAATTCTACAAACTAAGGCTTCCTCCAGTTTTACGGACCCATCATTAAGGAACAAAATCCAGGTGGTGAGCATGGTGTCTCCCTGTCTCGCAAGACTAGATTTGATAGCACAGGAAAAACAGTGTGCCCTTGAAGATGTTAAAAGTGAAAATACTGTCAGATATAAGAACAATGTGTCACCATCACGATCAGCTTTATGAAATCTAGAACTGCTGCCAGACAAGCAGGATGGGTCCAACGGTGCCCCACCTGGTAAAAATGAATACATCAAATCAGTAAATTGAGATATAAATGATTTCCTTACAAGTTTTAGTCTGCCTTTCAATCCCACAATGCCAGGATTTTTTAATTAACCTGTGTTTTCAAAGGTGAACTGGAGGTCAATAATCTTGGAAATGCTCAAATCTGTTTTCCAAAAGCATACCTTCAATTTCAATGCAAGCACAGGTTGAAGGATAATTCTATTATTAAAAAATTATTTCCCAAGTTCAATGAACATATACTGAATAAAATCGTAAACAAGAAAAGTAAAAAATGTTCTGTAAAATGAACATTTTAATGAGGAGTGAAAAAATAGTCTCGTAAATGGAATTTTGAAAAGAAACAAAGAAGAAAACTGTAAGGAAAATAGCCAAAGGCTATAAAGTTGTAGTGGTAATTTTATGTGCGTGTTTAACTTTCTCTTTTCTGGCGTGACAAAATACTGATAGAAGAAAAGCTTCCACATTCCTAACATATACATCTTAGGAAAGAACTACATAACTTTGCTATAACTCCCAAAGTATTTTAAACATAGTTTTTATTTTAATAATCAATACATTAATGTGTAACAGATTCTAGATAATTCCGTATGGAGTATGCTTAGTAGATTTTCACCTTGATGTTCATGTTATACACCAAATTTCTGGTTTGCTAGAATAACCCTCCAACAACCCTTTTCTCTGGAGAGTAATTTCATTTAATTAAAAAATAACAACAGTTAACTGTCTTGTGATACCTCTTATGTGAAGTTAGTGTTCCTGACCTTCATTTCAGTCTTTCAGTGTACTTTCTTTTTTGTTTAAGCCTTTTATCCTTAGAGACACATGACTCAAGACCTGAAGAAACCAACAAATACAAAACCCTCTTCTGAAGCTTGTACGGCCTGCATTACAGTTTGGGCAGATAAGGCAAATTACAATCAAACATTCTATCATCTGTAATAAGAGGTAGTACTCCTAATTTCAAATAAATGCCCAGCTCTGTTAATCTGAACAGAACTGCCATTATTTTTTGTTTAAGAGAATGTAAATTATTTCCAGGAGGTAACCCAAAACACACCTTGTTTTGCTATCAAATTTATCTCTTCTATTGTTTTAGTATAATCTTTTCAAGCATTCGTTAGCTGAAATTTATTAAGTTCTCTATCTAGACAAAATATCATAAGCTTTATGATAGTACTATAGATTTCTATGAGCAAGGCCTGCAAGATTAGAAACTGAATGTTTCATGACTAAATGACATTCAATCCAAAATGATCAGGAGTGAATGCTGGCTTGTGGGTGACTTTTCAGCCTGCACTCTCACCTGCAAATGCAGAGACATTAAGGTTCACTGATGATTCCAAAAATTCAGAAGCCTAGACAGCTCCAACATGATGATATCTGATGCCTTATTTCCACAAGGCACATGGTAAGCAGAATAATGGCCCTCAAAGATATTCACGTTCTTACCTCTGAAGTGTGAGAATATAATAGGCTACATGACAAAGAGAAATTAAGGTTGTAGAGAAGTGAAAGTTGCTGATCAGCTCATTTTGAAATGGAGGAATTATCCTGGATTTATCTGGTTGGGCCAATGGAATTACAAGCTCCTTATATATGGACAAGGGAGACAGAAAAGGGAAAGGGACCACACACCAAGGAAACTGGGCAGCTTCTAGAAGCTGCAAAAGTCAAAAAAGTAAAAGTTTTTTTAAAAAAGCATTCTCTTCTAGAGTTTCCAGAAAAGGCTACCAATACCTTCATCTCAGCCGATGAAGACCCCCAATGTAGTTAAATTCTGAACTACAGAACTGTAAGATAATCAGTTTATGTTGTTTTAAGTGACTAAATTTGTGGCAGTTTATTATAAGCAGTGATAGGCAACTATAATAATATACGACATTTAAAAATAAATCCATTTCTACATGTAAACCTGCACCTCTGTAAATTTTAAACATTCCTTAATAATACTACTTGGGAGGATATGTTAATTTTACTCTTCATTAAAAGTTATTTTAAAGATATTCAAAATGATGTTTGTCAGGTAGAAGATCCAGAAGACACCTTGGCTTAAAAGAACAAGAGGAAAGAAACAATATCTGACATGTATGTAATAGCTTTTCAATCAGTAGGTGAGTTTTCATTGAAACAATGAATGAAGGAATGGACAGATACAGAGCTGTTGCCTACTGAGCTCAGTTTTTCTAGAGTGTATTATATAATGCATTAACAGGCGCTATTCATTCAACATCAAATATTTAGTGGACAAATAATTGGTGTCAGTCTTTGTTGTGGTGGTAAAAACAATATGCTGACTACTAGCTCACTTCTTTTTTTAATATTTTATTTTTAGAGAGATGAAGGGAAAGAGAAAAAGAGGGAAATGTCAACGTGTGGTTGCCTCTCATACGCCCCCTATTGGGGACCTGGCCTGCAATCCAGGCATGGGCCCTGGACTGCTAATCGAACCTTTGGTTCACAGGCCAGCATTCAATCCACTGAGCCACACCAGCCAGGGCCTATTTCACTTCAGGCCTATCAGGGCCTTCTTGATATCCCAGTTTCAACTTTGATATCATCAAGACCTTCAATACATTAAACCTACAAGCTCTTTTTGTTTTTCTCATTTTTTATATCTCCAATAGCTTTGCCCAAATCAACAGCATCATATCTGAATATTCTTTTTCTCTCACACTTCATCTACCATTAATTAGAAAATTTTATATACTCAGAATCAAAATAACCTAGAACCCTACCAGTTAGTAGCTGCATCAGTCTAACCTAAGACAACATCATGCTCTCACCGCTTTTTCATAATCACCCCCTACCTACATTTCTGCTTCAGTAATGGCTGCTGATTGTCAACACAGCCGGCACGGGAACTACTTTAAAATGTAAATCAGAGCATGTTACTCCCTTGTTGAAAATGCTCCAGTGGCTTCCTATTTTAGTCTGAAGTTGCAATAGTCACCAAGATCTTATAAGATGTGGTTCCTTGTTATTGGTCTGACCTCATCTAATAGTTTTGTCCTTGCTCTATCCATTTTGGTCATATTGCACCCTTGCTGTTCCTAAAACATGACAGGCATATTCCTGTATCAAGGCCTTTTTATTTTCTGTACCATCTGCCTGGACCATTCTTCTCCCAGAAAATTTGTGTTATATATCCTCTCACTGTTTTCAGGTAAACTGATTTTATAGATGATAGCTGGATAGATGATAGATAGATACATAGATAGATAAATAGATAGGTAGATAGACAGACAGATAGATAACAGGCAGATATTAAAATGATTTTTTGTATTTGTTTATCCCTACTAGGGATGAGTTTATCGCTATATGTAGGGATGAGGGGAAGAACTTTGCCTTTTTGTTCACTGCTATATTCTCAGAGCCTAGAATAAGAAAGGTATTTAATAAATGTTTTTTTAAATAAGTGAATGTCTAAAGGGACATGGAATTGAGGAAGGAGATAATTCAACAAAGGGTCATATAAGCCAAGAATATCAAAATAATGACTGTTAGACTGATAATGTTTTCAAAGACAGAAGTCATAATAAGGTTCAGAAAAGAATCTGGTTGTTTTTAAAAACACCTGTTTCCTAACAATCACTCCCCTGAAAATGTCTTCTACTGCTTTGCCATCCATGCTCTTATATTACCATCCGTTTGCCCTGCTAAGGATATAACAAGGCTCTGATTACTTCCAAGTCTATTTCCTGGAGTACAATTTGGAAAATTTTCTTTTCTTCCAAGTGAAAATATGGAGTGTTAATAAACTTGATGAAAATATCAGGCCCTGAAACATCAGTACAGTTTTCAGTGGCCCAGTGTTCTGGAGTAAGCCAAAGTAAGGAGCAAATTCTTGGCTCTTGCAGTTTCCCTCTGAAGAAGAAGGCACACTGCTAGTTGCCCTCCTTAGATTCCACAACTGGGTATATTGCTCCAGCTCATCGAGAGACATGGAAGTCTGCCAGCCGTGTGTGTCAGAAAAAGGTCTCTGCAGAAGAACCAGCACCGCCGTGTGTGTCATACAACCTGAGAGAGATGTAGTTTAGAGATATCTGTGGTGGGAAACACTCTGTGAAGTGCGTGGAAAGTCACAATGGGAGGATCACAACACAGAACCCTAGGGTTCCGGTGTGCAGCCAGGCCCCACGCAGCAGTGGAGCTGTGTTTTCCCCACTGACCTTCCTTGTACAAGTTTCCTAAGTAAAGCAAAGCAACCAGAAGGCTGGAGGGGCTCTTTCCAGGTGAGATAAAATTTTGTGACAAAGCACATGGATGGAAATGGTGTCCAGTTACCCCTCGAGGACTGAAGCTGCCAGAATGTTAGGTTCTGAGGGTTCACAGTCACCTCCCCTTGGGAATTGCCCTCAGAGAGAGCTGCTTCATTCAAGTTTACACACCCTTGCCAGGGGCAGCCCATGGCCAATGACTGACTGACACAGAGTACTAGGACAAGTCCTCTTGCTGTGAAGTTTTCTAAAGAATTGGCTAAAGGTTCTGTTATAACTGTATCACAGTTTATCTTATTTTGCCATGTACAATGTGCTCCCATGTATGCTGAGCACTCACGTTTTGGGCCCAAGCTTTCAGGAAAAATATCTTTCACTTTAATTTTTTAATTCAGTTATTTATTTATGTATATTTAGAACACCAGTTATCATATTCCAGGCTATTATTTTGAATACTGATATTGTTATTGCTTTCTAGAGCTACACTTTTAATACATAAGCATAAATAAAAGAATTTAAAGCATTTATATAGACACACAATTAGTACTACCCAGGTATAATGCACACCCTTATTTTTCCCTCAAAAACTTGAGCAAAAAAAGTACACATTATACATGGCACAATATGGTAATTCTCTCTCTGCCCAATGTTTCTTCCTTTACTCCCACACAACTGGTATTTTTAAGAACACTCTCCTATAAACCTCCTGCATGTCTTGCCATCTTGACTTTGCCAATGAACTTGACCTAAGATATATATCCTAAGATTAGATAGATACATACATGTACATACATAAAATTTTTCAAAATATGCATTGATAGGGATGAAAGGTAAATCATTTAAATTTTATGAAATCAGGTTTGAATGGTAGCAATGACATTAGAATGAATTTTTAAGGAGATTATTTTTATCAATTCACAGTAGCCATAGGAAAAAATAAAATTTTAGAAATACCAAAGCTGTTAACCTTTCACAATTTTTTAATAATTTTACATTATGGGTACACTTACAGAATTAACTTATATGTCAAACAGGACAAAAATTGACTTCTACTTCTTCTGAAAAGAGAGCATTTTTTCAATTGTCCAGGTCTTTTTCTCTTAGATGTCATGTACATTGAATCCAAGAATGTATTGAGTGCCTCTCATGTGAATTTTTTCATTCACCAGACTTTTATTAAAGACTCTTGTCTTTGTCAGAACAATACTTTTAAAGCACCATTACAGTTCAAGACAATACATATCTAGACTTTTAACATAAGGTCCCATATTTTTATAAATGTCTAAAAAAGGTATAAAATTTTATTCTAATACAGATTCAATTTTATTTTTAACTCAACCTGGGCTTTCTATCATATCAGAGTGTTCAGCTGGGTTAGGGTTCTCGTGTTACTTCTTTGCAGGTCATTGTCCAATACCTCAACCTTTTTACTTAGTGCCAAGTGTTCTCTGGTGAATTCTATTGACTTAGATTTAGTGCTTTGTTCAGGGAAATTCTGAGAAGTTCATTTCTTCCTACTAACAGTTTAAAACATTTCAAAACAAGATGTTTTTTTTATTCTTTCTTTCTTTTTTCTTTTCTTTGTTAGTGCAAGTTCAACAGTCTGAGTGACCTAACTTTCAAAACCTTAACTTTTATGAAAAAGTTTATTTAGGTTGAAAGTAACTTTAATGCTCCAAAGTTATGAGGATCTTCCAGCTCCTTCTTTGAAAGGAAAAAGGCACAGAAGTGAGCTCCACTTGAAAATTAACAGAATAAATTAGGTTAAAAGGACCCTTTAAGGTCATCTGTTTTGGAGATTTTCTTCTTTGGTTTCAGAGTTGAAACCAAAGCAGTAAAATGGGGACATATTCAATCCATATTGGGATTTCCAATCATCAGAGGGTCACTGCCTAATCCATAACAAGATAAAAGAGAACTCTACACCTTGTTAAACAGACAGATCAAATTTTTGTCCTTATCTGGCCTCTTAGAAAAGTAACACTAGAGTTGGATAATTATTGCTGGTTGCTTAGACTGAATGAAAAAGAAAGACTCCTATGGTCAAACAAACAAACAAAAAAGAAGTTAGGTCAAACCTTTTTACAGACAAGCAAACTCAGGTTTTATAATTCATGGTAATTAGCCTAGAGTTCAGAAGGTGTAATAATAATAAATTTTACCAGGAAACCATAAATAAGATGAAGGTGAAAAGTTTCCAGTTCAGCCCAGAAAACTGAAACAGTGAATTCTTAAAGGGATTGGCTAGACAAAAACCTGAGCAAGGACTTACTATTTTAATTATTCAAATCCAGACAATCAAGTTATTTGCTGCCAAAAAGACAAAGCCAAATATATAATGATAATGTGGGCTTAATTCTGCCTCTGATTCAATAGTGCCATTTAGATGTAATCTTTTGAGTTTAGTCTTCTATCATGTAAGTACAAGTATTGAGTTGCCAAAGTTGTGTGTTCTTAATTCAGTGAGGGTATTTAGAGATTCAAAAATGTAGACAAATGGGATTTTTTTAAAAAATTGAGTTGATGTAGTTAGTTTGCAGAGTTTCCTGAAAGATGCCAAGTACTATTAAAAAAGTAACTCATGCTATGACCCAAACTCCACATTATGTGTAACCAAGCATCACTTATTCAGCCATCTAATACATTATTAATGCTGTAGAGAATTCTCAGGGTGATGAGGACAACATGTCAGTGACTGGAGACAATTTTAACATGCAAAAAATAAAAATGCCTTTGCTATCATTTCAGCATAAACTATTTAAATAACTCATTTTAAAGAAATTTTTTCAACATAAATTCAGCAATATTTTTTTTTCAGTTGGGCACTAAGAATAATGAATCAATCAACAAAACAGTTGGCTATTGCTAATCTCTGACAGAATGACATATAGGACTGTATTTAAAGCCCAACATACCATTTATAAAACAGGATTTATGTGTAATTCATTATGTTCTGACAAAACAAATGCCAGTAGAATACATAAGAAAATAATTCCTACCATCCTTTGGGATCAGTTATCTCAAGAAACAAACTATTCATGTTGGACTGAATGCGGCGGTCTTACTGTAATTATGTCCCTCGAATGTCACTGAATCAGAGACGTGACCAACTGCCTTGACCTACTATCATTGCCAAGCCCCTGTTTTAAAAGTCTTTCATTTTGCTAGTTTAGTGCATCTTTATTCTTTTTTTTTCTATTGACAAGGAAGTAGTATTTTCTATTACTGTATGATTTAAAAAAGGAAGACCTTAAAAATGAAAATCTCTAGCCATCATTTGTGAGGTAGGGGATGTAAGAGGGCAGTCTGATTTCTCATGGCAATGTGGAAGACACAGGAGTAAAGATCTGGCAGAAAACCTGTCCTGTAGCCTAAAATAGAAGGCTGCTAATTTTTCTAACCAAAGCCAAAATAGCAAGGAATAACATTCAAACATTTAACAGACATAACACAACAGATACAACCACCAATCAAGTAGAATGGATAGCAATTCTAGCGGGAGTCAAGTGTCATATATCTCCTGATGTGCCAGGGGGCCACCTTTAAGTTGCTGAATATTATGCACATTTGGGAGTCTGGAGAGAGGGGCCTTGGTAGTGAAGGGAAGTGAGGAGGACTTGGGGGTGAGAGGAGATCCTGGTATCAGTAGCTCTCTAGCAACTGGCAGGAAATGGCTCCCTGTTTTAGAAACTGACATTTCCACACTGGTTCAAATTATCTTCCAGTCAATTCTAATACTAAGTGTGATTTTACTAATGTCAGACTGAGATTTCCAGGCTAGAAAATAGCAGGTTCTAAGGAGATGAAAGAATGTATTGGTAATATGCCTATGGCAAGTAGTATATAAGTAATACGTTACTGAGTTCTTATGATTGGGTCTGAACACAGACAGCAAGACTTGAGACAGGACAGCAAGGTGAACCGAGGAGGCTCACTCCCAAGCTGCACTTTATTAACACAGTCCCTGTCCCAGGGAAGAACCTCCGGGGCTGGAGGAGCCCTCACAAGTGGTGCATTCTGGGAAGTGGGGGGCATTGAGTTAAAGAACATTCCTAGAAGCCAGGTGGTTTGCACTGAGACACCAGAATTCCAGATCACAGGGCATCCCTCATGTGAAGTCCCATTAGATAACTGGTCTGAAGTGATTTAAGCGCACCTTGTCCAGATGGTCCAGGAACCAAAGTAGGGTTGAGGCCTCAGAGGAGTAGGGCAGTGTGCTCAGCTTGACCAGCTGATGAAGCTAGGGGCTGAGATACGTTTTGACCAATTTTCCTCAGCCTGTACACATTATCAACAAACTTTTATATGTGTGTGTGTGTGTGTGTGTGTGTGTGTACATATGTCTGCCTCATCCTAAAAGATTTATAATATTTACTATGCAAGAGAAATTATCCAAAAGAATAATTCAATAGTATATACATTAAAGGATTTTTCTTTGTCTCATAAGAGGCTATTATAAAATTTCAACCCTGACACTTGGGAAATACCTTGTATTTGTTATATAGTATAACATGTGCATATAGGTGGATATATATATTTGTTGCCTAGATGCCTAACAAAGACATTGTTTGTGTCTTGTGTGTCACAGAATGACCACTTTTACCAGAGAGAATTTCTGAATATGTAGTTGTTGATAATAATAATAATAATAAATGCCACTGAGAGAAAGAGATGATAACATAATGGAATATGCAACATTGGCAATGTGGCAGTCCCTAATTGAGTAATTCTTAGGCTCCATGCCTTTGCATTATACTACCCCCATACCTTAAACATGGCAAAACTGTCAGTGTCACTAATTCTGGAGATAATGTGTGCAGTGTTTCATGTCATTCAACTGACAAACAATTGGCAGGTAGTTTTTACAATAGCAAGATGGATTCTTGTATGGAATGTGTTGATTGCTTATGTCAGTCCCTTTGAAATTTAACAGCAGTTGTAATTAGAGCTGTAAATCTCTTCAAACTATAATTAGATTACTATTTATACCCATTGTCATTTTTTTTAAAACTGCCTGAGACACTACTATGGACTGAGAAAAGGTGGGGAGGGCAATTTGGTTTCTTTAAAACAATAGTCACTGTTAAAAATTATGTGCATGCAGCTTTGCAACTTTATGAGTTAAAACAGTGAGTCCCAAGGAAAATATTTCAGAGGTGGCTCCATGGATCTTTAGACTCTGCAAAGGAGGGATATTCCCCAAAGAAACAGATCTAGTCTTTCTACGGCTTCCCTAAGATAGACCATGCAGCCGATAGTTATGACTCTCTATGTGGATGGGAACCAAATGAGACTAGAGAATGTCAGTGTCACAGAAAACTGAGTTCTGCATTTTACATTTCATTAGGTCTCAATTCCCTCTGAAAGTATCCTTTTGCTGACTTTGTTATCTGGTGAGACTAGGGAATAACACTGGAAATATACCACTCATTTAGGATACTGTGATGCTGCTGAAGGCAGTGGAGGATTTCTCAACTTTTTACCCTCCTCTTCTCAACCTTCTTACAAGTGCTAAATAAAGACAAGGGAAAGAAACCAGACTGGTTTCACATTGATGGACATTTTTATGACTAACCTTTATATTTTATAATAACCAGTGATGATTTTCTGAATCTGGACAAGAAGTAAAATATGTACAATCTGACAATTGGGTCATACTGGGTTCCACCTCTCCCAAAAGCCTTAAAAACCTGAAGTACTTCTTATCCTCTTAAATTAAGCAAGAGGATCAATATGTGGCCAACTAGAATCACGTGATACCCAGATCAAGATTTGTGAATTAAGTGATGGTAAAGCAGAGAGGTGGATACAATAAGGGAGTAACCCCATGAGCATGGAGAGATGTTCCTTCTGACCCCAGACTCTGTGGGGCCTTCGGTAAAACATTTTACTACTTTGGCATTCTCTATAGTCATTTCCAGTTCCCCGCCTCAAAAATGAGGACACTATACTCGGTGATTTTTATAGTAAATTTTAGTTCTAAAACCTGATTAGTATCTCTAAAGTCCGTGAACACTTTGTCCCAGGTTTAAAGTGTGGTAAAAGCCTTTCAGCTGGCTATTTTAAGGCAAGTAGCTAGCTGAGATAGTGTTTCTCCACAGCTCCATCAGAGAAGAGGTTCCAAATATACATAAAAAAATTAAACCATAAAAATACTAGAAGAAATTGTACGTTATTTTTAAAAATAAAACCTTGGAAAATAGAAAGCCATTCTGAGTATGGCATGCAGCCTAAATGACATAAAAGAAAAGCTGTCAAATCGTATGATATAAAAAAAACCCTGCATGCTAAGAGTGGACTGTGGAATGTTCAGTCTTAGAGTTGCCTTAAACTTGGGTAGGGATGTCAAACTTGGATCACTGAAGTGTTTGGATATGCTATACTTAGAATCTAAGAACCACTCATCGATATAGCCATCAGCTGTGAAATGTGTGCAATACAATTAATTGTTAATAACAAAAATCAAAGTTTGTGAATGATATACATGTTTTCATAAGAATTCTGCATATGTATATTGTAGTACAGTTGCATTCTTGTATACATTTTCTTCAATAGGAAAAATGTGGGAGAGTTTCAGCTGGGATGTTGGGGATTTCACATCACAAATTGCTAAATAAATACCATTCAAGTGATGTGTCATGAAGGAAAAAAAAAAAAAACAAGTTGAGTGCTGCTGCTTCAATACATTATTCTGTGTAAATTCACTTAACATGAGACATGCCATTCATCTAAGGTGTTTCATTTTGGTTTTTTTCAGAGCTATCTATGGGACAGATGCTTACCAGGTCTGCTTAATTTGGGCTCATTTGGTGTTCACTCAGTTCAGAAGAATATGTATACAAGTAAATACCCCATTTTGCATTAGTGATACCTAGAAGTAGTATCACTAATTGACCCAGCTTTACATGGTGTAAAAATCTCTATTCACCCTGCTATAGTTCTTATAATGGTAGGTAAATTCTTCCAGGCTGAAGTAATGTGAACGAAGTACTTTTTCTTTTCCCACTCTTGTTCTGACTTTATTTATTTATGTTTATTTATTTTTGTTTATTCTATTACAGTTGTCCCAGTTTTTTCCCCCTTGCACTCTTCCATCCAGTCCACCCATTTTGCAGAGGGGAAAATCAGTAGGCAGTCCAGGATTAGTAGAAGTTCTCTGACATTACAAAGAGCTTCACCCAAAGTGCATAATGTGCCATTTCTTGAAGGTATTTCAGGTTACCTGGAGATTTGCATTTTAACAATTATAATGCTCTATCACTTTTATCAAGTTTATGGATCAAAACTATTTGCCAGAACATAAATAACTGGCAGAAAGAGAGGTCAAAACAGTGCTTTTGAATAAACAAAACTAATTACAAGATATATTTAACTCAGAAAACCCCAGAAAGAACTGATTGGCTGAGAATATACACCAGGACTCAGGGATTATTGGTGGGGGGAGGTGGGAAGCAAGGGAGATCAGAAATAGCAATGATGTAGCCCTGGCTTGTGTGGCTCAGTGGATTGAGTGCTGACCTGTGAGCCAAAGTGTCACTGGTTTGATTCCCAGTCAGGGCACATGCCTGGGTTACAGGCCAGGTCTCCAGTAGGGGTCATCCAAGAGGCAACCACACATTGATGTTCTTCTTCCTCTCTTTCTCTCCCCATTCCCCTCTTTCTAAAAATAAGTAAATAAAATCTTAAAAAAAGAAAAAAGTAATAGCTATGATGTAATGGATATAGGTATAGTTATACATCAAATATATACTATATATAATATTTATGTTTTACATCTATACTTTTGTAGAAACAAAGCCATTTTAATTCATATTTATTTTATTTATATGTGTTATTTATATTTATTTTTATTTAGATTTGCATAATAAATCTACTTTGTGTGGATGGTGCCAAAGAGGCACTTACTTATCTTCAGTAATACCTAAAGAAATCTATGAGTATAACAAAAGGATTAATTGAGTATGGTATTTTGGAATAAATTATATGCAAACAATAATCAGTTAATTTAAAGGTAAAATGATTAACAATATTCCACAAATAATAAACAGTAGGTGGATGGTTCTATTTTTCCTCTGCTTGATTTAGAAAAAATTTTAAGTAGTCTTTAAAAAATGTAAGTGTGACTTTAAAAAGTATTCGAAATGATTATCCATGTCCACCACATTGACTGCCCTAGTTTTTATTAAAACAATCTAAAGAGTTTATGTAGATAATAGAAGTAAGAATACTTTTATCTGAACTATTTTAACAACAATCATATTTATTGCCAATACCTAATACAAATTACCACTGTCTCTACTCTTTGATATTTATACATGGGTCTCTAATGGACATCTCAGTAGGCCACACAGCAACTTAACAAAACCAAAACAAATGAACCTCTAACCATACCTATTTCTTCCAGTATATGATATCACCATAGTTCAGACTGCTGAAGCCAGGCAAGGAGTCACTGCTAGTTTTATTGTTTCCCCACTATGGAATCTGTCAATAAGTCCTGTGGAATCTGTCTTCAAAATACAATATGCATCTGTTCATTTCCCTCTAACTGAGCTGCTAACACCCTAGGCCTGATCACCATAATCTCTTTCCTGGACTACTTATTCCAAGTGCTGCCTAACTGGTCTCAATTTTTCTGCTGTCACCTTTCTGTAAGCTGTTCTCCACAGAGTAACCCAGTGACCTCTGAGGCATACATCAAATTATGTCTCTTTTTTGCTTAAAATCCACAAGTAGTTTTCCATCACAGTTGAAACAAAAATGAAATATAAATGACTTATCACAGCCCAAACAGGACTGCACAAACTAATTCCTGCCTATGTCCTTGATCTCATGGCTCATATTTTCTTTTCCTTCCTACCTTCCTTCCTACCTTCCTTCCTTCCTTCCTCCATCCCTCCCTCCCTCCCTCCCTTCCTTCCTTCCTCCCTTCCTTCCTTTCTTTCTTCCTCACTCAAGGATATGTTTTATTGATTTTAGAGAGAGAAGAAGAGGGAGAGAGAAAGAGAGAGAGAGAAATCAACATGAGAGAGAAACATTGATTGGTTGCCTCCCATACCTAGGTATATTCCTTGATTGGGGATCAAACCCACAACCTAGGCATGTCCTCTGACCAGGGATCAAAACCAAAACCTCTTGGTGTATGGTATGGCACTTTAACCAACTTAGCCACCCAACCAGGACCTTCACTCTTTCTTGATAACACTTCCCCCTCACTCCTTCCAATTTGAATTTTGGCATTACAAAGTTCTCACCTCTTCAGAAGAGGCAAAATTCATCGGCTTATCTGTAACTTTCCTACTTTATAAAAACCTTGGAGGAGAAATTACCTATGAACTAAAGAACTACATAAATATTTTTTTTCTCTGACTCAAGCATTTTAAAAGCTCTTGTATTTCCCTGAGGAATGCTCCTGGACAACACTCTGTTTTATGTGTCATTTGAGTTTTGACTCCTGTAAGTGGAGCAGTAATGTCTACACTGCTCTATCAAACCTCTTCTTAAAGACGGCCTATTTCTTATTTTTTCCAGCTTTATTGAGATACAACTGACATATAACATTGTGTAAGTTTAAGGTACACAAAATAATGTACATATATCAAATGATTTGTCAAAATGATTACCACAGTAAGGTTAGTTAACAAATTCACCATCACCTTAAAAAGTTACTTTTCAGGTCTACTCTCTTAGCAAATCTCAAGTATACAAGACAGTGTTATTAACTATAATACAGTATTATAGTTACTATGCTAGCCTATTTCTTTATATACTTTACTAGATTATTTTTAAATGTGTTTGTAATAGCAAGGGAAATGCTACTTCTAAATGGCCAAGCCTCATTACTATATTCTTTAATCACTGCCATTTAACACATCAAGTTTTAGTCATTCTGTAGTTACCTAATTGATTTAGCAACACTAGAAAGCTCACTTCTTAGTAGTTAATGATTCCTTTTATAATCCCAATCTTAGGAAAGTAATTGTTTGATAAAAGAATGCATCTTACTGCATTTAATCCACTATATCTTTTAGGTTCCTAAGTTTTGGAAAATTAAAACAAACAAATAAAAAACTCAAGTGGATTGATCAAATTCGACTTCTTAGTTCTCAGGAGAGAAAAAAAATAAACTTCAAAAAAATTCCCATAGAATAAGAAGCTGGTTGGATACTCAATAGCTCTCAGCAAACATTATTTTAATGAGTTAAGCATAAATGTATCACAAACACATGGACTAAATTTCCCTCAAAGAGCATATAAGTTTGAAATGCAAGGAACAATGCCTTTTGGAAAGATATATTATGGTTTCTACCACAACCCAAACATTTACATAATAGCTTGAGCTGTTTCACAATCTGAAAGTACATCTGGATTCATCCAACTCTGAAGGTTTTTTTCTTTTGAATAAATAAGAGCTTCAGAATCACTTAGAGTAGCTCAAGATGGAAAATCTCTCATTTTCTCATTAGAAGCATCCCGCAGGTTCTCAGGAATACTAAACACCTTTGATATTTCTAGTATATAAATTTTAAAACATTAGTTAAAATATACATATGATAGAGAATGCCTGTTAATTTATTCTAAAAAGGCAGCATACTCCCATATATACAAACATCCTGTCAGAGAAAGAGATCAACTTTTAAAGGATAAGAATAGGCATGTGCTACTCTAAAACACTGGGCAGTGAAAAACTCTCACTAAAAGGAAGTGAAGGTGATTTGGTAAACTACTGATTTTAGAGTTTGAGCAATCTTGTTTGAAATAAGTGTAAGTGTTGACCATGCATACCAAACTTAGGAAAAAGTATGGTTTTAGTGGGCAAAGATCATGAAATGCCAAAAATTGTCAGAAAACTATAAATGTGCCACAAATAAACTTGACATAGTTCTTTTGAAAACTAAATTAAAAACTCCCTTTCACTTTGGGTTGCAGCTTCCTAGAGTTCCCAGAAAAAGGCTCCTTAACTTGACCAGCCTCTAGTTCATCTCCTACTGAAACTCCCTCTTGGAGTAGACTTGGTAAACCTTTAACACTGAGCTTTCGGCTTCCTTTGGGATGATGTCAAGAAGGAAAGATAATGTCATCTGCTCTCACTCACAAACATTATGGAAGCATTTTCATGCAGTACTTACTTTTGCTTTTTCCTCTTTTTTTTCCAAATCAGTTTTAGGTCATTTTGATATTTGTTGCCAGGGATGTTGTACTTCGAAATACGGAAACAATAGAAGATCCAGTTGTTATGTATAAGCATAGGGATCTCCTAACCTACTGAAATTCTAGGAAGGCAGGAAGCTATTTCTTATTGTTTATCTCACTGCCCATTCTATTTTGTCCATGGTAGGAAGATAATAAAAGGCTTTTGAATGTAACTTCAAATCAGCAAGCCATAGTAAAAGAAAGAAATGTTTTATGATGAATAAAATTATGCAGGGAAGAAGACAAATGTATCACTCTCTTCCCCCTACCCACTTCCTCCCTCCCTGTTCTTCCTTGCCTTCCAACATCAACAATAGAAATTAGCTTGCCTGTACTGCACCTTCCTATAAATCTCTAAATTTTAGAGACAGATCCATTCATGTCTCCATGAGAGCTCTAGGTCTGTCTGCAGTGCCACTCTGATTTTACTCTCATTTGTTAAGCGAGTTTGAAATATCTATTTTAATGAATTCCTCTCTTATATCCACAGAGAAACTTGAGGTTACTCTTACTTAAAGTGTTACCCAATAAAAGTTTATTCAAAAGATCTACATATCTGTTAAATTAAAAACTATTACTTCTTAGATGTTAACCCTCAAACTAGAAACAACTCTAATATCTGTACAGAAAAAAAGTAAATATAATATCATAATGGAAAACCTATTTCCCTAACAATTCTAATGTTGCTAAACTATAACTGATAATGGCATGGTGTTTAAAACTAAACCTTGTAATTCTCCTTCCAAAATAAAAAAAGCTAAACTTCAGAAATTATGAAGTGTGAGAGAAAAAAAGATCAACAGTTTGTAAAGGTAGGCTATATCCTTGACAGTCTCATGTTAAAAATTTAGCAATTGCCACTGGAAGTTGATTCTATCATATAAAAACCAAAACAAAGCTTCAACACAGTTGATTGTGCACAAATTCCTGTCTGCCTAACATGGCTAGCAGGTGCCATGGACTTGCTCTCCCAGTGCACATGGAGAAATTGGGTAACAAATAATGGTTGCCATCTTTTAAACAGCTTTATTGTAAGACAATGTAAATTTAACTCTTAATCCTAACCAGACTTATTCCTCTAATTATAATACCATGTATTAGTTTAAAACACTAATTTAAGATTCCAACCATCTTATTAATTAGGGAATTTTACATGGGAAAACCTCATGAAAGAATAACAACAAATATTGATTAAATTAAAAAGTGATCATTTAAAGGCCTGAGTTCTGATAAAATTGATGGCATCAATTAAACATTCATCTTTTGTCATTTTATTAATTAACTATTAGAATTCAAACAAGTATGTTGAATAGTTACACTTACAGGTATTAGCTCAAAACAAAACATAACAAGGAAATGCAAACTAAAATGTACTTCAAGGGAGAAAACTGAAATAGTCATTTTCTCTAAGATAAATCATAAAATATTTAACAGGAAGGGGCACACCTTATTTTAATTGTTATAAGAAGGACCCATGCAAAAATTTCTCCACTTTATTTCCTTAACCCAGCTTTTATACCCTGAGATTTTTTTAAACGATAATTACAAACTGTTTTACTTGAGTAGTTTGAGTGGTTTCTTACCAATACTTTGAGAAACTAGCCTTGCTCTTTCAAAAGTCTAGTATAGGTACAATTTAGAGCATTGCAAACAAATACAGAATTCTTCATGCTCTGTACCTTTATATTTTCTGTATATTCTTTATATTCCATATCTTTATATTCTTTATATTTTCTCTCTCCTGTCCCTTTTTCTCTTCACTTACTTCCTGTTCATTTATTTCTTGATAGACTTGCCTTACCCACCCTTTTTGTCCCTTACTTTCATCATTCCTCTCATCTCTTCTTTCCTTTATTTTGCAAATCAATATCTTCTCAGAGACCAGTGTCTGAAGTCACACTAGAGCTCCCTGGATTTGGATCTTTGAAAATTAAAGCCATAACATTCTGGCAATCAGACAGGAAACTCATCTAGAGACTGCAAATTAAATAAATGCTTAAAACTTGACTTTGAGCCCTGAGACCAGAAATTTTAATTTCCATATGAGCTGGAAATACTGACAAGTAATTGAACCTGAAGACTTCTCTGACTAGCAGAAAATTTTGGAGGCAGGATGTGGGCTAATGAATGTGACCATGATATTCCCTGGAGAGATAAATAAAGCCAGCTAACTATCCAAGTGTACAAAGTTCCTCCTCAACGTTGTTCCTGAAAAGTTTACACACACACAAATATGGAACTACACATTAAACATTAAAATTACCATTAAATATTTGGAATTAATTTCTCCCCAGATTCTTATACCTGTGTCTGACTTCCTGAAAAAAGCCTCTACTTTGGGGTGGGTACCTAGCTACCCTACTCCACACACACTAGACTCCAAAAAGTCTCTTCCCAGGGTTTTCAACCCAGATGTAATCAGCAGATGTACCCTGCTGATTTCTCCTGGGATACACTAATTTCATCCAGTCATGTGAGAGCTAAGCAAAGCCTGTATAAGGCTTTGAAAGACAGCCAATTTCTCCCACAATACATATGCCTTTATTTTTCTAAATATAACATTTTTTATTGTCTAAGGCAATAAATTATTTTCCTTTAGTTATACACTTTCAACTATTTTGCAACTTCTTTCAGACTTTATAAAACACAGACATTGTAAGATTTCTTTTGTGATAGCAAAGTTTTAAAAAATCTGAAGTTCTACTGTGCAGTAGGGACCTATAATTAGAAATGTCACCATATGTTAGCACCCAAGCTACTTATGAACCTATCTGTTCATTTAAAATGTCAGCCTCTTGTTGGCTATGAGGATGCCATGCAAAGAATCATGTTCATATCTATGTTTTTAACATTCATGCAAGTGGGAGAAATAAAACTTTTCAAGTAAATTCATTATTCCTTATTAGCCAGTTATTATGACAATGAGCATAAATGAAGTGATTGAATTACTGATACCTAACTCTGAAGCTGTGCTGTATCTAGGTCCTTTTAATAGCTTTCAAAATAATATGTGTATTACTTTCTTAAGAGAATTTCTGATGCTGGGTTTTAGTTTTTTTGTGGCCTCTAGATGATACTAAAATACTCTAAACCAGGTGGAATTCAGTAGTCTATTACATCAGAAAAGCCTTCACATCAACTCAAACACTGGCTGACCTGAAAGTATCAATCATAGCTATTGGTTGAAAACAAATATCACTATCATTGAACAACTTCTTCTTTCAAAATATCTATTGGTCACAGAATGTTTGAGTGTTATTGCTTACTCCGCCTTGATGATGATTGACTAGTTGGAGCTCTAATTAAAATGTGGCTCCTGAAATAATAAAATTTGGTAGCTATTCCACAGTCCAAATTAGAGACATATAATCCTGTTTTACTCCTCAAGAGTTTAAATTCTGCTCTGGTTAGTGGTAATCCAATAAAAACAGGTGACCTTACAGTCGTGTGTGATACAGAAATCATGAGAGAGTCCTCCTATGACAAAAAGCAACCAAGAAAAAAGGCACAATCCTACTGGTGCCAGCACAAACTCTTGGCCTTTCTAAAGGCTCATGAACATGAGGATGTGAAAAACATTAATTATTGAAAAATATCCATAGGCCATTTGGACTGAACATTGTATGCTTATTATTATGATTATCATGTTCAAGTAGATCTTAGTTAAAATATTTTTTTTCTTACTTATATGCTAAACATAAATTATACAAAGTAATTACATTTTTAACATCTAATATGTGCAGAATCCATGACAGGTACATATAAACATTACTATATAAAACTCTCTAAATATTTGTACATATTGAGCAAGTCTGTAGAATAACAATATGAGTATATTGGATAATCATTCCTAATTGATAAGACTTATTTATATTAACTCCAATGCCAATTTTATAATATTTAATGAATGATATTTATGAACAAGGAAATAAGTAGTTAAGGGAAACTGGTGATGTCTTCATAATAAACTGTGATGTCTTGGCTCTTACTCTGGCAGAGGCCGGGGCAATCAACAGTTACATGCTGTGTTGGAAATGTCCAGATAAGAAGAAAAACAGATTTGCCTTCACCGTCCCATATCACGAATAATATTTTGCACTTTGATGACAAAATAAGAACAAACTTAGGTTTGTGGCATATATTATATCTATAGCTGACCAAAACACATAGGACCATAGTTCTTATATCAGAAGTATTTGAGAGAACTGCATGACTTTATCATGCAAAGCACTTAGAACAAAGCTTGGCTTGGCATATAGTAAGGTCTCAATAAATGTTAACTGTTTGTATTATATCAGGGCAGAGACTACAGAATCATCATAGGTATAGCAATTCAGATTTGTGATAAAGGTCAGAATGGCACCATGGAACTAAGAACCTAAAAGAAATGGCCACGGGTATCATTGGAACAATTTTAATACACATCACTCCCCCAAGAGCCTAACTTAATAAAGAATGGGACAATAGTATGGCTCTTAAAACTGTCAAAGTCTATTATATGACATTACTTTCATATCACACATGACAGTTCACCAGTCTATAAAAACTTGTCACCAAAGAAGAGCCATCTGATAGTGCAGTGAGAATGAACTCATACCCTGTCGACCTTCTGCTGTAAAACAATCCAGCATGGGTCAGAGAAATAGAATTTTCATGCAGACTTTATGAGGTAAACTATCTTAAACCAATGGAAATTTTTCAATTTCATTTCAAGAATCACAACATAGTAGCAGCACTTCAAGAATTTTCATTAACTATCTATAGCTTGTATCCTCTTGTTAAAGCAGTTATTGGTGTACTATTTATAAGGATCTGCTGACATCAAAAAATACCCCCAGTGCAGCTGGCTGACCTTGATTTAAAAATCTAAAACCAAAATGCTAGGAAGAAAATCCCCAGTGCTCAATTCAGCAATACGATTTCTTTGACTTTAAGTTCAGAGATTGTGGCCACCAAAGAAAAGACAGTTATGGTAGCACCTGTTAAATGAGGGATCCCTGTTTGACTCAGGACCTAAGTTTTTGCTCCTGAGATGGTTCAAGAAAAAACCTTTGCTATTATTTTCAACTTAACAGATTACATTATAATCCTTAAAAGTAAAACACAACTCAAACATTCTAGTCCTCCTTGCTAAGGAGGTAAGAGAGTACATGATACAGTGGAAAAGGATAGAAAGCATAAAGTAATTAATATTTTTAATATCTAATATATGCAGAAACCATGGTAGGCACATAAAAATGTTACTATATGAAACTATCTAAAATAATTTCTTAAAGATAGATATCATGAAGCTTATCTTAGAAATTAGCAAATTAGGGCTGGAAGTGATTAAGTAACATTGATAATTTCACAAAGCCGGTTTGTGGCTTAAGGACTGGGTTGAAATTTAAAAAGCTAAGTGTCTACTCCTAGTTGTTTTACCAAGCAACTACATCTTCAAAAGCCAAATCATCCCTCTGGGCCTATTTTCTCACCTTAAAAATAAGAACTTTTGGCAAACAGACTCTAGGGCGGCCCCATGATCGAGCCCTTGTGGGATGCTTTCTTCTGGAGTGTGAGCAGGAGCTGAGAATGACATTTAACCAACAGCACAGAGCAAAGGTGAAAAGATGGACATGGTCACATTCCATAAGAATATAACCTGTCTTTGACGAGACTCTGTTGCTCAATGGTTTTACGGCAGCAAGCTGAGATGTGTGCTGTCACAAAGACAAGGCCATTCAAAAAGGAGCTGAGAGCAGCCTCTGGCCAACAGCTAGCAAAAAATGTCAGGAACCCTGGTAGCCTGTGAGAAAGTGCATGCTGCCAGCAGCCATATGAGCTTGGATTGGACTTTTTCCCAGACAGCTCCAGGTATGAACCCAGTCTGGGCTGCCCCTTGATTATATCTTTTTTCAAGGGGCAGTTAAGCCATGTCTGCATGTCAGTCTGTGAAAATCCTAATACTACTGGCTTTAAAAATAAGGAAAGTTATTATCTCCCATAACAAAATGTTCAGATATTAGGCAGATTTCAGGGTTGATTGGTTAAGCAGTTCAACATTAAAGACTATATGTGTCCCAACTCTCTACCCTCAGTTCAACTCTCCCCCTCTCCCCGTGTGAACAGAATGGCTGCAGCAATGCCCGCCTTCACATCCAGACATAGGAATACTTGGAAGCAAAAACGGGCCACCTCTTCCAGATGTCCCTTTTAAGAGTCAATCTTTACTCAAACTACTCCCAGAAGAAAACCCTCACATCATTGCAATAAGAACTGGGTTACAGGCTCACCTTCAAACCAATTACTGCCAAAGGAATTGTGCCAGACAGTATGACTTGTTTATACCATCAGGGTTTAACCTTAATGTTAGGAAGAAAGTCCCATATTTTACTGATTCATAGTGGGGCGTCTGGACATCCCAATGTCACCAGGGCTTGCAAGTCAGAAGGAAGAAATAAAAAGTGATTTAGGGCAGACAACGGTGGGGTATGGCACAATAACAAAGTTATTTGGCTCTGACATTTTACTATTCCATGAATAACCCATGTGGAAAAGTATTTGTTCAACTGGTGTTTTTCAAATACCTGTCTAACAGACAGTATAGTCTGAACTCAGAATGCAGCGTGAGAAGACACAGCAGTCACTTTCTTCAGGGTATAGAGTTTAGTGGGGAAGATATAAACAAACAAGAAATTGTAGTGCCAACAGGGCATGAGCACAGACTACTATGAGAGCATTCACCCCTGTGAGATTATTTCCTGAAGGAAGTACTAATACCCATCTGGAGGCTTCCTATCGATGACTTTGGTGGTGCTGGGAAGAGGAGTGCACCAAGTATGCTCATGCCCTTCCAGGGCATGAGATGCACTTCCAGGAAGTGAGATGCAAATACGAGCTACCAAGAACACGAGCAGTTGGAGCACATGACTGACCTTCGAACTGCACGGTCCAAGACACAAGCCAATGGCATATGTGACTATTTAAATGTAAGCATGAATTAATTAAAATTAAAATCAAATAAAAACAAAATTTTAGTTCTTCGATTGCACTGCCCATATATCAAGTGCTCAGCAGGCACATGTGGCTAGTGTCTACCACACAGCAATGTGCACAGACAGCATCTCCATCACTGCAGGAAGTTGGATTGAGCAACACTGCCCCAGGGCATCAGGGAAGCTCAAAAAGTCTTCAACAAAATTTACAAGCATAGCAGCGCTTGTGCACTCCTTCTCTGATAGTTACTATATTATGCTGTATTTATCAATATTTTCCAGCCTCCTCAAAAAATTTCTCAAACCCAGTTACAGTTTCCACTATGGATTTTTGTCCTCCTTATATGCAAGGCCTCTAGTCTCCATCAAGACTTTTCCTAACCCATAAAACAAATAGACACATGCACAAACAAAAGCTGGCAGACCGCATGGGCACTCAAAGAACAAATGGGAAGGGTTGTGGTGACCATGTGACAGAACAACCCAAGGAATACTAAAGGGGAAGGAATGACCCTTTGTCCTTGGAGAGTTTTACCCTTGCAGATGTACTTTAGACAATTTCACCGGGGAGTCATGTGCAGGGGGCAGCTGGATGGTTAATGGTGGCTCCTCTCTGGCTAAGACCTTAGTTGCTGACGGAAGGTCAGGTACCAGCTGCTCTGCTCCTCACTTCAAAACAGGAAGGAAAAACGTGACTTAGATAAATCCTGACAATGTTAACAAGTGCCATAAGTCACATGGAGGGGGAGGGTGAAAATGTTGCCTCCCATCTAAATCAGGCCCTAACACAGAGAGTAAAAGAGACAAACTGGCTTCAGGACTCAAGTGGTAAGGAACTAATTGTTTGTTTGCTTGATAATGTCCCCATCACTTTAATTAAGGTTTTCTAGAAGATGCCATGAGTTAGGTTACTTCTTTTAACATTTGATAGGAGTGGAGAGATATTATCATGTTCTCTCATCATCCCTTTTTGTGACTCAGAGGAGGGTATATTACAATGAAAGAATCCTATACATCTGTTTTCAAAGCTCCTTAGCTCACAATAACGTTGCCAGTTCAAATGAAGATGCAAATGAGGAAGATTAAAAAGTGACAACACTTTTTGGTCAGAGAAGGCAGCATCTTAACAAACAAAGGCAGATGACAAGTGTTAAAGTTATAAAAATATATGCAGGAAATGGGCAAAGGATGAGGAAGCAGGGCTGTGGAAAGTGGGATGTCAGACACAGTGAATAAGCCTCATGGAAGTTTCCAGCACAGACACATCTGCTAGGCTTCTGGCCCAGAAGAGTCAGGAAGACAGTGAAAGTATCTGAAAGAGGGAGAAAGAAAAAATAATGAATGAGCAAATTAAAGATACGCAGAGAGAGTAAAAAGGACCATTATCCACTCCACTTGCCACAATATCAGGGGTCCGCATTAGTATCTAAAGCATAGAAATGGCAAAACAAAAATAGAAATGGTAATAAAGAAATGAAGTTGAAGCCCTTATTTATTTTTGTTAATTTTACTTGTTGGTGACGGGAATTAAAACCAGGTGGCATATTTTACACTCAGTGGCTCTTGTGGCCCATATAATCTGAAAAACAACTCAGGCTACAGGACACTGGAAAGCTGATTTAGAAGGTTATGAATTCCCCTGTTTATAAAAGATAATAATAATAACAAAACTCTTCCCCAGGCAGCTTTACACTTCTTTTTGCATTATCTCTTCTTTCAGTAAACTTGGCTAACCCTTGTCCTATCATGGAATACATATCTTTATTAGAATTATAAAAAGCTTAGCAATAAATTGAAATAACAATGACAGCAATGGATGTTGCCAGGGTACATATTCAAAAACTATAATCATCTGAAGCTAGAAGGAGCCAAAGGGCATGATTATTTTGGCTCACATTCCAGCTGCAGGCTACCTGAAGTCGCCAACTACATTTCTGTCAACAGAAAGAAACCACTACAACAAAACCCATGTTGATCAGGAAGTGTGACCGCAGTGAGGGGTGCTGAGGAAGTGCTGTTTCTATAACGCATTCTGAAAATGTGTCCCAAGCCCATCAGAGGCAATAGGAAAATCCCCACTCCATCAATGTGCTCACCCGAAAATCCCAGAGAGGGCAGCCAAAGTTGGGCGAGTCTGCCTGTAGCACACATCTTCTTATGGGCTTCTCGATAGCCCCAAAGCTCTGTGAGAGTTTGGGAGTGATCAGCACTCCCTTTTTGTCACCTTAGTTTTCTCTCTTATGTTTCAAGTCCTTTATTGCTGACTTCCCTTTTTCAGTTTTTACATGAGACAGGCCCCTGGGTTTGGGCCATATGTGTGATGAGCCGTATGTGTTAATATACTAATAAAGCTACTACAGCTTTATTAGCTATTATAAGTACAAGTGCTATACAAGTATAGCTAAAAGAAACAGGTCTCCCTGAACTGCCTCCTTCCTCCTGCTTCTGGGGTGTTCCTTGAAGACAGAGCTTCAGGCCCCTGACCATCATGGACGTATGCCTCACCACCACACCACCTGCCCCCTCCACTGCTGCCCACACCACACTGCTTTTGTGAAGTCCATGAGCAGGACTAAAATACGGGTTGTCGTTGGTCTCAGGATCACTCTGCCGTGAAGTGTCACATCCAAGGAAGGCCAGCCTGACACAATCTGAGCAGAGTCATTCAACAGCTTCTACCAGCCCCGTGTCAAGGGCTTTAAATTTGTTACCTATTTTCATCTGTGAACAGCTCTAGGTCATCAGTTATTTTCTCTTTTACAGATGTGAAAACTGAGGCTCATAGACTCTGTGAACTTGCTCAAGTTCACACAGCCAATATTTGACACAGGCAGGAGCTTTGTCTTTGGATCACATTCTGGCACTGCAGACACTCATGTTCTCTAAAGCAGAGCTTCTCACACTTTGCTGTGTGTATGAATCACCAAAGGGTCTTGTTAAAATGCAGGTGCTTTGAGTAAATCTGGGGTGAGTCCCAAAATTTTTCATGTTTCATTCTCCAGGTGATGGCTGAGTGGTCCTGGCCACCCACTCAGATACCAAAACTTTAAAGAAAGTTTTCAAATTAGGCTTAAGGATGAGTAACCTATGTGTAACATTTAGGAAATGTTAATACAAGAATATGGATGGATGGATCACTTAAAACTCTCTGAAAATTTTTCTCTCCCAGCGGCCCCACTGCATGAGGCCACCAAGAGACAATTCTGCTTTCTGGTCATCTTGACAATGAGGCAGGATAGCAAGAAAATAGGAAAATTCCTTTGCAAGTGGAATGGAGAAACCGGGACAGAAAACTAAACAAACTGACTAAGCAATTTGCAGCCAGATACGGAAGGTCACCTACCAAGATATAACATCTAGGCCTCAGTTGTATTTCAGCTTCAGGCCCAGAAAAGCAGCAAAACCAGGTGGAAAATGCCAGAACCAGGTGCAATGACTAACGAACCCTTGACCTGGCTCTGACCAATCAGTGGAGACCTCGACCCTAAAAGGGCACACCTGGAAAAGCTGATGAATATTCTATTGAGATCTCCCCTAAGACAATTCCCAACCACCCAGCCTTTAAAAACTCTCAAAACAATAGAGCCAGTGCTCACTCTCTCTCCCAGGAGCATGCCTGTGCCTTTCCTCTCCCGGTCTTTTCCCCCACAGGCAGGCATCTCACATCTCCTAAACTCTAAGGGACCTCCCAAGGCTTGCAACCTGGGGAACAATGAGTAGTGGTGGCTTGCCCAGGGCTAACCCTATGAACCTGTCTCCAAGGTCCATTTTTCTCTCACTTCTCAGTGAGCAAAAAAAAACAAAAAACAAAAAAAATCCACCAAGGCTCCTTTCTTTCCTATAACGTTTCTAGAGAACCAAAGCAACCTTGCCTAGGCTCTCTTTTACTGCTTCTTCTATGCTAAGCCTTTCCTTGTTTCACTGCCTCCAGCTTTAATAAATGTACTCTCAAAATCACCTGGACTTGTATTGTGAAATCTTTCCAGCATGGAGTCAAGAACCTACACACTACCAGCTGGCCCTACGCACACCCACTCAGGGCCAGGTTCTCTTTCCGGTAACAATATCAAAAAGTTGGTCCTAAGTTAAGGACTTGGGCAGGAACCTAACAGTAGAGGTCTTTCTTTTGTCGTGTTTCCCTAGTATGAGTCCTACCACCCAGAGAAGGATCAAATGAAAACTTGAATCATTGAAATAATATTGACTGCTGTAATACCAAAGTCAGTAGACAGTTACCTACAAGGAGAAATACAAGCATTGGACTGATTCGTTTGCAACCAGTCCAATGCTTGAACTGCTCATGCTTGAACTGCTCAAGAAGCAACAAATGAGACCATAGCCACGTTCACTTCTCCAACACTGAAGCATAGCATTTAGAAGCAAGATGTATCAGGTTCACCATTAACTGGTCAACTTTGAAGAAATTAATTAACTATCCATGTTTCAGTTTCCTCATCTATAAATGGAAACAATAAAAGCATTTGCCTCAAGAGTTGTTACAATCAATAAGATGACAAATGTAGGATACATGAGACATACTAGCTTTTTAGCTATTTTAACAGATGCCAAGTATATCAAAACAGCAAATGTCCAAATGGAAAAAATAACTAACTGGAAATTTTAACATGTTATTATTATTATGAGGGTGAGGCTTATTCACCTTGCAGTGAATAAATTCCTCACCTTGGCCTAAGAATGTTAGAATCCAAATGGCCAGCTCAAAGAAGGGGACTGATGTGATGTTGAATGCTGCTTTCACTATTCCTGAGAACACAGGACATTCATTCCTAAGGAACTGAAATTTATCTTCTAGTTCAAGCAATACGGAAACAAAGCAAAACCGTTGCTGTGCAGGCAAGACCAACTTCATACCTACATGAAAAACAGTAGCATCAATAAGGCACCAGGACTATATGCACAAAAACCTTGCCTAAAATCTTTTAATAACACCAATAGTTTCATCTTATCTCTATCTTCCCCTGTTCTGCCATCATGACTCATCCTCACTTCGCATATTTAGCACATAGTTAGGGGCTCTTCAGAAGGATAACATAAAGACAGTCATGTGCATATGGTAAGAGCAAATGTTTAGAACCAAGGAAAACGTTGAAAAGGCAAGTATTGATTTTATTCATTAAATCTAAAATGCCAAATAGATGCAAAACATATCCATTTACTCAATTTATTTCCCAAGGAAGGAAACACTAAGAAAAATGTATGTGGTTTCTACAGAAAAAATGTTTGCTACAAGAGAAATCTCTAAGCTCAAAAAACTCAAGATAAAAACAATTTATTGTTATGCTGCCCATCATTACTATGAGATTACTTCGGTGATGAAAGATGCCACCAAAATGCGTGTAGCCAAGCAGGCCTGATTCAAGTATTGTGGATATTTTTCATTCTTTCTTCTTAAACACAAACTTGTCAGTCTTAAAACCTCAGAGGATGTGCAAAATGTAATTAACAAGGTTTATCATAAGAAATGAGCCAAATCAATAGGCAGAGACAAATTTTAAAATGCCAGCCAGCCTTCCAAGTCTTACCACAAAACACTTTTTTGCACATGAATCTTTATTTCCAGTGAAAAAAAATGTCGCCATGCCTATGACCTAACCAGTTGGAATTTTCTGAGACTTAAAATTGACATGGAAACTAATTTATTACAAGAAAATGACAGGTAGAACTCTTCAATTCCACTGAAGTTCTTAAACAGGTGCCTCTATATGAATTCCACTAGATTTACCGAGGGTCTGTGCTGGCCTATCCCAGTCCTGCAGTGAGGATGGGATTGGTCCAGTGGGCAACAAGAGGAGCAATGCTTCTTCCATCTCTATTTGATGTCTGGCCTTTGGCCAAATCTGCCAGCTGGCACAGGTCTAGCAGCTGCCGGGAGTGAGTGTGGTGTTTGTGTGGTGGCCAGTTGGAAGTTGACATGAAGTGCCAGGGCACTTCCTTGCACCTAGGTCAATAAAGTTTGCTCACAACCAATGTTCATTTAATTTGAATCATTGCATCAGTTATTCAAATGTTCCAGTTTATAAAAATTTAATATCTCAAAAAAGTTTAGATTTATACAGTCATGAATTTTTATTTTCTACTTCTGAAGGCAATGAGAAAATAAAAATAGAAAAAGGCAGATGATTCCACAGAAAATATGATTCCTTTTGCTCAGTGCTCACTAGATTGTCATGAGTTTTCAGTTTCAAGATCAATTTAACGGAGCCTTTTGGGCTGTGAGTTTCACGTACACAAGGAGAAACAAAACATCCTTATAGCAAAAAGGAGAAATAAACAAACAAACAAGTAAAGGAAGGAAGGAAGGAAGGAAGGAAGGAAGGAAGGAAGGAAGGAAGGAAGGAAAGAAGGGAGGGAGGGAGGGAGGGAGGGAGGGAGGGAGGAAAGGAAGAAGGGAAGAAGGGAGGAAGAAAAGGAAGGAAGAAAGAAAAAAAAAAAAAGAAAAAGTCTCCACATGAAGGAAGTCTACATAAAGAATTCTAAACATTAAGAAGTCTATAATAAAACAATGTCTTCATGCAACATGTGAATTTAAAACATTAGATTTATTAGAATTTAAAAAGGATTTCTAAAGCTCTTTGGACTAGAAACCTTTTATCAAGCCTCTAATAGGACCCTATTCACATCACAATCACTAACTCCATACTGATTTTCCTCTAACTCTCTTCATATCATTCATCTGTGAACATCTGCTAGCCCCTAAACAATGTCAGTCTCAGGCACAATTTATTAATCCCTAATACATTATCTAAGAGCAGGAACACTTACCAATTTGAGCTCCCTCAAAGTAAAAATTACTATGGTAGCCCTAGGAAGAGGAATGAATAGAATGAGAGTACAATCAAGCCATAATGACTCACAAAAGTTCAGTTCAGGAGATTAAATCCAAATGCAGGTGACTGAAGTTGAAGAAGCAAACACAATGAGCCCAGTTCTTTGCTACCTGTTTACACAAAGCTCCCATTGACTTTCCTGAAGGGCTCGGAAGAGTGCCTGAGGTGTAATGTGTTTGCCGGTATGGTTGGTATGCACTCACTGCCCTTTCCTAAGCACATAGTCAAACACACTCAAGTGTTTGTGACCTGGTCCTCTCCAGCAGTTGACCTGAATTTTAGATGAACAAGGAACCTAAAAGCATTTTGAGAACAAAGAATTACTGGGTTTGCTCTTTAATGGCAAGCAATTTATCCTGATTCTGGATGAGCAGCCTGTGATTCCTCTGAAGTCTTCTGTCAATTGCCCATGTTCCTTACCATCTTTGTCCCCTCCCCCACCACACACACCATTCAACAAAAACAGTGGGACAGCTGGGTAAGAAGCAGAGAATTTTCTTAAGGTCAAACGTACCACATGTCTGGATCAAAAAGATCCTGGAGCTTGGGCAACAGTCCATATCTTGCCAGGTTTAATTGGCTAATAGGGACTCAATTGTTTCCAGCTTTCAGGGCACTACACAAAATACACAATACTCCCTTCAGCAGTGAAAAGTAACCTGGAAGCTCAAAATGAGTTTCAATGATAGGTGAAACCAACTTTACTGTGAAGGACAAAAAAAAGTGAATAATAAAAAGACTGGATGGCAAATCCACCAAACAGCTTAATTCAGGAAAATCAAATGAAGGAAGACAAAAACTGGTATAAAAAATAATAAAAGGAAAATGATTTTCTAAAGATAATGGAAATTCTGAAAGAAGATTCTGGCTTTTCAGCGTGTTTTTATTTATTAATGTATTTACGTTTAGCAGTGGAAGAGTCCAACTACCGAACCTGCAAGTCAAGACGTGTTGTCTCAGCCCACTGAAGTGCAAAGTGTGCAGACAATCCAGATCTCTCATTTTATTCATTTGTTAACCAATTGCTCTGTCATTCTTGACCTTTTAAACCCAGACATATTCCTTCTTATTTTCTTCAGCTGTCAGAATCATTTGATAACATATCTATTTTATATTTTCAGTAGAAAATATTCAGCAAAGCTTAAAAATCACAAAGTAATTATGCAAATCAAGAAAAGGAAATTAAGAGGGAAGAAGCAACAAAGATTAAAATTTCAAAACCATACACATTCAGAATTTATCATTTCCTAGAACAGATATGAAAAGAATTCAGAATATCTTCAATTTCCAAGTTAAAAACAATATCAGTGATTAACCTGGAGATTGTAGATTTATTGCATAATTCTCATATACTTAGGCTTCCAGATTACTTAAACTTCATGTCAGCCCATCATAGGACACTACAATCTCCTCTGACTGAGACCAGCAAGCTGACATAAGTCAGTGATGCTCAGAGTGTGGTCTCAGGACCAGCAACATTAGCATCACCTGGGAACTTATTACAAATGCAAATTTTCACACACATCCTTCCCTTTACCCAGCTGAATCAGGGACCTCAGAGTTGTAGCCCAGCCATGTGTGTTTACCAAGCCTTGTAAGTAATTGGATGAACACTCAAGTTTGAAAGCCATTGATTTAAGCCGGGAATAAGCAAACTCCACAAGCTAAGGAACATAAACAAAGCAAAATGGGAAATAAAAAGACATGAAGAAAGATGGAGAGAAAAAATGAAATAATAAAGCACATTATGAAAAGGAGAGAACAGTAAAAGAATATATTTTATGAAAAAAGGAAAAGGACCCTAAATCCCTTGTTTAAAGTAATGTCTACATCCTGTGTTCTTAGGAAAAAATTATATGTTGGCCAAAAAGTTCATTCTATTTTTAAGTAAAAATAAAAGACACATTTTCATTTTCACCAATAACTTTATTGAACAATGTATTCACTGTTTTGTTCGCTATCTTCTGCCATCTTTCAGGCAACTTCATAATTCCAGCTTCCCCAAACTTTTTATCTTTTTGAGCAATGAACTGTTCCCAGTGCCTTTTGCAGTCTTCCAGGGAATTGAATTTTTTCCATTAAGAGAATTTTGTAAAGACCAAAATAAATGGAAATCCAAAGGTGCAAATGTCTGATGAATACAATGGATGAATTGGAACTTCCAAGCCAAACTGTAAGTTTTCTCCCGGCCATCAAAGAAACATTCAGTCTTGTGTTATCCTGATGGAAGATAATGCCATTTCTGTTGACTGTTTCTGGACATTTTTCATCGCATGTTGCTTTCAGCTGCGCTAATTGGGAGCGGTACTTTTTTTAAAAAAATTATATTTTACTGATTATGCTGTCACAGTTTTCTCAATTTCCCCCCTTTGTCCCCCTCCACCCAAAACCCCCTTCTCCCCCAGGCAATCCCCACACCATTGTTCATGTCCATGGGTCATGCCTGTAAGTCTTTTGACTACTCCATTTCTTATACTGTACCTTACACCCCCCTGGGTATTCTATAACTACCTATTTGTACTTCTTAATCCCCTTGCCTCTTTATACTTTGCACCACCCCCCCACATCTGGCAACTCCTTCCCCCATCTGGAAACCATCAAAATGTTCTCCATATCCATGATTCTGTCTCTCTTCTTCTTGATTACTTAGTTAGCTTTTTAGATTCAATTGTTCATAGGTATGTATGTATTGCCATTTTATTCATAGTTTTGATCTTCTTTTTCTTCTAAATAAGGGAGCAATTCTTGTTGGAATTAATCATTTGGTTTTTGGGAAAGAGCTCATAATTACAGGACTCCCTTTTAATCCCACCAAACACACATCACCTTCTGCGATACAGTGTTTAGAAGGGCTTTGGAGTTCTACTTGGCTGTCATTACTTCCAATAGCCTTACTATTAAGCCTGTGGGAAAACCTAAAGGCCTTATCCCACAAATCTGGTAACAAGAGTCTTCATATATGGTCTCATAGTGGACACTGTATTAGTCCAATTAATTTCCTGTCCCCTCTATTACACTGTAAGCTCTTTCAGCACCAAGTTGTATTCACCATGTGGTAGTTGTTAGTGGCTCTAATCAGAAGACTCTTGCTCACATAATTAAAGTGAATAGGTGGGTGAGTATTTAACTACACAGTAAACTGCACTTGGTTCAGAAAACGTCTTTAAACTTAGGCTTATTAAGACTATCTAATTGGGTAGTAAACATCCAAACTCTTCCTAATGGCTGTATCATTTGATATTATCATCATTACATGATATTTCCACTTGTTCCATTATCAACACCAACAGTCGGTATCTTCAGTCTTTTTAATTTCAGTCCCTCCAGAGTGTGTGTAGAGATATCTCATTGTAGTTTTAATTTGGATTTAACTATTAAACAATGATACTGAGCATCTTGTGTTTATTGACCATTTATACATCTTATTGGTACAATATTTATTAATCTTTTGGTTTTCTTCAGTTGATTATTAGACTCCAAGTTATTGATTTGTAAATGTTTTTATATGCTCTGAATTCAAATCCTTCTTCAAATAGATGCTTTGCAACTATTTTCTCCCACTCTGTGGCTGGCCTTTTCATTTGTTAATGGTGTACTTTGGAGAGAAAAACTTAAAAGTCCAGCTTATCATATTTTTCTTCTATGGTACAGTCATACCTTGGTACTCGTTGGCTTCAGAACTCATGAAACCCTGAACTCACTACATTTTGACAAGAACAAAATGTTTCATCACTCGTTGCTTGCTTGTCACTCAGCACCCCCTCTCACAATGAAACAGAGGTCAACACATCATCAGTCCCATAATAGTTCAGAACTCATCAGTTTTGGCACTCGTCTGAGTTCTAGAATGAATTAACGATGAGTATCAGGGTACTACTGTACATGGTTTTTTGTGCTAAGAAATCTTGTCTAACTCAAGGTTGCAAAGATTTCCTTCTAGAACTTTTTAGTTTTTGCTTCTGCACTTAAGTCTATGATTCTTTTCTGTGATCTAAGAAATCTTTGTTTAACTCAAGATCATCAAATTTTTCTCCTGTTTTCTTCCAGTAGTCTATTGTTTCAGCATATATGTTTAGGCCTATGATTCATATAAAGTTAATTTTTGTAAATAGTATGAGGATACAGATTTTGTTCTGGCATCATTTGATGGAAAGACTATAGTCTATTGAATTACCTTTGCAACTGAGCATATATGTGTTGATCTCTCTCTGGACCCTCTGTTTTATTCCACTAACATAGATCAATCATTATTCTGTCTTTATTTTTATGGATTTATAGTAATTCTTGAAATCAAGTAGGTCAGTCCTTTAGTTTATTTTTTAAATAATTTCAGCTATTCTAGGCCCTTTACATTTTTATTTAAATTTTAGAATAAGCTTGTCAATTTCTATGGAAAAAAAGCTTACTGAGATTTTTTTATTAGAATTTCACTGAATATATAGATAGATTTGTGAAGAATCGTCATCATAAAACAGAGTCTTCTATCTATTAACATGCTATTCCTCTTTATTTATTTAGATAATCTTTACTTTTTCTCATCAGTTTTATAGTTGTCAGTGTAATAGGTTTTGCATATATTTAGTTATACTTACCTCTCTATATTGCATGGAGTTTTTTGGGGGGGTGGCTTTTATTTTACATTTTCATCACCATTTATCCCCCTTATACCCTCTTCCATCTTCACCAACCCCTTTCCCCCTCATTCACTACATTTATATTGTTAATGGTGCTATCTATTAAATTTTAAATTCCAACTATTTGCTGCTAATATATAAAAATAGTTATTTTTGTGTTTTGATCTTGTACTCTGCAACCTTGCTACACTCACTATTATTCTGGCAAATTTTTTAGAGATTGATTACTTACAATTCCCTAAATAAATAATTATGCTGTCAAAGATAATGAGAATTTTGTTCTTTTAAATCTTTGTGCCTTTTATTTCTTTATCTTCATACATTACACTGACTAGAACTATCACTACAATATTAAGCAGTAGTTGGTGCGAACAATCTTGCACATTCCATTTCATACAAAAAACATATTCAATCTTAGTCATCATGTTGATGTCAGCTATAATGATCTAATGGTGCTTTTTGTTATGTTGAAGAAATTCTCTTGTATTCCAAGGCTGCTAAGAGTTTTTACCCTGAAAATAAGTTGACTTTCCCAAAGGTTTGATTGTTGTGTTTTATTTTGTTCACCTTTCTTGAGATGATTACATGGATTCTTATCCTTGCTATTAACCTGAAGAATTACACTGAATACTTTTTTAAATGTTAAACCAGCTTTGCATTACCAGGTAAACTCCAAGTAGTCATAATGCACTACTCTTTTTATCTGTTGTTGGACTCGATTTGCTATTTTGTTAAGGCTTTTTGTAGCTGTGAGAATGAGATATATTGGTATGCAACTTTCTTGTAATGTATTTGTCTATATTAGGATAATGCTGGTCTAATAAAATAAATAAGAAAGTATCCTTTTTGTCAGCTTTCTGGATGAGTCTGTGTAGTAGTGGTATTACACTTTCTTTAAATTTGGGAAGACTTCACCAACAAAACCAACTGCACCTAGATTTTCTTTGTGAAAAGAATTTTAGTTACAAGTTCAATGTTATAAGTCTATTCATGCTATCTATTCATTTATGGGTATGCTTTGTATCTGTTTTTGTCTTTCAAAGAATTTGTCTTGTTCATCACTCTTGCAACAGTTGACATGAACTTGTTTATAACACTCCCTTATCTTTTTATCTTTTGTGCGATCTGTACTTATGTTCTTAGCTTTATTTCTGATATTGGTAATTTGTGTTTTTTTCTTTTTCTGGATTAATATTGCAACATATTTAGTCATCTTATTAATATCTATAATGAACCAGACTTTAGTTTAATTTTTTGTTTATTTTATTGATTTCTGTATTTATTTCATTGCCTTCCTACTTCTTACTTTGAGTTCAGTTAGTTACTTCTTCCTTCAAGGTAGAAGCTTAAATCATTGAACCATTTGCTTTCCTTATGTAACAACCAGTTAATGCTATAAATTTCATCCCAACTGCTACTGTATTTCACAAATTTTGACATGTTGTGTTTTTGTTTCCATGCAGTTAAATTAATCTGATTTTTTTTATTGACCCAAGGGTAGGTAGAAGAGTGTTGTTAATTTTCAAACTTTGGAGAATTTTGCAAATACTTTTCTGTTTTCTTGTTTCTAATCTAATTCTGTGATATCAGAGACCATAGTTTGTATTGTTCTAATATTTTCAATATTTTAAGGCATAGAATATGCTCTACTTAGTGAATGAACATTCCCTGTGTGCTTAAAAAGTATGTGTATTTTACTATTGTTCTGTAGAGTGATACATAAAAATCAGGTCAACCTGGTTAATAGTGTTGTTCAGCTACTTCATATCCTTACTAAATTTTGTCTACTTGTTCTATCAATTACTGAAAGAAGACTATTGACAACCACAATTTTAATTTTAATTTGTCTATTTCTTCTGGTTCTGGTTCTGTCAGCTATTTTTTTATACTTTGAAATTGCACACACATTTAGGATTGTTATATCTTCATGATGAGATTCATTCATCCTTAGGAAATGACTGGTAAATTTCCTTGTTCTAAATGTTCCTTGTTCCTTATTCTCTATTTTGGAGACTTCTGGCCAAGATGGAGGCATAAGTAGATATACTGTGCCTCCTCATACAACCAAAAGAAGGATAACAACAATTTAGAAACAAAAAACAACCAGAACTGACAGAAAATTGAACTGTATGGAAGTCTGACTACCAAGGAGTTAAAGAAGAAATACTCATCCAGACCGGCAGGAGGGGCAGAGACAGGAAGCCAGGCATAGAGGACTCATGCGAAGGTGGTGGCTGGAGGACAGGGTGGGCAAGGCAGCAGCAGGTGGATCAGGTGTGGTAGCAGCTGGTAGAGCAGGCAGTCCCACATTCTCATGCAGATAAACTGGGAGGAACACCTGGGCACGCAACCCAGGGTGCACAACCCAGGGTTCCAGTGCAGGGAAATAAAGCCTTAAAACCTCTGACTGAAAACACCTGTGGGAGTTGAGGTAGCAGCAGGAGAAACTCCCAGCCTCACTGGAGATTTCAATGGAGAGACCCATGGGGTCCTAGAATGTACACAAGACCACCCACCCAGAAATCAGCAGCAGAAGGGCCCAGTTTGCTTGGGGGGAGAGGGGGGAAGTGACTAAAATCTGGCAGAGAGCAAAGTTGTTCCCTCTCTCACCCCTCTCCCACATACAGCATCACAATGCAGCCACTTGGGTTGCTGCCCCTTACTGGTAACAGGCATGACAAGCCAAAAAAAATGGCCCAAATTAAAGAATAGTTCAAAGCTCCAGAAAAAATACAACTAAGCAACAAAGAGATAGCCAACCTATCAGACACACAGTTCAAAATCATGGTAATCAGGATGCTCTAAGAACTCACTTAGTACTTCAACAGCATAAAAAAGACCCAGGCAGCAGTGAAGGTTACATTATATGAAATAAAAAAATTTACAGGGAACCAACAGTGATAGGAAGGAAACCAGGACTCAAATCAATGGTTTGGAGCAGAAGGAAGAAAGAAACATTCAACCAGAACAGAATGAAGAAACAAGAATTTTTAAAAATGAGGAGAGGCTTAGAAACCTCCAGGACATCTTTAAACGTTCCAACATCCAAATCATAGGGGTGCCAGAAGGAGAAAAGGAAGAGCAAGAAATTGAAAACTTATTTGAAAAAATAATGAAGGAGAACTTCCCCAATCTGGCAAAGGAAATAGACTTTCAGGAAGTCCAGGAAGCTCAGAGAGTCTCAAAGAAGTTGGACCCAAAGAGGAACACACCAAGGCACATCATAGCTACATTACCCAAGATGAAAGAAAAGGAGAGAATCTTAAAAGCAGCAAGAGAGAAGGAGACAGTTACCTACAAAGGAGTTCCCATTAGACTATCAGCTGATTTCTCAAAAGAGACCTTGAAGGCAAAAAGGGGCTGGAAAAAAGTATTTGAAGTTATGCAAGGCAAAGACCTACATTCAAGATTACTCTATCCAGCAAAGCTTTCATTTAGAATGGAAGGGCAGATAAAGTGCCCTTCCAGATAAGGTAAACTTAAAGGAGTTCATCATCACCCAGCCCCTATTACATGAAATGTTAAAGAAACTTATCTAAGAAAAAGAAGATAAAAAATATGAACAGTAAAATGACAACAAAACTCATAGCTATTAATAACCGAACCTAAAAAAAAAAAAGCAAAAAACTAAGCAAACAATAGAACAGACTCACAGAAATGGAGATTACATGGAGGGTTATCAGTGGGAGAGTTAGAGGGGGAGTGGACTGCATATAGGAGAGGGGGAGGGAAGGTATGAGAATAAGTAGCATAGATGGTAGGTAGAAAATAGACAGAAGGAGGTTAAGAATAGTACAGGAAATGGAGTAGCCAAAGAACTTACATATATGACCCATGGACATGAACTAAAGGAGAGAAATTCGGGTGAGAGGGGATGTGCAGGGAAAAATGGGACAACTGTAATAGCATAATCAATAAAATGTATTTCAAAAATGAAAAATCAAAATAAATAAAATCAATTGGCCCTGGCTGATGTGGCTCAGTGGATTGAGTGCTGGTGTGTTCACCAGTTGAATTCCCAGTCAGGGCAAATGCCTGGGTTTCAGGGCAGGTCCTCAGTAGGGGACTTGCGAGTGGCAATTAATCAATGTTTCTCTCTTTCTTCTCTCTCTAAAAATAAATAAATAAAATATTTTTAAAAATAAAATCTATTTTGTTTGATATTAACATAGCCACTGCAGATTATTTTTTATTAGTGTTTGGATGATATTCTTTGACCATCCTTTTCCTTTTAACCCATCTGCATTTATTTTTAAGGTGGGTTTCTTATGGACTGCATATAAGAGGGAATTGCTTGCTTTTTCTTTCCAAACTGAAAAATCTCTGTCATTTAAAAGGCATTTTTAAACCATTTTATATAATTAAAATTAATACAGTTGAATGTAAATCTGCTACATTGCTATTTGTCCCACATACTTGTTTCTTTATTCTGTATTCTTTTGGATTAATTGAGCTTTTTTCATTAGTATCCTACTTTACCTTCCCTATTTACTTATTAAATCTATTGCTCTGTTTAATTTTGACTGATTGCTTTAAGTATTCACAATGCACATCATTATCTTATCATAGTCTATGTTAAAATATTACATCATTCATATACAATTTAAGAGCCTTATAGCAATATATTCTATTCAGCTCTGCCATTCTTTAAATTATAGATACCATAACACATTATTATCACTTTTGTTCTAGACAATATTTTGCAAGAAAATTTACAAAGAGAAAAATATTTTTCATACTTACACACATATGTACCATAACTGATTTTCTTTATTTATTTGTGAAGATATGAATTTCTATTTAGTATCATTTTTCTGTACATAAAAAAGTCCCTTTGGCATTTCTTGTAATGCAGGTCTGAAAAAGTCATCATTAAAGATATTTACATTTGATATATATAGAACACTAATTTGACCTTTTTAATATTTTTTTTCTTTCAGCATCATAAAAATGTCGCTTTATTTTCTTTGGGCTTGCATTGTTTCTGATAGAAGTCTGATAAAATTCTTATGTTATTTTCTAATTTTATATAAATAACATGACATTCCTGGTTGATTTTAATATTCTATATTTGTCACTAGCTTTGTGCAATTTTATTATGATGTGCATTTGTTTCTGTCTTTTAAAATAGTAACTCTACTTTGGGTTTAATGAGTTTTTGAAATATTTGGGGCTTTACCATATTCATCAAATTTGTAAAATCTTATCCTTTCTTCAAATATTTGTCAACATTTTGGTCTTCAATTAAACATCTGTTATCCCACTCTATATTTTCCAGTTGGTCACTGAGGCTTTGTTTATTTTTAATTCATCTTATTTTATTTTGGATTTTGCCTATTGCTATGACTTTAGTTTTACTGGTATTTTTGTTGCCAATATGGAGTCTTTAATAATTCCCAGTCACTGTATTTTTTAGGTATTGTATTTCTCATCTCCACAAGTTATATTTATATTATTTTTATATGTTTCATTTCTCTCCTAATCATGTTCATGTTTTCTTTATATCTTTTTAAAATGTATTTTATTGATTATGCCATTACAGCTTTCCCATTTTATCTTCCCTTTATTCCCCTCTGCCCTGCATCACCGGCATGACCCCACCTTCATTCATGTCCATGGGTCGTACATATAAGTTCTTCGGCTTCTCCATTTCCTATACTATTCTTAACCTCCCCCTGTCTATTTTGTACCTACAGTTTATGCTTCTTATTCCCTGTACCTTTTTCCCCATTCTTCTCCCTCCCCCTCCCTGATGACAACCCTCCATGAGATCTCCATTTCTGTGAGTCTGTTCCTGTTCTAGTTGTTTGCTTAGTTTGTTTTTGTTTTATGTTCAATTGTTGATAGTTGTCAACAACAGTTTTGTTGTTATGTTCAGTTGTTGTGTTGTTGTCATTTTACTGTTCATATTTTTTATCTTTTTCTTTTTCTTAGGTAAGTCCCTTTAACACTTCATATAAAAAGGGCTTGGTGATGATGAATCCTTTAACTTGACCTTGTGTGGGAAGCACTTTATCTGCCCTTCCATTCTAAATGAAAGCTTTGCTGGATAGAGTCGTCTGGGATGTAAGTCCTTGCCTTTCATGACTTCAAATACTTCTTGCCAGCCCCTTCTTGCCTGCAAGATTTCTTTTCAGAAACAAGCTGACAGTCTTATGGGCACTTCTTTGCAGGCAACTATTTCCTTTTCTCTTGCTGCTTTTAAGATTCTCTCCTTCTCTTTCATCTTGGGTAATGTAATTATGATGTGACCTGGTGTGTGTGTGCTTTCTTAGGTCCAGTTTCTTTTAAGTATGGTCGTAAAACAGAGGAAGAAGTGAAGGCATACAAAATGAAAAAAGGAAAATACTTCCTTTATATCATACATATGAAGCGTATTTCCTTTTCTGTTTTCTTCTTTTATATTTCTGAATCTGTTTTATTGATTTATTTTCTTATAGTTATGTTTTATATTTTTCTTCAAATTTCAAGTGATTTTTTAAAATTTATCTTTAGATTTTTCCATTTTGGGGCAATGGATTTTATTGTACTTCTTTAGAGTACTGGGATTTTTCCAGTACATTCTTAAGTTAATTGTACACTAGTTTGATCCAGTAGTTACATGAATTTAAATATTTTTGGTGCATATCTAGGTTTTATTTTTGTTCTAACATACGTCCACTTCTAAGTTATGCACTTTCTATGATATGTACTGAATACCCCAGGTCTCTTCACCCTGGCTTGAGTTAGAGGGAATAAAAAATTCCCAGTCCTATGTGAGATGTGGGAATTGTTGTCTCATAGCCCCAAGTAACAGCTATATCTTTGGAAGTTGCTCCTGTCAGGACGTGTGTAGTTTCAGCTTATGCATTTGCAAACTATGCTCAATCAAGCAGACCCTTATGTACATTCAGGCACTCTGTAGCTCTCTCCTCTCAGCACTATGCCTCACAGATTCTAGGCTCCTTGACATTCTGAACTCGAGCATCTCAATTCTGCAAGATTGCTGGATCCTGTTTGTGTTTCCCCTCCCCAGGCCACAGTCCAGAAATTTTCTTAAGGCAGAAAGTGCTTGCCCCACTTGCATTCAGAAATTTTGAGCATATAAATACTGGTATCTGCTGGCAAAGAAGAATTATTTTTTAAATCACAATAAATATTGTGCATAATGTTCAATGGCATCAGTGGAATTTTGCAGGGAGGGGGTTTGCTGTGGGAGTGAGGGCACAGGGATTGCTGTGAGAACCCTGCAATAATATTAGAAATGCTCAGATAATTTTCCGAAATTTGGTTTCTCAGTTTTCTGATAAATTAGATTCATAACTGAGCTTTACCTTGATTCAGTCATTGGGTTAAGAAAATAAAACGCTGATGAAGTGTTTTTCTCAAAATATGTAGAGCAATGAGTATTATTAACCTTCTTTCACAGATGGAGAGACCGTGGTACAGAGAGTTTAAAGACTTGTCAAAAGTCATAGAGCCAATAAATTGTTGGAGTCAGAACAATCTCAGTCATTAACTTTTATCTAAGGGTTTAAAATACTTATGTCTATAGCCTGCACATGTAAAGTGTCTCAGAATGTGTTATTTTGCTGGAAAGCTTCTTTTTCATTAAAAAAAATCAGAATTTTTATATCTTCTTGATGCTAGTGATTCTCTGTGTGTGAAGTTCAGCTTTCAGTATGACACTTATCTAGAGTTTTGAATTATTAGTATACACATTATCTTAATTGCTATTGTAAGTTTAAAACAATATTACCCAAATCTTCCCAGGTGTCACAAAACTGTGAAAAAGTGAAGTGTTGACCTTACTATTTAAATTTCTCAGATTTATCTCTGACACCTGAATATTATAGGGTCTCAAATCACCATTGAGGTGCCTCCCAGTATCCTGAGTCCCTAAGGGGGCCTCACATGTGAGTTTCACTGTCAGGATTGTCTCACTACCTTCTCTCCAGACTTCCTTCATGCATACACATGTGTGTGTGCACAGGCACTTACACACAAACTCACATAGGCACACACACTTCTCATTGCATACCAGGCCATGAAAATTACCTTCATGGGAGGGAGAGATTTTGCATTTACTCAAATTGACCACTCCGCTAAAAATACTTTAAATCAATGGCTTCGAGCCTATCACTTTCACCTACTGTAATCCCATTAGTGACAATGTTTCACTATGGAATTGATTCTCAAGTAGGAAAGCATATTTTTGAAACCCAATACCCAATTCAAGCCTCTTGCCCAGAGATTCTGATATACCATTTCTTTTACTTCACTCTCCATCCCCAGCACTGAGAACTGCTTCTCAAAATAAATGCCATAGCTAAAGACTAAACATAAAATACTGTTTATTGCAGGAAAAAGCAACTAAAAGTTTCCACTCATTGCTATAATCCCATATATTCTTCTATAATGAGGAATATAAAATACATAATGATTCCAGTACAGAATTTAAAAAGAGTGATTTAATTCAACCTTTGGCTTCAACATTCAAATAAGGAATAAAACCTATGTTCTGACACGCAGAAGTTTTTATGTGTCTCCATCTTAGAAAGGAAACACATTTGGATTATCCAGCAAACTGCCAATGATAGCCAGAACCCAGCATAAAGGTTCAGGTTTAGTAAAATCACACCCAATGCCTTTGGAGAGATTATGTTGGATTAATGATTTTTAAAATAGTCAAATTATGAATTATTTTACAATGAGGTAACATAAATTATATGACTTATTAAATGATTAAAAGAAGTTTGCTTTGAAAATACAAAAACTTTCTTGTGAGCAATGATTTGCCTAAGAATCTGATTACCCATAATTATTAATAGTTTTTAAAAATGAATGGTATGTTTTAATCATTTTAAATTGTCTAAATACCCATCTGTGATTATAGACATAAAATGTTCATTATGTTTGAATTTCACACATCACATTTTTAGGCAGATTCAATCAATGTTTTCAAATGATGATGCCTATAATCAACTTTTGGGGTTTTTAGAATCACACTTGATTATCCTTCAGAAATAAACTATATATATACTAATCTCTAATTTTCAAATCTGCAAACAAGTCATGTTATAAATTACTAGTATTCTGTCTTTAGTTGCAATATATATTCATAAAAATACAGTAAGGTATTCTTTTTTAAAAATGCCCTTTCTATCTAAACCCTTTAATTATAATTTTACCAGAACTACAGTAATAGATCAGGTAATCTCTAGTGTCACATTGTAACATTTGACTCATATTATTTATGTAAATAAAGGCAATGCTTAGCATTCATAATGGCCACTTCCGTTCAGTAAACCAGAAATGGATACATTCCATGTGAACTTTATTGCTGTAAAAGAACACTGCTTTCATATATCATGCACAACAACCTTACTGTATTTAAAAGAAAAACTACAGAATTGCTCACCACTGATTAAGGAAGACATATTCTCCTAGGCCATTTAAAAAATTACCCCCTAGTTCTTTTGCCTGTTCAAACCCTAGAACCACTCAGTATGCCTCCCCGGTGCCCAAAGAGCACTGTTCAAAGCTACATGTTATAGAAGAATGTGCTGCATGTCAAGTGACTCAAATTGTAAACAGACATAGGAAGGGCACACACACAGACTCGAGAGGCGGCAAAATACACCAACCTTCTCACCAACCTCTTTCCCAAGCCTTTTCTTTAACTGTATTCAGTCCAGAAAAGCAAAAGCAGCAGAAAAAATATTAAATGAAACCTGATCCTCAGTAGCTGGATTTTCAGCTCTTGGTTTTCCACCCATCCTACCTTGCATTTGGGCAAAGAGCAAAGGGGAAGGCACACAGGCCAGAGAAGCAAGGAAGAGAGAAAAAGAGAGGTTATTTACTGGCCCTTGGAGATCTGGTTACTAGCCTGAAAAACAAGAACAGATGTATTTGCATGATTATAAAATAAAATGCCTTTCAAATAACTTAATCTTTGGGAATATTACAGTGTATACATTTGTTTTTAATTCCCCAGGGACAGGCAACAGACTGTGGGATCCTTTGTTTACCCCAGGGAATAAAGACGGAAGATTCTTAGATACATCTCTGAATTCATGGTAGTGAAAAACACGTGTGGAAACCAAGAGGATTACAGTATTATCCTGCTATTGTTTTCTGCACTATATCCACTTCAATCTTCAGGAAAATGAAAACAGAAACGGGCCCAGGAGATTATAAACAGGCAGTTGCTGTTGAAGTCTGCTCTGCCCATGTTGATACGGCCCAGGATACAGGTTTGTTTCTTCAGGTTCTATCAAAAACCCACTCTGAATGTGAAAAGAATTAGTGGAGGTGAAATCACCCAAAAGGCAATTACTGTCTTTTCTCCCCTAGGAGTAGATTTCAGCCAAGCAGACATAAAAATATAAAGTTTCTGTCATAGCTGAAGAGTTCAAAGCCAAGAGGCAAAGCACATGGGCTTTGGAAACGTTCGTGGTTAGTGGTAGGTAATAAAGAATATAAACGCAGCAGCTCAGACTAAATATAAATTCAGAGAAAAGGGGAAGAACAGTGTGTGCTGCTCCCCCATGCTGTGCTTCCCTCGGACGGACGCAGACTTCATTTTCCATTTGGCACAGAAAGAACCTGGACCCACCCCAGCTGGATCACTGAAAGAGCCCTCAAAGTGTTGTGTCCGCAGGGCCCACTTTTGCTCTGAACTAGATGACCCTGGGCCAGCTGTCAAAAGGCTGAGCCTCATCGGGTAGCACCAGGCCATCAGGGTCAGGAATAAAAGAAAGCTGACTGGCTCATAGGGTTACAATAACGTCACGCAAGGTCGGCTCACTTTTTCCGTTCCAAGCCAGGGCTGGCTTGTAATGGTGATACGGTAATATTAATAACAACGGGGACAACCAACACCTTTCAGGGAATGGTTTCAAAATGCTTTCCAAGGAAAGGCTGGTTATTAATTCCCCAAATGACAGATAAGAAAACTCAAGCAGAGAGAAGGAAAATGATTAGACTCAGAGTGCACAGGGGAGTTGGGTCACAGCTGAGAGAAAGCACTGAAGCCGCCTTCGCAGATCAGGTTCTGGTCCTCAGAGAATCATTCGGCCCCACGAAAGCCTTCCTTCTCAACTGACTGCTCTGTGCTCAGGCAAAGCCTCTGCACTCACGTGTTGTTTTAAAGCCTTCTGGTCCCATTAGCTGACCTCCTGATTTAAACAGGTACACAGGTTGTCTTTACTGTTCCTTTTATATTTTTTTTACATCCATTAGAAATCTGCTGCATATGCAAATAAAAAGAACCAAACAAAATGCAGGATTAAATAGACAGATGTATTTACTTCTCATGACAGTACAAAAAGGTATTTTAATGGATCCACGTAGATAAACTCATCTCAAAGATACATCGCCTCATGTTCCCTTGAGTAATTCAAATAATAGCTTGTGATTTATGTAAAGTAGGATCAAGCTTTCAAACTTTTCTGTCAAACTTATCAGCTACTGTTATTCTTCTCTATTTATAGTATACAATGATTTTGAAGTCCCTAAAATATCTGGGCCTTGTTTTTAAGCAGTCAACACACATTGACTAAGCACTTACTAATGTTATTAAAGAGGCAGCATAACCTTGCAATTAGGAGCAAGGACTTGAGGGTAAGCTCCACTCTTAATGAGCTAGGGGATGTGACCTTGGCAAAGTCCTTAACTTCTCTACCCAGCTTTCTCATCTGTAAAATGGGAATGAGAGGAATCATCTGCTTCTTAAGGCTGTTGAGAGGATGAATGAGCCAACACATGGAGAGGGCTTACAGCAGTACCCGGTGCACGGGAAGCAACTGCATGCCTGTTAGTCCGCCACAGGGCTTTCACTGCATAGTAGACAAGTTCCACACAACGACCCCTGCCTGTGGGGAACAATACCATAATGAATAAGTAGGAAACAATGTATGCATTTGGCATAGTGTTTGGCTGAATGAGAACATAATAGAGAAAGTTAAGCAGAATGATAGTTTCAGAAGTCAAGGAAGACTTCCCGGAGGAAAAAATGAGGTTTTCCTCCAAATGGGAAAAAAAACGCTCCCTTTATTTTCTTGGTCATTCATAGTGTCTCTTATATTATATATAAATTAGAGCAGTGTTTTTGTAAGGAAAGGATGAATTCAGAAATAATTAAACTTGTTTAACAATAGAAAAAAACACAAAGCAGTTAAGAGAGATAATCCAAAGTTAGCTCCTGGTATTTTAGAATAAGGATGATGGTAACTATTAAAGAAATAGAATCTGCTTACTTATTAACTGTACCTTAAAATAGCCTTGGTATTCTGCTTTATCAACTAAGGCCTTTTTCATCCTATTGGATTCATATGTAAAGTCTCCTTTTCATTTATCAAGTATGTTTTTCCCCCTACAACCTTCTAAGCACTGTTGGAGTGCTGAAAATTGGAAATTAATAATACATTCCTTGTCTTCAGAGTGCTCTTAAACAAGTATATTTTAATTAGTATGTTAATTTGTCTAATCATAAATTCTTATCTAATCACTTTTTTAAATTAGAAAATTCAAAAAGTGAAAAGCGGATTAATAAAATAATCATAAATTCATTATATAAGGATAACCACTCTGGTATACTTCCTTCTAGTCTTTTTACAGGTCTAATAAATAAATGCATGTGCAAATAGTTATGACTATACCTCATGTGCAATTTTAAAAATGGCCTTTTTCATCTATATCATAAAGCATTCTTTTCAAATCATTAAAACTTTCATTAAAGGCATCATTTTTATTGTTGCATAATATTCCATAAGATGGATGGCCCATGAAATAATCATTTCAATATTATCTAAAGATGAAAGTAAACCTATGACTAACTGAAGATGTTGTAAATAGCTGTTCATTCACAGAGATGGTGTTGGAGAAGAGGAATTCATCTTCTGCAAAACAGGCCACCTTTACAAAGCCAAAGGCTTTTGTAAAGCCAACTACCTGCAGAGCGTGGGCTGTGTTAAAATAAAGCAGCCCCTAGGGGCTGCCCGGACCTCTTACACACCCCGTGGCCTCCTTCTGCTACATCCCATTCTACAACCCTTGTCCCCCAGGCTGGGAGCTTTACTGGTCAGGCAACTTTCCCATCTTCTGGACTCTTGGCAAGGAAAAGACCAGATACATGTGAGCTGCTGGGAAAAACAATCTAGAAACTTGAAGTTCTCCTAATAACCTCACAACTTTCTTTAATAGAAACTAGTTAAAAATGTAAGCAATGCACAATGTGTGACTCTGCTGGTTGTCCACAACACCCTAGCTTATGTAACTCAGGCATTCCCATTTGTTTGCTTTCAGACTCACTTCCTTTCAGGGCCATGAAATTAAGTGGTTATACAAAATCAGCTGTCAAACTTGGCACTGCAGTCACATTTCCATGCCTGAGAAGACAGACACTTTTCTAAAGAGTAGGAATATGAGGAACTTTCTTTACAACTAATAAAACTAACATGAGTTTATATTCAATAAAATTTCACACCAGCATAGTTTTTCGCACCTTTCATAATAAAGCAAATGGCCATGCTGTCTTCATATGGCATTTTCAGTTCTAGACCAGAGTCATATGGTGATCTGAATTTCTTCACAGATGAGGAAAACAAATTTCATCGTGACATACTCACTGAATTTTAGTATAGTTATAAAAAGTAAACTGGTGAGTTTTAGAGGGGTTTTTTCCCCATAAATATCCAGTGTCTGCCTATAGATAGTTATACTATAACTTGGAGAACCTAAAGCCTCCTGGAAGATGATTCATAGCCAAATATCTGTTTTACAATTTTCTTATTGGCTTCCATTGGGAAATCAAGTGTGGGTTGCTGAAGAAAATTATGAAGACATAATAAAGTTACAAATAAGAATTTTCTCTTATATTCAATTTAAACTGCCACAATAATGCTGAAAAATAAATCACCCCAAAACTCAGTGTTTTAAATAATAAGCATCTGTTTTGCTCCTAAGTCTCCATGTCAGCGACTGTGATGGCTCAGCTGGGCTTGGCTGGACAGTTCTGGCCAGGATTCACCCAGCTGTTGCCGATGAGGATGGCATCCACTGGGACAACTGGGATGATTTGGCTTTCCTCCCCATGTCTCCCCTTCCAGCAGGCTAGCCTGGGCATGTTCTCATGGCAATTTCAGAGGAACAAGAGGCAAGCAGGAACACACAAGGGCTTTTTCCAGCCTCTCTTTGTGCTGTCTTTGCTAACTGACACTTCCTTATCCAAAGCAAGTCAAACATCCAGCTCAGATCCAAGGGACAGGGCAACAGACGCCACCCCTTTAGTGAGAAAACCGCAAAGCCACATGACCAAAGTTGTAGCAAGAAGGAACAGGTGAGGAATTGGAAGCATTATCATAGACAAGCTATCACAACCTTATATTTTTAGACAACAACAATTATAAAATAATTAAAATTTTTGAGAGGTAATTGGATTTTAATACTTTAACATATCACAGAAAATAAAAAGATGACCATAAATTAATAAAACAAATTAGATGTTGAAAAAAACCAAGAGAACTTCTTCAAAACTGTTCCTCAGTATCTTAACAGAAACAGAATGGTACTTCTTGATATCTTAGCCCCTTTTTTCTAGTGGCCGATGGAAGAACCTTATGTTTAGAAAAGTTTATCTGAATAAAGTAAGAAATAAGATACAGAAAAAGACAGAACTAGTAATTTTAGCTTCATTACAATTCTTAAAATAAATCATAGAGGTTCATTTTATCTCTGGGTACAAAATGAAAACTTTAGCCCTGACCAGGTGGCTCAGTTGGTTAGTCTCCTCCCATACACCAAAAAGTTGTGGGTTCAATCCCTGGTCAGGGCAAATATGTAGGTTGTAGGTTCAGTGCCTGGTTGGGGCATGTATTGGAGGCAATAATTGATGTTTCTCTCTCACATCAATGTCTGTCTGTCTGTCTCTCTCTCTCTCTCTCTCCCCTTCTTTCTCTCTTGCTCTCTCTCTAAAAATCAATAAATATAGCCTCAGGTGAAAATTTTAAACTAAGAAAACTTTTCCAAGGACCCTCAGTCAGACAGAGTAGAAAGAGTTCAAACTTAGGACTAACTGGACTAACTATCCAGGGGATGTAATGTGCAGTATGGTGACTGTGGTAACAATACTGTATCCGAAAGTCATTAAGAAAGTGGACCGTCACAAGAAAAAAAAATCTGTAATTAAATGTAGTGATGGATAAGTAAATTTATTGGGGTGATCATTTTGCAATATATGCATATATCAAATCCTAATATGCAACTAAAAAAGAAAACAAATATGAGACTAGCAAAAGCAGATGTTGCTTCCATATTACATCAGAAACATATAACAAGTATTTGAAATCAAATAAATACTCTTCCTTTTGCCTAAAATATTTTCCCTCCCTCATCACCTAATTAATTCTTCCCTTCCTTGAATCTCTTCAGTTCAAGTTTCATTTATTTTGATAAACCATCTTGATCACCCCTGTTATACTTATCTCTGTAAGCCATGTACTTCTTCCAATAGTGATCACAGTTTCATATTTGTTTATGAAATATTTGATTCCACATCTCTTTCACTAGACTGTCAGATCCATGGTGGCAGAGATCTTTTCTGGTTTTGTTCAGTTCTATCTTTGGACCCCGTCTAGTTGCTGGCATATAATAGTTTTTAGCTTATATCCAATAAGTGAAGAAATAGGGCAAAAGTAGTGAGTGGGAGAGCCTGGTTATTGGAAAGATGTAATAGTCCTATAAATAAGAGAGCACATCCATGGCTGATGAGACCTAAAAGTTTCTTCAAAGTGAAGTTTTAGGTAACACATTTCCAAACGAAGGGGCAAAATCTAAAATACACATCGTAATGTTCTTATGCCACGGGTTCAATACATGAATATTTTAACTCATAGTAACAATATTTTATATTTTAGTAGTAAGAACCAAAGGAAGTCAATGTGAGAAATTTATCAAATAAATGCTGTTCCTCCCATAGGATAAGCCCCCTTTTTTCACAGCATTTTCAATAGAAAAGGAGGATGAAAAAGAATATGTATTTTATACATGACTCAGTCTACTGATGTAAAATTGAAGGCTTCACTGGGACACTCAGCAAGTGTCTAGTATTTTCTGGAGGCAGTTTGGAATTGCATGCATTCTCTCTTCGCCATGTATTTGCTCATGCTACAGTATTTTCTGTGATGAACAGTGGCTTGCCAGGGAATATTTTTTTTTCTGGTTGCAAGCCAAAAAGTTGGAGGGATTTCTTTTACTTATCCTGAAAGGTTGTACCTAAGATTGAGGTATTTTACTTAAATTGATAATGGAATTGGAAATTGCTTCAAGGACACTTTAGTGCCGGCCTGTCATGGTTACACGTGGAATGAGACATGTCCTCCACAGCCTCACACCCAGGTAAATACCTCATGTGTAGGGACATGTACATGTCACACACGGGCTGCATTCAGTCCAGTGGGTTGACTGGATATCGCCTCCTTTAAAATTCTCAGAATATCAGAGTTTTTGATACTAGATTAAATGCTACCATTTTCATTACGAAACATTCAAATGAAAAAAAAAATAGGCCTTTTCATGGTGGACCCAGAAATATCATGATAAAATTTTAAAACTCAACTTCATCAGTACAGTCAACACAAAAGCAGGACTGAGTTGAGGCACAAGGGTAGTCACATAATTTACTTCAATTCATTTTAGTTGCAATATTGTGGCTCTAAATAACTAATTTACCGAATCACTTCTTTTCATTAAGGTATGTTTGCATTCACCCATGCATAATTTACATAAGAAAAAATATGTCAAGATAGGCTTTTTTTGTTCATGTGTACTTGGGATTATCCAATAAATATATAGTTATGAAGATGGCACAGTACTTGATATCTGGTAAATAATGAAGTGATAATTCAGTTTGAGCTTAGAAAATAAGTGAAAATAAGAGATAAAGAGAAGGAAAGGGAGGGGGGAGAGGAAAGAAGGAAATTAAAAGAGGAGAAAGGAAGGAGAAGAGAAAGCAGAAAAAAAAGAAAAATCTGTATGTATGATGTTAATTCATGCCCCACAAGGAAAACATCTTTCTCAGAAAAAAAAAAATATCTTACTGGTATTACACTCTATTGTTGAACTCCATTGGAATATATCCTTTCCCCCAAATATTAAATATTGATATAACTATTATATTTTGATAACATATTTCCACAACCCTCTTCTACTTTAATGTACTCAACTATTCTGAATCACACAGACCCGTGATAGGTCTTGAAATTAGAAGTTACCAATATTTGGTTTATTAGCTCAAGAAATTGAGATTAGAGAAGATACCTGTGTAAATAAACTATTATATTAAAAGACTAACAATGTAGAACAAATAAGATCTTATTTTGGCACAAGAGAAGAAATTACAAAGTCTCTTGGGAAGAAGAATGGAGAGAAAACAGATGTGAATATTTCACAAAAGAGATGATGGTTGATCTAGGTCCTAAAGAATCCTTAGAGATTCAAAAGACTGATGACAGAGGGAAAGCATTAGGAGAAAGGCCTGGAGGTTGAGGAGGTAATCGCAAAAGCATGACAACCTGAAGAAGCAAGGTGCACCGAGGGCCCTATGATGGAAGCAGAGTTGGAACTTAAGAGAAAAAGAAAGATGAGTTGGGTGAGTCGACAAAGACCGAATCATAGACGGCCTTGGAAGACATGCATGGATGATAATGATTTATTTTGTAGCCAGTGGATTTGAAGCATGGGAAGTAAAATGATATGGCTTTCATTTTTTTTAAACTTAACTACCAACAATGTGGAAGACAGACTTGGAGAAACCTCAGGGAAAAAAGATCAATGAGCAAAATCTTAAAATAGTCCAGAAGAGAGATAATAAAGACCTGAAATAGTGCAGTAGTCTGAAATTGGAGACGGGTTGACAGATTGAGAGATGTTAAGTAAGTAGAACCTATAACATCCAGTGACCAGATGGGTATGAGAGATTAGGTATTGGCAGAAAAAGAGACCGTTGTAATTATGTCCAGATTTTTGGTATATACATAAGAGCAAAAGCAAGTCTAGAGAGAAAGATAATAATTTTGTTTTTAAATGTGTTGAATTTTCCTGAGGAATATCTTCCTAATTATAACAAGAAGCTCTCCCTCCTGTGCCCCTCCCCTCTCAGAAAAAGGTAGAGAGCTAAGGAAAGGAGCCTGGAACAGAGATGTTGATTGCGGTCACCAGCATCCAGGTAGCACTGGATGTAGTGAGCATTGAAAAGTAGCCTGGGGGTGCATGGAATTGCAAGGAGAGGCCAAGTGTAAACTAAGGAAATACCAACATCTAATGGGTAAATAAAAAAAGAGAGGATTGGAATGTGAGAAAGAGCAACTGAGATGCGAAGGGGAACCAGAAGTGGGTACAGGAAAGATTTTTATGGAAAAGGTTTCAGTCACTAATGAAGCCACAAAATTCACATGGTTGGCTTTATGGGATACAGACATTGTTATGTTGTTTGTTTTGAATTATCATTTACAAACAGAATTTGGAGACTGCTTTAAAACCTAAGTTTTGTCCATATCCTAACTATTCCCATTTGGTTAAATTGAATTAAACACTCTGAGGGATAGAACAGATTCTTAGTTACGCTTCTATGCCTAGCAGCACCTACCACAGAACACAACACACAGAAAATGATATTTGAGCTCTGGCCAGGTGGCTCAGTTGTTTGGAGCATCAACCCATACACCAAAAAGGTTGTGGTTTCTGTCCTTGGTCAGGGCATACAAGTAGGTTGTGGTTCAGGCTCAGGTTGGGGCTTCCTGGTGTTTCTCTCTCACATCGATATTTCTCTCTCTGTCTCTTTCTATCACTTCCTCCCTCCCTCCCTCTCTCTCTAAAATCAATAAGCATATCCTTGGGTGAGGATTTTTTAAATGATGTTTATAAATACTAGATTCTCAGGTTTTAGTGAACTTGCATCTTCATTCTGATAATGAATGTGTTTTTGAATTACATAAAATCTTAATATGTAAATGATTCTGTGTCTGTGTGTGTGTGAAGAGAGAGGAAGAAAGAGAGGAGAGGATTTCTAGGTTTGAAGATTTTAATTTTCATTCATTCTGTGTGAATCACATTATGTCATATCTAGCAGAAAACAAGTATTCTGACAGGTCTGGGCAAGTTGAATTTGCTTGGCTTCCCCTCTTCTAATAACTTGCTTTAGTTGATCTATATTTTTGCCATTTGAAATCTACTTCCATTCTCTATCAGTTTTAGCTGCATTTCTAGTCTCCAACTGGCAGAATGAACGGGATTCTAAACTTGGCATTTATGCATTTTTTATTCACTTACAATAATAAAAAAGAGGTAATTTCTCTTACAGTTTGTGTCATGTGAAAATAGAAAACCAATTGCATTGGTACCAATCTTGCTAAGTTAGGCAGAGGTGCATTTCAGTGTTACTAAATGGAATCAAGATGCTATTTGTTCAAGTCTATATCCCTCAACCTGTAGCAAGTTAAGACTTATTAACATTATGGAGACCTTAGGCCAAGTTAATATCATAGAAAAGTTAAACCACAGGGTGGTCTATTCTAGGTCTCTCCATTGCTCCAAAATGAAACACAAGAACCAATTACAAAACATTATCTCCCTCCTCGGATTCTCAATAAAGTCTATCATATGCCAAGTTGAAATGCACCCATTATCAGAGGCATTGTGTGGATCAAAGGAAATGAAGCATGCTACATGCTTACAAATTGTAATGCACTATAAAATGTCATTCAAGGCTTGCTTGCCCAACTCCCTCCTACCTCCCAATACAGCTCAGTATAGAACAAGAGCATGGAATTAAGAGAGGACAGCCCCCAGGAACTAAACCTACAAGTGGACTGAAGCAAACTAAGGGGACAGAGAAGCAGGCCCTCAGGAGACCAAAGGGGCATGACCATCTCTAGGTGGCAACTTAGACAAGCAGTTACTGATAAGGTATGAGTCCCACAATGCACTGCCCCTGGGCTACAAGAAGGGGGACAAGCTGACTTCTGAGGAGAGATTTGAAACAAAAAATGATCAAAGAAAATGGGGGTGGGGAGTGGGACAGGTCATCAAGGAGCATATTTGAAGGACACATGGACAAAGCCAAAGAGGAGTAGGATTGATGGGGGGAGGTGGGGATGGAAGGGGCAGTGGGGATGAAAGGGGTCGTGGGGAGTGATGGTAGGAAATGGAGACAACTGTATTTGAACAACATTAAAACAATTAAAATTACACTATATTAATTTTAAAAAAAGAAAATTCAGAAGAAATATGATGAAAGGAAAGAGAATGCCAGAATCAGCAGTCTTCTAGAAGAGCAGTTCCAGCAGGCCAGCCTCTTGTCTGCCTTACTCGGAGACCAGGCTGAGGTGGCCTAGCTAATGGTTATGGGTGGGAGAGGCAAGGAGCTGGCTTCTACCTGAGGAAATCAAGGCCTGGCAAGGCAAATAAATCCTCTTCCCTCCTATCTTAGCTCACATAACAAAGGTATTTATTCGGGTGGGGGCTGGGGGAACTTAAGTATGGAGAGTGGTTTCTGACAGGCATGGCCCTGTGGAGACAGACTTATGGACATCTTAGAGTAAGTTCTAGGTGCTCCTTGAAAGCAATATCTTTAAATCTCTATTAAACACCTGTTTAGAGGGCTGAAAGACACTAATTTTCTATTAACAAAAATATTTAATTTTCAGAATAAAGAAATCATTAGATGCGCCTAATGTGCAGTAACATTCCTAACATTAGGAATTGCCTTAGACTGTAATTTTATGCAACAGACAGATATTTGAAAGACAAATATAGGCTTAAAACAAATAGTAAAGAAATCAGCTATTCATGACAAATTTTAGCAAGTCTAGCATTGGTTAGTTGCAGAATTTCACTTGATACCAGGTGCCAGTTGAAAGGCTGACCTCAGCGCAGGTAGAGTTACCATTTGTGACTTCTACTTGCACATTCAAAATTTGATCTAGTCAGGTCTAAACAGATGAAAAACTTTAAAATCTTTTCATTAGAGACTGTTCTGATTATGTTTTACTTGTTATATAAAAGTCACATGTGATAATTTCAGTTTACTGGCATCATATTTCTGATTAATTCAGTGAAGCTTAGCTCACATTAATCACTGAGCCATCCAGTGTCCCATCAGGCCTGTACTGATTCAGCCTAGCCATCAAATGGGCAGAGATGGGAAATCAAGATCTCAGAGTAAGAGCTCCCAGAAATGCACATGAGTGGCCTCTGGTGTTGAAGAAAACTGTTACCAGATGTGGTCAATACACCCTAATTGACTTTCACCAATGAGTCATGCCCTTGTATAATTCTCTCCCCCTGAATCCTGGCAGAACCTATGCCTTGCTTCTAACAACAAAATGTGGCAAAGTTGACAAAATATTATTCCCATGATTATGTTGCATTATATAAGACTGTCTAAATAGATTGGAGCAGGAGACTCCCACTTCACTGGCTTTGAAGTCAGCTGTCAGGCTGAGAGAGTGTCTAGAGAGGGCCATGTGACAAAGAACTGGCAATGACCTGTAGGAGCTGAGAGTAGCTCCCAGCCAAGACAGCCAATGAGAAAACTGTGACCTCAGCCCAACAGCTGCAAGGAGATGAATTCTGCCAGCAACTGGGTAGAACTGAGACATAGATCTTTCCCCACTTCAGCTTCTGATGAGGGCACAGGGCTGACCAGTACCTAGACTGCAACCTGGTAAGACACTGAAACAAAAAGCACAGCTAAGCTGTGCTTAGACTTCTGACCTACTAAAAGTCTGAGATGATAATAAATGTGTATCATTTTAAGCTGTTAGGTTTGCACTAATTCGCTATACAGCCTAGAGAACAAATGCACTAGGAGCAACATTCAGCTCCTTCTCAACACTTCATTCATAGGAGTACAGAACATTCCAGAGCCAAGAAGGCTCAAGACCTAGACATTGACACTGAATAATTGGCAGGACATTGAAACACAAATTTAGGCAAAATTGTGTGTGTGTGTGCGCACCCGCATGTGAGGGGGGGTCTGTGCTTGGGGGTAAGACAGACATTAGGTGATAAGAACTCAGCACAAGGTGAGAGCTGACAAACAACCAGAGTGGAGGGCTTAGAGCTTGGGGGCTGGCTAGGTCTGTAAACGGGGTGTCTAACTATGGGGGAATTAGCACAGTCAAGGCTGAAAATTGAGCAGGGTGTTGTCATACCTTTTTTGAGGTGGAGCAAAAAGAGAATCTCCTATTCAAAATAACTCTGAGTGGCTGAAAACTTACCAGCAGCCATACATTCCTATTGTAAAGCATTACCTTTCATAGTCCTTAATTACAACACCATGGAAGAACATAATTATTGGATTAGGAACCTTAATGAAAATTCTGGTCAGCTGGTGATGAAGGAAACTCCTATGAAGAAAAAGATAGCAAACACAAAATTTATTACATAAATTTATTTATTTTTAATTATTTTTATTATTTCATTATTTATTCAAATAAGTTTTCAATTTCTTGTTATTCTTCTCCTTCTGGAACCCCTATAGTTTGGATATTGGAACATTTCAGGTTGTCCCAGAGGTTTGTAAGACTCTTCACTTTTTTGAATTCTTCTTTCTTGGCTCTGCCGGTTGGATATTTATTTCTTCCTTTTGTTCCAAATTGTTGATTTGAGTCCTGGTTTCCTTTCTGTCACTGCTGGTTTTCTAATATTTTGCTAATTTTCATTTTGGGTAACTTTCATTTGTTCTTTCATTTTCGACCAAGCTCAATCAGTTCTGTGAGCATTTTGATTACCAGGGCTTTAAATTCTCCATCAGATAGCTTGACTATATCCTCTTCGCTTAGCTCTCTTTCTGAAGTTTTGCTCCTCTCTTTTGTTTTGGCACTATTTCTTTGCCCTGGGGATAAATTGTCAGGGGGCGGGGCCTTAGGTATTCACGTGGGCGAGGCAACCCTCCTTACTATGCTGGGGCCCTGCCTGTGGCAGAGGAGCCAGGGAGAAAGCAGTGCAGCTCCCCTGCTTGTCTCTAGCGCACTTTCCAGCGGACTCCTGTGAGAGACTGGGAGAAACTCCCACCGAGGCAACTGCCAGAGTCCACAGCCACCTCTGAGTCTTAGTTTCTCCTTATGTCAGCCCCTCCTGCACAGCCTGCCTACTCTCCACAGCCAGTCCACCCACTCGCAGGCTCACTGTCTCACAGAGGTTTCTCTCCATCTGCCATCTTACTGGTCTGGTTGTTCTGTTTAACTTTCTTTAATTCCTTGACTGTCTGAGTTCCATGCAGTTTGATTTTTCTGGCACTTCTGGTTGTTTATTGATTTTAGATTGGTTGTTATCCTTCTTTTGGTTGTACAAGGAAGAGAATGGTTTCTACCTACGCCTGCATCTTGGCCCTAACTTATTTAATTTTATTTTTTATTGTTGTTCAAGTACAGTTGTCTCCTGCCCCACCCCAGCCATCCCCACCTTCCACCCTCGGTCCTACCCCACTTTGGTTTTGTCCATGTGTCCTTTATACATGTTCCTTGACATCAATTTAATAGTGACCTTCTTTTCCCCAAAATAAGCATGATTTTTAGACTAAGAATTGGGTTAAAACCCTTCTGTCTTTAATAATTTTTCAATTTAGACAAATTACTGAACTTCTCTAAGCTCAGTCTACTCACTTGGAAAATAAATTTAGTGGTAACTACTTCTGATTGTCACAGGACCAATGAAATGACAAAATAAGTAATGCCATGATTTAATTGTCTTCACCATAGTACAAACCATAAACTGAAGTTCAATAGCACAGAGAGCTAAACCTTTGTTTTGGAATCAGACTGGGAGAAGTTGAATCTTGGCTCAGTAGTTTATCTCTGTGACCTTTTGCTAGTTACTTAACCCTCTGAGTATTTCCTCATCTAAAAGGCATGAAAATAAATAACACCTACTTCACTGTGTTAGGTAAATATTAAATGAAACAATATATGTAAAATGCTTTAATTTTTCCTTAAATTGTAGGTTGTTGCATTGTCTGATTAAGATTGCTCAGCTTTGGAGCTAGATAGCATTTTCTGATTGTATGTAACAACTTCCCATGTGCCCTTTCATCCTTGTTTCTATTGCTCTTGATACTTTTAATTAGAATGATTAATGATCTATAGAATCCTTATTTATACAATACAATTCTCTACAACTAGAATTTCCAGACAGAGCTCTTTGATGTGTTTGTTGTGTTGAATTGAACACAAATTTGCAGCATGATGAAAAATTTATGGGGCGCAGACCATGGGTTTCTCCATGTAATGCTGCTTGACCTCAATGATATCTTCACAACCAATGTGTGTGCTTTTCAGTGGATGAGATGAGACCTTTTAGACTAATAGCAGGGGTTGATTTAGCGCAGAATGTTAGCTTGGGCATCAGCCTAAATCAAATCAGCACTGAATACAATGGGTACTACTGCCTGCTTGGAATTATGCTACAAACCTCCCCAGCTCCATTTGCATTCCTCTGTATCACTGCACACAAAGCACATTATAAGGACACAATATTTATACTCTAAGTTGTCTATGTCATAAAAGTGATATATGTAAGATCAATGTAACTATAATTTAGCAATATAGGATGGGTTTGGAAAATTTTTCATGGATGTAAATGTGAATTTAATAGTCAAAGATAGGATTACATTTAAATTGCGTTTGAAGGCCCTAGAAGACTTGTAGAAAACAAGCTAATATTTGACCACCTGGAGTCAGAGACACATTGCTTAAAGGTTATTAAAAGTGATACTTTTACATTCTGGTCTCTACAAATAGTATAACTAATGTTTCACATACAAGGTCTGTCTGGAAAAACATCCAAGCATTGTTAATATAACAAGAATAGTTTGCATTACAGCTATGTAACCTGGCAGCCAAGGAGAGTGGACTGGAATGCACATGTGTGAACAATGACGACTTCACTGTACCAGTCTGGGTATGAGAAACACCGCTGAGTGAGCATGTGTATTGTGTGGCCATCCCATTCAAAATGAGTAAGCGAGTAGAGCAATGAATATGCATCAAATTTTGCCTTAAGCTTGAACATTCTCCTGCAGAAATTATTGAGATGATTCAGAAGGCTGCAGCTATAAGCAACTGGGGATTGGCAGCTTCATCAGGACAATGCACCCACTCATGCTTTGTGTCTCATGCAGAGTTTTTTGATGAAACATCAAATCACCCAGGCGACTCAGCCCTCCTACAGTGATTCATGGGTCACCCCCGGCCAGCAGTGATCATGGAACTCTGCAGATGGCTCCTCGAAACTCGCACAGAGACAGACTAGTTTCTGTGGAGAAGTAGGGACGAGATGGCCACCCCCTCTAGTGGGGAGCATGCCAATTTACCGTTCAAACCTGCTTTTATTGGGCTCGTTTTGCATAATAATTCAGGTAAAGTACATTACTCATTGCGAGGAAGTAAGGAACAATAAATAACAAGGAACTCTGCGGGTCTATTTTGAGTCAGGGTCAAAGAGCTGTAAAACTTTGAGGAACAAACTAACTTCCTCCTTGGACCCTTCTCATTTAACTGAGAGCATTCTAAACAAAGAACGTTTCACAGTAATTTACATGTTCTTTCTTAGGCCTGATTGCCCGGGGAATCCACCCTTTTCAGCACAGGGCTGCACCACCCTCTCATTGTTTCAGGCTTAGGTGGAGCAAGGGAACTAAGGCAACCAAGAGATAAGGAGATTTTCTCCCAGATGAGGAGGACTAAGGCTATTTCAAAGCCGAGGAGCGAGGGTCAATCACCCCCTTTTGCTGTAGCCCCCAAAGTCCTTCTTTTGGGGCCTCCCATGTGATCGTGCCTGTCTTAGGTCATTCCCCCCCCAGGGAATCTTACCCATCTTTGGCTAACCGACCAAGCTTTGGGGTTCAGTTATGAATGAAGCAGCAGAAGCAGCACTCCTGCCAGGGAGATAAGCTTTTGTCTCCTTGCTGGTTTACAGTTCCAAGGGCGTTCCCTTAGCCTTAGCCTAGGTGGGGGTTACAGCTTCTGATACCAGGCAGGCCGGTTCCCAACACTACAGCCCAGATTTGGCATCCTGCAACTTTTGGCTTTTTCCAAAACTAAAACTACCTTTGAAAGGGAAGAGATTTCATACTGTCAGTGAGATTCAGGAAAATAGAAGGCAGCTGATGGCAATTGGGAGCACTGTGTGAGGTCCCCAGGTGCCTACTTTGAAGCGGACTGAGGCATCATTGTCCTATGTACAATGTTTTATATGTTGTATCTTCTTCAATAAATGTCTCTAGTTTTCATATTATGTGACTGGATACTTTACAGACAGACCTTGTCATATAGTGAGTTGTCTATTGTATTTTAATTGGTCTACCTGAAAGACCAGTCTACAATTTCTTTAATGACACTTTCTTGGATCTCATAGATTCTGATGTTAGAATTATCAAGTAGACAAGTTTTCTATGAGATTCAGAAATGCCTGAACACTAATAGCCCATGGTGCAATGTAATTGTAAACACTTTGATCATCATTTACTATGGCCTAGATACCATTGTAAGCCCTTGTAGATAATAACTCAATCTTCACAAAATCATCCTATGGGATAGCTATCATTATTGCTTCTGTTGTTGTGATTACTATATCATCTCCATTTTACATTTGAGGAAACTGGAGCAAAGAGATATTAAATAACTGGCTCAAGGTCATATAGTTAATTAGCAGCAAAGTCAATATCAAACCAAGTTGCATGGCTACAGACTTATGATCTTAACTATTAGGCTATACTCTACCCTCAATACAGAAATATTATCAGACTGGGGGTTAAAGAAAATGAGTTTGAATCTCAACTTCATCACTAACTAGCTATATGAAAAATTTATAATTTTACTACTTCCTCATTCTAGTTTACAAATAATAATACCCTTATCATGAGGCTGAAAAAATAACATAAAATCTCTTTGCACAGTGGCTAACTCATAATAGGTATTCAATGAATATTATTTTTACCTAACTTTGATTCCTTTAGATTGTTCCTTAGTATTCCAGTTAACCTACAAAAAAATCATAGGCATCTGTGATGCTTTTGGTAAAAACCCCATTAATACCTGAGCATAATTTTGTTTAAACAATTAACTCTAGCCAAGAACACATTGTTGGGAGGAACTGAAAACAAAGACGAGTCTATTTGGTTGGACCTTGTGCACAGAGTCAGCTCATGGGCACTGGGCGCTGCTGAACAGGGCAGGCCTAGGCTGGCAGCTGTGGAGCTGCTTGGGCAGCCAGACGACCCTGTGAGCTAAAGGGTGGGTGACAAGAGAGAAGAGAAGCCAAAGAGAGCACGTAAAGGCCTGATCCCATTTCACGTGGGGCAGGAGCTTCTTTAACGTCTACAATTTATGTCATAGATCAATGTCATGTTTGAGTTGGCAGCGTTCAGCTAATATCATGCCAGCCGTGGGGTTGCCACCAAAGACTTCTCCTGTGTCCTCCCAAAGACACTCATGGTGATAATGCATTTGAACTATTTGAACACTTTTCCCAGTTTTCCATACTGGCACGTAAAGGAAATGTCAGAGAGCAATGTTCAGACACTGGCACTTCCCTCTGGGCTCTGTGTGGGCTCAGCAGCTCAGCCAAGGCGCAAAGCGCCACATCACCTCTCTTGGCACTGAGCGTGGGGAATGCTACAGTGGACAGAGACACCTCTTCAGGCAGACAGGGCACAGATTCAGCCCACTGTCTTTCTTGGAGGACATGTTGAGCATTTCCACATAGTGATGAACAGAGGTGTAATCAAGACACCTGAGGCCATGAATTTTCCTGGAATATCCATTGAAAAGTGACGGACCACAGGACATGGCCTTAGCTGTTACACACTCAGCCTCATGGCAACTGGTACGTTTACACCACCATTCCACATCAGAAAAGCAAAATCTTTTAGACATCCTTCAGTACTCTGACAGGGCCAGAATGGGTCACGGGATCCCCTGGCCCCTCTACCAGGAAGGCTTGGAGAGTATCTTTTCTCATAACCGAAGTCAAATAAATGAGAGAGATAGAGTTGGAAATGAACATTGTGCTAGCTAACTCACATAGTCTGCCAGGCAGGTACGATTCTCATCCCCATGACATAACTAAGGACACTGAGTCCTGGACAGTTTAAACAAGTTACACAAGATTTCACAGCTTATGGATGATGAGGCAGGATTCGCACTACGTGGCACATTCTGTTCAGACTCTGTGTACTTAGCACTATACTCTGCAGCATCTCCATATCAGCTTTTTCAGTAATTCTCTTTGAGAATACCCTCTAACTTCCCCTGATGATGCTAATCATCATTTACAATTATGTATTTATTCTGAGTAATCATTTGTTTAATATCTGCCTGCCCAATTAGATAGTACTGTCTGTGAGAGCTGAGACATTATTTGTTTTATTTATCCCTGCATATGCAGCGATGTGCATGTTTTCTCATATATAGCTGGTCAATTAATAAATTAATGGTTAAAATAACATGCAATTTGAGGCTAACCCTATGTTAATCAAGGGCTTGAGGAGATCAGAGCAGAAGAGCATCCACACACTGAATAGAGTGCAGGGAAGACTGCAAGACTATTGTTAGGCTGGGCCTAGAGGAATGGATTTGGATTTGAGCAACTGGAAGTGAGACAAGGAAGCCCAAGATGAAAAGAGACAAACATGTTGTAAAACAGAAAATTGATGAAATTAGAGAAAAATTTATGGAGAACCTTAAAAAAAGTCAGAGATTCCAATATCAATAAAGAGATACAGGTTTTTGTGAATGTAAACAAAATCTTACCAGTGATTGCTCTGGTACTTTTACATAGATTTGATTGGAGGCCTTTAGAAGCTGTTTCAGTAGCTTAAACATAGAGAACAGGAGTGAAGCCCAGATCAGACCACAGTGCTGGGAAGGGGGAGTGAAGTAGAGAAGCACTCGTGCCAAGGCAGACACTAGCAGAACTCGAGTCTATGAAGAACGGTGTAGAGAAATAAATTTAAAGCAACTCCATGTCTTTTATTTGGTTCAGTGGGAGCACTGGGTAACAATTTAGAAATGCAGAGAATGACCTGCTTAAGGAAGAAAGGTTATGAAGCCAAGTTCAAGTTTAAGGAAACTGGAAGATACCCAGGTGAAAATGTACATAGGGAGTTGAAAATAGATAAGTAGATAATTGAGCATTGTTTCTTTTTTTAAATGGTGAAGGCTGCATATATAGACTTGGAAGTGAATGTAGATAATACACTAAGAAGGAAACAAATTCATAGTCTTGGGCCATGTGATTAATTCAGGTGGAGATGATCAAAAGACTCTGTGATTTCTAATTTCTGTATTCCTCTCCCTCAGTGACCAGCAATGTCAACCTGAGTCTCTGAATGACCTGTGAAACAGAACTCCCTCCTTCCTCCAAATTAAGTCACATAGAACATATAGTGCAAAGAAGAAACACACCTCTATTGTGCTAAGTCACTGGGGAGTCATATTTAATTTTTTAATTGTAGCAACTTAGCCTATCCTAACATAATCAGAAACCCATAGTCTGGACTAAGGTGGTAGATCAATAAGAGGTGAAATTTGAGATGCAAAGCATATAAACTAGTAAAAAGCAATGAAGTTGCCATTATGGTAAAGTTAGGTTAATGTTCTCCTATAAACAACAGATGACAATGAGCTCAGATCTTTGATTTACCTTTAGTATGTCTCATCAACATTGATAAGGCATCTTTTTTAGGAAGAAAAGTCAAAGAAAAAGTTAATTATTGATTATGAACATTAGATGTTTATAAACAAAAATATGGAATACTTCACATGAATGTAAATGCAAACGTGCACAAATAATTTAAATGCTAATTTAATATTGACCTTAAAAGATGACTATTTCCTTTAATAACTGATGAAATCAGTTTGTCTTTTTGTCTTTATTTTATTTTTAGTGTGTACTGTTAGCATTATGTCTTATCAGTGATTAGTAAACATTTGTTGAATGAATGTATGAGTAAATGCATATATGAAAGAATGAACATAAGATGGAAAAGGCTAACATAATTAATTAGTTAAAAAACCATTCCAGGATTTATGTATGTATTTCATTTATCCAGGGAACAAAGATCTAGAATATCTGTTTTCTATTTTAAATTTTGCAAGAAAAATACACAAAAAGATATTAACTGAAGTTACTTTCTTAATTTAGGATATCAAGGTGATGTTGCAATTTATGCCATTCTCTAACAACTTAAATGAGTTTTGACCCATCTATGCGTGTTAAGAAAAAATAGAATTTAATTTAACTCAATAATACCACAAGGGAAAAGGGTTAGATAAATGAAGGGTAGTGAATCTGTAGATATTTATATAATTATATTGAATGACTTTTGACATTTAGTACATATTTTAATAAAAGCAACATAAAATTATTATAGAAGTATGTTTTCACAAAGGGTCAGCATAAAGTAGGAGAGAAATCATTCATATGAATATCAGGAAGGATTTGCTGACAGTAGAAGCTAGATTGAGAAAGGGTATAATTGGTGGAGATACAATATTAGACTGGACAAAGAATTAAAACATTCATCACTGAAAATCATCCTTCACCTACAGGGATGTAGAATAACCAACATAATGAGCAGCAGTGACATACACTGCTTGGGTATTAAGTGAGACAGACCCACAGAGGCAAGGACAAATACCTCCAATTATATTGCTCAGGTGGTGTAAGACCCAGAATTGACACACCATTAACCTAAAAAACAAAACACATATTGCTGGGTTTGTGTCTCTTCCATACTTCTTACCTGCATTTCTTACTAGCATATAAAAATCAGATTTCCAACAAGGAATCAAAGCACTAAATAAATTAATCTATTAGGATGGAATGTAATCTGTGAATTACAGAATATAACATGTAATGAGATCCTCTGGTAATTTTTGTAGGAAATAGATAAAATCACTTATCCATTCTGATGAGCTGCCCCTCCCCTTGATTAACTATTTTTATCAATTCTACAAATATTTCTTAAGTGCTTACTATATTCTAGGTGCTGTGCTAGAAACCAGATGGTCACTGTTCTCTTGGTGTATATAATCTAGTAGTTGATGGGACAGGCATAAAATAATCTACTGCTAAATTATATTCTTCTATCAACTTTCCATCATCCACATTAAAGTGAGACAACTTTAGGTGAGAACAATGACTTATTTATCTTGACATTCTCAGAAATTAGCAGAATGCATGCCACATAATAGAAATACAAATGCAAAAACTGAGATAACTAAGTCAGTGAAAGGACTATACTTAAGTGTGGAAAGGGAAGAATATGGATGATAAAGTTAAATGGTTTTGGTTAAAAGGGTATGTGTTCAAGTTAACAGAGTACTACCATTTTCATCAGTTAAAATTAGACCTTGAAAAATCAGAACTTCAGAAAAATGATCTGTTTGCATCAAAAGTTAACATATAGGGTCTTAGAAAAATAGTCTCTTTTCATCAAAGACCTAACATGTACTTACACTTCAAGCTGAATTTCAGGAAACCAACACTTCATTCCCAGTTTCACTCTGAAATTATCTTACATGGAGGAATTATGAAACATTTGTATGCCTATTTTTTCCACTTGTAAACTGTAATAATCCTTCCTAGTGATGGGTGTACAGAATTAGTTGAAACATGCATAGCCCTTCCGTTGAAAAACACTAATTTCTACAGGAGCCCAAATGGTATGTGCATATCCCACTGAGGAGTGTGATGCAGATATTAATGTTGGGTAGACTCAGGAGGGAGATAGAGTGGTTCTTGTAAAGAAACAGAATGAAACTTCCTCCCCAACAACATGGGAATATTGGTCTTATATAAACCTGTGGCTCCATGACTTAAGAAAATTGGAGTCCTCAGCCATTTCCTAGCTCAGTCTCCTACCTCAGAAAACATGGGACCTTGGCCAAGCCACCCGATGCAGCCACAAAGAGGCTGTTTGTTTCAAGTCCACTGAACTATAATCATAAACTCACCATAAAATTTCCTCAACTTTGACTTAAAACACTTATTTGATAGTTCTAAAATTACTCTGTAATTTGTATTTACTACATTTCTAATGGCATCTTCTTATGTATTGAACATGCAATGATAATTTGAGAAGTACACCCTTTTCCTCCACAAGAATCCAAAAGCTACTCTTACCACAGAGAAATAAACAGCCTTTTGGAAATTAAAGAAGAAAGCCATAAAAGATCATTTGATCTAGTCCACTACACTAAGCAGGTAATTAACTCATCCAAGACAAAATATTTTCTGGCAGGATCTAGTTGATATCAACTATGTTGATATATTGGTGAAAATTATAGTAGCCTACATTTATTGAGTGCCTACTTTGAGCCAAGGCCCATGCACTTTTCATATAATCTCACTTAATCCTCAGAGCAATCATATAAGGCTTGGCTAGGTAGCTCAGTTGGTTAGGGCATCATCTCAATACACCAGTGTTGCAGGTTCAATACCCAGTCAGGGCACATACAAAAATCAATCAATGAATTTATGAGTAAGTCAAACAAGAAATTGAGGTTTCTCTCTCTCTTCTTCTCTCTCTAAAATCAATAAATAAAAATAAAAATAAAGTCATATAAGATGGGTATGCTTTTTAATTTCCATTTGTTGATAAATAAACTATAGTACAGATAAATCAACTGGAGTCTGACTAATTTAATCAGGTCTTGAAGAAGAATGGAAGAGAGCAGAGCACAGCCTGGCTGCTGCTACAGACAGGATGCTACCGACTCTAACCTCGGATGCTTTACTACCTGACTCTCAGCTCCTACACAGCACCAGAAAAAATCCCTGTCTGACTCTGCACCTCATGTCCTTTCCACAGACCTCTGAGTTCTGGGGAGGAGTTGTGCTCAGGTCGGGTGTTTCTATGTTAGTCAATAGGAGCCATAAAAAGGATATATCTGTTCACCCACTCGTATCTACTTCAGGCTTTCTTGATGGGAAATGCAATCTTCCGTTCTTGAAATAATCTTCAGATTTCCCTCAAAATGAGAAATCAGTTTGGAGAGTGAATGTGCCCTACACCGCTCTCAACAGTGGACAGGTGTGAACATCATTGTACTGTGCTCTTTAGTCCTTCCTATAAACATGAACGTCTGACCTACTCCTGTCTCAACCCTTTTATTACACTGATTCTGAGTAAAATGTCACCCAGAAAGATTTTAATAGTGTGGCTAACAACAGAAACAAAACTTCAGCCACCTGTTCTGCAACCTACATTCTTTTTTTCAAAGGAGAGAGTTGAGATTAACGACTTTACTCTCTCTCTCTCTCTCTTTTTTTTTTTTTGGATCTTTTCTATTCCTCAGCCAAATGGTAATTTCTCAAAGATGAATTATAGTATTGCTTTTACCTGGTCATTTCCATATCAGTGAATTACTTTTAACCTTAATGAATGATCGTCTAGCAAATTAATTATTCATTTTTTAAATATTTTATGTTCCTCACTCTATAGATTTATTATTAACTGTTGGGACTTATAAATGTTAACATAGGATGATGCCATCATCCAGCTTCATCAATAATGGATTGCTTTATTTTTAAGTGATTTTTTGTACTATTGATTGTAAATGGGTTTGACCTGAAGAGCCTTAAGTTTTTTCCATCAAAAATGAAAGTAAGCAAAGACTCAATGTGAAATAACACTTTTAAAACACATTCATGCTTGACCATGCCCTGATGATATTAATGAAATGAATTTGATGTTACCAACCTCATCTGCAATGGAAAATTGTCCATAGAATGAATTTGCAGATAGTGTATGAAAAATCCTTCTAAATAATTCAAGGAGTCAGCAATTAGGAATAACAAATAAAATGAAAAGTACCAAGCCTTATAATCATCACAAACTCACTGTGTGACTCTGCTAAAATGAACTCATATTACAAGTAAAATCATAAAACAAAATAGTATCATACAGTAAAGAAAAAAACAGAAATCCTCCTAGTAAGTCATTATGTGTTAAGTGGTTTGAAATAAAGGAGGATCATAAACATAAAGCATGTTGAGCAGTGTAAAGAATAAAATGCTTGGTAGCTATGAATAGAAAAAGCAGTCCCATTTATGATTAGATATTTCACTGTGACAAGAGGTTAACTTCAATCAGCCAGAGAAGTTGCTCACTCACCTACAGTGTAGGTCTTTGCTCCATTTTACCTTAATTACCATACACCTTTTTAAAAAGGCAGATAGCTGGTAATGAGTTCAAATTTAGCAGGCAGAAGTTCCTTTCATTTATTCACTCAAACATCAAACATTTATGGAGCATTTACAAGAAAAGTAAGGGGGTAACTCATGATGGAGGTGTCAATATGGTAGTCTCTACTTTCAGAGTGCTTATAGTTGATTAGTAGAAATATAGTATTTAAATAATTATATAAGTAATAAAGATATAACAGAAATATTAAAGAGATAGCTAAGAGCTAAGGAATTTAAGGAAGAAAATATTTTAATTCTGAGCAGGGTTTTCATTTAGGTTTTTAAATTAAAATCAGATTCTGTGTTATATTTTGAAGTGATATTTGCTCTTCTATGGAAATGATTAGGATCTGGGTTATACATTAACATGCACTATAAAGCATCAGAAATGATCAATCTGGAGAAATGGAAAATCACATAAATTCTAAGGGTTTTAAAAACAATTCTCAGGGGTGAAATCTTGTCCTACAATCCCTGTATTATGACTTTATACCACTGCTTTATGGCATGTAAATCTTAGGAACTATAAGAGAAGGTTATAAATTGCTTGAAGTCATAAGACAGCCAGGTGTCCTTAGGTACACCTTTCCATGTTCAAATGTAACATAGGGGGTTAAGCTCAGAAACTCTACAATCCTTTCAAGGTCTTATATCCTGAGTTTCTATGCCTTTTTACATGGGCCATTTTTCATATGACCAATTTTTATTCCATGTATAAATGTTGTTAGGTTACCAATTCCCCATAAAGGGACCATATAGAAGTAATTGGATCCCCATGGAAAAAGCAATGCCCTATACACATCCCATGCCTCATAAACAGTTTGCTATGAACATTTATGGATCTTATACAAAGCAACGAGTGACCTGAAATCTCCTTATTTGCCTTGAAACAACACTTCTGTTTTCTTATTAGAGATACACTATTTATATTCATGTGCAGGCTGTTGACACAGAATAGATAACATAATCTTAAAAACACACTACTTGTTGATGAAAATGGTACTTATATACAAGGACTACATGAATGTCAAAATAGCAAAATGGCCAAATACATGTTAGTGAAAAGAATTCTACTACAAAAATAAAGGTTCTGTTTATTTCTGTGATATGATCCATTCTTTCTTTCTACCAAATCTTCAATCTACAGTCAATATTGTAGTTCTTTCTACAGTTCTAAAGTTCTTTCTACTGTAGTTCTGAAGTTCTGTCAATATTTTTGTTGTGTTTGTTGTTGGTTGTATATCTGATGTGGAAACTACAGAAAGGGCTAAGCTTCATATGGAGCTGATGATGTGGAACAACACAGTACAACAATACATGGAGTGGTCAGGTGTTTTCAAGAACTCTTTCAATAACGCTATCTTCTACTTTCTGTTTTAGGTTATGTAGAGTCTTTGTTCTCTTACATTGTAAATTACTAAAGGGAGGAACACATGCCTGATTTATCTTATATCTTAATGCTGTCTCCAGCATTGCTACTTCTAAGGCTGTAGGTACCCAATAAATATCTCCTGAATGATTCATTAGACATAGATATATCTAAGCAAAGAGAAGCAATGAATCCCCCTGATGACAGCCCAGTCTAAACATACATTCTCCTGAATCTGACCCGAGAGGTCTTAATCCTTTTGGTTGTCTTTGAAATTAGTCTTTTGTTTATGTGATGTTGTATGTTCACCAGACTTGTCTATCAGACACTGAAGCTGTAAAGCTTGAAGTGTTTCTTCTATTTAATTCAAAGTTGGAGACTGACACTAAACAGAAGGACTTTGGAGGCTGATCTCCATACTAGTGATACCATTTGTCTGAATAAGTAATTTAATTAAAGGCACATTAATTGTTTATTCACTTCCCATGTTCTTTTGCCTTCTGATGATACAGAAAGCATTCCTTTTACTTGAAGTAAATGGGTATGAAAACAATTTCACCTTAATTTTATAGTTCAGTGACATCTTTTTAAAACTACATTAACAATAAGGCAAAGGCATCATTGATGGTTTGGCATGTTGGCAGAAAAATATTGAATCACATTTTGAACTTTTCTGTGCTCCAGGTTGAATGTAATTTAGAGAAGAAAAAAGAATAACAGCACATGTTTCTCCCAATTTGGGTTCTCTATGAACAAGAATGTGTCTGCAAATCTCATCATCATTTCTCAGGGGATGGAAAACAAGTATCATATATTAACTCTCTGATTCCCCTAGGTCAAGGTGAAGTTATCCTTCTGTCTTCAAATTAGTCAGTCCATCCACTGTCCCCAGGGTCAAGTAATAGTGTCATGGAGAAATACCACTTTTTATTTCTCAGTTCTTGAGGTGATTAGATCACCGCTCAAGAAAAACATTATTAGCAGTGAAGTTAGAGAAACTCAGGCTTCATAATCAATTGATCAACAAATCTTACTTATTGTATCTATGTAATGAGAAAAAGGAAGGTAAAGAAATACCACTGGGATAAGTCTTGAACATTAAGGTCATAGATTTCCTTTTTTTCTAAAAAATGGGACGACTAACTAATGTCAGAGATGGAGAACTAAGAATTTAGTTTGAAGAAGGTTACCCAAAGTCATGATTGTAAAACTCCTGACAATTCCATTCTGGTTAAGGGTAGAAATATAGGTACATGGCTACTCCTTTAAGAAAACATGTATAGTATGATGTTTACATTTGGTAGAAAAAAGAGGTTCAGTTGTTTTGCAAAATAAAATAAGTATCTTCCAACTTTAAGATGGTAGTTTATTAACATCTCTGTTTCCTTCTCTTCCATTTTTCATTAAGTTAATATTAAGACCTTAAACTTTAATATACATATAAGAAAGGGCTCTGGCAATTAAATTGGGCAGCAGTAAAAATAACACACAAGAAAGGTGTCCAGAACCATTATCCCTAAATGAGTGTGTGGGGCACAGATTTCTTCAGGTAAGTGGCATGTGATGAAGGACCAAAACAAAATTCCCTTACTCAGAGCAAAAGACTAAGGTAAAAGGGCTGGCTACAGAAGCACTTCAGAACCCATATGACCCCCTCAAGATGTCAGGAATATAAAGATAAACCATTACAACACATTTCAGAGCAAGAAGTAGAACTTTCTGTATCCAGATCGGCATGTAAGAAGCTTGGAAGTCATCACTCCATCTTAATAAGTAAAAACTGAACAAACTGAAAAATAAGAGAAGCAAGTCCACAGGGTAATCCACTCCCTCCAAAACTGGAGAGACCAGCAGGCAATAAAGAGAATAACAATTTATAGGAGCAACAATATCTGTGAGAATAAGTTGGTGGGGGGTGGTGGTGGTAGGGAAAGCTGAACTAAAATTGATGAGTGGCTGGAAGCTCCATGTAAACAAATCTGAAAGGTACGAACTTCAGGGGGACCCAGCCATTGAAAGGCACATCTTTGTGAGTTGTAAATCCTGTATCAATGCTAGGTCCTCACAGTGAATATTGGAGAAAAATTGCTTCATGTCCCCAGTAGGTGACAGGGAAAAGAACTATTTTGAAATATACCAGAACATTCTATTCCTCTTAAAAAGTTCCACCCTGAAGAGACACTATTTAACCAGAACCTAACCTGCTGGGGATGTTTTAGAGCCTAACTTGGGGGAAGGGAAATGCCAATTCCAGCCCACTCCACCCATCCTGTCCCACCTAAGGCAGGAAGGTTAGAGGGTGTGACTGAGAAGCACAAGTGGAGTTCACATTCCAGAATTATAAGCTTACTAAAAGACTAAAGTCATAGAACACTAAAATGCCTTTACTCCCCTCACATCTCACCACCATACTACTGAAGACCTATTTATAGCAGTTTTTTACCAAGTGCATAATGCCTGGTTATCAAAAAAAATTGCAAGAGATACTAAACAGCAAAAAACACAAGTGGAGGAGAGAGAGCAAGCATCAGAACCACACTCAGATATGGCAGAGATCTTGGAATTATCAGATCAAGGATTTAGCCCAACCAGTGTGGCTCAGTTTGTTGGCCATTGTCTCTCGAACCAAAAGGTTGCGGGTTCAATTCCTGGTCAGGCCACATACCTGGGTGGCAGGTTCAGTCCCCACTTGGGGTGCCTATGGAAAGCAGCCAATTGATGTTTCTCTTTCACATTGATATTTCTCTCCCCCTCTTTCCTCCTCTAGTCCCTTCTTTCTAAAATAAAAAAAAATTAAAGTTAAAAAAAAGAATTTAAAACAACTATGATTAATATGCTAAAGGCTCTAATGAATAAAGTAGACAGCATGCAAAAACAGATGGACAATGTAAGAAGAGGGGTGGAAATGCTAAGAAAGAACCAAAAAAGAAATGCTAGCATTCCAAAATACTGTGTAGTAATGAAGAATACCTTTATAGCTTATTAGTAGACTATAAGTGGAATCTCTGAGGTTCAGGATAACTCAACAGAAAGCTCTGAAATTGAAAAGCAAAGAAAACAAAGACTGGAAAAACAAAATATCAGAATATCCAAGAACTGTGGCATAACTAAAAATAGTATAACATATGTGTGATGAGAATACCAGGAGGAGAAGAAAGCAAAAGGAACAGAAGAAATATCTGAAACAATAATGACAGAAAATTTTCTCCAATTAATGTCAGACACCAAAGCACAGATCCAGAACGCCGAGAAAACACTATCAGAATAAATGAAAAAAAAATTTTTACTACACCTAGGCATATCATTTTCAAACTATAGAAAGTAAAATATTAAAAACTTACCTATTAAGGAACAAAGATTAAGAATAATTTCTGATTTCTCCTCTGAATCCAAGTAAACAAGCTGATAATAGAGTGAGTAAAGTATTTAAGAGTTGAGGGGAAAAAAACCCCACCAACCTAGAATTCTGTATCCTGAGAAATTATCCTTCAAAAGTGAAGGAGAAATAAAAACTTTCTCAGTCAAGGAAAAATGGTGGAACTTTGTTGCCAGTAGACCTGCTTTGCAAGAAATGTTAAAGAAACTTTTTCAAAAAGAAAAATACTATATCAGAATCTCAGAGGGAAGAGTACCAGAGAAGGAATAAATAGTAATTCATTGTTTCTCGAGACAATGAGTGGGTAACAAAAAATTCTAAATAGACCCCCACATAACTAATTATTTAAAGGATTAGAATGAGTCCTAGTGATAATCACTGTTATTTAAAAATATCATTGTGTTTAATCTCTACATGTTGATCAGACAAACTTGGAAAGCATATAAATGTATTTTATAAATGACTTCCTTTGTTTCCCACACAGTTTAGGTTCATTTTAGCTATTAAATTTTGTGTGTTGTTTGCTAAAAAAGATGAGTAATAATCAAAGAGAATAAGTGCAGTGTGTGTGTGTGTGTGTGTGTATCTTCAAAAAGTAAAAAAGGAGTCAGAAAAAACAAATGGCAAAAAATAGCTCTTAAAAGAAGTTGTTACAGAACAGGTTAAAATTCCTGACCTAAGCCATTTCCAAGAATTCAAATGAAATTAAAGAAAATACCAGGTCTATAAAATAAGAGATTTCAGCAGAGATATAAGGATTTAAGAAAGCAATGAGGAAACATTAGATTAGGCAATGAAAAGTAATTTGGCAGAACTTAAAAGAAAAGATGAAAATAATAAAACTGTCACAAAATGAAGTCCACATTGAAAGCAGAAAAATAAAGAATAAGCGGGACGTAGAAGAAAAACTTAACAGAAGCGAAAAAACTATCAATGAATTTCTAAAGAAAATGACATGTATGTAATACAGATTCAATTTAGGCATAATGGGTGACTCAGAAAAATGAGAAAATACGCAGGAAACAGAATTTTTTATTTTAATTAAAAAGCTTCGGAAATAAAGGATGACTGAATCTGCAATTTTAAGAAGCACTTGCTATTTCAGGAAAAATAAATATTACTATATAATTAATAATCAGACATAATAATAAAACTATTAAACACTAGACCTAACATATAAAGAAACAACCTTGAAAGTCAAAGCAAGGAAACCAAGGCACCTTAAAGGGGAAAATAATCAGACAGTTCTCAGAATGGCTTACAGCAGTGAAGCCTTACACATGAAGCCCCAAGGACAGAAATTGTGGCCCTTAATTAATATACCTCACCAAAATATTATTCAAGTATAAAACAAACATTTTTAGCTTACATGAATGTAGAGTAGTCATAGTTTTCATAAGTCTTTTTTAAAAGAAACAACTGGATTTCACCTCCTAATGAAAAGGTGCATTGGCATGGAATTTTGCAGCTGCCTTCACCAAGGGCAACCCTGGAGATGCACTCCCTAGTGAAAGGGAGACTGATGGGTCTGAGGAAATGTCCTAGATGACTTGAAAATCCTCTGAGGAAAGTAGAAGGAGCCTGAATTCTGTAACATATGCCAAGGGGTAGGAATGGAAATCCAGGGTGAGAAGGCTGGGAGCCACTTGGAAATAGCAGTACGAGTTTTCTAGTCATTCTTTTGCAAAATACCTTGCAGACTAGATGCTTACAATTCATTGAGCCAGCATTTGGGAAAGTACAATGACAGAGTTGAAGGTCATTTCCCAGGGCAAGGAGATGAGAGTGGTCCACCTTGAAGGATTACAATGCCAAAGAATCTCCTCCTTTCTGAAATATTCCAGGAGGAATACAATCTAGTATTATACCTGGACTTTTCCCCCAAGAACACATTATTATACCCTAGGGACATGATCTCATGAGGAAAAATAATATTTAAACCTAATTGCTGTTTGAAAAATTCAATATTTTTTAATTATAATAATTGAAGCGGAATTAATATAAAGTAAGTGTGTTTTCAAAGAGATAAGAGAGGATATTGGAAATAAGATACAGAAATGGGTCATCATTTGGAGAAACCAAATGGAGATACCATCAAAAATACAATGGTTCAAATAAAGAACTAAGCAAGTGGTTTCGATAACAGAATGAACATTGGCAAAGAAAAATGTTAGAAAGCTGGAAGGTCAGGTAGGGTAACTCTTCAAAAAGGCACTGAGAGAGAAAAAACAGGATTTCTGAAATAAAAATTAAGATGAAAGATCATAGAAGGAGAGGAGGATTCACTTAATAGAAATTCCCAAATAAAAGCTAATAAAAAGGGATGACATATTTAAAAACTAAGGATAAGACTTTTTCAAATTTATGATGAATATTTTCCTCTGACAAAATTGCTCATAGAATGCCATGGGAGGGAGGGACACAGGGAAGGAGGGTAGGAGGGAGGGGAAGTTGAGTGAGTAAGGAAGGAAAGAAGGAAGGAAGGGGAGAGGAAGAAACTCCACAGCTAGAAACATGCAGAGAATTTTAAGAAAACAAGGGTGAATTAAAAATTCAAAACCTTCCTGAGACAAAGACCAGATCACCTACAAAGAACAAAATTAGATTGAAAATCAGGTTTGAAAAGCAACCCAGGTCATAAGGTGACATGGGATTAATATATTCAAAATGATGAGGAATAAAAGCTTCAAGCCCAGCATTATATAAACAGCTAAACATCACTTAAATGATAGGGCAAAACAAGTAGACAAGACCTTAGAGGTTTCAGCATATTTCTGAAAACAAACAGAACATTATGACTCATATGAAAAATAAGGTCAAGTAAATAACTTAGTGGAGTTGCCAAAGTAAGCAGAGTAATAACAAAGTACATTGTTAACACTCCAGAAATAACTTCTAGAAGTATAAATATGGGGAGTAATGGAGAAAAGCAGAATGAGGTGGGGGGTGTACTAAGAGATATGTTTTACTTAGGGGAAGACATATAGATTACTAATTTTAAGAAATTGAGAATGGGCTTTAATAAGTTATGTGTAAGCCCTAGAAGTCCCAGAGTGGAATATATAACTTCTAAACTAATAAAGGAATATTAACATATCCAATGAAATGAAAGAAACAAGGGCAAAAAGAAATAAAGAAGCAAGCTCAATAAAAATTACCAACTTAAATGGGAGAAATAAAACTTAACAAGAGTAACTTAATAAATAACAATTTGTTATACTCTCACAAAACAGAGACTTACAGATCTAATTAAAAACAAGACAATAAAAAGAAAAGAAAAGAATAAAATCAGTGAAAGCAAGAGCCAGCAACACACATACACACACCAATACAAACAGAGGGTTGCTCCCTTATTAACCTTATTAATTCCAGTTGCAAATAAATAGTGTAAGAATAAAAACAGGGAAATTGTTTACAAACGAGATTTTAATTACTGTTAATACTATACACAACTATAAATGTAATTAAATGTAAACATTTAGTTAGATGTATATATTTCTGAAAAATTTTAAATGCCAAATATTGTACTGAAAAGAAAATCTTAAAAGTAGCAAGACCAATAATCATTAAATAAATAATATTGTTCATCAAAACTTTTCTACCAAACTTAGATATGCTTAAACTACAGTAAAGGAAGGCACAAGAAACAGGAAAAAGGTGGTGATTTCTGGAACGGGGCACTGCGGACTGAGGAGCAGGGTGTGAGAAGATGTTTTATTATTTGCCCTTTTGTATGTTTCAGAATTTTGCCTTATGTACATGTATGACTGTTAAAAACAATTTTTGAGTAATTTATTCAAGTCAAGAGTATATAAACTTGAATAAACCAATTAAAATTTCTGAAAAGTGTCATTTTACCCATTTAATTTCTGTAGAAAGTTAGAATCATTCAAAAGGAAAAGTAAATTGATGATATGGATTCTAGCCTCCTCAAAATACACCATTCTCCATGCTTAGTGAGAATGTAAATTGATCTGACCACTATGGAAAACAATATAGATGTTCCTCAAAATATTAAATCTACCATGTGATCCCAAAATTCCACTTCTAGTTATAGTCCCCAGGAAAGAAAAACAAGATTTTGACCAGATATATGCAGTCCCATGTTTATTCACAGCATCATACATAACAGCTAAGGTATGGAAACTACCCAGATGGCCATCAGTGAATGAACGGGTAAGAAAATGTGGTTGGTATACATATGGAATATTACTAAGCAATGAGAAGGGAATATATCCTGCCATTTGTGACAACATGAATGGACCATGATGACATTATGCTAAGTGAGATAAGTCAGACAGAGGAAGACAAGTTCTATATGATATCACTTATATGTGGAATCTAAAAAAGCCAAACCTGTTTTTAAAAAAAAAAAAAAACAGAGTAAAATCGTGGTCACCAGGGGATGGAGAGTGAGGTGGCAATAAGATTGATGGTGTTTCAGGGTACAAACCTGCAATGAGCAGTAAATAATCCCTAGAAATCTACAGCACAGTATAATAAATACAGATAATAATATCATACTATAAGAATGTAATAGGATAAATATTGCTACAATGGTGATCATATCATAATATATGTGTACCAGCTTAACAGCCTGTACACCTTCAAGTTCCACAGTGTTACATATCACATTTATTAAGTTAATAAAAAAGAAAAAATGCACTGTCCTCAAAAGTAAACAAAAGAAGAGATATAACCACCAATAATTTTTACTTCAACAATGTTCTTAGAAATTAACCATAGAAAAAAATAAGCCCAACATTAAATAAGAGGATTAAAGGCAAATTCCAAGTGAAGGAAAAGAAAATATTTTTTAAAAACTGTAGGGAACTCTGGCTGGCGTAGCTCAGTGGATTGAGCGCGGGCTGGGAACCAAAGTGTCCCAGGTTCGATTCCCAGCCAGGGTACATTCCTGGGTTGCAGGCCATAACCCCCAGCAACCGCACATTGATGTCTCTCTCTCTCCCTCCCTCCCTTCCCTCTCTAAAAATAAATAAATAAAATCTTAAAAAAAAAAAAACCTGTAGGGAACTATAATAATACTATGGTTAAATAATAAAGTGATTTGTAATCATTTAGATTAGGGATTAATAAACTTTGGACCCATGGGTTCAAAACAGCTCTCAGTTTGTATTTGTTAATAAAATTTCATAGGAACACAGCAGCACATGTCTGTTCATGTACCATCTATGGGTGCTACAATGGCAGCGTGGGGGAGAGGTGATAGAGGCCCTGTGGCCCATAAACCTGAAATATTTACTACCTGCTCCTTTACAGAGAAGGTAGTGTGTGTTACCTAGAAAAGTCCTTATGTTATAATATTATGTAGAAAGTTCTATGAATACCCTATTACAATAAATAGGTTATCATGTATGTATATATGATGCTATATATATATATATATATATATATATATATATGGTACCATATATGTGTGTGTGTTATATTTGTAGGGCAAAAATATGGTTGTTCCCTCTCTCCTATGATTTTTAACTTGAGTGGCTGGTAGGGGGGAATGTGGTTATAATACATTTCTATTACTTGTAATTTTATCTTTAATTTCCTAAATTGTGAGAATAGGGCAACCACAAAATCATGAAAAGGCAATATGAAATTTCAAAAATATGAAATTCAATTTCAAAATATGAAAGAACCTAAAGCACGAGACCAGCTTGCCTACAGGAAATTGGTCATTTAAATTCCACAAAAAGAATGGAAAATTACTATAATCTGTGAGAGACTGTTTGTGGTCACTAACCAATAGAATAATAATGCCACCTGACATTTGCATAAGACGTCCCAGTGTATGGGCTTTATCTCATTTCATCCTGGGTGAACTTGTGTGTTCTTTCCCCAAACGGAGAGCGGAGGCTGAGAGATGAAGCCCCCTTGCCTGGCCAGAGAGATTGTAGGGGGTGAAATAGGAAGAGAAAGCAGAATTTTCTTTAACATATTTATTGTGTCCACCTTTGGAAATAAACAAAGGCTTTTTGTCTTCTCTTATGGTGATTAGAACTTTCAACAGTTGATTTTTTTAAATTATAAAATGTTTTTCCTTACCAGTTTGTTGAAATAATACTGAATAAAATGATATTATGTTCTTTTTCATGTTAGCACTATGTTTAATTAAGCTAAGTAATTATGAACCTGATTGAATATGTGACATTTGTTACTGAATTCCTTTGAAGTAATCATTTTAAAATAAAAAGATTACCAATCACTCCCTAAAAAACTTAAAGTCATTGTGGACCATGAATGAGAGAAACTCCAGTGAAAATAATCATGATTGTCCCACATCTCTCTTTGGTTTCATGTTATATGTTTCATTTAACTTAACTTATTGGGCATTTTATAATACTACTGAAATATGATATAAACTGTCATTTTCAGCCTAACAAAACTGTCTGAATCTTAGTCATTAACTCCTCATGCTGATTGGGAGATCTGTATGGGACATATGTCCGCCTTCAGGACTGCCTTATTTCTCTAGTTCACAGAGTAATAGCAAATGCCACTGTATTGCCTCATATGTCAAAGATCCCTTTTAGTCTAGTCCTTAAGCTTGTTAAGCACAGTAAGTACTATAATGGACAAGTCTTTCAATACCAGTAACGAAGTTCAATCATTTTGCTGGGAATATCATATTTCTTATTTTTACAAGAAAAAGTTAAACACCCTCTATTTGTTTTTGAAAGCCAGTAATGCATCATTGCCTAGGAAGCCTTCAAAACCCAGTGCTAAAGAGGCTCCAAGGACTAAGGGGAGACAAAGCAAACCCACTGGGGCTCTGGACACGTAGCTCTAAACTTCACCTTCATTAGAGAAATTTATTTGAAATCTTGTGTTTAATCTGTAAAATTCATGATGTTTATTTTTTAGTTCTTACTATATATTTGTGTCAAGTAATAGAAATTCCTAATTATTTAAGATGAGTTTCATTTCTGTTCAAAGTAGGTGATGCTTTGGTATCCAATAACCTCAAGTATCCAGTGATATGTACACATTTAACCCCAAGGTTAAATTAACTCTGTGTAGGGAAGCAAAAGCAACGTGTAACATTCCAGCATAAAATGTAAAAATATTCATGGTCTGACTTCTATGGCCTGCTCTGTCTCAACTGCTCCAAATGTACGCAGCTACAAACCCCACATGCTTCCAGTGTCTCACATACAACAGTCTCCCCCATCCTCCAAGCCTCCACCTCTGTGGTGCCTCTTCCTGAACATTCTCCACCTACCTGCTCCAGTCCATAAGATCAAAGGCCAGTGCTCCCTCTGAGTTTTCTTTGAGTCTTAACTATCTTCTCTGAAATATTTCCTGATCACCTGGACTGACTTCAGTATTGTATTTTTCATTCTACTACTGCACCTTATACCATCACAGCAATTACATAGAATTGCAATGACTCGTCTATTTCCCCCTGTCCACTGGATGGCCCTTGAGAATAGTCCAGTTCACATTTTTTTTTAAAAATCCCTTAACACTGTGGTGGGTATAAAGAAGGATCTCAAAGTGTATAGGGGATGAATGAATGAAATACACAAACTATTTAAGTCTTGCTTCTTTGGAACTTCCCATGCTTTATGTCAATGAGTGAAAAAGTTCTGTATGTATGAAATTCACTACCCACACCAGCAATAATTCAAGCTAAGAAAATGAGCACAAACACACTGTTGACAGATGCTAATTTATTTTTGGCCTTTCCTGGGATAAGAACGATTAATCCATTCTACTAGGTGAACAAAAAGGATAAGTTTATATAATACTTTACTTGTCTTTCATTTTGAATTAAGTCACACTCCAAACACAACGGAAAAGCAGCTACAGGGCCTGCCTCTGGTGTGATTTGGCAGCCTGTGCTATTAAATAATGTCTAGACTCCATGTGATTTTCTGTACAGTATATCACAATTCAACACGTTTTTAAAAAGGGAGCTGAATAAATCCTCAGTAATCCATATGACCATACTGTAACTTTCTCAAGAACTTTGACCCCAAAATAAAAATGATGTCACTGCTACCTTGCCCAGAATTGTGCTGAGAGTTAACATTATGTAAATTAGCTTTTCCATAATATATTGATAGCACTATAACAACAAAATTTGGCTGGCCTTTTTTGCTGGATCAAATCTCATTCTTTGACAGTTATAACATGTAATCCTGGAGATACTTGTTTCTAATTCATGTGTCCTTGCTATTTATTCGTTTTCATACTGATTAACTGAACATTAAGGAAAGACTGAATTTTAAATGTAACTGACAACATGTAGATCCTTCATTTCATAGATGAGAAAACTGAAGGCCAGTGAGGTGGAGGTAAAATGCAGGTCGAAGGGGACATTTATTTATAATCAGCACCAGGCTTCAGGCTTGTGTCCCCTACTACACTTATTTTTTAAAATTATTTTATTGTTCAATTACACTTATTTTTTAAGATAAAATTCCTTCCTGTTCTTCTACTTATATTTAATCTCCTTATTACATTTTTATTTAAATAAGTAAATAATAATTAAATTCATAATATTTGTGATTTTTATATTAAATTGTTATATTTATTAAAAGGATTAGCCAATTTCCTCTTCATATCTAATATAAAAAAGTGAAGTATTTTTTCTGGCAGATCATCTAGCTGTTGTAACATTAAAGATAGCTAAAAGCTCTTAGCAAACGTCAGCATAACTTTTAATAGGGTGGTGATGAGACCATGTGGAGAGGGAAATTGGTCTTCATTAGAACAAGATATAGTAATTTCTGGTGCCCAGAAACAGAGAATAGTAAATTCTCAGTCAGAAGGACTGGTAATAATATGTTCTGATTCATCAAATATTCACCGGTTTATACAATACTCTCTCTCAAAGTTATCTCCCATAAATTAGGTCAATAAAACCCTACTAGCAGAAAGCTTCTCATTGGAGTGGCGGTGTATCTCCTAGGGGTCATCTAGAAAAGTGTGGAAAAAGACCAGTTTTCCAGTTGTCAGAATGTCCGAAGAAAGCTAACTTCATGTAGCAGATTAAATATTCTGCAGTAACTAGACATTGCAACAGAGAAGTCTCTTCCCACCCTCACGCCAGTGGGACTTGTCCTGGGAATCACTGAGCCAGAAAGAAATCATATTTGATTCTCTTGTATTGGCAAAGGTGGAACCATATCAAGCCACTGAATTAAATACTGAAGACACTTACTGATTTCTCATAACATTGTGGTTATTAATATTCCTAAACTTTTACTAAATAATTTTCCTTATTGCATATACTATCTTTAAAACTTTTATTGTTTTTTTAATTATTTTAAGAGCTAAGGTAATGAAAGAAAGATTAAAGATGGCTAATTGTTGAAAGCCATCTTTACTCATACCCATCTTCAATCACACCAACCCCCCACACAGACACAGCCTCCTCCGCTATCTATATATCCTGTAGGAAAGCAGTACCTCTGTTACAATCGATGAACCTGCACTGACGCATCATCACCCCAAGTCCATACTGCACATTAGGGTTCATTCTTGGTGTTGTACATTCACGGGTTTTGACAAGTGTATAATGACATGTAGTCACAATTACAGAATTGGACAGATTATTTCCACTGTTCTAAAAATACTCCATCCCTTTTGATGCTAAATTTACATTAAAAACATATCTGTTGCTATTAAATAAAGATATTATAAGGCAATCATTTTAGTGACATATGTTAACATAATGTATTTCAAGATCTTAAATGATGTATTATTCAGTTCTGTTTATCGAATGTTATTATATACATGCTAATAGACACCTCATTCAAATGGAAATGGCCCAAGTATCCACCAATAGATGAGTAGATAAAACAACTATGGGACATTTACACAATGGAATTCTACTCAGCTATAAAAAAGAAGAAAATTTTACCCTTTGCAGCAGTGTGGATAGACCTGGAGAATATCGTGCTGAGTGAAATAAGCCAGTCAGAGAAAGACAAATACCATATGATTTCACTCATGTGTGGAATCTAGTGAACAAACTAAACTAACAAGCAAAACAGAGACAGACTCATAGAAGGAGAGGGTAGGGGAGAGATGAGGTGGATGGATTGAGCAAATAGGAAAAAGGACTCATAGATATGGACAACAGTGTGGTGATTGGTGGGTAGAGGGGGCATAAGGGGACTAAATGGTAATGGAAAAAATACAATAAAGATTAAATCAAGATGAAAGTGTAAGTAGACATGTTTCACCTCCTCACACAACCACAGAGATAATTACAGCTATATCTCAAAACAAATAACAACCAGAACTGTCAGAAAATCATGCTATATGGAAGTCTGATAAGCAAGGATTTAAAGAAGCCACATTTATCCAGATGGGTAGGAGGGGTAGAATCATGGTGATGGGCAGAGATGCTCAGAGATTTGGTGTGGTGCAGAGAGGTGACAGCAAAGGAAGGGGCAGTCCCACACTCATGTGTGGAGGATACAAATCAGAAGGGATACCTTAGGAGCGAGCATTCCCAGCCCCAAGCCAGACTACATGGCCCAGGATTCTAGTGCCAGGAAGATAAATCCTCATAACTTCTGACTCTAAAAACCAGGGGGGGTTGGGGTGGCAGAAGAAACTGACAGATTTTCAGGAGAGTCATTTAAAAGACCCACACAGACTTAGAATATACACAAACCCACCTACTCTGGGATTCACCCTCAGGGCAACAACTGGAAGGGCAACAGCTGGAAGGGCAGCAGTTGCATACAGGAAGTAGGTGAAGTGACTGGAAAGAGGGTGAGTGCCAGGCAAACCTCCAGAAGTCAGGCAGTGGCATTGTTCCATCTCCAAACCGTCCCCAACACACACAGCCACAAAGCGGTGAAGGGGGTTGCCCCACCTTGGGAATTACCTAATGCTCTGCTACACACAATTTGCAGGTGCCTTTTCTAAGACAGGGAATCAAAGCAGCTCTACCTAATACACAGAAACAAATACAAGGAAGCTGCAAAATTGAGGAGACAAAGAAATATGGTCCAAATTAAAAAAAAAAAACAGAAAAAGAACTAAATGAAGCAGAGATAATCAACCTATAAGATGTAGAGTTCAAAACACTGGTGATCAGGATGCTCAAAGAACTCATTGAGTACAGCAAAAACAAAAGGGAAGAAATGAAGTTTACACTAAGGTAAAGAAAAATCTACAGGAAGCCAACAGTGTAGAGGATGAAGCCAAGAAGTAAATCAACAATTTGGAACACAAGGAAGGAAAAGGCATTCAATCAGAACAGCAGGAAGAAAAAAAAAAAATAAAAAAAGTAAGGCTAGGCTTAGGAACCTCTGGGATAACTTCAACATACCAATATCCAAATCATAGGGGTGCCAGAAGGAGAAGAGGAAGAGCAAGAATTTGAAAAGTTTTTTGAAAAAATAATGAAAGAAACATCCCTAATTTGGTGAAGGAAATAGGCATACCAGTCCAGAAAGCACAGAGAGTCCCAAACAAGATGGGCACAAAGAGGACCACACCAGGACACCTCATAATTAAAATGCCAAAGTTTAAAAATAAACAGAAAAATCTTAAAAGCAGCAAGAGAAAGGCAGAGAGTTACCTACAAAGGAGTTCCCATAAGACTATCAGCTAATTTATGAAAAGAAACTTTGCAGGCAAGAAGAGCCTGGCAAGAAGTATTCAAAGTCATGAAAGGCAAGGACCTACAACCTAGATTACTCTAAACATCAAAGATATCATTTAGAATGGAAGGGCAGATAAAGTGTTTACCAGACATGTTAAAGCTAAAGTAATTCATCATCACCAAGTCCTTATTATGTGAAATGTTAAAGGGACTTATTTAAGAAAAAGATCAAAACTATGAACATTAAAATGGCAACAAATTCACGAGTATCAACAACTAAATCTAAAAAAACAGACTAAGCAAACAACCAGAACATGAACAGAATCATGGAGATGGAGACCATTTGGAGGGCTATCAGCTGGGAGGGAAAAGAAGAGAATGGCAGAAAAGTTGCAGAGATTAAGAAGTATAATTGGTAGCTACAAAATATATAGGGATGTCAAGAATAGTATAGGAAATGGAGAAGCCAAAGAACTTATATGTACAACCCATGGACATGAAATAATTGGGGGGATTGCTGGAGGGATGGGGGTACGAACAGAGGGTGGCAAAGGGGGACAAATGGGAAAAGTGTAATAGCATAATCAAGAAAATATATTTTAAAAATAATAAAATCAATTTTTAAAAAAAGAGAAAAAAGATTAAATAAAAAATAAACCAAAAAATATAAACAAATGGCCTTTAAATTCAAATCACATATCCATATCGATACAGCAAACCTACAGAGATATAAGTACTGTTTGGAAGTATAATACTTATTCCCCAAAAATAACTCCTCATTTAAGGATAAGTAAGTAGTGTTACCTGAGGGTTCATGTCAGTTGCCAACAATAAAGCCCTTTTCATCATTTCCATTCTAGCAATACAGGTCCAGATGTCATAAACTCTTTCTCAGACTATTTCACAGGACGAGAGTCCCATGGTATGTTCCCTTTAAATAGGAATCTGTGGTAAAATGCATTGGAGAAATGGTGTATGCCTTAGTTTTCTTTTGGAGATTTACAAAGTATATTGACCATTTAAAAATACTATGAAGTCCCACACCAAATGACTTGTTTAATTTCACTGCACCCAGCGTTTGCCAAACTTATTTAATCATGGAACACTTTATCCTAAAAGTTTTAAAAAAGCATAACATAGACTGTCTTCATCAAAATTCTTGGAAGAGTGTTTTTGGAAATGCAGGTTCTAATAAAACAAAATAGAATACTAAGATAATTCATATTACCAATATTATTTTAAAATATAATGTATGTGTAATTTATTGTCTTTTAGTTTTCTTTCACCTATACTATATTTTGGTTTTATATTTGCTGTTTTAAAATAGTGAGTCTGAACCACCCTGTTCAATGCTTAATGGAGCTTTTCAGACTCCAATTCATCTCACCAATTAATACTAGCAACAAATTTGTGTTAGTACACATTCAAAAATTATGAGCAAGAACTCTAAAGCAATAACCTCAAATTCTACTTCACTAAATTATATTAACATATACACAGTTTATGATCACTTAAAATGCATATCCTACAAGAAGACTATATTAAACCAAATAAATGTATGAAACAAGCATATCACTTAGAATATGACAGATTCCAATTATATATTTTAAAAATAAAGATGATGAAACAAGATACTTCATTTATAAGTGAACTACCTATTTTCATCATCACTGTAATAGGAAGGATACCTTGAATGGTTGATAAGATAATTGTTACAGGGTATATAAAGCACCTAACTCCATACCTAGCATTTAAGAATGTATAAAAATAAAAATTTTTACAAAAATTTTCTTTTAAACAAATCCTTACAAAATTTGGTTTTATGTATATTTTTAATCTTATGCATATAAATATACTTGATATAAGGAATGCTCAGAGTGAAATAAGAATGATCAATATATTCCCAACTTTTAAGTAAACCTTCTATTTCAAAATGTAACTATTCACATAAAGGTTTTAATGATAACTTTTAACCCTCCAAAGAGATTTTCTGTGTTACCATAATTAGCATCTCTATCTTGATCCAATATGGTATGAAAATATTAATTCTAAAAAACAAGTTAAAATAGAAATTTAGCCCTGGGCAGTGTGGCTTGGTTGGTTGGGCATCATCCTTAAATGCATAGGGTTGTGGGTTCGGTCCCTGGCCAGGGCTCTTATGAGAGGTAACCCATAGATGTTTCTCTCACTCGATGATTCTCGCCTCTTTCCCTCTCTCTTCCCTTCTCTCTAGAATCAATAAAAAATACAAATTTATAATTTTCTACAATATATATAACCAGGACACATATGTGTAGTTATGTGAAGAATTTATTGAATAAAGCATGACTTCATTAGGTTTCTTTCCTCACATGCCCCCTCCTTCCCAATTCATGAATATGTTCCAACTACTAACAATAAATTCAGAGTCTGACAAAGACCATCCAGCCCCCAGCAAGGGATGGCAGTGGCAAATGCCTCACCCACTTCTCAAGAGCAGTGCACCTGTAAGAAACGACTGATACCACTGCAAAGACTATAGTAGTGTGAAATCAAGAACATGGATTGTTTTGTTTTTTAAAATAATATCCATTGAAGAAGTGTAGAAATTACAAAAAGGAAAATAAAAAACTCATCTATAATAGTAGTACAGATCGATGCCCCAGTAAAATTTTAGTTGTCTGTGCATGCATGTGTGTGCACATACATGCATATATATGAATTTCTGTATCACGTGTGTTCATTTTTAATTATGCATAACATGTATTACATATATGATGTGAGTATAGTAATTTTTAGAATGGTGGAACTGTATGAATACTTTAATCTATATTATCAACTAGTCCTCTAGAAATATTGTTTCATTTCCATTTACTGATAATAACCAACAGTTATTTTTATTAAAAAAATGTTGACAATCCTGGATATCTTTAAGATTGTTGCCTATTTGAAAAATAAACAAGATTACCACCTCATCTTTGTCTTAACTTGCTTTATTCTAAATGCTGAACATGTTTTGATATAATTATTAGTTTTTTATTTTGTGAATTGTATCATGATCTTTAACCACTTTTATTGGAGTTTTGTCCTTATATACCTTTATTATAAGAACCCTCTATACATTAAAATAATAGCTTTTTGTATGAAACATATTTTAAAACTATTTCTCCATTTACCTGCTGACATTTTTTTCCAAATTTATTAACCTACAATTTATCAGCATTCCTCACTTAAAAGAAGGTCTTCAATTTCTGAAGGTGTGTCACATGAGTATTAATAACTAGTATAGTGGCCCTTATGAATATTTCATTCTTGTATCTTTTGTTCTTCATAGTCTGTAACAATTCAAAAGAAACTTTAAAGTAGTTTAACATACAAAATTCATATAAAAAGACAATTTGAATTTTTTAAATTGCAAACTTTATAGAGGAAAAGAGAAATAAAAATGAATTCAACATAAAGAAATATTCTTACTAATTGAGCATAATTTTAGTTTTAAGTTTTCTGGCAACCAAGGCAAAATAAAAGTTGATTTAATATTGTATTTCAAATGTAAAGCATAACAGTTCATATAGGAGAGCAATTTTTCCAAGAACCTAATTCTGAATGATCATATGGTTTTTGATGCAAGTGATTATGGAATTCATTAATTCATTAACCCATTAATTTAATAAATTCACAACAGTTAATTGTTTAGTATGTGCCATGTAGAAGCTCTGGACTTAACTATAAGACTATTATTCTTTGAGTCCTGAGCACAAGTCTCTCCTTCATTATTGTACCCTGCTTCAATCTATTTCTCCATTTAATTTGCCAAAAATACAAAACTTAAAACAGAACTGACTATGTTTGTATAATATTTACAGGGGAGAGGTTTGGTTGCAAAACAGAGAAAACAATTCAAGGTCAATTTTTTTTAAATGATTTACTGTAAAGATACTGGAGTACCATCTGGATTGAAAACTTGACTGTAAGACCTACAACAATAAAATACATAGAAGAAAAAATAGGCACTAAACTTATGGACCTTGGTCTCAAAGGGGTTTCTGTAAATTATGAAATCCAAGAAAATGTTGAATAAGCCAGCTGCAGAAATGGTAGAAATCAAGGCAATTCTAGAAACCTCAATACCAGTTTGTGAGTTTTTATATCTTTCTAGAGGAGTGAATTGGACCCTGGCTACATCTAAGAACCCTCACATAAGATTTTTTTGAAGTATCATACCCAGACTCATCTCAAACCAATTAAATCAGTTTCTGAGGCCAATGACTACTCAGCAGTATGTTTTAGGAGTCCCAGGTGATTTTAAAGTGCAAGCATTATTGAACTTTTCTAAAGCATTGCATTTAACAAAATTATACTGAAAAAAAAAACTCCTATTCTCAGTGTGTTTCTCTCAGTTCAGCATTCAGAATGCCAAAGACAAAGAAGGCAATGCTCCAACTTGACAGTAATGTATACCACCCGCTGAATCAGCAATGTCCGTAGGAGAGACTCATGAACCAGAACATAGTTGCAGAGTAGGGTGACCAGCTGTCTTGGTGGCCTGGGACTGCATTTCCTGAAACATGTGACTTTGAGTTGTAAAACTGGAACAGGCCCAGTCAAACCAAGGCAGTTGGTCCCCCTTCCAGAGAGCCACACCTGTGTGCAGGGTAAGGCAGAATTCTTGGGAGTGGAATGAAGTGATTGAAGGAGTCAATAGCACTTCATTACATTGTACAGTCTTAATGTTTATAGAGCTCATTCCCACATAATTTGAAGTGTCTTGTGACTGATTTGAGGACGGGAGGTGGGAATGGGAGGGATATGGATGTGGTGATTTACCTGCAGTACTGCATAAAGTAAAAGTTTAGCACAATCTCACCATAGATGCATCTTTTCTATTTCTCTTTTCTATTTCAAAGAGAAGATAAAATGGAGGTAAGTTTGGTGATTTAGATAATAGAAACTCTTTTATGAGCTTAGCTTACCCAGCAGCAAAAGTCTTAGGTACATAGAGTGAAAGAAATAACTTTTACTTTTATAAGTACTATACTAATGTTCCAAAATACTTTAAGTCAACTTCATAACCAAAACTAAAACCACATATGTAGGCATGAAGCATGTGTCAGAAATGTTATCTCTGACAGCCAAATGTCATCCTTTTTCTCATTTTAAAATGAAAACACTACAAAAAATAGGACGTTTTAACTTAGAAATGACATGCTATTTCCAGTGCCTCTGCTCTCTGCTAGTCAGACTTGGCTGAATGACATTTTCTTAAATTTTTAATTATCTCTAATTCAGTAGCCAATGGACTGTTGTTTGGTGATAAGGCAATGGTAAGATAAGAGGTACCAACACTCAGGAGATTTTCCGTACTGTAATGGCCTATCTGGCAAGAAAAGATCACAACAACCTCTTAAATTATAAGCTGTGATGATCATAAAGCATTATTCATTACCATGGGTACTCTGGAAATCTACTGCACAGCTCCTAGGAGAACCAGTGAGATCGAGAGGTCCCTAGGACTCCCAAACCAAAACAAACAATGCCAACACTGTAAGGCATGTGGCAACACAAAATGCAATTTGTTATATACAAGAAAGCTGGGTGAGTTGAAAATTCCCTTCAGCCACACAAAGGAGAGAGCTGTAATAGATTAATGCTGAAAGTTTAACAGTGGCTCAAGATATATTCCACAAAGGAAAACCAGTGTCCTTGGAGTATGAAAGGAAGAACTAATCAGTATAAAACGGAACCAACCTAACAATGAATGCCATCCCACTGACAGGAACAGCTACCGAACTCCCGTGTACAAATTGCTGCCAGTGATACACGTTCTGAGAAATGCATTCTGAGAAATTACCTTCCCATGTGAGTCTGAAAGTAGACAGGGCTCATGATTTTGGTGCCCTAAAAGAGATTATGATTGTGTGGACAATAAATGGTAAAATCTCAGACAAAGACTAACTGCAAATAAAGAAACACAAAAAGAAAAAGGTCACTGTTCCTTCTAAGGAAACACAGTAGCTCGTCTGAGCTATAGTTTCTGGTTTGCCTACATTCTAAATCTTTAATTCCTTAGCTAGACAATGGGAAATGGTTTATGTTCCTCAGAATAGTCAAATGATCAATTAATATGAAATGATCAAAACAGACATTAAATGATCAATTAATAGGCAAAAAAAAAACAAGGGAAACCATGATAACATGAACTGTTGTTCTCTAGATAAAAACTAATTCAGTTAATATAGGAAAAAGAAAAATAAAATAATTCAGAGTAAGTGTAAATTTTACTGACATAAAAATAACTTATGTTTGGACTTTCCCTAATATGTAATACTATTTATTACCTCAACATTTGCACTAAGTGTACTTTTCTCTCAATAGCACAAGATCCTACTAAAATAGCCTCTCACAGAAAACCTAAGTTCTCCTTTATTAGAGAAATTATGAGGCATTTTTCCATATATTCCTTTGTCTCAATCTGCCTGAGAGTTTTTATTTTGAGAGTGCTCTGGCTGTCATTGAACCCTTTCAGTGTTTTGCTATCACTTTCTTCATTTCTCTGAAAATGAGGCTTCTTGTCAAAGTGTAGTAGGTCATTAGCTATGAGCAGAAGAGAAAGGATAGGCCAGGTGCAGAGGGTCACTGGGGCAAAAAGCCCTGGGTGCCTAGCAATGAGCAAAACTACAACCCCCTACACGACTACTCCCTTAAGCATTAACCTCTGGAGATGACATCTAGGCCTCAGCTGTGTTTCAGCTCCAAGCCCAGAGAAGCGACAAAATCAGATGAAGTTATGCCATGGCTGACATTAGCACCAGCTGCATTGAATAATATACCCCTGCCCTGGCACGGACCAATCAGTGAAGACCATGATCCTAAAGGATCCAAACTGAAAAGCTAATGAATATTCTATTGATATCCTCCCTTGAGACCTCCAGATAAAAGCCCTTAAGACAAGGATCTCTCTCTCTTCCTCCTTCATTCCCTCCCTCTCTCTGTCTCCCTCCCCCTCCTTCTTCCCCCTCTCCCTCTTTCTTCTCTCCCTCTCTCTCCCTCCCTCTGCTAAGTTCCAAGGTCCCTTCTTTGCCTCTATAACTTGTTTCCTGAGCCCATTTCTTCTATGGCTCATTTCTTCTACCTCTGTGACTTTCAAACCAAATTTTCTCTTATAGGTTGAGTCTTGGCTCTGAATTGTTTCTTAGCCTGAACTCAAGGACTGAGCTTGCTGAACCAAAGACTAACACCTGGTACCACTTCACCACCAACAGAAGCAGTCATTTGAATTCTTATGTTGGAAGTGCCTCTCCTTTCTCCTCACTTTCCTTTAGTTTCTAACCATATACTAAACTTGGTTCCTAGGAAAGCTTACTGCACAAAATCTGTGTTGACCCATCCTGAAATCAACCTCAGCTGTGTGACATTCAGGTTTCCTCATTGAAACATCCATTCTCTGAGTAGCACATGTGTCTGACCACCTGAGGTCCATGTCAAATGCAAGGAAGGATCCAACATTCTTAATAGAGGTTTTGCAGAGGCTATTTCACTGATTACAAGTTTATTTAGTTTTTTTCCTGGTTCTTTTGTCCTCGGACACACAATGACAAGTGCTTGGCTCAGGCAACAGTAGTCACAGTAGTCTGTGATCAAACTGTGTCCGCTCTCTCCCAGACCCTACTGTCTACCGCTAACTCGTTCCTGGTGAATGATGGCAGGGTAGTAGTCTACATCAGCAAGCTGAGTCCCTCCAGACCTCTGTTTCACATGGCTCAGACTCACTCCCCACAGGAGTTCTAAGCCCACCAGATGTGTAGACTCATGACCTGTTGATCCACAGGTAAAACTTTTAGAATTGAGAAAGCAAACATAATTGATTTTCCTCTTTCACATTCATCATTAGGACAAAAAGAAAGGAATTGTGTGAAATCATAGCACTCTTGCTCAGAAAAGCCCCTTAGCTCACTGGTGTGAACAACCTAAAGACTCCCTCAGTGATGTAATCCTAGTCCTAATCCCCATGCGCTAAGAGCTGAAAATTCTAGTAAGGAAGACAATGCCATACTCAGGCGACCTCATCCTTTATTCATAAACTCGACTGGTTTCTGCCTTTTCCAACTGGTCAGTATTTTGCAAATGGGTAAAACATGTGGAATCTAACTCTACTTTTCTAAATCTCAAAAGTAAATTGTGGAGTTGTAGGCTATGGAGGAGCCCCAAGCTGCATCCCCTGAGCATGCACATTTGGATAAGCTGTCTCAGCCATCCTTCCATGGGCCAGAGCGGGTTTGGCCTCCGCACTGAACAGATCTGGCTGACAGGGCAATGTGGAGAGGCAGGAGTGCCGACTCCTGGATGGTCCTTGGCAGGAACTTAATCAAAGACTCCAATCCAAGGATATTAAGGTAAATAAAACCCTAGAAGCTCTCAAATGCATGCCCAAACAAAACTTCAAGACACAGAGGAAGGAAAGATAAGATAGCTTTGAGAAATGAAAGAAACAAAAAGCCACCTGAGGCTATGAATTTGCCATCATTCACCAGGAATGAATTAGAGGTAGACAGTAGGGTCTGGGAGAGAGCAGACACAGTTTAATCACAGACACTGCTTCGGAGGACCAGAAATGAAGCAGGTTAAATAAAAAAATCTATGCACATCCCAGAGAAAGGGCATTGAAGCTCAATAACTGAATCAGTGTCCCCATTAAGACACATCACACTTGTTTTAATTGACTACATTTTCATGGTCTTTCTAAATATTTTGGACTGCTATAAACCCACAGCCTTACAACATGGTAATAAAACAGCATTAGCATGAGGCTTTATGAAACATCGTATTTAGGGTCTGATGTCTTGCTAGCAAAATAATTAAACCACCCAAAGATTTTCGAAGAGTTCTGTGCAATCCCTAAAACAGAGGGATGTGGCCTTTCAAAGCTAGGCTGTTTCCAGAACAATGAAAGAAACCAGGACAAATTAGAGAAGATGAAAATATATACCAGGAAAAGATTAGAAGGGAAATAATTACTTTTAAAAAGCCCAATGTCTGTATCTAAACCACAGGTCAGCCTGACCTGGAGTGAGTCTACTCCTGTGACCCTGTCCTTTTTCCTGGCATGTGGAGAATAGACCTTTAGGTCAGGCAGGACCTCAGGAGCCGGCCAGAGCTGCATGGTCAAGTGGTGACTCAGTGAACACAGGAAGGATATAGTTGCCATGGCTCTCTGACCTACCCAAGAGGACTCTGTGAGGAATTGAGCAGGTGGACTAGTCCCATCTGTCCTTTCCTTACTCCATAGAAATGAGCTGCCCTTTGGGTATACAAGTGGGAAAAGATAAACCCCAAACCAATGGAGTTACTTTCACTTTTCACATGGAGTACTGGATGAGGGCCACTAAATATTAATAGACTTCACAGTCTTCATAGTGAAATTCAAAATGACTAAGTCAGGGTCACTTTTTGTGAAGCTATTCAATGCAGACTCCCACTGGGATAGTAATATATTGCAATTCCTCCTTTTCTTGTAGGAGAGAAATGGCCTTAGGCATCAGTCTGGCACCCAACTACAATTGTCTACTGGACAACTTTTAAAAAAAGTGGACAACCTTTTGTCTAGTGGACAACTTTTAAAAAAATAATCTGAAATTATTGAAGAATTTAAATAGGATTAAATGCACTCAGATTTTATCTATTTGTATATACTTTGTGCAGTAACATGAGATGCTATAAATGACATCAAAAGCTCTTTCTTCCCATCCTCAATGTGAAAATCATGACCGCTACTTATTGCCTTTAAAGTTGTGTTTGTTTTATTGTTTTTAGAGAAGTTCTCACTTCATACATTTAATTATCAATACCAGGGGATGCCAATGTCATCTGTAATAAAAGTCACTCTCTGGCTTTCAGAGTCCTTTCAGATTGACAGATTTCACAAGTCTGTAACACCACAGGTGTATAACTGATGAAAACTCACCAGCTTCTGCAGACCAAAGCTGTGATTTCCTGTACAAAACATATTGAAGCAGGGCCCTCTGTCATCACCTGCTATCCCTGGGACAGATCCTCATCCTGTGTGCCGCCATGGGAATTCCCACTGTGCTCAACTCTATTAGAAGATTCAAAAAATTCACCACCTCATTGTCAAGGTGTGAATATGTCCTATCATTACCCATTAGTTATTGGGCACTAGCACTGCATCTGGCACCTATCATGACACAGAGCCTTGTCAGAGCAATTCTGGACATAACTAGAGCCACCACTGTCCCAACTCCCAAGAGAAAGAAAAAACTACAGGTATCAATGTGCTGAAAAGTTATTAGAATTCTGCCTTCAACCTATCTCCTACCTACAGATAAGAAATGACCTCTCTAGTGCTACGAATGAGCTTTGTAGAAAAGAAAATTTCACACTTATACACAAAAAAGGCCAAGTTTAAGTATCTTCTTTCTCCAAATTTGTACTCCTTGCAAGATTACCAGACCTTACCTATTAGAATAAAATAAGTGAAATGTGATTCATATTACACAACACAATTAAAACACTTACTGCATTATTTCTCTCACTTTTCAGATCAGCCAACAAAATAATGACTAATAAAAATTAAATTTTAGATTCAGGAAAGACTTAGTGAGTACAAATAACCATTCTGACATTAACATACACTGAACATAAAGTATTGCTTTCTTATTTATCTCATTCTGCTGTATTTCCTGATCTCAGCCTTTATTAGGTAGTTAGGAGAATTTCCAAATATTTAACTTTTCTTACCCCTTGATGAATGTTTAATCATATTGAATTTATGGGTAGATATATAGACTGGTAGATATTCAAAATATAATCAACATTGGCACATCAATGTCATAAATAAAACTAGATAGTGTGTAATCAGCATACACTATTAGTAAAATAGAACACTTTTTAACTTATATTTTGACAGGTGTAAGTGTTGCATAAATTCATTAGAACACTAAAAAATCTCATTTGTTAAGGATACTACAAGATTAAATGGAATAGAAAATGGCAGATTGCTATGTAAATACATGTATGTATGTTGATATATAGCTTCCCCATCTTCTGGGGAGGGAAGCTTTTTTTTTTCTCATTTTAAAAATCATTCTCTTTAAATTACTTGCTGTCATTTTCTCTAAGGCTTACACACAGACTAACTGAGGGGAAAAGAGTAAGATATCAAAATAATACAAAAAATAAGAAAGGAGAATATTCATAAGTATAGATGAGTTCAAAGAAACATATAAACTAGCTTACTGAATCCTATGCAAACAAAAAAGACACTTTGAAAACATGGCTGAAGTATATATATTTCCAAAATGTAAGATTTACTCTGAAAATGGTAAAGTAGCCAAAGAGTTCAAATACAAATAAAATAGGGGAATTGTTCAGTAGTTGAGTCTTCCCTTTACAAAAAGCACCAGGTCCACATGGTTTCATAGGGGAATTTTACAAGCTTGTAAAAGCAGTTGATTCTAATGCTATTTAATCTGTTTCACAGCATAGAAGAGGAAGGAAGAGATGTAGAATATGGTTACTTAAACCCCATAAAAATTACACAAGAAATACATTTCATACCAGTATTGCTTGTGAATACAAATCCTGAGTGAGTGGGGGTAGTTATTTCAGAAAGGCAAAACAGGTTTTAGAGAAATTTGATCTAGCTGGAAGACCCAAAATAATGTCCAGAAGCTAAAACAAATGTGTACCCTCCAAAATAATAGTACTTCGGGTCCATTAATTACTATTGAATTGAGTCTTCTGGGCAGGAATACAGCAGCAGGAATTTCAAGAACTGTTTTTCGAAGTGCAGATTGCTGATGCTCTGCACAGCAATCGCCTGAGGGGCAGGTTACAGATGCAGAATCAGGATCTGGGCCCTAGACTTTCTGAATGAGAATTCTTCAGTGTTGAGGCTCAGGAATCTGACTTTTAAACAACTTTCTCAACTGATTTTTCTGACCACTAAAATTTAACCCCTACAGTGCCTAAGTAGTGGCTCTACTCATGATTCCTACCATGTAGAGTAAAAATGTTACTTGCAATACAGACGTTATCAATTGAGGCATTTGTATTACTAATTAACTAAGAAACATTATTTCTATTTGACCAGGATTTGTTGGTCTGTTTATCTTTATAAGTTATTTTTCAAAGGTTATTTTTAATAAAAATTTACAAGTATATGCTCATAAACTAAAACTTATTTTAGTATGCTTTCTTTTAAAGCCACATTTGGTACCTTTTTCCTACTAAATTACATCCATTATTAAACAATACAGACCATTTATTCATTCAATAACAAGTATTTATATAATGTTTATTATCTAATTTACTCTATACCAGGAGCTGTTTAAAATTATGCATTTTTTCTACCTACTATATTGTTTTCTTCTTTATATAATTGCAAGAATTTTAATAACAGTTCCACACTCTCAAATTTTAACAAAATAATCCTGTAGTCATTTTTTATCTTTATTGTATTTTCCCATTACCATTTAGTTCTCTTATATCTCCCACACCCCCAGCAATCGCCACACTGCTGTTTGTGTCCATGAGTCCTTTTTCCTTTTTGCTCAATCCCTCCATGCCTAACCTCCCCACCACCACCTGCTGTAAAAGTGAAACCATATATTATTTGTCTTTCTCTGACTAACTTATTTCACTTAGCATAATACTCTCCAGGTCCATTCATACTGTCACAAAGGGTAACGTTTTCTTTTTTATGTCTGAGTAGTATTCCACTGTGTACATCTCCCATAGTTGTTTTACCCACTCACCTACTGATGGATACTTGGGTTGTTTCCATATCTTGATGACTGTAAATAACACTGCAGTGAACATAAGGGTGCTTAAATTCTTTCAAATTAGCATTTTGGGCTCCTTTGGATATATTCCCAGAGGTAGGATCGCTGGGTTGAAAGGCAGATCCACTTTTAATTTTTTGAGGTATCTCCATTCTGCTGTTCACAGTGGCTGCACCAACCTGCATTCCTACCAACAGTGCCAAAGGGTTTCCCTTTCTCCACATCCTTGCCAGCACTTGTAGTTTGTTGATTTATTGATGGTAGCTATTCTGACAGGTATGAGATGATAGCTCATTGTGGTTTTAATTTGTATCTCTCCCATAATTAACGACATTGAGCATCTTTTTATATGTCTATTGGCCATCTGTATGTCCTCTTTGGAGAAGTGTCTATTTAAGTTTTTTACTCAATTTTTAATTGGGTTGTTCGGTTTTTTTGGGGGGGGGGGATTGTTGGTGTTGAGCTTTGTAAGTACTTTATAAATTTTGGATATTAACCCCTTACAGATGTATTGGCAAATATGTTCTCTTATCTGTGAATAGTTTTTTATTTTGTTGATGATTTCCTTTACTATGCAGAATCTTTTAGTTTGATGTAGTCTCGTTTGTTTTTGTTTTTGTTTTTGTTTTCCTTTTGTTTCTCTTGCCTGGGGAGATATATCCAATAAAAAATTGCTAGGACCAATGTCCAAGATTTTTCTGCCTGTGTTTTCTTCCACAATTTTTATGGTTTGGGTCTAACATTTAAGCCTATGATCCATTTTTCATTTATTTTAGTGTATGGTATAAGAAGGTGGTTTAGTTTCACTTTTCTGCACATACCTGTCCAATTTCCCCAACACTATTTATTGAATAAAGTATTATAGCCTATTGTATGTGTTTGCTTCCTCTGTCAAATATGAACTGACTAGAGGTGTAGGTTTATTTCTGGGATCTCTATTTTGTTTCATTGATCTATGTGTCTGTCTTTATGCCAGTACCATGCTGTTTTGACTACTATGGTCTTATAGTATAGTTTGATATTAGGTAGTATAACTCCTCCAACTTTGTTCTTCTTTCTCAGGATCACTGTTGTTATGCAGGGGCTTTTGTGGTTCCATATAAATTTTTGATATATTTATTGTAGGTCTGTAAAATATGTAATTGGAATTTTGATATGAATTGCATTAAATCTATAGATTGTGTTGGGTTGTATAGATTTTAATGATGTTGAGTCTTCTTATCTATGAACACTGTATATGCTTCCACTTATTTGTATCTTCTTTCGTTTCTTTCTTTAGTGTCTTATAGTTTTCTGAGTACAGGTCTTGTACATCTCAGTGCATTTTCTCCATCTACCATATTGTTTTTCTCCTTTATATAATTGCAAGAATTTTAATAACAGTCATAGTCTCTCAAATTTCAACAAAATAATCCTTTAGTCATTTTTAATAGTTATTTTTTAATCAGTTATAGCTAAATAGGCCATACCTAATTGCAAGTAAGAATCTCAACATTATTTTGCTTCCACCATGATGTTCTGGATTTACTATTGGGTAGATTATACTCAATCATGTTGCAATAGTATCAAAACAGCATTTTACTGACTAGTTTTTACAGGAAAAACTTCTTATTTGCTATGAAAATAATTCCTTATTTTATTTTATGCCACTTATTTCTGTTCATATTTTTCATAAAGAAGTACATTCTCCTTAATGTGAGACTTTCACTTATTCACTTACCAGCACTTCTATATGCTAATTACTCTTAATTGGTCAGGAGAGAGAAGAGAACAAAATAAAATTTCTGCCCTCATGTAATTCACATTCATTTTCATAACTATTGGTATATTAGTAATTTGGTTACTGATATTATAACTAATATTAATAAATGCATTGACATTATTTAGAATATAATACTTACTGCCAAGGTAGTTGGCAATAACTATCTAATCTCTATATCATGATAACAGTAAATTGAAAACAATAAGAGGAAGCCTTGTCCTTCCTTTCACTTTGGATAAGAAATAGAAATTCTGGAGTTTATCTCACTGTGAATTATGGATGTCCTTTAGAGGGTGTCTTTCATTATTTCCTCCCTCACCAACTTCTGAAATTCCCACCCTACAATTCCATTTAGGACCAATATATCACAACTGTCACTGAATCCGTCTGTTCGTTTATTTAGAACACTATTCAGGCTTTAGTGACATCTTTGAGAACATTTTAAAAAACAATGCCTGTTCCCAATTTCCCCATATCCTTTGAATGCATTAGCATTTTCAAATTCAAAGCTTTGTGCAGCAAAACCTAATAAAATTTTCAAATTTATTAAAGGTAGAAAAAAACACAGATACAAACTAGATTATCTTCTAATTATATTATGCTCATTCTTACCATGGAGTTATTGATTAGGACCTTGTAACCCTAAATCTACCCATTCTCCAAACTCTCTATGAAGCTTCAATTATTACATGAAGGCTTCCCCACTAACTCTAGTCAATATCCCATGCACACTTTTACCCTTTGATTATGTTTAATACCTAATTTAAGTAATGTTTTATGTTAAACATAAATTCTGTTATTTCTTAGTGTTATGAATTATCAAAAGCATATTATAAAATGCACTATGCACTAAAATTTCTATGTGGTATATTTTATTATACCACATAGAAATTATTATAAAGCACTATGTATTATATATTATATATGTATATATATTTATAATCTTTCCCTATAGATACACACATTAATTGGAATGATAACCATTAAACATCAACAGTAGTACATCTGAATTGTGTGCTTAGGAGTGTGTGTGTGTACTTTTTAGTTTTCTGATTCCCAGTGTCCTATAATAAATGCCTTTTCCATATAGAAAATAGCATAAAGTGTTTTTACTGAAGACTGAATAATATTTCTACAATAATGTTATATCCTACTTGAGGATAGGGTACATATTTTACATTCCTGCAGCTCTGCAACAACTCTCATTGACAGGAACACAGAGAATACCAGTACTCAGTAAGAACTCTGAGTTGCATGGATTGGAGTGAAACAGAAACAAGTCATTTTATCATTATCTATATCCATACAGGCCAAAAAGTACCTTAATTATCACCTCACTAGGAAATCTACCCCCTTAAGCCATAGTCTGTGGTTTCACCTGGAAGAAGTATTGTCCACTCCACCAAGGAGAGTTTTAAAATCATGTTTGTATTGACCAATGATGGGGATAAACACAAACAGCTGTCAGTGGTGCTGACCAGGGATGCTATCTACTCTGCAACTCTTAGCATACACCCACACAAAGAATGATCTCACTCAAAATGTCTGTAGCTTACTGTTAGTCAGCTGGACTAATCATTTATTTATTTTTTACTCTTAAAAAATTAGGAAAATAAAAAATCAAAGCATTATGAGTTCATACCACTTATATGCCCCAAAGAGTATATGGAAGATTAAAGATAATTCACCTCTGAAATTTTCTCATTGAAAGGAGTGTTCCCTCTAACAGTTTTGGCCAATGAAGTATGACAGAAGTGATGTTCAGCCAGTTCCTGGGCCCAGTCTTTAAGAGAATGGATACTTCTGTGCCGTCCTCTTAGAATCAGCTAGCAGGTAAAAAAGTAAGATTAACTGAGACCATCTTGCTAGAGGAGCTCCAGCCATGTGAAGAGGCCTTGGAAAATGAAACACTATGTAGTGAAAGACCAAGGAACACAGAGGTGCCAGGTGTGTGCATGAAAAAGCATCATGGGAGCGGATTCTGCAGCCCCAGATGATCCCACATGGATTAGTGAGGAATTACCTGGCTGAGTCGTTCTTAAATCCCCAACCTACACACAACTGTGAGCAAAGCTACAACGGTTGCTTGAAGTCACAAAAATGTCTCCTTTTTACCCTGAATCCCTCTCTTTTGCTTCCTAGAAATTCAAAACGATGTGGTAGATTTTACTGTGCATGAAGAGAACATGAGAAACATGTTCTTTGCAATAAACAAGTGGACTTCACATCTATAAATAGAATGCGGCCAACGACTACAGGCATTGTTTTCACTTTTTAAGGTGATCCTATTTTGATGGCGTTATCAGCTGTATTATCTACCACACTCTAGTTGACTAAAATGGGCATAAGGCAGCCACTCTGTTGATTGTGACTCCATTATGACATTAATTGATTTAATTGAACTCTTTGACATGAAGTTCATCACATGTGCCTCTGTGCCTGAACTGAAAACTGCGTCAGGGCGGGAATAATATGCATTGCATCTGTTTGAATTCCCCCATGATGCACAGTGAGATGTGTCCAACATACAGCGGTCAACAAGTAGAAGAGTGTATCACTAGAAATTCATTATTTGATTAAATTCAGCATCACTTCCTTCAGTCTTCTGTTGGAAAGCCCTAAAGCTCTTGATACAGTAATTTCTGTTTTGCTCTAAAACCCTTGCCCTTAAAAGATTCATAATGTGTAATCTCGTCAAACATCATTATTTTACAGATGATGGAATACACCAAAAGATTAAGTGACTTGCTTAAATTCATGCATTTAGTGCAAAAAAAGTCATTAGGAACTTAAAATTATTTCCTTTAACAGATTGCAGGCGGGTGAACCAGGACAGCCAGAGGGTGTTGTTCCTCCCAAAAAGTGTAAGGCCTAAAGTGTAGGACGCTGGCAAGAAAGGTAGTTGCCGAGATTTAAGGGATTACAATTACATCTTAATCCATCTGGAGCATGAGACAATGTGGGCCAATATCACTCACAAAATTTGAAGAAAAAAATGCTAAAAAGACATAAATGTGAAGGGGCTAGATGGATATGAGTGGCAATAAAGATTTCTTTTTTAATTAGTTGCATAGAGTAGTCATAACACTAGATATCTCTGCTTTGAGATGATTCTTCATTAACAGCTGTTTATTGTACTGTGAATTATTGCAAGATAATGCATGCAAGATGCTAGCTTGATATTTGTGCTTCCACTTCTCAAATGAACTCAACTGTCAAAAATAGGGAGCAAATCAGGACGGGAAAGGCTGTCAGCAGATGCAGGAGAGAAAACTCTCTTTCTTACATTTCCATTGTGTTTTTGTTATGAAACACATATTAGGGCGGTTTAAGAAACTAACTAATGAAAGTCAGTGTTAGACAGTGGGATTGCTTTTTTAAAGTTATGAGAAAGCACAAACCAGGTTTTATCTCTATGACATAATAACTCCAGGATAAGAATATACCTGAAGCTTATACATTCCAAACTGGACTTGAAAAGCTGTCTATAAATATATTGAATGACAGGGCCTAAGCACAACAAAAACAGTTTCGTTTTCGTAGTTTGCACCACCACACTAATGAAAGTATATCAGAAAGGAACTGTTTGAATCTCTACTTGGGTAGGGTAAACTCTCCATGCCACTAATCAAAACATAAGACCCAGGCTTTAAAAATGTCACTCTGGAGACTGAATCCCAATGGGCCTGCTCAAGTCATGGAAGAAATCATCATTTATTGAGATTTAGCGTGTGCCAGACAGTGCAGAACATACGCACTGTCCTTAATCTTTACTACGACCCCCACGGTGGATATGGCTTCCACCTTTAAACATTAAAAAAAAAAAGCACTTATGCTTACAAAGGCCAAGTATGTTTCTCAAGTGCATGTAGCTTATTAGTAGTGAAAACAAAATCCAATGAGTTTTACTGAGAATCAAGCACATGCCAACACATTCTTCCACCAGATTTATAAGCAGATATTTATTATCCTCATTTTAATTATGAGATAACCAAGATTTAGAAAGTAAATTACAAAGCTCATATAAATAGAGATAATAAGAAGTATAATGGGAATCTTATCCAGGGCTATTTTAGTTTTCCCACTGTGGTATCTTGTCTTCAATATGTATCTAATTCTCACTATTTTGCCCTTTGATTTAATGTGACTAACACACTAATAATAATTTAGGAGTCTACCATCCAAAAAATCTGTGATCCTCCGGTCAAGACTGTTGTTTGCAGCTCAAGTTATCCCCAGAGATGAAACAGAAGCTCGCAGGGGAATAAACAAGCATTCCTACAGCACCCTTTCAGTATCAACTATATTAGGCTAGGCTTATGCTGCATAAACAACATCCCTTCTTAGTACTGAAATAGTTAAACAGAACAGATGCAAAGTCTGGCAGTGGGTTCTGGCCATTCTCCTTGGCAGTTGTGCTCCACACAGTGACACAATGATCCAAGTGGCTTTGAACTTGAGACTATTCCATCTCAATGTGAGATCTCTACATTCTCCATGGCGGGGTAAGAAAGTGACCAAAAACTCCTGGATGCCTATCCACAGTCTCAACCTGGAACCGACACATCTTATTAGCCCAACTCCACCATCGGCTAGCACGTAACTCAGAGGAACTGGGGTGTGTGATTTGCCATGGACACAAGAAAGAGGAAAATCAAGTGAAAATTGGTGAACACACAACACTATCTCTGCCATGTTGTCACTAACAAATAGATCCAAAATATACCAAAAAAAAGCAAATGCTTAAGAATTAGCAAGTAAGACTATAGGTTTAGAATTAGGATAAACTTTTCTGAAGAAACAGACATAAAGCCTCACTATAAATTTATTGATTCAACTAAGGAAAAAGGAGGAAACAGAAACAATAGAGGCCAGCAAAAAAATTTATGTGGTAATTAAATAAAGTGAAACTACACATAAACATGCAAAGTGATCTTGAGTATTTTATTTAAATTTCAAAAGTGAAAAATGTAGCACTATGTTGCCCTAGGTTAAGAGTTTATGCATCATTTAACTCATTCACTTTACAATTCGATTTCTCAGATTCTCTTCAACAGCTCCCTCCTTTTTTAATAGCAGTGAACAAAGTTCTATGACAAGGCTGAAAAAATCCAGAGACAGTCCCTACCTTCTCAAAAACAACTCTAAGATGAGAAAAACAGACGTGCTTGAATTAAAAGGACAAGGGCACTTTGACAGAGTCTTAAAGTAAACCATAAAAACACCAGGCCTAGAAGGAATCACTAGGGTCTCCCGAAAGGAATACACCCTTCCACCAGTGCCTTAGGCAGTGTCTCACACAAGGCGCATGTCTCCTGGATGCTCTCTTTAATTTCTGCCTGGTAGTGCAGTGGCCTAGTCTTTCTTGGAAGCCTGTGTGAAATATTCCAGAGAAAAATAATCTAGAATGAAGAAAGTAGTTAATACAGAGCCTTGTTGGTCCCATTCATTGTGTATATCAGCCACAGCAGCATACAGAACCTTTACACACACTGCTTTCAGCCTGTGTCAGCCCACCTTGCCAGTAAGTGACACCTGCCAAGACCACCCGTGCCTCCCGTGTGGGAAACATCTCTTCCTCACTTGGCCCTAACAAGCATCCTTAGTTGTGAAATGCAAAGATGGTATAAGACAAAAATATACCAATACATTTCAAGAAGCCTTTCAGAAGTTACAGTCTATGCTGAGCAGAGTGATTTTTCAGCTGATTTTATTTTATTAGGGAGGACTCTGGAGAAATTTGGAGGGGTGTAAATCCTTTTCTGTATTATCATGCAAAGGAAATAGTTGTCATCTTTAAAGTCTCACAAGCATACACATTTTTTCCCCAGAGCCTAAACCTGGCCTCAGAGAGAGTTTTACTTGGAGGTATCTCATTTATTCCAGAGGTCTGATTGATCCACAGACAATTTTGTGGCTCATTTACTTCTGCCAGTTTCTACCCTAAACGTTTTAAAAAAAAAAGGAAAAATCCCAATTTCCCACTTTTCTCAGAAATCAACATTTTCAAGGAAAAAATGAATTCTGTTCTCTTGTAATTAATTATGGTTAACAGCATAATGTACTGTCTTCTTTTACAGAAAACAGGAAGATAGGAAAGCATAAGAAGTTTTCTCCCTAAAGAAGTTATTGAATCACAGGTTTGGTAAGTTGATTGCATCACTGAGGAAGGAGGGGGTTTTGGTTACTAAAAGCCCTATTTCTAAATCATTTTGAAATAAAAGTTTTGGAAAAATTGTATCCCTTTTTTACTGAGATAAGAAAAATGTAAAGGAAAAGGAATTAAAATAGGTATTCTCCAAGCCCCCAATTGTGTAGTGTTTTTTATAAATAGTAATAATCCAAATTTATCTAACTTCTAGTCCTTCATACTTAAGGAAAGACTACAGCTGGAAAGTCTGAATACAGTGTCCTCAGGTACTTATTAAATTAAAAAACCCAACCTCCTCCAAAAGTCTATAATCTTCCCTTTATCATCTCTCCCCGTTCATTATATCCCAATCATCAGGGTATGTTGGAAAGATTTTTAACAATGCCTAATTATATGATATATGCATTAAGCAACATAATGCTTATATCCAAATAATAACTTAGTTGTTATTATACATGTTCTCTCCTTATGTCATTGTCACCAAGACTTGTTTCAGACTTTCTAAATTAATACAGTGATATGATTATTTATCCTTTCTACTTTTGCCTATTTGTAATTCTCTGCCTACCCAAGCTTCAGAAAGAAATTGCTGTTGTTTGTTTTATTTTTTGATATGCACACTGAGGGTGTTATAATCATTGATTACAACACTCATTCTGGACTTTTCTTCATTTAGGCATAAAAAGAAATATCCCAAGGCTCTTACAGCCTTCTCTGGAGTTGTTTGAGCATCTCTGTTGTGACTCTAAGACAAAATTTACACCAGTGCTGACCCAAATGGCCGGCCCCAGTCAGGCTTGGCCTTTTCTTAGCTCACTTGTAAGTACAATACCTTGCCTTTTGTGTGATGCAGACCAAGGGCCAGGGAAATTTCTAAACCAAAGACCACGTCTTGGGGCTTTGAAGTGCTTTCCTCCTTTTCCCCTCCTTCCTGGTCCTTTTCCTTTGGAGCCCTGTGCCTTTCCACACACAACACTATCTTTGATAGAGACTAATCTCCATCTGTTCCCTCTGGCTCCAGACAAATAGGTTTGGGACCCAGAATAGGCTTTCTCAGGTCTGAGTGGAAGCAGAAAGGGTTCTGACGATGCTCAGTTACACTGAGGGGGTCACATTTAGTTCAGTTGGATGATCACTTCCTCTGCCATGTTCCAAGCACCAAACTATGATATAAGGAATCATAGCCAAAATCTTGCCTTCATGCTGTGTATAACCCAGTAAAGGCTAAATGCATCTAACAAGTAGTTGTAGCACTGATGAAGTGTTGTGAAAGAGTGGGGATACCTGGTACCATATAGACTAACACCTCTTGAATAAGGAGGCCCCTGGGGAGCCTTCCTGCAGATGATAGCAGATTCATCTAGAAGTATGAGTAGGGGTTATCATGTAAAAAAGGTGGGAAAGGGTGTTCCGGGCAGAGGGAACTACACTGCCTGAAGAGACACATGCAGTAGGAGAGATGTTGGTACATTTAATGTGATTCTATATGGTCAGTCTTTCACAGTAGGCAAAGTCAAAACAGGAAAAGTGTTGCATGGTCTGCTAAGTATTTGATATTTATTTTCTATTTGATGGAAAGCCATTGAAGAATTTTAACAGAAGAATGAAATAATCAAGGAGAATCAATTGAGTTTGTTAATTTCTAGATTAATTCAACAACCAATTTCTAAAAGCCTACTATATGCTGGGCACACCACAAAGAGTTCGAAATTAAATGTAAGCAAGATCTGTTTATGTCTTTAAATTGTTTCCAACCCAGGAGCCATACGGCAAAGGAATAAAAGGATGATGGAAAAAAGAGGTTGAAAATGAACACAAGGTTTCTGACTTGGGCATCTGGGTGAGTAGTGGTGCTATTTACAGAAGTAAAACCAAAGGGAAGATGGTAATAATGAGTTCAGTTTAAAACATCTTTTCTTTATAGTGCCTGCCAAGTAGCTAAGAGGAAATGTACAACAGATAGCTGGAGCTCACGCTGGAGGTAAAAACTGGGGAGTCATCAATGCCCAGGTATGTGTTTAACCAGGAGTTGGCAAACTACAGTCAACGGACCAAACTAGCCAAAGCCTATTTTTGTGTGACCTTCAGGCTCTACTGTCATGTGCTAACACCGTGAGTGACAGAGGCTAAGCTAGGGTGTCCCTTCAACCCCAGTGCCGCCTCCTGCTTATAGTGCTAGCCCTCTAAGTGAAGACCACCATCCCTCCCCATGCTCACTCCCTGTGCCCCACACACTCCTGCCAGCCCACTAGGCCCCAACCCCTGGAACCACAGAATGTCTCCAGCTGACAGTAGCTGTGTGCAAAATGTGCCCACCACCCAGAGACAAACAGTACTGCAGTGGGATAAGACATGTTCTCCTTTATCATTTAAGTGCCCACATAATATCTTAAATTTTGCCTGGGCCCATGAAACCTAAATCATTTATTATCTGGCTCTCAAAAAAAAAATGCCTAACCCAGTTTTAAACTAAATGCAATAATTTAAAAAAAAACTAGTTTTTATACATTATACCATTGGAATGCAATTCAAAATAACAAACATATTCTTAACTTCTTCAAAGATTTTAAGCTGGAAATGCTAAAAACTGAAAAAATGCATTACATTCCACAGAAGTTCCTTACTCCACCCTCCCCTCCCTTTTAATCTGGAGAATAAAAAAGAGCAGCTAATTAATCAGGACAACCAAATCCCATCTTGAAGATACCATAAGATAATTTGTTCTGGATTTTTCATACTTTGGGTTGTACTTTTTCTCAGAGATTCATCAGTGTGTATTGCTTTCCATCCAAGTAAACTTGTAAATCCTTCAAGTGTATTAATTCATTTATGAAAGAAAGAGATTGAGGCACTGTGTCTATAGCAACCAAACAACAACTTAAAAAGTTAAAAACCAGTGGATTCCATGTCTGGTTCTTTGGGTTCTACAATTCTAGACCCTGGTAGGGTCACTGGTCACCTGAGTGACGGGTGGCCATGGAATGCTGGGGACAAAGTCAATGGCAGCAGTTCTACCAGCTCACACACTTGGATTTTTCAAAAACATTTCCAGATACCATAATAGCTAAGCTGTGCAGACTGAGAGGTGAAAGAGTCTGAGAAGCATGTGGGAGGTAATTAAGTGCTATTAGAAGCAAACGGAACCTAATTTGACCAAATAGCCAAGTGCGGTGTGGTCTTTTGAAAACATTTCCAAATACAGGAACCAAATTTGATCCTTTAAGTCCTCCTTCTTTTTAGGATGCATGTTTATTCAAAGAACAGATGGGGAGGAAAATCAGAAAAAGACTTTGGTCGACCCACATTAAACAGCACATTTGAGTGTGGGCATGAAGGGAGATGAGTTTTGGAAGGATTTTCATTTGTTTGATGTGTGGAGATAGTCTTGGGAAGTGGGAAAGCACTGACTTTATTTAATCTCTCCTAGGGAGGAGCTTCAGAAGGCTCTTAAAAAAGGAACGCTCCTTAGTAAGCACATACTTCTGTGCTCTCACGTCGTTGGTATTTTCTAGTATAATAAGGGCTGGGGGGTGGGTGCAGAATTTCCAGCACTAGAGTTCTGGGTAGAGTGTGCAGGAAGAAAATGTAGGAATGGATATAAACTACCATCCACATGTTGAGCTTTTTAAGGGTTTAAATATTTTCAGTAAATTTTCTTTGGATGAGATGAGGTCACATCTGTGTGTGTGTGTGTGTGTGTGTGTGTGTGTGTGGTTGGGGAAAGCCACAGTGGAAGTCAGCAGAGCACCACACTGAAAACAAGCACGTTGCTGATAGCATGTACTACCTGCCTACTTAATCCTACATGCCCCCCATCTCACCAAAAAGTTTCTTAAAAATCTATACTTTTCTTGAGATGCCCAAGTTGTCCATGCATGTCAGGAAAACCCGGATGCAAACAGATTCTTAAATCTAAGTGTAATTCTTTGATGGTTACTTAAAGCAAATTGAGCTTTTGAACCCGATGAGGTGTGCTCCTTTGAAATAGTAGCATCAATCTGGAGCCCAACACAAATAAGAAACTACAGGGGGGAAGATTCTGGATGAGAAATCAAAATGGAAAGGAATTACCCTGCTGGTTGGTAACATTTCCATATGGACACAAGCAGCAAAACAACAAAAGATCAAAGAGCAACCCTAAAAGAAGGGAGTGTTCAGTCTCATAATTGTGCATGTGTGTGAACACACAGCCTTCTGTAAGGATAATAGCAGAAACATGTTTTTGCAAGGGAGCTTCAGTGTACGCCAGCTAATAGGGCTGCTTGGCTGAATCTCAGTATGCAACAATCCACTCTTCATTTGTAAAAGATGCTACTGATTAATGGTATCTCGAATTTGTAATAATAGTTAACAGATGCACAAGAAGAACTTTCTCAAAGAATAGAAATCCTGTGTTCTTCCAGACCTCATTGTAATTACTCCTTTTGTGGTCTAGTGCTCTCATCTCATTCTGTGGCGGAAGCCCAGAGGAAGGAAATTTTGTCCACCTTTACACTGAGTCAGAGGCTCAGGTGGAAATGGCTGCTCATAATCCTGACCTTTAAGTGTCAGCACTAAATAGGAAACTTGTTTTATTTTTTCTTAATGAGTCTCTTTCACAAGGCACAATTTCACTGCTAATTCATAAAGTCACTTACTCTACTGTTTAAAGAGGTTAGTGAGCCCCCTTTCAAAAACACAGGCTCATTCTACATTCGCAACACTCTGCCCCAAATGAAAAGTTTTAAAGAGATTTAATATCTGGTAATAATGATGTATTGTTAGTTACTGTTAACACATAGGTAAAAGGTAACAATGAATTGAATAAATGATATTAGAAAATAGAGAAAAACATCTCAAAACATACGATTGTCCAAGAGATCACTTGTCCAATCACCATTTTTTCAGGACAGTCAGTGACTTCGGGAAAATAAACAGAACAGGCTTCAAAGGAGTCCTTTCCCACTTGCATTCAGAAAACAAAATGACCAAGACACAGCCTGCAAAATCTATTATGTTATTAGATTAAATGTTTGCAATTACCTGAGGTTTTATATTCTCAAAGTGCTCTAATTAATCCATCTTCCCCAGTCCAGCTCAATTTTCAAATGGGGATACTGAGGCACATTGGTTGTGATTTTCCCTCCCAGGGCCGATTAAGTTAGTTTTGTTCAGAAAACCCAAGCTAAGTCTGCAGTCAGAGCTAATGTGTAAGTCCTGGGCTCAGGGTTGGCCTTTCATTCTACAGCTGGGTCCACTGGCTTATTTTTGTTGTTGTTGTTGTTGTTGTTATATTTAATGTCAGAGTATGCAACATTTTATCACCAGATGTAGGATTTTGTTGTTGTTCTTAAGTTACTTTTCACTATATTTTCCCTTTTGCTATAACTGCAAGCCAAATATAAGTAGATATCTTTTCTTCTTGGTATGTTCCTTACCTCCAGGTCCTCCTGCCCACTTACCCTTATTGGGGACACAGTATTCATGTTTAGAATAATGTTTCTTTAATTTGTGGAATTAATTTGATGAAGAGTGTGAGTGAATGTATGTGTTGGGGGGAGCATGGATGGTTAAGAAGTATCAAATTTAAGAACTCCAGTTTAAGCAAATTTTTTAAACTTAAAAATGTCATTTAAATTCCAAATTTAATTGGAAGTTTTTAAGAAAATGAGAAAGAGAGGGGGTGAGGGAGATAGAGTATATGAATTGTGGACTTTTCCATGTGCCTTTTTCTGGCTCGCCTTCCAGCTGCCATGCAGGGGGATCAAGGTGGGTGAGCAGCTTACTCCAAGCCCTAGGGCTCTGTATCCCAGCTGCCAATATCCTCATAGGGTCAGTGAGCAGGCAGATAGCTCATTCCATTTGTAACCATGAGAAATAGAGTCCCCTAGGGAAAATATGCACTCTCCATATGTTCAGCCCTGTGCAATAGTCTAGGTGAATCACAGTCGGAGAAACAGAGGGAAAGGGATGTGTCCTGACACTTGATTTCCTCAGAGATATCAGACCGTCATTTCCAGGGCTAGTACAATGCCCTTAAATGGACCACTAATCTGATCCAGCCAGGGTTGGGATGCTTTTGGGGGTGTTCCTTTGAGTGCATCTGACTTCTATTGCTAAGGCTTCCACAAAACTATCAAAATGAAATGCTTTGATGTGTATCCCCTCCAAGCAAGCACTGTACACAATTCAGAGCCTCTTCATCCAGCCCCTGCCTTCCTTGCCCTGTCTTCTCCCCCACCACCATGCAGCTTGGCCATGCTGTATGCCTTCCTGCTCATATGAACCACAGTTGCTGAAAAAGTGAAGCCAAAAGAAACAGCCAATAAAAACAGAAACAGCTGTAACAATTTTGCACAGCATGGTCTTGATTTCCTTGAGTTTTGTATTTCTCTCTCTTTTGCGCTCTCTCTCTCCCTCTCTCTCCAGCTCCCTTTTCCATATACAACACCCTCAGTGTTAGGGCCTGGACTAGAGCAAGAAATACTTTTCCCTTCTTGAAACCCTTGTGTAATTGAGAAATAAGGTTGGAGTCCATTTTAAAGAATCACCTCCAAAATAAGCAGAGCCCGGGGGAGACTGAAACATAGGCAATGAGTTGAGAATCCTGCCACCAAAGACAGGTGCAAAGATAATTTTAAAAAAATAATAATAGTAGTAGAGCCAGCTCTCAAATTTGCTCTTTCTCCTGCTGCTGTTGTCAGCGGGTGTGCCTGTTGTCAGAGGAGGCCACAAAAGCTGTCCTGTGTGTGTACATTTGCCTCTCCAAGTGGGGCCTGCTCTGAAAACTTTACTGGACTGTTATTTACAATAGCCTTGTTCTATGTCCATCTGCTTAAAACCCAGTCATGTAAAGGCAGCTTGTAAAATGCAAAAAGCTACTGGGGGAATGATATGAGTGGTTTCAGACAAGAGAAAGAGAAGGAACAGCTCAAAGCACTCAGCAAATATAAAAGGCAAGACCAACAGCAGATTGTGATCAGCGCCTTCTTTCCTGTCTGTGCAGGCTCAGGAACCCTGGGAATGTTTACCTTCTTCAGCATGCATAGGGAATGTGAGATATGCCCCTTTCTGTCCTGTCTTCAGAGGGTGCTGTGTCCCAAATCCATGTTCTAGCTAAAATGCTTGCAGTGATGGCATTGATTTCTAATGGTCATAAAAGTCTCCTTTTTACTTTTTTTTTTTCTTTTTTGGAGGGCGGGTATTTGTTTTGTTTCTCTTCGTCAGCTTCTTTCTTTACCCTTGTTCTGGGACTGGCCCCAGTGAGAACTGAGCTGGATCTGGGCTAAGCATAATGGAGAACTGGTTAAAATAAAGGTTCTTTTATGGTGGCACAGCCCTGTTTTTCAGATGGCGTGAGGCAGATCTGTAGTTTATTATTAATAATAGCACATGCGCGACACCAAATCTTCAAAGGGCTGTGCAAACATTAATTCTTTTGTGATGTGAAAAAAAGCAGCAGCATCTCTCTAAAGTGAATCTCCCAGTCTTCCAGAGAGGGAAAAAAATACATAGTTTCAGCTAGAGATGAATGAATCAAACCCCGGAGGTCTGCGATCTGGGTCCAATTGAGGAGCACTTTGAAAAAAATCAGGAGTTTTATCTGAACTATAGCATGTTCCAAATTTGACACTCTTTCAAACTCACATGGAAGTCTTTCGAAGACAAGCTGTGGTATCTTTGTTCCAGGAATAAAACAAACAGAACAAAAGAGAGGGGAAAAGTGCAGAACTAATGTGTGTTTTCTACTTTGTTGAAATTTGATCTGCAGTCTCCAGAAGAAAGAATTACACTCACCAGTGTGTCCAGGCTTGCCCTTCAACTTCTTTTATTAAGCGATTTCTTTGTCCAAGTCATGGTCCTCTACAAAAAAGTGACAATTAATATCCCACTTTGCAGAAGCTCAAAAAGAGCATCCAGATGCCCTATTTTCACTGAACTTCCCAAATTGGCTCCTCAGTTTTTCTCATATTTGAAGGTGTTTTTTCCCAATACTTAAAATTAGATAGATAGATAGATAGATAGATAGATAGATAGCATTTGAGGCTTACAAAACACTATATAATCTATATGCAAGTCATGAAACAACTATAAAGTGAAAACTAATAAAATTGCCACCTTGCTTAAAAACTAAAACATTACCAATAAATTCTCTTTTCTATCCCCCCATCCTGACAGAGGTCATCATATTCCTGAATTCTGTGATGAGTGTTCCTATGACAGATTGATTACATTAATAGATTAATGTCCTCTCATGACCTTTGCCCTATAAAATTATCATCTCTTCCCATTCTAATCTCAGTCTTGGTCATGTGACTGCTTTTGCCAATAGGATGTAAGCAAATGAGACAAGTGGCTATTTGGAAAGTGCATGGGTATTCCTGCTTGCCCCTTTGCGAGATGATTTTTGTTTATTGTGTATCCTCATAAGAACACGGCCAGGATGGCTCACTGGATGATGACAGAAATGTGAATCAGAGATGTTCACATTAGATCATGGTCACCCTGGATCTGTCATTAGCTAAGCTGAGAACTTTCAGCCAAGATTACCAGAGCCACTTGAGTAACCTGTAGCTCCCATGGAAGCATGAGCAAGCCCAGCCAAGATTAGCCAAGCACTGGCGATATCAGATGAACACAACAGATTTATGGGAGAGATAAATAATGTTTCTTTCTTTAAGCCATTAAACTTCAGGGTGGTTGTTTTCAGTACTGTTTTAGGCAATCAACTACTTTTACAATTCCCTTTCTTTTTTCAAATAAAATAACAATGCATACAACAACAAAAAATATATTGCTTGGTTCTGTCTCTTCATCTTTCTCTCCTTTTTAAAAATTCTTTATAATTTGATTACAGCACATGTCTTCCTTTGTGATTTTTTTCACCTACCATACTTTTAATTTATGTAATTTCATGTAGTTATAGTGATTAATTTTTGCTGTTATTTAATGTTTTGTGAATATAAATTATTTTCTTCTGTTAATGGGCATTTGGCTTTTATATGGACATTGATATTCTTTTCATTTGGGGATTATTATAAACAATAAACTCACCCATATACATCTCCTGATGCACATTTGCAACTTTCCTATAGTAAATATCCATAGGAGTACAATAGTAAGACTATGAGTGAGAATGTTCAAATTTTGAGGCTAATGCATGCCAAATTATTTTCCAAACTGTTAGTACCGATTGGTACATCCATTAATATATATACTACAAGACCCCCACACCTGTCTGCATTAAGCCAGTAGAAGTGGAAGGAGCATGTAGGAACCCTTGTGGGAGGTTTTCATGCTTGAGGCCTGGAAATGGCACACATCATGGCCAGTGACATGTCATTGGCTCAAACTCAATCATATGGCCTCATCACTGCAAGGCTCACTGGGAAATAAGGTACAAGAAAAAGAAACTAGCAGGCTACCTAGCCAGTCTCTGACACAGCTTCTAATGCTTCTAATACTAAAATATTACTTTCTATTTAGATAAGCCCTCTACAGTCTGTCTAGAAAATGTACTCATGTAAAGTTTTTTTTTACTTTCACATTCTCACCAACTCCCTGGAGTAATTAGGTCGATTATCATTATCCTCATTTTAAAAGACTATAAACTAGGGCTCCACGTGGTTAAGTGACTTGCCCAAGGTCACAAAGTTAGTAATTTGCTAGAGCCAGAGAATAATCTCAACTCTTTTTCCCCAAAGTCTTGTCCTATTTCTAGTATAATTAACCTTTCTTTTCCTAAATATTAATTCACTCAACAACTGAAATTGATGTTTGTATAACTACTATGTGACTATTGCAGTATGCTTCCTTCTAAAATTGCAAAAGTGAACATCACAAAGATCCTGCCATTAGAATTTCACAATTTTGATTTTTTTATCTGCTATGTTCTGCTATCTCCCTATCTTCATTTCCTCACAGATAAATAAATATACTCGTGCTGGGTTCACCAGGACTTTCCAATTCAATGAATACAGTGGGTACAGTTCATTCTTCATCTCATTTGAATACTGTAAAATCATTCCAGATGGTGACCCTTTTCTCTTTATAATGCTGCCTTCCTTTGATTCCCATGATCCAATACTCTCCTGATTTTCCTCTTAACTCTGATTAATTTTATTTAATAATTCATATTATTTCTGTCTTACCCTTCTCTTTGTATACTGAGAACACTGTAACCCTGCCTGCCAAAATCAGATCTTTCTTCAAATCCCAACTGCAATGTCACGTTTGTGATGAATCTTCACCAATTTTCCAGGCAAATGAAAATGTCTCCTCTGCTCTACAAACTTTATTCTTATCTCTTTCACAGGACTGACCACATTCCACCTTATAAGTGTTGTCTAGTTAGCACAAGAAAAACCAGTTCAACTAAGTTCCCTTAAGGCTCTATCCTGGTACATCTTCTTCTCTCACTTTATCTTCTCATTTTTGGCTAAAGCCCCTTATAAATGCTGTTTCCTCTACCTGGAAGTAGGTCTCTCTCTCTATATGGATGGATAGATAGATAGATATAGATATAGATATAGATGATTAGATATAGATATAGATATCTATATATATAGATCTCTCTATAGATCTATAGATATAGATCTTCTCTCTATATCTATATCTATATCTCTCCTCCCTTTCTTCTCTCTCCTTTCTTCTCTCTCTCTTTTCCTTCTCTCTCTCTCCATCTTTTTCTCTCTTCCCTCTTCTCTCCTCTCTCTCTCTTCTGATTAATTCTTAGTCATCTTTTAGAATTCAGTAAAAATTAGTTCTTCAAAGAAGCACATTCCTGACACTGCCACAGGCTCAGGTCCCCTGGTTAAGAGCACGCTTGGCACCCTGTACCCTCCCCTCTTGATAATTGTCACAGCTATAGTGCAACCCTTAACTGTGAAATTTATTCTATTAAAACATAAATCCTGAGATTATAGGGTCCACATGTGTTATATGGTCATTGCATACATCAGGCCGTCCTTAATATTTGCTGAGTAAAATAATTTTATTACTGTAAAGTAAAATCTTGATGAATGTTTAGATGCTACCTCATATACAACTTAGAGTTAACTAAAATCATTGAGGGTTTTTTCCCACCTAGACTTTTGTGCTTGATTATTTGGACCTTATTACCAAACTGTAAATGCATCGGCTTTTAAACACCATCTTACTAGGCTGAACCCATTGGATTTGCATTCTCTTATTCAATATACACTATCCCTCCTAATTTCATGCCATCTGATAGCTTGATAATCAAATCATTGACAAAAGTGCTGAACAAGACAAACTTCAAGACAGGGCTCTGAAACTTGCCAATTGGAGCTTCCATACTATAGGGTTATGATTGTTGACCTTTACCATTGAAGTTCAATTTCTTAGATATATTGCCCTGATCATAGCTAAAGAGTCTACAAATCACAAAGCCTTATGCTGTCTACGAAAACCTAGTCCCTCTTTTAACTTGCGAAAGAAAGTCACATACTGAATGAATTTCTACCTAATTTTTCTTCACAAAAATACTATCTTCCTCCTCACTGTTTTCCAGTTTTGCTCTTACCATTTTTGTATCACTGACCATATTCTGGCTTTACATTTTAGTTAACTCTTTGGGCAGTACCAAATCTCACTATTTAAATTCAATTCCTTCAGGACAACAAGGGCTATACTTCCTGATTTGACATTACTATTTATTTTCTCCAACATGCCAGAAATTGGGATTTTACATATACCATTTTATTTCTTACTGAGGGAAATATTATCTTTATAAGAATTTCAGAGATAAGGAAACTAATTCTCAAAGATTTTCTTTATATTTCTCATCTGGCACTGGTCTTTGTTCATAGCATATATTAAATGAGTAATTAACTGCCAAATTGAAGTACAGAACCGATGTTGATGGCAACTTCTATGGGAATTTTGCCCTCCCAGGGACTGTGGTCCCAAAATGATATTAATATCTTGGATCAGATGACTGGACTAAATCTGAACTGCTATTTTGGATGAAAGTTCCCTAATGCATTATTATTTTCCCTTTCAAAGAGAGTATGCATTTAATATTGCTTCAGGCAGAGACAGGACAGATGTGTTATTTGGAAAAACAATGTTGCGGGGAACAAATGTATGCAAATTATGCCTCTTCTGTACATTTCAAGACCATTTTTAAACTAATAAACTTCTTCAAGGTGACATGCTGACATTTTGAAATCATTTCTGTCACTAACATACAGTGACCACAAATCGGGCTTTTTTTTCAATGGTAGACCACAGAGGGGAAAATAGTATTTCGTAACAGCAGTGTTATTATCCCTACCAAGATTTGTTTTCTAAAACTAATGTAGACAAAGACACTGTGAGATAGATCAGATAATGAGGAGTTTAAATAATTCAAACAGAGAACCTTCACAGTAAGTCTATATTTTTCTTTTTGAGAAAGCCACAAACAAAATCTCAGCTACAGGTCATGTTTTATGTAAGAATTTGCACAATCGTTAAAAAAGTAAAGGATTTTGTAATCTAATTACCATTCATAGATGAGAAGACTTAGACCTAGAGAAGTAAATAATAAGTTTCCCAAATCAAATAGCATTTATGCTGGAATTCAGACTAGACCCCAGTGTCTGGCCTCAGGGTCAACTTGTTCCATCTCTACTGCCCAATCATTGCTGCCCACAATTCATGATTTACATGTATGACTTCCTAGGAGTGACCAGCCAGACTTCTAGAGGCAGCTCCTCTCCTCACTGGCCTATACAATGTTCATCTCTTTCATGTCAGTCTTGTTTTCCTTGTCAAGACAAAGCTTCTTCAGGATATTAGCCATGTCTTACCGTCCATGTGTCCCACATAGGACTGGGCCAATAACTCTTCCTTCCAGTAAACCTCAACTAAAAAGATTATATTTTTATCCTCACCCAAGGACATTTTCTTTTTGTTGTTGGGTTTGTTTGTTTATTTTTAAGAAAGTGAGGGACAGAGAGAAAAGCACTGATTGGCTGCCATCCACATGCATCCAGACTGGGGATGGTAGATATCTGGACAGAAATCAAACCTACAACCCTTCAGTTATGTGATGATGCCCCAAACAACTCAGCCACACCAGCCAGGGCTTTTAACAGGAGATGCAGCATGACATAGTAGGCAGGATACAGCATATGCTTTGGAATCTGACATTATGACAGTCAGTCCTGTTTCTGTTCATGCTACCTGGGGACCAAATGAGATAATGCATGAATTGTGTTTAAGACATGGAAGATGATGAGTAATTCCTTGCAGTTTGCTATTGCTGTTCTTAGGTTTTGGCTGGAAGTTCCTAGAAGGTTTTCTGAGTTGTCATCTTCCATGGATGCTGCTATTAGAATATATCTTTTCCTAAACATTGGGAAACAATTGAGAACAATTTATTCCTGGTAAATTATCTTCACACAAGCAGAATTAGAGGAAAGAAAAGGGTTATTGAAGGAAATAGAAAATCATTCTCCACATTATCTCCACCCAAGACATTCTCTTGTTATTGTTCCTTTATTCAAATAATACAGTAGGCTCCGCCCAGCTTGCCTTTAACAATAACCTTGAGATAGTGTTTGGGGACCTCCACTCATGTATTTCATGTATCAGTGTTCTCTGAAGAAATGGAACCAGTAGGAAATGCCTATGTCTGTATCTATATCTGTCTTTCTATTGAGAGAAGAGTGGGGGAGGGATTGATTTTAACTGACTGGCTCACATGGTTGTGGAGACTGGCAAGTCCAACGTCTGCAGACTAGGCTGACTGCCTCACCCTTCAGGTGACAGCCAGTGCTGCAGTCTGGAGGCCAAATTGCTTTCACTCCAGGAAACCTCAGTCTTCGTTCTTAAGGCCATCAACTGATTGAATAAAGCCTCTTCACATTATAGAGAGCAATCTACCCAAAATCTACTAACTTAAATGTTAATTATATCTCTAAAGAATACCTACATCTAGACTGGTGTTTGACCAAGCAACTGAGACCTTATCCAAGCCAGCTGACATAGGAGTTACCGCTCACAACCTCTTACTTACTGTCTAGAAAGTGCAAGCAGGGGAAGCGCAGTGAGGGTAGGTGCATGTTAGAGCGCACCAGAGAATCAGGAAGGGGACTTCATAGCTATGTGAAATACATTACTGTCATTCAGACTGCTATAACAAAATACTGTGGGCTTGGGTGGCTTGTAAACAACAAAAATTTATTTCTCACAGTTCTGGAGGCTGGAAGTCCAGGATCAGGGTGCCGGCATGGCTGGGTGAGGGTCTTCTTCTGGGTCAGAGACTTCCGGTTGTGTCCTCACATTGGTGGCAGGGACAAGTTAGCTCTCTGGGCCCTCTTTTATAAGGCCACTCATTCCATTCATGGACACTCTGATCTCATGATCTATTCACTTTCTAATTTTCCATCCCCTAATACCATCACTGTGGGCATTAAGTTTCCAGCATATACTTTGGGTGTGGGGGGCACATTCACACTGTAGCACGCAATGAGGAGACTGAGTTATCTAAGGTAACCCAACTCCTCCTCCATACCGAGTTCCCTGTGGTGCTGACTGGAAGCCAAGGTACTCTAAAACATTTACATGAGGACCAACAGCCATGGGCAAACTCCCAGACACCCCCCACAACAAGGTACAAGCATTTCCAGGTTTTTTTCTCAGGGATCAGTCCCTTTAAGAAATCCTCATCCATATGTGTCCCTATTTGGAAAATAGGAGTTAATTGCTTTGTTCCTAGAAAAATTATTACAAAATCCAAGTTGACCAACATGAAAATTTAAAGCCCTATGGATACGAAGAAGCAGTCTTTTTAGCAGATGCAAAGTATAGAGAAAAGAGTCCACAAGACCACATCCATTTCTGACAGCAATTGCAAGTTCCGGGTCCTCAAGACCACTCTCGGGTTTATTAATTAGCTAGAGGGACGCACAGAACTCACTGAAAGCTGTTAGGCTCACACTTATGGTTTATTACATATAAAAAGGAACAGATTAAAGTCGGCCAAAGATGAGCGCACACAGGGCAGATTCATGGAAAGAATGAAACATGGAGCTTCTAGCTGTTCTCTCCCCGTAGAGTCATGGGCAGCTTTACTTTTCCAGCACTGATGTGTGCTAATATGCATAGAGTATTTCCAGACAGGAGAACCTACCAAAACCTCAGTGTCCAGAGGTTGCCCTGGGGCTGCATCACCTAAGCATGACTGACTGCCCGTGCAGAGTTCAGCCCCTCCAGAGGTCCAGCTGCTACTGTATGATCCCCACCCTAAATCCCATTGTTGGTATGGCTCAGGTCTCTTGCTCTATAGAATCGCACTGTTATTATCTGGATGGCCCACGGTCTCCACTGAAACGAAAGCACTTTTCTCGATGACAACTCTCCTCAGAAAAAAACATCCTGTGTGTTCACAGATTACCTCCCAGGAGACAAGAGCAAAGGCAAGATTTCTCTTTTGCCTTTGGATCAGGTTCAGTTGTTTACTACACAAGTATTAGGTTCTGACTGAGGACACGTTCCCAGGGTAACTTCACAATTAGGAAATTTGTAAGTGTATTGTATACAAAACAAACATTTGTTAGGCATTTGTTTATTTAGTATCTTTCAATGCTGTTACAGTTGGATAGGCTACAGATTTATCTTACTCTGGTTCTTTTCTGAAAAGATTTTTCAGCATTGCCTCCAGACTCTGCATGCAGTCCTGTGGGGTGGGCTCTATTTCTAATGATATTCTAGAGGTAAGGAAATTGATACTTGCCTAAAATGACAAAGCAAGTGAGAGGTAGAGATGGAATATAAACAAGGGCTACTTGGGTCCAGAGTTTGTGTTCATTCTCACTGTGTTGCAAACATCCTGCCTCTTCCATTTGAAACAGATCTTCATAGGCAAGTGCATAAGCAAAGGAGGCCAGGGTTTTTTAATAAAAATTGTCCAGTTCTGCCATTCTCTTCCACAATATATATGAATTCAGAATGTTGCAACATGCAACCCTTCTCACTATACATTTAACAGAAATAAATATAAGGCAGGAAGACATAAAGGCTTACCATGAGCTCATGGTGCCTTGATCAAAGAAGGCTTAGTCAACAACAGTATTTCAAATGGCCCCTTTGTCTGGCCTCCCAGAGGTCTGCACACCCTGGGGCCCTGCACAATAACGAGATTCAAGATGACTGAAAGGCATGCCTTCCTTTATATAACAGGATAAGGGAAATTCTAAAAGGGAAGTGAGAAAGAGGACCTGTACTTGAGTCTCCAAATACAAATGCTTTCTCAGGGAGGAAAATATAGAAAAGGCAGTATGGATGTTGAGATTCTAAAAATCCTGTCCCTTAAACTCTCCAGGTAAGCACATCCCTTGGGAATCTTCGTATAGCCCAGGATTCCTTGGTTTGGTATCAGCTAGTATGAACAACTCAGTTTCTTTAATTAATTTTTAGATGTTGGGTAAAGCTTTTATCTGTGTGCCATGTGACAAATGGTGTTATAATAACTAATAAATAAAATAAATAAAGTGGAAGGTATGAGGAATGTCACCATAAGAAATGTTCAAACTTGTGGAGAATTTTTTTTTTAAGATTTTATTTATTTTTAGAGAGGGAAGGGAAGGAGATAGAGAGAGAGAGAAACATCAATGTGTGGTTGCTGGGGGCAGTGGCCTGCAACCCAGGCATGTACCCTGACTGGGAATCGAACCTGCGACACTTTGGTTAGCAGCCCGAGCTCAATCCACTGAGCTATGCCAGCCAGGGCTGAGAATTTTTATAAAAATTTATCTGAGCCACCCTTGCTGGTGTGGCTCCATTGGTTGAAGCATTGTCCCATACACCAGAATCTCAGGTTCAATTCATGGTCAGGGCACACACCGAAGTGGCAAGTTTGACCCCCGGTCAGAATGGCAGTCAATGTGAGGCAACCAATCAATGTTTCTCTCCTACATCAATATTTCTCTCTCCTTCCCTTCTTCTCTCACTAAAGTCAATAAACATATTTTTTGAATTTTTTACAAGAAAAAATTTATTTGAGCAAAAAAAGGATATATTTGGAAGCAAGATCTCAACACACTGAAATAAATGCTTCAGAAAACAACAATTTGCAGTTATTTTGTGCACAGGAGGCTAAGGAGGGGAAGTAAGAAGAATTATAGGAAGGTGGGCAGAAGCCACTCGGGGTGGTAGTCCAGGATAGGTCAGATTATATGCTCCCTTAGGGGTGGTGACGTGGAGATCAGATTAGAGGGTAGTTAGGATTATGTGGCCTGTTCAGGGTGTTTACAGTTTACTTCAAAGTTCTATTAACCTAGATGCACAGAAACAATGAACAACACTTGCTAAAGTGTTCAAAGATAAACCTTTTACTAAAAATTGTATGTCTGGGGTGTAACTACCCACCATGATCTGCCCAGTTAGAAATTTATGATCAGATTGCCCTGTGAGGTTACTTTTTATAGAATCCTGTATTATTACCCCTACAGGAATTTAATCTGAAATCTAACTGAAGGGAGTTTGACATACAGAAGGAGAGTAAAGTTTTAATTTGCCTGAAGAATGGTGATTGCAGAGATGTGGCCCTAATGGTGCCACCCCAGGAAAGGGGAAATGATGTAGTCTAACCTCAGGCACATGATGGAGGTGTGCTTTAGCCCCAGACCATCCTTAAGAGGATGACAAGGTGAGATCGCCACTTTAGCCAGTGGTCTTCAAAAGATGATGCCAGCAATAGTAACATACAACATAGCAATGGAAGAGCCACATGGGCCAGTTGTAAGCAACAAAGTTGGTCTTAATGGAAAAATGTGAGCCTGCTCCTAGTTCTGCCTTTGTCTGAGAGAGCAATTCTTGAGAGGAGGAAGAAAGGAGCTCAAGCTCCTTCCAGGGGGCCAGTTGGTAAACACAGCCATGGAATTACTGTTTGGGCCTAGAGTCATTTTTATGCCTTTGTACCTGTCAGGTTGGTGGCCTTGGAAACATTAGTTACATTATAATTTTAAAGAATTAAATACATATGGCCTTCCATTTGAATGTCTTTAAATTCTACAAATAGGTAATTATGAAATTTAATATGTGAAAATTCCTTACTGGATGGATTATTTTATCATGATTAGAAAACAAATGACCTTTAAAGAAATTTGACCAAAACATCTTCAGTGTTTCATTGTACCTACACTCTACAACCTTATATTTTCAATAGAACCAGAAAGGCATCAAATTCACATCAAGATAGTGAGTTTAGAAATGAAAACTCTAGCTAATTAACCAATTGCACCATCAGTATAAAAACAAACAAAAATATTCTTGGTTTTGAGGGCATTTGTTTGGGTTTGGTATTGGTTTATCCCCTGACAATTGGGTTCTGCCTCTCTGTTGTCTCTGTTACTTAATGTATTATACTTCATCAAATTTGTGTCCAGAATAATCATATAAACACTGACCTAGTACTGCTGCAAGCTAACTTTTCAAACTGTTAGTTTATAGGAGGTAGTGCATTCCCTATTTCTAGAATGTGAAGCTTGAACATCACAAGAAAACACCAGCCAGCACCAGCAGGTACAGCTCAGGTAAAGTGGAAAATAAAATCCAAAAGAGGGTTGGCTCTCAGCATTTTCATCAAATGAAGGGGTGCATGTTCAGCTTTCTTTTCTTTTTTTTATTGTTGTTCAAGGACAGTTGTCACTGTTTCCCCCCACCATTCTCAGCTTCCGTTTTATTGGCACTTACAATTAATACTTGATGAAAGCTCGTTTATAGTGGTCTTGGAGGGCACAGGAGAGCAGGGTGGAAGAATCAGTCCCGAGGTCACGGCTCAGGGCACTGGGAAAGGGAGAGTGGGAGTGTTTCAGCTTTTAGTTGAAAGAATTTGCTTTGTTTCCAGTTCCATGGTTTCCTTTAGCCATGACATAAAATAAATAGAAGACTGAACTTTAAAAAAATTAATTAATTAAAGAAGGCAGGATGGTTTTGTTTCTGCAAATGCCTTGAACAAAGCATGTGTTTCTGCTTAATACTGGATAAGCTCCAATTGATGTCTAGATCCTTGTCAAAATGTTTACTTTTCCATGGATTTTTTTTTTCCAGCAGGGCATTATGAAGCCATGGCCACAGCTCTGGCCTTCAAAAGTTGCTGCCAGGCTCCCTTGAAAAGTCACTGTTCCACCTCATCCCCCAACCACACTCAAATGAAATCTTAGCTTTTTAAAAATCATTCTGTGCCTGAAAATGATCCATCTTGGTACCAAAACTGAAGAAACCTGATGAAGAGTTGAAGGAGATTCACCAAAGCAACTATTAAGACAACAAATATTGAAAAAATGGATGTTTTGTATTCATTGGGATACCTTGCACAATATTTTGGTGTTCTGTAAAACAACAGAAATAATGTTTTATTTTTAAGCAGTTATGGACTACTGATGTGAATGTGCAAGACAACTGCAGAGGGAAGTTTGATGATAGAAAATGTAACTTTATATTACTGTACCTTGGTTATTTTATTCAACTCCACAGGCCTGTATAAGTTAAAATACATATGCCACGAATTATAACATGTGAATACAATAAATGAATAAACCTAAATGGTTTTATCTTACTTTTTACTAGAAAACATAACCACATAATAAAAGCCATATATTATGATGCAAGAGACTACAGAACAAATATAAAAGTATTGAAAAAGTGTCTGTAGATAACAGCTATTTAGTTTAAAAGATAAAAGAATTTTGTATAAATAAACTAAAATTACAGCCTTTGATAATCTCAATGAAAGGATTTGATTTCTCTCTTTTCAATTTTTAAAATCCTTTAGATCATTTCTTTTTTAATCTCTGGGTAAAATGCCCCACTTTTCCATGCCCCAGTGGAGTGCTGAAATTAGATCTCAGATTTGCATTTTGATTCTGCTTCCCCCACCTTCTGACTCTAGGTTTATAAGGTATTGCTGACTGCTTAATAAATCATCCTAAAACTTAGTGCTTTAAAAACAATAATCAATTATTAGTTCAGGACTCTGTGTGTAGTCTTACTGGTTCTATGCCTTTGACTGACATGTTGAGGCATGTCGGTCTGAAATGACCTCATCCGTATTTCTGAGGCTGTGGCTGGACTTCCAGGAAGCCAGCCCAGGACTCTTCACTTGGTGGCAGAACGATTCCCATCAGGGAGAAAAGGCAAAGGTGATACACAATACTTACCAAGCCTCTGTTTGCACATTTGCTGTTGTCCCATTGGCCAAAAACAATCCCCCAAAACAATCCCCCGAATAAGCTTAGTCAGAGCGCTGACGGAAGAGAAAAGGGAATAGAAAGAGGAAGGTGTGCCCAATTTGGAGTCATTATTGAAATAACATGCCACTCTAGCTAGGCTGGACAATTGATCAAGCTGGGACTCAGTTTTTCCATCTCTAAATTAGAAACCTAATCAATTTATATTTCTTAAAAAATTTTTCAGAGAATTAAATGAGAAAAAATGTATGGAAACTTTTGAAAAAATGCAGAGAACTCCACAATTGTAAAATATTATTTTGATAGAGAAATCTGTGCTGTTCTCTAGATAGTTTTTTCCCTTAGTATGTTTATAGGTTTTTACATATTTCCCAATCAAAAACAAGTTAACCCCAATATAAAATAAACTTTTTGTATAATTAAAAGCCAATTCACTACTTTGTCAAACTGAATTCTTAATGTTTCACCCACTGGAGTTGTCGTCATCAAGGTACCAGAAAAATCCGATGTCATCTAATTCAGCCTTTCTAGAACTGAGACTATCTACACAGTGCCAAAATATCTGGCCCATTCAACAAAGTTTGCTTTTATAAGTTATCTGAATGTTTTATCTACTTAGCACTAAAGATTTTGAGTCTTTACTGATTAATCGGACTGTTTGATTTCGTTTTGTTTTTATAGGATGGTGCAGCTACCTGTTTTTTAATAACCTTGATTATTCTAGAATATGCTTGAGAGTAAAATATTGGTTTTGATGAGAAAACTGACTTTTTCCTGCCACTCCCAATGTATCTCTTCTACATTAAATTGCTTCAGCAAAATAAAAGAATTGTGGTCATAAACGACCAAAGAGAATAGAAATAACAAACACATTCTGAGTTGCCATAGGAACATTGCTTCTTTTCTTTCCCTATTCAGAGCCCCCTTCCTTCCCCTCCTTCTCCCTCTTCTTCTCCTTCTCCTTCCTCTTCCTAGAAGGCATGTGAAATGAGAGCTTCCTGGAATGTTACAGCCGTAGTATTCCATTATGACAGTCACTGAAATTAATGACAGGAAGCCCGAAAAAGCGATGTTGATAAGTCCCACATAAAGTTTAGAATTCTTTATTGTGTTCGTACTTTGATCGCATAGTTCAAGGGAGCATTAAGGGTTACGGTTTTCATATTTTGTTGTTTTTTTTAATTTTTAAAAATTTAGTTAACAGTATACCACAAATTTTTAACTTCTTAATGTTCACAGGAAGTAGAAGCTTTATAAAAAATTTGTACCCCAGTTTTTAATATTCTTTCCACCTGCAAAATGCATTAGAGTTATACCCATGTGGGAACTACTCACTAGAGTAACCGGAGCAGGAATCACCTTGCGACACAACGTTGTCCAGTGAGCACAACTTTTTTATCCTTTTTCGTCCTTGTTCCTCTTTTTTCTATAGTTTCTGCTTTACTCACTTCTCTGTGTTATATTTTTTCTTCCATTTTATTTCTCTATGGTGTCAGCAGCCATAGGATTTCTTAGCAAACATGGTAGATTTTTTGTAAATTTGAATCATGTTCTATGATGAATATTTTGAAGAATAAATCGGAACTACTAAAATAAACATTGCAATTAGAAAAAAAAGAAAAATCAAAGAAAAACACTTGGAATGTGATTATCCTAAGGCTATGTAGCTCTTTAACTACAATTTTCCACCTTCATGGAGAGTTTTAGCTCTGTACTCTCAGGCCTCATTTGTGAATATAAAATTTAATATTTAGGGAATATAAGCACTCTAATGTTACCTAGATAGGCTAAATTGGTACATATGAGCTAAAATAAAGGCTAATCACAGCACAGTTTAAAAGCTCAAAATAATCATAATTCTTAACATTGTTGATAGGACCAGCATCTAATAGTCTGTCCTTATATATTTTTTGAATTACCACAAAATTAGAAGCTCTAACAAAAAATCAAATTTGTAGCAGAAAATGATTTTGATTGTTTCTAACCTAACTTTTGGCTCAAGTATAGTTCCTGGCATTCAAATTCTTTAAAAATAAGTAACACTACTAACCAATGATCCATTCACCACTATGACTGTCAATAAACTGAAGAGTACACTTCTGGTTTGACTTTCTGAACCTATATAGTAAAATTAGATAACACATTATGTAGTCAGAGACAATGGCCATTACATTGTTAAAAATCTAAACTAATCAGGGCTGCTCCTAATGCAAATGTTCAGTTTCTTCTTCCATGCCCACCCACCTCCAAGCAATCTCACATGAGCCACAAGGCAAGGAACCTGGGCCCACTCTCAGATCTGGCATAGGTCCTCTGCTCTGGACAAGTCTGTAGAAAGCCCTGCTCTGGCCTTCTTTCCTAAGAACAAAGGAATGTTCCTCCTCAGATCCTATGCCATTACCCTTCAGACTGAGAACCCTGAAACCCTGGAACCATGAAATTCTCTGCTTTCGGGACCTTAAGCCTTTTTTCAAGGCCAGTGTGAGCAGGAATTTCCCTAGGGCAGACAGGCAGTGAGGTTGTTCACCCAAAGGCTCAGGTGTCCACACAGCTGTCCAGAAGGCCACTCATAGTAGACACAAAGCTGAAGGTAGGAAGAGAAAGGGTGTGGGCCACTGGCTAGGCCTGTATTGTTGCTTTTGACTGGCCCCAACAAAGATTATGGAGTGAAAGTATAAAATGTATCACCCAAGTGCACAATGCTTTTTTGGGTTTAATGTCTGTGTGTATTTTTCTCTAAACCTGAGCCCCTTCCCCTTTCCACTCCTGGAATCTCCTTCAGATCCAATTTAACTTCCTTTTTGAAAAGTTTCATGACTTTTCCAAACACATTAGCTGTTTCCTACTTTGAGTTACTATAGTATGTTTTACTAACTACACTATAGACATTAACACATCTGACTATAATTATTTATTCACATTTGTCTGCTCATGAAAAATTTGAGGCTAGCAAGACTAAATTCAAATAGTGACCTTTTATAAATATTTAATAAATATGCATAGAATTAAATTCATTAAATACATCATTTATTTATAAATTTGTTATTAAGCTCATTTCTCATGCTAAAATTCTTCAGGCTATGTCTTAGGATAATATTACATTTTTATTAATGTAAAGGAATAAAATGATAAACTCAAAATTAGTTAAAATTTTTCCAAGTGATGATTCTAAAAATTCTACCTATAAAAATATCTTTGACATATTATATAGTCCGTGATAAAAACTGACGGTTATAGCTAGCATGGTTTTAAATGAAGAAAAATAGCCACAACTGAAAATATACCCTATCCATGTGTTAAATGCATCTGTTAAATCACCTGTTACTAAATGCATTAGGGTCAAAACAGAAGACTCCCTTCTGGAGAAATTCAAATTGATCTATTTACTTTGACTGATAACCCATTCTCATACGATGCAGAGAAATGGGAAATATTATCCAAGGAATCTCATATTCACGACCCAAAGCACTTAAGCATATACCTAAATTATTTGGCATATAAAGTAAAAACATAAAAAGTCTTTATCACTCAAAATTGCAACAAATGCATAATAGTTTGCATTTGTACACCCTTACTGGGTACTAGGCATTCTTCCAGGCACTTTACAAGTAGTGAATTGTTTGATTCCCACAAGAGCATTGGGAGAGTCAGAATAGTTAGGAGACTTGTCCAAGACCACTGTGGGAATGGAATTATGACCATCTTTCTGGTAGAAATGTGAAAATTTGGGATTCACTGCAATATGTACATGGTAACTAGAGCCATGGGGGAACTGATGGGCAGGGGACAGCTGGTCAGTAATAAGAGAGGAATGGGCCCCCAGGGAAAGCTACACTGAAGGGGAGGAACTAACAGAGTAACCAATGCTGGAGACAGAAAAGGTGGCATGAGAAAAGCTGCAGAAGAAACAAGAGAAGTGACACTCCCAAAACGAAAGGACAGAACAATTTTATGAGGGTAGCTCAACATTACCAGACTTTATATTATACATACATCATACGGTTGACTGTGCAGAGGTTCCTATTTGCATTTAGAAAGTGCATGCCAGACAGTTCAGACTCAAATTAAAGCCAGATTTGGTGAGCTGGTGAATGAATGGAAGCTGATACTGCAGGACCAAAGAAAGATGAGCCTTTCAGTGGGCGTTGGAAAGAAAAGCAGACACAAGGCAGAAGTGTGAGAGATAGGGAAAGTCCATAGTTGTTTTTAACAAGTGCACGTTTTCATGGAAGTGGAAAATAGTCAAATAAAACAATATTAAATAAGATAAAGTTTTATTTGCTCAAGCTGTTGGCCTCCTAAATCTATACAACAGAATCAGGAGAGCTCTGGATCCTGGATACTCAATGTTCAGTCAGCAGCACTGGCATTTCCTGAGAGTTAGTTAAGAATACAATCTCTCAGGCCCCACCTTATTCCTTTAAACTAAAAGCCACAGTGATTCAAATGCATCTTAAAATTCGAAAATTGTGAGTATAGACTTTACTCTACATAACATAGTGAAAAACCGTACTCATTAAAATGTAGTATCAAATTGTTATAGTTGGCTTTGCATTCACACCCCAGTCACATCTAATTTATTTGTAAATATCATCATTGCTGTTTCAAACTCAGTAATTAATGAGTTCCAAGTTATACTTTCTATTTCAACTAATTAACATTTTACTTTTTATTTTAAATTGATTTTAAGGAGAGGGGGAAAGAGAGAGAGAAACATCAATTTGTTGTTCTACTTATTTATGTATTCATTAGTTGTTTCTTGTATTTGCCCTGAATGGGGATCAAACCTGATACCTCGGCATATTGGAACAATGCTCAAACCAACTGGACCACCTGGCCAGGGCAACGTTTTGCTCTTAACGCTATTGTATTAACAGATTGTACAAATTCACTTGGGTGTGGCTCTTTCTTCAGCATGCAATGTTCTTTAGCTTTCTAAAATTCCATGCAATATCCAGCTTCCAAAGTAAATGTTTTATGGAGTTCTCTTGATGACAATGCTTATTATCTTCAAGCTTGCCCAGCTTAACCTCATAGACACACTGAAAGAGAGTAAATAAAGGTTCCAGGGAGTTCAGTTTATATGGGATATGGTTCATTTTATATGGGAGTTCATTTTATATGTAGCAACAGCAATGATAGCAAAGAATGGGAAATAATCTGAGGACCAGAGAGGAATTCCAAAAAAGGGAAACTTACAAAGAAGCAATCCTTCTCTGCATGATTTCAGTATACACAAATTTCAGTTACCATGGCTTAGTGCAATAATACTAGTCTCCACCAACATGGTTCAAATGTCAGTTACCACAATCTATTAAATGTGAATCATCACTTGAAGCATAAACTTTGTGCTAGCTCTTCAGTCTACAAATTACTGTGTAAAGAAGAGAGGTGTATCTTATTCAGTACCCAGTCATGACACTGCTTTTAAAGTCTGCTGGTATGTCACTGTGTGTCTGTTTTTCACTGCATGCACAGGTAGAAAGCATGTTATTATGTTGCCCCATTTTCTCCCACTGAAAATCCTACATAACTTTTTACAAAAATGGATAATCAGAAGGGAAATGGCCAACAAAGGTGAAAGTACAGCCAACAAATTAAAAGTGCTGACACTGGAAGTTAAATTGAAATCTTACATAAGTAGCTGACCATGTGACTTAATCCCACAACCATTCAAGAGACTCTGGACACGCAGTCATTAAAACTCAGTGAAAGAGAACTTACCAACATAAATGAGAGAATCGGTTGTGATGAAAAGAATGAAGATGTTCCAGAAGAAGTGATGTCAGTAAATTTCACATTAAAAAAACTTCCAGTGATATTTCATGACATAGAAAGCTCGAAGTGCAAAACGTCAAAAGGTGATGAAACTGAAATAGAAGTGTGGCAATTTGCCATGGCTTGGAATATATTTGCTCCCTATCATGAGTTAAGAATGAGAAGGCAAGCATGATTCCAACTCTTCTTGATAAGTTTTTACAAAGAAATAAAACACTTTAATTCTCAATTCTGTTTTAAATTATAAAACACTAAATAAATGGTTGTTCTGCTTTTTAATTTCTCTATTTATTTATGACAGAAAGTAAAGAGTTTTTAATGATTTAACCAAAAAAGTGAAAGTCACTGAAGAAACATAATTTGTCCTATTGATTATTAAATTTTCTTTGTTCATTTTCAGTCTGCAAGGGCATTTTTACAATCTGGCACTACAGTGCAAAGTGAGGATTGCCTAAGGGGAGGGGATCAGATGCAGGGACAGGGGTAGAGGCAGAGATGATAGAGACAGAGATATACAAAGAGAAATAGAAGAAAATGTTCAAAATGAATTGAGACATAGTGGTAACCTTGACATATCTTTTATTTTAAAGATTTTATTTATTTATTTTGAGAGAGAGGGGTAGGGAGAAAAAGAAACATCGATGTGCAAAAGAAACATCGATTGGTTGCATTTTGCACAGCCCCAGCTGGGGATCCGGACCACAACCCAGGCATGTGCCCTGACTAGGAATCAAACTGGTGACCCTTTGGTGTGCAGGCTGGCACTCAGTCCACTGAGCCACACCAGCCAGAGCTGAAATATCTTTTTTGTGGGTTCCTAAGTGCCAAGGTCATTAGGGGAAAGTATGCTTGTATACAGATACAGTGGACAGTCCATTATGATATTCATACACACATAAAATGCATATTTTAAATATGAATGATCTGGGATTTATCTTTAATCTGAAGAGTTGATTTACAACAAACAAGTCTATGAGAGTTCTGTAAACTGCTCTTTGTATATAACAAGAAGGGAGATTCTTTTACCAGTGTACTTCACACCCTGTACTATATGTAATTCTAATTTTATACACATTCAATTCTTCTAGTGTAAACCATACTTAAACCCACAAAAGAAAATTTCTAGGAACAAAGATTATACCTCTTTTGTCCATAAAATAAAAAGCTTACATAAAAATATATAACAATTTCTGTTTAAATTTCCCATAAGTCTATATTTTATATAAAATAAGTGGGGTAGTCTTATTGAGTTGTTCTTAATTTGTAAAGCACAAAGAGTTTCAATGTATCATATAAAGATATTAATTGGTTCTTAAAGGTTATCAAATTACAGTCTGAAACCCAATTCTTAACAAAGGTAGAAAACAATAATATATGTGTTCTAAAGATAAAAGAATGCTATTAACAAAACTGTTTCTAAACCATTAGTTACTTTTCCATACAAAATTCTTATTTATTTTGCAGAATTTCTCTACCATTAAGAAACTATCTGTGGCAGTTTCCTAATGGCTTCTCCTTCCACTAGAGAGTTGCTATTGGAACGCCTTGCATCTAGCTGGAACATATGACTTGTTCTCAGTAATGGATTATGAAGGAATTTGACTTTAATCCCTTTTCTGGTCAAAACGGTGATGAAGCCAGAGTAGCTTCTCCACGCTTTCTTTCCTCTTCCAGCATCTGGAAGCCAGGCCCCAAGGATATGGAACATGGCAGTCACAAAGTGAAAAAGTTGGATCTTCACCATGCAAAGTTTCCCAACAACCGGGAACTCTCACAGGAGAGCGTAAGTGAACAAGAAATACTCATTAGGACTGAAATGTTGGGGTTTGTGTGTTCCGAGGTCTAGTAGTGCCCATGTGAAAATATTACTTCCTAGTACCATAACCACACAATTTTTAATCCAGTGCCATGCAACAGAACTTTATAAAATGATAGAAATATTTCTGTACTGCCCAATATGGCAGCCACAAACAACCTGTGGCTCTTGAAAGGATAAAATCTTTACTGATTTACCTTTAATTAATTTAACCCTAAATTTTAATAGCCATGTGTGTCTAATGATAACCAAAATGGGAAGATCAGTCCCCATCTTTAGTTATAACACCTCAACTTTCAACAGGACACAAAGTTGTCTTCACCTTAACTTCCCACCTACTGAGAGCTTATGGTCCTGAATCTTGAAAAGTTTGAGAAAAGTGAGTGTAAACTTTGGTTAATTAAATTTGATTTTCTGAAAAGAAAGAGGATAGTCAACAACTACATCTATTATTTCTAAAACATAAGTTATTTTTCCTTCAGAGGCACATTTTATGGTTATTTTCACTGCTGAGCCTGATCGGAGCAGAGGGCTTATCAGTCAAGTCCAGAGAATTATCATTTCTACTACCCAGGGTTTACTGCTGCCTGTTGTACTCCTTTTCTCTCAGCTTGTCAGTAAAATTTCTCAAACCGCCAAGTTATCCAGAGCTACGCGGGCAAGGACTTTTCTGACAATTAATATAGTGGGAACATGAATGTGAGGAACCATAGAAATGCATTTGGCAAAGTCTTCCTCTACATTTTATCACAATCCCACACTGGGAGGGTCTTCATAATCTTAAGATATAAACGTGGGTTACCTCCAGTCCCCACAAACTTCCCACAGTGAACACACTGCTGCAGTGGCGCTTCAGGCGATTCATGCCTCATTCTTCCTCTCTGCTCGCTGCACCGCCATTCTGCCCCACTCCCACCCATGCCCCAAGGTTTGGTGAAGCTGTGAGTATCATTTGTGCCTGGCCTGAGTGGTAGTAAATAAAATAGTTTTGGTATTCTGGCAAAGACTGTCTCTATAGAGAAGAAACGAGCAAGCAAATCAAATTTTTCTAAAGACACAGAATAAAATAAGTTTTTTACATAAAAAACCAATGCAATAAGTAAATCCTATTTGTTTTAATGCTTCACAATTGTTTACTGTTTTTTCTCTTGGTAACTTCAATAGATGTGAAAAAATTACTTCAAGAAATTAGTTTTTAACACTGTTTATAAAAATACAGAACAGAAAATTCTAGCAAAGATACCATCCAAAAAGGAGGGAAAAAAATAGATGAGACCCTTGTCAATTTTTAATCGGCAAAGCAAAGAGCATCACACTAATAAAGCTTAATTAAATCATTAAATATTTAAAATAAATTTTTAACTCTAGCTTATTGAATGAATTCCCTTTTATGTATATGAAACCTTATTATGAAGTCTCTATATAAAGCAAAATCAAATGTAAAACCAAACAATTTAATATATTCATCTCAAAAATTCCATTTCATTTCTCCTTGCAAAACTTAAATCACCTCAGAACCCTACATCACAATTTATATTTCCTTCATATCAGGAAACACACAATAAAACACTGTTACAAATACATTGTCCATAAAGTGGTTATACCTTATACATTATAACTCATTCATATTACACGTTTCATTTCATTTCAATAATAATGTATAATGACATTGTCCAATTTACAATGAAAGTCAAATTTCTGGTAGAATATATAATGGATATTTACTAACTCCATTTTTCTATCACTCACAACTGACTGCATGTTCATGTATGTGTCTTCAGTATCCTTCAGACAAATATTTCTCACAGTGAGAAACAGGCATTTGCCTTTGTACAAAAGACAGAATTATATATATGATTACTTGCTTTGACAAAAATCACACTTTATCAGCTGATTATTACGTGGAGTTGAGTATACTTACTGGGTAACCACATCCCTTACACAGACATAACTTGTGTTGTTGCACTTTGCTTTGCTGCACTTCATAGCTATTGCGATTTTTTGGAAATTGAAGATAAGATTTAAAAAGATTATGATGCTCTAAAGGTTGAAATAACAGCATTTTTTTAGTAATAAAGTACTTTTTAATTAAGATATGTATTTTTTTAGACATAATGCTACAGCACACTTAACAGGCTACAGTACAGTGTAAATATAACTTTTAAAAGCACTGGGAAACCAAAAATTTCTTGTGACTCATTTTATTGTGATATTTGCTTTATTGCAGTGGTCTGAAACCAAACCCCTGGTATCTCCAAGTTACACCGGTATAATACCACATACATTAAAAGCTTAACGCAATGATGTTAGGCTACGAAAGCAATAAATACCAATCAATAACCAAATACATGACCAAAAACACAAGCATGCTCCCTGGGCTGTTTTGCTCTGGCCAAATAAGGGCAGAAGAGTGAGCATTCGCTCTTTTGTTCGCATGTGCGCTAAAATTCACATTGGGTAACTTTGGCAGAAAGCAGAAATTATAGCCCTTGCGGGACCCGCTATTTTGATAAGTGTGGAGATTTTTCTGCCTTCACAACTTTCAAACTCTCTTTTAACAATAACAAAAAAATTCTAACCTCTTTGATAACAGAAATTGAATACTCACTCTCTTTGATTTGGCTAGTGTTCTCTTACCATCCAGTGTGTTGCCCAAATCAAAAAGCAGAATCATTTTTTTCTCCCTCTCTCTTTCAATAACCCAAATTTTCCAATTCTGTATCTTTCAACCCTTCCAAGCTGCCTCCTTTTCATGACTTCCTTAGTCCAGCCTCTGTGACCCTTCATGCTGGCACTGCAAGCAGCCTCTGGCTCTGTCCCTGGATTTGCCTTCTCCAGGTTCATTATGGGTCTTTTTCCAATTACAGTTTGCAGTCAATACTATTCCATATTAGTTTCAGGTTTATAGCATAACGGGTAGACAATCATACACTTCACAAATGTGTCTCCCTGCTATTTCAAGTACTCACCTGGCAACATACACAGTTACTACAATGTTACTGACTATATTGTCTGCTGTACTCTACATCCCTGTGACTACCAATTTGTATCTCTTTTCTCTCTCTCTCTCTCTCTCTCTCTCTCCTTTTTTCAATTTCCTATTAATTTTTTATTGTTGTTATCGATGTGTAGCTTAATTTCACCATGGTCTTATTACACATTTCATATAATTTCATTCCCTGGAAATTTATTGAGACATGAGTTAGAACTTAACATGTGATTTTTGGTGGTAAGTGTACCATAGGTACTTGAAAATAATATTCATTCTATTATTACTTACATTGTTCTGTATCATTCAATTAGATTAGTTTATTAATATTGATCTGAAGTTCTATATTATACTGTTACTTCTTTTCTGGTTTGTTTATTTTTCTTTTTTGCACCTGTTATTCCGTTCATCCTTTTCACCCCATCCCTCAACACCATCCCCTCTAGAAATGATCATTTACTCTCTACATCTATGAGTCTGTTTCTGTTTTGTTTGTGTATTTTGGTTTTGATATTCCATATATAAGTGAAATCATATGGTATTGTCTTTCTCTAACTGACTTATTTTATTTAGCATAATGCCCTCTAGGTCCATAAATGCTGTCGCAAATGGTAACATTTAATTTTTTATAGCCAAGTAATTTCCCATTGTATACATGTACCACCACTTTTTAAAAATTGAATTTATTAGCATAACATTGATTAATAAAATTATATAGGTTTCAGGTGTACCATTCTGTAATACATCATCTGTACATCATATTGCGTGTTCACCACCACAAGTCAAATCTGCTTCCATCACCTTCTCCCAACCCCCTTTTCCTCTGGTTATCACCATAGTTGTCTGTGTCCATGAGAAATTTTTTTTCTTAATTCCTTCACCTTTTTCACTCAGCCCCAAGGCTGTTCCCCGCTCTGACAGCTGTCAGTCTGTTCTCTATGACTCTGTTTCTATTTTGTGTGTTAGTTTATTTTGTTCATTAGGTTCCACATATGAGTGAAATCATATGTTACTTATCTTTCTCTGACTGATTTATTTCACTTAGCATAATGCCCTCCACATCCACCCATGTAGTTGCAAAGGGTAAAATTTTCTTCTTTTTTATGGCCAAGTAGCATTTCATTGTATAAATGTACCACGGCTTTTTTATCCACTCATCTACCAATGCACACTTGGACTGCTCCCAAATCTTGGCTATTGTAAGTAATACTGCAGTGAACACAGGGGTGCATATATTTTTTCGAATCCATGTTTTGAGTTTCTTCAGATAAAGACCCAGAAGTGGAATCACTGGGTCATAAGGCAGTCCCATTTTTAATTTTTTGAGAAATTTCCATACTATTTTCCATAGTGGCTGCACCAATCTACATTCCCACCAACAGTACATGAGGATTCCCTTTTCTCCACATCCTCACCAGCACGTGTTTGTTGATTTATTTATGATGAATTGTATTATGTTCTAAACCCACTTAAGAGCTGGTTTTAAACCTGCATTTTTCAACCTTCTCAATGCAACCTTGGGTTCACATGCAGTGAAGGAAATGGGAATCTTCATGAGGAAGAAGATTGTCTAAGGGCATAGAAATCTCCTTCAGTCTAATAGCCCTACAAATACATCACTTAAGGCAGCTGCTTCACCTTTAAAATGAACAAATAAAATTTTAAAAAATATGCAGTTTTCTTTCTTTCTTTTTATTTTTTTCTTATTCTTAGCAGGCCCAGTACTTACCCCTAAAGCGATGGTAGATTCTGATTTACAATTGAAAAAAATCTCGGTCTGTAGCTAATACTTTAAATCATGTTTGCCTGTCAAATGTGTTAGGGATAAAATTTTTCATTCTTATAGTCTTAAAAAACTTCAGCCCTGAGTAGTGTGGCTCAGTTGGTTGATCATTGTCCCAAAAAGCAAAAGTTCTCTGATTCCATTCCCAGTCAGGGCACATTTCTGTGTTGTGAGTTCAGTCCCTAGTAGGGGCATGTTTGGAAGGCAACTGATTGATCTTTGTCTCTCACACTACTATTTCTCTCTCTTTCTTACTCACTCCCTTCCCCTCTCTCTAAAAATAAGTAAATAAAATCTTTAAATTTTTTTCTATAATCACATCTCCTTCTAAGTTCCCCATTCATTGAAGATACAATCCAAATTCATCAACATGTCGCACAAATCCCTTCACAATCTGACCCCGGATTATTTTACACACCCCAACCGCATCCCCAGTGCTCCAGGCGAAGGGGACTCAGGAACATTCAACTTCCAGCTGTGCTCTAGATGAGTTTACTCACTCGTATCTGTGCTTTTGACATACCATCCCTACTAATTCTAAAACTGCTCAGCTATTTAGGCATTTGTCAGATTTCATTTTCAGGAAATAAGGAGATATACTTAAGGCTTGGGATTATATTTTGAAACCAACAGATCTGCAAAACAAGGAAGCATTGCCAGATAATTAGCAAAAAGACCAAAAGGGAAAGTTATTTTTTAAAAAAATCTAAGTGTTTCAAAACTTTAAGGGCACTTTGTATCCTCCAATTTTATATAAAATAAAAACATTGATTTTAAAGGTACATTATTACATTTGCCCTTTAAACATCTAGGTTGAGTTCTACAAAGAAATAATGACATTAGTTAGTATCCACTATTGTAAATAAAGTTTTCAATGTTTTTATTTTTCTTAAATTGTTTTTTTTTCCTATTTCTAACAAGAAACTTCTACCACGGAATAAATAAATAAATAAATAAATAAATAACTGGTTTGTGGCATTGTATCAGTTTATTGTTCAAGCTTAACTATTTCAACAAATAACCCTTATAAGTTTATTGTCTAAGAACACTATTCCAATCAAGTACATTCTTTAAATGTATATAGATAGTTTTTAAAAATTTGTTTCCTGTTCTGTGAACTTTTAATCTAGTAAATTAGAACAAACTATTAAAAGGTTTTACAGAAATATGCTTTTTTAAACAAAAACTCCCTTCTTCTACTCCTTTATAGTTTAACATGAGAGAGGAGGCTTGACCCTGGCAAACTGGCTCTCTCTCCCTCCAGGGGAAAAAAAATCCATCTCAATATGGGTCCAGGAAAGGCTTTTTTTTTTTTTTTTTGCCTGAAGTACTTAACATAACCATACTGAAAAACAAAGGTACACATCACTTCTTGTTATTATTCCGTATTCCAGAAAACAAAATTGGGGATCTGAATCCTTGAGAATATTATTTTTAAAATTCTCTTCAGAGTTAAAAATAAGTAATCTAGTTAAAATCTATGGAATTTTACTTTATATTTGTCAGACTTTCCAGGTATATTTTATAGTATACTATCCAGCTGAAAAGAATATTCGATGTAGAGTCTGACTTATCAGAATTCCAGTCCATGCTACGCTGCCCAACACTAGATAAGGCATTTGAACCTCTTTGTGCCAGTTTATCCATATATAAAGTTAATATTTTTGTATCTATGTTACCATATTTGTATCAGCCTCAATGTGTTACAATTAATTATGTATGTGTGTTTCCACATTTAATAGTAAGCTCTTCCAGTTAAGGTTATGGCTGATTCATCTTTGTCTTTCCCAAAGGTCAGAGCATAGCTTTTAACACTACTACTTCACAAATAATACAGACTAGTAAAGAACTGAAAATTATACTTTGGAATTATAAATCAGAAAAGAGTTGTGAATTGCAAAAATTTTATGGAACACTGAGTCAAACTAACTTAAGACTTTTCTTTTGAAGAAGTTACCAGAATTCATCTATGCAAATGTGCATTATGATTATCCCAGAGGAAGCTGGGAATTGGTGATAGAATCCCTTTTAACCCAAGTGATCAGTACTAGTAGTTTTTTTGTTAATTGGAAATGTCCTTCAAACACAACAATCCTAGCAATCAAATGACAAATAAATGCTTTCCTTCGTATGGGGCCACTACTCTGAATATGTCCAACGGGTGGAATTTCCAACATACTAACTTTCCTTTTTTTTTCTCAAAAACTGAGCTTATTACACATTTCAATAATTTTAGTTTCTTTAAAGTAAAATAATATAAAGACACTGAAAAATAAATTTGATTACAGACTCCTAAGTTTTAATTTTTTAAATTCTTTACATTTGGTAGATTATTTCTAATTCAATAGCAATGTTTTCAGACTCAAGGATCTTACAAAACTATTCACCTCTATTTTGAAATAGCTCTGTTATCACCCTCATATGTCATTGATTTACAAAGTATTTCATTATATTATATAATTATAATGGGAAACACCATGGATATTAACTCATATGAGGACAAGCATCATAGTCTCTTGGTAAGCATTAGCTCACCCACAGGAAGCTGTGATGGGCTAGCTTAGGAGCCGCCCCCCATCCCACCCCCCACCCTGGGGTGGGGTGACTATTCAGTGATCTGGGGCATCAGTAGATGTGTTTTAGAGGAGAGCAGAGGGCATCCTACAGTTGAAGAATTGATTAATTGAGGGTCACTTATGTGAATGTTCACAAGTGCCATTGTTTCATGAAAGACACTGAAGAGTATCTTGATTTGAAAGGTCATAAAGTTGCTTTCAAATCTCAAATCATCTGTGATGACATCAGAGGCCCAGAGGGTCTGCCTAGGGTTGGCCAGTAGTATGTGGGCTATTAACATTGGAAAGGTGTCACAACACAAGTCAAGGTGATTTTGAGTAGTTTTTAAAGCTGAGGACAGTGAAACAAGGAAAGCCTTAGCATAGAAGAGGCAATAGAAGAGAGCCTAGGTGGGGCTGCTTTGGCTCACAGAGAAGTCAGAGAAAAGGAGGCCTTGGAGACAGATTCAGGGGTTAGCTGGAGATGAGCTGCAGCTGCAGACTGCTCCCCTAGTTTCGAGTCCCATAGGGACCCTTAGAGTGTAGGAGATGCATGCCTGTGAAGGAAGTCAGGGGAGGGGAAAGTGCTGGCTTGCTCCTGAGAGGAAGAGCAAGCACTGGGTCCTTTGTTTTGAAGGTTTTTTAAAGGCTGGGTGTTCAGGGGAGATCTTAGGGGAGATCACAATAGAATACTCATCAGTTTTCCAGGTGTACCCTTTCAGGGTCGAGGTCTCCACTGATTGGTCAGTGACAGGCCAAGGGGGTCATTAGTCACTGCAGCTGGTCCTGGTGTCACCCACCTGGTTTTGCTGCTTTCCTGAGTCTGGAGCTGAAATACAACTGAGACTTAGATGCTATCCCTAGGGAGGTGACTTTCGATATCTGGCTGTAAATTGCTCAGCCAATTTGTTCAGCTATCTCAGTTTCTCCACTCCACTTGCCAAGGAATTTTCCTAGACTCTCACTATCCTGCCTCAATCATAAAGAAGATATTCTGTGAAGTTTTTTTCCTCGTGATACATCCTGTTTTTTCAAAATGACTACAGAGCCTATTACAGTAGAAAATATGCTTTTTACTTATTTGTATCTAATGGAATAAATGCAGCAATGTTGCATCAAGAAAATGTTTTTGCAATATATATTTAAAAGTAATAAAGTAATTAATGAATAAATTAATGTATTACATCATGAGTGATGCCATAATGTCTTCATTATAAAATGATCCTGGCTAGTCTGCCATTTTCTCACTGTCAGAGTCATCCAAAGACTGGTCTCAGGGATCCCAAATTCATTTTGCTTTTTGCCAATTATGATACAATGGGCTATGCATATATACACATTTTTTTTACTAATTCCTTACAGTCCCCCCACCCTTCTGTGGTGAAGGTGGAAGGGGAAGGGGACGAAGGAGAGGGAATTGCGGAATATTTGTAATAGTGTCAACACAAAAAAATACAATGGAATGGCTGGGGAAAGTTCAAGGCACTGTCCCACATACAATTCAATGTAAGCTGACCATTATGATTTGGCAAAAGCATTGCTTGTGATTTCATAAACAGATCTGTCACCCAAAAGCATTTAGGCAGGAAAGAATGATTTATTATTTTTGTTATTATTTTGATCCTCACCTGAGAGTTTATTGAGTTTCTTTAGAGAGAGAGAAAGGGGAGGAGGGAGAGAAATATCGATGTAAGAGAAAAGCATTAATCCTTTTCCTCCTGTACAAGCCAGGAGCTGGGATCAAACCCGCAACCCAGTTCTGTTCCCTGACCGGGAATCCAGCCTACAACCTTCTGGTGTACAGGACAATGCCCGACGAACTGAGCCACCCAGCCAGGGCCAAGAATGATTTATTGATAAAGCATCTACCATGGGTTCAAAATAAATTTGCAACCCAGTAGGCATTCACAGAGCTATGGCAGAAAGTATGTTATCTAATGAGGATCTAAATAATGATCAGGAATCTAATGGTGACTTTTCTTGCTGCTCCAGCCCAAGGACTTCAGTTCTCATGTTTCTAATGGCAGAGGTAAGCAGTAAGGGGTTGCCCTGGATGAAGCAGCATGCACACTCGTCACTTCAAAACCACAGAAGAATACGCTGAAAGAAGTTGTCCGTAGTGGCTGTCTGTCACAAAAAAGAAGCAATGAATAACTTTACTAGTCCAATTACCCTTTCATCTGTCAACTCATATGCACTGTGTCTTCTGCTTCTTCATTATCAGATTTCCACAAGCGACAGACCTGGTTCAAGAACAAAGTTCTTGCACCCTAGTTGGTGTGGCTCAGTTGGTTGGAATGTCATCTTGTAAACCAAAATGTCACAGTTCGATTCCCAGTCAGGGCACATGTCTGGGTTTCGGGTTTGGTCCATGAGGCCACCAATCTGTGTTTCTCACATTGATGTTTTCCTCCCTCCCTCTCTTCCTCCCTTTCCTTCTCTCTAAAATTGAATAGCACTTCCTTGGTGGAGGATTTAAAAAAGTTCTCTACTGCAGGTAGCACTTACCTAATTATTGTTATGAGTAAAAGCATTTTCCAATGAACAAATTAAGAATGTGAAGAATCACCATACAGCAGATACACAATTGTGAGTTTACTCCAGGAAGTTAGGATTCACAACTTCGAATTTTCCATTTGCTTCTCCAGAAAGTAGTTTCATTTTTTTGAGAACTGATTTGTGAGACATACCAAGAGTCTTTGTAGAGAGCAGCACATGCAACATTTTATTTATTTGAAAACAAAGAATAACTCTTGAGCACTGAGTCAAGATGTCACTTACAGTATTTTTATTCCCTAAAGACTATTACCTGCAGTTCTAAAATTGCAAAGCACCCAAATGTGTAAAGAAATACATGTTACAAAGTTATTTTTGTCAGAGAGAATCCCAGAAAACATGTCATAAGTTCAATATTTCATTGCTAATACTCAAAACCAGTTCATCTTTCAAGAGACCTACAACAGAAAATTGTCTTCTACATTCATGAGTCATTCAAAACACAGCTCTGTTTCCCAGAGACTGAGTTCTGTGGTCATTACCTGAGAAATCTTTCATAGAAGTCAGGAAGAAACTGGACTCGCTCTAAGTTCATCCATGTTTACAAAGTAGACACAACCATAGCTGGTCAGTTTTATGAGTAAGCAAAGAGGAGTGGGCATGGTTGGCTGAATATTCTTAACCCTCAAACAACAAACCAACCAACCTTCAAATATTGTCAGTGAGCCCTGGCTGGCATAGCTCAGTGGATTGAGCATGGGCTGCAAACCAGAGTATCGTAGGTTCGATTCCCAGCCAGGGCACATGCCTGGGTTGCAGGCCATGGCCCCCAGCAACCGCACATTGATGTCTCTCTCTCTCTCTCTCTCTCTCTCTCTCTCTCTCTCTCTCTCTCTCTCTCTCTCTCTCTCTCTCTCTCTTCCCCTTCCCTCTCTAAACATAAATAAATAAAATCTTTTAAAAAATATTGTCCATGACTACTACACAATACACACCAAAAATACTATATTACAGCTGCCTAAATTAATTTGGAGATTGTAGGAATGTCCATGGAATATTACAAAACGGATGCAGGTAAAAAGAAAAATAAAAATGAATTTCACTAACATTCGAATTGTATTGGAAAGCAAAGCTCTCCTCAGCTACTGTTTCTTCGGATTTTTGCTAGGTTCATTGGATTCCAGAAAGCCTCTGTCCCAGCTCCTCTCCAGAGTGGCACCGGCACCAGTTACAAGTGGAGAACTGCTGGGCAGCACTTTTCAAATATCAATTATGTCTTAACATTTGAAACAAATTTATGTGCTCATTTTCCCACCACTAGCCAGCCATACCTACATGTTTCTATGTTTTTATGTATTTCCACCTCACTGGAAATGACTGAAAAAATTAAGGTCTGCAAAGAGCGATGAAGGATATTTCCACATCTCTCCTTATCATTGCTTTCAGGAAATCTGTAATCTTCATAAATCGCTAACAACTGAAGAGGTGTTTATAAATACCAGTAGAAATGAGCTAAACAAAGTCAAGGCCAACATTTGCTCTTCTGTTACCTCTGTTGATACCGGAATTAAAATTCATAGATTAACTACGTATGGACTAACAGAAACCAGATTCACCTTCTGCATGTCAGATGCTTGCCAACAAATTAATTTCTCCTCTTTTCTTTATTGATATCAACAAAATGTTTAGACAGTAGCAGCTTACCTCTCTCTTCTTGGTACTGCATATGCAAAAGTAAACACTGAAGTAATATTGTGATTTAAAAGCAATCTTTTAGGGAAAACTTCACTTAGGAAAGGTTAGGAGATGATAAAAAATTCCTTTAAATCTAAACATTAAATTCAAGATAAAAATTAAAGATAGTTTATGATGATTTTCACAGGAGGGTTACAGATTATAATGAACTTTTTCAGAACATGCAGATATAACACTAAGCAGTCAATTAGAGTTTTCAAAACACTATTTTAAAATATATGTTCTATTTTAAAGAACTGAGAACTTCTCAATATTTAAAACTGAATCCAAAATACTGTTCCTAAGGAAGAAAAGAGGAAAGCAATATAAATGACCTTCCTGGCCACATGGGCTCTCCACTGGGCATCAAGGAAAGGAAAGGAAAGCTGGGCAGCTTTGTCAGACACGCAGGGGTCTAATCCAGCTGCAGGCAGGCGGTTTAACCTCTCAGCTTTTCTGTTTTCTTGGAAACTTTTATGCATTCAATAAGTGTTTATTGAGGGCTTACTCTGAGCCAGATTCTACCTTACAAGATGAAAATATGGGACAGGTAAGGTTATTGATTTCATGAAGATTATCTTCTAGAGAAAGAGATGGGTATTTGAACAAGTAATTGCAATCCCAAAGGGCATTTTGAAAAGAGAAGGATGAGCACCGTGGGAGCATATGACAAGGACACCGAGGCTAAAGGTTAGGAGACACTGTCCGAGGGACTGACACGTAAGCTACACATCTAAGGGATCTGTGGGAGAAAGCTAGGGAGATTATAAGAAAAAGCATTCTGAGCAAAGGCAGAGAAGACAGGGCAGGACACCGAAGGATCATAATGTGCTCGAGGAACTGATACAGTCCAGTATGGCTGGACTGGAGGGAAAGGAGAGGACTAGGACTAGGCAAGGGCCAGATCTAGGAGGGACCCATGAACTGTGTTAGAGGAATGTGGACTTCATTCTAAGGACAAAGGGAAGCCATGCAAAGGCTTAAGGAGTAAAGACACAATGAGATTTGTCGTTTTCAAGCTAAGTCCAGCTACAGAGCACGTTGTAGAGGAGGCAAATGTGGATAGCTGATGGTAGACGGTTAAGAAAGAACTGGATAAATCTCTGAGAGATTTAGGAAGAAGCAGTTATAATGTATAATAAATTATATATAAAAGGTATAAGGAAGCAAGAGAGAAAAAGACTCTCCAACTACCAATGTAAACCATGTATTGTGTGAGTGACCACATAAATGTGACAACGTATATGAAATAGCCCCCATGGTGCCTAGGCAATAATAAAAACTCAAAAAAATCAAAATGTTTATTTTTAGATTGAAATCAAATTTTATTCTTTTCACAAATGATGCAAGTTGAATTTTTTCCAGGCTCAATCCTAGGTCTTTGAACTCTTCCATTGCATACAAGGACTGCAGCTCCCTGATGCAGTTGGAAGTCAGTGGGGCAGGTCTTGCACTGTCCTGCCCCTGTGAAGAAATAGCAAGTCCTCAGGTTACAAATTATCTGCCTTTACATATTGGCAGGTATTCCTTGGACAGCCAATCAAAAAATGTTAGAATGTACCTCAATAAGTTTGCTAAGATTTCTAACTTAAGTTTGTGAAGACAATGAAGGTCATATTTGCATTCTTTTCCAGAAAGTCTGTTTTTACTGCTATGGGTTAAATCCTCGTATTGAAACCCTTTGAAGATGAATAAAATCTTGAGGGACTGCACACTTTGCACCCCACAGTGTCCAAGACAGAGTCTTGGGGATTCTTAAAACTGAGGTTAGGACCATGCACAACATACAAGCACACTGAGTGGGCAGTTCTACCATTGGTCATGCATTGACCTCTCTGAGAGCAGGGCATGGAAGAACAATCCCCAGAGATAATTTTAGGGTCTTATTTCTTGAACTAGAGAAATAGACCACTACCACCAAGGAGGAACATGGCCTTACTGTATATTGCATATTAACACACATACATTTATACTTTATAAGGACAGTTCTAATAAGGAACAGGAATTGAACAAGCATTTTTTTAATTTATAGGACCTGCAGATTATTATACAAAATTATTATTTTCCCTCTGAGTATTCTATTGTACCATACAGTGAAGTCATGTCTTAGTCAGCAATTAAGTCAATGGGAGAAAAATTGCATAGAGAAAACATTATTCTTGAACATTTACATGGTTTTATACATCTTGCAATAAGCCTCACATGGTCAGCTTTTCTTCTGGCATTGAAAAAAAAATGCTATTTTGTTAGTTGAGAAATCAAATGAAACACCAGGCCTGCATTTAGTGGCTTATTTTGTAAAAATGTATTTTTGTCTGTTTTCTGCTTTTGTTTTTATTCAAGCAAATATTTGCCTAACTTAAAGCAATATTACTCCACTGCATACAGAAGAAAATTACCTTTTTGTTAATTTTCAAAATTGGCAGTCAGATAAAATACCACTCTAATTGTTGAGAGAAATTTTCTAAAGTAATTTCAACAAGTGCATTATCTAATTTAACTGGTAAATTAACTAAACGCTTTTTGTCCATATCATTAAAAACAATAAAATGGCATTGGCCATTATTTGCCTAATTAATATACTGAAAAGTTAAATGTATGTAAAAATATTTAAGATTTTCCTCCTCTTTTCTCACTTATTACATATGTACATAAATCCCAACTGATCCCATTCTAGTTCTAGTTCCAAGTTCCACTCTAATTCTTTCATCAATTCTCATTTAATTTTAGCACTAAAAAACAAATTCAAGATTATCTACCAGGCCAAATACTTTCCATTTTTCCCTCCAGATCCATGCTCCATGCTTCACCCTTCTCCACTCTGCTCTCCGCTACCATGGGGTAAGCCCTATGGATCATGTCAACAGGCCCCCTCACCCTGAGACTTCCTGTTATGATCAGGGAATGGGAATCCCTGGTGGGAGAAGACTGGAAGGACAATGAGGCCAGAGAACTTACTCCCCTGGCTCTCTCCTGTAACGTTTGCCCCAGATGCAAGTCATGGTTTCTTCAAGGCGTCCTCTCCACAAGACTCTCTCTGTTCAGATGTTCAACATGCCTTCTCCTCTCATCTCTTTGGACCTAAGGTGGTCCCAGCTCAGCTAACACCACCTAGTTCTCATACCTTTATAAACAAACACTCCTTGAAATATTCGAATATCTAGCGTGCTATTTGCTTTCTCTTTGAATTCTATATAATAAAATTTAAGTTTTTAGATGAAGAAACTCAGTCTGAGAAAAGTTAAATGGCAAGCCCAAGGCTGCACAACTACTTTGCCAGTCAATGAACACTGGAGTGGGAATAAACCAGAACACTCAGTCGCCTGTAACAGAAACTTCTCTGAAGTCAATGAAACAAGAAGGAGATGTTCATTGGATCATGTAGCTGGGAAGGTCAATGAAAGTGACTATGAAAATGAGCAGATACAGAAGCTTGACCTTTGTCATCAGGAATGTTTCTTTTCTCCCTCCCTCTGTTTTTCTCCACGTTGAATTTGTTCTCAGGCAGAACAGTTCCCACATGACAGAAAATACCACTACTAGAGGTTGCAAGACTACTCCTCCCAGCAATTGTAGCAAAAGTCCTGTAGATCATACAGTTAAGCTGACATTATTGACATACCCACCCATGAAGCAATCACAGTGAATTCTGATTGATTAGGTTTAGACAAACAGCCATCCCTGGAGTTGAATAATAGGGTCCACCCGACCCAAAAAAGCATGGACTGCAGGGCAGAATAGATGATTCTTAAAAGAAAAATTTTACAACAGAGGAACTTTGCCCAAGAGTAGAAGTAAAGGATTGCTGCACGGGCAGAACCAACAGATACATGGTATACAGAAGCAAGAATGGAATCAATTATTCTGAAACCCGTTCAAATTATGTTTCACTATGACACGTATTTAAATCAAATAACACTGACCTAATGGGAACCTGATTTTGTGGAAGTGAGAGGAAATTATTGAACTGCAAATACCAATGACTGACATTAGTATGGCAGTTACAAATTACAGACCTTGTTTACATACATCATCTCATTTTATTCAGTTCTTCCAGACTAGGAATTCCAAATTGATTGCCTACAACATTTTTTGAGGTCAGACAGATGCTTGTGAATTTTAAGAATCCAAAGATTAGTTCTAAATATTTCCATTGTATTCACAAGTTGTTAAGAAACTACAGTGTAAACATTTGAGAAAAACTCATGGTTGTCAATTTTATTGTGCTAAAATCCCTGTGGAAATTCAGCCAGAGACCCATCAAGATATATTTCTGAGCCAAAGGCCAAAGTTCCTGGGTCAGTCATGTCTTCTTTTCTGCAATCTGCATTTTCCCAAGGACCCAGGGGTCATTCTGATACTAAAAATACAGCTTCCCCACCCACTTTGAAAACAACTTGACCAAGACTTTTACCATAATATTGCAAGAAAGCACGAATATGTGTGCTCATTTACCCAGAAGCATTTGGTTAGTATAAAAATTTCAAACAAATTATCAAGATATCAAGGCTGGCAAACTTTGGTGATGGTTTTGAAGCAAACTGTGGGTTTTCTCTGGTGAAACTTAGTGGCCAGAAAATACATGAAGAAGACCTTATAAGGATGTATTTAATAAGGCAGGGAATAGTAACAACTCTTGTCCCTAAATTTAGAGCAGGAATGCTCTAAATTAGAACTTGTCTCGTAGGTTGGGAGGAAAGACAGACAAAAATTATATATTACAAATGTTATTTGTATCAATACTTTTAATGTTTTATCAAGAAAGAGCAATAATTCTTTTATATATGTATAAAATACACATATGTGTATTTACATGTATATTTTTTTTTCAGGGATTTTTAAAATCTCTGAGTAAGGACAACAGATGGATTCTGAAAGGTTACCAGACTCAGCAATGCAGAGTCACATCAGGTGATGCTTTGAAACGTGCCTTTCTAAAAAGCGCTGACAGCCATTGACCAAACTCAGTCAGGAGTCATGAGGTCAGTAATCCCCAGGACAGAGTTTATTTGGTGCTGCTAGTTAGAAAAACTGAATTGATATATATGTCAAATCTCAAAAATATTTTCATAGCACTTGACATGAGAGTTAAGGGAAAATACCTTTTCTCTGGAGGAAATGTCTTTGGAGAGAAATGAGGACAAATAGGACGTGAGGATGAAAAGGAGTGAGAGGTACCTCTAAAATCCTGAGTTTCCATCTGTGTATTCACTCAACAATGCTTAAAGGCATCTTTTTTTTCCCTACCAATTACAAAATGATAGGGAAGAAAGAAACCTACATCTGTCTGCCTTTTAACCCAATCAGCTGCTGAGCAGTATCATTAAGAAGCATTTTAAGAGATGTAATTTTATTCTGAAAAGAGTTCAGAGGCACCCTTCGTCTGTAAGGTATATCTGAGGGAATTAGCTAGAATTAAATTCAAAGGAACCTGATCCAAATATCTGATGGATCTTGGGAGTTTAAGTTGAAGAGAAATGCAGTTCTGGGAACCAAGTTTCGGTCACAGATGAGTCAGGTCCAGAATCAGTTTAGACAAATAGCTGAGCTGCATCATATTTGGTCAATCTGGAGCGTCCCCATTTTCTGAACCATGGCCATGTAGAATCTATTAAAATCCACAATTCAGATAGTTTCCTCTCAGTCTGTCGTGTAAACTTTGGCATGTTAACATTATATTGGAAAAAAGGTTATAAACAGGGAGATTTACCAGAGACTGAGCAGCCCATAAGAGTTATCGTTATAGAAGGACTAATGTGTCCTTGCCTAACCTTGGACATGACATCAAACAGGTTAAGGCAGAATTAAGAAATAGATCAGATCTCAGGATTGAATCCCTGGGCCTCTCCTCTTGAGCATTTCATCCTGAACATGGACCTCCATCATATGATAGTTCATTATCACCATTTCAGGGAAGAACAGAAAGAAAAAATGAAGAGTTGGCAGGAGAGCTGATTTTATATGATCCTTCCATCACAATATGGTAAATATTTAGTTTCCAATCAATCAAACACTATATACATGATACCGGTGTCAAGGAAGTATTGATATAATACACTAGTTTACATGCATTAAGTACATAGAAGACTAGAGGTTCTAATGTAATCATGAAGTATATTCAACATGTGAAAACACAGTCTTAACCCCAAAGCTTATATAATATAAAGATATAAAGATTATTAAAGATAATTATATAATCAAGCATATAATTATACTGTGCCTAGGACAGTGACAGATAGCCAAAGGGTCCTCAACAAATACTGTAACAACAATGGAAAATAACCAACCACTACAAGCAAATTTTCAGGGAATCAAAGAATCTAAAGTGTTGATCCACATTATCTCTGTATTTCCTATTCTCCCTGAAATGCTACTCTTCCAATAAAGTGTCAATAATTTGCATTCCAAAATCATGGGATGGAAAAAAGTTTGCCACTCTTGTAACCTAAATGTACAAGATTATCACAGGTGCAGGAAATTAATAAGCAGATTGCCCTACACCCAGAGTCCTTGGGGACCTGTCAAAAAGCAGTACAGAGACATTTGAGATCTCAGCTCAGTTATAAATAGAATTAAGCAGAGAAAATGTATGCACCCTGTTCTCATTTTCTCCTTTTTCTTTTGAAATTGAGAACACACATAGGAGTCACTTTGAAGTTAGGGCTGCCTGAATATGATATTATTGATTTCCATAACATGTTTTTGCTCTGCAATGCGGATGTGCATTTTTCAAACATATTAAGCAAGGCTTTGATCTGATTTGTTCCACCAGAACACCGTGTAGAGGCTGAAAACCATTTCTATATAAGGGTTTGAGTGCTGAGGGGAAGATTGCTCTAGCTTGAAAGAGGTTGGAAATATCCCATCTGAAAGCTCTTTTCAGCCCTCTTCAGCCTAAACATTTTACTGAGGGGGTCAAAGGTCACCAACTGTCAAAACAAAACCAAAATTATACAGTGCTCCTGCAAAGAAGCTAAGCAGAGTGGAAATTCAGAGTTCACCAACGGGACTCCTTCATGCAGCGTGTAACAAACAGTAAGAATGTTTTTAAAAAGTAACAGTAGGATCCTTTTAAATCCTACTGATTTTTACAAGTTGTCTCATAAGTTTAAAACACCATCTCTTAAGTATCATTGTGGAGGCTGAATTGAACTATCTATAAAGGGGTGCGGGGGCGGGGTGAGGGGGCAGTGCAAACTTTGAACTGTCAAAGCCACCAGCCTGCACACTCCAAAGCACCAGATGGTTTCATAAACCTGAAGGTTCATAAATCTTCCTTTAAAGTTTCCAATTTCAAAAAGAAGTTGTTTTCGTTTGGGGTTTGTGGAGTAGGGAAAATTTTTGCCATTGGGTATCTGACCCACAAAACCCTAATAGCCTTTCAAGTTTTCTTGTTCTGCAGACTGAAGACAACCAGGGAAGAGACAAAGAGAGCAGGCCAAACAGGACGTCATCCACCAGCCAGCTCACCGCAGAGAGAAGCCCGGAGCCCCAGCTTCTCAACCCCGACTGTCACGTCACAGCCTAAGAAATTCCCGAGAGTTTAAACGTTCGGAGACTGAGTTATCTTCTTATCCTTCAGCCAGGAACTTTACAAATAATTTTGATTTTTAAAACACAACACACAGTTTCCAGCTTTTACCTTATTTTTAATAACTTTTTATTTTTTTATCACAGTTGACATACAATATTATATTAGGTTCAGGTGTACAACATGGTGATTAGACATTTATATAATGTACAAGGTGATCTCTTTGATAGGTCTAGTACCCAGCTGACAACACAGATAACAATGACAATATTATTGACTATATTCCATATGCTGTACTTTACATCCCGGTGACTGTTCTTATTTATTATTTATTTATTTATAATTTCTTATGGTTGTTCAAGAACTGTTTTTATAACTGGCAATTTGTACTTCTTAACCCCTCCCCCTTTTCACCCGTCCTCCCAAAACCCCTCCCACCTGACAATCATTGAAGTATTCTCCATGCTTATGAGTTTGTTTCTGTTTCATTTGTTCATTTATTTTGTTCTTTAGATTCTACATATAAGTGAAATCATATGGTATTTGTCTTTTCTCTTAGCATACTACCTTCTAGGTCTGTCTATGTTGTACCAGATAGCAAGGTTTCATTTTCTACAGCTGAGTCACATTCCATTTTAGATATATACCAGTTCTTCTTCTTTATCCATTTGTCTATTGATGGACACTTAGGTTACTTCCTTATCCTGGCCACTGTAAGTAATGCAGCAATAAACATAGGGATGGATGCATGTCTTTTTGAATTTGGGTTTCTTTTTTTTTCTTATGATAAACCTTCATTTTTGCTGTCATTTTTATTGAATTTATTGGGGTGACACTGGTTAACAAAATTATATAGGTTTCAGGTGCACAATTGCATAACACATCACTTACACCCTATATTGTGTGGTCACCACCCAAGTCAGTTCTTCCACCACCAGCATTTATCACCCTACACCTTCTTCTATCTTCAACCACACCACTCCATCAGGCAATAACCACACTGTTGTCCATATTTATGAGTTTTCCCTTTTTCTTCATTTTTGCTTAATTACTCCACCTCCCCATAGCCCCTACTCCCTGAACAGCTATTGGTCTACTTTCTATCTATAAGTCTGTCTCTGTTTTGTTTGTTAGTTCAGTTTGTTCATTAGATTCCATATATGAGTGAAACCATACAGTACTTGTCTTTCTTTGACTGGCTTTTTTTCACTTAGCATAATACTCTTCTGGCCCATCTGTGCTGTTGCAAAACATAAGATTTTCTTCTTTTACACAACCAAGTAGTATTTCATTGCATGAATATACCACATCTTTTGTATCCACTCATCTACTGATGGACACTTGGGCTGCTTCCAAATCTTGGCTGTTGTAAATAATGCTGCAGTGAACATAAGAGTGTATATATTCTTTAGAATTAGTGTTTCAAATTTCTTTGCATAAACTCCCAGAAGTCAAATCACTGGGTGCTAAGGCAGTTCCATTTTTAATTTTTTGAGATAATTCCATACTACAGCTCCACAGTAGCTATACTAACCTACCTTCCTACCAGCAGTGCTTGAGGTTTCCCGTTTCTTCACATCCTAGCCAGCACTTGTTTATTGATTTATTGATGATGGCCATTCTGACAGGTGTGAAGCGATATCTCAATGTGGTTTCAATTTGCATTTCTCTGATGATTAGTGATGTTAAGCATCTTTTCATATTTGTATTGGTCATCTGATAGTCCTTTTTGGAGAAGAGACTATTCAGGTCCTTTACCCATTTTTAAATATGATTGTTTGGTGGGGTTTTTTTTGGTGTTGAGTTTCATAAGTTCTTTATAATTTTGGATATTAACTCCTTATCAGATATATCACTGGTGAATATGTTCTCCCATTCTGTTCATTGTCTTTTAATTCTGTTGATAGTTTCCTTTGCTGGGCAAAAAATTGTCTAGTTTGATGTGTCCCATTTCTTCATTTTTTTCTTTGGTTTCCCTTGCCCAAGAAGATATATCAGAAAAAAATATTGTGTGAGAAATATCTGAGACTTTGCTGCCTATGTTTTCTTCTAGGAATTTTATGGTTTTTCAACTTACATTTAAGTCTTTTATCCATTTTGAGTTTATTTTTGTGTATGCTGTAAATTTGTCTTCTAGTTTTAGTTTTTTCTATGTACTTCTTCAATTTTTCCAACACCACTTATTGAGGGTACTCTCATGTTCCACTGTATGCTCTTGCCTTTTTTGTCAAATATTAATTGACCACAAAGTTGTGGGTTCATTTCTGGGCTCTCTGTTCTGTTCCATTGACGATATGCCTGTTCTTATGTAAGTACCAGGCTGTTTTGACTACAATGCCTTTGTAGCATAGTTTGATACCCAGTATTATGATTGCTCCAACTTTGTTCTTCTTAAGATTCCTGAGGTTATTCAGGATCTTTTTTGGTTCTGTATAAATTTTTAAAGTATTTGTTCCAGATCTGTGAAATATGCCATTGGGTATTTTAATAGGGATTGTGTTGAATCTATACATTGTCCTGAGTAGTATGAACATTTTCATAATGTTATATATTCCAATCCATGAACACAGTATTTGCTTCTACTTATTTGTATATTCCTCAATTTCTTTCTTCAATATGCTATAATTGTCTGAATACAGGTCTTTTGCCTCTCTGTTTAAATTTATTCCTAGGTACCTTATTTTTTGCCGTTGTTGAATAGTAAATGGGATTTTTTTAAATTTGTCCTTCTGTAGTTTATTACTGTTGTTTAAAATGCCACCCATTTTTGAATATTGGTTTTGTATCCTGCTACTTTTCCAAATTCATTTATTAGATCTAGTAGTTTTGGGGGGCAATTCTATAGGGCTTTCTATGTACAATATTATGTTATCTGCAAATAATGACAGCTTTGCTTCCTCTTTTCTTATTTGGATGCCTTTTATTTCTTCTTTTTGTCTGATTTGTGACTAGTACTCCCAGTACTACATTGAATGAGAGTGGTGAAAGCAGACATTCATTCTTGCTCCCGATCTTAAAGGAAATTCTTTCAGTTTTTGTCCATTGAGGATGATATTGTCTGTGGGTTTGTCATAAATGGCCTTTATTATGTCAAGGTATGATCCCTCAATTCCCATCCATCATAAATGGGTGCTGGATTTTATCAAATGCATTTTTGCTTCTATTGATATGATCATGCGATATTTAGCCTTCATTTTTATTTTTTTAAGATTTTATTTATTTATATTTTAATTATTTATTTTTTAAAGAGAGGGGAAGGAAGGAAGAAAGGGAGAGAGATAATAATGTGTGGTTACCTCCTCTGTACCCACTACTGGGGACCTGACCCCCAACCCAGGCATGTGCCTTGACTGGGAATTGAACCAGCAACCCTTTGGTTCACAGGCCAGCATTCAGTCCACTGAGATACAGGAGCCAGGGTTATCCTTCACTTTTAAAGTATGCTGTATAATGTTTATGAATTTGCAAATATTCTAACAAACTTGTATCACCAGAAAAATCCCACTTGTTTATGGTCTATGATACTGGATCCAGTTTGCTAATATTTTGTTGAGAATTTTATCATCTATGTTCATCATGGATATTGACCTATAATTTTTTTCTTTGTAGTATCTTTTTCTGGTTTTTAGGTTAAGGCTGGCCTTGTAAAAAGAGCTTGGAAGTATCCCCACCTCCTGAATTTTGTGGAATAGTTTGAAAAGGATAGATGTTAGTTCTCCTTAGAATATTTAATAAAATTCACCTGTGAAGCCATCTGACCTAGGACTTTTGCTTGCTAGGAAATTTTTGTTTTTAATCACTGCTTTAATTTCATTAGTTGTAATTGGTCTATTCAGATTTTCTGATTCCTCCTGCTTCAGATTTGGAAGATTGTATGTTTCTAGAAATTTATCCATTTCACCCAGGTTGTCCAATTTTTTGACATAATGTTGGGGGGAACCCCCCAAAACAGGAATTATCTTCTGGAGAGAAGGCCCCTTGCAGTACAGGATTCCCCCATTAGATTAGTGTTCTAAGAACACACCTGTATCAGTGTACTAGCTGGCATTGTTGTAAGAAGCTGTGTTGGTCTTCACTGAATTTTTTGGAAGACTCTTTCAATGTGTTTGGCCCTTCTATGATGGCTGATTTACAAGTGCACCTGCCCACACCATGCTAAGTGTTCAGCAGTTTTTGAGTAAAAATGGCATGACCTACAGGCCCCATCCTCCCTATTCATCCAAGTGACTGTTTTTGGTTTTCTGGAAAAAAGTCCTCAAAGAGACACATTTTGCTGGTGTGGAAGAGGCGAAACAAAAAATGGCAGAGGCAATAAGGCTTTGAAATCGACAAGTTCAAAAACTGTTTTCAGCAGTGGACAAAATGTATTGACAGATATATTGTATCAAATGGAGAGTACTTTGAAGGTAACTGAAGTTTAAACATGCAAGAATAAATACACAATTTTTTATAAATAAATTCTGGGCTTTTGGGTCCCCCTTGGCGGTTATTCATAATATTTTCTGACAATCCTTTGTATTTCTGTGATGTCACTTGTTACTTCTCTTTCATTTCCAATTTTAATTATGTGGGTTCTCCCTCTTTTTTTCTAGGTGAGTCTGGTTAAAGGTTTGTCAATCTTGTTTATCTTTTAAACATACCAGCTCTTGGATTGATATTTTGTACTTTTTCAGACTCTATTTCATTTATTTCTGCTCTCATCTTTCTTATTTCCTTCTACTTACTCTGGGCTTTGTTTTTCTCTTTCTACTTCTTTTCAGTGTAGGTTTAAATTGTTTATTTGAGATTCATCTTGCTTCATGAAGTAGGCCTGTAATGTTATGAATTTCCCTCTCAGGACTGCTTTTGCTGTATCCCTCAGATTTTTGGTTGTGTGTGTTCAATTTTTTTATTTCCAGGTAATTTTTTATTTCTTCCTTGATCTCATTGTTAATACATTCGTTGTTTAATAATATGATATTTAGCTTCTATGTGTTTGAATGTTTTTCAGGGTTTTTTATTGTAATTGATTTTTAGTTTCAAAGCATTGTGGTCAGAGAAGATGCTTGATATAATTTCAGTCTTGTTGAATTTTTTAAGACCTATTTTGTGTCCTATCATATCACTTATCTTTGAGAATATTCCACGTGCACCTGAGAAGAATGTATATTCTGCTTCTGTAGGATAAAATGTTCTGTAAATATCAACTAAATCTATCTGATCCAGGGTGTCATTTAAGGTCACTGTTGCCTTGTTGATTTTTTGTTTGGAAAATCTATCCATTGTTGATGACAGTGATGTTAAAATCCCCTACTGATGTCACTCTCTCACTTAATGCCCACCACAATCTTCCTTATATATTTAGGTGCTCCTATGTTGGATGCATATATGTTTACAAGAGTTATGACCTCTTGTTGGATTGAGTCCTTCAGTATTACGCAGTGACCTGCTTTGTCTCTTGTTATGGTCAGGTTTTGGTTTTTTGGTTTTTTTTTTTGAAGTCTCTTTTGTCAGATATAAATATTGCTACACCAGCTTTTTGTTTGTTTCCATTTGCATGGAATATTTTTTCCATCTGTTTCCTTTCAGTCTGTGCGTATGTTCTGTTCTGAGGTGGGTCTCTTGTGGACAGCATAAATATGGGCTTTGTTTTCTTATCTTTTAAGCTACCCTATGTCTTTACATTGAAACATTTAATCTGTTTACATTGAAGGTTATTATTGATAGGTACTTACTTATTGTCATTTTATTCTTTATACTTATATTCCTTTCTCTATCCATTTCTTTTATTTGTTTCTCTTCTTCTCTTCCTCCTCCCTCTCTTCCTCCTCCTTCTCTTCCTCTTCCTCCTACTCTTCTTCTCCTCTTTTAAGCAGTCCTTCTACCATTTTTTTACAATATTGATTTTAGGTTTTGTGTTTTTTCTTTTGTTTTGTTTTTTTTCTGGAAAGCTCTTTATTTCACCTTCAATTTTAAATGATAGCCTTGCTAGACAGAGTAGTCTTGGTTGTGGGTCCTTACTTTTCATCATTTTGAATATCTCATGCCAACCCCTTCTGGCTTGAAGTGTTTCTCTTAAGAAAACAACTCACAGCCTTCTGGGAGCTCCCTTGCAGACAGATAACTAACAGCTTTTCTCTTGCTGCTTTTAAGGTGAAATAGGTTCTCTCTTGATGTCTCAGGGGTCCCTTAAATTTTCCTCAATTATTCTGGATTTTTTTTTGTTCTGATTGGATGTTTACTGCTACTTGCCCATCCGAATTGCCGATGCAGTCCTCTGCTTCATCCAGTCTACTATTGTTTCTCTCTAACATAGTCTTCATTTTAGTTATTGTATTCTTTATTTCTGACTGCTTTTTTCATGTTTTCACCTCATCTTCTATGTTTTCTGTCTCTTTTATAAAGTTCTCAGTGACTTTATTGAGCATTCTTACAATGAGTGTTTTGAACTCTGCAGATGCTAGATTGCTGATCTCCAGTTTGTTTGTTTGTTTTTTTCCTTGGAGTTTTGTCTTATTCTTTTATTTGGGACGTGTTTCTTTGTGTCTTCATTTGGTTGATTCCCTGTGTTTGTGTCTATGTATTAAGTGGAGCTGGTAATTTGTAATATGGCCTTATATAATTAGTGTCCAGTGAGATCCAGTGGTGCACTATACCTAATCACCTGAGTAAGGTGCTTCAGGTGTGTCCCTTTTGTGGGTTGTTTGTGCCCTTCTGTTGTAGTTTAGTCTTGGTTGCTATTGGCACATCAGTGGGAGTTATTGACCCTCAGGCTGATTGGCTATAAGAACCATCTGTGACTATAGCAAAGAAGTTTTTGTGCAATGGCTGTGCCCATGGAGCTGGACTCACTTTAATGGGCTCTGGTGCCTGCCAAGTCTGCCCTTTGGGTGTGTTGGTGCTGCTCTGGTGTGGCCTCAAGCTAGCCACTGAGAATGTTGGGTCTGGAACCTCTTGGGAGGAGCTATGATGCAGATCAAGTTCAGCTACTGGCCTTTGCTCTTCCCAGGGCCACCTGCTTTGAGCTACAAATTGATCTGTGTATACTTACCACTTGTGCTGGTCTTGGTGGTACCTAGGAAAGGTTAAGCTGCAACCCAAGGATGGCTGTCACTAATGCCAGGCTTGAGGCCACTTAGCAAGAGGTATAAAGCCTGCTGAGTCCAGGTGGTACTCTTGGGGAGCTGTAAACCTTAGAGATATTTCAGGAAAGTCTGCATCATAGCACAGGACAGGCCATTTGTATGGAAAAGTCACTAGAAATGGCTTGGGTGGGCTCACAAGTTGAGTCAGGTGGAGTCTCAGGGAATCACCAGGGCAGGGCAAACAGTGTTAGCCAGGTTGATGGAGCCTCAGATATAGCACCTGCATGTGCATGCAGGGGGAGGGCTCAACAAAGACACAAAGGCTTCTGTCAAGCACTTCTGTCTGGGATAAAGCTGCCCCTCCAGTCTTCGTCCCTGAAGGCAAACAATTCAGTTCCTCTTTGTACGTCCCTCACACTTTTCAAGCTGCTGTTCCAACACTGGGGTTGAAAGCTTGTGAGTCTGTCAGAAAGCAAGTCCATGCATGGGCCCTTTAAGAGGAATACCTGGAACTCCAGACATTCTTGGTCTCCCTTAGCCGCTATCCCTGCTAGTCTTTACAGTCAGAAGTTATGGGAACATCTCTTCCTGGCACTGGAACCCTGAGCTTGGGAGCCTACTGTGGGGCTTGGACCACTCATTCCTCAGGGGGTGACCTCTGCAACCAAAATATTCCTCCCGATTTTAACTACCTAACGTGGCTATGAGACCAGCCCATTCCACATTTCCTTCCCTCCTACCAGCCTCCATGAGACTTCTTCTTTATATCATTACTTTAGAACTTCTGTTCATCTAGACTTCAGGCAGTTCTCAAAGATGGTTGTTCTATAGTTTAGTTGTAATTTGACATGGTCATGGGAAAAGGTGACCATAGCATTTACCTATTCTGCCATCTTGAGAGGAAGTCTCCTTGAGCAGTGCTCAGGGAAGAAAAAAATGGGGAAATGATTTCTCTGCATTCTACCTGAATGGAGGTAACTTCAACTTTGTGCAAGACAACTTTATTCCCAAGCTTTTAAAATACAAATGTGTTTCAGCTCTTTGAACTGCTTACCCAGCGGGAGAAGGAACAGATGGACAGGTAGAATACAGAAAAGTGAAGGGGACAAGGGCAAGATCAAAGAAAGATTAGTAGCCACAATGTGGATACAGGCATGTTCATTCATAAAAGTCTGTGTGCACACTCAGTGTGTGTGACATTTGTGTACCAGCTTGGTCACAATGGGATTTGGGATCCATCTGATTAGGCAAGAGTCTGCAAATAATAAGGGGTTTTGATTTCAATATAAAAATTAGCAAATCAGAAAAGTGAAATTGTTCTGGATAGATACATCTCTTATATAGCTTGGCAACTGAAACATATACACATTGCATTATTTTAAGCTCTCATATCCATCTCCTTTTTGTCTGTATCTTTGGTCATATTAACATAACTGCACCCTCCTCCCAAATTTCTTCCTTTCTGGTCTAAGTATAATAAGACCCTCCTCTCCTTGTTTATCACAACATTCTTGGAAGGACCAAATAAAGAGACATGGATATAAAAGTGCATTGTGAACTGTGAAGCTTTACAATAATTTTCAATTATCATTATTAATTTATATCCTGAAATATGCAAAAGAGAAAGTAGACAGTTAAATATATGAGAAATGTTAACTGCTTAAGATAGCTTACGTTAAAGGAAATTAGGTCTACCACCATTTAATAACTATGCTAAGTATATTAGGAATTATTACACTAAGAAGGTTTTTAAACCCTGTAAAAAACAGGAAAAAAAACATTATGGGGTAACTTCAAGCTTCAAGGTATGTATCATAAGAAATTTGAACAATCTGGGTTGAGTCCTAGGGTGGATGAATCAGTAAAGCAGACTGTGGTCAGACTTCCCAGGAACTGCATAAGTTGCAGAATGGTCACCATCTGATGTGGTTCACGCTTTGTAACCAAGCAAAAAATAAATGAGAGATTAGGTCACCTTAGTCATTTTTTTCCAGCTTCAGAAAGGTCAAAGTATTATGTTTTTTTATAAAAACTTTTTGTAAAGTCTCTGTGATGTTAACGTAAACATTGAAAAAGGAAATCTGGTAAGTGTGAATTAGTTTAAATTCCATCTATTATGCTGATAAAAATATGTTGAAATAAATAGGTACTACATAATAAATGGAAATTTTACCAGCAGCTATTTCAGATGACACTTCTGATTATAAGACGCTCCAAGGAATTCAAAATTGCATCACAGAGGTGGTAGTAGGAAAAGAAGAGTAAGTTTCACTTTTTCATCTGCATCCTCACCTTTAGAACCTGAGGCATCCAGGAAAAAGTGATGCAGCCAAACCAGAAACTGTCGTCCTTCAGCGACTGGTCACCATGAACATGCTCACAGACCTTTCAGAAGGAAGCTAATGCTGTCCTTATTAAGAGATCATTCAGCTGCACTTTATGTATGTGGGTAAGTATTTTATGTATGTGTATTTTAAGTATTTATTTATATTTATAATTTTTAAAGAAAATGAATGGAGAAAATTAAAATTCCTGATTTCAAGGTTTTGTGGTGTATTTTCACTTCTCTCATTCAGATTTTACACTGAAAAGAAAAGAATTAAGGTAATGAGAAATCTGAGATCTTCACACAGTGGAAAGTGGGAATCTAACCTTCAGTTCCATGTCAACAGCTTTATTGGGGTGTGCTGTGTGTGTACATGTGTTAGTGGCATACATATATGTGCATACAAATTCTACCACTGCTCAAGCACTTGAAAAATTTTGTACACTACCCATTCAGTCCTTACAGGAGGAGTCCAGCACAGGAAACAGAATTCCTTTCTTACCATGAGCTCAGCCTTTTTAATTTCCTCAAAAACACAAAGGCAAAGGAGAGTAGAATTTACTCTACACAAATTGCTTAAAATTGTAAGGGACTTTGGTACCTCTAGGGACCAGGCACCCAGTTATACCAGTGACCACTTTTCTGGTGGCCAGCCTATTGATTAATCCTAAAAGAGACGGCACTTACAAATATATTAGAAAAACAAAATACAGGATCCTCTTAAAACTGAAACAGGTTGCTAAAGGACTTTCTATTCACCTTTAACTATTTACATATTAACACTATTGCCTAAAGCAAAGTACTTTGCTTTAACCATCCAATAACTTGATTCCGCTCCTCTCAAAGATGCTTCCCAATACAAGAATTTTTTTCCTTACATGAACAACAATGCAAATATCAAATGCCATGAATAATGAATAATGGGAAGAGTAAGAGTTTTTATTTATTATGGTATAATTGACAAGTAAAATTGTAAGATATTTAAAATGTATAACATGGTGACTTGGTATACATATACATTGTGAAAGGATTTCCCTTTCCACCTAGTTAATTAACATTTATCACTTACATATTTCCATGTATTGATTTTTTGGTAACAACATTTTGGTCCCATTCTCTTAGAAAATGTCAATTATAAAATACAATATTATCAAGTTTAGTCACCATGTTATGCATGTTATACATTAGACACTCAGACCATATTCATCTAACTGAAAGTTTGTACCACCGTTACCGCTCTCTATTTCTCCCACCTCTGCCCTTAACAGTCACATTTCTACTTTGTTTCTATGAGTTTGATTTTTTAATTTTCATTTTTATTTATTTATTACATGGGATATTTTACTTTTAGACCCCATGTACAAATGATACCATGGAATATTTGTCTTTCTCTGTCTGGCTTATTTCACTAATAAGCCAGAGTATATACTCAACTAGTTTACAACAAAGACAGCAGAATACTCAGTGGGGAAAGGACAGTCTCTTCATTAAATGGTATTGGGAAAACTGGATAGTCATGCAAAAGGATGAAAATGGACCCTATATTATACCATATGCAAAAATCAACTCAAAAAATTGATTAAAAACTTGAACATAAGACCTGACACCATAAACTTCTAAAGGAAAATAGGAGAAACCTCTTTGACACTGGTCTTGGCATATTTTTTGATTTGACACCAAAGCAAAGGCAACAAAAGAAAAATAAACAAGTGGAACTACATCAAACTAAAAAGTACAGCAACAAAAAGCATCAACAAGTTTTCTCCTATGGGATAGCAGGAAATATTTGGAAACCCCATATATGATAAGGAGTTAATATCCACAATATACAAGGAACATATACAACAAACTAGCAGAAAAAACAAAAACCTCAATTTTTATAATAGAGAAGGGAAGCGTAGAAGTTTTAATAAATCTGAAGATTAGTCTTCATGATAGTCAAGACACAATTTTCCTTAGGCAGCAACAAAGGCCTTTCATGTCTCGCTGGCATCCCTGCTTTCTTTTCCGTCCACCCACCTGGATGGTTACTGCAGTCCGTGGTGCACATCCTTCAGCAGTCATCCAACAGTGAACTATAACATCCGCCTCAGAATAGCCCCAATGGACACTAGCTAATATTCACATATTTATTAATGAAGCATGTGAAAAGCAAGGGAAGTGCCACAGCTTAAGAACTCACTGTTCTCTAAATATAATAATATGGATAGAAAATAATTTATGAACCATGGTAGCATTAATGGATTTGGTAGGAGATTTATTATTAATGTTGAATTTTTATTTCTTTTAATTCTTTGGTATATTGGGCTAATGAATATATTCTGAAAATTAATACCAATTGGAGGCACATGATACTAAACTATGGTGGATAGAAATAAGACAGGACTATGAGAAGCAGATAAGGTGTGTTTTTATTATAAAAATCTGAAAATATTATCTATGAAAATAAAGATATGTAATATTTTCAAAGGGCAAGTTAAAGTATAACTGGCCCGTGGACATGGACAACGGGGTGGGGATTGACTATGGGAACAGGGCGGGCACGGTGGGGGTCAGGAAGGGGAGGGTGGGTGGTGCAGTGGAGAGCAAATTGGGACAATCATAATAGAACAATAAAAAAATTAAATAAAAAGAAAAAGAAAAAGAAAATCAGCAATGGGATGAAAATAAGAGATGGCATAGCCTAGATGACAAAGCAAATTCTCAAAGTGCTTGAGAAGCAGAGAAACAAGCAGAAGAAAGGAAACCAGCTTAAGTTGTATACAGAAACTGCACCAGAAAAAAAATTAAGTTCATAAAATATGATGAAGCTAAAAGCCAAAATGTAGACCAGTAAGAAAGCTTAGTAGGGTATGCATAGCGCAAACAATCTGAAAGTAAATCATCAAGAGGCTCAGTAGTCTGATCCAAAAACAAGAGAAACAAATTGGAAAGACAAAACACTAAGTCTTGTGCAAATAGTTGGAACCAGAGGATGCTCAGGAGTGGAAGTTTGGGACTGGCAGACCAGGGAATGAAAGAAGCTGCAGCAACAAGAGCAAAGACTGTGAGGCAGGCCTCATATCTACAACATTCTGGGACCTAGCCCAATCTAATGCTTGGACACCATAGCACTTAAAAATGAAAGCAGGCAGAGATTAAATCTGGCTATGGCTCAAAGCTGACAATAGTGTCTGTCAGTTTATTTTTCTCATTAAAGTATAAAGGTAATGCCTAGTTATCAGTGATTACTGAGGTCTTCAGTTTACAATCAGGATAACCCTTGGAAAACCTCTTGGTGACATATTAGATATTCAGATATGTTATTTGGTCATAAAAACAATATTTTAATGGAACAAAATAATACATTTGTTCATCTACACATGAATACTGGGGTTTAGAACATTTTACTACTAATTGGCACATATAAAACGTAATTTAGATAAAGTCACAAGTACTATGTAGGGTTTAAATGTATATTTATATTTATGCACAACAATGAATGTATATACAGAATTATATATTAAAAATATCCTATGTTATGTCAACTATTACCCCCTTTTGCTTGTCACAATAAGTTACTAGTATTTTGGGATATAGCCGGCCTATTTCTTCATTTCATTTCTTTTTTTGAGGGTCATTTATTCCATTTTCAAAATATATCAAAATATATCAAAATATAAATAACAATTTTGTTTTTAGATACCATGCTCATTTCCAACTTGCACTAAGATTGGAGAAAATCTAGTAAGTTCTGCTATTTCGACCTTAACTTAATTACCACTCTTTGATACAATGGGAAAAACAATCATGTCTCAGATCTCATTTAGGATGATAAATCTTTCAATTATCAGTCATTGCCCAGACTAAATTGTTGTTCACTTTAGTCTTGAAATTCTGTTTATTCACAAAGGTCACTAGCTACATTATATTTATTCTCTAAATCGGTTCTCAATATTTCTTTTCTAGTTTCAGGGCCAAAAGTTTATCAAGGTTAATTCAAATTGATGACAGCAATGAAAACTATGCAGATTTTGCAAAGTGTGTTTTTTAATTCTCTTCTTGAAAATATTCTTATAATTAGATCTTAAAAAACAAATATTTAGTCCTGGCTGAGTGGCTCAATTGGTTTAGCATCGTCCCGTACACTGAAAGGCCATGGGTTCAGTCCAGTCAGGGTATACTGCCTGGGCGGCGGTTTCAATCCCTGGTCAGAGCAATATGAGACGTGCAGCTGATTGATTTCTCTCCCCACATCGATTTCTCTCTCTCTGTCTCTCCCTTTCCTCTCTCTCCCAAATCAATAAACATATCCCCAGGTGAGAATTCAGAAAAATATTTAAAACAGAATGTTAACATGTTTTAGATAAAAAGGACATTTTCTTATCCTCCAATATCTTTTTATAAACAAGAAACCTGCAGTAAACATTTTTGAAAATTACTATTGGGAATTATTTTATCTAATGATAATAACACTATATTATATAACTATTTTAGATCATGGTTATTTCTAACGTGGGCATGTGTATATTGTTCACGTGTCAAATATCAAAGGTTTGTGTTTTTGTTGGATCGTAAAGGTGGATTTATTATCCCATTCAAATTTGCATGTATTCGAATTCCCTACTATGCCTGATCTGAAAGAGACAAAGGAAAGAAAGAAAGATGGAGGAGAAAGGAAGATGAGAGGGAGAGAGAAAAGAAGCAAGGACTTGGAGGGGAGGGGAGGGGAGAAAATAAGCAAAAAATACTTGAACCATATTGGAGAGCACCACTAAATGCAGAGAATTCTAGGAATAGTCAATATTCAGAAGGAAGAAATAACAAGGATGATTTTCCCGGACTGGATGGTTTGTAGCCTGAGAAAAGATTGCAATAATGCTCAGTCGGGTGGCCTAAAATTCTGTCAGAAACCCATAGTTATTCTGGGCAATCACAGCCACTTGAAAGTAAGAAGACAATCTTCAGAAAGGAAAAATCCAGAGAAGAGAAGCCCCAATTTTGTGTATATTTCTAGCTGATTTTCTGTGTGTATATGTGTCTAGCTCTAAGCAGCAACAGCTGGGGAATGAAGAACTGAACTGAAGTTTGAATTGCCACCCAAGAGATGAAGTTTGAAATTTGAGTCTTGTTAATTGTCAGCTAAAACAAACAAAAGGTAATACTCTCCAACAGACTGAACAAAATCCAAACACAAAGTATTGTTTACAATGACAGGTGCAATACAAAATTGCTTGACACATGAAAAAACCGTCACTCATGATCAAAAGAAAAGACAATTAGCAGAGAGTTCAGTCGGATGACTGAGGTGTTTGAGCAAAATGAGAATTTTAAAACAATCATAACAATGATCAATGATATAGAGATAAATATGCTCATAATGAATGAAAAGTGAGGAATCTCAATAGAGAAGCTAAATAAAAAGGAACCAAATAAAAATTTCAGAAAATTACACTATCTGTTATTTTTAATTACAGCATGATGACAAAGTAGAGTCAGTAAACTTGAGGGCAGAACAATAGAAATTATCTAACCTGAAAAAGAAGCCCATCAATTAAGAGAAAATGAACAGAGTCTCAGAGACATATAGGACAATTAAAAAGGGCCAATTTACATTAAATTGGTGTCTCAGAAGGAAAGAAGTATTTGGCCAAAACATTTGAATTAATAATAGCCAATATGTTATCAAATTGGTGAAAAAATAAATGTACAGATATAAGAATCTCAATAATACCTACTACATCAAATTTAAAGAATATCATGTCTAAGAACATTATAGTCAAACTATTTGAAATGAAAAATAAAAAGAATCCCTGAAAGCAACAAGAAGAAAACAATAAATACCTCAACACAGAGGAAGAATGGTTACTTAACAACTGACATCTCTAAAATTGTGGGCTCTAGGGGACATTGGAATTACATATTCAAAGTGCTGAAGAGAAAAAATATGAAGTAAGAATTTTATAGTGAGCAAAATTATCCCTCAAAAATAAAGGCAAGAGAGAGACATTTTAGATTTTTTACATGAGAGTTGTCATAAGCAAACTAGTAATATGTGAAATGCTAAAGGAAGCTTTTCAGTCTAAAGGGAAATAATATCAGATTAACTTGGACCTCTAGGAAGCAAGGAGGACACTAGAAATGTTAAGTTTCTAGATAAATATATACTACCCTTTTCTCTTGTTTCTGTATGTACATATAACTGTTTAAAGCAAAAATTTGTAACATTATTTTTTGAGTTGTATAATGTATGCATACACCACGCATGATAACTGGAGCACAAGGATGAGGAGGGGAGCAAAGGAAACGAACTGACTTGCGGTTCTGCAGTTTATGTGCCAGGGGACACTGTCAGTGCTGGCTAGCTTGTGAAAGTTGTGAGTGTATATTATCATCTGTAGAGCAACTACTGAAATGTTTTTAAAAACTGAAGTGCCATAAAAACTCATTTTCAAGACAGTGACTGTCACCTCAGTCAAATTTAAGGAAGTGTAAGTTTAGCTCCAATAGAATAATTATCAGCATCATGCTCTTAAAGAAACTCTTTGTGTTGTTTTTTTTAATATTTAGTGTGTCATAATTGTGTTGATGTATGACAGAGCTATAACACTTCAGTGGAATCTGTAAAGCACTGATTTAGTCACAATAGTAACTAGATTCCAATTTTATCTCTATTGTTAAGAGAACTGCTATCATTATTTCACATAAAGGCAGGTACACAAATATTTATCACAGCATTGTTATAGTATGAGGAGTAGATGTCATCTGGAAGAGTGGATAGTAAAATGCAGATGCATTCAATGAAGTATAATAAAGAGTTATAAACAACAGACTAAATACACACATAGCAACACAAATGCATCTTTCAACTATAAATGACTAAAGAAAACCAAGACAAAGTTTAGACTGAAATCTCTGAAAACCGTATCTTGACATCAATTAAAAATCTATGCTTATACAACAATACACATCTGGGAGGAATACATACAAAGTAATTCACGTAAACATGTCAGAATAGTTGTTTCTGGGAAGGAAAGTACAGGGAGTGCAGAAGGAAGCAAGAGACAGATGATAGGTAGATAGGTGATAATATAGGTAAAAAGAACTAATGAGAATATCTATGTATTAAACAACTATAATAATGTATTATAAACAAAGAGAGTGAATAACACTAGCCTTTACCTAAGATTTATCTTAAAAGTAAGGAAAAATTTGGGGGGAGTAGGCTGCAGAATGCAACAACTGCACGAACAATAAAAAAAAGGTAAGGAAAAATAATTGGATTTTCTGAACCTTGTTTTTTCTTCTTTGTTTCTTCTCTGAATGTCTAGGATTCATGTCCACACTAGTTTTATAACTTGAAATAATTGACAGGTTTTATGAAAGACCCATCAAACCATGGCTGCAGTAATTCTCAGCAATAAGAACTGGAAGCAGTAAGCAAATATTTTCAGTGATCAGTAGGGATGAAGAGTCAGATTTTCATCACCTATACATCCTTAAAGAGCCAAATGAAACTGATTCATAGCTTTAAAATTTTGATTTAAACCACGACCTAGTGAGCTAGGCCAGAGGTTGACAAATTAGCTTATAGGCCAACTCCCCACTGAACAAACTGTTTTTGTACAGCCCGTAAGCTAAGATATTATTATACATTTTAAATGGTTTTATATGTACCTATATAATAGGCAAACCTAAAATATTTACTATCTGCCTCTTCAAGAAAGTTTGCTGACCCCTGACCTAGATTCCAGAAAGATAATTATTTCTGATATTCTTTAATTTACATGACTTACATAACCAGGTTACGAAAAAAGAAAAAGAAAGAAAAAAACCGTTTTAGCAACACAGTCTTTGGCCTAAGTAGGGCTCTAACACTGTTTGGCAAGCCCTGGGGGAGAATATGGGGAATGTGCTGTGGGCTAAGTAAAAAATATGATTTCTATGATAGATATTCTAAGGTCATTTGCAGATAATTTAAGGAATAACCTTTATCAGTACTAGAATATAATGATTATTGCTGTTGTGTTTTCCAAAACGGATTGTCAAAGAATTTTCTCTTCCACACACTTTCTTAAAATGACATGTTGATACCTTTCCCATTGCTAAATGGGGTCTATACAACCCTTTGAACTTGAGTATGCTGGTGACCATGGAGATATGATGCTACATAACTTTCAAGGTTTGGTTGCTTGTTCTTGGATCCCAGCTTCCATAATGTGAGGAAACTCAGAACACAGGAAGAGGCCATGAGTAGGTGTTTGCTGGACACCAGCTGAGGTCTCACCTGACAGTTGGCATCAACACCAGACATCTGCATGAAGAGGCCTTCGAGATGGCTGGAGCCTAGCCAACACCCACCTGCCACCTGCATGGAAGACCCCAAGCAAGAACCATGAGAGATCACAGTAAATTGATTGCTGTTGTTTTAAGCCACTAAATTTTGGAGTACTATTTTTGTAGGAGTACATGATCAGAACAAGTATTTATAATCTCTTTTTTGAAAGAGTCAAAGAATATTCTTAACATTATTCAATACATCATCAAATTAGTTTTATGCAGAGACGTCACCATTACAGATGAGTTATTTGACCTATCTGATTTCATGATACTGTGGCAGGATTAGATATAACTGGAAGTTGCTGGCCATTACTAGCTTATAAAGCTTCATGAGCCAAAGGGAACATACAAGAATCAGGAAGTTTCACAAACCATGACAAATCAAACTTGGTAATAAAGTGATTATTTTGAAATAATCATGTAAGCCCACCCCAGTAAACCAAAAATTACATCAATAATAATTGGAAACTTCTTTTTCTTATGCAATGATTTATGCATAAATATATATATATGGACATATAATAATTCCTAAACAACAATGACATACACTTTTTCCAAGAAAAAAGCAAATTTCTTCATCAACATTTTAGGGTTTACTCCCACATAGCCCTTTCTAAAAGATAAGGTTTAAGACATAAACTTGTTTGTTAGTTTATTTTGTTTTTAGTTTCCACATATAAGAGAAATTATATGGCATTTTTCTTCTTCTGAATTTAACTAGCATAATACCCTCTAGGTCTATACATGTTGTCACAAATGGTAACATTTCATTCTTTTTTATGGCTGAGGAATATTCCATTGTATGTAGGCACCAACTCCTCTTTATCCTCTCATTTCCCGATGGACACGGGTTGTTCCATTATCTTGGCTATTGTAAATAATGCACAGGGAACATAAGGATTCACAGCATGTATATTTTGAATTTGTGTTTTGGATTTCTTGGGAACTACTCAGAAGTGGAATTGCTAGGTCATCTGGTGGTTCTATTTTTAATTGTTTGAGGCCCCCCATAATGTTTCCCATAGTTGCTGCATCAACTGAAATCCCACCAAGAGTCGCAAAGGTTCCTTTTCTCCACAACCTGCCCATCACTTGTGCTGATTTCTTGATCATAGACATTCTGGCAGGTGTGAGGTGATGTTCATTGTGGCTTTAATTCACATTTCTCTGATGATTAGTGATGCTGAGCATATTTTCATATGTCTATTGGCCATATCTCTGTGTCTTTTTGGAGCAATATCTGTTCAGGTCCTCTGTTCATTTTTAATAAGATTGCCTGTCTTTTTGGTATTAAGTTGCATGAACTTCTTATATATTTTGAATGTATCATTAGTAAATATCCTCTCCCATTCAGTAGGTTGTCTTTTTTTTGTGGATAGTTTTCTTTGCTGTGCAAAAACCTTTTAGCTTTATGTAGTCACATTTGTTTATTTTTTTCCTTTGTTTTTCTTGCCTGAGGAGACCTATTTAAAATATATTATTAAGAGCAATGTCACAGAGTTTACTGCCTATGTTTGCTTCAAAGAGTTTTATAGTTTTGAGTCTTACATTTAAGTCATTAATTCATTTTGAGTTTTTATTGTATATGGTACAATAAAGTGTTTTAGTTTATTTTTTAGAAAAGCAGAAACAAACTCATAGAAAGAGAACAAACTGATGGTTGCCAAAGAAGAGGGGTATAGGGCTGGGTGAAAAAAGTGATGGTATTAAGAAGTACAAATTAGCAGTTACAAATGGTCATGGGGATGTAAAGAACAGCATAGGGAACACAGTCAGTAATATTGTATTAACTGTGTATAGTGTTACAGGGGTACTAGAGTTACCTGGGGAATCACTTTGTAAGTTAACATAAATGTCTAACCACTATGCTGTGCACCTGAAACTGTTAATATTGAATGTTAACCATAATTTAAAAGTGTTTAAATATGTATATAAGCTTGTAATTTGGGATTGTAATGAAAGTAAAACAGTTTTAATGTCATTTTTATGAACTGTGCTAAATGTGTCTGTTGAAAGAAAGAATATATATAACAAATTCTTTCATAACATTATAAAACAACATCTTTGGTTATATATTTGGGATGACAAATTTTCCTTTACTTGAAATGACATTGAAGTAAACTATAAGAAAAGACTTTTGAGATTTTTTTTTTTTGACGAGGACAAACCTATGACATTTTCACAAAGCCTTGGTCTTAACCTTAGAAATCTGGCTGCTGAGGATAAAGGCAGGGAAAAGGAGCAGGAAAGCTCTAAAGGCAGGCTGCCAGTATTAAATGCAAATATATTCATTAAAATTGGCCAAACAGGAAAGTATATTGCACTTTTAATGACTTTTCAAAACACACAAATATTCTGCAGGTGTGTGTTTATAATTTAATTAAACTTTGGAGGAAGCAGTGGTTATCAGTGGAAATGGGGCTTGGTGATAAGATGCTATCTAGACTTAAGTTGTCACCTGTTATGCTATATAAATGTTATATAAAAATTTAAATCCATCGAGCTGCCTTATTTCTACTTTCATATCTTTGACTTTCCTAAGAGTCAGTGCATCATTATTATGGGATTTTTATTTGAGTTGTATTGCTAGAAATACCTCAATAATGGAAATCCTACATGTAATTTAAAAAAAATATTTTCTAAAAACTTTAAGCAGTGATGGGGAATTCAAATATATTTTGCATGTAGTGTATTCGAGTGGTACAAGATGAGGACAATGACATTTATTGGGTATTTCAGAACAGACACACATGCACATCTACGCCTCCCAAACACAGTGAGTCAAAGACATACAGATTTCAAAAGGTAAAATATCCAAGTAACACTTTACGCCAGCAGTCCCCCACCTTTCTGGCACCAGGGACCAGTTTTGTGAAGACATTTTTTCCACAGACTGGGACGGCGGGGAGGGAAATGGTTTGGGAATGATTCAAAGTAGTACATTTATTGTATACTTTATTATTACTACATTGTAATATATAGTGAAATAACTATACAACTCACCATAACACAGAATCAGTGGGGGCCCTAAGCTTGTTCTCCTGGAACTAGATGGGTCCATCTGGGGGTGATGGGAGACTGTGACAAGTGAATTGTGTTGCTTACGTCGTCTACTCTGTCATCTCATTTGGTTCTGTCACTGCAGAAAACCCTGCTTCACAAAGACAGGATGTTGGAAATGGAGGCAGGCTTTTCAGGGGTTTTGAGGCAATCTCAGGATTATTCTGCCTTTAATGGACTTTTATTCAGAATGCATGGAGGTTTGAAGTTGTCTCAACATACTTTTAAGGACACTGTTATTTGCGATCTCAAGCACTTGATCCTCTTCTAGCACTGGACAGTTGATTCACCTGGCTTATTCACAAATATGCTGTGGGACATATTCCTTCCAATTCGGGGGTCTTTTGTGGTTGGGAGGTAATGCTCACACTCTCTGAAAGCTGAGACAGGGACCATGCACCAGCTGGGAGAAAGAAGGCCCTGGCTCAGTCTCTTTCAGAATCCCTGCTAATGTTTAAAACAGGTCAGACATCCAATGTTCACTTGTTGCCCCCAAATTCCAGTTTGGTTTTGAATGAAGCCACTTTATCTGCTGACTTGAACACAGTTGTCACTCTCCCCTGAAGTGACAGATTGAGTTCATTGAGCAGGTTGACTCTGTCACACAAGTAAGCAACTTTTGCAACCTATTCTGTGTCACTGAAATGTGCTACCAGTGGTGACTGTTTTGCTAAAAGAAGTCTCTGGAGTGGCTCTTGTAACTCAAAAACTCTGGCCAGTGATCCACCTGTAGAAAGACACCTAACTTCAGTGTATAAGAGGTATGCTCTGTGTCCATCTCCTCACAGAGCTGTATGAACAGACGTGAGTTAAAGGTATGCACTTTAATGTGGTTGATCATTTTAATCACATCCTGTAAAATGATATTAAGATCAGATGACATTTTTTTGGCTAGCCAGCATTTCTCTACAGATGACACAGTGCATAGACTCACTTTCAGAAGCGACCTCTTTGACCCGAGTAGTGAAACCAGAAAGCTGTCCAGTCATGGCAGCCACCATGTCCGAGCATATACTGACACAAAATAACCAGTTCAGCCTTCCTGATATGTAATCATTCAAAGACTTGAACAGTTCTGCAGCTGTGGTGTTGGTTGACAACAAAAGCACACATAACACATCCTCATGCACATCCTCCTAAAAAATACATTGCACAAAGACAAGCATTGTTGCCTTGTTGTCAACATCGGTAGACCCATCAACCTACTGATTGTATACTACTAGATTGTATATCATGGTGACTTATTAATACTCTCTAACAATTGTGCCTCAATATCCCCTGCTATTTCATCAATTTGTCTAGTTATAGTGCTAGCAGAAAAGGAACACATGCTACCTTTTGAACTGTAGCCTCTCCTAAAAGTTCATAACAACTGTCCTTAGCAGCAGGCAAATCAATTCTTCACCAATAGTAAAGGGCTTCTTAGCTTTAGCAGTCACTAAGAATGATGCTCTCAGTACAGACACATTTGATGAAGTGGTGGCCTCTGATAATTGCTTCTGTTCTTTGTGTTCACATTTTTTTTTTCTTTAAGAAGCTCCACAGTCTTGTTTTTTAATGCAAGGTGCCTGGTCTCCATGCAATGAAGCAGTTTTGAAGGCTTGGTGACTTCTTTGGATAGCCAGTCACCACATATTGTACAAAGTGGGCTTGGAGACTGTGAATCACCTGTTGCGATGAACCCATAATTTAAGTAGGATTCCTGATATTTTCTTTTAAATGCAGCTTTCTTTTTGTTGGTGGTCTTAGAGTCTTCTGCTGTCTCATCACTGGGTCTTTCCCCCTTTTCAAAGGAGCTCTCCAGTGACAATTGGTTTTTACTCATTTTGGCTGGGGTTAGCTCGTGGGCTCATCAAAACTGTGACTGAGACAAGTGCGCAGTGTGGATAAAAAGCACAGATGAAAGTAGTAAATAAAATAATGGGCAGGCCATGCACAGACTAAAATAAATGTCAGATTCTGATGTAAAGCCTGCCACTAGATGCAGCTGCACAACTGAAGTACATCAACTCACTTGCCACTATAAAGCCCGTCACCAGATGCAGCTTAATTGTCACTTGCCACTGATAGGTTTTAATGTGACTCTGGAAGTAATTGGTTTATTATGGTCTCAGTGCAGTCAAATCTCTCTGCTAATGATAATCTGTATTTGCAGCCCCTCCCCAGCACTAGCATCACAACCTCAGCTCCACCTCAGGTCATCAGGAATCAGATTCTCATAAGGAGCTCACAACCCAGATCCCTCACATGGGTAGTTCACAGTAGGGTCTGCAGTCCCACGAGGATCTAATGCCACCGCTGATCCAACAGGAGGCAGAGTTCCAGTGGTAAATGTGAGCGATGAGAGCAGCTGTAAATACAGATAAAGTTTCCCTTACTGGCCCACCACTCACCTCCTGCTGTGCAGCCGAGGTCCTAACAGGCCATGGACTGGTACCACTGGATGGCCCAGGGGTTGTGGACCCCTGCTCTATGTATCTGTGGGCATGTTATAGGATATTCTAGTCAGAACACTAAAAAAAATGGTTTTTACTCTTTTAATCATCATTCTTTTTTGGTCATTAAAGTATTTGAAAAGTAAAATTATTGATGATTTTACTAATAGCTGCTTAGTTTCTACAACACCTAGCAAACAATTTGAAAGACTGTTTTTAATTATTGAATTTTCTCAAGTATAAACATAAATTTGAAAGGTTCTGAACAAAAATAAGAAACAGGTCTACACAAGCAAATGCAATGAGTACTTGTTAAAATTGCTTGAAAAACTCATGGGACAAAAACCTTTTGTGTTAGTATTTGAGATTAAAGGTCTCTTTAGATTGAATCATATGAAGATTACTTCATTTTTTAATTTCATTTAGGTAGACAAGAGTTTGGATAATATAGTTACTTTACATACTTATCTTCAAAAAATGTACTTAAATCATAAATATGTGTTCCTACATACTTAATGTGACTTAATGAGGTAGCTTTCTATAAACCAAACATGGAAACATCTCACAATTTCATAACTGTTTCCTGTATGTGAATTCATGATTTTTTAAAAAGCAAATTGTCTCTATTTCCATATGCAGCTCAAAGTAAAGTCTATCTCTTATTTTAAAGTTATTAATAGAAACTTGTAGCCTATATTCATTCTCTTCCCTTCTGTATAAAAATTAATGTCCCTTTCTGGAAGAAACACCCAATTCCTCATCTATTAAGTTAATCTTATAAGGTGTGAGTATAAAATAGCCTATAGAAGAAAGAACATTCAAGATAGATAGTTGACAGATAATTTTTTAATCTATAAGAATTCTCTGACTTGCATGCTACTAATGACATAGAAGTGACAAGTGAAAACTGAAATGAAGATTTATGACACAGGCAAGACTCACATTAGTAAAAGAATTCTTAAGAGACCAGGATTGCAGATAAACCAAAGACCAATTTGAAAAAAAATAAAGTTAATGCATTTTCATTCCTTATCTAGATAACTCATTTAGAAATAGTCTAATAATGCATTGTTTTTATAACACAATTTAGAATTACATTCAAATTCTTTTTTCACAGTGGTGATGTTTCTTTTAAGACTCCTGAGTTTGTAAAACATTTTATTTTTCTTTCTTCCCTCTTTGGAACCCCAATTACCTTGGAATTTTTCCTAGCAGTAACACGTTTCTTCATTTGTTTTCAAGGTCACATTTGAATGTTTTCACCAAGATTTACCATCAGCTGAATAAAAACTCAAAGTTCACAAGTATAAGTAGAGAAGGCAAGAAAAAATATTACCCGTGTGACAGACAAATGATTTGAAGTTCCAGTGCCAGTTCTGTCAATGATCAAACATATTTACAGTATTGTCCTCACCTGTAAAATGAAATAATTGGGTAGATTTACTCTATGGTTCTTCTGATCTCAAATACAATGATTTAAACAAATTAGAGATTGTTCAGAAGTTGCCTTTCAGGATGATTAATCTTACTGATATATAAACAGATTAAAACAGAATTGGCCATAGACAGGAAAAAATGAAAAAGAAGGAATTATAAATATCCAGGTCAAAATGACCTGGAGAGAGGAAAAAAGAAAAATTTATGCAGGTTAAAGAGGTCAAATAATTGCAACATAACAACTGGTTGTGAGTGAAGGGAGACAAAAGAAAAGGAACTAAACAAAGCTCTGAGAGGTTAAGTGTGGGCAACGGAGAAGACAGTGGTTTAAGAAAAGGTGAATAGGTAGGAATTTCTTTTAACTACTCAGAATATCCTGCTTAAAGACATATATAGGTTAAAATATATAGCAAGTAGATGGCAGCTTAGAAGAGGAGTCAGGACAAGAAAAGTAGAGTTGGGATCATGGTCATAGAGATGACACAGAGATGACTGTCACCGAATGTGACAGTTCATGGGGAGAACACAGGGTTGAATGTCAAAAAATGTTGATAGAGCTAAAGACTCAAGAAGTCACCATGATTCAGTACTCAAATAATCATTGGTGACTCGCAAGAGAAAATAAAACAAACTGTACTACATATATACTTTTTGCCATGTATTCAAATTTTTAGGAAAGTGTTACATTTTCATTATGGCCAAGTAAAAATCATTTATTATAGAAGTTTCATAGGAGTTTGAAAATTGGAAACACATAAACACGCACCTATCTTGCATCTTGGTTATTTCCTCTATCTTTCTCTTATATATGTATTTGTTTTATTTTGGATACTATTATTAAATGCATATAGCCTTGTCTCTATTGTTGATTGTAAACAATATCACAAAATACTGCCTTTTGCTTTAACCCTTTTTGTCTTAAATTTAAACTTGCCTATTAGTCATTTTATTACTCCAGCAATTTTAAATAATTTGCTTGATGTGTTTTTTTGTATTTCTATTTAATTTTTCTTGGTTGCTTCATTTTAGATCAGGATTTCTCAACATTGGAGCTACTGAGGTTTGGAGGCTTATATTTTGTGTGAGAGGCTGTGCTATGTATTGTAAGAAATTTGGCTTCTACCCAGGGGATACCAGGAGCACCCCCACTTCAAGTTATGACAATCAGAAATGTATTCATATGTTGGCAAGTGTCCCTGGGGGTCAGAATCAGCCCCCAGCTCCCCTTCCTTTGAAAACAGCTGTTTGGGATATATCTTATATTCAGCATCTAAATGGGTTGTGCAATTTTTAGACAGGGTTATTTTTTTTTCTTTTAATAAGTAAACATCACATAATATATTTGATGTTTGATCTTATTCTGGCCTCTAATTATATATTTGTTGTTGCTTATGTTTCCTTTGTTTTCTGTCTCTTTATTACATGGAATGCCTTGTATATTGTCTGTGTGTGCATGTGTACATGTGTTTGTGTGATATTTTCTTCTCTTGAGATGTTAGAAGGTTTATAATTTTTCCAGCCTTCCAGTGATATAATAATAACTTTGCATCATCTGTTGACACCTTTCCTTTCAAAAAAATCAGCTTGGCTATATTTATTGATTCCCAGCTATCAAGCTTGAAAAATTAACATACTAATACTTCCTTCCACCTTTGAAACAGGTCTAATTTTGCTAATATTTTTAAACTTGCTTTTTGCTCATTTTATTAGAATTAATAAAAACCAAGATTCTGTAGTCTCCATGTCTCAGAAATCCACATCACCACCCTGTACATTTACTTTTGTCCATAATTTAAAAAGTATATATAGAGATAGATATAGATATAGATATATTTCTGATATGTATATATACTTTATCTAGCTATATATACTTTTTGGTCAATAGAACAGTTCATTAAGGAATTAATTCTTACTTATATTTCAACCCTAAATGATAAAGTACATGGTTGAACAATTGCCAAATAGTTAATCCCAAATATCAAAGTACATATTACACTAGTAAGAGATGTTGCTAGTGTAATATGTAAAAGATGGATGGACATGTCGCAGATAAGATATTTTCAACAAATTCTGACAGGAAAACTTATTGGGTGATGATAGCTGCGTAGAATGGAACTGGAGGATATTCTTTCCTGTGAAAGACTTACTTCACAATCTAAATTCTTTCAATATATTGAAAATGATTAACAGTGGAAGAAGGCAGAGGTGATGGTGGGTCGACACATGTATGGTCTTATGAGTCGTTAGAATATTGAAATAATTCTCTTCAGATCAGTACGGATTTGCTGCTTTGACCTTCCAAGTGGCCTAACTCCTCTTGACTGCCCCAGCCCCTCCACTAGGATCCACAGAATCTCCCCATAACTGAACAAGGAAAGAATTAACGCTATTGGGTCAGGGAACCTTAGGGACCGAGGTCTGCTGCTATGGTTTTCTGTTCTGTTTGGTAATGCCTGTGCTAATTATAAGATTAAAATTATCCCTGGTAATTTTAATCTTATACCTGGCAGTCAGTATGGTTCAGAGTCCCCTTCCTGTTAGATAATGACATAGATAGATAGATAGATAGATAATAAATATTCCTGGAGTGAACATGCTTCACATCAATTTCCCATTAGCCAAAGAACACACACACACACACACACACACACACACACACACGCAATATTGAAGTGAAGAAATCTTTTACAAGGAAAACTGTTACCTGCACCACTTGGCATAAGCAAACAGCCAAATATTTGATGTTTTTTTCTTGAAAAAAATGTAATCTCAAAGACTGAATCTGTAAAGTCTCCAAACACATCATCCTTGCATCTGTCATTGTCTTATATCAGGCATTTAAAATCTATCCACAGGTACAGAAGGTTCAGAATATGCATGTGACAAGAAACTCATAGGACAAGCCAGTACAGACAACTCATAAAAAACTATATCAAGTATATTAATATCATATCACTGGAAAAGAAAAAGAAAAAGAAAAGGAATCACAGGGGAAATTGCCCAGTGCTTGTTTATTGCTAGGTATTATTTGTTTGTTTTGTTTTGTTTTGTTTTTAAGGAGCAAAAGTTCTCAAGACACTGCCAATGGATTAAGAACTTGGGTCTGGAGTGACTTAGGAAAGCTTATGATGTGCAAGCCCTAGTAAGAGATAAGCATGAACACAGGCCAGGCCGGGGGGGGGGGGGGGGGGGGGCCCACCTGGGACTGTGGTTTAATAATATGCGTGAAGTTACTATAAATAGTTAAAAGCAAATAAATCATTACTTCACTTATCCTGACAATAGTTCAATTCAAAAAATCACCATTGTGATTGATCCTTTCTTCAATGTTCCTTTTACATTTTCTGATACCTTATATGAAAACAACATACATCCCATCTTATATTTTAGCCCAAGTTTTAGAAGATGGCTATTTGGAACTCTTAAATTGATAAACAATAAACTTTTCATCATTTGCAAATTTCCCTTTATTAAAGATAATTCATTACTAATATAGATTGAGGTATCCTTGTGAGATTTATTCTGATGAGTTTTAAGCCTCTTAGTACCTTTTGTGCTTTAATACTCCTCACTCTGTTTTACAGTAAACACCTTTCAAGTTACATGAAGCATTTTAAATAGTTTTGTATCATCAATGACAGAAAAAAAACTGGCATTCCAAACTTAGGCAAAAGAAAGTACAAGCTCAATTCCTAAGCAGGAAGGAAAAACAACCTGATATTACTGAATGTTAAAAATTAAAATTATTTTAAATGTGGAAAAATATGTTTCAGGTGCTAAAAATATCATGGACATTTAACATCATTTGAGGTATTTATTCAGATACTTGACAGGAATTAATAATCATCAGCTCTGAGTTTAATACTAAACCTTTAGTCCAAAAAATGGCAAATAAATGAACTTGTAAATAGAAACAGTCAAGTCCAATCTTAATGAACTTCTTCTTTGCTCTATATTAAGAGCAGAGTTTGAGAAAGGAAAGGTCTGCAATGGAGTACATACAAAACTGAGGTGAAAAGTGGGTAACATATATAGCAGAAAAATAGCACAACGAAGACTTTTTGCATAGAATATGCATTTTGCATTATTTACATATTGTAATATACCATTGACGGGAATGTGGGGCTGTGAAGCAGCAAGGAAGCAGATGAGAAATTTCACAGAGAAAATGTGTCTCTTCAGAGGTCAATAAATCATGGCCTCCACTGAATAAACACAACTCGGGTTTTCTTAGATTCCTCTTTTCCTGGCTATCTACAATACTTGCAACACCTTTAAATTTTAAGATTAAGTTGTCAGTTCTTATAAAAGATTTCCCTACTCTTAAATTTCTAAGAGAGGAGGGAATATAGTGCAGCATTAATTTCTCTACCACAGGGCACTGCTCTCTGAATAATTCAGAGTTTCACTGTCCAGGGGAAAAAGTGGAGACCTAGCCTGAGTGTATGGAATCTTGACTGAGCTTTCAATCGTTAGAAACTACAAATCATGATACTTGATAAACATGATTCAAAATCTAGTGTTGCTTCAGGTAGGGCAATTAGGAAGAGAGTAAGGTGATGTTAGTCTTGGTTAAGATTTCTAAGTTCCCATAAGGAGCTTAGTCCCATAAGGGGACTTAGTCTGATGGTTGCTGAAATATAAATGAGGCAGTAGCAACTGTAGAAAAAGTAAATGTCATAGAAAGGGATTATTTTTTAAATTGCCTCATCTGTAAATTTACTATAAGAGACATATGGTAAAATTGAAACTAAAGGTCACAGGCTGCTTTAGATGCATGGACCTAATTTAGAGAAAGTCGTCAACAACTTAGTTTGTATTCATTATAATCATTTCATTTAGGAAATCTCTAAAAGGCAAATGGGACTTTTGAGCCCATGAAAGATTAATTTTTGTCACTTTAGCCCCAGAGTGGCTCAAGGGCAGAGAAATAAAGTGATCATATGTTGATAATGGTTTATCAATGCCTATGCTTGAGGAACATGGCAATGACTGCCTCGAATTTTGTTTTACTACATCATATGTGTACATGTGAGTGTGTGCCTGTTTGCCCTTGAAAACCACTCTGTCACTTCCCCAAAATGAACCCCCTAAGGTCAGGAATTTCTTGTTCATCTTTGACGTCAGTACAGCACAATGTTTGCTAAACGATTCCTTTCTCAGACTTGTCATATCCCTCCTGATTCCTCTTGAAGCAATAATCCTTCTAGCATTTACCTTGATGAATTACTTCTTCTGTATCCTTGACATTTAATCCCTCCCAGCCTCAGTGTTTTAATCTGTAAACTGGGGATGATATAACTTTATATATACATGTTAAAATCAAGAGAGAGGCACATAAAAATGCACATTTTAAAATGAAGAACCAGATATATATGTTATTTTAAAAAGGACAAAATAATGTGTAAAAGCAAGAGAAAAGTGAGGGAAATGTAATTGGAGTATAATAAAGAACTGAAAATCTGATTTCCTCAATCTTTATTCTGAATTTCCTGGTATTTTAGTGTGTAAGTTTCAAAATCTTGGTTTTACCCATCAAATATGAATGAAAAAGAATTGAGAATACATGAGACTCCCGAGTGAAATATAATGCTATCTTCAAGAAACTGCAGAGAAATAAGGGTAAGTTTCAAAGTAAATGACTTCTAGAGTTTTACAGGTTCTCTAACCCAAACTAGTTTCCAGATCTCACCTTCATTATTTTTCTCATTTCCTTTTGGTCTAATTAATCAAAATCCTTCTTAGAATGTTCATTTCTGGCACTATGTCTTCCTGAATATGAATAAGAAAAAAAATACCACTTGATGTTTGAAATTATGGGGGTAATTTCAATGACGGAAATAGATGACTGGTAAAAGGGAAGGAAATCTTTGATTAAATATATTCATAAAGGTGTCAAAGGCTTATAAAGCCAATACCTGGGGAAGAGGAAGCTGTAGGACTACCAGATCTTCTCTGGCGAAGGGTGTTCCCTGGAATTCTCACCACCATGGACAACAAAGCGCTGTCCCTGAAAGGTATGTGCCACAACTCATCGAGTCGTTGGCTTTAGCAACACTCCTTGGTGGGTACTAATCTGAAATTTAGCTAATATTCTCTTAGCAAGAGGTTTCAGGTTTATAGAGTTTAGAACACCTATTTAATCATTGCTCTTTTAAGTAATTGTACAAAGGCCCAATAGAATAGAACAGTGGTTCTCAAATGAAGGAATTCTTCTTCCAGAGACATATCACTAATATGTGGAGATATTTTGGGTTATCTTAACTGGGGTGTAAAGCATTCCTGGTACCTAGTGAGTAGAGGTCAGAGATGCTCTTAAACAAACTATAATGCACAGGAGAGCCCCTAAAACAAGAAATTATCCAGCTCAAAATGCCGGTAATGCAAGGTTGAGAAACCCTGGACTGGAATAAGACCAAAAGTGAACTCTGAAGCCATAATATAGACAATGATAGCAGAATTTTCTCGTGTAATACTGTGTTGATTGGGGTTAAGGCAAATGACATTTCAAAAGGAAAAACAGGCCAGTAACAACTAATCACCTTTACTTTCTTGGTTGACATTTGCAAAAAAAAAGAAATTAGTACAACCATAAAATTTGTTTTATAAAATGAAGAACAAAAACATTTATCAATTTTATTTTATCTTAGACTGTGAAAATCCTTCAGATGATAAATGTACAGGTAAATGCAGTCAGAGTTAAAGTATTTACCCAGTTATGAATTTCCTAGAACCAATATTCCAATTTCTCTATCTGCTAAGCACTTTTTATTTATACCTGTAGATAAATATCCATCCAGCTACATTTCATGACTATAAGGTACAGAAAATAAACTTTTTGGAAACATCATGTTTTTAAAAAATTTGAAGTCTATGTATGAATCATTTCATAATATTAATATATTTTATTTTGCAGCTAAAAGCTATTTAGTAGACATTCTATATTAAATATTTTTTAGACATTTTAGGTGTTTAGGTTTAGGTATTTTTACACAGAAAATTTTAGCACTTACATAGTTTTATCTTAGACATATCCAATTACATTTATTAAAGATTCCTTAAAAGTTTTGCTTTTCTAATCACATTTTAGTGTCAGATATTCTTTTGGAGTCATTTGATGTTAAAAAACTCAACATATTGTTTCTTTCCTTTTAAAAGTATAAATTTTTGACATGTTAGAGGTCCACATCTGTCCATCTGCTGAGATAACAAATTGATGACTAAATCATCTCTGATAATTGTGAAAGATTTTTAAAGTGGGTGTTTTATATTTATCCACTTGTTTCTGTCTTACAGAGCAGAAACAAGTGCATAAATAAACTTCCTAAGGCCACTGTTTTCATGGAATCAAAGACTGTGTTTTGCAAGTAATGACAATGATCTCTGGAAGCACTGAGTCATCGTGGCTACCAGTTGGTGCCTGTCACACACTTATATAGCCTGAGAGCTCACAGGTGTGTGTGATGGGTGGGACTGGAGGAAGTGAATAGATGGCAGTATTAGCATCTAGCTTCCTCCACCTGCTAATAATAGGATTTGGGGAGAATCCCTTAATCCCTCTAAGCCTTCTTGTTCATCAGTATAATTTGTTGATAATAATGGATGAGGCTATCTCACTGGGCTACCGTGAAACTAAATTTTTTTTCAAATGTTAAAATTTTGGACAGAGTGTCAAGCACTTTGATGCCCAGCGTTATTAAGGTGAGATAGCAGATCTAGGCTGCAGCATCATTTGTTATGGTAGAGGTCTCTTCATATTCAGTACTATCATCCGTCAGACATGTGCTTATTCCTAACAGTCATGGAAGTGAAACAAACAGGTCAACTGTGCTGTCCTTGCTATTTCAGTGTCTAAATGCAAGTGTTAGTCAGTAGAGTGTTTAAAAAAAATTATGAAGTCTGAGAGAGCTAGGCTGCTGAAAATCTGTAGAAACTCCCAAAACACTAAACTGTCTTAGAAGAATGGTTTAAGCACTCTGGCTTAAAATTTATTTAAGCTCCAAAAGTTTGCAAGATATAGAAGCACTTCTGGGAGACGTACAAAAATGTAAGGAGCAACCTACTTCTCCAACTATGTATCTGTGCAAATATAATTACATACCTAAATTTACACAGTGGGAAGTGTTGATTCTTCCCCACCCCAGCTATTATAGTACCTAATCATGCTGAGGGCAATGTGAAGAGATAAGGCTGTCCTCCACAGGAGGACTTTTGATAACCTCTGCTGAACAGATCATCTGAGGATGGCTCCTGTTTTTGTTTAAGCAGGATCATCCCTACTCCTCCTGCTGCTGTCCAACCTGCTCCTGTGCGGGAGCGTGGGCTCCCTGCCCGTCTGTCCCAGTGGGGCTGTCAACTGTGAAGTGTCCCTCCGAGACCTGTTTGACCGTGCAGTTGTCCTGTCTCACTACATCCATAATCTCTCCGCAGAAATGTTCAGGAAATTTGTAAGTACCACACTTCTTGCTTCTTCCCAGAAGGAACCTTCATGCGAATGACTGAGCTATACCTCACTTTAAACAAGAAAGCCTCATGAGCCAAATTTCAAATAATGCACCTTAGAGGTCAAAAAGGCATCTGTAAATGAAATGTGAAACAAGAAGAAAGGGACAGTTTCATGAAATACCCATGATTTTTAAAGAGCGTAACAGGTTTTTTTTTATTTCCTTTCATTCATTTTGGGTTTTGTTTTTTTTTTTTGTTTTAATTTCCAAAAATCTTTAAGCATTTATGTTAGTTGGCTTGGGCTGCCATACACAATATCATAGATTGTGTAGCCTGAACAACAGAAATTTATTTTCTCACAGTTGTAGAGGCTATGAGATCAAGGTGCCAGAATGATCAGGTTCCAGTAAGAGCTGTCTTCTTCCCAGCTTGTGTTCTCTCTGTCTCCTCACATGGGAAGAGGGGGGAGGTAAATGGAGGGACAGAGAAAGCCAGAGGACAATGAGCAAGAGCCGGAGGACACTTTGCTGTCTCTTCTTATGAGGAGAATAATCCTCCTGGATCAGGACTCCCCCCTTATGCCTTCGTTTAAACTTAATTACCTCCATAAAGACCCTACTTCTAAGTACATTAGTGGTTGCGGCTTCAATATATGAACTCAGGGGTGGAGAGACACAGACACCTGACATAAAAAACTGTTAGGTAGGGTTTAGGAAAAAGAAGTGTGTTGATTCCTTGTCCTTGCACGTAGGGTATGTGTCTGCCAAGGTATTCTTTACCTAACAGACTGCAGACATCTAATAAATGAGGATTGCACTACAGTGAGCTGGATGAATTGGACAAAATTAAATTAAACTGAATGCACATTAAGGAAATAAACAAATAATAATAGCTAGCTTTCCTGAAACTCAGAAATGCCATGAATTGTTATTCTAAGATTTCCAATGTATGGGTTTAGAACTACAATAGAAGGATTGATTTAGAAATGGAAGCAATTGTTCTCTTTCTGAGTAAGGTACTTTGAAAGTTGCATGTTAACTCTTTTAGGCCAATCAAAGATTCAATAGTGGATTAGAACTTCAATAAATCAAAGGATCTTCAGAAAGAATGTGACTCAATGTTTGTAATAAATATGTATTTATGTAGTTTTTTTTACACACCAATTTTTCTTTCATAGTACATTTTTGATTGGCCACCTCTAGTCTTCCAAATCTTCCTAGTAAGCTCTTTAAGTTTCCACAATGTTTGCTAATGATTAGCAAACACTGTTTTTCTGTTAATGTGTTAGCTATAAACAATGTTTTTCTGTTAATGTGTTAGCTATAATATTTTCTGTTCTTATTGTCAGTTCATTGCTTCATATTTCCTGTTTTTCTGACTTACTATTTCATCATGATCAACAAATTGTATTCTGCATCTATGATGAAGATGGTATAGTTTTATGGATTTAGAGATTAGTCAAACAAAAGTTATGATTTTATAATGCCTATTAAAAGACTATATCTGTTCAGACCCACATAAACAAGAGATTAAATGCCTAACTATAAGTACATATGTACTATCACATTTGGTTCAAGTACTAAAGAAAGATGATGCATAATAAATGTTTAATATTTAATAATTCTAAAATATTTTTAGTGTTTACTTTCCAAATAGTAATGTATGGGAAGGATGAAATTAAGGAAATAGCAAAGAAGAGAAGAGTTTAGAATTTAGGAAAGTTAGTTGAAAATAAATGTATATAGAGATGATAGAAAGGTAGGGCAAAGAGCAACTTTTTTAATTCTTGTGTTTTATTTTTTGTGTGGTTCTCATTTCTGAAAAATTATATATCTATCAAATGTGTTAATATTTTGGTAATAGATTCATTGATTCAATGCCCAAACAACCTCAACTGAATTTGTTCTATCACTTTCAGGACCAACAGTATGCACAGGGTAAGGGGTTCATGGCCAGGGCCATCAACAGCTGCCACACTGCTTCCATCCCTACCCCTGAAAACAAGGAACAAGCCCAAAGTATCCACGTGAGTCTTTTGTACAGGCTTCTCACCAAAACAACTGAGGCAAGAGATTATTAGGGACATTATAATAGGTAATGGTAATTTCACATGCAGAACAAAAAGGAGGAAAAATAGCAATCAAAGAGAAGTTAAATATTTGGTAAACTATTAATAAAATCAAATGCAGACTAAATATTGCAGCAGCAAAATAAATAACAGATCTATAAACTGGCCATGCAGGCATGATTTTAATCAATGCATTAGACTCAGGTCTGCATATATTATACTCTATGAAACCATTAACTGAATTGGACTTGCATGTATGAAACACAGGATTTGAAAAAACTCATGGATATATAAGTAATATAAATGCAGTTTTACTTATGGCAGGGGCTCCTGCTAGGACAGCACTTCACATTGCTGACCTCCACACCACCTGAGCTGTCACACCTGGACTTCCCCTGCACCATACATGAGGCTCTCCCTCTGATTGGCCTACTTCTCTGTCACCACTTCTTCTTCCTCTCTTCACTCTTCACTCACTCCTCTGCCACCTCTTCCTTCTTAATGATAAGTCTCACCCCAAAACAGGACTTGCAAGTTATTGTTTTGCTTCTCATGACTATTGCCTCTGTTTGATGACAACAAAGGCTGCATATCAAGCTCTAATCATTTATCCCACCTCCAATTTATTTTTATTATAATTTCCCTTCTGGTTTCCTGCCATAGCCACAGTTAACATGATTTTTAAAAAATATCTTCACATATATAGCTCTCATAAATACAATGTGTTCTCTCCTTACAACTTTGGTAATATGACCAGCATTCTTTCTGTCTGCTAAGCTCATTAGTAATAAGTATAATGATGATTATGATAATAATAATAAAATAAAGAAAGTTAAAAAAAGGAGGAGGAAGAGAAATTAAAATTTGTTGATAGATACTACATTGCCAGACACCTTACAAAGCACTTGATGTGCATTACTTTATTTAATTCTTATATGAAATCCTATAACACAAAGTACTGTTATTACACCTACTGACATAAGGAAACTGTGGCTTGAAGAGCTGATAGAATTTCCACCAGTCACATGGTAGTAAACAGTGAGCCTGAGCTGCAACCAATTCAAAACTCTCACACTTCATTGTTATGCTCCAGTACCCCCAGCAAAACTACCCTGCCATCCGCTACATAACCAGTCCTCTTTACCTTCTCTTTCTTTCATATCTCAGTACATGCTGCCATCTCAATGCCTGTTTGATTCTTCTGTACTCTTCATTTCCCTTACCACTTGACATCAAGATAGCAAACATTTTTGAACCAGAGGTGATCACCATCTGGCATTTCATGCATAATCCTTGTAATAGTAAACTAGTGGGCAAAACATTAATTGCGAATTTCCTCAATGTTGGTATTAAAGATAGACAGCATCCTGCCATTTTAGCCACCTGAGTATGTCAGCAAATGCAGTGGTCTGAGAGCAGTGTGGAGGCAGTGTTGGCATAGATTAAGGAGAACACGTTTCTGAATAGTGTATCGTTTATTCATTGTCTTCGTTCTAATTTTGTATTAAAAGAAGAACAGAAATCATAAATCAATACATTAATGAATACTTTGGTTCATTAATAGGGATTAACCTTTAAATGAAATGAATCGGGCTCGCTGTCATTGACACTGCTGGAATCTGAAAGTCCTGAGTCAGGAGGGGCATGTATAGAGCTCCAACAAAACTCTGGTTTCTACCCACAGTCCAGCAAAGCAGTCAAATACAAAACAGTTACCTGTGTGGGCAAATGGTAGTAGAATTTCAGAAGGAAAACAAAATTCTTAGAACTCTCATTAAAAGAAGTAGTCATTTAAATAAGCCAGATTTCTTGAAATTTTAGCAAAGTGTAAACTCATAGCTTAAATTTTAAATTTTCTCAATCTGTACCACATAGAAACAACTTTACATACACATAGGAATAACAAAGAGATAATTAGGTGAGCCTCTCTGAGAAAAAAAAATCGCATATAACCCATTGTACTATGCTTGTTTTAATGCAATTATTTCAATGGTTGCTTAGCACGAAGCCCTTCTGAGCCTGGTCCTTGGAGTGTTGCGCTCTTGGAATGCCCCTCTGTATCATCTAGCCACGGAAGTTCGTGGTATGCAAGGACCCCAAGGTGACATCCTATCAAAAGCCATAGAGATTGAGGAACGTAACAAACAACTGCTAGAGGGCATGGAGAAGATACTTGGTGAGGTGAGCAGCCTAGTGACACTTCTTTGTTTTTTCTTTTTCTGGGGGTTTCTTCATTAATGAAAGAGATGGGCTCTATGAAGAGAAATGAGTTTTGAAATATTCTGTAAGAACAAACTTTAAGCATTTTATATTCTACACTGCTATTAAATCAAGCAAGAGCTGAGTAATTCGTACTGATAGATTCTACTGTAAGTGAGTCTTAGAATTCCACTGTCATGTTTGACAGGTACAGACTTTGCCATACTCCACACAAATCCATCCAAGCCTTGGCCCTTCTTGAGGACTGGCATTTAAAATAATTTTAAGTGAAAGAAACTGGAGAGCAGAATCTATAACCTAATGTTTTCCTCAGTGTATTCTAGGCCACCTGTTATTGAAATTCTGCTCATATACTCTCTCTTTTCTCCCTATACCAATGTGCAAGAGGGAACAGAGAAAAGAGAAAATCAAAATCAGATTGGATGGTGTCGACCCCACTTCCCCCCCTCCCCCTGCTAAACAGGTCTGTCAGGGAAGGAAGGAGATTGGGAAGACAAGGTGGGGCATCGATGCTGCCTCAGCACCACTAGAGTTCAGTGGGCTACAAAGGAAGGGGGTGCATCTTTTCTGAAATGCTCTTTGTTTTGTAATTTATAGAGTTGTATCATCCTGAATCTTGTTTTGGGGGGCTTCAAAACCAAAACTCATACACTGCATGTAATCTCCCCAAATAATTTCGTATTTATATTGAGGAAATATTTTTAATACATATCTCCATTTGGATGGATCACTTCAGCATGAGCAAGGAAACATCTAAACAGCTTTCTGAAGTTCTCAGACATCACACATCATCTAAAGAAAAATACATGATTATGAAAATAATAACAGAAGAGCTATTTTCTTATTGTATACAAAGCGCATATTGTCACGTGGCATGTGGTCACTGTCATAGGAGAAGGACATGCCCCACGCAGACACAGAGTGCACTTTAACGTCAGGGCAGGTGAAAGAAGCACTACCTGTTCAAGTGATTTTCTTCATTTCTGTGGGCCTACTTTCTGAGGTCACTAACTTGTCCTATATTCCTTTTTTGTTCTTTCTTCAAAAACCATGTATTTATTTATTCTTGTTCATATCATTGTCCCTGGCACAGTAAATTTTGTCATAAGGGTCAAGTACCAAAAATAAAATTAAAAAATTTAGGAAGCAAGCCAATACACACATGCACACCTTTTATTAATTACATTTTAATTTCCAATAGGAATCCCTGGTTTAAAAAGATATTCTTAACATTCATGAGAAAGTGAGTTTAGTGATCAGACTGTACAGTCCCCCCACATTTGTACCTCCTAACTCTCCAGACTCGCTGACAGCCTTAGTTGCCAAGCTGTTACTAGGCCTCTGGGGATTCTGGGGACTCAGGTCTCTGGGGACTCCCAACATACAGAGGCTGATGGCGAGCGTTGAGTGGCATGTGCTCCTTCTCCATGTTGCTCAGTTACCTTTTGCTATCACAGCCGTGCTCCCGCCCACCACCCACTCTCACTACTGGTGGGTTGCTGCCAACACCCCTAACTGGCACTTTCCCAGAAACTCCCACCCCACAGACCTCAAAAGAAAGCAACTATTTCTCATAAAAATTTGGTACTTCTCTGTCCTGGGTGGATTGCGAAAGTCCCCTGACTACTTCAGCAGATCATCTTAGTCTTAGTCATCACTAGATTATCTGGACCTTTAAGTTTCAAGCACAACCCTCTTCATTTCTAATATCTCTGCTATGTATGCTATATGGAGAATAGAATCTGTTCAAAGCAGGGGGAAGATCAATGTAATTAATGTGAACTGTCAGAAGAAATAAAGTACGAAGTGCACATCAGAGACCAGCAACCAAAATGAAGCAGTCTCTCAAGTGACAGAATGGAGGCTAGCTCCTCCATGGTCCCTTTGTCGCATTCACATCCACATTCACATAGCAACTTCCTGGCTCTCCACCTAGCTACTGCTCCACAGACATACTTCACCTGTGATCCCATACATGTGAGAAAACTTACACTTGAGTTTTGTTTCTAGTTTTTAATTTATAAATATTGATAGATTTCTGTAACACTGGCTCAATAATCAATGCCTCTCTCTGGAGAGTCTCACATTCATGTCTCTTCCACAAATATTATTTCAACAATTAGAAAGAACAAAGATAAGCAAATACTAATAGTACTAATAATACTACTAATACTAAGTCACTATCTTTTGGGTCCTCAGGTTTTCCCTGGAATCAAAGAAAATGAGATCCTCTCTGTCTGGCCAGGATTTCCAACTCCGCAGACGGCCGATGAAGACAGTCGCCTTTCTGCTTTTTATAACCTGCTCTACTGCCTGCGCAGGGATTCGCACAAGGTTGACAGCTACCTCAAGCTCCTGAAGTGCCGAATCATCTATGATAACAACTGCTAGGCTTACATCCATTCCCTCTGTTTCTGAGATGGTTCTTAATGATCCATCCCATAGCAAGCTTCTGCTACTTTTATAGCTTTGTAATGCATGCTTGGTATAATGGGTCTTGTCTTAAAAAATAAAAACTGACTTCTTAGAGGTGTCAAAATCTAAAAAGGCAATTTGTCAAAGTTTCTTATTTTTATTTACTAGAAAATCAAGAGAAAATTCATCACTACCACTGAGAATTTCCTATTAAAATTTGTCACAAAAAGCAGAAATTAGCATTACATATAAGACAATTAACAGCTTAATTTAGAGTCATAGTAAATCATTTGGGTCGAGTTATGTGAATCAAAGAATTTGATAATTATTAATCATGCTGGTCATTCCAACAGGAAGACAGAATTTTCAGGATTCTTTATAAAAGCCAGCCATATCTCATCAGCTAACTTTCACAGTATTATGACAGACAATTTAAGTACTATGAAATTGTAATACACCCAAGTAGCATGAGGTTTACTAAACAGTCTAAAATTAGTAGGACACTGTCTTAGTATGTTCAGGCTACTACCTCAGACTGGGTGGCTTATGAACAACAGAAATTTAATTCTCACAGTTCTGGAGGTTGGAGTACAAGGTCAGAGTGCCAGCATGGTCAGATGAGGGCCCTCTTCTGGGTCACAGACTTTTTATTGTATCCTTACACAGCAGAAAGGGCTAGAGAGCTTTGTGAGTCTCTTTTATAAGAGCACTACTCCCATTCACGAGACCCAAACTTCATAACTTAATCACCCCTCAAAGGCCCTACCTACTACTACTATCACCTTTGGGGATTAAGATATCAACATATTATTGAATTCTGGGGTAACACCAACATTCAGACCATGGCGGATACAAGCATGCATGGCCATCCTTCTACAGCGCTGTCTTCAACCACGCTATACAAACTCCCATCTTCTTAGTGCTGTCTTGGACACAGTCCATCTATTATAATAACTTTGAGTTTAATAAGTCCAGTCCAGACAGGTTTAAACTCCATCCCATATTCACCCTCTTTAATGCTTTCCTCTCCCCCAGGGCTCACGAGCCTCACGGTGAAAGTAAATGTCATCTATTTCTGCAAGCTTCTCTCTCCTTCTTCTGCATCTCCATTCCTCTGTTATGCTGGATGGGACAGAGGATGAAGAGCAATGAGAAAGTTTTGATGTCACTGACTTATGTGATGCTTTTGTAGTCTTCTCATTGCTGACAGAGACAAAGGTTGAATTCCTTCTGAGTGGCAAGTGTGTCTCTTGTGGGGATACCCTACTCTGTAGTTTATCAGGGGGAAATTTTCTGGCTTGATTCTTCTCTCCACCCCACAGCCCTGATGTGTTTGGTATTCTCCGCAGCCCCCTCTGCTATTCCCTTCTCCAGCAAGTACCTTACTGAATAAAACCGGCTCAATGTCAACTATCTACCAACTGACACACAGAAAACTCAGGCCTCGTAACCACTCTAAACAACTGAATGCCAATAATACTGGATTGCTTTTGACTTCTTCCTGGGCCCCTTAATAATTCTCTTCTCCCCTTCTTAACAGAGACACCAAATGGGTGAGAAAACTGGATTCATAAGCAGATATTAACCTGAGGAATGAAATGCCATTCTCTCCTTCCTTTAGATCAAATAACTAATTATCTCTTTGAATAACTGTCTTAGAGAGTTGGCCTTAGACACATTCCTACTTAGCCACTGAATTGCAGCACTGTCATCATACACCTAATTTTCTACTGATGGAGACTGGAGAGAGGTGACTGCATCGGGGCAGCTCAGCTTATTCAACTGCCTCTGGACAACCTGGGAAGAGGGCCTGTCTCTTGCTGCTCTCCTTACAAAGCAATGGCATTGCCATGCTGTTTTGCAGCAGCTTTAGGGCTTTAGCAGGATTTCCCAGACAACAAACAATAGGAAATATTCCATCCAACATCCTGATAGAGATGAAATAAAAAGGTAAATAGAAAGGGGAAGAGAGGGGAAGAAAGGAAGAGGAACAGAGATGGAAGGGAAAACATGAAGAGAAAAAGTAAGCAGAAGACATAGTGTGTGATGGATAAGCTGCTATTAGAATACTCTTCTTGGTGAAGATCTAAATTTTTATACTCTTACAGCAAATATCTCATATCTTTCTTTTACCTTCCTTTCCTCCTTTCTCTTCCTGTTCCAAAATGTCCTTTTGTATTAGGAGTATTCTTTGCCCTTAATAATTGAGTTGCAATGGCTCTAGAGAGGAGCAGAACTTGGTACCTTTTCAGATCACAATTCCACTGCTGGGATTATACTGTAAGAATCCTGAAACACCAATTCAAAAGAACCTATGTACCTCAATGTTCATAGAAGCACAATTTATAATAGCCATGTGCTAAAAGCAACCTAAATGCCCACCAGTAAGTGAGCGGATCAAAAAACTGGTGCATTTACACAATGGGATAATACGCAGCAGAAAGAAAGAAGGAACTCCTACCCTTTGTGACAGTATGGATGGAATTGACACACATTATGCTAAGTGAAATAAGCCAGACAGTGAAAGACAAATACCGTATGATCTTACCTATAAGTGGAAGCTAATCAACAAAACAAACAAGCAAGCAAAATGTAACCAGAAACATTGAATTAAAGAGCAAACGGACAGTAACCAGAGGGGATGGGGGAGTGGGATAAAGAAGGGAAATAGGGTACAGTCCATCAAGGAACATGTATAAAGGACATATGGACAAAGCCAAAGGGGGAGGTTCATGGGTGGGAGGCAGGGATGGGTGGGTCAGGAGCCGAGGTGGGGTGAGAAAAGAAACAATTGTATTTGACCAAGAAAATAAAAGAATTCAAGGCAATTTTCTTCTGCCATGCAAAGAAACATTTTCCCCACATGTAGAAACATTGTTTACCAAAACCAATCTCTTCCCTCCAAACCCGGGTTATTTATGTCTAAGTCCTGCTCCGGCCTCTGGCTGTGATGACCCAAACCTTTCAGAATACCATGTCTCAAACTCGTCTATCAGCCTCTCCCTTTGTTCCTGCATGCATACAAAAGGCCAGCTTTCTCATATTGCAGCTCTCCTCTTTCAAAAGGCATGAGAATATAGAGAAAACTTTATGTACTTTCATAAGTCATTTATTGCTGAAAAGATCTAATTCTCTTCTGTTACTCCTTAACTTCATTTTTTTCAGTATCTAAATATTTCCAACAAAGAGAATGATATTTATCAGAGTGAAAATTGTCAATAAAAGGACAATGCAGCTGTATGACACATAAGTTCACCATTAGCCCACATACATCTTCATGTATTCTTCTCTTAAAGGTTTGTTCCAAGCACAAATTTAGGACTTCAGATAAATAACTGAGATGGTGATATTAAAAGGCCTCTCCCTGCTTGACCATGACATATAAACTGAATACTGTAGTTTTCAGACAAGATTGAGCAGAGCCATGGGTATTCTGTAGAGTCAGCAAGGGGTAGCTAGAAAGAGAATATTTGGGGAAAATATAACAATCGCTCCCCTGCCAACCAGAGTGATTTGTTTTTCTTCTTTTTTACAGATTTCTGTGTAAGATTACATTTGAAGAAATGGCCCTGCTAGAGCAACAATAACAGCCATGGTTATAAAAAGAAACAAATACACGGAAAACCCTTGAAATTAACAGGTCACTAGATTAGTAAATCATGTGTCATAGGTACTAAAGGGACTGAAAGAGAGGTAAGAAAATTATCTTACAGGATTTTTTTCTCAAGTTGTAGAAAAAGGGAGTGTTACATAAATATGCAAATTACTATAGTATATATATGGCAGAGAAAAGATAGTGTAATGGGTGATGCTAAGTAACATGCTAGACTAAGTGAAGGGCAGCTAGGAGACATTTGTTCATGAGAAGGAGGAAGTTTTTCAGAGTGACACCATTGTGATGGCTTTATGATGAAGTTTTAAAGGGTTGATGGAATATTGTTAGGCAAAAACAGGAAGACGGCATATATGTCAATTCATTTAGACTCATTTCATAATATAAGTATCTCCTGAATCCTGAGCAAAAAGGAACAGAGGTGTCAATACATATAGTATTATAAAGTATCAGTCAACAATCAAATTTGACCAAAACACAAGAAATGTTCACTTTTTTAAACAGGCATATAATACCTCTGATGATTATGCTCCCATGACATGCTACACACATCACAGTATGATGATAATGAGGGGAGCCCTTTTAGGGATTGTTAGAGTACTGTGGAGAATCATTTATACCAATTTGGAGAGATGATACTTATTCTACAAGGCAAGAGGAAACCAAAAATTTTAGGGCAGGAGAGAAATATGTCCAGAATTGGAAAATAGAAAATGAATCTAGTTTGGGGGGTTGTGGAAGGGTAGGACTAGTAGAGGAAATGAAGCAGCCCAGAAATTCGTTGGAATATTACTATGACCCTCTAAATGAAAATCAAAAGGGACTCCACCTGGAGGATAGAAGCAAGAAACAAAGGGTGTGAGAAATCTAGAAAGAGCAATAGAACTCTACTGTATAGAGGGAATGAAGCAGATATGGATCAAAAAGGCATCCAAGAACACAAGACCAGATGAGTAAAACAAATGATGATAAAGTCAGAGAGAGAGATGAGAAGGTAAATTAAGGTTTTGTCCAAATGCATTTGAACTTCACTTTCCTGTATTTTATCAACTTTGCACCAGAAATTATCAAAATGTTGTTACTTTAGCAAATCACAGAGATGAGTACATTTATCCACTCTCTCTAAGCGTTTTCACTCCTTTCTCCTAAATCCACCCTGTTTACTGCTCTTTCAATGTCTTACTCTCAGCAGATGGTCAGTTAATCACTAATCCAATAAAGAATTAAAAGTGTTCCCCCTAAGATAATACTCATAGTGAAAGACCCTTGAAAGAAAAGCTTTCTAATCCCCCCAAATAAAAGTCTAATAGTGAGGTGACTGTTCTTCAGAAGCATCTTTCCCAAATGCCCCATAAGAAGACACACAGGACCCTGCTACTTAGAAATCTGTGGCAATAATTTTAACCAATTTGGATAGTAAAGATATAAAAGACAAATGAAGCAGCAAAAGATACTTAAAACTCAATACATGTATAAATGAAAAAGATAACATGCTTTAAAAACAGACCCATGCCTGCACGTCATACCAGCCTGACAGGAGCCAGGTGAGCCTAATCAGGGGTGGCTTCTTCAGCGAAGGCTTTCTACGATTGGCACTGAGAAATCTTATTCAGCTCAACTGCTTACACATGATTCTTTGATTCAAAGACTCGGAGCCACTCATTCTACTTAATTGCATTAAGTCAAAGGAATATAGTTATTGCATATTTGAAAGTTGCCAAGAAAGCAGTAGGTCTTAAAAATTCTCTTCACAAGAAAAATGTAACTATGTATGGTGGCAAATGTTAGCTAGACATATTGTAGTGATTATTTTAAATACATACAAATTTGAATCATTATGTTGTACACCTAAAACTAACATAATGTTATATGTGAATCGGATCTCAATATAAAACAAAAAATTTAAAAATTTAAATAAATTTTAAAATGTTTAAAGAAATATACTTAAATTTGGATAAAGAAAGAAAATCAACCTGTAGTTTTTAGTTTGGGTTTTTTTTAAGGTACATTCTAGCTAGCATATTGGGTCTAAAACCTCTCCACCAAATGCAGAGCAAGAGAACAGAAGAGTGACCTAACCTTGTAACATTAACTGCAGAAAACTTCAGCTATGATAGCTTAAAAAAAAAAACCCACAGTGAATTCTAAAACTTGTAGGCTAGCCCGGTACTCTACTCTACTGCTGGTTATTAAACAAATATTTACTTAACTTGCACTTTACCCAGGCACCGTAGTTCTGCTAGGTTCACATCAATGAGCAAAGCAGGCTGACACCCCTCATGAAACTTACATTCTATATCTGGGGAAAACAGACAACCCACAGAAACATGAACACAAGTACATCATATACAGGTTCCCTTGCTATTGGACAGTAGAATGTTCCTGTGATACCTTTCATAAGCCAAATGACATGAAGTGAAGAAGCAATTACCACTAATTTATATGGAAAAGTTTTTGAGCATTCCAACAAAAATTCGACACACAGACTTTATTTTACTCACTGTGATCGAAATGCTTAATTATGTCCAGTTTTACACTAATTGTAAGACCCTTAAGAGCTTTCTTAGGCTTTTCTGATACCTTAGATACACTTTGCTAACGGATGCACAGAATAAATCAAGATAAACCACAGATGCTCAAAGACACAGTTCAAAGCTGTGGCAGCTGATGCTGAGATGCTGAGTGTGGTTCTGGAGGAAGAGGAAGACTAGCAGGGCCACTCTCAGTGCTCAGGGTGTGGACAAACGCTGCTTCTGTAACTACTGGTGCAAAACAAACACCAAAGGTTCATTATTTTTGCTTTTCACCTTTTTTTTATAAAAGCAAAGTCCTCTTTGGACTTCTTTGCTAGCAAAAACAAGTTGTAATGTAGGTTTTCATAAAAGCAAAGTGAAGTTAACACAAACTTTTGAAAAGCAGAAATACCCATAGTGCATAGGTGCTCTGTGCTATGGGAAAAAGGAAACAGTAAAGCACAGTAAGGAGCTTAGGGTGGAAAGGTGGAAAAGGGAAGGGGATTTTTAAAGATGGATTAGGACTCACTGAGAGCAACAACCCCTGACCTTCCTCTGGTAAATCATGCGAACACGCGCTCCTTGCATTCCAGGTTCACACATTGTCCTACCCAACACATTTCTTTCTCTTCTGTGCAACTTCAAAAATGTTTCTTTCTCTGAGGCTCTAAGAAAGATAGATGTATGTTTCTCAAACTCATGCAAACATAAAAATTCTGAACACTCTGCCACTCTTCAGTTCAATTAAAAGATTTTATAAATAATTTGGGGTAAATTCCCCAGATTAAGTAAATTTTTATGCAGAAAACTTTGACAATCCTGTTTCCTGAGTCATTAATCTCTAAACTACTTTGACTTTACAGCACCCTATCAGTGCCCGAAATTACATAATTTTAAAACATTATACATGTATTGCTATTCTAATGTATTATGGCATTTAAAGATATACATAAAATACACATTAAAGGACAATGAGATTAAAATAAATAGAAATAGATATGCAGATATTTTCTTCCCAAGTGGATGAGGGCACTCACATTTAAGGCCAGTAGACTGATGGATTCTGTATGCACACACATAATTATTCCACAGTTGTTACTACCATTAAATAATTTATTTTACACACAATTTAAATCAAAGCTCTCAGAATGCCGCAAGGGGCAGGGAATAAAATTATGTGAATATCTCCCTTCATATGCATGCATCAAATTTTGTAATCTCAATTAAGTAGTCACCATTAGCCATTTTATCCCATCAACTCATCTACTGCTAAATAATGATCCAAATTTTACAACAGATTTCTTTCCTTCAAGGGTTTAAATCTCAAGGCATGCCAGAAACAGAGGAATGCCCAGCAAGAATACACAAATTTAATATTGTTATCATTATATGTTCACATCTATTTGTATAGAGAATTAATGAAGAAATACAAAAGACTTAAAATTGGAGGAAACAGAAAGTGTACTCACTTGGAGACAGATGTACATATTGCCCTTGCTGTCATCTATAGGTTCTTGGAACTATAGCAAAACAACACATCACAAAACCAATTATACCAAAGACTAATTTATATAAAAAAAAAGACAATGAAGGAATTGTTACTCAAGGACTTGCTGTGCTTCTGCTTCCTATGGCTTCCAGAGAAAGAGCGTTCCACAACTTCCACCTCCTTCTGCCTGGCATGGAGTCTTCCCTCCATAACTTCCTTCATTATAACTTTCTTCTTGGTATGAAACAGTCCCGGATTTCAGGTCCAGACAAGATGGTATACATCTGCTTGTGCTCACTCCTCATCCTGGAAATAACAAGAGGCCACTAAAAAAAGATTTCGGATACTTGGTAAGAAGAAGATGAACTAGTTTGGGACCTGAAGACCAGAGAAGAAATGCAGCAGTACTCAATGGAGGAAGGTGACCCAGCGTTTCCTAACCTCCACCTATGATCCAAAAGCAGCTTGGGTAGGGCCATTCCTGCCTGGATGGAACCTGCATGAACACCAGGTGAGCTGGAAGGAGGATAAGTACTCTCCTGGCAGAGACTCAAGGATGTCACATAGCATAAATAAGAGACACCACACAAGCAGTCTGGTTCTGGAAGCTTCTTTGTCCCCATGGGCCTGTGACTCCCCTATAGAGGGCACCTGTAAGGGGATGCCACCACAACAAGCAGCTTAGCCAGGAAACACTCTCTGTCCACCTCACAGGGAAAGGAAGACCCTGTCAGAACAAGTGTCTAGCCAAGGAAGCTTCCCCAAGTCTGAAATTTCCTTCCACACTGGGGACATGAGAGAGTGGTTGGGTAGAAATAACAGAGGGGACTCAACCACACAGGCAGCAGAGCATGGAATGCCTCTTTGTCTCCAGGAACCTAAAACTCTCCTCCTCTAGACAGGGACATTGGGGCAGCTGAGGAGGCTGGGATACTGGTAGGGGGTTAGGACACAAGTTCTGGCTCACGAAGCCTCTTTTTTCCCTGAAGGACCAGACTGCCTTTTATCTCCTAGAGTCACCCGGAGGTTTAGCCTGAGGAAATCCCTTCTGCTACCTCAGGCAGCATCCTCAGGGGCCAGTGGGAGCCCAGCAGCATCAGATGAGTCAAACAGACTTATCTGTTGGAACATAAAACTGTCAACAGACCCAAAGCCCACAACTAAGTCAGGAACTGCATGCTCAGTCTAAACAGTGTGGCTTTCTGCTACAAGATTTAAATAGGATCCCAGAGTCTTTGAACAAAAGACAAAGTGTCCAAGCAACAACTGAAAATGATCTTTATACCTAAAATGGGAGAAGACAACCAACCAATGTCAACACTGAAACTAACCAGATGCAATTATCTGACAGAGGTTTTGAAATGGACATCGTAAGAGTGCTTCAAGATAAATTACAAATTCTCTTGTGTAATTTAAACCTGTGTAAAAAAATAACACATTTCTAAATGATCCAGAGGGCAAAAAGAAAAAAATTAATATAATTAAATACATAGAACTCAGTTTAAAAAATGAAAGCACAATACATCAAAATATGTAGGATGTAACTAAAGCAATTCAGAGAGGGAAATTGATAATACCAAATGGTTACATTAGAAATAAGAAAAAGTTTGAAATCAATTATAAAATTTCATACATCAATAAACTAAAAAAGGTAAAGTAAACCCAACACAAGCAGAAGGAAATAATACAATTAATAGTAGATCAACGAAAGTAAAAATAGAAAAACAATAAAACAATGAAACAAAAATCTTTGATTCTTTGGAAAAAATCAACAAAATTGATAAACCTCTAGATAAATCAATAAAATAAAAGATAGAAGATGCAAATTACCCATATTAGGAAAAAGTAGGGATATCACAGATCCTACAGTTATTTTTAAATTTTAACAAAAGAATACAACTAATTTCAAACTCGTGAAGTTGATAACTTAGAAGAAATGACCAATTTCTCAAAATTCACAAATTACCACCACAACCAAAACAGGAATTAGATTGTCTGACTAGACCTACCACCTTCAGTGGCATTGAAATTGTAATAATCTTAAAGCTGCTGAAAAATTAATCTTCAGTCTCAGAGGTTGTTACTATAGAATTCTACCAAAAATTTAAAGAAAAATTAAAATCAAATTTACACATCTCTTTGAGAAAATAGAAGAGAATGAAACCCTTCCCAATTAATTTGATGAATCCAGTATTGCCCTACACTAAAAACAAAGGTAAAACAAAAAAAACTACAGAACACTGTCTCAGAAGTTTATTTATTTATTGTACAATATCTCATAAATTTGGACTTAAAATTCCTCACTCTCACAAACACAAATCAGCTAACTAAATCCAACAATGCATAAAAACAGACTTTGAACTGTTCCTGGTCCCCTCCTATTTCTGATTACACTACTTACTTCTTCAACGTGTTTAAATGAGTGAGTAATACAGTCAGTCCGGACCTTAGTAAAAATATTATAATTACAGCAATATAGTGACAGGTACCCAAGTCTAGGTCAAATCAGAAATTGACTTTTCCCATTAAAGTTCATCATGCCAAGTACTTTTTTATAAGATGAAGGAAACCTTCCACAACATAAAATATATGGATGTGCTTGACATTCTCTATTTGCACATCCAGAACCACTCTTGATCCTTTTTGATTCTCTTATGGGCCTTTTGAAGGCTGTCCTGACTAGACTGCTCCCTCTGGCTCCCTTGACCTCTGGCTTCTACTTGAGCAAGAGATTAGACAGTCAGTGGAGAAAGAGATTAGTGTCCATGTTTGTCACTGAATCCCAGAGCTTTGGTCAGATGTCCTCTCCTACTACAGCTACCTACAAATCTCTACATGTTCCAATGTCCACTGCTTCCCCTTGTCCCTCTAGACCTTAAGGTGTTAATGTGTTTCTGCCTTTGCCTGTTCCCCAAATTTTTGTTGTTCCTTTTAGGTTACCCTTAACTCTGATTACAACTTCCTATCCCCTCAAGCTCATCACACTCTCCTGATTTTCCTCATTTGAGTATACAACCTCATGTCTTGACAATGATACAGATGAACACAGAGCTGCTGCATGAAAATGGTCCCTCTGGGATCAATCACTAATGTGCCTATAGCAGATGAGTGACATCTTTTTTCCTGACTCCAAAATCAAATATAGAAACATCTGCAGATGCCACAAACTCAGGTAAAAATAATGGTAAAAAAATCAATTATTCAGATATGTTTTAACTTTTATATAATTTTGTAGATATTTCAGCCAATATTTTTGGCATAAAAGGGGAGTTTCTTATCCAGATATCCAGATAACTACTCAGTAGGATTCATTGGATATTAGAAGTGGAAGGAAACTTGGATTCAACTAGACAACGCTCTCATTTTGAGATTTATAAACAAATCCAAGAATAAGTCACTTATCTAAACTCATAAAACTAGAGGGAAAAAATAGAAACAGAAACTAAGTTTCCTAATTTCAATACAATGTGCATGTAATAAACAGTGCTATTGCTTCAAAACTCTCCGTTTGAAGTAAATACAAGTTTGAACTTGTACTGCTGAAAATCTTTCTCACATAAAACGATGTGTCTCATTACTTTAAACATGCTATAAGCATATGTGACATGTGCTTCAGAGGTAAAATTGCAATGAACAGATAAATGCCATACCCTAAGCAGGCTGAAAACAAGAATTCAACTCTAAATATTAATAGAAGTCATATTTTTGACATGGCTACTAGGGGGCCAGAAAACAGCATATTTTAATTTTATTTTTTTTTATTTTTTAAAAGATTTTATTTATTTATTTTTAGAGAGGAAAGGGAGGGAGATAGAGAGAGAGAGAAACATCAATGTGCGGTTGCTGGGAGTTATGGCCTGTACCCTGGCTGGGAATCGAACCTGCGACACTGAAAGCAGCATATTTTTAAAAACTATAAAAACAAAAACAGAATAGTTTATCTAACTTCTAAAACTCTCATTAATTTTATTCATATTTCATATTAGTCACATTCCTGTGATTTGGTCACCAAGTAATTTCTTCTACATGACCATTAAGTTCTCATAGGTTCCTGAATGTCTGTGTTTCTGACAATCAGTCTCTTCCTCAGTTATACAATTACCAGCAAAGCTCCTTCAGGCAGGCTCATATGTCATCTGTGAACTCAGCCAAATATCACATACCATATGTCAATATTTCTGCTCGTATGTCCTAAATATATTTCCAAACAATTTCTATTTGGAAGCTAAAGTGACTATCAGACAACATTTCAGAAATACCTCCTTTTCTCTGGGCTTTATGCCTGTGTTTATAGATGTCCTTCCATAATTGAACATAGAGGGGAAAATGCACTTTTTATGGCAGTAATTTTTTTCTCTTTTTCCCCCATTTATTCAGCTGGGAAGAGGAAATGAAAAAATATGAGCAATGAAGTTGAACATACTATAAACTACATCTATTGTTGGCAGGCAGCAGACCTATGTACTGTCTTTGCAGTGGTGTGGGACAAACTTAACTGCTTCCGTTTGTTTTTGCTTAGGCTAGGATCTCATGTAGTATATTTCTCTAAAGTGACAGCAAAGTACACAAAGACAATATGGAGAATAAGGCACATGCTAAAAGTAGGGTGAACTCAAACTAATCAGATAATAGTGCTAGCATTTTTCCACCTTTGTTTACAGGACTAAGCTTGCCTTGAGTGAAATCTCATAGATTTTCAAAGTCCACCATCTCAAATACACCATCTCAAAGCAAGAAACAAGAACAATCCATGAACATTTGAAAACCAGTCAGCCATAGCTCTGACAGAACAGAGGGTGTTGATAGGGAAAAAAGGGAGGTAACTGAAAAAATATTTTCTGGACACTAAAAATAGGTAGTTGAATACAAGTCAAGAGAAATCATTCCTACAGTATGGAATGCTTGCTTGGCATCCTGAACATCAAATATCCATATTGTATATTCAGTTATCAGTTTTAGTATTATTCTTATAAGATAGAAAACAGAGAATAAAAGGAACATTGTTTTTACTGCAAAAAAAAAAAAAAAAAACCTCCTAGAGGCCTAAAGAGGATGCTATGCACAGGCAGGGGTGCAGAAAAGAAGACAGGAGGGTGCAAAAGGAAAATCTCATCAGCTCTGAAGGAGGGACTCAGTCCAATTCTGGCCTCAGAGAAGGAGAAAACGCACACCCTCTATTGATTCCTTCCAAATCAAATTGGGCCAGAATTCAGGGGAACACCTTGAGTTCCACTTTCCAGCTTTAAGAATAGGAAAATAAACTTTCATGAACCAACATTTAAATCTAACCACCAAGCTAAAAACTGCTTCAATGGCAAATGAGTTCAAAATGGCTTACAAATGAACTCTTGGAATAAAGCAATTCCTAGGTAAGAGATTTCCTACAGAGAGGCAAACATAGAAAAGATTATCACAGGAACCAATTTCCTGTGTCTTGGAAAACCTATAACGTTGTAGAAAGAGACAAGTTAAAATTCAAAATTACTCTGAACCACCAAATAATATATATTTTGGGTAAAATAACTTTAGTTGTTTTTTTTTTTTACTGTTGTTCAAGTATAGTTGTCTCCATTTTCCCACTACTTTCCCCCACCCCAGCCACCCCCACCTCCCACCTACTTTTGTTCTGTATAAAGAGTTTAGCAAAGTCTTTATACCACCATGCATTAACTAGATACCTACTGTTCAATAACACCATGTACATAATTGTATTGGAATTTATGTAACCTATTAATTTGTTCATTGGTAGGTAGTGAGACTAGGGAACTAAGGCTTGAAAAGTAAGTTGCTTAAATGAATTAATTATTTAAAGTGTGATCAGCTCTTCCAATTTTACTGATAACATTCTTAACTATCATGATGACATATCACTGAAGGCCTAATTTTCCAGTTTTAAAATATTTGTGGGACAAGTGAAATTACCTTTTTTAGTTATTTATTCCTTTAGTTATGTGTTTATATTATGCTTCCCCTGACTACAGTATAAATTTGATGAGAACAGATACTTCATATTGTTTACCACTGTATCTCCAGTGCCCAGAATAGCATAGGGCACAGAGAAGTTGTTGAAGAAATAAATGAAAGAATGATATAATAAGTTATATAATAGAATTAAATTTCTATATCCACCTTATTTGAAAAGTATAAATGTTAAAGCTACTAATGGGATATTTGAATCCATAGTTAATTAGTTGAAATAGAATAATCTTAAATTCTAATTACTTCCACATATCTTTGAGTTAGCAGTAAATCATGATCTTAAAAATTAGCTTAACCGCAACCAGTGTGGTTACATTCTTGGTCTCTACAAAAAAATTTAAGGTTCAATAGAACTATTTTAAGTATAATAGTAAGAACTATTCTAAGTAGAGTATTTGCCTATGAGGCAAATATTAAGGAAAATAATTCTAAGCCACTAAAGACTAATACCACCTAACAGCAGAAGGCTCTTGGCTTGAGAGTCAAGAGACCAAGAATCTAGTCTAAACATTTACTTACTAATTGTGGAGACTTGTGTAGATCATTTGACCTCTCAGAGCTAAACCTTCATATGTAAAATGCCAGGATTGAATATAATTTCCAAGACCTATTTTAGTTTTAAAATTCAATCAAGGCAATAAACTGTTAGCTGGGGGGTGGGGGGGAAGTACCATGCATATATACATAATAAGAGCAGATAACACATGTAAGTCTTACTAAGTGCAGACATTCTTCCATTGATTAGCATGCAAAATTTTCACAAACAGGACTATGAGGTAGCTTTCATCCTCTTCATTTTGGACGAAGGAAAACTGAGGCCAAGAGAGGTTAAGTGACTTTCTCAAGGTCCTAATAGATAGACATGCACTGCCAAAGACCCCAAGTGGTTTGCCCTCTGCCTGCCCCTTATTATCTTGGCTTATCTCTTCTGATGTCTCTGCACTCAAACCACACAGACTTAATCCATCTAAAACACTTTGCACCAGCTCTTTCCCTCTCTTGGAGGATTCTTTCCCCAGATCTTTGTGTGACTGGTTCCCTCTCCCATTTGTCTCATATCAAAGATCCTTGGCCTGCCCTGGCTTCTCTAACCAAAGTCATCACTACACAAAGCTACTTCTTTTGCTTCATAGCATCCATAGCCATCTGAAATTATCTCATTTAGTTGTTCGTTAATTCATTCATGAGTTTATTATCTGCTTTCCCTGACTGGAATATAAATTCCACTAGGGCAGGAATTTTAAATTTACATCACTGTGTCTTCAGTACCTAGAACAGTACAGCAAACAGAGTAGTTATTGACTGCAGGAATAAATTGACAAGCAAATGAAAGATAATCTAATTAAAATGATTTTCCTATATTCATCTTAGTTTTTCAAAAGTATAAATGCTAAAGCTATTCACAGAATATATTGGATCTCTGCTTTGCTGTTTAAGTAAGAAACATTTTCAGAAAAAGAAGAAATAAGTTTACTGACAAATTTAGTACTAGCACATACCAAGATTTTTGCTTTACTGTCACCTCCTATTAAAATAATTATGTAAACATTTCATTTTTTTATTAAATGAGTATTTTCAATTCAGAAAAGGGTTCAGATCTTTTACTAAATCACCCAAGAAACTGAGTGACAATATGAGTAATCAAAAACATTAAGCTCACAGAATCTAATATTTCCAAGAAGCTTGAAATTTTATATTAGAATTTATATGCTCGATGAGCATAGCACAAGTGATTTCGTGTCTTCCCTGGGGGAGGTGGTAAAGTTTTATCAGTTCAGAAAGTCCTGTAGAGGGAACAGTGGGCAAATCCTGAGGGTGGCCTGACTGCATGTGGACGCAGCTTAAAGAACACCAGGGGCCCTAGACATGGAGAACATGACAGTGAAAGGTCAAAACCTTCACTGTTCTTGAAACTCTCAGGCTTGCTTCCATTAATTATTTAAGGTAGTTTTCAAAATCCATACAACACATTAAGAAGAGATATACTTAAAACTAAGAGGATAAAAAGGGAAAGCAGGAAAAAATGACAATAGAACAAATTAGTTGAAGTGAATGCACAGGCTGCCTGTGGCTCTGGACCCTTGCTGAAAAGTCACATAGGCACCTAGATTTTCTGGCCTCCAGTGCAAGGAGGGCCTTGGTGGACAGAGGCAGGAACAACAAGAGTCTGATGAGACCCAATCAGGTACACTATTCATAGCATGGATGGGGATGGGGGAAATACAGCCCAGAAAAGTCATTACTGCTTCTGATATCTAAGAGAATCTTCTACCACGGCTCCTCATCAGGGTGTGCCTGGGTGGTGAAACAAACCCAGCAGCATTCTTGCACTAAATTCAGCAACATGTTTCATAAGACTGCTTCTCATAAAGTTATTCACTGTAGTCTGGGCGATGGCACTAAAACAGCAATTCAATAAAAGCAATTATATGAGGGGCCAACAGCAAAAAGCAGTTAATTAATGCAATTCTCATCTAGACTATATAGACTATATATCCTTCCAATGGTGTGTGTGTGTAAATATACTTTTGTTCAAGTGAGTTTTTCGTAGTATTAGAGAAGCAGGAACCTTAAGGTGATATCACTTAACAATTACCTGGAGTGCATCTGTCCAGCTGTGGTCTGCCTTAGCTTGGGGTGATGTGCCTGCATTGGGATGACTAACATCCTCTTTGGAGAGTTGAGATGCCTGCTCAACAGGACACATGGTAAGTAAAAAGCCTCTCAGTCACTGAGAGAAGATGTGAGAAGTTCCTCTGGATGTAATTTTGGATATATAGAAGAGACCATTGGGTTTCCAAAGTTCTCCAGTAGAGAGTATATGGCTGAAAAAAAATTAGCTTAAAAATTGCACATGTAGGCAAACCAATCAAATGTGCCCCTTGGACTTTTTTTTTTAAAGTCTCAGAAAAACACTTTTGGGTGATTAATCTTGGTTAGCAGTCGATTCTCTGTATGGGACAAGAGAACTGATTACAAAATAAGTACCTAAATAACTAAATGAATTAACCTACTCCATAAAATCATGCATTATATGGTAGTTGCATGCTATGGATAGTTTGCCCAAAACAATGACTTTTCTTTTGGTGTGGTACACCTGAGCCTCTGTGCGGCAACAAATGACTTGGCCAGATGTACACGAAAGCCATTGCTGGCTCATGGCACTTTCACCACATGCTTCATAGAAAATAAGTTTACCTCTCTATTCTCTGGTTTGTTGTAATACTCTAAGAAAATATGATATATATCTTAATACTTAAAGTATTATAGTTATCATATATACTAATTTACATATAAGTTATTAATATGCATATCGTGTTATAATAAATTATTCCTTAATGTTTAATATATAATATTTTAAAGACAAACCCTCTAAACTCTTCTTCTGTTAGAATATCACAGAAGACTGTTCTTCACATTATGCCCTTAATAAGAAATCTTGCAAGAAATTTCCTTCTGGGATTAGTACAGAATAATTGTACCTCTTGAATAATAAGTTTATTTTTAAACATATAAACTCTATAAATTATAGCATTGTCCAGGTTACATTTTTTGTTAATTTTTAGAAAACTTAGTGCTGACTTCTTGGTTTATATGCAACAAGTGTACAGGTTTTTATAATATGCATTAGCTTTTCTTATCACTTTTTATCTATTGGGGTTTACATTATTTTTTATTTAATTTACTTTGAGTGATGTTATGCTGTCCCAGTATGTTTTCAGTCCACTCTACATCTACAGTCACAGAACAGACTTGCCTACAACCTGTGTTCTCTCCATGCGCAGTACAGAACTGAGTAGCCTGCTTTGTTTTTAGTAATCCAATCACTCTAAGATTTGAAGGAGGTGAAAATAAATACATTGTGGACTTTCATTTTTATTACTTTGGAATAGGACTTAAGATGAGAATATAACTCTTAGTATTCCTAAAAATAAAATTATATTAATTTCCCTTGTTTTTTTCTGGGGGGGTGGGGATAAAGGAAGCTGTTTGTTCTTTTGTCATTTTAACTAAGCCTCTCAGAAAAAAATCTAATTATGAAATAAAGTGAAACTCAAAATTTTAAATACAGCTAAAAACTAAATAAGTATATTATGGAACTTTTTTAAACATTTGTTATAACATTTGTATCTTTTACAAAAGTATTTATTTTAGTATGTTATTTTTTTACCCTTTGTCATGCAAAAAAACATTTTCTTCAACTACTATATCCCAAAACGTGCCTCAATAGATTTGTTATTATGTTACTATATGTTTTGGCAGCCACTAGAACATAACAGAATGAATTTAACTAGAATATGTATATGGTAATATTTCTTGTAAGACTGACAATACTTGGTAACTCCCAGTGCTTCGATTTACTCATAGTTTAAATAGGAATAGGACTAGTTTTAATAGGAATATTTAAATAAGCTTAATAGAAATATTTTAAATAAATGTATTTAAATAAGTTCCTTAAATTTCTATCCCCAAACTTTCTATTTTTAATGTGTTTATAGTAACATCAATTTTCTATTTCAACATGTTTTATATGAAATATTTGAAGGCATGTAATAATTTTGTCTAGGTGCATGGTACTCTCACTATCATTTTAAGATTTTTCATTTAAGATTTATCATTTTAGTATTTCCCACCAAGTATTTGGTACAAAACTTTTTTTACTATCAAATAGTTTCCCTACGTGTAGATTTTTTCATTTCAGAAAGTGAAAGAAGAAAATGTTTTGTGTGGAGTTACACTTCAGATTGTGTGTGTGTGTGTGTGTGTGTGTGTGTGTGTGTAGCTGAAGGCCCACAAGGAAAAGAGACAGAGCAGAGGACATGTATGGAATTAGCAGTTTTACTTATTGAAGTCTGTTATTTAAGTTCATTGAATTATCCAGGGTATGGACCTATTGCAAAACAATCATTATCCAAACATCTTGGAAAAGACAGGAAGTGACAGAGAAGAAAAAGGGACTTTATATAAATAATACAAAATTGGGGGATAAAATTAATGTGTTCTGTAAATATGCTTTAACTTCTAAGACCCAGATGCAGCCTGTGTGATGTAATGCCTTCTAATGCCTAAAGAGGTTGCACAGAAATCTTTCCTTCAAATTTTAGGCGGCAAACTAAAGAATTCTTTTCTCTCTTATGATGACAAGAATAGTCAGTGTGTACTTTTAAGATAATGAGAATAATTCCACAACTATATGTAAAAATCAGTCTCATTATCTTTTAATCATATTTCATGCAAACACAAAAATCCAATTTGTGATCTAATTTAGGTCTTTTAGACAGAAGTTTTCTTTGTTTTTCTGGGCCTTTTTTAAAATTTGTTTTAAGCTCTGTCCTTATACAAGAACAGTATGGTAAAAAAACAAATCAAGGCATTATTGAGTGATCCTATGATAATTTGAACACATGCATTAAGTTTGGTCTCTGTGACCCTAGTAATCAGCAAAATGAACCCTATGCAAATGCATTAATCAGGTCTCAGAAAGTGAAGTTACGAACTGACATACAAAGGAAAGGACACCTTGAGTGTCACATGAGATCAAGGCACTCTAAGTATATAGCTTAAAAGCACTTTATAAATAAAAAGAATTACTACATTTTATGTAATCACTGGCAGAAAAATCAGTAAGTGGTGTTAAAATAATGAACTTGCCCCAGTACCATTAATATAACTTTGGGTATAAATAGTAATTCAATTTTCCTATTGAAAAGCTGTACACCTTTGCTTGGTCCTTGAACTACTTACTTGAAAATACTTGGGTATAGTACGCATTTTATTGACTGTTAGCAAAAAGCTATGCAGCAACACAAGAACTACCTCTAAAATTAAAAGGATGAAAGATAAAAATGTGTATTGACAAGAAAAAAGAATCCCCTATAAAGGGGACTTTTTAAAGGTAAAATATCTTTTAAGTCCATCCATGCTGTCACAAAAGACTTCCTTCTTTTTTATGACCTTGTAGTACTCCACTGTGTAAATGAATCACAGCTTTTTTAACCACTCATCTACTGATGGGCACTTGGGCTGCTTCCAGATCTTGGCATTGAAAATAATGCTGCAAGGATGTATGCAATAGGGGTGCATACATCCTTACAAACTAGTGTTTTGGATTTCTTTGTATGTATTCTTAGAAGTAGAATTGCTGGGTCATAAGGCAGCTCCAATTTAAATTTTTTATGGAAACTCCATATTGCTTTCCACAGTAGCCACACCAATCTGCATTCCTGCCAATGGTGCACAAGATTTCCCGTTTGTCCACAAGAATCTTTTTTCAAACTAGAGCAAAAATGAAAAATCAAATAAACTCTAGTTTTATTTTTTTTTACTAACAGGATCTCATCATTCCAATTATTTCCATAGTTAAAACTCTAATCAGTTTTATGATCTCAAAGAAATATTCTTTAATTTTGTTAGTTCTTTTGTGTTTTCCTTGACCCTAGGAGATTCAAGAAAACAAGTCTGGAGACAGAAAAATGTTAGCTGTGATAATATGGTTCACAGAGAATGATAATTGAGGCCTATAAAGTAGATTGTCCCCAAGGAAGGAAGAAAAAAGTAGATGTTCTTGAAATGGGCACTAAAGATCATGCACATTTAGAAAAGTGGGAAGCAATAGTAGTGAGATAAGAAGTAGTCCAGACGATAGAAGACAACCCAGAATCAACATCACAAAAACCAAGTGTTTCAAGAAGCGGGGTAGAGTCAAAAATATTACAACCTACAGAGATGGTATGCAGAATGAACACTGAGCAAAGGCTATCAAATACGGTTAAAAGAATGTACTAACGACGGTCTAGAACAGTCTCAGTGAAGACATACAGACTAAATTCAGATCATAGAATATAAAGTAGACATATAGACATGAGAGCCGACCATTCTAAAATCATAGTAGCAAAAGAAGCAAAGATGGTAGAGCAGTAGCTACGCTCAGAGAAAAACCTATCATTGGGCAATATTACTCACCTTCCTCCTCGGTTTGGGGAACACTTAGGTTTATTGGCTACTTATTTATTTATTTGATTGACTTGTTCATTTAATTACTATTCTAAGTATAATATTTTGTGTTACTTCAAAAAGATTTATTCATCTAGATATAATATGAAGTCTAAAAGTGGGGGACATTTTAAATAGCACTTGAGCTACTTTCACTTAAAGGCAATGAAACAACAATTATCACCTAGTAAAAGCCTCATACAAGTACATGTACATGATACTTAAAAATTCTTTGCAATTAATTATATGATGCTTTATAAAATATTATGTTTTGCATTCTATTTTTAAAATTCAACTTGTTACATATAATTCTATTGAATTATCATAATTAATTCAAAACACAATTGAAAACATTATACTACAAATAAAATCTAAACACTATTAATATTGTACTTAAAAGGCATTGTGCAGCATAATAAATAACATCCCTTTATACTAGATTTAGAAATAAGAATAATAAGAAATAGTCCTAAAATATCTCTCAGGGCTCCTCCAATATGCTTATTATATAACCTCATAGTTCCTAATTTCTCTTTGCAGGAACCTTAATTTTAAAAGAACCTAAAATTTCAATGAGTGGCCATTTCATGACTTTTAAAAATATTAATAGTCACAAAATTGCTGGAAGTATACATTGATATACAACACTATAAACAAATGTTTTATTTTGTATTTGATTATTATGCAGGGGTGAGTAGAGCAACGTGATGGGTAAATTGAAGAAGTGTGGAAAAATGTCAACTATCAGTTGTTACAAGGAAAGGTAAGTTCTGATTGTCCATGACATTTGTTGCTAATTGTATCATCTTCCTAGACAACAGGATAGTGATAATCAAGAGCAAGTACTCACAATTCCCTCCCCAGGCTCTATAGCCCCCTCTATTCAGTTCCTGCATTCTCTCCAAGTAGGAATTGGATTGTGCTATCCTGAATTAGTTCTAAATCATTTCAACCCTTTTTCTAGACCATTTTCAAAGAGCTGTTTGTCTTGGGCTTGAGCAATCTGTTTAAAAATATGAAAACACCCTGGCTGGCGTAGCTCAGTGGATTGAGTGCGGGCTGGGAACCAAAGTGTCCCAGGTTCGATTCCCAGCCAGGGTACATTCCTGGGTTGCAGGCCAGAACCCCCAGCAACCGCACATTGATGTTTCTCTCACTCTCTTTCTCTCTCTCTCTCTCTCTCTCTCTCTCTCTCTCTCTCTATATATATATATATATATATATATATATATATATCCCTCCCTTCCCTCTCTAAAAATAAATAAATAAAATCTTTAAAAAATATGAAAACAAAGAGAATAGAGAAGGAAAGAGATCTATTCAAACTATGAATATACACATGAAGAATAAAAGGAAACTATAGGTATCAGAAAACAACATTTTTGCCACATAATAAATAAAATGATAAAAGCATAGTTATGATTTTACTTATGCTGTGTTGAATAATTCTTAAGGCATATTACACAAAAGAATTGCTAACCTTAGTCTTGAACCTAAAATATGTCTAAAGACACCAATTTCAATGTTACCTTTAAAATGAAAAAAATGCCTGAAAACATAATTATTGAAGACCAAACAAATCATACTCTAAATAACATTGTCCTCAATTTCCCAGTACAATTTTTATGTACCTTGCTATGTACTCAATTTTCTTGTACTTTTTAATAATAAAGGCAGTTATTTAACCATGTGAGTAAATAAAAATTAACCATATATTTGCATAAGGCTTAAATATCATATTGTATAACATCATAAATGTATAAACTAGGAAAAAGGTTTGTCCTCATAAAATAGAGTTTTCACAAACATAGACCACGTAAAGAAATATATGGTAAATGCTGACCAGAATTTCTCAGTGTACAGTGAGGATAGGTTAAGATAAAGTAAGTTTAAATTGTAGTAGGTACAATTCTGAGAAGATATAAAGAGGAAATCTTAATAGAAAAATTCACAGTGGGAATTAATGGATTTAGCTTGTTCTATAGAAATAAAAGAAACAGGCATTAATCATCACGACCATCACTCTCTATCATCGCTATTATTGTAATTATCGTGACCTTTCTTTTCAAAATCCCTATACAGTTCAGATTTTAAAAATATATATTTTTTTAATTTAATCTTTATTGTACCTTTTATCCATTACCAGTCTCCTTATACTCCCCTCTCCCCAGCAATCATCACATTGTTGTCCATGCCCATAAGTCCTTTTTCCTTTCTGCTCAATCCCTCCACCCTATAACCTGCCCCACCTCAGCTGTCATCCCGCTCTCCATCGATAAGTCTGTCCCCATTTTCCTTATTAGTTCAGTTTGTTCATTAGATTCCACATATGAGTGAAATCATATGGTAGTTTTCTTTCTCTGACAGGCTTATTTCATTTAGCATAATTTTCTCCAGGTCCATCCATGCTGTCACAAAGGGTAAAACTTTCTTCTTTTTTACAGTTAGTAGTATTCCATTGTATGAATGTCCCATAGTTGTTTTATTCACTAATCTACTGATGAACACAGGCTGCTTCCATAACTTGGCTATTGTAAATAACACTGCAATGAACTTAGGGGCACTTATGTTTCACTATTTTGGGTTCCTTCAGATATATTCCCAGAAGTGGGATCACTGGGTCAAAAGACAGATCCATTTTTAATTTTTTGAGGTATCTCTAACTGCTCTCCACAGTGACTACACCAGTCTGCATTCCCACCAACAGTGCAAAAGTGTTCCCCTTTCTCCATATCCTTGCTGGCTCTTGTTGTTTGTTGATAAGCAATTCATTCAGTGTGACATGTTCAATTAAAATGATGCTTGGAAGCAAGGAACAGATTCAGGTTGTATGGAACTCAAAGCTTATGCATTTGGGGGGTCCAAGTTAAAGAAAAATAAATACAAAATTTCAGGTACAAAATTAGGTTTAACAGTATACATTTTTGGAATGAAAAAATAAATTGCAACAGATTTCAAGATATAAAAGCTAAAAAATACCACAAATATAAACTTAAGGAAAATAAAAACTTTTATTAATAACTGGACAAATACAACTTTACAATATATTTTGCCTAGAATTTTGGCTTCAGCTTCTTTGATTTCCTCTTTGTAAAGATAGCTAATTTATTCTCTCCTTGCTCATGGATAATCAAAATTCATTTTCTTTTAATTGCTGATGGTTATGAGTCTTTTAGTTTCTTGATGTGTTATTAGTAGTTTAATTAAAAGTTTTGTTGATAATTTGGGAAAACTTCTAGTAAGTCCTTGTACATGTGAGTGTAGAATTTAGAATAATTTTCTACAGACAAGGTCATGGATCTCTCTCGATAGATAGATAAATGATAGATAGATAGATAATAGATAGATAGATGATAGATAGATAGATAGATAGATAGATAGATAGAGATAGATATACCTATCCAGAAAAAGTCTAGCCATTGTTAATATAATGAGAATGGTTTGTGTGACATCAATGTAACCTGGCAGCCAAGGAGAGCAGACTGGAATGTGCTTGCATGAACAATGACACCTTCACAATACTAGTCAGTGGAGGTGGTAGACGCTGTTGAGTGAGTGTGTATACTGTGTGGCTGTGGCATTGAAAATGACTGAGTGAGCAGAGCAAAAATTCTGCATCAAAATGTGCATTAACCTTGAACATTCTTCCCTGGAAACTATTTGGATGATTCAGAAGGCTGAAGCTAAAAGGGCAACTGGTGATTGGCAGCTTCATCATGACACCACACCCATTCATGCATCACATCTCATGCAGAGTTTTTTGGCGAAACATCAGATCACCCAGATAACTCAGCCCCCTATAGCCTAGATTTGGCGCCCTGTGACTTCTGGCTTTTTCCAAAACTAAAATCACCTTTGAAAGAGAAGATTTCAGACCATTAATGAAATTCAGGAAAATACAATGGGGCTGCAGATGGCAATTGGGAGAACTGTGTGAGGTCCTAAGGTGCCTACCTTGAAGGGAACAGAGGCATCATTGTCTTGTGTATAAGGTTTCCTGTATCTTACATCTTCTTCAATGAATGTCTCTATTTTTCACATTGCATGGCTGGATACTTCCTGCATGGACATATACTTACATGGTAAACCTTATTTTTCCTCCATTAGTCACATGGGTCCACCCACAGTGCCATAGGACATGTTCATATAACCCTAATCCTATCAAGATTCTGCTGAAAGCAGTAAGCAGTAGAAACATTTTCAGAACCTATTCCTAAACCAGGATAAACAGGACTGATTTAACTATACATTAGAGTAACTATAAACCCCGTGAACTGATGCCAATGAACCCAAACTAAGCATACTCTTTATGTGGTCCCTAAAGTACCATTTCATATAAAGAAATGTTTAGGAGTAATGAATATATTGATTATCTTGATTTATATTATGAGTGTATACTTATGTCCAGGACATATTAAATTGTACTATTTAAATATGTGCAGTTTATTAATTGTATATTACAATTTTTTAATAAGTAATGCATCAGTCAAAATCTAATCAGCATACACACAACACATAAACACATAAACATGTGAACTAAGAAGGTTTGATATAAAAATAATTAACTATTAAGTTTGTAAGCTATTCTCCCTTTAGCCCTGATGGGTCATTGTGTTCTGTATGAATGCACACTATGATACAACTAATTTTAAGAGTGTTTTTAAATAAAATCTTTACTAAATATAAAAAGTAATTAACAATAATGCAGGGTAATGGTAAAGATGTAATGAAAACTCTAAGGAAAACATAAGTTTGAGGAAGAGCTGTCTAGGAGAAACAAACTTGAAAGGGGGTATCGTCCCCAAGGCTGAAATGAGACTTACCTGAAAAGTTGGTGTTGTAGTGCACCTCATGGCAGAGAAGTCAGATGGATCGCCTAAGCCGGAGATGGTCCCCAGGTGCTGGACAAGCAGGGAAATATTAATGAGGAAAATACAAACCTCTTCTAGTTGCAGGTGAAACAATGTTAGTGAATGAGAGCATAAAAGGAGTCAAGGTCTCTGGAGCCGACTTATTGGTGGGATGGTATGCAGCCAAGGGCATGCAGTGTCAATGTCAGGAGGATTGTGGGAAAGAACTCCATGGGGTGCAAACAGGTCAAGGCTAATGGGATATTGTGCAGAGAAGACTGCAGTATGGGGAGCCTGTTGACCACCCCTGGAGCATATGGTGTCCGTGTCAGCAGGGCCACAGTGAGCACAGTGCCCAGGACTGTGAGCTTACAGAGGAACCAAGAGCTCTGGATGTGTTGCTGAGGCAGTGCACTGCTGACAGCCATGCAGCAGGGCAAAGAAGGGGCAAAGCACTAGAACTGTTAAGTCTGAAACTGTGAACCTTCTGAAATGTTACAGATCTATAAGCTAATGGGTTAGCCTGCCACAGATATACATGTGTGTATGTATATGTGTATGGGTACACATGTGTATGTATCCCTGAACATGTGGTGTGTGTGTGTGTGTGTGTGTGTGTAAAACCTCTAGTTCAGGGAACAGAACTTTTACACACAGGGTAACTTGTATCCACTCCTCATGATTCAATTCTCCCATGGGGTGATGCAGCAAAGCATCCTTTTTCATATTGCATCACTATTTCCACATGTGCAAATTATTCCAAAAGTGCTGTGTGATGTGAGGGAGCACAAGTAGCTTGTGCATAAAAATGAGCTTTGCACCACAGGAAAGGAATTACAAAATTAGGAAACTTGAAGCTTCAAAGGGCTGCTGGCACCCCTGCCATCCGCCCATTGAGAGAGACCTCTGCCCAGAATATAAACAAATCCTCTCCGGGGATTTTCTTCACTCCCCTATATATTACACTCTGGAATGTAAACAAATATAAACAAATGGCCCGGGGGAGATAAGTCTGCATGTCTCTCCAGGTGTCTCTATCTTTAAGGTCCTATTCAACCATTCCTTAACCCACATGCCAGTGTTCTCTGCTCAAAAGCCCTGACTGCAAAAATGTGGTAATATACTCGGATCACTGACTCCAGAAAGGAACCAGGAAGAAAAGTCCCTCTTGTATAATGTCTTCCTGTGCCTTCTGTTGACAAAACTTATTATCATGCTTGTGATGAACAAGAAATGTTTCAAGTTCCATTACCAGAGAGGAGATAAAGGAGAGTGGATTTTGAGAGTCAATAAATTGATAACTAAAATAGTTAAGAAAGGAATATTATAAACTTTATGTCTATAAATCTGACAACTAATGAAAGGATTAGGTTCCTTAGAAGACACAACTAAAGCTCACTCAAGAGGAAATAGAACATCTGTATACACTGTAACTATTAAGAAATTGAATTTTTAATTTAAAGTCTTCCCACAAAGGAGTAGAAGATGAAGGCCAGGCAGGTGGAAGCTGACAGCACTTGCTCTTGCACCCAACTCAGTCACTTAGCTGATCTTTCAAAAAATGAAGTGAATGGTCAACAGAATCTTAGCTAATTTGAAGTTTGGAAGCCAAAGGACACAGAAGACACTTCAAAACAGGCAGTAAGGAGGTTTTACAGGTGGATGGGGAATATCCCTGGGTGTGGTGCTGGCAGCTGCAGTGCCAGCAGCCAGGGTGCCTATATTCGTGGAGAGCCTCATCAGAGATCACAGCTTAGTGGCTCCCTCCCCTCCCAGGGCAGGGGATCCCCAGACTCTGGCAGGGAGCAACTGGGATACACAAAGTCATGGGGGAGAACCAGGCTGCACACACACACACACACAGCTAGCGGCACACCCATGGCTGCAGCAGCAACTGCTAACTGAGAGAGTGCCAGAGTCTGAGAGAGATACTATTTGCTCCTGGATCTGGTGGAAGAGGAGGACCCATGGTTAACTACGACTGGGATTGTTGCGGAAAATAACTCACACGCAGGAGAGATTGCGGAGCATGATCCTTTATTACGCGTGCAGGCTCAGAGGGGAATCCCAAATTCTAAGCAATGAGCTCGAGCTGGAGTTTCCTTTATATGCTTGTTACACAGGCAGAAGAAGAAGGAGGAGAAAGGAGTGCAGCTGCTAAAACGGGGGTTAGTGTAGGACCTTGAGATAACTGCTTATCTGAGAACTGCTGCTGCCTGAGAACAGCGGCTGCCTGAGAACCACTGCTGGTCAGCTCCTACCTAAGAATAGCTACTGCTCAGCTATGTCCTGTCACAGGATAGACTCTAGACTTTTTGGAGAGGTGGTATGTATGGAAAGCCAGACAGTGACTCAGCACTGCAGTGGGAGCACCCAGAGAGACTTTTTTGAAAGGAGAGCTGAGGCATGCTGGGCAGGGACCCCATGCATGCTGCTGTCCTGCCAACAAGGAAAAAGGATGGTGGGTGTGATTTGCTCTCATTCAATATACCTGAGAAGATCAAAAAGGTGCAAATGAGGTGATTTCTCAGGCCCAGCTGCTGAGCAGGTGAAGAGCATGAGCCACGTATGCTGTGAGGGCAGTGGGCTGGGAACTGTGCACCTGAGATTATATAAAGCCAGACTGAGCCCCCTTCCTTGGCAGAACCTCAGGCAAGGGAAGGTTGCACCCAGCCCCCACCTCCTACAGGAGTAGGGGAAGATCTGCAAAACCAGCTGGGTAAGCTTAACATCCCTGCAGGGAGCGTTTCCAAAAGAGAAAGACAGCAAGACTAATGCCTAAAATGGCCTATTTTGAACTCTTTATAGGAGACAAAGTTCACTGGCTCCTAGGGCCCTATTTCACTGAGGCCATCAAAGAAGGAATTTCAGAAAGTGGTGCAGCAAGGGTGATTCAGGGCTCTGCGCAGCTTTGGCTCCCACACAGAGCTGCCACCTACACCAGGCAGGAGAAAGCTGACACTCTTTCATTGATTGCCCCCTCTCTCCATGAAACAGACAGCATTTCTGTTTCATGCTGGAACGGAAACATTCAATCAGAAACTATACATTATTGGACATAAACTGGAACAGACTAAAATGAGATGTGTAGGGGTACAGGGAATGCACCCACAATTTCCCAAGACTGAACAGTGCCTCCCAGGGGAGACACAGAGCCCCCACCCTCTCGATCACAACAGAAACTCCAGGCAGGTGAAGGAGATACAGGCAATGTTGCCAGAAGTTGGATGACCCAGCCCAGGACCTTGAGCTGATAAAAACCAGAGAAGACTCCAGAAAGAAGTCAGAAGGCGAACACCAATGGTTGAGACAGATTTCGCCTGGCCCTTCTTCAGAGCTTGCATATTTCTTTCTTTCTTCCTTTTTTCCTTTCACATAACCTTTTAGTATTTCTTCTTTTGCTTCAATTGTAGTACAACTAACTCACTACTCTTGGTCATTTTTATTCTTTTTATTCAGATTATATATGTTTTCATATTATTGTTATTTCAAATCCCACATAGCACCCTTCCCTGGTCTTACTCCATTTTGCCTTCTTCCTGACCTTTCTTACTGTTGTTGTAAACTTTATCTTCTCCCACCCTGGGCTGCTTTCCTACTCCTTACTTTTACTATTTCTCCTCCAACTACCCTTGCAAAAGCATTCTTATTTCTTTGAATTGGCTCACACTCTTTTTCCTCCTCTTATAGCAGTCTTATTTCCTTTCCAGCTTTATAAATTGTGGTTAGTTGAGCAAGCATATCACAGTTATGGCTGTTCTTCTCCAACAGCACTCCTATTTGTTCACTATTTGTTTGTGCTTTAAAGCCCAAGGTTACTCTCCCCATCTTACTCCCTTTCGCCTTTCCCCTGCCCTTGATCAATTAAGTTAAGAATTTTATTTTAATTTTTTCCCTTTCTTAGCCTGGGTTCTATTCTTTCCTCTTATTACATTTCTCCCCCAGTCCTCTCAAAATTATTTTTCTTTATTGTAGACATCTCCTATTCCTTTTTCTCTTTTGCATAATATTCTTAATTCCCTTTCCACCTTTATTAATCTTCACTCAGCTGTCACTATATTTACCCTGCTGTGGTTTTTCTGCAATTTTGTTCCCATTGGTTCAATATGCTTTTAATTTTACTTCAAACCACAAAGTATACACTTCTCTTTTCTTACTCCATTTTTGCCATCACCTTTCCCTGTTTTACTTACGTTTTAAATTTTATTCTTTCCCTTTCTTCACCTTTTTTCTATCCCCTAATCTAATTATTTCTCCTCCCTCTTCCCATTTAAAATCAATTTCCTCCTCTTTTAGGCATCTCATATTCTCTTTTTCCTATCTTATACTATTCTTAATCTCTTTCCACCTTCATTAATCTTTGTTCAATTGCTATTGATATTGTTAATGTGGTAGGGATTTTTTTGTTCATTTTGGCTTTGGTTTTTTTGCTGGCATGGGTTTGCTTTTCTGGTAATATTGCTTTGTTAACCAACACCTGTACAATAGCATAAAAGACACAGTGAGGATTGTGACTACCAGTCAGCCAGCTGGAGGGGAGAACCTGCCAACAAATGAGCCACCAACAAGCAAAACCCAAGCACAACAAGAGAGCCCACACAAATTGAATAAAAGGCAACCCTAGAGCACCCAGAACTGGAGATCACAGAGAGTGCACCACTGAATCCCACAGAATTCCTACCGCAGGAGTCCACTCCACAAAGACAGGAAGGCAAAGCAAAATATCCTGAGATGCAGAAACAACCAAAAAGAGTCACCCAAAATGGGTATACAAAGAAAGAACCCCCAGTGGAAAAGAATGGAGGAATCCCCAGAAGAAGAGCAAAATGAAATTGAGGCAAGCAGTCCATCAGACAGAATTCAAAAAAATGGTTATAAGGATGCTCAAGAAACTCAGTGACAACTACAAGAAACTGAGTGGGAACTACAGCATCATGAGAAAGGAAATAGAAACTATGAACAAGAACCAGGAAAAAATGAAGAATACAATATCTGAAATGAAAAATACACTCAAAGGAATTAAAAACAGGCTCAATGAAACAGAGGACCAAGTCAGTGAGCTGGAAGACAAGGTAGAAATACCTAGGCAGAGCAACAACATGAAAAAGACTAAAAAAAAATAGGAAAATTTAAGGGAACTTCAGAACAACATGAAATATAACAACATTTGCATCATAGAAACATCAGAAGGAGAAGTAAATGAGAAAGGGATAGAAAACCTGTTTGAAAAAATAATGACAGAAAACTCCCCTAACTTGGTGAGGGGAAAAGTCATGCAAGTTCAGAAAGCACAGAGGATCCCAACCAAGATGAGCCCAAAGAGGCCTCCTCCAAGACACAACATAATTAAAATGGCGAATGTTAAAGACTAAGAGAGAACCTTAAAGGCAGCAAGGGAGAAACAGCAAGTAACAATATAAAGGAGTTCCAATAAGGTGACCAGTGGATTTCTCAAAAGAAACACTAACACCAGAAGGGACTGGCACAAATTATTCAAGATAATGAAAAACAAGGAGCTATAACCAAAACTACTCTACCTAGCCAGGCTCTCATTTAAAATAGATGATGAAATAAAGGGCTTCCCAGACAAAAGAAGGTTAAATGAGCATGTGTCCCCAAGCCACCACTGCAAGAGATGCTATAGGGATTACTATAAAAGAAAAAGAAGAAAAACAGAGAGAGACAGAGAGAGTGGGAGAGGGAGAGAGAAAGAGAGAACAAGAGAGAGAGAGAGAAGGAGGTAAAAAAGTAATTAATAAGTACCTATAATAATAATCTTAAGTGTAAATGGATTAAATGCTCCAATCAAAAGACATAGGGTAACTGAATGGATAAGAAAACATGACCCACATATATGTGGGTGTCTACAAGAGACTCAGCTAAAAGAAAAAAAAAGATCTACAGAAACTGAGCATGAAGGGATGGAAGAAAAATATTCCAAGCAAATAGACACACACAAAAAAGCCAGGGTAGCAATACTTATATCAGAGAAAATAGATTTCAAAACAAAGGTCATAAAAGAGACAGAGAAGGACACTTCATAATAATGAATGGAGAAGATATAACCATTGTAAACATATGCACCCAACATAGGAGCACCCAAATATATAAGGAAAATCATGAAGGACTTCAACAAAGATATAGAGAGAAACACATTTATAATAGGGGATTTTAACACCCCACTGCCAACAAAGGATAGATCTTCCAAACAAAGAATCAACAAGGATGTGGTGGCAATGAACAACACCCTAGATCAAATGAACGTAATTGATATATATATATATATATAGAAACTTTGATGCCAAAGAAGCAAAATATACATTGTTTTCAAATGCACATGAGACATTTTCAAAAATAACAAACTCAAGAAAATTGAAATCATATCAAGCATTCTCTCAGATCACAATAGCTTAAAACTAGAAACCAACCTCAAGGAAAAAACTCAAAAACATTCTATTTATTTATTTATTTATTTTTAGAGAGCGGGGAAAGGAGGGAGAAAGAGAGGGAGAGAAACATCAATGTGTGGTTGCATCTCGCACACCCTCTACTGGGGACCTGGTCTACAACTCAGGTGTGTGCCCTGCCTGGGAACTGAACCAGTGACCCTTTGGTTTGCAGGTTGGCACTCAATGCACTGAGCCACACCAGCCAGGGCTACATTCAAATTCTTGGAGACTGAATAACATCCTATTAAATAATGAATGGGTTAACAATGAGATCAAGGAAGAAATAAAAAAGTTCCTGGAAACAAATGAAAATGAACACAAAACAACTGAAAACCTATGGGACATAGTGAAGGTAGTATTAAAAAAGAAGTTCATGGAAATACAGGTCTACCTAAAAATGACAGAAAATTTTCAAACAAACAACCTAATCCAACATCTACAAGAGCTGAAGGAACAACATACATATCCCAGAGTGAGTAGAAGGAAGGAAATAATCAAGATCAGAGCAGAATTAAATGACACAGAGACTAAAAGAATAATTCAAAGAATCAATAAATCCAAGAACTGGTTCTTTGAAAAGATAAACAAAATCAACAAGCCATTAAGCAGACTCATCAAGGAAAAAAGAGACAGGACCCAAATAATAAAATCAGAATCCAAAAAGGAGAAATTACAACCAATACCAAAGAAATACAAAAGATTGCCAGAAATTACTATGAACAACTGTATGCCAAGAAATTTGACAGCCTGGTTGAAATGGACAAATTTCAAGAAGTATATAATCTTCCAAAACTGAATCAAGAAGCAGAAAGCCTGCATAGGCTAATAATAGCTAGTGAAATTGATTACTGAATCAAAAAACTCCCAGCACACAAAAGCCCTGGACCAGCTGTCTTCACAGGCAAATTTTACCAAAGATTTAGCAAAGCGCTAACTCCTATTCTGCTCAAACTATTCCAAAAAATTCAAGAACAGGGAAGACTCTCAAACTCTTTTTATGAGACCAGCATTATCCTAATTCCAAAACCAGGTAAAGACACAACAGAGAAAGAAAATACAGGCCAATATCATTGATGAACATAGATGTTAAAATCCTCAACAAAATATTGGCAAACTGGATCCAGCAATACACTGAAAGGATCATACATCCTGATCAAGTGGAATTCACCCCAGGGATGCAAGGATGGTATAATATTCCTAGATCAAGAAATGTAATTCATCACATAAACAAAATGAAAGACAAAAATCACATGATCATATCAATAGATGCTGAAAAAGCATTTGATAAAGTACAGCACCCATTTATAATAAAAAAAAACACTCAGCAAAGAGAGAGTAGAGGAAGCATACCTCAACATAATAAAGATCGTATATGAGAAACCTATAGTCAACATTATACTCAATGGGCAAAAACCAAAAGCTTTCCCCCTAATATCAGGAATAAGACAAGGGTGTCCACTCTTATCATTTCTATTCAACATAGTATTGAAAGTTCTAGCCATAGCAATAAGACAAGAGAAAGAAATAAAATAGCATGTCATTGTTTGTAGATGACATAATAGCATACTTAGAAAACCCCATAGGCTCCACCAAAAATTTCCTCAACCTAATGAATTAATTTGACAAAACAGTGGGATACAAAGTCAATATTCAGAAATCAAACGCATTTTTCTATACCAACAAGAAAATATCAGAAACAGAAACTGGGGTGGGGGGAATCCCATTTACTGTAATAACAAAAAAAATAAAGTACCTAGGAATAAACTTAACCAAGGAAGTGAAAGACATACACTCAGAAAACTACAGAACACTGAAGAAAGAAATTAAGGAAGACACAAATAAATAAAAGCATATATTGTGATCCTGGGTTGGAGGAATTAATATTATTAAAATGTCCTTAAGATCCAAAGCAAAGTATAGATTCAATGCAATCCCTATCAAAATACCAATGACAAATTTCACAGATATAGAATAAATACTTCAAAAATTTGGCCCTGGCTGGTGTAGCTCAGTGGATTGAGCATGGACTGCGAATCAAAGCATCACAGGTTTGATTCCCAGTCAGGGCACATGCCTGGGTTGCAGGCCATGGCCCCCAGCAACCGCACATTGATGTTTCTTTCTCTCTCTCCCCTTCCCTTCCTCCCTCCCTCCCTCCCTCTCTCTCTCTCTCTCTCTCTCTCTCTCTCTCTCTCTCTCTCTCTCTCTCTCCCTCCCTTCCCTCTCTAAAAATAAATAAGTAAAATCTTAAAAAAATTATGTGGAACTATATATGACACCAAATAGCCTCAGAAATTTTGAGAAAGAAGAAGAAACTAGGAGGGGTCACAATACCTGATATCAAGTTATATTACAAGGCCACTGTAATCAAAACAGTCTGGTATTTGCATAAGAACAGACATGGACCAATGGAACAGAATAGAGAGCCCCAAAATAAACCCACATCTCTATGATCCATTGATATTTGACAAAAGAGGCAGGACCATAAAATGGAGTAAAAATGGCCTCTTTAATAAATGGTGATGGGAGAAATGGACAGGTACATGCAAAAAAATGAAACTAGACCACCAACTTACATCATCCACCAAAATAAACTCAAGATGGATAAAAGACTTAAATATAAGTCATTATACCATAAAAGTCCTAGAAAAAAACATAGGTAGTAAAACATCAGATATCCCACACAGCAATATCTTCACTGCTATATCTCCCAGGGCAAGGGATATAAAGTACAGAATAAACAAATGGGACTACATCAAATTACAAAGCTTCTGCACAACTAAAGAAAACATCAGCAAAATGAAAATAGAACCAACTGTATGGGAAAACATACTTGCCAATGATAACTTGGACAAGGGTTTGATCTCCAAAATATATAAAGAACTCATGTGGCTCTATATCAGGAAGACACACAATCCAATGTCTGTTCAGGTCCTTTGCCCAGTTAAAAAATGGGCAAACAACCTGAACAGACACTTCTCAAAGGAAGGCATACAGAGGGCATATAAAAATATGAAAGAATGCTGAACATCACTAGCTACAAGAGAGGCGCAAATTAAAATCACAATGAGATACCACTTCATACAGGTCAGAATAGTCATCATTAACAAACCAACAAATAACAAGTGCTGGCAAGGATGTAGAGAAAAGAGAACCCTAGTACACTGTTGATGGGAATGCAGGCGGGTGCAGAAACTATGGAAAACAGTATGGAATTTCCTCAAAAAACTAAAGATGGAACTCCCTTCTGGCCCAGTGTTCCCACTGCTGGGATCATACCCTAAGAACCCTGAAACACCAATTCAAAAGAACATATGCACCCCAATGTTAATAGCAGAGTTATGTACAATAGTCAAGTACCGAAAAGAGCCTGAGTGCCCATCAGTAAATGAGTGAATCAAAAAACTATGGTACATTTACACAATGGAATACTATGCAGATGAAAGAAAGAAGGAAATCCTACCCTTTGCAACAGCATGGATGGAACTGGAGAGCATTATGCTAAGTGAAGTAAGCCAGGTGGTGAAAGACAAATACCATATTATCTCACCTACAAGTGGAACCTAATCAACAAAACAAACAAGCAAGCAAAATAGAACCAGAGACACAGAAATAAGGACAAACTGACAGTGACCAGAGGGAAGGGAAGAGAGGGATAACAGAGGAAAGAAGGGGAAGCGTCTGGTTAAAGAACATGTATGAAGGACCTATGGTAATGGACAACAAGTAGGGATTGACTGAGGGAGTGGGGAAGTGGGTGGGGCAGAGGAGAGCAATGTGGGAAAAATAGGGACAACTGTAACTGAACAACAATAAAAATAATAAAACAAAATAAAATCAAATAAATCTTTCCACAAAGAAAACTCTGTGACTAGATAGCTTAATTAGTCAGTTCTATCAAATACTGAAGGAAAAAATAATACAAATTTTACACAAATTCTTTTAGAAATTTGAAGAGAAGGTAGTACTTCCCAACTCATTCTATGATAATAACATTACTCTGAATTCCACATCAGACATATTATAAAAAAAGATAATTACAGACCAGTATCCCTATGAACACAGATGCAATTTATTTTAACTTTTAGCAAATCAAATCCAATAATATATATATTTAAAAAGACAATGCATCATAACCAAGTGGGATTTATCCTGAGAATATTGGTCTGCTTTAACATTAAAAATCAAAGCTATTCACCACATTAACTAACACACACACACTCACAATAGGTGCTAAAAAGCATTTGGCAAAATCCAAAATCACTCCTGACTTTTTAAAAGTTATCAGGAAAGTAGCACTAAAAGGAAACTTCTTCAGTATGACAGTGGCGGCCTCAAAAATGTACAGGTAACACCATACATGGTGGTAAACTACCAAGTACATTTCCCCTAAAATCTAGGAAAAGGAAATAATGTCAAACAATGTCTACTTTTAGTGCAGCTACTCATCTTTTTAGGAGTTTTAAATTAGTGTAATAAGACAAGAAAAAAGAAAGAAAAATCATTCAGATCAAAAAGGAAGAGTAAAACTATCACTATTCACAAATGACATTATTATCTATGTAGAAAATCCTATGAAATCTACTCACAAAATCTAGAATTAAAAATTAATATTAACAAAGTTATGAAATCACAGATAACACTGAAAAGTGAAATTTATTTTCATATACTAGTAATGAATAATGAGAATTAAAACTGAAAGAAGCAATACCATTTACAAGTATCAAAAGTATAAAATATGTAAGTATAAACATAGCAAAAGATATGCAAGACCTATATGTAAAAAAATACACAGAACTTTACAGAGAGGAACTAAAGAAAACCTAAATAAATGGAAAGATGAACTGTGTTAAAACTCAATACCATTAAAATATGAATTCTTCCTGAATTAATTTAGAGATTAAATGCAGTTCCAAAAAAATATTTCAGTAGGCTTTCTCATAGAAATTGACAAGCTGATTCTAAAATTCACATGAAAGTTCAAAAGATATAAAATATCCAAAACTGCTTTGTAAAAAAAACAAATGTGAAGGACTGATATTATCTAACACCAAGACTTATAATAAAACTGCAGAATCAAGGTAATGTGGCATTGGCATACAAATAACTACATTAGGGAAACAGAATAGTTATTTTAAAAATAATCCCACACATATGTGGGGAATCAATTTTTAACAAAGTTGCAAAGGGGAGAAAGGACAGTTTTTCAACAAATGGTTTTGGAATAATTGGATATCCACAGTCCCCCTTCCTCTCAAAAGAACTTTGATTTCTATTTTGACCACATTTTTAGGAGTTTACAAGAGGATTTCAAATGGAAACAATGAAACTTTGGGAGGTGATGCTATTGGTGTTAATTTGGCTTGGGTCAAGATATGTGTGTCTCAAAATTTAGTGAACTGCATGCTTAAAATATGCAGTTTGTTTCATGTCGATATACTTCAATAAAGCTGCTTTGAAATTTAATACATTTATCTGTGCTTACTGCTTATCAATACTTAAGGTTTTTAATACATACACTCATATACAAGTACATGTTAGATACATTTGACAGATACTTGTATTCATAAAACAGAGCAGCTATTATCACCATTTGCTGGTTCTCATCACAAATTTACACTAGCACTTAGCAAAGGATGAAATATTTCCACATGTGGAAACACTGTTCCAAGTAAAAAGACACTGTTCAGTGGAAATCAAAAAAAGATTTTGTGTGCCTGAGCCTACTTTCCACACCGCTTGGCTTCTCTTAGCTGGAGAGAGTAACAGAGCTGACTGACCACCAGAGAATTCCTATCATCACCACAGATGCCCAAACAGTTGTTCTTATTGAGAATCAGCCAGGACCTTGACCCAAGTTTCAGAAGTGTAAGCTCCCATAATTTGATCTGTGCTGCAAGAACAAATGAAACAGTAGAATAAATCAAACTTTCAACTGTAAGGGATTTTTCATAGCATCTAATCAAACTGTTTATAATCTAAGTGAAGAAACCAAAGGGCAAGAGAGATTAAATGACTTATCCAAGTAAGGTACTGGCAGAGCCAAATCTAGAATTTCAGGTTTCTTGTGACCAAAGCTGGTGCCTGTTTTTTTTACTATCCTGGCACCATCCTTTGAGCATTTTCCCCCAAATGCCCATGAATCACATACTCATATAAAAACATCTTCTTACATTTTGCTTTATTTAAGTACATATTCATTTAACTATAGTGAAAAATATACTTGCAATCTCTCCTTTTGTCTAACCCATGTGCAGACTCCAGATTTGACCTTTTGGAAAATTAGCAATTTAATTTATACACACTCAGGGCATTGTACCTGATTTTGTTCCTTTCTCTTTGTAACTCATTTTTCATTATCCATGGTGAAGACAATAGTCTGTTCATCTGGAGTAATTGTTTTGAAACCCTCTTTAAAACAAAAGTCATAGGTTAAGAGTAGTTTCCGCAATAATACACTTTTACATACAAGAAAAATATGTAAAATCCAGGGAACTCTTAAACACATTACTATAGTCCAGGTAGATTTAAATCAATTTAATTTCATACTTAACTTTTTTTCTGATGTTAAGAGTCTTTAATGTTCACTGAAGATGCTAGAAAACAGAGAAAAGCTTTAGAAAGATAAATCATCCACAAATTCAATAACCAGGTGTAGCTACTATTGATATTTGGCATTTTTAAATTCTGCAAATGGACAGATGCACATATAACTAAAAATATTCAATTAGCTAAAGAGCCAAATACATAGCTGTGAAGATAGGATCATATCATACATAAATTTTGAATCTTTTTTCAATTAACATATTATAATCCCTTTTCCATCACACAAAATTATTTGGAATATCATTTACATATTGCTAAATTATTATTTAATTCTTCCCCCATTGCTGGACATATATATAGTTTTTAAGCTTTCTATTATAAACAATTTGAGGCCAATTATATGCATGTCAATCTTTGACAGCATTTCTGATTTTTTTCATAGAATACATTCCTGGAAAGATAACATTAAGTTTAAAAGTTACAACTTTACAAATAATAGATGATCATATAAGCTAATTCAAATTCAAAGTTTTTCTTTTAAAAACTTGTATGCCAACTGCATCTGAAAAGTAAGAATGGAATGCATATAAAATGTCTTTTTCCATGCATAAGCAGCTACCTAGAATAGCAGCCATGTAATTTTAAACATTTTACTTTATTTCCCTTTATAGTAATAGTGGAATAATATTTGCACACAAATTCCCAGTATCTGGACATTATGGTAGATTTGAAACTGAAAAAGTGTCATTGCCTAAAAGACTAGTTCCTAGAAGATCTATTTAAGATAAATTTTTAATAAAGGCATAAGCACATGGTGTCACCATGGTGATAAAAGGAAGTTGGGAATACCGACTGATGGAATATAGGCTGAATAAAAAAATAGGTTGGTAATGGAGTAGAAGGGGTTCAATGGGAAAAAAAGATCAGAAGCAAAAGCAAGTGGTTTCTCTAATGAAGGAAGAATTAAAAATCACGGGGGTATTAGTTTCCAATTAAATTGTGTGAATGCCACATTTAGTTTTCTTTCCCAGTTTGGGTCTCCTCATCAAACCCTTGGGCTAGCTAATCAGGCCACAGTACATAACTTCTAGCAATCAGTGGGCAAATCTCAAAAACAACAGAGACAAAACCATCCTTTCCAAGAATGCTTCTTACAATGCTTCTTACCATGTGGCTTTGTTGTTGCTGACGCTAATTCTGTCAAGGCAAAAGAAGCGTGATTCTTCACCTCAAGCTGTTGGCTGCCCTCAGACATTCTCAAGGTATAATGAGACTACTGGCTAAGAAATAGAACAAAGAAGGCTTTAAGGAAAAATAGTGATTCTTCCCCCCTGCTCATTCCTGGGGCTGGGAATCTGCATGGATATTGTTTAGGTATAATTAGCTTGGAGAAAATGTTCATTATTGTGTTTTCTGTCTCTAGAAGGAAAGGCTGAATAGCAGGGATGGAAAGAACATGGGCCTGAGTGCTGGGTTTCTCACTTTGTAGAAATACGTGATCAGAACCAAGGTGCTTAATTTCTCCAAGTCTTAGCCTCTTCGTTTGTCAAATGAGGTTGATACTTCACAAAGTTGTTGCAAGGATTAAAGTACCTAATGGGACACTTAGTACATAATAAATACCTGATAAATTATATTATTTTTATTAGTAGTGTTATTTATGGACTACTTAGGAACATACAGCTATATTTCTAAAGTATCATTAATTTATATCTCTATGGTACAAAGTAGGCCAAACTCTAAAATGTTATAATAATTATAAGGGGAAAAAACAATTTTTAGATTAGTTAACACTTTTTATTTTCCTCAAATATTTTAATTAACCTTGCTTTAACCACATTGGCCAATATATACACCAAATTGCAGACTAAAAATTCTGCTACAAGTGCATTTTGAATCTTGAAATTGCGCAATTTTTGCCAGATTTCTATTCAAATGATGGACTAAACCAGAACTTCTCACACATGAATGTTCATATAAAGTCACACTGGGGATCTTTTTAAAACCCATTCAGTGGGTCTTCAGATTCTGCATTTCTAACAAGCTTACAGGTGATGCTAACACCACACTTTGAGGCAAGAGACTAAACCAGTAGTTCTTAAGTAGGGGCAATTTTGTACCCCAGGAGATATTCATCAATGTCTGCAGACATTTTTGGTTATCACAACTGTGTGGAGGTGCTGCTGGTATCTGGTGGATAGAGGTCAGGAACACTGCTAAACATCCTACAGTGTACAGAACAGCTCCAACCACAAAGAATTATTGGGTCCAAAATGTCAATCATGCTCAAAATATCAACAGTGTGCCAAGGTTGAAAAACCCTGGACTAAACAAATCTAAGAACCTCCTGCGTATAATGTAAGTACATAGTAATGAGGAATAAAATATATGTGTTGTTTTATTCATACCTAAATTCAGGAGTCAAAAATGGGGGGACCAGAAACATTTATAAATGTACATTCATACCTAAATAAGGAACCTCAGTGGGAGCCAGAGCCCACGGTGAATCACCCCAACATGACATACTCCTCAGGGTCGGGGTGATAGTTCTGTTCTGGCATGTGGATTGACAGTGTTGAGGTCTGACATTCCGTGTATAATGGTGAAGGGGAGTAAGATCCAAAAGGTTGTGTGCCCTGGATACACACAGATTACTACCTGGAGATCACAGGACCATAGTTCCTTCTGATTATTGGTGTGGTGCCTATATTCCCAATACATACAGAGACAAAGGTTAAACCCAACCCCATGAAAAAAGCTCTATAATCTAGGCAACAGTACATTGTTTTGAATAGCCCATTTCTAAACTGAGCACTCTTCTCTAGTAGCATTTGACAAATTATTATCTGGTAAACTAAGTTTTGATTGATAACATGATTATCAATAGGTACTTTTTCTAAATTCTCTTCTAGGTTCATCAAAGAACATATTTTTTAAGTTGCAATGAGGACTCCACAAAAATATTTTTACTAGCAAAATCATAATGAATACCAGTTGTATTAAAATTATATTGACAATTGTTCATGGAACAAAATAATTAATCTTAGCACCAGAGAAAGACGAAAGAGAAAGGCTGGAGTTTAAATGAGAGACACATCAAAATTACAAGAAGGTTTACCATTCCTAAATGGCATGTCCAAGTTTTCTCAGAAAGAAAAATTAGCTAGTCTTCTAAATGTAAAACTAATATCAATGGAAACCTGAATGCCACTTTACAATGGGAAAGATTTATCTGCTGTCACAGGACTATCAGAGAATCCAAACACAGCAGCCTAAAAACTGGGCAACAAGTTCCCAGTCTCAGTTTCCCCATCAGAAATATAATGCACATTCCTTGTGTTTGGTGTTTGGTAGGATTGTTATCATAGGTAGACAGCTGTTTTTTATAAAGAAAAGGAGCAAATGAAATCAGACATTAAGCCTAATAAATGAGGGAACTGAACTGGACTTGAACTCTGAAAACTGGGAAGTCGCAGCATTCATAGTTTCCTTAGGGGACGACAGTAACCTCCACCAGAGGGATTTAGTCCCTGAACAATCCTCAAGCTGGCAGGAAGAATTAGCTTTCTGTTTTCCCTGAGACAACAGGCCCAGTAGTGAGATTATTGAGGGAGGAATAAAACAGTGGGGGAAGTTCCTTTGCTAGGTGCATGCTCAGTAGAAACCAGAGGACACAGCAAAAACTTTGAGGCTGTGTGGTAGGAGCCAAAATGATGATATAAAGAGGCAAAGTCTAGCCTGGAAAAATCTGGGAAAATGATCAGATTGGATAAGGGACACGAAAACCCAGAAGATCCAGAAAAGGAATTGATTAAGGACAGGCCCAGCACAAGCCCACACAGAGCCAGGGAAGAGATGGGTTAATTTGAAAGAAAGCCTGTGCTTTCCCAATCCCTAGGTAATATAATAAAATCTTAGCCATGGCCTGGGGGCTCAGTTGATTGGAGCATCTTCTGGTATACCAAAACGTTACCTATTCACTTCCTTGTCAGGACACATAAAAATTAATAAAATACCTTTGACTGAAGATTTTTAAAAAATGCTTAACAAATTTTTGTTTATTCATTCACCCATTCATTTTGCTCTGTAGTAGCTGTGTGACTCCAAGCACAGGCCTGGGGGCCTGGGTGCAGCTGGGAACAGAGACTAAGCCACCACCAGACAAGGGCAGAGACCATGCTGGACACCAGAATTCAGTGTGTTGGCATTACAGTTCTGGATACAGACCCTCCCGGTGCCCATCGGACAAACCCAGAACTTCTTTGGCAGTGAGAGAGAGTAAGCCACCTGGTCACGGAAGAAACATCTGGCACCTGGGGAAAGTCCTCTATTTTTAATCCATTAAATCTTGTCACTACACCTCATTCTCCTATATGTGGGTCCCTGGAGATTTTCTCATGACTCCATGGAAGAACCCTATTTCCACTGGCAGCAGGATCAGAGGGATAAAAGGGAACTGGGTCACATGCATCACAGTAGGTAGCAGACACTATCAACTATCAACTTTCCTCTTTTGGAGGAAGCTATATCTTTATCTTTTTACTGGAGATCAAAATATTTTTAAAATAGTCTCAAACAAAAAGGAGGATATCAATGAAATTCAGAAATCAGGACGCTAATGTCTTATGTGTGCATATTTGTATTTAATCCAAAGTTTAAAGACTCTATCTATATAAATTAACTTCAGTAAGGTCTAAAAAGTATTAAAATGTTATCTACTTCATATGCTCTGAACTTTCTCCAATTTCCAAGCCAGTTAATCGGTATTATTAAGTACATATTATGTTGTATAATGGCACCAGATCTGTAACCAAAGGTTATAATGGGAAAAGACCTAAGTTCTTTTATTTTTTATTATATTTTATTGAGTATGCTATTACAGTTGTCCTGATTTTTCCCACTTTGCTCCCCTCCACTCAGCACGCCCACTCCCTCAGGCAACCCTCCCACCATAGTTCATGTCCATGGGTCTCGTATAAGTTCTTTGGCGACTCCATTTTCAATACTGTACTTTATATCCCCATGGCTATTCTGTAACTACTATTTGTACTGCTTAATTCCCTTACCTCTTCACCCATTCTCCCCAACACCCCTCCCATCTGCAAACATAAAAACACTCTCCATATTCATGATTCTGTCTCTGTTCTTCTTGTCTGCTTAGTTTTTTCAGATTCAGCTGTTGATAGATTTGTATTTTTTGCCATTGTATTGTTCATAGTTTTGATCTTCTTTTTCTTAAATAAGTTCCTTTTACATTTCATATAATAATATTCGGGTGATGATGAACTCCTTTAGTTTTTGCTTGTCTGAGAAGCTCTTTGCTCTTCAATTCTAGATGATATCTTTGCTGAGTAAAGCAACCTTGACTGTAGGTCCCTGCTTTTCATGACTTTGAATATTTCTTGCCAACCCCTTCTACCCTGCAATGTTTCTTTTGAGAAATAGGTTGACAGTCTTATGGGAACTCCCCTGCAGGTAACTAACTTCTTTTCTCTTGCTGCTTTAAGATTCTCTCTGTATCTTTAACCTTGGCATTTTAATTATGATGTGGCTTGGAGTGGGGTTTTTTGCATTCATCTTGTCTGGGACTCTTTGTGTGTCCTGGACTTGCATATTTATTTCCTTCACCAAATTAGAGAAATTTCTTTCATTATTTTTTTAAATAGATTTCCAATTTCTTACTCTTTCTCTTGTTCTTCTGGCACTCATATGAGTGAATGTTGGCCCTCTTGAAGTTGTCCCAGAGGCTGCTTACACTATCCTCATTTTATTTTTGGATTCTTTTTTCTTCTTGTTCTAATTGGTTGTTTTTTGCTTCCTTATGTCCCAAATCATTGATTTGATTCTCAGTTTCATCCACTGTTGTTTCCCTATAAATGTTTTTTTATTTCAATTAGTGTATCCCTCATTTCTGACTAGATCTTTTTTATGCTGTTGAGATTCTCACTAATTTTCTATCCTCATAACCAGTATTTTGAACTCTACATCTGATAGATGTTTTTAATCTCTATTTCACTTAGCTCTTTTTCTGGAGTTTTGATCTGTTCTTTCATTTGGGCCACGTTTCTTTGTCTCCTCATTTTGACAGCCTCCCTGTGTTTGTTTATATGTACTAGGTAGAGCTGCTGTGACTCTGTGTTTTGGTAGTGTGGCCTAATGTAGTAGGTGTCTTATAGTGTCCACTGGCACAGCCTCCCCTATCACCTAAGCTGGGTACTCAATGTGCATCTTTTGTGTGGTCTGAGAACACCCTTCTATTGTAGTTGAGCCTTTGTTGCTGTTGGCAGGTCAATGGGAGGAATTTACCCAGGCCAGTCAGCTTTAAGGACTGACTATGACCACACCATCAACCCCCACCCTCCATGGAGAATCAGCTATGCAGGGTGGTGGTGCTCTGATATGGTCTGTAGCTATCCACTGGATGCACTGGCCCTGGTGTTTTTCCGGTGGCAGAGGCCAAGCTCAGCCCCTACCTGTGTTTTGCCTGGGATCACCCTGCCTGAGCTATAAGGCAATGTGAGGTGGCTGCTACTTGTGCTGGGCTTGGAGCTTCCCAGACAAAGCCAATCTGTGAATCTAGGCTGACTGCTGCTGTTCCTGGCCTGGGACTCAGTGAGGCCAGCTGTTGCTTATTTGAGAGGATTTAGGAAGTTGTGAAGCATGAGCCAAGACCAGCCACTCATATGGAAAAGCAGCTTAGGTGGGCCTGTATGTTGGGTGTGATGGAGTCTCTGGGATCTCTAAGTCAGGTAAAAATAGTGTTAGCCAGGTTGATGGAGTCTCAGACATGGCACTAGCTTGCTGGTTCTGTGAGGGGAGGGTTTAGAAAAGGTACAATGACCTCTGCTCACCTTGATGCCAGACACTTCAGTTTCTCCCTATATACCACTAGTGGCTTTCAAGCTGCTACCTCAATGCATGAGTTCATAGGGAGTGAGTCTGAGTAAGGGAGTCCATGTGTGGTTTCTTTAAGAGGAACTGCTTGGATTTCTAGCAGTTTCTTCCACCATCGCAATCCATGCTGATTTTTGCAGCAAGAAGTTGTGGGGACTTATCTTCCTCGCACTGGAATGTTGAGCTGCAGGGCCTGGTGTGGGCCTGGGATTCCTCGCTCCTGAGATGCTCCTCCTGAATTTTTATCTACCACATGTGGGTTTGGGATCAGCCCATTCTGCATCTGTACCCCTGCTACCAGTCTGGATGGATGTGCCTTCTTTAATTCTGTAGTTGTTAGACTTCCATTCAATTCAATTTCTGATGTTTCTCAGTGATGGTTGTTCCATATTTTAGCTGTAATTTTGTTGTGGTTGTGTGAAGAGGTGAGCCACATCTTCCTGTGCCACCATCTTGACTGGAAGTCCTGATTTCTTTTTAAATGACACAAAATAAAAGTCCTGGGAGTGAATCATCAATGATGATTTTATTTTTTAATCTACTAAGAGAAAGAGAGTGAAGAGACCCCAGGGAGGTTGTGTCATCCCGATGTTGCCTTGTGTTTTGTAATGGGAATGCAGAAATAGCTTTATTTTATGAGCTTACCCTATTGGTCAATAATTGTGAGCAGCCTAAAATTTAGCCAAACCTCACAACAGAGGAAATAAAGAGTATAAAACTCTACACTATTAAAAGTAAATGTGCCTCTCTTGTTACACATAACACTGTTTTATCTAAAGAATTTCTCGACTTCAAATCCAGATGCAGAGTTTTTGGATTGTCAGGAGCCTCCCTGTAGAGGCACAAACATTTCTGTAAAGTGGGAGATTCTCCCAATCCCCTATTAAATCTGTCTTTATATCTACTTATCTACACCTAGATCTCCTAAAATGCAACCAAGAGACTTCAGAATTAGGCTAAGGCTATCTACAATTCCTAAATGAATGCCTTAAGTGGTCTTTGTAGAAGAATGTGGGCCTTTTAAAAAGGAAGAATTATAGTGAGACGGCCTCACAATATTGACAAGCTGGGAGCAAAAGCAGGGTTTGAGCTATGTGTCAACACCAGCCATTGTTCCTATTAGGGTACAATTTTCGTGATATTTTTCAAGAATGTAAAATAAGGTTAGTTGGAACATGCATTCTAATCCCTTTCAGTGCTTATCACTCTCCAAACATTCAATAGCCACCCTTAAGACCATTACCTCTGGGACAACATTTGAGTGGGCCCCTGCAATCTAACAAGAGACGGGAGAGAAAGACTGTGGTTTAAAAGCCTGGTTAAAGATTAACACAAACAGTAATAAGAAGGTTCTTAGGAAAGAATCAGGACAGCTGCAGCTGCATCCCAGCTACCTGCTGAGGGTTGCTAAGCAACTTGGGCTTCCACTGCCCCAAGGGTGTTTTACTTTACAATTAGGATTTTTGAAGGGGAAGAGGGGGAAGGGGGGCTGATTCCTGGTGAAACTGACAGAGAACCATAGATATCGTTACATGTTGTTGTGTTGTGTTTTTTTAAATAGGAAAATGATGTCACGCAGTCCTTTCAAAGGTAGAACATTCACTACAAAGCAGATTTTTTTGTATGTAACTGACAAAAACCGAGCGATAACATGGAGTTTTAAAAGTGACATTTTGACTCTAAGGGAGGAATTATTTGCAATTTGTTTTGAACAGAAGCTTAGTTCATGTCAGATGTGAACCTCCAGACAATCATTAGTTTAAACTGCCTGCTATGTGTTTAAAAATTTCAGTCAATTTAGAGCTGATCTGAATTGCAAATGTGATGGTAATAAGCCATTAGGGAACTGCATATCTTTTTTTTTTTTTTTTGCATTTACAACCCTTTGCTTTAAGGAGCTCCAACTACATTGAAATATGAAAATATCATTTTAATCATGTTCATTGTAGACAAACACAGAAGTGCTGGAGACTCAGAAGTAGGAAAGTGGCATTCAGACGCTAAGAATGAGAAGCTGTGACAAGAATAAAAAGATATGTGTAACCTGTACTTTAGATTATATACAGTAGTAAGATTTTCCAAAAACAAATATCCTGTTTTGTTTGTAATGCAACACGAATATCCAAACCCCACATCTGGATAAAATTTATTTTCTTTGGATTTTGGAATTGGAACAAGTTAGTCCAAACCCTTTTATGAGGTCACTTGGGAAATCAAGAGAACTGCTTTTATGGTCAGATTTCAGCTTGCAATACAAATAACAAGTTTTTAAGTGTGCTTATCAATAAAAAAAGCTCTTCTTCAAGCAGCCTAGTTCAGTTTTCTAAAATACTATGTGTTTCAGTAATCTCAGAACTGTCAGCATCAAAGGGTATTTTATTCTCTCAGAGGTGTTTCAGCTCAGAAGCTTAGGTAACCACACACAAATAGATGATGCAAAATTTCAGTCAGTCCTTAATTTTATCCATTGGTACCCACAAGTTTAATGGAACAGAGGAAGGAATTAAAAAAAGGAGTGAGTTTCCCAAATTTCCAGTGGATAAGATACACTGCCTTGATTTCTGGATCCTTATTTCTTAAACTATTTGGTTTCAAAGCTAAGCGAACCTTTGCAAAGGAAGGGCTGATGACTGATCAACTGGCCATATCAAATCATGTAGCATATTTCTGTTAGCCTCTGTACAATACCTATCTCTTCTACTTTTAAATTCACTAAAACTTGGCTCTTGGCTTTTTTTCCATTGTGGTAATAGGACCCCAAAATCTTTATCTCAGCCATTTGCCCATATCTTTGGGAATATGGAAACTTATGAGTAATGCATTCATGACATATTTTCTCTCAACAAATTAAATATTTGCTAAGAGATAAAGTGTAACATCATTGGTAAATATAGTACAAAATGATAGAATTTGAGTCCCAGCAGGAAAATCTTAGTTAGAATTTAACTCCAGGGGGCCATAGTCACCCAGAAGGTCAGGGCTTTGGCCAAAATCAATGTTTGTTTATATCCTTGAGAATGATAGATAAGGACATAAACTCTGTGGTGTTGGTTATACTGAGGCAAAGGGAACCTCCCAAGTGTCAGCATTTAGGATGTGTCTATACTCCAAAAAAAAATAATTTTCAAAAAGATAAATTTCTAAAATACAAGAACCCTTCTTTTTCACACTTCATTGCTTCACTTGATTTTAATTTATGCCTCTCCAAGCCATCATTATAATAGGGAGAGGCTCCAGCTATGTCTAAGCCAGAAATGTGAAATAGAAATGGAGCCAGTCACGCATATGAATAAGGAAGGTGAACCCCAGTAAGAGAAAAGGCTTTTCCTATGCTTCCATACATCTTTTCCTTTCTTTATTCAGCCATTTACTTGCTCAATAAACACTTACTGAGCCTCCTCTCTATGATTAGAATTGTGCTAGAAACTGCAGGAATACAAGGAAAAATTGGGAGATGGATCCTGTACCTTGAAATCACTAAGAGAAACAAAGCTTTATATGAATAAACATGATAATAAGATGGAGGTGAAAAGTGACAAAAGAAACATAAATGAGGTGCTAGGTGGGACAATTTATTGGCAATGTTAAAAAGTGTGGCTGTGGAATCAAAAAGATTCAAGCCTCAATTGTTCTCTGGATCTGAGAGATATTGAGCAACATTTATAACCTCCCTATGTCTTAGCGTCCCCATCTAAAAATAAGAATTGCTCAACAAACTTTCTATGCCTCCCTAGTCAGCTTTCTGTCTTCTCCACAAAGCTGTTCTAAATCTTCTCAACTCTCTTGAAACTCTAACTTACCAATTTTCCCCTCCCTCGCTGTAGATGACCTCAATTCCCATCCTGCCGAGATAATGAAATCCATCAGTTGGAAACCCACTCAAGTTCCTGCCACCAGCCTACACACCTAACAGTATCCAAAACCATCACACTGCCTGTTTTCCCCCATAGAATCAAAGTCCCATATATCCTGAGAGACCAATTCATCTGTCTTTGCTTTAGATCCCATCAACTTTACTGCCTTTCTCACAGAGATTTTACTGATTACTTCCGTGTTCCTGTCCTGCAACTTCAAATGCTCTTCTTTGTTGCTAATGCTCTTCTTGGTTGTTAATGCTCATCAGGGTTTAAGAGTATGCAAGTCTCAAACTCTCTCTTGGGGACAGAAGTACTGTCAGACACCTTCCTTTGCTGAGCACTCCCTAGACCTTGCTGGCAGGTACAAGTGGGCCCCAAATCTGAATTCTCCATTAATTTGGCTAACATTGTTCACCTACACATGCTGATTCCCTGAGACCCTGCCTCAACTAATTCAACTGCCTGTCCAGAACCTCTTCCAGCAGCTTTTCCACACAAATAACATGTCTCAGTTCAAGCTGTGGACTCTTCTAAAATTTCTCAAAGGTTGAAAAACCCCAAACCAACAGTAGCTGAACTTGGCATGTGCTGTACCCCTTTCTAAGCAGCCCCAAGCCGGGCACCAATGGCAGCCAGCCTCAGTTCACAGCTAAAATTCTTCCAGGAGCTTCCAAGCCTATCATAGTTTGCAATCAACTGAAGATCACTTTGTAGCTTTTACCAAGTTGTCCCAAGTAGAGCACAGGCAGTGGCTGACATTGACCTGCTCCAGAACCCTCCCAAGAAGCCCCATATACAATACACCCACGGGCCTGCTTCAGACCACATCAGAGCACAACCCACCCTGCTCCACACACAACACATCTAAAGAGCAGACTTGGCAAACATCAGAATCTCACCAAAGTGAATCATATTCTTTGGAGTGGGCTCCCATACACGAGCTTATCCACTGTAATCATGGCTGTACCCATAACTAGTCAGCCTCATGGGTCAGTCCCACCCACTGATGTCTCAGCAGCAGTCAAGGCTAAACTGTAACAGGAGGGCACACGTAACACACACAGGGACACATCTAGAGCAACAGAATTTGGTGACCGGGGAGATTGAACCACTGGGCACCCTGGGACACCTACTACATAAGGCAACTCTGCCATTACCAGGAGATATAGCAGTGCTATCTAACACTTGGAAATAAACACACGGAGTCAGCCAACATGAGCAAATAAAAAAATGTCCCAAGTGAAAGAACAGAACAAGACTCCAAAAAAAGAACTAAACAATATGTAGTCAAACAATCTACCAGATGCAGAGTTCAGAACACTGGATATAAGGATGCTCAGGGTGAATTTAACAAAGAGATAGGAAACATAAAAATGGAGATAGAAAACATAAAATAGACACATTCAAAAATGAAAAATGCAATTAACTAAAATAAAGAATACATTAGAGGGAACCAACAGCAGATCAGATGAAGCAGAGGATCACATCAGCAATCACCTGCTTCACAAAGAAGTAAAAACCATACAATCTGAAGGGAAATAAATAAATAAATAAATAAATAAAAAGTGAGTAAGTTTAAGGAACCTCTGGAACTAATTTAAGTGTGCCAGCATTTTCACCATAGAGGTACCAAAAGGCAAAGAGAAAGCAAGGGATTAAAAACCTGTTTGATGGAAATTTTCCTTAATTTGGTAAAGGAAATAAACATACAAATACAGCAAATGCAGAGAGTCCCAAACAGGATGAATCCCAAAAGTCCCACATTAAGACATATCATAATTAAAATACCAAAGAGTGAAGACAAAAAGAGAATCATAAAAATAGCAAGAGAAAAAGTGGTTATTTATGTACAGGGGAGTACCCATGAGACTGTCATCTGATTTCTCAACAGAAATTTTGCATGCTAGAAGGGATTGGCACAAAATATCCAAAGAGATGAAAAGCAAGAACCTACAAACAAGGTGAATGGGGCTTTCAGCCAAGGTGGAGGTACAGGTAGATATACTTTACTGTATCACACAACCAAAAGAAGGATAACTACCAATTTAAAAACAAAAAGCAACTAGAACTGCCAGAAAATGGAAGTTTAATCAACAAGGAGTTAAAGAAGAAACATTCATCCAGACTGATGTGCTGAGAGAAAGAAGTATGGCCCAAATGACAGAACAGATCAAAACTCCAGAAAAAGAACTAAGTGACAAGGAGATAGCCAACCTATCAGAAGCAGAGTTCAAAACAGTGTAATCAGGATACTCACAGGAATTATTGAATATGGTCTCAAAATAAAGGAAAAAGTGATGACTATACAAAGTGAAATAAAGAAAATCATACAGTGAACCAACAGCGAAGGGAAGGAAACTGGGACTCAAATCAAGGATTTGGAACAAAAGGAAGAAATAAACATTCAACTGGGACAGAATGAAGAAATAAGAATTTTAAAAAATGAGAAGAGGCTTAGGAACCTCTGGGACAACTTTAAACATTCCAACATCCAAATCATAGGAATGCCAGAAAGAGAAGAGGAAGAGCAAGAAATTGAAAACTTATTTGAACAAATAATGAAGGAAAACTTCCTCCATCTGGCAAAGGAAATAGACTTCCAGGAAGCTCAGAGAGTCCCAAAGAGAAAGACACCAAAACACGCTATACTTAAATCACCCAAGATTAAAGATTAGGAGAGAATCTTAAAAGCAGCAAAAGAAAAAGAGACAATTACCTACAAGGAGTTCCCATAAGACTGTCACATGATTTCTCAAAAGAAATCTTGCAGGCAAGATGGGGATGGAAAGAAATATTCCAAGTCATGAAAGGCAAAGACCTACATCCAAGATTACTCTATCCAGCCAAGCTATCACTTAGAATGGAAGGACAAATAAAGTGGTTCGCAGATAAGGTCAAATTAAAGGAGTTAATCATCACCAAGCCCTTATTGTATAAAATGTTAAAGGGTCTTATCTGAGAAAAAGAAGATCAAAACTATGAACAGTAAACTGACAATAAACTCACAACTATCTACAACTGAACCTAAAAAATAAAAACAAAAACAAACTAAGCAAAAAACTAGAAAAGGAATAGAATCACAGAAATGGAGACCTGTGATAACATGAAGGGTTATCAGTGGGGAGGGGAGCAAGGAGAATGGGGAAAAAGATACAGGGAATAAGAACCATAATTGGTAGGCACAAAATAGACAGGGGGAGGTTAAGAATAGGATAGGAAATGGAGAAACCAAAGAACTTAGATGTATAGCCCATGGTCATGAACTAAGGGGTTGGGGGAATGCTGGAGGGAGGGGGTGCAGGCAGGAAGGGATAAAAGGAAGAGAAAAATGAGACAACTGTAATAGCATAATTAATAAAATATAAGTTTTAAAAAAGAACCTACAAACAAGATTACTCTACCCAGCAAGGCTATTATTTAGAATTGAAAGAGAGAGAAAGAGATTCCCAGACAAGAAAAACTGAAGGAGGTCATCACTACTAAACCAGTATTCCAAGATATGTTAAAGGGACTGCTTTTAAGAATAAAAGATAAAAACATATGCATAAGAAAATACAGAACAGAAAAAAAATTACTCTGACAAAGGCAAACATAAAAGCAGTGGATCAACCTAATGTAATGTTAGCACAAAAGTGAAAAGGCAAAAGTAGAAAGATCATGTGTAATTATAACAACAAATTAAGGAATGCACACTAACACACACATAAAATATAGAAAATAATGACAAAATCATAAACATGGAGGTAAAGTAAAACTGGTATGATTTTGGAATGTGTTTAAACTTAAGCAACCATTAACTTAAAATAGACTGTTATAAACATAGCCTGGTATATATAAAGCACAGGGTAACCACAAACCAATGATCCACAAGAGATATACAAGAAATAAAGAGAACGGAATCCAAACACAACACTATAGAAAGTTATTTACATACTAGAGAATACTAAATAATTAAAGTACTAAAGAATACTAAATAAACCAAAAAGAGCTACAAAAACAGTCAGAAACAATTAATAAAATATCAATAACTACATACTTATCAATAATTATTTTAAATTCAAATGACAATGAGTAGCTGAAGAGATTTAAAAAAAAAAAAAAGACCCAAACATATGCTGCCTACAAGAGATCCACTTCACTTCAAAAGATAGCCCTGGCTGGTGTATCTCAGTGGACTAATCATGGACCTATGAACCAAAAGGTTGCTGGTTCAATTCCCAGTCATGGCACATGCCTGGGTTGCAGATCAGGTCCCCATTAGGGGGTATATGAGAGGCAATGGCACACTGATGTTTCTCTCCCTTTCTTTCTCCTTCCATTCGCCTCTCTATAAAAGTCTTTCAAAACCTATTTTTAAAAAGACACACACAGATGAAAAAAGATATGCAAATGGAGACAGGGGTTATAATACTTGTATCAGACAAAGAGACATTAAAACAAGGCTTGTAATGTGAGACAAAGAAGAGAGTATTTCACAATGATAAAGAGATCAATTCCACAAGAGGATATAACTCTTAAAAACACTTATCACCCCAATGTAAGAGCACCTAAATGTATAGAGCAGACATTGATGAAAATAAAGGAGGACACTGGCAGTAATACAGACATAGTAGGGGACATTAACACTCCACTGACATTAATGGATAGATCATCCAGACAGAAAATTAATAAGGGAAGAGAGACTTTAAGTGATGTATTAGAACAGATGAATTTAATTAATATTTTTTTCAGACATTTCACCCCAAAACAATAGATTATACATTATTCTCGAGTATACATGGAACATTTTCAAGGATAGATCACATGTTAGGGCACAAAAAAGTCTCAATAAATTTATGAATATTGAAATCATATCAAGCATCTTTTCCAAGTTCAACAGTATGACACTAAAAATCAACTACAGGAAGAAACTGAAAAGCATACAAAGACATGCAGCCTAAATAACATGCTACTAAACAATGAATGGGTTAACAACAACATCAAGGAAGAAATCAAAAGATACCTTGAGATAAATTAAAATTAAAACACAATGGCTGAAAATCTAACCAACAACTTCTAACAAACAAAAGTCCTGGACCAGAAGGTTACACAGGTGACGTTTTTACCAAACATTAAGAATTAATACCTATCCTTTTCAAACTATTCCAAAATATTGAAGAGGAAGGAAGGCTCCCAAATTCATTTTACAAGGCCAGAAATTACCCTGATACCAAAAGCAGATAAAAATACTACAAAGATAGAAAATTATAGGCCAATACCCCTAATAAACATAGATGCAACTATCATCAACAAATTACAGTGGAACCTCAGTTCCTGGACTTAATTTGCTTCAGAAAACTCTTTGAGAAGTGATTTGTTCAAAATTTAACCTCCTTTGTATACCACTTGAGAGATGTGTGACTGATTATACAGGTAGCAGCATGAAAGGGTTGTTGGGACAAGAATCAAGACCAGGAGTTTTGTTAGACAATCAAGACATTTTTTTTCATACAGAACTTGGTCAAGAACTGAATTTTTCAAGAACCAAGACTTTTGAGATCTGAGGTTTGACTGTATTAGCAAACCAAATTCAGCAATAAGTTGAAAAGATCACTATAAACACACAGCTGGCGTAGCTCAGTGGATTGAGCTTGGGCTGCAAACCAAAGTGTTGCAAGTTCGATTCCCAGTTAGGGTACAGGCCTGGGTTGCAGGCCATGACCCCCAGCAACCACACATTGATGTTTCTCTCTCTCCCTCCCTCCCTTCCTGCTCTAAAAAATAAATAAATAAAATCTTTAAAAAAACAATCATACACCAGGACCAAATGGGATTTATTCCTGGGATCCAAAGTTGGTACAATATTGGCAAATCAATTAATGTGACACACCATGTACACAAATGAAGGATAAAAGCCACATGATCATATCAATAGATGCAGAAAAAGCACTTGACAGAATCCAACATTCATTTATGATAAAAACACTCAGTAAAGTTTAGTTAGAGGAACATACCTCAATATAATAAAGGTCATTTATGATAAATACACAGCTAACATCATCCTCAATTATAAAAAGCTGAAAACTTTTTCTTCAAGATCAGGAGCAAAATAAAGATGTCTACTTACAACATAGTATTGAAAGTCTTAGCCTCGGCAATCATACAAGGAAATAAAAGCATGTAAATGGGAAAGGAAGAAGGATACCTGTCATTTATAGATGACATGGTACTATATAGAGAGAACCCTAAAAAATCCACCAAAAATATTAGAACTAAAAAATGAATTCTGTAAAGTCATAGTATAAAAAATAATATTCAAAAATCAGTTCCATTTTTATATACCACAACTATTAGAAAAAGAAATTAAGAAAACAATGTCTTTACAATTGCCTCAAAAAGAATAAACTACTTAGGAATAAACTTAACTAAGGAGGTAAAAGACCTGTACTCAGAAAACTATGACATTGTAGAAAGAAATGTTAAAAGGTAGAAAAAATGGAAGGATATACAGGGTTCATGGATAGGAAGAACTAACATAATTAAAATATCTGTATGAGCCAAGGTAATCTAAAAATTCAGTGCAATCCTTAACAAAGCATCAATGGCATTTTTCACAAAGCTAGAACAACTAATCCAAAATTTATATGGAACCACAAAAGATCCTGAATATCCACAGCAATCTTGAGAAAGAAGAAGAAAGTAGGAGGTACCACACTACCTGATATCAAACTCCACTAAAAGGCTACAGTAATCAAAGCAGCATGGTACTGGAATTAAAAACAAACATATGCATCAGTAGAAAGTAATAGAAAGTCCACACCTATATGTCAAATAATCTCTGGCATAGGAAGCAAAAATATATGCATATAATGGGGTAAAGATAGTCCCTTCAATAAATGATGTTGGGAAAAATAAACACACACTCATTTGCCCAAAATTCAATGGACACATAAGCAACTTAGTTTTCTATTTTTAAAGCTGACCTGGGCCTCAAGTATCCTTTCATATATTAACACAATTTTATTCTCTTTCATGAAATACGTATGTTTTGAAAAATCACCTTTCAAAGAAAATATTTTTATCAGTTATCTTACTAGATAACTCTCAATGCTGACATTTGAACTCTCAATAATGAACTCTCAATGCTGACATTTTTAATCTATAGTTTTATTACACAACTGCATTAGATGAGAAGGTTCATCGGAAAGATTGGGAAAGAAATTCTAATTCAGAGAGGAAATAAGAATCTTTATAACTTAAATGTCTAGCTACAGCCTAATAGGTCTTGCCTTCGAAGTTCAGCTTCTTAAAAATTACTTTTCACATAACATACTCATGACAGCATTTATTATTAATGATCAGCTATGAGTTATGAAGGATAAACTCATGTGAATGGAATCTGAATGTCAAACAACAGGCTCTCAGAAGCAACTGAACCTCATCCAACTGTAGCATAACTTTGGGAATGAGCTAAGGAGTAATGCTGAAGAAAATGCTCTGGTTGAGCTAGTGATTTAACCTCTAAGAAGTGCCATCAGAAATGTAAATGGAGGAGAGAAGAAAAAATGGTCATGGCATTAAGAAGTCTCCATGGTCAGTCTCATAAGAGGTCAGCTATATATATAACCCTGAACTTTAAAACAGATGAATTCTGAAGTCTTGGAAGCAGAGAAATTTCTTCATCTAACATTTCCTGGCTCCTTGGTTTTGGCAAACTAAGTAAGGTTTGTGAGGGGTCAAATGTATTGAACTCCTGTCAGATTTTCCAGGGTGGATAAAAGTCAATAATTTTAATCTTAATCCTGAGGCCACAGTGTGTTCAAATTGGAAACCTACTCCATATGTTCATGATACTACCTCACAGAAGTCCTTAAACAGTTTCTTCATGAGAACTCCGAGGTTTCCAAATTTCCTTGGCCCATTAGGATTGATGTTTTAACCATTAAAATTAAAAATAATACCACTAGTAAGAAAAAAAACAAAGCAGTGTTTCATTTGAATATCTGGTATATGCCAGGTACTTTTACATACATTATGTCATTTAAATTCTCATGACCATTCAGTCAATTGGATGGCACTTTTCCCACTTTTCAGACACCAAGGAACTGATAAATACATGACTTCTTCCAATATGTCCCGCTAGAGTATGACCTCAGGAGTACATCTGACTCCAAAACTCATATCCTTTTATGATATCACATTGCTTGTAAACCCAGTTTCTGTTTAGATCTATGAATTAATATGATAGGTATTCTTTTCAAAATATATCCTTGTTTAGAAGGAAATGAGGGCATCTCCATTCCCTCGCCAGCATCCCAACAGACCTTGTTAGCAGCAGTGATGTTGTAATGGTATTATTCTCTGCTAAGAGTGTTCTTTATGTGGGTCCTTTAAAACCATAAACTAGTCATTGAGAAAAAGTCAAGGAGCTTGAATTCATGCCCATAGGGGGTTTCTGATGCCCATTACTTATGCCCCTTTCTCATTAAATGAACTTGTCAAGCTGTTTTTGCAAATATTCAGAATGTTGCCACCTGATTAGTCCTCCCTAGGATGTAAATTTTGAATGGTTTTCTACCAAACTAGAAAATGCTTGTCTTGAGAACATTTGAAAATTTAAATATTAAAATGGAAGGTGATGCTAAATGATTAAAAAAGCAAGAGAAAATCACCAGAGCTAAGATGACTTACCCCATTTCTCTGTTATCTTAAGAAAATGTATATTTCACTCATTCTTGGAAGATACTAACAAAGTCAGCTTTAAACCTCTATATAAATTCAATATTACCGCCCTGGCTGGCGTAGCTCAGTGGATGGAGCGCGGGCTGGGAACCAAAGTGTCCCAGGTTCGATTCCCAGCCAGGGTACATTCCTGGGTTGCAGGCCATAACCCTCAGCAACCACACATTGATGTTTCTCTCTCTCTCTCTCTCTCTCTCCCTTCTCTCCCTAAAAATAAAAATAAGTAAAAATTAAAAAAAAATAATAATCTTAAATTCAATATTACCAACGAATTCTTAAAGTAGAAGAATTTAAAATATAATATGAAAATTAAAATTCTAAAACAAGCAATTTCTTCTCTGTACTAAGTATCCTGTCAGGTGTCCTCATACAGCATCTCTTTCTCCATATAACTTAATGAAGTGGATTTTATTCTGATTTTATAGGTGTAGCATCTGAGGCCATAACAAGGTCAAATATATTGCCCAAGGTCACACCAGAAGTGAATGGAAAACCTACAATTAGAATTAAGCTCCAACTTCAAAACCTATTCCTTTTTCACTTTATTAAACTGCCACATTTAATTTTAACATACATGTGGAAGCACTTAACTACATTTTTATCTCCTAATAACTATTGTGGAGAATGCTTGTAGAGTAATTCATACAGCAGTAGAATTTGCCAAGTAAACACATTTTTAATGACAATGACCAAAGCATACTTGCGCAGTCGTTTAAACAGGTGAGGTGATCATTATACTTGTTCTCTGTTTAAACAAGGTTTTCATTTATTTAAGAAATATAACATGGCAGGTTGCATGTTAGGAAGAGATAAGACATGCCTCTGAGCCAACATCCGAGGGGGTGAAGGCAGAGACCCATGATGTGAGGGAAAAGACAGAGATGCAAATGTATTTTATCTCAAAGAAGCATATGTCTTGAGGTCCTTTCATTGAAAGCATTAAAGTTCAAGAAAAAAAAAAACAGTCTCCCTTATGCCATTCATCAACACACAATGATTTGTCTTACTAGTCTTAGACCATAAATAGGAAATATTAATAAAATAATTATGCAAATATCTATTCCAAATAAATCAGTAAAATATAATCTATATAATTGCCATGACACCATTAATATTGAAATGAATAGCAACACAGATCATTTAAATCAGTTATCATTTAGGAAAAATACACCGACATTTTTTCATGATCTTATCATTTTTCCTTCTGCATGAAAGAAGCACTCACGGAAAAAAACAACATATAAGCAAAACTGACCACAGTAAGGAAATAGGAAGCTCACACTCCTCATGCTGTTCCCTCTTCTGCCCGTGTGGAAGCTCCAGCTCTCCTGTGGCTGTTCCTTTTCCCCAAAGATGTCACTAGCCTGGCTTGATGTGAAAACCTACTCTGAAGCCATTATCACAAGGAAATTGCTCATGGGGGAAAGGCCCTGTTGCCCCTTATTTATCTCATTTCCTTAGAATGTGCTGTTTCCAGGAAGCTTTCAACTCCTTTACGGAAGCAATCTTTAGCCAGGACCCCCATCCTCCCAGGTTTGCCATACCTCTCCGAAATTGAGAGCAGGTGAGCTCAAGCTGATCTTCCCTCCAGCACAAATCCAAGCCTCTTTTGCAGTGAGTCAGTCCTCTTTTTCTTATTCACACCACACATAGGGAGGTGATTTTATTCTTCGTACTCAAAGCTCATTCTCTTTCCACAAAGGCTTTGGCTACCTCTAAGGTAGCTTTCCAAATCAACTGGATTTTGGTCACTCCACTCACCATGATGTATAGCAGAAGGCTCGGGTGTCCTGGTTTCTCCCAGCAGAGTTGTGTTGCAAGAAGCATTACTTTAAAGCCTGTCAGTGAGCCATACTCCAGGCTATCACAAGGAAACCCCTATCCTTTGATTTGACGAGGCTGTTTTCTATGTGGCACTGCTGTGACTGGCTGGAAAACTCAGGATTAATGTCTGTGGCATGTAACAACTTAGGACTTACACAGCCATCTTCCTCTTGACTTCGGTCTGGGATTTGAGTGTCAAGCTCTATCCATTGGCATCCCAAAGATATGCTAAATTCTTTTAAGTGGATTTAAATTAAAAAATTCCTTCCTATAAATTTAATTTGAAATGATGCCTAGTCATATTTATTTTTCCAAATATGCTTTTAATATTATGTGTCAACTTAGAGCATAAAAATCTACCTCACAGCCTGATTAAACAATTTCCCTTTAGGATAAGAGTGCTGTTACCCTATAGGACATTGCCTGAGTGATGCTAAACTCTCAAGTTCCAAGATATGCTCAAACTCTCTTAAATGATGAGTATACACTGTAAGGCCATATGGGAAAGAAAAGAAACTCCAAAAGCTATTGACGCAACACACACCAAAGATTGGAAACAGAATGCTATTCATGATTTATTTAAGGATAGACTAGATGGTGCCCTGACAACAATTCTAGAATTCATCTCCTTAGGAAAGGATAGAATTGTGGTCTAGTCAGAAATACAGAAGTTACTCCAGTAGAAGGAATTTAACAGAGGAACTGATTTCACAATGACGAAAGAGGAAAAAGGCACAACAGGGGATGGTGGAGCCCATTAAAAGCAGCAATAATTGCCATTGCTCTCATGGCTGGTGAGACAAAGGGAGATAGGGTTTTGCTAGAATCCACAAAGCAGGGCCACGTGGAGTAAAATGGAACCATGGTGGGCCTGCCTGGTGGGAGCTGGGATTATTAAAGGAGGTGACCTCAGCCAGAGCTGGAATCATGACAGTAATAGAGTATCTGCCTGAGTCACCAGCTAAGACAGGAAAAATATCCTGGCTTTTCCTTCCTTGTTGCAGTCAGATCTCCTCCTAGTGTCTTCCACTGGCTTAGCATCACCAGAAGTTAGTCATACAGATCAGTGCAGGGGGTGTGTAGGGAATGGATCTGAGAGCAAAGAGGCAACGTTCAGTACAGAAGGCATCTGTGGCTCCCAGCTTGATCACTCAACCATTCCTGATTCAGCATCTCTCTGTCTGTGCTTAGTTTCTGTTTCTTACTTCTATCTCTTTGTATGCTTTAGCTGCAGGCCTACCAAAAGAAAGGGTATCTTTGGGTTGATTTTCTCTGCTCACTTGAAAGCAACAGTATTAGGGACAGTTCTCTTAGCAGGCTAGCCTCTTCACGACTCCTGTTTCAGCTGCTTATCTAATCAGCTGTGGACTTATTGATAAAGTTACTTGGTATGACACAAGATGACTACAACAAAAAGAAACATCTGCAGCTAATTTTCTTAGGTGATTGACATATTTCATCTAGAAAGTGCTTTCAGTTTTTTCACGAAGGGTCAGTGTTATGGGTTGAATTATTTCTCCTAAAATTCTTATGTTGAAATTCTAACCCTCATTACCTCTGAATGTGACTAGATTTGGTAATTAACTTAAAATGGATCATTAGTGTGGGTCCAAGTCTAAGAAGTCTGGTGTCTTTTTAAGAAAAGGAAAATTAGACATAGACATATACAAAGGGAAGACCATGTGAAGACACAGGGAGAAGACAGCCATCTACAAGCCAAGGAGAGGGACCTCAGAAGAAACCAACTCTGCTGACACCTTGATCTTGAACTTTTACTTTCCAGAATTATATGAAAATAAATTTCTGTTTCTTAAACCACCCAATCTGTAGTACTTTGTTATGGCAGCCCTAGCAAACTAATACAGTTAGTATATTGGGTTGAATTATATGTATGGGTCAGCTACATTCTAACATTTGTGTGTTCAATATAGTTGATGATAATTGTTTCAGTCACTAGTGCTGTTTAACATTGGTCTCTGTGATAGTTAGCTATGGCTACTATAAAAAACACCATAGACTGTGTGGCACAAACAACAGACATTTGTTTTCTCATAGATCTGAAGACTAGAATTTCAAGATCAGGGTATCAGAAAGATTGGTTTCTCCTTAGGCCTCTCTCTTTGGCTTGTACAGGACCACATTCTTGCTGTGTCCTCACAGGGTCTTTCCTCTGTATGTCCATACCTGACGTCTCTTCCTCTTCTTACAAGGACACCAGTCTTATTGGATGGAAGCCCACCCTTATGATCTCGCTTAATCTTAATTACCTCTTTAAAGTCCCTTTCTGCAAATATCACACTGGGGGTTAGGGCTTCAACATGATTTTTGCAGGGACACTCAGAAATCATTTGCACAATTCAGTCCATAACACTCTTCAAATTTATCTAATTTTTTCTCATAGTTGTAACAAATGAAAACATTTCCACCTGTGTAGTAAAGACTTAGTCTGAAGACTCAGGTGGGACACCTCTCTGAGTGCCATTAAGCTGATCACAAACACTTGGATTATTAGCCTTCTCTAAAATCCGAACCCTTATCTCACCAGGTTATTGTGGAAATTTAATTAGACTGTTGGTGCATGTATCTAATGAATAGTGGCATATTATTATCAGTATCCTCATTATTATCAGTGTAACCCGCAAGTCTTACCTGGGTCAGAACCACATCTGTCTGGAGAGTCATCTTTCAGGCTAGCACCAAGTCTTGCCTATGCTTTCCCCATAGACACATTGCCTGATTACACTTTCCACCGAGCCTGGTGTTGTTGGCCTTCACTTCCTGCATTATTTCTGAATCACAGTCATTCAGAGTTTCCTCATCTGAAAAATGGGGATAATAATATTACATACCTCACATGGGTATTGTGAGGATTAAGTGAGTTAAAAGCTGTGAAATACTCAAAACAGTGTCTGACATATTTTAAGCTCTAGATCTTATTCATTATTATTAACCTCATGTCATTACTATTAGAATTACAAGTAATTATTTTTGTATATGAGATGTTCTTGCTGCCCTGTCCAATTGCCCAGCTGTACTTGTTGATTGCTAAAGTTTCATGCCCTCAACCTTTTCTGAAAGATTGCTCTTGGATGATGGGAACTGACTCCACCAAAGATGTCTGAGGTAATATGCCACCTTTCCCTGGAGGCAGCCCACAGTCAATGACTATAGCTAGTGTAGAGGGGGAAATAGCCCTTCTCTGTGTAGGCTGAACTGTGTTGCATGATTTGCTCACCAGGGCTCTGCAGTAAGAATGATCAGAAGCTACATGTTTTATGATCTTCTCTGTTCTATTCTGTTTTCCTCACTCCCTTGTAGGGTTTTCCTGAGAACATTCCCTCAATCACTCACACAAGAATTCCCATGTCAGACTCAAATCTAGGAAAACCAAGCTAAGAAACTCACCTAAGTGCTGATAGTGGTTTTTAAACTTTGATTATGTCTTATGCATTTTCTTTTCTCTGCCATAATATCTAACTTAATACCTATCTCATATAAGGTGTTTAAACAAATGTTTTCTGGTTAATTGATTAAAATATCTATAATTAAAATATCTACAGGAGTGCCCTGGCCAGATCAGGTGGCTCAGTGGTTTGGAGCATCGTCCCATACACTAAAAGAATGTGGGTTCGATCCCAGTCAGAGATCATATGGGAGACGACCAATTGAGGTCTCTCTCTCTCCCTCTCTCTAAAAGGAATGAAAACATCCTCAGATGAGGATGAAAATATTAAAATATATATATATATATGCAAAGACTACTAATTTCAGTTTTAAACAACTAGAAACCAAGAATGCAGATGCAAGATACAGAAACTGTACAATGGAAAAATCTGTTCATCTGTCTTAATCACTGATATAAATAACAGTTAGCTGAGAGTAGTGATCGGTATTGAATGTAAGCACTGCCAAAATGATACAATCAAGTGTGTCATTTGGAAACTGCATATATACCCAGAGAGAATGTGAGAAATATTGTCATTGAATACTGTCATATGCTCTGTGGATGGATAGTGTCATCCAGTGACAGCACATCGTGCATAAAAGGCCTCTGAGGATGTCAGAGGACAGGTCTTTATCTTTTCAGTCCTCGGGAGATTTTAGAAGCAAGTTTCAATTAAAGGCAATAAATGAATAAGAGCATCTTGCACTAGTGTGAGCAATCAGAAGTTTCTACTTTATTTCACATTATTATGTTTCATATCATAATAAAAGAAAAACTAAATCTGATCCAAAGATACAGAGAGCTACATGCATCTACAATAGAATCAGCCTTGCCCTTCTCCTCACAGCTTCATTGCTCTGATCACATGAAGTAACATATGAGAGCACTTTGTGGGCAGCAATGCACTACATGATAATGTGCGACTAAATGATTATTACTGATAATGTTAATAAAAACACATTCCCCATAGGCATACTTAACTGTTTCAGATGTATTGATCAGGACTCATTCAGTGCGAAGTGGTAGAATTCTAGCTTAAACTAGCTTTAGCACAAAAGGACTCAATGACTGGGTAGGTAGAGCCTAGACAGCTCCTGGCACAAGGTGGAGGTATGAAGGCTAAAACTCACAATAATGGTGAATTGGGGTGGTACACCAGTAGAAGGGGACACGCTAGCTGGTATAATGAATCAGGTGTTTCATTATACCACCTAGTGAGCTGGGACTTTGTAAGTAAAAAGGCAGTGTTATTTAATGGCTCTTACTAAGTAATACTGATACTCTAAGACCATGGTTCTCATCTTTACCATCAATCAAAATGACCTGGAGGGCATGGTAAAACACAGATTTCTGGGTCCACCTCAATTTTTCTGGTTAAGGGAGTCTGAGGGAGGGCCAAAGAATTTGTATTTTTTTTTAAATAAAGTACTTCTTTTTTTTTAAGATTTTTATCCATTTATTTTTAGAGAGGGAAGGGAGGGAGAAAGAGAGAAACATCAATGTGCAGTTGCTAGGGGCCGTGGCCTGCAACCCAGGTATGTGGCCTGCCTGGGAATCGAACCTGCAACACTTTGGTTTGCAGCCCAAGAATTTGTATTTTTAACAAGTTCCAAGGTGATGCTGATGCTGCTGGTCCTGGGACCTCCTCTGAAAACCACTCTTCTAGAAAAAGTTGTAGAAAAGGTGCAGGTGATTAACAGACAATGAAAACCAAGTGTGAAAGCCAGAGGGCTTCTGTTCTCTCCCTCACAAAGAGACTCCATAGAGGTTCTACAATAGAAGAAAAAAAAAAAAAAAGACTAGATTCTGGCTTAATAGAAAGATAAACTCTATAGAAGGAAAATACCCAACTAAGACAGGCTGGTAACTAAAGATAAAGACGTAGTTGGGACAATGGGACCTTTTCATGTGGGATGGGTTCATCTAGGCAAAAGGCCCTCAAAATTTTGAACCTCAAAGTGCTGTGCAGCTTTGGAGCCTGCAGAGATGGCCCAAACCTCCCTGCTGGGCTGGCAACCCTTGCTTTATTGAAAACCATACAGAGACCTCTTTCTGAAAGATAATATATGCTCTCTCCAATACATAATGTTGAATACATGGGCATCGATTGCTGAAAATATCCCAAACCCCACTTTCATTGTCTCCTTCTGAAGAACCCAGTTGTAGTGGTGGGCCTCTAACTGCTGATAACTAGAACCACAAGTTCCAAAGCATTAAGAATCTTCCTTTCCAAAATGTCTGCCCCCGTCTGCCTCCATCTGCCTATCAGCTTAATTCTCCCACTGAAGATGGACTTTGTAAATCCTGTGTGTGAACAGCAGAGCCAAGGGCACATCAAATTCATGTGATAGCAGCTCTGTGGCCCAGGAGTCTAAGAGGCATCTCTTCTGGTCTAATTCAAAAAAGTCCAGGGAAAAGCCCTCATAGTGTGGTGTAGGTTATGTGCTCACACCTTAAACTAATCACTGTGCTCAGAGCCATAAAGAACACCATTATGGCATTTGAGTCAAGCCTGCATTCCTGGAGTCAGGGAGCCAAGGACTATTACCAAAAGATGGGAGAAAAGGCACAGGATGGAAAAGAACAAAAGTAAGCCACTTTCAAATGGGATGAATACTAATTTCTACCCCCTTACATATGTCTTCAATTATTTTGATAGCTTAAAAAGGTGTAGGGGTAAAGAAAAGAAAAATGACTACTATTCCACCACAAATATTTATATCTGACTAGGCATGAAATTAAAAGTCGGTGATTATCTTGGTTGCAACAGAGAGAAACCTAAATGCAAACTAACTTAAGTGAAAAGAAAATGGAATTTATTGGAAGGCTTGTGTAACTGCAGGAAGTAGAGTGAGTGGTTTAGCTGGCCATAGACTCAGACACCGCCAAGGCCATCTGTCTCGTCTCTTGCCTTGGCTTCCCAATGTGTCCCATCATGCTTTTCAACCAACTTTCTCCACGAGCAGAGAACAATAGAATGTGAAGCCACCTGCTTCCTATTTCCCAACTTGAGTACAAGAGAGGAAATGCCTCCTCTGCCCTTATCTCCAGTTTTAACAAATATAGAAAAAAATTTGATCCACTTTGGTCACATGCCTGACTCTGGGAATAATCACTCATGATCAGAAGAAAAGTCTGCTGGGATTAGAGCCGCTTGATTTCATAACCATTGTGAAAAAGGAGAGGAATTATTTAAGAACATAGATGAACCAAGAGAATTATATGACTGGGGATACAGAAGGAGCATTTTCCAAAAGAGGGGAGGCATATCCTAATAAAACCAGAAGAAAACTCAAACAGGGAAAAAAATGGACTCCAGCCATTGCCAGGTGGCTCAGTTGGTTGGAGTGGCACCCTGTGCACCAAAGGGTTATGGGTTTGATCCCTGGTCAGGACACATCCCTAGGTTGCAGGTTCCATCCCCAGCAGGTGTGCATGCAGGGGGCAACTTAACTGATGTTTCTCTCACATCAGTGTTTCTCTCTTTCTCTCTTTCACTTCCTCTCTCTCTAAAAAATCAATAAGCATGTCCTCAGGTGAGGATTTAAAAAATGGAATCCAGAGAACATGAAAATGGGGTTTCCTTTCTACTACAAGTAGAATTCACATTTTAGGCACAAGCCTGAAAATTTTATCACATAACACAAAACGAGGAAGGTATAAGTTCCCATTCAATGTCATCCATCATTATAAAGATAGGGGAAAAATAAGTCATAGGATGTCCTAAAAGGACCCTTATAAACCACTAAGTTCAACCCGATTTTTTTTTTAAGACAAGGGAGCTGCAGTCCACAGAGAAGTGATTCATTCTAAGTCACTCTTTGGTGGTAAGCACCATGATTTCTAATTTAGTGTTCTTCCCACTATTTTGCAAGATCCCAGTACAAACGTGGTTGGCAGAAATACCTCCAAGATTCTGGATTATTGTTGACCATATTCTCTGATTTTCAGGGAAGTTATAGCTGTAAATACTTTTCTCTGCTCACACAATTTTTCAATGGGAAGTCAATAAATAAAGTTTAAAACATCATTGCAGGGTAGGAGCCAACACAAATTTTTCTAAATGTATATTCAGGATCCCAAGCTTTGAACCTAATATGCCTGTACCTGGCCCTAATTATTTAGACTACTGACTCATGTATTTTACACTCTTTGTCTGCATTCCCTTACAACTGTGGGGAAAGTTTAGCAAAAAAAAAAAAAGTGTGAGGACCATACCTATGTCTGGACATGGAAATAAAAAGGCATTCAGCATATAAAGTACCACCACAAAAAGTTCACTTGATTAAGAAAAAATGAAACAAGCCTACCTAAGTTCAATCTTTATGCTTTTGGAACTAATTATGAGTATAATCAGTCTCTCTACATCTCTCAGAGTATTCAAATGCTTTCAAAACTCCAACAAGATTACTGAAATATTTTAGGGACTGACTCATTTTATAGCTTGTATGGCAAAAGTTGCTTTCCCAAACTTTAATTCATAGAATGAAAAGTGAAAATAAAATCCAACAGTACTTTGTGTCCTTTATACTGAGGTCTTCCCTCTTGTGCATGTACTCTAGAGCATGAATGTCTAGTGTGGGAGAGAGACATGTTTGGCAGTAGTCAGGATAGATAATATTTAAAGCCATGGAATCAAAAGAGATAGACTAAGAACTCAGGGCAGATAAAAGGAGATAAAAGGCATAAAAATTGAGCCCCGTGTCATGCCAACATGACACAGGATCCATATGAGAAGAGAAACTAAGAAGGAAAAGACAGTGAGGTATAAAGAACTAAAAAAGAATGATATCTTGTAATTCAAGTAAAGAAAGGGTTTCACCATTGGTGACATAATAAACTACATAAAATGATGAAGGAAGATGAAAATGAGAATTGGTGTGGAAATTGAAGGAAACTTTGATAACAAATTCATGGGGTGGTATGTATAAATATCTAACTGGAGGGAATTCTGGAGGAACTAGGAGTAGAGGATGTATAGACAACCTGTTGTGTGAATCGAGCTATAAAGGAGAACACAGGAGTGGTGAGACAGTTGCAGAAATACATGTAGTTATGTGAGCTTTTTCTGTCTTCTTTCTTAGTTAGGAGCTAGCAGAGCATGTTTTTGTGCTGATGCGATGGCTTCTTAGAAAGGGAAAATTTATAATGCAGGAGAAAAGAGAGATAATGGCAGCATGAATGACCTTGAGTAGGTATAGAGAATAGCATCCAGGGCACTAATAATGGGCTTGTCCTTAGACAGGAGCAAGGGCAGTTCATTTGAATTGACAGGAAAGGAATAGCAGAATAGAAGGATAAAGAGGCAAGCAGGTTGGCAGATTTAGTAGTAAAAATGTTTACTAGTGTTTTTCAGCTTGCTCATATTTTCTCAATAAAATAAGCAGCAAAGTCATCAGCTAAGAATGAAAAGAGGGAAAATGTGGTGGGAAATTGAAGGGAGAGAAGATATGAAATGCTTATCTAAGATATTGTGGGAGTGAAAGAACTTGGAAAATGTAGTGGGAATAATTAGATAATAATTAGAACCCGGTCAGGATTTCATGTTTCTCTCCAGCTATATCTACTCAATTGTTCACACAAAATAAATGTGTTACAAGAATGTCACATTTAACCCAGGTTGGGTTTTTGCCAAGAAGGAAGAGAGGGCAAAGTACTTAAAGGTATGTGCACAGTAATAGTCACAGTGGTAGGCTACAGCATATACATTGGGTGAAGGAGGAAACAAGGATATAAGTAGATTGAGAAATAGCAAAATCTAAGGGCTTGAGGAGTGATTGAAGTTGGGATACCAGCAGAAGTAAGTTGAAAATATATGGGATAGTGTTAAGTAAAGAAGTTAAGACTTAGTTTATGCAAAGGGTATACTTATTTGTTGGCAACCAAGATTTTTTATCTTGGTAAGGAAATGCATGGCTGAGGCAGAATGAAAGTCAAGACTTTAGGAGGAAAAGAGGCCAGAGAATTTTGTCCAAGTACATGTTCAATATAGTAATGTTATCCTGCACTAATAACCCCAAAGTTCCAGTGATAACAAACTTCCATGTTTCTAGTGCATGCAAAGTTGTATCTTAGGTACTGTCCAAGGCTCCTCTCTTGAATGACTTAGAAAGCCAAACAGCTTTCCATTTTCGGCTCTGCATCTCAACATGTGGCATCTGCTGTCACTGAAAGGCTTTTTATTTTCTGGCCAAAAAAGAATAAAGAAAATAGAGATAGTGCATTGGCTCTAAAATGCCTCCGCTCAGAAATGATACTCATTATTTCCACTCACCATGCCATCAGCTAGAACTGGTCATATAGCCCCACTACCTGCGCTGAGCTTAATGGAATATTTTGTGAGCTCTTCTGACTGCTAGTGTGGATATTTCATTAGTAAGATTTATCAAGGAGGTAACATTTGAGGGAGAGGTTGTGAAACAGGTGCTAAATTCTTTAAATAAAGAATTTAAATAAAGAAAGAAAGGAATTGACCCAGAAAGCTGTAGATGTCAATGACTGAAGCAAAAGACTTGGAAGGGACTAGAGACTCTTGGCATGAATGGCTAAGGAGCTAAGGGCTTATGTGCTAGAAATCACCGTCCTGCTATATTAAACTCTCTGCAATCTGTGTATGTGATGTCAAATACCCAGGTATGGAATGAAATATCCAATCATCTAGATCTTTCCTAAGGCAGTAAATTTTAAGTTATACAGGAACAGACTGTGGCTGCATCTGATTATATAGAGCTAACCATATTTCCTATGTGGATTATCAGGTTTTAAAGAATGAAAATATGGGAACAATAAAATTTTACTCAACATAATTTATTTTATCATTGATGATTTAGAAGGCACCTTTCACTCCTGTAGTGACTTAGGGACATGCCTATATGAACATCAATTATAATTGAACTGCAGATGTACAAGGCTATAACTCACATGGGCTCTCTGTGCTCTGGGAGCACACCCAGGGCAGCAGGAAGAGTAATGACAGCAGGGAGTGGAAGGGTCTAGATCTGGGGAAACTAACCAGGTGGCATGACTTGCCCCCAGGGGTAAAACCAGCAGTTGAAATAATAAAGTTCAAGGAGGTGAGGGACCTTGGGTTTCAATCAGAGCTGATATTTATATCCAGGAGGTACTGTCCAGGTGCTAGGGACACAAGACCACAAATCTCAGTACTAACCATGCAGGCAGATCATATGTCTTCAATCTAGTACGTTAATTGGTTAGAAGCAGATGTGAATTACCCAATGATTGGGATTTCTAAGACATGGTCCATCACCTTGGGGCTGGGACTTGCAAAGATAAGCTACTAATCATTGCAATGTCAAGAACAGGGCTCTGATTCCTTCAAGCAGTTGAAAGGCAAACCAGGAATCTAGCAGGTTAAGCGCAGGTGGGGGAAGGGCCTCAGCGCGATGAGTATCCCAGATATCAGGCCTAAGTGAGCATGTTGATTTCACAGCACTCACTTAGGAGTGAATATGATCCCATTATACTTATTTTAAACATCAGGAAAAAATATGGAAGAAACTTAAATGTGTATTACTAAGAAGCCAATCTGAAAAGGTTACAAACTGTATGATTACAACTATAGGACATTTTGGAAAAAGGGAAAATGATGGAGACACTAAAAATATCAGTGCTCACCAAGGGTTGGGGAGAGAGGGATGAATACACAGACCACTGAAGATTTTTAAGGCAGTGAAACTACTCTGTATGATACTGTGATGATGGATATATGTCATATACATTTGTTCAAACCCACGGAAGGTGTAACAGCAAGAGTGAACCATAATGTAAACTGTTGCCTTAGAGTGATAATGTAGGTTCACCAGTTGTAACAAATGTGCAACTTTGGTGGCAAATGTAAACATGGGGAAGCCTGTGCACATGTGGGAGGCAAAGGGTTTATGATAAAGCTCTGTGCATTTTTCCTCAAATTTTCTGTGAATCCAGAACTGCTGTAAAAAAAAAGAAGTCTTAGAGGCTTAATCAAGAGATCATCTTCTTGAGAAGGTAGAATTGGGGAGTACAGAAACTAACTTGCAGAAATAAAAGGTAAAGTAAAGTTTTGGTTTACTCTATTAGAATGGTAGATGGGAGTGGTCTGTCTAGGTGCTACAGAATTATATACCCCATCCCATCTGTTTCCCAAGGTCCATACTCATGCTCCCTTATTTGAAAGTTAGGTCAATATCAGCATATCATGCAATTCAATTCACTTAAAGATTGAAAGAATATTTTTAGTCTAATAAAGGATTTACCTAAATTCTTATTGTCTGGTAGATGTTTTGCCTTCAGTAATCAATTATTCTTTACCCCCACGAACATAAATTCCCTCCTATCTCCACAATGGAAAACCAGATGGAACTGAACCTGGACCAAAGGACTGAGAACAAAGGGAAGTAGTTCCAGTGTGGGGTGTGGTCAGGAAAAGGACTAAGGGTGAAGAGTTTAAAAGACAAAGGTGTCTTTGGGGAAACTGTGAGGATGAGGAGAGGAGAGGGAGAGAGGGAGGGGGGGGCAGAGGGAATTCATAGATGATAGATAGATAGATAGATAGATAGATAGATAGATAGATAGATATCATATCACCTGGGAGAATCTTCCCGACAGACCAATAAGGGGTGACTGTGTAGAAAACCCCAGGGATCAATTACAAAGCCCCATCTACCCCAAGTGAGCTGGGTGCCCTGAGCAATGTAGAAAGTAGTCCCAGATGCCCATCCAAGGCAGTAGAGCAATCAAAAGAGAAGCCTGGCAATGCAGAGGAAATGAAGCGTTTTCAGAGACTTCTACCGGAGTTGGGTGAATTCTGTCAGTGGTGCCAAGGTGAGTTTATTCAAGGGCCCCTTCTTATATTTAAAAAAAGTGATTTAGAGTTATTTGTGTTTTAAATTTATTTTTATTTACTACAGTAAAAAAGGAACCATAATTTGCTTTAAATTCAACTTGCAAATCTTCTCATCTATTTATAAATTTAATAAATGTTATATAAAATAGAGTAACTTTTGAAGGAATTTTGATTGGAGTTTGATAAACCTAAGTTACACAAACCAAATTCCTCTTAAAACAATCAGCCTCATTTAAAAACTTAGTTAATTAAGTTCCCTTAAAAAATTTAAACTGCATTTATAAATCAAAATACCCTACTTCATATGCCTCATTGGGTAAATTTATGATTTTAACAAGCAAATCTTTCCATGTTCTGAAAAAAAATCTTTAAAGTTTAAATAAACTTATGAATATAGCAAATTTCAAATTCTTCTAAGCATTTCCACACTGATTGCAAATTTACTCCTATGCATTTCAGTAGGAACAAAAAAATTTCAAGAACTAATTGCATGTTTAAAATTAAAATCAATATATAAATACTTAGATCCCATTCAGTCTCCTTATTCAAAGTGTAGTCAGAGGAGCAGAAGCATGGGTATCGTCTGGAGTTTATTAGAAACGCAGAATTGCAGGCCCTACCTGGAATCACTGAATCAGATTCTATAGCCCTAGTCTAAGAGCAAGCAGGAGGGGGTATTTACAATAATTTTTGAGCTGGTCATGTGATCCATTCATTTTTCCTTTCCTCCCTTTCTAGATTGCATATAGCAATCCAGAAAGCAAATTATTTCATTAATCTCATAGTAAAGCTTTATAACTCAATGTACCAGAAGTACTGTTGCATAGTTAAGAAAAACAGGATGCTAATAAAAAGTAGGACCCATTCTAAGACCCACACTGGGCATAAAAGGAAGAGAAGTAATAAGGAAACAGACCCTTCATTGGATTGAAGTTATTGCCTGAATCAGCTGTAAAAAATATAAACTGGTAGGACGTTCACTGTGAGCCAGATACCAAAGTCCTTCAGAGAGTGGAATGGGCAGTTGTGCAAGTTGGTGTACCCACATTTCTTGAGCTGAAAATAGAAGGAGGAGGAAGATAAAGAGGAGAAGGAGAAGAAGAATTAGAACATAAATCATTACCTGGCAGAAATGAGCAGGGGCTGCCTCACACTGAAGATAGCTAGGCCACCATGTTGCAGTCACCTGGAAAGAGGAATAAGATCAGGTAGACAGAAAACACTCTCATAAGGGGCCTTACCCTGTAGGGTTCAGGGCCAGTCTGCTGACAAAGCAGTGACTTGGGAAAGAAAAGCCCTGTCACTATGCCTCCGTCAATAATGGAATCATGCAACTATGTCTGCACACTTACGGTACTCTAGGCAAAGTTTCTGCTATGGCTTGAGGAGGAAGAGGAAGGTGACAGATCCAGATCAGACTATCTTGGATGCATCCCAGTATCTGGGAGATGTAAAGAATTTGGGGATATGGGTTTGAATAAACAGAGCAAGACTGCCTGAGGCCATACCGGACTGCTTGCACAGAGGCATTCTTACTCTCAACATGGTTTCAAGGTGAGAGCAACTATACAGTAAAGGAAGCTATTGCAGGGAAGCAGGGATGCTACATCAGGGCATCGGAAAGCCTGAAGCTTTTTAGGAGAGTGGGACTAGTCCAATGGTCAGAGGGGACTGTGTTCTTCCAGAGAGAAGGTATCCAAGAACTTCAAGGGGAAAGTCAAATGCTTAGAACTAGAAGGCTCCAGTCTACCTTTTTGCAACAGCTAGTGTAGGTTAGGACAAGGGTTACAAGTGCAAAAACACAATTCGTATTTAGTTGTATTGGAAAAAGTCCAAGAAACTAACTTCTGTCAAACCAAACCAAAGCAAACCAAAATTTTGTTCACTCTCTGTTATAATTGTGCTGCTGCAATGCACCCTGCACCCAACTGCTTTAAGTTTGGGCCCAGAGAGAATTCCTTACGAATTAAAACTCACATTTCCCTGGCACTCTTCAACTTGCAGAGGCAGAACTTCACCAGAGCTGCCTATAAGCTCCTCTGGTTTTGTAGCTGATTACAATTCCCAAAAGTCTAGTGGCTCAGAGTTCCCCAGGTTTTTATTTAATTGCTAGATTAAAATAATTTTGTCAGGAGAAACCTAAATTCAAAAGAAACCTTTTTTTTTTCCATACAAAGCCCAGCGTCATATTATAGAGTAGGTGTCCCTATAATGTCCACTAGCCAAGCCATATCCTTCCTAATGTCTGGCTTTCCCTTTGTGCTGGACTGAAAAAATTTATCAGAATCTGTTGGAAGCCAAGGTTATGTCTAGAGCAGACAAATTCGTTTTAATTTCAGTAATCACTATGCTTTTGAAAGTCACTGCAATAACAAACTAATAATTTTCAGGATAGGGAAATGAATTATTTCTAATTTGACCTAAAAATATCTGAAATAATGGTGAAGACTTGGGGCAATTAATTAATCATTTTCTATACAATGCTATATGTGAATAGTTGAAAGCAAACATGTGGGTTGACTTAAAAAGTCAGGGTTTTTTTTTTTCTTGAGCTTAGTAGTGCTGGCTCAAGAAAAATGTTTCCTCTATATATTTCAGACCACAAATTTTAAAAATGATTAATTTACCATTAGGACTACCTCGCAATGGGCTATTCATATTTAACAGATCATTTCTGACTTAAACATTTTCAACCAGCAAAGGTTGTTTTATTCTAAGGCCACTCATGTGCTGGGCCAGTGGACCTCTAACTTCAGAAGTTGCACTACTCAGAGAAGAATGATTGCTTCCCTTTAATTTATGATTTAGAGAATGTTGTAGAGATCAAGCCAAAAAATGTATTTTGGATTGGTCCCAGAGGAGTTGCTTTGAATGGTTCTGTTAATTCACTTTGGGAGGAGGAAAATTAAAGTTGATGAAATGGCAAAGATCCCCTAACCCATTTCTAATCTAGATTTTGTTTGAAACAGACCTCATTGTTCTAATTAGAGTTATTAAAACCCACTTTTATTTTATTAACAATAATTAACATTTATGGTACTTCAGTTTACAAAGTACTTTCTCATCCATTAAGTTTTCAGATCATAATAATCTAACAAAGTAGTGCATTAGGTTCTTATTGCTACTATAACAAATTACAACAAATTTCTTGGTTTAAAAGAACACAAATTTATTATATTACATTTTTGGAGGTTAGTAATCCAAAAAGTTCTCATTAGGCTAAAGTCTAGCTGTTGGCAGGACTTCAGTCCTCCTGAGGAATCTTTTTTTTTTTTGCCTTTTCTAGCTCCTACAGGCTGCCTGTGTTCCTTGGCTCATGACACCTCCCATCTTCACATTCAGCAAGCGATGCACCATTCATTCCTTATGCTGCGTCACTCTGACTCTGCTTCTTTGATCACATCTCCTGCCTCCCTCTTTCACTCACGAGGTTCCTTATGATTATATTGCCTGTACCACCAGCTAATCCAGGGTAATCCAAGATAATCTCCCTCATTTAAGATTCTTAATTTAGTCACATGGCATTTTTATGCAACTGGGAGTGACATGTTCAGAAATTTTTAGACTACTTTCCAAAATTTTACATCACAATTTATAGTCAATAATACCCACCATAATTTCAAGTTAACCATTTACCTGATAGTAAGGAGAATAGATGGAGACAGCTTTGCTAAAGTGTATATCTACAGAGTTTCTTAAAAATGAAAAAATAATTTTGAGTTCCCATAGGAAAATAAAAAATGCTTAAATTTTAGTATTTTCACATTGTCTGACATAACCACAGTGATCAGCAAAGAGGGCAAATAAAATAATCCATACCTTATACCTAAAACATACCAAAGCATCAGAGAATTTCTTCTGTGGGACTTAGAGAAAAAAGGGAACCATCAGAAAAATAGTGAAACACTATAGCTGCTATAACTAACCCATGCATAATCAAGTCCTGTGTCTCTGACTCACGAGACTCATGTCCTCTGTCAACACCCATGAAACAAGCAAGCTATCTCATTAGCTTATAAGGAGGGCAGAATCTTAGATGCTTCACTGCATCTCGCAGTTTTAAGAAACAACCATAGCAGTAAAATTCTGAACAAATGTAAATAAGCATTAAGTCTAAGTAATAATATTAAGAATAAGTGTCAGATTATAAGAGGCACAGGCATACCTCATTTCATCATGCTTTCCTTTGTTGCATTTGACCGATGTTGCATTTTTCACAAATGGAAGGTAAGACCCTACACTACCACACTACCACAAAGATTATGACTCACTTTATTATGATACTTTATTTTTTCAGTGGTCTGGAATTGATCCCACAATATCTCTGAGCTATTTACAGGGAGGGTAGATAATACATGGAAATTACCAAAAAGAGATGGGGTAGTTTGAACTTCAAGTGCCCTAAGATGCTTATATAGATCAAAATTTATAGTAAATGTATTTTTTGCTAGGCATGTGTGTTAAAAACTTAAGATACCCACTAAAACAGATTAAATGGGATGAGTTTATACCCAAGTCAGTAGAAGGAAAAATAGAACATAAAACTTCATTTTCCAATAACAAGCAGAAATTAATGTCAGGAAAAAAGAAGCAAAAATTAAATGTGGTAAGTAAAAAATACAAGAGATAGCAGAAGAAAAATAAAATGCAGCAGTAATCAAAATAAATATAAAGTATAAAATGTGCTTATTGAAAGACAAGGACTTTCACACTAGGCTTTAAACAAGCTACTCTGTTCTGTTTCATAAACTACACAATAACACATGGACAAAAACTGACAATAAAGAATGGAAAAAGATGACTAGGCAATTCTAATCAAATAAAGCTTGCATGGTAATTTAATATAAAGTGAGACATATATTATTTAATAAATGTATCAACAAATACGTAGCATTCAAGTAAATTAATACATCCCTGTATGAAGGCGCCACAACACTCCGTACTGTTTTAAGATTGTTAATCACAAATACAGGTGCGTCAAATTGGTAATGCAGCTAATGTGGTATTAACCTTAATTGTAGCCTGTTTAGTGTAGCAATATGTGAACATCTGTTTCCTGGTTATTAGAAAATGCCCTAAAACCCTCCTTTATTCAGAAAAATAATTATTACAGACATTTTTCAAAATCTAATCTCCCTCTGGGAAGACTTTGAGTAAACCTGTGCCCAAGTTTCACTGCCTCATACTTCTCATAATAAAATACAAATGCTAGATGACAGGTAGATGACAGGTAGATAATAGACAGATAGATAGATAGATAGATAGAATTTTTAAATACATTGTTAAGAAACTAAAAATTGATTCCATACACTCAGTCTCCTGTTTTACTTTGTTCTTCATGTACCAAAATGAATAATCTCCAACCTCAGTACCACACCCACACTACTGAATTAACAACAAAATACACAAATAAGTAAGATCACATGGCAGAAATAGTATTGGATTCTCTGGGCTTTATTTTTCTTATCCAAATGCCTGCAAGACTGAGATAAATATTGTACTAGAATCTTTCAAAGTCCTATGAAATACAGAGGATAGCTTCAATTTTTCTAACATGATCAGCCTACTTACATGTTATTCTTAATCAGTATAGTCATGGTGTATTGTCCTGACCTACCTGCTACATAGAACAAGACAAATAAACAAGTTTTTAAAATGGCAAATTTTACTTCCAGCCAAGATGGAGGCCTAGGTAGACACACCATGCCTCCTTGCACAACCAAAATAAGAACAACAACAATTTAGAAACAAAAACAACCGGTACTGACAGAAAATTGAACTGTATGGAAGACTGACTACCAAGGAGTTAAAGAAGACATATTCATCCAGACCAGTGACCAGTAGGAGGGGCAGAGTCAGGCAGCCAGGCTGAGAGGCATCGCAGCAAAGTGGTGGCTGGAAGACCTGGGCAGGCAAGGCAGCAGTGGGTGGACCCAACGAGGCGGCAGGCTGTGGAGGGGCATGGCACACAAGGCAGCTGGTGGATGGGCAGTCCCACATTCACATGCAGATAAACCAGGTAAAATGGGGGAGTGAGACAGACAGTGCAACCCAGGCCCCAGCACGAGGAAATAAAGTCTCAAAACACTGATAGAAAACACCTATCAGTGGAGGTTGAGGTGCTAGGAGAGACTCCCAGCCTCATGGGAGAGTTCAATGGAGAGACCCACAGGGTCCTAGAACGTGCACAAGCCCGCCCACCCGGGAATCAGCACCAGAAGCGCCCAGATCGGTTGGGGGAAGCAGGAGAAGTGACTGAAATCCAGCAGAGAGTGGAGCAAGTACCATTGTTCCCTCTCAGACCCCTCCCCCATATAGCATCACAATCCAGCAACAGGATTGTCCCATCCTAGTGAACATCTAAGGCTCCACCCCTCATACATAACAAGCATGTCAAGACAAAAAAAAAAAAAAAAGGCCCAAATGAAGGAACAGGTCAAAGCTCCAGAACAAACACAACTAAGCAACAAAGAGATAGCCAACCTATCAGATGCACAGTTCGAAACACTGGTAATCAGGATGCTCACAGAATTGGTTGAATTTGGTTGCAAATTAGATGAAAAAATGAAGGCTATCCTAAGTGAAATAAAGGAAAATGTACAGGGAACCAAAAATAATGGGAAAGAAACTGGAATTCAAATCAATGGAGTGAACCAGAAGGAACAAAGAAACATACAATCAGAAAAGAATGAAGAAACAAGAATTCAAAAAAATGAGGAGAGGCTTAGAAACCTCCAGGACATCTTTAAACATTCTGACATCCGAATTATAGGGATATCAGAAGAAGAAGAGGAAGAGCATCAAGTGGAAAAATTATCTGAACAAATAATAAAGAAGAACTTCCCCAATCTGGCAAAGGAAATAGACTTCCAGGAAGTCCAGGAAGCTCAGAGAGTCCCAAAAAAGTTGGCCCCAAGGCGGAACACACTAAGGCACATCATAATTATACTACCCAAGATAAAATGAAGGAGAGAATCCCAGAAGAAGAAAGGGATAAGGAGACAGTTACCTACAATGGAGTGCCCATCAGGCTGTCAGCCAATTTCTCAAAAGAGATCTTGCAAGCAAGAAGGGGCTGGAAAGAAGTATTCCAAGTCAAGAAAGGCAAGGACCTACAACCAAGATTGCTCTATTCAGCAAAGCTTTCATTTAGAATGGAAGGATAGATAAAGTGCTTCTCAGATAAGGTTAAGTTAAAGGAGTTCATCATCATCAAGCCCTTATTATATGAAATGTTAAAGGGACTTATCTAAGAAAAAGAAGATAAAAAATATGAACAGTAAAATGACAGCAAACTCACAATTATTAACAACCACACATAAAACAAAAACAAAAAGAAACTAAGCAAACAACTAGAACAGGAACAGAACCACAGAAATGGAGATCACATGGAGGTTAGCAACAGGGGAGTGGGAGGAGGAGAGAGGGAGAAAAGGTACAGAGAATAAGTAGCATAGAATGTAGCTTGAAAATAGATAGGGGTAGGGTAAGAATAGTATGGGAAATGTAGAAGCTAAAGAACTTATAAGTATGATCCATGTACATGAACTAAAGGGGGGGAATATGGGTGGGAGGGGGTATGGAGGATGGAGGGGAGTGAAGGGGGGAAATGGGACAACTGTAATAACATAATCCATAAAATATATTTTTAAAAAGTGATAATAAATAAATAAATAAAATGGCAAATTTTTTCTAATCTATATGATCACTAAGTAGAGATCTGATGAATGGTAAGGAGGAATTTAACATTCATTTCCAAGTTTAGGTTTTTTATACAAGAAGTTTTTCTAATAGTTTCATGAGTAAAAGGATAGCTAAGCTGACATTTTAAAGTACAATTGAAGTTACTATATTTGTTGTGTGTGTTATTTAAAGGAAATGCCAAGAAGCTGGTTTGTTTAAGGTTCACATTAGCTTTGGGATTTGGCAAATACCAGTGTTAAACAGAAATGAGCAGGTACTTGTTTTGGGCTGTGAAGTTAAACCTAAACAATTAATGTTCTATATAAACACATAAATTTACTTCAGGCCAGGTTTCCACACAAATATTAGTGATGAACACTGATTCCTTGCTAAAACCAGCAGAATATAGCCATTTGTTAGAGGCAGGAGCTAGATTTTCTGAAACCTCAAGTATTCTTTTATGTTCGGAAATATTTCAGTTGAATAGAAAGTATCAATGCTTGCAGATTCAGCACAAATGTTCACATATGTTATACTGTCAACAATTCTTGTTTCATACTTAACAGTTTTGACAGCCCGAGAGAAAAGGAACGAAGATGGTAAAAATCTGTAACACCTGTCATATGAGGAATTGTTGAAAAAAACTATTTATTTATTAGAATGTAAAAGATAATACTTAAAAGATGTTTCTACTACTTGAAGGAAGATTCACTGGATTATTTCTGTATATTTATCTCCATTAGATGAATTAGGACCAACTGAAAAAAGTATTGGGGAAAATTGATTAAAGACCCATCAAACGTGTTTTCTAGTAATTTGAGCTCTCCTAAATGAGAATAAACTACTTCATGAGGTGGTAAGTCACCATTCCTGCAATGTCTGAAGGGGATGCTTGATGATGTTCCCAGAATTTCTGCATTACATGAAAAAAAGAAAAAGAAAATATATTATTGTGGATAAGAGTAGAAACCGGTGACCTTGGGAAAATTGTGTAGCTATTCTGTCTTTTAATATTATCATTTATAAATTGGAGGAGAAATAGTTACATCTCAGGCTCTTTTTAATTTAAATAGATAAAGTCAGGAAAAGACCAGTATGCCTGGCACACAGTTAGTGCTTAATAAATATAAAATGGGCGTATAACTAATACCATGGTAATAACAAATCTAATAATGATTATCATAACAAGTTAACTGCCTTACAAAAAGAGATTTTTGTGACACACTTCTCACTTTAACCAGGAATTCTAATTTTCCATCCAGTCTGTTTGGCAGGAAATACTATACACATATGGGCCTCTCAGTGTACTAGTAAGTCATTCCACCAAATTGATCAAGTTTCTTAGACACCATTGGCCTTAGTGTCTTTGTTATATTGTTGTCATCAATTACTTGCTTATCTCTTCATTATAGAAATATAATTCATCCCCATGCATTGGCATGTGACTTTCAGGGCCATGTCATTGGAGTATACTTCTCCATCTTGTTGTAAGCTTGGGCCATGTGACCTGCTTTGGCCAAAGGCATAGGAAATGATATCATGTGAGCCACATGCAAGCAGAAGCTTGAAGGCGCATTGGTTGTTTGGTAGTTTCTGGAAGGATTGTTCTTTCCCTCTACCAGCAAAAAAAAAAAAAAAAGGCAGAAAGAATATATACTTATTATGGAGCTGAAATACAGAGAGAAAATATAGTAGACGGGCTGTTCCTTCTATAGGCATCTCAGACTGTGGAGACATGTGGAGCAGAGCTGCAGTTGCTGATTTGCTAGCTGCCAAAATGTAATGAGAGCAAGAAACAAATGTTTGCTATTGTGCATTAATGGGATTTTATGATTGTTGCTACTGAAGCAAATCTGAAAAACATAGAAATTTGAACCAGGATGAAGAAATTGTTGCCAGAACTAGCATGATGACATAACGATACATAAAATATGAGGTTCTGACCTTGGTGCCAGGTGGTAGGTGGTAAGGAAAATGTTATTTGAGGCTGAGAAAAATAATGACCTATGTAATGTAGCAGTGTGATATCAATTTAAAATATGCTCTCTGATAGCATGGAAGTCAGCTAATGTGTCTATAAACTTGTGGCTTTAGGCAAATAGATTGCAAAACAAGGATTTTGCTAGGGTGTCTGGATTGCTATTTTTAGTGGCCTTTGGCAAGGTGTTATAAGAGGAAAAGAAACTCACTAGAATTGGGATGAATGCATACAGAGTCCAGAAACTTCAGTTCTAGAGAAGTTGAAAGATGCAGTTATTTTTTTCATGCGCAGCCCATAAAAGAAAATATTGAGAAATGTTTGAACAACAAAACTTAGACTAGATCTCCGGGTAAAGACCAGACCCTGAATATAGTCATCACCTCCTTGGCTAAACATTGCAAATGTTTTAAAATTACCAAGAGAAAATCTTTCAGTTAGGAAAAAAGTGCACAGAACACAGAGAATATATGTTGGGCTCACCAGAAAGCCAGTAAACTCAAAATAAATCTACAGAAAAGGCTATTTCAAATAGAATTATGGGTATAGCTATTGGCCCATGGAGTTGTTTGGAAGCCAATAAAAGCTTGACAGTTATATTGGCAAATGTGGCACCAATCAAGATTAACAAAGACTATGGCAACTCAAAATTTTAAACAATTTTTGGGGTCCCCAATTTTTCCTATTAGAAATTATGCTAATAAATCTACTCAGTACCCAAGTAGGATGTAAACTACATGTCCTCTTCAGACGTGGCCAAAGATGGTGGGAGCAAAGGAAAGTCATCCTACAAGATGAAGCCAAGAGCAACAGAAAACCATGAACTGAGAGCTCTCAGACAGCAAAACTGAGGCCTATCAAGGACTTTCTTTCTCTTTTCTTTCTTTCCCTTTCTTTCTTTCTTTCTTTCTTTCTTTCTTTCTTTCTTTCTTTCTTTCTTTCTTTCTTTCTTTCTTTCTTCCTTCCTTCCTTCCTTCCTTCCTTCCTTCCTTCCTTCCTTCCCTCCTTCTTTTCTTTCCTTTCTTTCCTTTCTTCCTTTCTTTCTTTTGATTTTATTTATTTATTTTTTAGAGATAGGGAAAGGGGGGGAAATAAAGGAGAGAAACATCAAAGTAAGAGAGAAACACTGATAGACTGCCTCTCACAGATTTCCCACCCAGGGTCCAGGCCTACAAGCCAGGCATGTGCCCTGACTGGGATGCTAACAGGCAACTTTCAGTGTTGCAAGATGACACCCTACCAACTGAGTCACATCGGTTAGGGCTATCAAGGAATTTCTTCAGCATTCCATTATGTTTTGTCTAGGTTTGATTTACTTACATATTTTTTTTCCACATTGGTTTTGTAAGTCTTTTTGAATTTGTGGCATAATATGGTTTATTCATTTTGTCTAATTCTAAAATGTCTCTTCTATTTTTTTCCACTTCCTTTCTCCTCCCCTACTGAGATTTTTATTACATGCATGTTAGAGTAATTCCCTGTTTTTCTTTGTATCTCTTCTCTTACATAGTTGTGTCCTTCTACTCTCTTCATGTCTTAGTATTAATATTTTCTTCTGATTTACTTTCAGGGAAAAAAAGAATAGAAATAGACCCATAGTTTCAATCATTTCTTGATCTGTGTCTAATTTGTTGTTAAACTCATATATCCATATATTGATTTCAGTTATTTTATTTTTAAAATATTTTTCATGCTTGTTTACTCAATGACATACTCAATTACATACCCTTTATTATATAAGTTCTTGAATACTTTAATCAGAGATATTTTAAGTTCATATCTGATGACTGTAATATTTATGTGACTCAATGATTTATTTTTTTCATTTTTATTCAATTTATGTAGTCAGTCCTCTGGTATGTCTAGTTATTTTTCATTATATGCCATCACTGCATATAAAAAAAGAAGAGATCATTTGAGGCTATAGATGATATTTTCCAAGATTTGGATTTAATTTTGCTTTGTTTAGATCACTTTTTATTTTATCAAATATATAATAATTTTCATTTGAGTTTAAATTGTCTTCTATTTTCTGAGTTATGACTGATCTTTCTATTCTCTTTTCACTCTCTTCCTAGCATGCATTTTTGAGGTCCTAACCAAAAACCAGGAGTTCCTACGGCCTCTGCAGTAGGAGACCCTGAACTTCAATTTTAGTGCTCTAGTTTTATAAAACTGCTAGAATTCCTCATAACTTGTCAAACTCTCAGCTGGGACTTGCAAATTAGGAAAAGTATCATCAAATGTGGGCTTACTTCTTTATGGTTCTTCAGTTTCTAGGATATTGGGCTATGTTCTGGCCCTCAAAAAATGAGATAGATCTAATTCCTTCTTTCTCTTTATTTTCAAAACAGGTTGAGGAGCTGGAATATAAAAACATTAATTTAATACATCATCCTAAAGGTGTGAACAGCATCATTTGGAAACAGAAGGGGAACTATGGCATGTTATTGATGGATTCCTAAAAGAGGCAGAATATAAAGTTTTAGCTAGAAAAATAATCATTTATTCTATTTACCTAGGATAATTTCAGTTTATGCCTATGGTTCTGGACTAATAATTAATAAGTTCCTGTTTTTATTCTCAAAAATGTCCCACTTTAAAAATTAAAATTAAATTTTAATTTTATTAAAATTTAAATTAAGAAAATTCACCCTGGCCATAATGTTGTTTGAACCATAAAGAAAAATGGGTGAGGGCATGTAGGAGTGAAAACATTTCAGGAACCAAAAGGCCCATCAAAGACACAGAGGAATAAAACAGCATACTGCGATCAGGGACTGCAGCTCGAGCAGCGATGCTGGAGATTAATGTAAGAGCAATGAGTAGAAATGGGTCTGAAGGCATAGCAAGTGATGGAGCAAGAGAAACACAACAAGTAGGTTATAGTTCCATAGACAATTGAAAGTCTTTGACAGGCAAAGATATAGCCAAATGATATTTTGGAGGTAATTATAATAACCCATATGAGAGATGATATTGACAGGAATAAAGGTACAGAGAATAAGGAAGGAGAGAGGGAACAGATTCAAGAAACATATAAGAAGTAAAATCAAATCACATTTAGTGCTTGAATATGTGAAGGTACAAGAACAAGAATGAATCCTATACATACTTAGTCTGGACAGAGAGACTGTGTGAACAGATATTTCTAAGAAATTTTTCTAAAATTGTATTAAATGTATGCTTTTTGCTGTGAGCAAGCTATCCTACTATTGTTAAGATAAGAAAGAACCAAGGGACAGTGAGGGGGGAGGGAGTCACAAAATAAAAGAAAAGCAATCTTGTCCTGTAACAATAACATATATTTCATAACACCTATTATTATGGACACCGTATTAGTCAGGTCAGGCTACCTGGCTTAAAATGTGAAAATTGATTTTTCCCAGTTCTGGGAGCTGGGAAGTTCAAAATCAAGGTGCCAGCTGACTTGGTTCCTGGTGAGAGTTCTCTGCCTGGTCCCTTCTCATTGTGTCCTCCACTGGGTGAGGGGATTGAGAGAATTTCTATCTTTCTCTTCTTATAAGGCCACAGTCTTGTTAGATTAGGGTCCCACTTTATGAACTCATTTAACCTTACCTCCTCAAAACCCTAGTTTCAGACATAGTCACTTTGGGTGTCAGAGCTTCAACATGTAACTCTCTGGGAGACAGAATTCAGTCCATAGCAGGCACATTACAGAGCTTTTATGATCCTTCCAGTGTTGTGTCAGGTTTGTGTTTGGTTCAGTCAGTGTGTGTGTGTGCGTGTGTGTGTGTGTGTGTGTGTGTGTGTGGATGTTGATGATCTAAAAAGGACCCAGAAGACGTGAATCGACCAATCCCTCATTACTGCCTTCTGAAAAGGCAACTGAAAAAAAAACACAGATATTCATGCTTTAGTAGCTAAGAAGGTGAAAAAAAAACATAGCAAAAATATTGAAGCTTGAGTTGTGTTGGATAGACAAGCACACAGCACAGATAGAGAAGCCCAAGGTCTGTATGGGGAGCAGATGGATACAGAACAGTCAGCTTCTATCAACCATTCACATAGGCAAAGCTGCTTAACCCGGATGGCAGGAGAATGAAATTGAGGACCTGGGTATAGTTCATAGCAACTTTATGAAATGGTGCCAAAAATGAAAACTAGTCAAGGCTTAGTGATTTTACAGATGAGAAACAACAACATGGAAGAGTAAAGGAGAAAGCAGAGAGACATAAGAATAACACCAAGGTTTCCAGACTCCATGAACAAGAGAAGTGATGCCATTAGCAGAAATAAGGACAAAGGCTAAAAAGCTAAAAAGGAAGATAATGTGACTGAAAGCCCAAGGACTGACATTGACTTCAGAGCCCAAGTTAGCACATGAGGCACACTGCCTGCAAACCATATGCTCCTCAATTCTTTCCGTGGCTGTTCTGACATTGAGACAAGCCATCCTCCCCTACTTCCCATGCTTTGAGGTGACTCACACCCCATTGGGGAGCCCATGCATTCAGGGTCCTGCCAGCCTTGATTCTCCTGAGCCAGAATAGGAGCTGCTGACATAAAGTCGGTGGAAACTGCTTCAGATTCACCAATCACAAAATCCACTTTAAATAATCAATGTCACTTCTACTGTATATAGTCCTTAATGGACTATACATCCTCACCACAAAATAATAATAAAGAGAAGAACCAGGTCTCTCGTGGAAAGAACACAGTTTTAGTTTTAGGCACAACAGGGTTGGGGTGCCAGTTCCACCATCAACTAGCTTTTATCTCTTTAACCATGCTTTCTCACCTGGAAATGGAACTATTAAAGCCTGAATGTTATTGTGAGGATAAGCCTTTTAAAAAGTATATTTAAATACCTGGCTTAGATCCTAGAGTACAGTATTTATTTCCCTCTACTTAGAGTATGAAACATGATTCTGAAAGATGAAACCATCAACCTAATATTGGGTGAAGCAACTAAAGTTGGCAAAAGCCCCTTAAGATGAATGGAGAAACCAGGAATAGAAGATTCCTAAATGTTAATGACACCAACTGTAATTATTACTAATTCAGGCACTTAGTGGTATGCTACTTATTATTCATGTATATGTTTCACCATGTTCTACAAGATAAGAAAGTCTTTAAGGGCAGATATTGCAAATCATTTGGGTCCTTTGGCTCTCAAACATGGTACATGTAAAATCATAGCACTAGAAGGTATTGTATTAGTTTGCTAGAGCTGTTATAACAAAGAGTCATAGACAAGGTGGCTTAAACAACAGAAATGTATTGTCTCACAGTTCTCATGGCTGCAAGTCCAAGATCAAGGTGTCAGCAGCATGATCTTACCTCTGTGTGGGTCTGTGCCCAAATGTCCCCATCTTATAATAACACCAGTCATACTGGATTAGGGTCCACACTCATGGCAACATTTTAACTCATCTCTTTAAAGGTACAAACTTCCAGTTATAAAATAAAGAAGTCATGGGTATATAATATACGGCATGGGGTCTACAATTAACACTCTAATGCATACTTGAAAATTGCTAAGAAAGTAGATCTTAAGAGTTCTCACAGCAAAATTTTTTTGTGACTATGTATGGTGTTATGTTAGTTAATGTACTGTGGTGATCATTTCACAATACATACAAATATGGAACCATTATAGGGTATACCTGAAACTAACATAATGATATATATCAATTATATCTCATATTAAATACATACATGTGTCTGCCAGGAAATCAGACAGCATAGTCATCATAGCCGCACTTGACAGGTCCATGCAATAGACAAGCCAGGACAGGACTCAAACCCAGGGCTTTTGAGTCTACATATAGCCATCTTTTCGTCCTATCACACTGTCTCTCTGCAATGAGGGTCTGACAGCCATCAGCAAGTTAAAAGAAGTCACTAGTGACCTGTTAACTGTGTGTTTGGCAGGAAACCAATCACTCTAAGTTTCTTTTCATCTCTAAGCTCCAATGGCTCACATACCTCCTTCACACCAATTCGGCACGTAGCACAGTGCAAGACACACAGTGGCTGTTCAGTATGTTTTATATTTAATTGAAGCTAATTAAGCTCCACCACTCAGACTACACACACTTTTGAGTGCCCCTTAAAATATCAAAACTACCTGTCTCTGGCCCCTTAACTCTAGAGATCTTACAGTGCTTTGCTCACAAATCTTTACAATAGGAACGTGAAGTAGGAAGATGAAATGCAATATACTGTCCCTTTAATGGGTACTCATTACCAAATAATGACATTCTCTCTCTCCCTCTCTTTCCTTCTCTCTCTGTCAAAACTTTCGATATAAAGAGCCATTCAATTTCATGGAGAGAGGTCAAGTGTCCTCATTTTTCCCACCCCCACATTTTAAGGCCATCATTTATAATGCCTAAGTAATTTCTATTAAACCAACTTGTGAAAAATAAAAAGTGCTGTGTAATGCAAATTCAAAGCCTTTGGGACCAGAGATTCTGTATAGATTTTCTATATTGCAAGTGGGCACTTTATAGTATGTACCTAAAACAGAAAAACCACAGCCTTTACAACACAGAGTTTTATGTCAGAAATATAAACTGAGTCCAAGAATTCAGCCTAACTGAGGTAAAAATGATGTGGGCATGTTCAGTTTTGAGACAAATGCCAAGTAAAGAATGTTTATTTGTCAGAGAGCATTCTATTTAATCTCTTAACTGTCCCCTGCAATGGGGTCTAGGAACTCCAAGATACCCTCCAGTAATCTGAATTTCCTGTATTTTCAAAGTCCAGATCTTTCCTTCATTTTTTCTTACACCCCAAACTCAATCAATGTGGTATGCATTTGATTTAAAATAAAACTGGAATATAACTCTTGAAAATCAATTTACTTCATATACATACTTTTTAAGATTTTATTTATTGTTTTTAGAGAGAGGAGGAGGGAGAGAAAAGGAGAGGGAGAGAAACACTGACATGCAAGAGAGAGACATAGACTTGTTGCCTCCCGCATTCCCCCAGCTGGGCGCCCTGCCCACAACCCAGGCATGTGACCTGACGGGAAATCAACTGGCGACCTTTTGGTCCACAGGCCAACATTCAATCCACTGAGCCACACCAGCCAGGGCTATTATATATTTTTAAATGAATCATAAAGGAGGTGATTATTAAATACAAAATTTCAGAATTCATTAGTGACCGAATCAGAACTTGAACATGCCCTCAACTTCTGCTTGCTGGTTAATACCCATCACTGTCATTCCACGGGGGCCTCATGATAATTGGTAGTAAACTGATACAAGGAAATCCACTTATTTGCAATTGATTCTGGACATTAAAAATGAGTTGATCCTATCACCAAAAGAATTGTAATATGAGAGGAGACCCCCCAAACACAGAATCATTTTCTAGACATGGGCCCCTTATAACACAGGCTTCTCCTGCTGGGTGAGTGTTCTAGGAATGCATCTGTATCAGTGTACCAGCTGGCATTGTTGTGAGAGGCTGCATTTGCTTTAGTGATTTTTTTTTGAAGACTCAGTGCATTTGCCCATTTTATGATGGATGATTTACAAGCACACCTGTTCACATTGCACTGAGTGTTCAATAGTTTTTGACCAAAAACTGCATGACCTCTCTTCCCCACCCTTCCTATTACCAGATCTCTCCCTGAGCAACTTTTTTTTGTTTCCTCAGATGAAAAAATTCCTCAAAGAGAAACATTTTGCCAATGTGGAAGAGGTCAAACAAAGAAACAAAAACAGCAGAAGCAGCAAAAGGCATCAAAATTGATAAGTTCAAAAACTGTTTTGAGCAGTGGAAAAAAAGGTCTCAATAGGTGTATTGCAGCAACTGGAGACTACTGTGAAGGTGACTGAAGTTTAAACATGTAAGAATAAGCACACAATTTTTTATAAATAAATTCTGGGACTTCTTAGTCCGGAGAGAACCAACAGGATATTTAAGACCTCTCCAATCATGATGCTGGCTCGTGATTCTTCCTCTATCAACTCCTCTTCTGCCATTCAGAAAGCCAAGAGGGTTAGCAGCAATGAGCAAGCACATGCAACTCCACTATTTATTACCTGCAACTCCACTATTATAACATGAACCACACTTTTATTTATGGCAGGATAGTATTTGGAACTATTAACTAGTGCTCCTGATTCTTGCCCTATTTATCCAAGTATGGCATTTTTTTGATATGTTATTTTAAAGCAGGCATAACCCGGCAGATGACTAAAAGATAAAAGAAAAAGGGAATCAACTCTTGTTTTAACAGCCTAGTCCTCAGGAAGAAATGAAATGATCTCAAATGATAAGTAATAGTTCCGAATGTACACCCCATAGGGAATGACAGGCTGTCCTACCCTCAAACCAGACAAAGTTTTTACACAGAGAAGGAGGGGAGATTAGAGGAGAAGCAAGAGTGTTTCAACTCTATGGACTTCTGAGATACAGCTGGCTAGACTTAGGTCTTTGGGAGATCTAAGAGGAAAGAGAACTTACAGTCTTTTAGTCCTGGGAAGGTGGAAAGACACAAGGAAAGAATATCTGTGACCTGTGGCTAGGAAAATAGGGTCTCAAAGTGCCCCCAAGAGTGTCCCCTAGATCATCATGGTGAAGAAGAAATAGAAGATTCTACAAGTGACCATACAAGGCCTGACAACACTTGAGAGTCAGAACTAAAGAAGCACTATTGTAGGAAATAATGAATGAGGATCATATGCAAAAGAAGACATCTCAGTCTATGCCACTGTGGATAAATGCCAGCATGGAAAGGGACCAGTGTGGCTGCTTGGTATCACAAATGACTAAGGCCCCTCCCAAACCGTCTTCCTTGATGCTTTAGCTCTGCCATGCCCATAACTTAGGTGCAACCCTTGGAAAAAGGAAGACATTCCTGAACTGAATGAAATGATGATTCAGGGATCAGAGGCTCAAAAGCAAAATTAGGTTTAAATGTAAAAAAAAAAGTTACATTTTTTGTACACCTGAGTTGATGTACTAAGAGTTATACCCATTAGATAATTCTCACTATTTTGTTTTCATTTACTTCCAGTTTTTACATTTTCCTTGTTTACAACTGTTACAGATGTTCTATTGCACTTGAAGTTAAACCCTCAGGTGATATAAATATAAAAATAAAGTTAATAAGTATTAAATGGAGACAAGTAAAACCAATTCATACTGTTTTCACTAAGAAGCATTAGACTTGCAATAACATAAGTAAATTTTGATTTTTTTAGGAGTCTGCTTTTCACATTCATAACATTCCTTTAGCACAAATATATCTGAGGCCTCATTTTTCTCTTGGTCTATAGAGACCATTCCTTGTCTTTCTTTATTAAGTCACAGTTTGTCATGGCACACTTTTTTCTTGTTAAAATATTTATTTTTGTTCTCAGGTTACTGAAGATGGTTGAATATTTATGCCTTAAAATGCTTGGGTATACTTGCAGTGATATAAAATGCCTAGAGCTGCACTCTAAGTTTTCAAGAATTAAGTAATTTTGTCAGTAGTATGCAAAAATGAACAACACTTACGTCTACCATTGATCAACTCTATATTAAAACAGGAATGTTTTCATCATAACATATATATATTGCCCTCCCCCAAAGGCTGGTAATTGAGATAATGCACATGAATATGTTAGCCCTGCAGACCCTGCACCAGCACGAAAGGGACCAAATCAGAACAATAGTCCCCTGTTGAGGTGCTGTAGGGTTACACAATCAGAAAATGCCACTGGTCTTTCTCTAGTTACATAATTAGACGTTCAACAAGGTCGTAAACATATAAATGACTCCATTACTATTGCAACAAATGACAAAGGCCATCAATAAGCAAGTAATAAAAGGCAAAGGACTGCCTAATTGGTTTGAGACACTAGAACCAAAATCAATGGAAGAGAGAGAAAGGAAGAAGAGAAAGCTGCCTCCATTTAATGTTTTAACTTCATTTTTTATAATGTCGTTACCTGAGGTTTTTGAAACCTATAGCTTGACAGTTTTAAACCCTAATATATAAGCATGGCCAAGACAATTGTTAAATGAGGTGAAAGCTGACCAGGAGTCATTTCTCTTGTTTTGAAATTTTTGGGTGTTTGAATCATAGAGGTCTTTTTCTAATTCTCCCATTCTATGATTATTCTCCCTTTCCTATCATTTCATCCCACACCTCCCTTTTGTCACCCTCGATAGTAAAGAGAAGCTCTGACCCCCGCAGGGCTAGTATATGCATGGGGGGTGGGGATCTTTGCTTCCTACCAGGGAGGATGAGTGGATACTCACATACATACAAAGCATAAAATACTCTTTTCAACCATAATGTGTGGGGCCTAATGGGTAATTTTGAATCCAGCTCTTAATTTAGATAAATGACTCTGGAGACTTCATTCTAACTTTGGACAGCAGTTTAACTGTGTGAGGAGGCATGAGTTTAGCAGAAGAGAGACAGGATCTCCAGGACATTAAACTGTGCACTCAGTAGCAATAGGAACAGAGGCAAAAGGTCATCCAAGAATGAACAGTGGCATTCAAAAAGGAGTCGCAAGGATCATCTAGTCTATGACCATGATTGTAAAGATGGAAAACACAAATCCAAGAAATGTGTAGCTGAGACTAAAATAATTCTTCCAGCTTACCCACAGTAGTCTTTCATGGCTTGAGATGACCCTTAAAAAAGGGGGACATTTGTTTGCAGGCAGTCACCTTTGTCACCATATGCAAAGAGACAGCCTGGGAATAAAGACAACAGATGAAATGTGAGTCAGTCCCAGCATTTCCTATGACTGAGCCCTGAACTACATCATGGGTTTCCCAGGTCCTGTGTGCCATCCATCTCTAGCTGGGTTTCTGTCACTTGCAACCAAAAACCCTAACTCATCAGCTGAGTGTATTTCCACTTACCTGGGACTTACCACTTAGAGAACCATAATGTCTATGTTTTGATTTCACTATTTGACTATCTTTAATGCAAATCCTTCACAAGTTTGTTACATACTTTTCAGTGGGCTTAAGGAGAAATTAATATATATAAATATTATTTAAAGAACAATCAGCATTATAAACAAGAGAATGATTCCTTACATCTGTGTAGAACTTTGAAGGGTAAAATACACTTTTATCATAGAATTGTTCCTTACTACATTTGGTTAAGGTAGGCATGTATGTTATTATTGTCTCTACTTTACAGGTAAAGAGAGGTAATTTAATTGTGCAGCTCTCTCAAGGTCTCTCAGAGTTAATGGGCAACACTAGAACCTACATCTTAGGAATCTTTGTTTAATGTTCTCTTAGCTACACCTCCTTCCTTTGTACTGCAGAATAAAGTATTTCTGCCGGCATTTTTGCTGTTTGTGTTCTTCCTATCTGGTGGATTGCCAGCTTTAACTTTCATTCTCCTCTCCCATCTCATTCCACATAACCACTTTCTCATCATTGAAGTCATAACAATAATTTGTTGTTTCTTATAAGAGGGACTCTGGAAATCAGATAACCAAGCGTGCTAAAGATTACATGTTAAAAATGGTCAAATTCATGCTCAGTGACTACTCGAGACAATATGGGATAGTTTCAGGACAATGGCTTTGTGGCCATTTGGGAATCACTTTCTATACAAACTTTGTTGTTGAGGTTATGCTGGGTTAGGACAGAGTTGCTAAAACAAGAGCCTATGAATGTCAGAGGCCATGGGAATGCCCTTGCAGCACGAGTGAGGACACCCTTGCCATACAACTTCCCTGAGTACAAATGACAACCTGCTTTGAGCTCCAAACTTTTGCAAAACATGAGTAAAGATCAACATAGAAGTACTAACTCACCACTGGAATTTGTTTTTCCCTTGAAAATGGAATAAGGCATCAGTTCATCCCAAAAAGATCTTAGTATACTTACCATTATCTTTTCCAAATCTGTGGTTCAATGAGTTGCTCTCAACACTCAAATGTTGAGACAATTTGAGTTTTCTTTCTCTCTCATATTCATTCTTCTTCTTTGGGTACTAAAAGAAGACTGAATTTTTCACTTCCATAAAAACAATTAAATTTTACCATTCCTGGGTCCCAGGCGTTGAGTTACCTGGCAAAGTGCTTTTCATTTCTCTGTTGGCTAAAAATAATGTAATTTAAATTTATCTCTCAATTTAACCTGATTAGACCTAAGGGAAACAGTTTCCTGCACATGAATCCAGAACATTCTGTTCCAGAATTCCAGGTTATTGAGGAGATAGATGCCACATCCTTTTTCACGTGGTCCTTCAGTCATTGTTTTCTTCATTATCATCATCATCATCACAGCTAAAATCAACTAAGGCTTACTCTGCTCCAGGTATGTCCTAAGCAATTCATATGTTGAGGTGTTACATCTTTCTAATGTTCAGATCCTATTCAAGTTTCACCCATTGTCAAAATAATAGGTCTATTTCAGAATCACTCACTGCAGTGACTTGTCTTTCTAGACAGTTTCAGTCTGGAATAGTTCCTTAATCTCTCCTTGACTTTTGTATCTTTGATAAATTGTAATGTTTTGAAAATAATCTTGACATATGCATCATTGATGTTTGCTTTAAACACTTAGTTGAGGTGGTGTTTGCCAGGATTTTCTACTAAAAAATTACTCATTTTCCTTTCTGTCATTAGTAAGTATAGTTTGGGGGAGATATTTGAAAGTATCTAAATATCCCATTCATCAAATTTTCAATTCACAGGAAGATCTTATTTTATTGCACTTTGCTTCACTGCACTTCGCAGATGTTGTATTTTTTACAAACCGAAGCCAAGGCCCTTCACTAGCAAAAAGGTTTGACTCTATTGCAATACTCATTTTATTTTGGTAGTCTAGAACTGAACCCATAGTATCTCTGAGGTATGTCTGTATTCACTTATTTACTGAGATCACCATGAACTTATGGTCCGTACTTAATAGGTTGTACATTGCTGTTTTTCATGCTAAAATTATTCCCAGTTTGGCTTATGGGAGCCTCCTCAAGATGACTTCTGTGGCCTTGTGATGTGTGTTCCCATCATTCTTTGAGCACTTCCACACTTTCTGGCACAAGATGCTCCAGGCTCATATTTTACTTTCTCTATCCAAATTCTGAAATTAGCCATTTTTCCAAGTGAAGACTGATCATTTGTAGCCAAGATTTGCACCCTAAGTGTGCTTGTTGCTTTTGCACTGTCCTGTTCCCAGGATTTGTTAGTAGACAGAGCTGGGGAATACACACAAACACAAAAAATACACATTTACATATCTATGTTCTACTTACTATGTCTATTTTTATTTATATATATTTTTCAACATTACAGTTAACATCCAATATTATTTCATATTATTTGCAGGTATACATCATGGTTAGGCATTTATATAATTTACAAAGTTATCCCCTCAGTAAGTCTAGTACCCACCGGGCACAATACGCAATGACTATAATATTATTGACTATATTCCCTGTACTGTACATAATCCTCATGACTATTTTGTACCAATTGTACTTTTTAATCCCTTCCCCTTTTTCATCCACTCATACCCCCTCCCATTTGGAAGCCATCAGTTTGTTCTCTGTATCTATGAATTTGTTTTGTTATGTTTTGTTTTTTAGATTCTACACATAAGTGAAATCATACAGTATTTGTCTTTCTCTGTCTGACTTATTTCACTTAGCATAATACCCTCTAGGTCTATCTATGCAAATGGTGAGATTTCATTCTTTATTATGGCCAACTAATACTCCATTGTATATATGTACCATCTCTTCTTTATCCAGTCATCTGCTGATAGACACTTATGTTGCTTCCATATCTTGACTATTGTAAATAATGCTGCAATGAACATAGGGATGCTTTTACCTTTTAGTATTAGAGTTTTGGATTTCTGTGGATAAATACCCAGAAGCAGAATTGTTTTTCTTATGTAGTTCTAAAAACAGAACTACATAAGGTAGGTCTATTTTTAATTTTTGAGGAAACTTCACACTGTTCTCCATAGTGGCTGTACCAATTTGCAATCCCACCAACAGTGCACAAAGGTTTCCTTTTCTCCACATATTTGCCAACCCTTATTTGTAGACTTACTGATGACAGTCATTCTGACAGGTGTGAGGTGAAATCTCATTGTGGTTTTAATTTGCATTTCTCTAATAATAAACAGCATTGAGTATCTTTTCATATGTCTATTTGCCATCTGTATGTCCTCTTTGGAGAAATGTCTATTTAGGCTCTCTGCCTATTTTTTAATTGGACTGTTTGTTTTTTTGATGTTAAGGTATCTAAGCTTTATACATTTTAAATATTAACCCCTTATTAGATATATCTTTGGTAAATGATCTTTTCCCAGTTTGTAGGCTATCTTTTCATTTTGTTGATGGCTTCTTTTGCTGTGCAAAAACTTTTTAGTGTCATTTGGTTTTTTTTCTTTTGTTTCCCTTGCCCAAAGAGACTCATCCTAAAAAGAAATATTACTAAAAGTGATGTAGGTATTTACCATCCATGCTGTGTTCTAAGAGTTATATGGTTTCAGGTCTTACATTTAAGCTTTATTCCATTTTTTAGTTTATTCTTGTCTATGGTGTAAGAAGGTAGTTTAGTTTCATTTGTGTGTGTGTATGTGTGTGTGTGTGTGTGAAGGCTATTTATCTATATTTAATAAACAATCATGAGTTCATACCAATACCTTCAATTCCAATATATTCTCTTTTTCCATATTTTTAACTTCTCCAACGAGAAACTTGGCTTCCAATATCCTCAATGTATTTGCCCATTTACTCAGTTTCATTATAAATAACCAGTCTCTCACATCCCTTCTCTCCCTTCCCCGATGTTCTCCTACCCTGCATGGGTTTTGATACCCCACATAGGCACCCTCCACAAAGGTTTTCTTGTCGTTCCTCTTTCTCTCTGACTTCACATGATGTGCCACTCCCTTATGTTGTAGTGGGTATAACAATGGTCCACTGAAAGAAATGTCCACCCAAAACCTGAGGATATGGCCTTGTTTAGAATAAGGGTCTTTGCAGATGTAACTAAGATAAGGATCTCGAAATGAGGTCACCCTGGATTTTGTAGGACCTTAAATCCAATGAGAAATGTCCTTATAAAAGAAAAGGAGAGACAGAGACACACAGGGGAGAAAACCACATGTAGACAAGAGGCAGAGGCTGGAGTGATGTATCTACAAGCCACAGAATGCTAAGGAATTCCATGAGCTAAGAGAGCTTTGGTACTACAAGTTCAAGCTTCAACATATGTATCTGGGGTCCACATTTCAATCCACTACACATGTGGATAATCTCTTCACCCTGCTGACATTCCAAAACCTCACACCAGACTGTTATACACGTGCATAGACATTCTCCTCACCCCCAGGAGGCTCTCGCACCCTTGCTGGGCTGCCCTTCTGTCAATGTCTGCTCACCCTCCTGGGCCTGGCGCCCTGCTCTGAGACACCACAAGTTGCCTCAGCCCCCTGCTACAGACTCCTACCTTGCTCTGTCCTACATTGTGGCTTTGGGACTGAATTTTTTTTTAGAAAGATGAAGAGAGGAGAAATCTATTAACATCTCAGTGTATTTTGGTGATGAATAGTTAGGATTGCTTACCTTCTTTACTTCTTATAAGACAAAAAGCACACACACTTTCTAAAACACAGTAAAAGGTGTTCAAATTACCTCATTTCCTGATGTGAGGAAAATACATACAATGTTCTTGGCAGAAACAGAAATTTTTTAAAATAGTTATCTGGTTTATTTTTCATAAAATAACTCTTCATTTGATCTAAGAAAATATGACATTTTAAAACAATAAATGTACTCATAAGTCCCATGCACTGAACTGAGTACAGTTTTTAGAGATAAATCACTTCATCGAGAAGAAAAGCCAAAGCGGATGACGATATTGTCTCTTCTTATTTAAGCTTCTGGGATTTTTTTTTGAAAGCTTCAAAAGAAACTTCGATATACAATGTGATATGCCAACAGGATAAAACACAAGGTTGTTGTAAAACCATAAATAAAGCTGAATTGTCATGGGAGAGCTTAAGTTTATGTTATTATGCTCTAACAATGAAGTCCTTAATTAAAACACCCGACAAGTTCAGGGTTATTAAGAGGCCATTCTGAAAGCCCAGAAACAAGGAAGAAAATGGAAAACAGAACTTGTTTCATTCCCATTGTTTCCAACAGAACATTTTAGAAACACTGAGTTTAGCTGAAACACTGATAAAAAAGAAGACTTTAAAGCTATTTTCTGAAGTTTATTTTTAAAAGCTCTGTTTTTCTTTACATCGGTTGTGATTGGCGTTCCTGCAGATACATCAGCATCCAATGCGAGAGCAGAGCAAGTGTTATTGGTCCCTCCTGTTATGAAGCACTGAACCACACAGGAAATGTTATTGCACTTTTGCTCCCTTCGATTTCCCCAGATTATTTAATAATTCTGTGCTTCTGTGACATTAAAGACAAGCCAGGATCCTGAGGCCACACTTTTCAGTTCCAGATCGAACATGACATTACACACTGACAGCATTTGACAATTTGGCTTATTCTTTGAAAGCTATTGGACTGTGTAGTGACCAGGACATGCATGTGCATGCACACACTCACACACACACACACAGTCTTTGTAAGTCAAATTTTTTAAAAATGTAATTTTCATTATTCACTGGCAAGTTTTAATTACAATTAGTAATGATTAGTATTAATGAAAACTGTTTATAAAGGATGCAAGAGGGCCATAATTCAGTGGGGAATAACTTAATGCTGCACACTTTGTTCTATTATGTTGCAGAGAAAGCATCTGTGATGTGAAATCATGTCCCACCTGTCTATTTGGACCTACTGGCTTGACACTTGCCAGTTTTGTAGTGCTACAGAAAATTTAAAACTACAATAGTCAATATAATAATTTCTCAAGTGGATCTATTCATCTCTCATCAAAAAGAAAAGACAAAATAAAAGGAGAGGATTTTTCAGTGTTTGAATTACATTTAATACCATGGGAGATATAATGGTACTGGAGCCTTAAAATCTATAATGCTGCCTGCAGCGTTTGACAATACTAACTTTAGCCTGTAGAACAAATTAGAGAAAAAGCCTGTGTAGTTGGTAGTCTGTCAAGCAGAAGTTCCTCTGTACTAGTAATTCCAAGGTTTGTCAATATGGTAAAAATATATATTCATAATTATATCTGGTTGCAAGATCCTACTGCATTCTCAAACAAAGGTTACATTTTGTCAGGTAATTTTATTGTGCATTTCTTATGCTCTAGAGCTTTGAAAGCTGTTACTATTATATAGTGTAAGTATTATAAACATAAGCATCATATCATAGTATAGATTATTTTAAATTTTGTTTAATTTACTATATAATATGCATCATAGAGTTGTAAAAATATATTATAAATCAAATTTATAATATATATTTACAATAAAACATATATGAATTACTGAATCATGTATTTGTTTGTATACTTAATATATTATTCTCTGTTTTCTCAAATTTTCTGTTGCTTTTTTCTTTGTCTTTGATGATGAATAAATCTCTAATCCTTACTTCTCAGCTTTACTGTAGTCTCATATTCCAACAGTCTGATGAATTATTCTTAGATGTCCCAATATTTCATCAGGTGAAATTGTAGCATATTTTGCATATATAATATATATGTGTATATATACATATATATGAATGTACACATAATATACAACACACTATCCATTTATACAGCAGCTACTTATATCACAGCTGTTACTATATTCTATGAGTGTCATATATATCAATATTGCCTGATGTGATCGTAATAATACATATGTACTTCAAAAGGTACTATTTTAAAGTGAAGCAGAAGGCTTTGTGAGTTACCAAAGGTCACACAGTTATGATAGAGCCAAGACTCAAACTGTATTCCACCAACATCCCAAATGTTATTCTTTCCTTCATACTGCAACTCTTATCATACCCACCAACTTTCCAATTCTAGACCAGAAACCTTCACAGTAATAGTCAACTTTACCTTCTTCATTCATGTATTCAATCTGTATCAAATCTATCACATTTTTGTCTCTTGGTTTAATTTCTATCCCTATTCCCCATCCCCACTTTTTCCTTCATTACTTTAAGGGTTAGACTTCTACAAGAGCTTTCTTTTTTTTAAGATTTTATTTATTTATTCATTTTAGAGAGGGAAGGGAGGGAGAGAGAGGGAGAGAGAGAGAGAGAGAGAGAGAAACATCAATGTGCGGTTGCTGGGGGTTATGGCCTGCAACCCAGGCATGTACCCTGGCTGGGAATCAAACCTGGGACACTTTGGTTCCCAGCCCGTGCTCAATCCACTGAGCTACGCCAGCCAGGGCTAGAGCTTTCTAATTGTCCTAGTCTCTTTGCCTCTTAACCCTATTCTACATATCAATATTGGATACATCTTAAAATATCATTCACCAGGTCACTCTTCAGTACTCTGATTATCTAGAACACTAAATAATTTCTCAGAAATGTATTTCTCAAAAAAATTTTCTTGGGAAATGCATTTCACATGATAGCCTAATAAACATATTTGTGTGCCTATACACATACTATCAATCCTCTTTATTCACAAGTTCCATATTAGCAAATGCATATGCTGGCTAAAGTTGACATCTAACCCTCAAATCAATACTCACAGCACTTGTGTAGTCATTCTCAGGTGTAGAGTGATGAAAACTTTTAGCCTCTCAATGCACATCTTCCCAGCTGAAGTTGAACGAAATATTGCTCTGCTTTCTCATTTCAGTTCTTATTCTGTGACAAGAATTCTTTTCATGGTTCATTTAATGCCACATTTTCTGCATTTTTATGTTTTCTTGTTAGTGATTTGCTGTTTAAAATGGTCCAAGCACAGTGCTGAAGTGCTAACTATTCTTCTTAAGGTTGTGATGTGTCTAATGAAGAAAATGCCTGCATTATATAATCTTTGTTCAGGTATGAGCTACATGCTGTTGGCCATGAGTTCAATGTTAATGAATCAACAATATATAATAAATAAGGTGTCTTTAAACAGAAACACACATAAACAAGATCACATATTGATCAGTTAATGAAAACTTTGTAACCAGAGGCTCATAGGAACCTAAACCTGCATTTCCCTTAGGATCAATGATTCTGTATTCATGAATTTATTCTTTACACCAACTCTATTGAACATAGCTAACACCAATAAAGATAACTGACTGTATATAACTAAAATGAATGTTTCACAAAGACGCTTATTAACAGCAAGGTACTTTGATATTTTCCAATGTGCTCTATTTTATCCATTTCATTAGAAAGTATGTTGGTTGTGACCCAATACATTAATTTCACAATCTACTAAAGAGTCAAAATGCAAAATTTGAAGTTCACTTTAGTGGATCTAGAACCTACTACTCTAAGACAAAACCATTTTGAATTGACTTTTAATGCCTTTCATGATCCTGCTTCATTAAAGAAGACTCTAATAAATTCTGCCTATTTGTGTTTCCTCCCTACTGCCTTCCAACAGCTGCTTTTTGTGTTACATCCAGAAGTTACAGTTGTTTTCTGGCAGAGGTAATAGTTTGTAGAAACTAATACTTAGTCATTAGGTAAAGAAAAAGTGTCTTTCCTTTTTTTGGATGCTTGTTTCCAGTTTGAAGACATGCTGGCCTTGAGAGTCAATATTAGTTGGTTGATAAAACTATTTTTCTTTTCATCAGCAAACGACATGTCCCATCAGTGTTTTCAAACAGTATTTAGTTCTTTTCAACTATTTTCATACTTGTTTATAAACAAATAGCTTTCATAGAGGACTGAGGGTTCTGGATATAGGTCTTCATTTTATTCTGTGATTTCAGAGACAAGTTGTCAAGAGGATTTAGGGAGCTAAAAGATATTGTGCTTTAGTAATGTAATTTAAAAATAATGATAGCTTTAAGGAAGTTTATTTCCAAGGTAATATGGAAGCAGTACTTGACTCTAACCAAGACATGTGGTTCAGCACCACCAGGTTGCTTACAATGCCTGCACACCTGTTTCCTCATCACTAAAAATGTCCACTTCAACGCTAAGACTGCAGTGAGTTTCCAGTCATATAAGGAAAATCCTCTAAGATAGGACGAGTCTGAGTATTACAATGTTAAGTAAGCAGTCATACTCTCCCAGTTTAAAGCAATATCAAAATATACTGAACAACATTAATATAATCAGTGTTCTATTTATTCTCTCTCAAAAAAATTCACTACTCTTTTCAAAGAGCCCTACAGTTTCCTCATGGTAATGGTGGTTATCCCACAAGTTTACAATTGTTATTGCTGAAATGTTTTGTTATTACTGGCAAAGTTATAATAACCCCTTTATGATTCTTTAGGGTATCCATTCCATCTTTTCTATTCCAAATTCTATAATTTCCCTATTATTATGAGTCCTATGAGTAATTATGCCTTTGGCATTGTAAAAACTTTGGACTGAATCTACTTAAGGCCAACCAGCTGCATTAAAAAAAAAGAAATGAAAAAGTCTTTTAAAAGCCAAGACATCTGGCACTGTAGAGATTAGAGGGACCTTGCAAATTCATTTCAATCAATGGATTGGTTGTGAATTGGTAGCTGACCACACCCATTTCTCGGTCACTTATGAACATTCCACAAAAGCTCATTGGCATTAAAATATGAATGAGGGAGCACAGCTAGCAACTTCCAGAAGAAAGTCTCCACCTCAACCACATGAAGCTCACTCCCCTCATGGACTATATAGCGATCTATTGTTTCCCTGCTCCCAGCACTCTCAGTGTTCCCGTCTGCCCTGGTGGTCATTCTGAGACATGCAGAGACATACATATACAAGTAGGCAAGCTATAGCACTGCTTAACAGGAATATAGGCAAGCCACATATAAGTTTCACATTTTCTATAAGTCAGTTTTAAAAAGTAAAAGAGGAAATTCATTTTAGTAACATATTTACTCCAATATATCCAAAATATCACCAATAAAAATGTATTCAATATTAAAATTACAGAAATATATGTTGTACATTCATCTAATTGTACTGTTTTTAAAATCTGGTGTATATTTTATCCTTATGGAACTGCTGAATTCACACTAGCCACATTTCAAGTACTCAGTAGATAAACAGGGCTCATGGTCACCATATTGGATAGCACACCGTCCAATACTTTTTAAAATACTTTTGCCATATGTTAATTTTTCTGTTTTTGTCTAATGTTGCCCAACTATAAACCTATGTGTTTATAAATAACCATTTCTACTGTTATCGTATGTTCTAGAGATTAAAAATGAGTACAAATGTGCTAAAATTTTCTTTAATATGGCCAGGGCAACAGTTCCTTATGGTATAGCTTTAATTGTATCATATCTTCACTTAGAAATATACTTTTTTTTAATTCATGACAGAGTTCATAGACCATGATTGACTAAAACAGACACTTTGGTCACAGTTCCAAAAATAAAATATCACTTTTGGGGGGCGTTATTAGACCATTAGAGGAAGAGAACTAGAGAAAACTTCAAACAATCAATTACCAAGAGTTTTATCCTCTCACTGTATGCTGGTCCCTAGAGAGAGATGAATGACTCGGCTAAACTCACAGAGCCAGTTGATAGCAGATCAGGTTGGTAATCCCCATTTCTAGTTTTATAAGGATTTGTTACAATAGGTTGAATGTCACCACACTCGAGCCTACTATATACATATTCTGCATATCACATCAGCATCTCCCCATGTTTTTTCTATCTGAGTTCTTAGTAATACAAAATTGAGACATGAACAAGCACAGATAACTTTGAAAATGTAAGAATTGAAGACTAGCTCTGAATTAGAGGAATGAAGCCTAAGAGACAGCAGGGCTGCAGGTCATATACAACTTTGGAATCAAGGGGGAAGCAATGAGCCATGATTAAAAACTAGCTATGTGGAGCTGACCTCTCCCTGACCCACACTCCTTATCTGCAAGATGACCAGCAGTGAGAGGATTGGAGTATTTCTAAGGCCTTTTCCAGTTCCTGCTACACAAATTATATAATAATAATAATATATAATAATAGCCTTTCTAAGTTAGTCTTCTACCTGGAAGAAAAGAATGCTGCTACCTGTTCCTTTTATGGGCACTTTTAAGGATTGGTAAAATAATACTAAATATTTTATAAAGAAAAAAAATTAAATTTCAAGCAATCCCTACCACAAAAGCTTACCTTTAAGAGCAAGCCTCCTATAACATTTAGCAGCAGACAAACAATAGCACATCACAGTTAACATTACATTTACCTTCAAAAATTTTTTTACTTAAATAAAAGGGTAAATGGATCACTTGTAACAAGATCATACAGATATTTTCTTCTTTTTACGTTTTGAACTGAAAGCTAATCATTTACATTAGGAATTTTGGTTTAAAATAAGTTTATACAGCTCCCATTACTTTTCAATCTTTCAATAGACACATATATAGCACCTTCTTGCAGCCCAGCAGTGGGGAGCTAAACTGATATACTGCCTGTCCCCACAGATTTTATAGCCTAATGTGTACATCAGAAAGAAATTAACCTAATGTTCCTTTAAGGACTGAATATAATACAGCCACATCAATGTTCTATATTAAAAATTGATCTTTATCTTGAAAAAGAGCAGCTCTCTAAAGATGTAAACCTTAATCCATGTTTACCTTTCTACGTGCACTGTGATGAAGAAGGCAGAATAGGTACCCTGGCTCTAAAGACAGTCCTGGAAATTCAAACTCCTGGAAATGCAGAGTGACATGTATGCTGAAGTGTTTCCACAAGCTGCAAAGGCTTCCGAGTCATAAAGACTATAAGTATACACTAAAGTCTGTCCATAAAGTATCCAGCCACATACTATGAAAAATAGAGATATTTATTGAAGAAGATACAATATACAGGAAATACTGTACATAGGTCCATGACACCTCCATCCCCTTCAAAGTAGGGCCCTTAGGACCTCACACAGTTCTCCCAATTGCCATTAGCTACCCTATCATATTTTCCTGAATCTCCTCAACAGTCTGAAATTTCCTTCCTTTCAAAGGTTATTCTAGTTTTGGGAAAAGCCAGAAATCATAGGACACCAAATCTTGGGTGCATGGGGGTGTTGAGTCCCCCCAGGTGATTTGATGTTTCACCGAAAAACTCTGCAGAAGACAGTGCATGAGTGGGCAAGTTGTCAGGGTGAAGCTGCCAGTCACCAGTTGCCCATAGCTATAGCTTTCTGAATCATCCAAATAGTTTCTACAGAGGAAAGTTCAAGCTTAATGCAAAATTTGATGCAGATTCATTGCTCTACTGGCTCAGTCATTTTGAATGGACAGCCACACAGTATACATCCTCACTCAATGATGGCCACCACCCCCACTGACTAGTATGGTGAGGTTGTCATTGTTCACACATGTGCATTCCAGTCCACTCCCCTTGGCTGCCAGGTTACATTGATGTCTCACCAACTGTGCTCATTAAATTAACCATGGTTGAAGTTTTTCCAGACAGACCTTGCAAATTCCTATTGCACACAACACACACTCCCAAGAATGAAGCCAAGCCCTTACTCTTGACTCCCAAGAATTAGCAATACAGAGAATTGCTAATTCTCTGAAATGGTGGAAAGAAGGATACAATTGTTCAAACTCTATTTGCTGGTTCACACTTCAATAGACTCTAAGCAACTAATATTCTGCTACAAGACTCTTTCTCTCTATATCTATATGTTTTGTTTTGTTTTGTTTGTTCTGTTTTTATTTTTTAAATATTTTATTTATTTATTGAGATAGGAGGGGAAGAGGAGGAGAAAGAGGGAGAGAAACATCGATGTGTGGTTGCCTCTCAGGCATTCCCTACTGGGGACCTGGACCACAACCCAGGCATGTGCCCTGACTGGGAATCAAACCAGCAACCCTTTGGTTTGCAGGCTGGCACTCAATCCACTGAGCCACACTAGCCAGGGCTTACATGTATATGTTTTGACTAAAATTACCCGGGGCTTCCTTAATTTTTTAATTGTCCTCAAATTCTTGTAAAGATTAGCAATTGCCAAACATCACTCTTGCTACTATTGTGTTTTCTGTTAAAACAATGTGAAAGCAAAATCTTATAGATATTTTCCCAATAAGGAAATATAGAGTTGCTTAATAAAGTTCTAAAACTTACAAATTCTGCTATGTCTTTCATTCTAAAAATACAATAAATTACATACACCAGTGGTCATTCTTGTCAAACAATACTGGCATTCCTTACTGTTACAACTAGAAACCAAAACCAAGCTCATTTGTGGCATGAACTTTGATTACTACGGTCCTGGAAAAAGGTAAAGATGTCCCTGTAACAGAACAAGGAAAAACATGTAAACCCATAGTAGCTAGTAAAGAAAAACATAAAGTAAACCTACTGTCATTTGCCCCATGTCTATCAAGTGTCTTTTGTAAAATTGATGTCTACCTCTGGTAATAAGAGGGGTAGGCAGAATCCAATGTTGGTGCATCACATTTGAAAAGAAAACAGGGAGAAAGATGGCTTCCATAAGGCACTAGACAAATGCCAATTTTTATGTACTGGCTTCTTTCAAAATATTCAATCACACCTAATAATTGGCAGGAAACACAAAAAGGCTTTCACTTCCATGCTGTGCATTCACTCCACCTGGGGTTCATGGCCATTTGTGGCCACTACCAGCAGCAAGGGAGAAACCCCAGGGAGACCAGATTCGTTCAATTACACCCCAACCCCCAACTGGCCTCTACACCTCTCTGTTAGTAATATACTGCAGCCTTGTGAGTTACAAAAGGGCCCTTAAAAGCATCAAAGTAACATTTTTCTGGGCAGATAGAGAACTAAAGGATTTTTTTTATTAAAGAAAAATATAAAGACAAGACAAAACATTAAATTCAATTGATGTTTCCTGAACACTTTTTATTTAATAAGCTTTTTCATGGTTTGTTAGAACTAAGAACACATTTCACTCCTGGAGTAAGATATATGTTTTATGAAAATGCCACAGAAGAAGAATGATCATTTTTTAAAATAAAATGCTTGCTTTGTACCAATTCTTATTTTTGCCACTGAAGATTATGGATTCTTACCTTCACTCTGTCTAAATAAAAATGTATAGAGTGTAATTAGTTGGTTCTGATTGCCAAAAATGTTATAAAAATGTATGTATTCTGCAACTGTAAGGATAGGATCTTTCAGTTTTAGGTGGCATTCTATGATTACTGAAATTAACTGGTGATTTTCACCATTAATGTGTACTTACTACTACAGCTACAGCAGAATTCCAAGTGACTTATTTAATATGAATTATTGCAATCTACAGAATGGATAAATCTCTGACAGTCATTTGTTTCCCGGATATTTATTAAGCATATAGTATGCTCCAGACACTCTACTAGTTACTGGGAATATCATACTGAAGACACAGTTTTCCTGTCTTTTGGTCCTTCCACTTAATATATTTTAAGTGTTTTGTTTGGGGACTTCAGGGCACTCACACAGACGATAACCTAGGTCACATTTGGAGGCCAGAAGAGATTTCTAGGGAAACATAATTACTAAAAAAAGGCAGGGAATGGAGGGAGAAGTTAGCCAATGATGAACAACAAATGCTCTTAAAAAATCATTTGACAAAAAATCAGCTTAAGGCTGAGGAATGCTTGTGGACATGCGTTGCTCCTAAGCCACTTTATCACAATAAATTATCTGGAGGAGGAAGTCTTGAGCATAATTCTCAGAAAATTGTGACTTTAGGGTAGAACAGCCACCGTTTTTTGTTCCCTCAGTCTTTTGGTCTTACTCTAAACAGACAAAAAATGTACTGCGCCTGTAGGACATTCCTAGAGGGAAATGTGCTAAATCATAGCCAACAAGTTTTTTTTTTTTTAATTTGGGAGATGAAACAGCAAGCATGCAATTTTTTGACATATTTTGGATACCTCTAGAGTTTTTCTGGGCCTCTGTGTCTACTTTGCTCTTGGCTTCAGGATTTCTAATATCTGGAGATATTAGAGATATTAGAGATATCCAAGATATATAGGTGACTCCTCACTTTAAGGAGAGTTACCCATAATAATGCCACCAAGATCTCAAAGCCTAATGCCAGACTACACACTTCTTTGTCTGCAGAATAACTCCCAATAATGAAAGCAAGAGCAGTAGAAGCCCTGACACCAGCAGTCACATTTTATTCAACATTTACAAAGTGCTACAACGGTTTTATGTTCATGATCTCATTTTACTCACAAAACTTTTGTGAGGTAGGCACCATCATTATTTTTATTTTATAAATGAGGTCAAGCTTAGGGAAGTTAATTAAGTTGCCCCAGGTCACAGCTGGTAGGAGCCTGGAGTAAGACTTAAACACAGACTTACCTGTTATCCAGGGCACTGTATGAACTTGCTCACTGCCTCCAACAGCGTGGACCAAGGTCGACGTACACTGCCACATAACACAGGGAATGGGAAGGAGACCCCAATGGAACCAGAGAAAGATGAAAAGGGATTGTGTCGTACCAACTTCTCATCCTGCAGGTTAATTACTATCTAATGGAGAAGGGGCTGGGAGGTGGGGAAAAGGAAGGACCTCTCCTAGGTTGTTGAAATCACACAGTATATAACTTGATTAAAAGAATCTGCAAGCAACAACTAGCTGCAGTGCCAATGCTTCCAGATTTACCGTTTTGCACATTTTGAATGTTGTGTCAGCTCTCTGCACAGGGAGGTTGAGCTTCCTCCTTTCCACATGATAACCAGCATTCAAAGGATAATTTTGAAAAGTAAAAAAATTCCATTCTTTTTCCTATGTATTGAATAATATAACCACATTATATGTTAAGAAAGTAACAATCTTTGCTTTCATCTTTGAATTTTCATCTTTGAAATAAACTGTTCCCTCTCTGTCATCACCAAGGGGAAAAAAATTGGTGAGTTAGCATTGAGTTCCCATCTCAAATAATACTATTTGCTCCCTTTTCTTAGTTTTCCCCCTTACTGAATTGTTTAAAGCACTCTTCTATTTTTAATACATTGATCTTATTCAGTGTACATGTCTTTTGTAATCACACCCACAAAATATCACAGGTTATGATTACACTAAGGATCAGCAAGCTACAGCCAACTGCCCACCGCTGGCCCGTTGCCTGACTTTTTGTAAATTAAATTTTATTGGAACACAGACACATTCATTCATTTACATATTGGGTATGGCTGCTTTCTCACTACACCAACTAAGCTGAGTAGTTGCAACAGAGACAACATGGACCCTTAAACCCAAAGAATTTACTGTCTGGCCCTTTAAAGAAGTCTGCAGATAAAGACTTCATTATCTTTCTCTTGGAATTTGGCTTCATTCATTTATTCATTCATTAATCAACTCGTGCTTGTGAAGCAACTTCTATGCACCTGGCACATTGATGAAGAATAGGTTACAGACACTTGGAGAAACAGACTAACGAAAGACAACGTAATGACTGCTCTAACAAAGCAGGGGCGTGGAGAAAAGGACATACAGGCATCATCCTAAGGGAGGCAGACAGATTTAAATTCAATTTGTTACAGAGATGATCAAAAGGGTGAAAAGCAAAAATATGGTTTGTTTAGGCCTTTGCTTAGAAATACAAGAGTCATAATTAAAGGAGTGGAATGAGATAAATGGAAAGGAGGAGGAAACGAAATGAAACAAAAACATTTAGTGACTCATATAGTCCCACATAAGGTACCGCTTGGGCATTCAAAGGTATTTGAAAGACTATTAGTGGTTTAAGTAATGATGTTGAAAATCTGCTTTTATGACATTCTGACTTATTGTTAAATGTTCAATATTATAAAAGTGTTGAGATGCTTTAGAGGAGATGTGGCTTGTTTGTGAGATCAGGAGAGCAGATCTTCTCCGAGCATCTAGTGTCATTACCACCACCTCTGCCCCCAAGTTATAAAAATTACTTAATATTAGGTTTTGGACAGAACACAGTGAGGGAAACTCTTTAACCCAAGATCTAACTATGTTCACTACCCTAAAACCATAAACGACTATTTTTCCCTTTTCTGTTTACCCAACAACATCCCCAAAACTCATTGATCCATGTTGAACATTTTTGACTGGCAAAGCCAGCCTTATATGTGAGCAGAAAATAAATACGTAATAAATACATGATTGATGCAGTGATTAAGCATGATTGCTCTGTTAGCTTTTTGATCAGTGACAATGGATGACATTAATACTATGGATATACAGTGTCAAAGTGAATACCTAGAAGTTAAGGTTAACTATAGCGAAGGCAGCATAAATGACATTTTAAAATATGCTTGTTTTGTTTTTGTTTTTGGCCCACCTAATATTTACCTCTCTAGTAATGTATACAAGCCATAACAATAAAAAATTCTTACCAACCTAAGCAACCAAATAGGACTTACACTGAAGTATTTCAGTGTGTCCTTTTTATTATTAACCAAACAACAAACATTTGATTGACTGGGTACCTGGACACAGGATGTACTTAACATATAAAGTAGGCATCTGTCCTTTAACAAATGTTAATGAATTTATGCTAACATTTTCCCTTACTTAAGTGATTTGAAAGTGACATTTATTTCTATAACTTTGAACTTAAATATTTAAATGACTATCCATTGACCTAACCAAAGTAAGTAGCATAGGCTAAGAGTGAAAATGTTCACTTACTAAATTAATAAATAAAATTGCTTCATTTTGAAGGAGTGGCACACCAAAGTAATCTTTTATTCAACAAATAAAAATTGACATTTTATTCAGTTAAGATTGTTATTATGGTTGGAAACCTATATAGTAAACATTATTTTAGGGATTCTCAAAGCTAGTAAGGGCAGGAAATATCAATTACAACATCAGAAAACACACTCTTTTAGCTTGATAAGCTGTATTTATATAATTAAATATAAACACTGCTGGGTTATAAAAAAGAATATTGATGGATTTCTTGGCTCTGACACCATTAGAGCACTTTTTAAAATTTTGACTGTGGTTTTTAGTATAAGTGGAAATTACTTTTTGGAAACATATTTAAATACTTCTGAATATTTTTAAAAACCTAAATGAAAAGAAAAATTTACATTTCAATTTTCTCTTGTCTATTTTCATGACATTAAGAAATCCAATATGGGAAGTTTAAAAGAGTCTACATTTATTTTTCTCCCTCAGGTCATCAAGCGTCTTGTTTATGTGTGATATACAGCATACTCTTACAAAAATTAATTTCAAACTAAAAGACAGGATGATTCCTTTCAACAGTTAAAGGTAAGAGAGGGACACTGGTTTAAGCACATAATGAAGAACAAGAAAAATAAAAATGTTCTTGACTATACATTATTTTTATTTTTCTCCTGATGGACTTTCAGATTGCTTTAAAAGATTTACTAAAAATCCACCTTGAGAAAAGATTAAAAATCACAAATGGTGATCTTAGTGGAGAATACAGGAGTAGGGAAAAAATGGGTCATCTTATAAAATTGATTAGGTGAGCTCTCTACATGTAGCACATATGTTAGCAAGGGAAGAACAATCTCCAGATAAATCTGCAGGTCTTCTTTCTTCTGGAGAAAAACCTGTTTCTTTCTGTACGTTGTGAAGTAGAAAGGGTAGGGTGCAAGCAGTTAAGTTTTACCTATGAGCATAAACATCAAGCTATCTTTTGAAAAATGAGCCAAGCCAAAAATAGCCCTGAAAAAGTATTTTATAATTTAAAAAAGGATATATGTATGTATATACATACACACACACACACACTCCCCTTCTAAATCTAGATTCCTTACTATCTTATTTTAAACAAGCCAGAGAGTGCAAGCTCTCTGTTTGGATAGAAAAGAATTTATATAAATGTTTTGTTCAAGTCCAAAAGGGAAAGAGAATTTAAATATACAGTGTCTGAGAGATGCATGCCCAACTTCAAATAATGCACAGAAGAGGAAAAATAATCTAACCTTTGTAGTCATTCCCAGTAGCCTTTAAACCTAAATATCTTGCACTTTGCAACATCATTTCAATGACCCCAACAGTAAGAGATTAACCAAAATTTTATAACTCTCCTGTTCTCCTCCCCTCAGACCTCTTGCAGGGTAGCAGGTAGGGAGGGAAAACAAGGAGGTCAAAGAACAAATGGAAACAAAATCTGTATTTTGCACCCTTTCTATGCACTTGAGAAAGAAAAATGAGGCAGATAAATCTGTATAATACTAAACCAAATCTCTTTAATTCCAGTCAGCTTTTATCATTCAACCACTGAGTCTGTGTGTGGAAAAATTCATGCTAATTCCCCCTAGCAACAGCCTCAGCCTATCAGAGACTTTATGTACCACGCAGCTGCCAGCCAGAGAGAATAACTCTAAGTAGGTCAGGCCTGTATTTCTAAAAATGCTACGGTCTAATAACCCCACTGTCCCGTCTGTCTGCCCTGCCCCATAATAACCTCAATTGCTTGGTGACACAATGACATACTACCCTGTTAGAGTGCAATCACATCATGCTACATTATTCTGCTGCGAGCATGACTGCTGGGTGAAGGACCCTCGGAGGGGCAGCATTAATCAGGCAGCCATTCATGTCCACCCGCACTTCACTCTAGAAATGGGGACTGCATTAATGACCAGCTGTTTGAACTAACACAAACAAAATAATGTCTTCCACCCTGTTGGGTGCGCAGAATACCCTATTCTGATCTGGCAGGTTCTGCTTCTTGACTAAATCGAAGATGTAAATTAAAACGGGCTCAGACAATGTCAGCTTTGGCAACCTCAAAGTAAGTATATTTAAATTATATTACATGTGATTCAAAAAGCTATTGATTTAATATACGCAGCTTTCCCTGCCTACAGTATTCCCTAATCCACATTAAAAGGTGAAATGCATACATGGATAATGCAGTACATATACACATATTGCCCAGGAAGCGAAATGCACAGAGCTGAACTAAAATTGACTTCTTTCGGGCAGAGAAACAAAGCAGGTCAGGAGTAATTGTGCAGCGTGAACACAAATACAAATACAAAATGAATGCTGTGGAGGAGCACTGAAAACAAATAAGAGTAAACATTCTAGCCTACCAACCAATCAGCTACTCCCACCATCTCTTTGTGGGGGCTGTAGTCACACCAAATCTCTGAGCACAAGAGACAAGGGAGGGAAACAAACGTGGCCTTCGGATCTCAACCACAGTGGTGCCCTGACTTCCCACGGGCTTGCTAACAGACTGCTGTTTGGCTTCAAGACAACCAAGGCTTCTTCAAGGTTTAAACTTAGACGAGCAACAAAAATCAAAACCCCACAGCTGGTTTTTAATTTTAAAATGGGAATTTTAGAATTTAACGCACCACCTTTATTTGAATGTCTTTCTACTCCTCTCCATTTTAATGCACAAAAACAAACAAATATTAAGTGTGGAGGCAGGATAGGAGATTGGCAGTGTTGTTTTGGGCTATTTCAAGAAATATCTTGTGTTGATGGGGTTTGTACTAACATTTTCTTGCATGATTTATCTGCATTTTTAATGGTTCAGAGTTTCATTTAATGACTATATCCACCCCCCACAACTACAAATTGAAAATTCAGTCTTCAATTTTGCAGAATTCAGCAAACCTTATATATATAACTTATCAGTACTTGGTTTACAAACATAGAAAATTTCTCAATCCATTTGCCCTTGTTTGAACTGGGTTTGATAACTTCGTTATGACTATCTGTCTTCTTCACTTTGTGGCACATATCACATAGTTATTCTTGGAGAGATACAGTCACTGACGCAATCATGAACCGCTAATTACGAGCTGCTGACACTCTGCTTGTCCATGCAGCTTTGAAGTTCTAAGTCTGTTTTCTCTCTTATGAGCTTGCTAGGTTTCATTCTCTTTCCCCCAACTCCTCCCTGCCCCCACTCCCATTCTTTCTTCTGCCCTTCTTTCCATTGTAAGCCTTTCTGGATTCACTCTAAGACTGCTTGGAGAAAGCAGTAAGAGTGATCAGATTCTGCAAGTTGCTCTTTTTCCATTCCCTCCCTATTCCCATGCACACAGATCTGCAGTTTGGAAGTACAGTAATAAGATCCCCACCCATCTCCACCCGCAGGAATGCATCAACAGCTGGCCAAACATAATCCAACACACAGAGCTGCCTTTGTAGAAATAGTAACAAACAGTGGAAGGGCCAGACAGGCGTCCCAGTAGAGCTCCCCATGACAACTGCAAAAGCTCCTCATCTCCAGGTCAGGTCTGAGCCAATTCCACCGAGCTGTCGTTGGAGCACTACCACTTACTCATCTGAATCAAAAATCCAATTCAGAGCCTCCTCCAATCTCACCAGAGGTTGTTCGAGGGTTCTAGCCTCTCCATACAGCAAGTTTGATGTATACTTTCCCTTTATGGCCATATTCCACTGCAGGACTCGCACCCTTTGAAATGCCACACCACAAACTCCCAAACCTCGTGAACAATGCCCGCATCCATACCCACCCGTCTTGCTACAAGCTGGTAGGACCACCTCTCTTCCTTAGAAAAGGATTTCTTTTTTTAATTAAACCTGATCCTGGAATTCTAAAACATGTAAATATAACACTGCATTCATCTCCACCAAACCTTTAGCATCTGAAGCCTGTGGTAGCCAGCTGGTCTCAAAGTCATCTGGGATACATTTATTTTGATTAAATCGATCGATTTCTATTTACAGGATAGAATTTTTCACCATACTGAATACAGCTGTGTTTACAGGGATTTGTAGAAAAAGAAGAAAACAAAACTCCACAATCAGTCCTAGAAAAGCACAGAGCACTCAGACCGTCAAGGAGTTAAAGCTAAGGGGCTTGCTTTCACATTAGCAAAAAAAAAAAAAAAAATCCTGCGTGCAGCTGCTCCGGCCATGCGCTCTAGCTCATCAGGAAATGGGTGCTGAGCTGAAGCTGAAAATATGAAAATACAAGCTGCAATCAAGCCCAATCCAGCAAAGTGACAGACTTCCTGTGTAAAATAGTCAGAAATCTCATTTTTTCATGTCTCTACATGCATGCACATGCATTTAAATCCATGCTACAAGGCTGCTATTTTCTCTGAGGACACTGGTACAGTCGCCCAGCCCATCAGTTTTTCCCTTGACAGCACCGGGGACATCCAGACTGCAATTTACAGGTCCTCCATCCATGTACTGGGTTATAAATTATGCCATCCTCCCTCCCTAGAATGAGAATGCAGAGCCAGCAGCAGACAATCAAACGGCATTCGGCATCTCCTTCTTTTCATCCACTCTTCACTCTGCTTTTCTCCAGCTCTGCCTCATCAGGTAGATACATCAGATACCTGCTTTATCCATCTTCAGCTCCACTCTCAGGTACAGTCACCATATTTCTATTTGGTTCCCCCCCTCCCAGACTAAACCCCGGGAGCAGCCCGAGCTGGGTGCCCACGGCGGGGCCACTCTGCCGTTGCCCTGCGGAGAAGCTGTGGGCACCGGATGGACAGTATTACTAACTTGCCCTTCTCCGGTCCTTGGCGTCCTTTTTATTCATCCCACCCCAGTTCTTCTGCAGCTTCTTCACCCTGTCTTCCAAGTCCCCTCCTCCAGCTGCGAGGGCCCTGGCCAGAGCTGCAGGAGAAGGTCCTTCTCGGCACTACGCAGACCAGGAGTCCGATGTGGGCGCACCTGGCACGGCAAGGTGGGATGCAGCAGGTGCAGCTCAGGTAACCCGGGAGGCTGGTGTGCCCACAGCGATACAGCCCTGGAGCTGGGAGCAAAAACGGTCTGACTTCTAGATTTAAAAAAAAAAAAGAAAGAAAAGAAAAAAAAAGTAAAAGAAAAAAGAGAAGAAAAAGAAAGGGAAAAAAACACAAAAAAGCACAGCTCGGTGCCTGCACGGGCGGAAAAAAAAAAAAAAAAACAGATACAAACCATAAAAAAGCAAGAATTAAAATCAAGTTTCAAAAAAATACATAGATCAGAATACTTCATGCGACTTTTATTTCTAATGTTTCTCAGTTTATTGGCCTCCCCAGCCCCTTCCGAAATCTCTCCTGTCCCGGAACGCCACTGTCCATGAGTACCGAGTCACAAAGGCTCTTGCTCCAAAGTGCTGCAGACCCAGCATCACATGAGAAACCACATGACAACTGGAGTCGGCTGCTGATGTGGTCAACTATTTCACAGAGGCAGGGGGGAGTAGGAAGGAGACAAATCTCAAGCGAGACATACCCCTCTCATGCTGCCGGGAAGAAATTTCCTTAAAAGAACAATGAGAAGAACGCGTCTCTGAAGAAATGCTTATGAATGCGTATATACTTTTATCTATGCACATTTACATAGACTAAAGAGACTGTGGATCCTTAAAGACATTTTGAGGATGCGGTACCGCAGACACTAGCTGGATGGCAGCAATATTATTTCTAGATTGTATTAGTCAAAGCTGATTCCACTTAAGTGGATTCCTGAAAAGCACACACCATGTCTTCATAGCATGATCAGGCTTGGAAAACCAATTCTATTATCTCTCCCTGCAATCTGTATCTGAACCTGCATTCTGAATAATTTATTTTTAGACTAATAATATGCTTGCCAAGACCGCTCCTTTCTTCCGTGAGTGGTGCAGGCAATATTCATCCAAGTGGGAAAAGCTTGTCCCTTTGTAGGGAGAAAAGATGGTTTTCGTCATTTTCAAAAAATGCAATTTCTTATTTAAAGGCATACAAACACATAACAGTAAAGGTCTCCTGCAACTAATCATTAAAAACAAGCAAAATGTTTCTGCTTCATTGAATTGACATGCCTGTTATTTGCAGTCTGGCATCTCTTGCTGGCAAATGGTGGTGATATTTTTCTTACACTGCTCAGGGCTGCAGCTAGAGCCCTTAAGCCACACAGATATTGCTACTACTCAGCAGGGCGAGAGCAAACAATTGCTTTCTGGAGCACCTCTCTGCAGAGGTGCTGTACTGCCATGTACATTTTACTAGTTACATTAAGGCATGTAGGAGATAGATGGCCTCGGGTTCTTAGAGATTCTATCACTCATCCTGGAATAAAGGAAGTGCCTATTTGGGACATTCTGCCCATAATGTGAGAGGTATAACTTTGTAGAAAAACCCATCATGCCAGCTAACTAGAACCAGAGAATCATTAAACAGTGGCAAGAATTGTCTACAGCTTGCCTTTTGTGCCTGTGCAGATGTCAGGATAAGTGGCCATTAATTTGGTCAAGATGCCCTTAGCCCCCAGTGGTGTGAGTGTGTCCGAGACTGTCCTGGACCCCCGGGGGCCCAGAGGGGGATCAAGCTGACCACGGTGTCCGCCATCACAGAGCTCACAGTCTAGTAACTGCACACGTCTCATTTTCTCCAAAGATAACTTTTTCCAATTTGGATACTCCAGAATTATCCAGAAAGAAACCCAGCAGTGACTTTCCCACACTTTCGTTGCCATCATCCTCTACAAACTTCCACATCCCATGGATTCTTTTCTTACAAACTGCCCTTGAATTTAAGATTTCCTCTCCATTCCCCTTTCTAGAGTCTAAGCTCAGAAACTCATGCTCTCCCACTTAAGAATCTTCTGTCTTCTTGTTTCAGCCCATTGGGCAGCTTGCTCCCAATCTGATCCTACTAAACCCCATGTTCATGGTGTCCAGAGCTCCTGCCTGGATGGTCTTAGATGGCCCTTGGCCCAAACGCCGGTGACAGCTCTTTATTTCTTCACATTCCTATGCTGCCAGTAAAGACATCCTTTTATCTGCCTGTACCTTAACTATTTAAATAAATGCTCTCTTTTTATCATTATGGAGTACACTGTGCATTCATTAGAAAAAATGATAGTTTTGGCTTGCTTTGGTTAATAACTAGGCATAAAGCTCTATAAGGGAAACAAAAACACATGAGGCACTGTCCCTGCCCTCAGAGAACGTGTAATCTATGGAACCCCTGCTGCTATTTCCTAACTAGTTACTACTTTAAACTGCTAGTTATCTCTTCAAGTTTTATTCTCCAAAAAAATAATAAGTAGGTCTAAATATGCCAGCTATGTGAGTGTCAGATATGTTGTGCCATTGAAGAGATAAAAAGGGAAAGATTACTTCTACCAAAATGTGGGGAAAGGTTCTCAAAGGATCCTTGGACTTGCAGATATTCGCAAATATCTAGCCAGGGTAGAGAGTGGGCTTTGGGTCACAATAGTAGCAATGACAACAGTGAGACACTAGCACGTATTATGTGCCAGGTCTCTTCTAAGCATGTACAGCAACGAACCCACTGAATCTTAACAATCTTATGAGAAGTATTAATTTAATGAGCTCTTTTTAGTTTTATAGAGCAGAAGCACAAAAGAGAGGCTAAATAAGTTGCCCAAGACATCACAGCAAGTGGTAAAGCACATCTGGCCCATGAGCAAATCTTCTTAATCATCATGAGGTACCACCTCAGACTTGGAAAAACAGCTGGAGGGACACCAGAGAGAGAATACTTAACTATGCCTAAAGGTATGTGAAGAGATCAACTTGGTTCAAGTAGAGTATTCATTTTGTAGAAATGGGATTGGATTAAGGAGAGCCACCTTTGAAGGCATTTACCCTTATCATAAGCCATACACAACCAAATTTTAGCATAACGAGTCCAGTAGCCCCGGTAAGAAGGACTGGGGAAGAGGGAGATTAGACATAAGAAGAGTAATAAAGAGGCTATAAGAGGGTAGTGCCTGAACTCTGCTGGTTTCAGAAGAAAAATTGAGGTGGATTCTGGAGGCTTTATGAAGAAATAAATGACATTACTAAGGTATTCTTGGGAGTGGGGAGAATGATGACAGCAAAGTGGACTGTGCTTTTTATTTTAATTGATTTGGTGGGGGAAGAAACATTAATCTGTTGTTCCACTTATTTGTGCATTCATTGGTTGATTCTTGTATGTGCCCTGACCTGGGGATTGAATGCACAACCATGGCATATTGGGTTGGCACAACAGTTGATACATTTAAAAAATAATGAATGAGTAAATGAAAGAAATGGAAGTGAAAATGGGAAAATTAAAAACACTGCTACATATAAAGAAAAACTTTACAGAATATCTGGTATTTCACAGGACATTGAAGGGAAAATGTCCATCATGAAATTATATACATGGAGATAGAATTCATGTTCTCTTTCCACCTTTGGCCCCGGCTTTTGATAACACCTGCTTTCTCCCACCATACACCTCAGGTGCTGCTACTCTTCAGGCCTATTTAGACCAGGCAGTGCTGTTCCCCTCTCCAGCACCTCATTCTGAGCCCACCATCTGCATACCCACCTCATCCAGGTCCAGCCCCTAAATGGAACGCTGCACTCGCCAAGGTAATAAAGTAAGTGTGCTAACATACTTTACTTTTACTCCTTTTACAGGTAGCAAAGGGAGAAAGTGCAGCCTTCTCTCACAATCTTAGCTAACCAGAATGCTAAATTAACAAGTGCACCTCATTCCTTAGGCAGTTAATGAAGGTTAATATGACATAGTGCCTCTGGCTCTGGGAGTAAAAAGGGGTGTTATTGCCTCATATTAAAGCTGGGAAAAAGTGTTAATAATCTTTCTCATCAGCAATAAAGAATTGGGCTTTTAATACCCAGATATATTTTAGTAAAAAGCTAGTATATCATCTCTAAGTGGAGTTCAAGAGCAATGTTAGATAACTAGGGCATTTCAAGAGGCTGCTTACACTACAGACCAAAAGAAAAGAAGAAAGGAAAAAAATATAGCCAAAATCATATTTATTCCTGCATACTTGAAGGAAAAAATGTAAATTTATATTAGGTATATTTTTATTTATATTGTTTTAGATGTATTCTAACAAATAATCTTTAAATATTATGAGGGTGGGAGGTGGGGGTGCATGGGGCAGGGGGAGTGGTGGTAGGAAAATGGAGAAAACTGTACTTGAACAACAATAAAAAATTTAATTAAAAACAAAAATAAAATTAAAAAATATTATAAGGAAAACTTGGATCTCATGAATAAGCAATTGTGAGTAAGCAGGTAATATGTGAGCAAGGTCGCTGTTTTATAAGTGACACACCAATGTGCTGTGTGAACCTGCTGATCTAAGGCAGTGTGTTAAACATTGTGAGATGGAGACAGAATGAACGAGGCACTGTCTAGGCCCCTGGTGAGTTTACAGTACCCTTACCCAGGAAGGCACTTCCTTTCCTTTAACGAAGGGGAGGTATTGCTTTCAATGACAGTAAAGAATAGTGGATGTTAGTGGGGGGGGGGGAAGGATATGCTTCTCAAAAGGAAGTCAACTCATCTAGGCTACATTGAGGCCTTACTATAAAAGAAATAGCTTCGATGACATAAATATTCAATGAGTGTGATTCTTAAGTCCCTTAGTGAATAAGAATGCTATGCTTTATTTTTGCAATCCTGGGAAATAGTAATGATGTGATGATAGTGTAGAGAAAGGAGGCGTCTATCGGCTTACTTAGTAAGTAACTAGAGGACTTCAAATTTCATGCTGTTTCCCAACTTCCCCCAAAGTGGACACTGAATTCAGATTAGCTCTTCCCAAAGCTGACTGGCAGACTGACTAATTGCCGGCTGCTGGCAGAGTCCTGATTTCCCCTCTTTCTGTTGCCCAGTATTATTACCCTGGTCAATTTTGCAGGGGCCAAATGACAATTTTAAGGTGGAAGGACTGTGTTTGTTCACCTGTTAGTGGTTTGACCTTAGACTTCGCAAAGCGCTGTCAGGAAGTCAGTTTTTCCATGCTCTTTACAGTAAACAAAGACAGTGTGGCTGGGCTCCAAATGTTACAGAAGGTCAGGGACCAAACTGCCACAAAGACAAAGACTGCTTCCAGAAATTCAAACACAAAATAGATGTGAGCGCCGTCAACATTCCAGAGGGTGCTCCTGTCCATTCTCAGTGTTTGGTTCAAACAATGTGACACATACCCAGCACCGATGCCTAATAGAAATAGAATCATAAAACCCCAGGTGTTGGAAAGCACCTTAAAGGTCACTTGGTCCAACTGCAAATCTGAATTGTGAATGCTGCCCTTTAAAATATCTTTTTCATGCAACTATCCAGGATCCGAGGGAACACCTCCCGTGACTAAACACGCAGTGCCCTGGGAGGGAGGCAGGCCATTTCATCTTTTCAATGCAATGGCTTGGTTATTTAAAAAGCCTGAGCCAAAGGTCTGATTCCATGGTAGTGGAAGCCTCACTGTAGCTTCTGTTTCTTGGCCCTTAATTTATAATGGAAGTTTGGGAGCTCACATCTAAGAGTGTTTTCCACATGTTGGTCCATCACTTATTAGAGGGAATCAAGCACCACCCAATCAGATTTTTCTTCTCTACATGACACATTTGCAATTCTTCAGCCACTATCCTACGACTTGTACTTTATGCAACATCTCATTTCCCAGGATATAAATGCATTCTAGTTTACCGGTAGCTGTTTGACTGATGTGTCACACAAAACAGAACACATGGTGCCATGGTGTGGCCACCCAAGTCAATAGCACCATTGCCTCCCTTGTTCTAAGAGTCCAGATTGCACTTGGTGCAGTTTAACTTGCCTTGCTTTCCTGGGAGGAAGGCACATCGCACTGGTGACTAACTGGGCTCACCTGTGCCTCTGTTCGCACATGTTCCACTTAAATCACACTGCTGTCATTGGATGGTGGCTTTGTGCAATTATTTGACCATTTTTGTCTTGTTACTAGTTTTGGTTAACACATACAACAGTATTAAAAACATAAGAAAGGAAAGGAGTAAACTATCTTTAAAGGAAACATGAACACGCAGTTGACCCTTGAATATGGGACTTAGGGCCACTGGCCCCTTAAGCAGTCAAAAATTCTCGTATAACTTTTGACTGCCCAGAAACTTTCCTACAGTCAGTCCTGATACCCACAGGATTTGCATCTGCAGATTCAACCAACAGCAGGTCAAAAACAGTATTTTCGGTCTGTAGTTGGTAATCTTTGGAGGGCCGACTATACCCATAGCCTACTGTTGACTTGAAGCCTTACAGAGAACCTAAACAGTCAATCGACACATGTTTTGTATTTTATACGTATTGTGTACTGTATTCTTACAATAAAGTAAGCTAAATAAAACGTTATTAAGAAACTCCTAAGAGAAAATACATTTACTGTATTTGTTGAAAAAAATTCATATATAAGTGGACCTATGTACAGTTCAAACCCCTGTTGTTAAGAGGTCAACTGTATTTGCAAGAGCACATCTCTCTTCTATGGGAAGACATAACACCCAGGGGGGCATGAGTTCTCAGAAGGCAATGAGTAAACTGCTGTTCTCCCTGTATCACAATAGCACCGCAGAGAATGAAATACCTGAGTACATAAAATTGCCTGGCCTAGTAGAAAGACTACTGGACTAGAAGTCAAAAGCTCTGGGTTCTGGGGCCCATTTTGCCATTAACTGTCTGTTCATTTGCTATATGACTGTGGTTGAATACTTTATCTTTTTTGAAGCCTTCGTCTCTTCAGCTGCTCAGTGCAAACCTTGAAAATTTGCATCCCTGAGCTGTGCAGCACTTGAACAATTTGATTATGTGTAATTTTAATTTCTAAAGTCAATTCTTTAATATAATGCCATAAACAAAATACTAACCATTGGCTAAAGTTTCCTAGAGACTTACAGTGAAATTAGGTACGTTGCATTAAATTGTCTCAAAGCATGTGAATGGCACATTCACAAATCAAAAAGTTCGTATGTACAGAGTTGTTTTTGAAAGAATGTGCCAATTAGGTAAATGAGGTAAGTCCCTCTGGGGGTTCTGGAATCTCTACCCTCTGATAAAATAACAGTTTTGAATAGGTGAACCAATTACTGAGATTCTTGGGGTAAGAAATGAAATAAATGTCATAATGTGATATCATCGCTTTCCCATAATCCAAATGTCTTCTTAAAATGTCTTTAATTAACTGTACAGAGAGAACCTTTAGGTTGAAAAGATCTAGTTTCTTTCACATTTTTAACTGGAGCCATGACAACAGAGTGGCTTGATGTCAATCAGCAGTCCTCACAATGGGAATGCTATTCACAGTCCCAGGTAGCAGGGAGGCGATGATAGCATATGGCCGTAATGGTATACAAGCTCATCTTGAGATCATGCACTAGAGTAAAATTAACTCTGTGATGAGATTCTAAAGCATACCCAACCCTCCCAACATTAACCTACACGGCACTGTAGTTGATCCTTTTGCTAAGTATGTTATTAGACTATGCATTTTTTCTCTTCGTTCAAAAAACTAAAACTAAAAATTGTAAAAGTAGGCTTGATTTTCTCAGATTCAGAGCCCAGATTTGACTCAGCCTTTCTCAGTGCATGTCCCTTCATCGTCTCTGCCTCAGCATTGTCCTCTGTAAGACAAAGAAAACAACAGTCCAAGCTCTGATACTCTGTGTCAGGAGCTTTTTTGGCTTTTTAAGATCTTCTGTTTTTAACATGTAAGGTACTATGGCTGCCTGTGACCCTGGAGATCCACAAGTCATACTGTCTCCTAATTTACCTCATTTTTAGAAGTCTCATTGCAGAGCTCCTAGTGCAAAAATATTGTTTTAGTCCCAAATCACTGTCGGGGAGTCAGGCAGAATGTTCTCAGGCTAAGACCTTGGGATCCTGAACAAGAAGCCACAGCTATGCAAAGTATGTAAAATTCGGACACAGACAGTTTTGGGGAGATGAACTGATGCTTTTTGGTACTTGCAAAATATATAATAGGTGGCAAATTGTTAACATGATTAAGTGCCTTATTGCATTTGATATGAACCAAAGTTGTAAACATTAGCTTCTGTCACCAATAGAGACTCCAAAATGCAATTAGCATGAATGACCACATCTCCATTCAAGTTGTGAGGCAGACTTTTAGAGGAAGCTTTAAAATAATCAAAATGCCATGTTGAAGACCCCAAGTGAATACAGATATATCATTAGCTGCTAAAACGGTGAAGCTTTCTCAAGCCATAGAAGACATGTCCATACACCGGAGACCTTCAGTTACATTGGAGCATGCCCCCCGCCCTACATTCAACAGCCCTACAGGTCCCAAGATCGGTGCTCCAGCATCACAGCATGTGTCAGTATGTAAAGATACAGAAGGGAAGAAAAGAGTTCCAGAATCAGAAAGATAAGCGATGTTTTATGTAGAATTCATGTCATAATGTCAAAAACTCAAATCCTAAAACAATTGTGGAGCATAACTGAGATTCTGTATGATTTGTTTAAGTGAACTGTGGCTCAATGACAGACTTTTTACTTATGACAATAATTCAGCTTACATGAAATACTGGTTTGACACTTTCTTCTGAGCTCTCCTCCCACACACACATTTTATGAGTTCAATGGATATTGCATACATATTTTATTATGCAATTTATGTAATTACAAACATATATGAAATTTTCAACATTGGTTATTTATATAAATTTAATAGCACAGGCTCTAACTTTTGATACTCTACATTCAAAAGACAAAGATTTGTTATTACACACTGAAAAGAAGCTTTTTGCAGAATCTAAAGAAAAATTTTAAACAACTATTTAAAAATGTTGATCTACAGACGTAAGTACAGAACCTCTAAGTATGGGTATGCTAAAAAGACAAAGACAATCTTATCACTCCGAAGTTATGGAGGCTGTAACAAGCCATGTCTAGCAGGGAGATGGCTGGATGTAGTAAATGTGAACCCTCAGGAAAAGAATAATTCTAAAAATATTTAACATGTAATTATGACTTGCTACATGCTAGGCAACACTCTGAGCATTGCAACACTCTGAGCACTCCACATTCAATCCTCACAAGGAAACCGTTAGATGCTGTTCTTATCGCCATTTCACCAGTGAGGAAACTGAGGCAACAGAAATGTTAAGCAACTTGACCAAGGCCCCACAGGTATTAGACTGGGGAGCCAGGATGCAAATTCAGACAATGGGGCTCCCAAGTTCTTGCACCTGAGTCCATTACTTAGCCTTTCATTTCCTCCTTCTTTCTCCCCTCGTCCACCGGTCTCCCAAACTCCCAATATGAATCCATGGCAGGTCTCCCTCTTGGGTCTACACAACTCCTCACATTATTATGAAAACAAGAGACCACAAAATGTAAGGAAGAAAATATAACATTTCTAATGATATGTTTACACTAGTGAGAACTATTCATATCACATCCTGTTGAGTTTTAAAGAAAATTAAAAGAGAGCACAAAAGTTGAAAAGCTGGCTCATATTACAGAGACAGTGACTAGAAAAAACATATAAATGTATAAATCAACATGTGGGGCTTAGATGTGATCGGGAGCCATAAAGAGCTAGTTAAATGGGGCTATATAAGGAGAAGGTGAGGCAGATAAATCAATATTATACTGATGACATTGAGCGTATATTAAGTACCCACAATATAGAATCCAACTTTCTGGAGGAAGTTTAGAAACATCTTATCTAATCTTTATAATTCTGCAAACCCACTATTATTATTTGCACTTTACAGATGAGGAAACTGAGCCCCAAAGAGATTAAATAACTTCCTCAAGTTCAGAAAACTAACAAATGTCTGAGGCAAGATTCACACCTTGCTCTATTTCACTCTAATGCTTGTGCTTTTGAAATTATATTCATAATACAATAGGTCAAGTTCAAAGCATCATCTAAATGAAAAAAGATCAGTAGGGAGGTCTGGGAAACAGGGTCACAACCCAGGCGTCTAAGTGATTAAGAATGGCACTGGAAAGCAGCATTGGCATCATGGGATCACAGAGCAGAGGCTGCTTGCTCTTTGGTGGTGGGCATCAGTCCTATGCCCGCTGAAAGTAAATGCCATCTCTGATGGGAATCAGAGTTGCCTGGATCATCTCAGAGACAAACAAATAAAATTAGCTGCTGCAAAGCCTTTTGGGAATTCATCAGAGTGTAAGTAAACACACAAACTTATAGCATGAGTCCTGATAAAGTCTGGAAACAAGGAAACTTGGAATATTTAGGAGAAATGACCAATATGTAAATAAGAAGCCAAACAAATAAGGGCAAATTGTAGGATAGAGCCACTCCTGTGATGGAATAAGTATGATGGGTCCACAGACAAAAAGATGGTGAATTCTAGACATTAAGAAACACTGATGAGATGGAAGAACCACCTGTTTTATGTAAAGCTCCAAATAACCAGATCACAGTGGACAGCCACTCAAATAATGCCTTCATAAAACGGAGTATTATTGAGAATAACTCAATTCGCAGAGAGCTTAAGGCAGCCAGTACTAGATAGCCTGTCAAGGAAAATAGAAGGATAATTACAGAAAAGAATCATATCCTCTGAAAAACAAAAATTAATCAAACTAAGTTTGTAAGGTCTATCTTACAGACACATTGTCTGGACTCATGTTCTCAAAAGTACTGTTTTTGATTTTATGCCAATTTATTTAGCTAATTTAATGAGTTTATTCTGTTACTTCCAAACTGGATATATTCTGTGACTCATAACATTTTAGAACCCTTCTAGTTTCTTAAAAAGTCATAAGAAATTCATAATCACAGAACATAGAATCATTTCCCCCCAAATTAAACAATGATGTAATGGTTTCTGTGTTGGTTGTAGAAAAATTGGCCTTTGGCAATCACATTGAAAAACCCGAGTGACTCCAATCAACTTGAATTCTTTTTTTTTAATTTTATTTTAATCATTGTTCAAATACAGTTTTCTCCCTTTTACTCCCAATCCAGCCCCCGCCAACCCTCCCCACTTCTTGAACTAATTCTTGATCAAACACAAATGATAAGCGAATTTCATTGAATAGCAGTGAGATTAAATTGAAACACTTTGTCATACAATGAACATTTTTAATGTTTAAAAAATTTTCAAAGTTTTGCATATACAGAAAAATTGAAGACAGTACAGAGAGTTTCCAGTATCCTCTATTATTAACATCTTACATTTGTCACAATAAATAATTGATGCAGTATTAACTAACGTTTGTAGTCAGATTTCCTTAATTTTTACCTAATGGCCTTTATCTGATCCAGAATCCCATCCAGGACACCCCATTACATTTACATGTCATGTGTTTTTAGGTATTTCTTGGGTATGAGTTTCTCAGACTTTTTCCATTGTTGATGATCTTGACAATTTGAGGAGTACTGCTCAGGCATGGCGTAGAGTGCCTTCTGTTTTAGCTGGTCTATTATTTTCCTTATGGTTTGACCAGGGTTACAGGTTTGGAGAAAGAAAACCACAGACATGAAGTGCCATTCCCTTCTCATCACATTGTATTATGGGGACATGGTATCAATATGCTTTGTACGGTTAATGAGAAATGTGACTGCCTGGCTGTGGTAGTGCCTGACACATTTCTCCACTGTGAAGTCACTCTTCCTCCCCACCCCCATCCAGTTCTCCATGCTGTGCTCTTTGGAAGGAAGTCACTATGTGCAGCCCACACAAAGGAGTGGGAAGTGACGTCCAACCTTCTTGTGGACAGAATATCTACATAAATTATTTGGAATTCTTCTGCAGAGCAAAGCTGTCATTTCTCACCCATTTATTTAATCATTTTCTATATGCATATAGATTCATGGATATTTATGTTATATTTTGGGCTATAATCAAATATGACTACAATAAAGACATTTTGAAAGAAGACTTATTCAAATTCATTGGCCGAAATGGGCCTACACCTTTTGCCTCCTGGCCAAAGAGCTCATGGGTAGAGCAAAATGGTTGGATGTCATGTACGCCTTGAAGATTAAGATGCTGAGGATCATCAGGAGACACTTTACAGAGATAATTAGAGAGAAAATGGGGACATACTCACTTGGTCCAGGGGACTGTCCCCTTTATTTCTGATATAGCCATAATAAAATTCAATATACAGTCAATGGCTTCAAAGTCAAGCATGACTTTATTACTGAAATTCTTAAGGCAGATGCTGGGTCAATACCTCCCTCTATTAGAAACAGCTTTAATGATGTCAGAAGGTATCACACGATCCGATATACTAATGACATGTATTTCAGGTATCATGGAAAACATTTGCTCTTATAAAATTGTTTACAAAGTACTGTAATACCTGGGAGTACAGGAATATAATTGGGAGTTATGGGATTATATTATAATATATATTATAATGGTATATATATATATATATATAATTTATATATATAAATAAAATTCATTAGCACAAAGTAACTTTAGGCATAGAATGCACAAGACTCCAAAATAAAGAAAAAATACATGAAAGCAGTGCGACAGGAAGATACAGCATGCAAGGCTGACTAGATGGAAATAAAGACAATAAAAAGATTTTATTCATTCATTCAACAAATACTTACAGTGCACCTGCTATCAGCCAGTAACCATGATAAAATCTGGGCATATTATACTTATACTGAGTAAAAACAGTTACAGATTTTTCTCTCATATATTCTATCGGGAAGATAGATAATCAATTAATAGCACTTTGAAACTTGTGCAGGTAAAGGGTAACTCAGCAGGCCTGGGTGCTCAAACCTTGCATGTTCACAAACACTCAGGAATGGCCCTTGCTTGGCAACCGGGAATGATCTTGTGAGTCCTTGGGGCATCCCATCAGAGAAATGTGTCTTTGCACGTTTGAGGCCTTGGGCCACACCACAGAGTTGGTGTTACTAGCAAGCTTTACGGTAAACACCTATTTCTGTATGCCCAAGGCTTTGGACCACACTGGAGGGCTGGAGACTGAGCAGCTGAGGTGCTACATGCCCACCTGACTGACCCCCAATTAAAAACCCTGGCCACAAGGCAAGTTAGCTTCCCTGGGTTGCAACACTTCACATACTCTGTCACCCATCTTTGCAGAGAGAATTAAGGGCAGTAGGTGGGACTCCACTGGGAGAGGAAAACTGGAAGCTGATACCTGGTCTCTCCTGGATTCCACCTACTCACCTTCTTTCTTTGCTAATTTAAATCGATATCCTTTCACTATAATAAACAGTAACAATGAGTATAATAGCTTTCTTGAGTCCTGTGAGTCCTGGCAAATCACTGGGCTTGAGGATGATCCTGGAGACCGTGACATTAAACGATAATGAAAATTTGAGGTGCTTACTCTAAAAGAAAACAATATAGTTTATAGGGGTTACATGAAGTAGACTAGGAGGTGAGGGAAGGCATTCCTGAAGAAGTGATGTTTGAGCTGAGATCCAACGGATGCATAAGAATTTAGCAGTAACTGGGACAGGAGTGTGGAGAGCTTTCCAGAGGGGCACATACAGACACAGAAGTCTCTGTTGGGGAGAGCAGAGTGAGTATCTGTGAGCAGCTGGCACACACGGAGCACCAAGAGGCAGGATGGAAGATGGGCCAGAGTCCTTGGAGGCTGGGACTGGTAGACCAGGTGAAGGACATGGATCATCATCCTAAGCGCAATGGGAAGCCACTGAAAGGTTTGAAGCAAAGGAGAGATCATCATGTTGGCCTTTTGAAATGAGAACTCTGGGAAGAGGGTGAAGGATTTACTGTAGGTAATAACCACACTGAGTGAACACTGGACAGCCTCTTTTTATCACAGTCAAGATGGGAGATGATGGTATCTCTAGCTAGGGTGGTGGCAGTGCAAATGTTGAGAAATGGAAGGTTCTAATAGAAATTTACTGGGTCAAGGTCGATGGGGCTTGGTGATAAAGTGGAAATGAGAGAAAAGAGGAATGATGGGGCCTGGGGTCTACTTCTCTGGTTTGTGCAGATGACAAGACGTTTGAGCTAATCGTTGTGGCAGAAAACACTAGGAATGATCAGACTTTTTTCCCTGGGGATGAAGCAGCAGAATACTATGCATGTGATCTTAGACACATTGACTTTGGTGTGTCCTTGAAGCTAAAAGTAGACATACTTATAGACAACTGAATATGTATTAAATTCATATTTCATTCACAAATTATAACTACAGATACACATTGAAGAGGCAGCTACATTTGCCAGGCATTGCTTTAAGCACTTTACATATATAAATTCATTTTGTCCTCATAACTAGATGAGGTAGATATTATAATTATCCTCATTTAATATATGATGAAACTGTTAGAAGTTAAGTTGCTTGTATAAGTCACACAGCTTGGAGTAAAACAGAACAGGGATGGTGAGGGTACCATATTTAATAACTGATTCATTGCAGAGAAGATTGAGGATGTACTGCCAGAAATATGAAGAAAAAGAAGAGACTGAAATACTCCAGAAGCCAAGAGGAGTTGTTATTTAAAAAGAAGACATATTTTTTAAATGCTATTAGGAAGTTTTCTAAGAAAGGGACTATGGGATTCACAACAGAAGTTCATTTAAACTTAGGGAAAGCTGTTTTAATAAGGTAATGAAGATCAAAGCTGAACTAGAGATGAGTGATTGTGAGGCAAGGAAATGAAGAGGAAGAAATGTTTTTAACAAACTAGGCTGTGTGGGGAGGAAGAGAGGAAGACGTGCAGGGCACATGGAGTCAAGAAAGGATCGAGTGTCCGTGCGTGTGCATGTGTAAGATGGGAGAACTCAAGTTTTAAAGCCCATGGAAAGAGTCCAGTTGAGAGGGTGTAATTAATAATACATAGTAGAAAAAGGTACATTGATAGTGTAAGCTTCTTTACCTGTCAGGATGAGACTGTGTGAGTCAAACAGTATTCTCATGTATATTCAGGCAGAGCCAGGGAACAAAATGATACTCTTCATAATATAAGTCATAGAAACGAAAAATGACTCCGGGCCTTGCCTACTTCTCCGGTTTGCTCCCATCCCATTCTCACACTGGTTTCCCATCTTCCTCTAGCTATCTCTGCCTTCTTTCCTCACTCAGTTGGCCATGCCCCTCTCACGTCAGATATGCACGCACGCTGTTCCTTTGACTGACAATGGCCTCCACTGTGTCCGGTGCCTCACATCTTCATCCAGTTTCTAGCCTGTAAAGATGTTCAGTAAATACTCGTTGGATGGCTGAACTGAGTTCACAACACTTGCTGAAACAAAAAACCGTCTGAAATGATGATTTGGGATTTTATTTCAATGTGATTTTGGCTGTTGGTTACAAATATTTTTACCAATATAAATTCAAATTATATTTAAAGTAGATGTTGCAGTGCACCAGGTATCCTGACTCTATGTATGTAGCTATGCTTTTAGATCCAGACTGAAATTCATCACCCCCACATATACATACGCCATCTTATTATTTTATCATAAAGGGAACATTTTCAAGCAGACCCATGACAGTACTGAGAATGTTAATGAATTCTCTCCTACTAATCAAGCAACATAGAAAGCCAAATTCCAATCAGAGTGTCACTCTATTAATTTACAATGAGACGTGCAGCTGTCAATTCAATCAGACATTCTTGTCAATCTAACCAATGATTATTTTCATCCCAGACAAACTACAGCTACAGGTTGTTGACCCTGCTATAAAAATGTGGATGGGACCAGAAAACAGACCAATGGCCTCCAAGGGCTTAAGGTGGGAGTAACAATGTTTTTTAAAGTGGCACATAGATTTGGGGGGGCAGGAGGGAAGAAACTGTCCTATAACTTGATTCTTGATAGCTACATGACCCTGTTTGTTATGTGAGTACTTAGATCTTCAAAAGTTTCTTTTATTGGTATAGAATAGTCTTGGTGTAAGAAGGTCACATAGCTCAGTTGGTCTTTAGAGCCCCAGAATCTGGGTTCAAATCCCAGTTTATAACTAAACTTCTTGATAACAAGCAAATTACTAAAGATAATTCTTGAGCTTGTCTAAGCTTTATTTTCCTGATCTGTAAAATATAGGTGCTTCAAAAGTCATGGGTACCTCTAAAATCATTTTGAAGATTTATGGGAAAAGTGTAGACATACCTCACACACCACACGAGGCTCAACTGATCAGCAGCATAATGTTCACTGCTGGTGACGACCAAGTCCTTCATTCAGGAATTCCTTTCCACCCAGCTGTATTTAAATGGGCATCAACAACATTTGCCTTTGTGATTTTTCTTACCTATACATCCTTAGTCACTAACTTGGTTAAATTTATACAGCCTTTCTCACAACAGGATACAAGACTCTAATTATGTTTCTGATTAGCAAATTATATTTTCCAGTCCTGCCTCTCACTTTTTTCCCCCAGGGACTACCTTGATTAGAATCTAGGGGCTCTGTAATCTCTTAAGTCATATGTTTATAGAAAAATTTTGCTTAACTGTGACTCATATAAAAATCATAACCATTCTGAGGAGCTTTATTCAATTTAACTCTCAGCACACAATCTCATACCCAAGTTTTTAGGGTATACTTTCTCCTCATGCCCATATATTAACAACATAGTTTACATTTTTTCAGAGAACTCATATGGGACAAGGTAGAAGCATGTTTGGACTGATCTATAGGAATCAATACCCAAAAGAAAATACTCTTGCACAGATACTGCTTAGAAGCAAGCTTCAATCTATTAGGATTATCATTAATAAATCAGGAATCAACAGGGACAGAAAAACAGATAACGGATCTATACAGAGCCCCTTCTGGAACGCAGAGGTCTGGTTCAATCTGTAATATAATCAGCTGCATCAAAACGGCAGAAACGATAAGACACTGAACACACTGAACGTTCATGGGACGGCTGTGGGCAGAAACCTGGGAGTTACCAAAATCCACAAATGAGAGTCTGAGTGGAACAGAGGGAGTAGCGGTCTCTACCCAGAGGACCTGCTTGATTTTTAGGAAGTAGCAGGGGACTTGATCAATCTGTATCATAACAAAGCTAAGGAGCGTGCCCATCAGTTCCTACTGATGGGGTTCACAACTTCTTAAATGTGCCACAGCCCTTGCAGAGACGATTAAAGATCATAAAGCATACTTTAAATTATGGCATGTGACACTAAATAATTTAGGATATGCAGCAGCTTCATGGACATGGTCAGATATCTCAGGAAGTCCCAGAACTCTAATGTACTCTAGGAGACAGTGGCTCAAGCCTTCAAAAATCCTACCAGGAAAAAAAGAAAAACCCAGTGTTAGCCTTAAAGCACTTATAAAACTAGGCTCAAATTTTTTAAACAAGAAAATACATATGGGGTGACCAAAAGTAATGTGAGTCACATCAGTTTCGGAGAGCAAAAAATAGACTCCTGACAAGGTGGAGTTGTTGGTGACAAATATGAAAGCAGAATTTTGACTGGGTATTTCATAACAGGTCTCTCTGTAGGATGAAATAAAGTTTGAGCAAAAGTTCCAGAAAAACCCAGTGGCTTTGATTTAAATTCTCCCTTTCAAGCAAAATATTAAACCATGTAAAAGGGAAAGGAAGTCTTTAAGTACTTAGAAGAGGCAGCAACAACAACAAACAACAGAATGCCCATCGCAGAATTCCTCCACCCAACAGGACAAAAGAGTTAGTTCCATGGATATTTTAAGAGACTTTAGGATAAAAGAGACAGATACCAGAAAGAAAATTAACTCTTTTTATTCCTATTTTCATCTTGTTTCCTTTTTAGATTTTTCATGAAATCTGAATAAGAATCTCTACACTCTCTTTACTTAGATATAGGGAGTGAAATCGAACAGTGATGGCAGCTTGCTAGACCCAAGGGTACACAACATTATAACTTGGTGCTGGCTTCACGGTATGCAGAAACTATTTACCAGGTTGATTTAGGAGATAGCATCAATATAGATTATTAAGCATCACAATTTTTCTAGAAAAACATTTTGTAACTTCCAATGACATAACACTTATGGTTCACTGACCAAAACTCCATAAAATGTAATTTAACTTCTCTGTGATCCAGTTTTCTCATTAGCAAAAGTGTTATTAAGACAGTAATAGGAGAAAAAATACATTTTCCTAGGACATATCTTGTTAATAAATTACCTAAAAAATCTTAGAAAAGAGAAAAAGATCCATCATTTTTATTGAAGTCTGCCAGTACGAAACTTAAGGCACAGAGATATCAATCGCGTTGGTCTGATCATTGTCATAACCATTAGCAAGAAGGGGAATAAGACCCCTGGGAAAGGGGAGTGGAAGAGATCTTTCCCTGTAGAATATGTGAAGTTGTTGCTGAAAGGTTTCAAAATACCAAAGTTTCATCGAAAACTTAAGGAGGTCATCACACATCAACTACACCGAAGCTGCTATCAGTATACCCAGAATTTACCTTTCTTTTAAAAGACATGTCAGAGAGAAAATGTATTTTGTGACTATATTCACTGTTCATCTTATTTTTTAAAACAGGTCCAAGCCTCTCTCCTAGTGCATACCATGTAATATATATTACAACATATACTTCCTATGACGGGCATCTGTGCAGAATGCACCATGCTGGGAAATAGAGAGATTACAACTATTAATCAAAAGAGTTGGAGTCTCTCTCAAATGCAGAATCAGAAAGATTGACTTGTTTGTTTGATGCAGAATATTATCCAGTGTGTTTCATACCCTCATGCCCAGGTAAAGTTGAAAGCATGTCTCGAAGCACTGTGCTGGGCACTGAGGGAGCTTGGGTAAGACAACTGGCCTCCACTTTCCAGGCCTCTCATGTTGTTGGGAAGAGGAATAAAAAAAAGTTAAAAAACAGAGTCAATTTAACAATAGAGTTAAGGACAATGGGGAAGCCATACCTAACTCCACCTGGGGCCAGCAAAAACTTCATTGACAGGCTAATGGCCAAGATGGATCTTGAAAGACAAGAATCACCCATGTGGACCAGTGAGGGATTCACTACAGGGAGAGGAAATATCACCGTAACACATCTGGGGGATAGCAAAGGGTTCAAAGGGCTCTTATAAGGAAGGGAAATTCCACTGAAGGCTTTCATAACCCAAGAGACTTGAAATTTTACCTGTGTAAGAGGAGGGCAATAATCTACTAATGAATACAGTGGTAGAGTGTGTGGTCTGAGCAGGTTTTTTGGTTTTGGATATATCAAAATATATTTTTGGAACTACTATGCAAGTTGGACTAGGTGGTGAGAAATAGGGGACAGATAATCTTATTAGGACAAAATTGAGATAGACCAGTTATATTTGTGAACCATAACAGAGAATTTGGCATATAACTGAATGTAAAGGAAAAAATACAGGAAGATCTTTTAAGAATATAGGTCAATGCTGAGCACCTTTTCATGTATCTATTAGACATCTGTATGCCATCCACGCAAAACTATTCAGGTCGTCTGCCCATTTTTTAATCAGTAGTTGTATTTTTGTTGTTGAGTTGCATGAGTTCTTTATATATTTTGAATATTAACCCCTTATCAGAGATATTGTTTGCAAACACTTATTCATAAAGATACACACACCCCTATGTTCACTGCAGCATCATTCACAATAGTGTGGACATGGGCACAACCTAAGTGTTCTCTGAAAGATGAGTGAATAAGGACAATATGGTAGATATATATAATAGGACACCACCCAGCCATAAAAAGGATGAAATATTGCCATTTTGCCATTGTGACAACATGGATGGATCTTGAGAGTGAAAGTAGTCAGATGGAAAAGTGCAAGAACCATATGATTTCACTTATATATGGCATATAAAACAAAAGGAACAAATGAACAAAACAAATAAGAAACAAAAAACTCACAGATGGACAACAAAACAGTAGCTACCAGAAGGGCACGGGGGGTGGGTGTGGGCAGGAGGACAAAGAGGGTTAAGGGGTCAAATATTCGGGAATGTAAGGAGACTAAACTCTGGGTGGTGAGCACACAATAAAGCGTACAGATATCATATTATAAAGTTGTACACCTGAAATTTGTGTGAAGTTGTTAACCAGTGCTACCTCAATAAATTTAATTAAAGCTTGAAAGAAGAACTTAGTGAAGAGCACTGCTGTTGCCTGAGAGAAAACACAGCATAGAAACAGTAGTGGTTTCGAGTGAGATGCCGCAGAAGATGATGCTCTCATTCAAGTGAGGATTAAACCATATTTTAGTCTCTGGCACCTTTGAGAATCACATAAATGCTATGAGTCTTTTTTTCAGAAACATGCATATACCCAAACCTATGCCATGTATGCAGGGTATGATTTTAGGGCACTCACAGTTCACCTTTGAGGATTTCTTTTAAGAATCTCCCAACACTGAGTAAGTAAAGAGGAAAACTAAAGTGGAAACCCTGAGGGACACTGTCACTAAAAAGACTGGAAAAGGAAGTTAAGGATGAATAATCAGACCATTAGATGGAAAGCCAGGAGAGAATGACATCATGGATTCAAGACAGTTGCAGATTTCCAGAAGCAGGAACCAAATGTTATTAAGAGGTTATGTGCAATGAGACTTAAACCTAGGCCATTGGGGTTCACTGGCCTGCATATTTGCTGATCCAGAGACAGCCACTTTTAATAAGCTGAGAAAATAAGAAAGAAAAATCAGAATCTATTCAGACACACATCCAAGAAAACTGGCTACTAGGAAGTGCGTCTGAGTGATGGAGGTAAGACAACAGATTTATTTTACTCTTTATGCATAGGTTAGGGGCAAAACTTCAGCATGCTTTTCGGTTGGAAGGAAGAAGCAGAGGAATAGAAAGAATGAGATAAGGAAGAGAGGAGGAAAATTAATTCAGTAACTTCTTAAAATTAGTCAGGTTAATTTAATGTAGGAATGTGACATTTTCTATGAGCTAGAACAGAAAGAAAACCCTTTCAGCCATAGATAATAGACATGGTGGAGAGAGAAGATGGAGAAGACTGTGCTGGGTCGTATTAGGTTATGTGGTTAATGGGGGAGGTGGGAAAGGCAGGCTCACGTTAGAGATACCAGTACACTTTCTATTTTTCACCATCCTATGTCAAACACCGAGCACAATGCACATAACACAACAGAAGCTCAATAAATACAAATTAAATGAATGACCGCAATCTGAAGAATTTAGGCACAGTGCAAATTGTGGACCAGCTGACATGTCAAAAGGAGAATAAAAGCTAGCCAGGGAGAAGTAAAAGGAATTCCAAATATTTTTAAGGTGTCCAAGAAAAGAAAGCCCAGAAGTGCTGTAATTTATTTATATGCCCTAATGCAGAGCTTGGGATGGCTTGCAGTGATCGTAGGAGAAAAAGGTATACAACCTTCTCAGGAGCTATTCAACTCTGCCACCCTCATACATCCTTAGAAAACAGGTATCCATTTAATGAATAAGTAATTACTGACAGTTGGCAGGTAAGACATGCAACTTTCTTATCCAACATCCAATACTCTTCAGGAGAGATGGACAACATAGGAAAATTAGTTAATTACACTGTCAGCTGGTCACCTAGATCACACAAAAGAAAAAAGCAGGTCCAGCAGCCTTCTCTGCAGCGCGCATTGGTCTAGATAAGTGAGAAGGCTAGATCACCTGCGCTTGGAATCCTACAGGTGACATTCTCATGGGTAAAACCATTCCAATCTAAAAACAAAAATCTCTCTCAGGTCCAAACTAACAGCCACTGAACCATGGGGAAGAGAAGGCATATTATTAAATCTCTTATGATGAAAGGCGGTTGAACTGGATTCCCAGTGACTTGGGCACATGATGAGTTACAGACGCTGTGTTCAGGTGTCATTTGAATTCACGTTGTATCTTATAAATCACAGTATGTTCACTTGTCCTATTAAAACTGTATTCTACCTTACCAGGTCTGAATAATTTGTATAAAATTGATTGCTACAGTTCTCACTAGAAGCTCTAATTGCATTCCTGGTATAACTTAAAGTGATAACCTTATCTTAATTAGTAGCATGATGCAGAAATGCTTTTGAAAGCCTCTGAGAATTAACCTGCATTTTTAAACAGAAGCCCTGGGGCTTAAAAAAAAAACAACTTAAAAATATTCCTGTTGAATACGTGAGCCAATGTTAATTTATCAAAACTACAAAAGGAAATAATCACATAGTGAGAGACTAAGCAACGCAGCTAACACCTCCTCCAATCAAGCAGTTTGCATTTCTCTCTGCAGAATCACACATGATGTAATTATAAGGCCTACCTCTCCAGGGTGCCCACCGATCCTTGGCACCCACTGAAGCCTCTCTCTGGTGATTCTAATGAGACTCACCCTCCTTAATAAGTGGAGCACTACAATTGTGAAAATGAGTAGACACAGGGAATTAATCACCATAAAAGCACACCTCCAGTCCTCCCTGAGGTTCCACACCAGGTTCCTCCCCCAATCTATCCTAGTTCAATAACTCTGGCTTTCCTCATCCATTCTAAGCTTTCTAACATCCCTTTCCAGCCCACCTACATTTACAATGTCTGAGTGCAACTTAAAAAGAAAAAGGTTCCCTGTGGGACAGGCTATACTCCATGTGTGTGTGTATTTTCCATATTATCACTCTGGTCAGGAGATGCACACTGACTCACTGACAATAAGCACTGACTAACTGAGCACACCAGCACCTATGAAAATTAACACTTCATCCACCTTAAACTATGTGACGGCAAGACAAAAACACTTTGCAGTAAGTCATCCTTGCAAAAACCTAAAAAAGATGTTAAAGTTTCTCCAAAAGAGTGACTACAAATTGAGGGGCCTTCTAACACTATGCAACTTTTCATACAGGGTGTAGCAAAAGTAGGTTTACAGTTGTTCATATGAAAGACAATACAATTAGCCCTGGCTGGTGTGGCTCAATGGATTGAGCGCTGGCCTGCAAACCAAAGGGTTGCTGGTTCCGTTCCCAGTCAGGATGCATGCCTGGGTTGTAGGCCGGGTCCCCAGTGAGGGGTGCATGAGAGGCAATCATACATTGATGTTTCCCTCCCTCTCTTCCTCCCTTCCCCTCTGTCTAAAAAGAAATAAGTAAAATCTTTAAAACAAAGAAAGATAGTACAATAAATAAAAATAAAAGAATGAACTCTGTGTTTTGTATATTCACATCTATAAACCTACCTCTGCCATACCCTGTATATCCTCAAATGTCCAGCCAAAGAATTGTATTAGGTAGATCTTCTTGTCATCCCTATAACTACAGCCACCTCCAGAAATGTCAAATACATGCTATTTATAAGAGGACTATGTTTCCAGCTGGCCTCCGAGATCTGTGATGTCTTTCTCTAAACTGGTACAGCTCGGAGAATAATAGTCTTTCTATAATACAATTTATCATTTCCTTATTTGAAAATGAGTATGGGTTGAAAAATTTTTTTTAATTATTTTCTCCTTACTAAAAGTCAAGGAACAGTTTCATCTAGATGTAGGAGGATAGAGCTAGTAGAAAATATTTTAGTAGGATATGATCATTAGACTTGAATATAAAATTGATGGAAAGCAAAGAGGTATAAACACTTCAACATTTAGGATTATAGTACATTGAAGTTCTATCTAGCTTAATTTATAAGCATAGAAAAAAATAAAATTAAACAGGAGAAAACAGGTGTGAACTAAGATTAGTTCAAAAACAACCTTAAAAAAGCTGTCTGTACCCACTTTAATAGCATTAAACACTTTAAAAACATCTACTATGTTCAAGGAGCCATGTGTTGTAATTGCTGTGGAGGTAAATTGCTCTTATAAAATAGTAAAGTATCATTTTATGTTGAGCTTCTTTTCAATAAGATATGTCATTTCAGAGAAGTATTGCTATGGGGGTAAATATGGGTATATACCATATTATAAGTCCCATAAATGTATATATCACTGGGCACGTTTATTCTTATTTAAAACTCTATCTCTGGGCTCAAGGAAGGAGATTGAAGACTAAACACATATTAGCATTGTGAAAATTCAGCCTGAGAAACCCTAGTAGAAAAGACATTTTAATCAACAGATATTTCAAATTGAGTGACCCCGAATCTGTTTAACAAGACTGTTTGTTCTACAGGAGGAAAGCCTTCAGACAATTTAACTTGCTTTTAGTTTCACTGGTGTGACAACCACATACTGATAGCATTTTCAGGTTGCAAACCCTGAGCCTTTTTACCATTGCAGTTATAGTCTCATTTACAACGTTAATGTGCTAAACAGGGGCTGCATAACAATCTTCAATTATTTTCAGACAGCCTATGTACCATTGCTGCTAATTCTAATGCCCAACAAGCATAATCATCATAACCTCTGCTGTGATTCCAACAAGGATTCTTCAAGCACCTGATAAATGCATTAATCACCCCTATGAAAGTCACTGCTTGCTTTTAACGAATGAAGATAATGTATGTTACTGGGATTATACCACTGCATGTGGAAACATTAAAGAAAGATAGACCAGAATTTATGATTAAGCCTTTGGACAGCAGGGCACCATTTTAACCATAAAAATTACAATCTGCAAGGATAGTGGCCAATGCACAGGAACCATTAAAGACTTATAATTAGCATCAATCAAGGTGACACCACTGTTGACATCTTTATTACTTTAAATACACTAATCAAACACTTCTGCATTGAGATAGGAAGATTGATAGACAGCAAGACATCTCGATGTAGAACAGTTTAAAACGATCTGTTCAAAAGGTAACAAAAAAAGCACTGGCATTAGTCAAAGAGGACCCAAATACAGCTCTGAAATGGAAAAATTCAAAATGGACCTACTGGGTTGGCAGGGTTCTCATATGGATGTTTTATCACCAAGCCTTCCTGCAAATAAACCCATATCTATATGTCACTTCTGTGCGACCCACTGGACTTGCTTAAATTTGGATGGAAAAAAAAAATAGCTCAGGATAGTTTAAGCTTCAGCCCTGGCTAAGCTGGTTGGACTGTTGTCCCATATACCAATAGGTCATGCATTCAATTCCCAGTATGGGTGTGTACCAATCAATGTCTCCCTCTCTCTTCCTCCCTCCCTCCCTCCCTCCCTCCCTCCCTCCCTCCCTCCCTCCCTCTCTCTCCTCTCCCACCTTCTTCTTTCTAGGCAAATCCTCAGGTGAGAATTAAAATAATAATAAAATAATAATTAATAATATAAGCTTGGGGCTGCTCTGTCAGGTAAATAAACAGCTAAGCACTCAGCCCAGCATTTGCCCACTTTGTAGCCCCCTCCTTCCATGTGTACATGGAAGTGAAAGATAAAGGGAGAGTTAAATTTGCTATTATTTACATAATTACAATAGGGCCTGTCAATATTATCTAATTGCATTAGTGCTCAAATGCATACCACACAAACACTAAAATATACTATTTTATTATTATTGCTCATATAAATAATATTTCAGTGTTAATGAACAAGAAGCTGCTCAGTATCTTTGCCACCCCTTGAGTCCATATGGCATTAGACCTTAATGACTATAATTTTTTAAAAGGTGCTCTTCTCCAAACAATTTCTGGCTGTTCAATGTTCACAAACCGAATCCTTGAGGTTAAGAGCATAGACCACAAAGAAAGGATGTGAAGTAGTTCACAGATAACAGTCTGGCTTGGCATCAGTTCAGAATTATGGATGAAAATTTGGCAAGGCATCTCCCAAGGGGACAACTTCATCTTTGCCAAATGAGATTATAATGGCAAAGAATTTCATTATGAAGATGACAACCCAACAATCATTTGGCTCCAAAGTTCAACTTTATTTACAGGTTCCCTAAGTGGTGTATCTACCACTAGGTTTGAAACATATTTTAATTCTCTCCCAATTAGATGTTTGCTTCTTTAAAAACTTTTGTGTGTATCCATCAAAAAGTGCAGAGATGAGTCAATGAAAATTCCCCATTGTTTCTTTCCAAGCAACGAAGAAAGGACTGAGGAAAGAGGATTGGTGTCAGAGCTGAAACAATTGGAAAGAGACAATTACTCAAGATACATTGCCCACAAGCCACTGAAAGAATAGCAGCTAACTCAAACCCAGTTCCTTTAATTTCATGGTTAAGGGAGGAAGATTTTTCCAATATAGCATGATAGCCTTACAGAGGCAAAGTAATAAGAAAAAATGCTGCAATCAAGCTATTGAAAAATCTCACTAAATTAAGCCAGTATCTATCAAATCACTCTTTCTAAAACATTATTCTGCAATTTCTAAAAGGTTCCATATTCTGACCTTTTCTCTAATGATGATAGCAAACTCTTCTGGTTCTTACAAAAATAGTAGCTTATTTCATTTGAATAGGTTTTTAGTTTATCAAGTTATTTTACACACATTAATATATGCATCAATTCTGTGAGATAGATATGATTATTTCCACTGTACAGATGAGAAGACAAACAAAGAGAAGTTCAGGGTTCTTCCAATGGACCATTGGATGGGCAGTCTGCTGACTCAATATCCTCTTCACTGCACTGAGTTGCCTTCAAATATTCCAGGACTTTATTAATTAAGGAGATAAAACAAAAATTATACATGATAATTACCTATACATCATCATCTATAATTTTCACTTACCTTTAATGAACACACATTTTAAAGAGTACTTTTAGCAAGAGAAAGCTGCTACAGAGAATGAGTAAAAAGCATAATGAACATGAGAGAATCCTAGTCTGAACATCAGTTTGCTTTGTTTAGAGATTGGTCATCTTTCTATCTTAATCCAAGATTTTGTTTTGCACTATTAAGAGTCATTTGATTCTCACTGACGCACACAGAATAGGGAGGGTTGTGTAATATTGTATGAGGTTGACCTTACCACCCATGGAAAAATTGCCAGCTAGACACAAAGTGTCAGCTAAGAATGACTCAGAGATGGGCTCAACAGTATCAAAGACCTTTATGTTGAGTCCTTAACAAAGGAGCTTAGTGTAAACAGGACTTTGGGGCTGGGAAATGACACAAGAAGAGGACAGTCACTTCCCAGTCAGAGGACATGGCTTTTGCCAAAATTTGCTGAAATGTGTACACAATACCTCCAAATAGACATGAAATAGAGAACACATATCAATATGTGCTATGTTCTAGATCCAGATGTGGAAATATTTGAGGCCTGGCAAACTCTCTTTCCTACCCTCTTTAAATAGCAAAAACCTATTTACACTTTTTAGTTAATATCATTTTTATATCAAAAAAGAAAAAAGATGACAATGTTAGAAGGGCCAAGTGGAAATGGGACACCCAAAGAGAAAAAATAATTGCATGTAAACTACATAACAAATTTTTTTTCAAATTGTTTTAAACCTTCTCATCTAATAATAATGGCAGGGATACACTTATTGTAAGCACATCCTAGGATCCAGGAGGGCCAGAGGAGTGAGTAGAAGCTACACTAACTTCCTCCCAGGGCCAGTCTGGAATTATATCTAAATTGTGGAGAAGTCATCTGAGATAAACAACTGAGCTATAGTGGGAGCAAAACTTTATAACCACAGACAGACAGAAGAAACAGCTTCACTACAATGTGACTGGTAAGGAGTGAGGAAGAAATGCAAGAGAGCTGGCAGGGCTCCCACAGGTGGCAGCTAAAGTGCTAGAGGGATATTTCAGTGGCCAGGGGGACCCCCTGAGAAGTATGGGGTCTAAACCCCAAACTGGGCTCCCCAGTCTATAGCACCAGAGCTGATAAGTACCCAAATAACAACCAGCTGTGAAAAGCAGCAGGGTTTTTCTCTGCCAAGGACAGATAGCTCTTGACTCAGAGAGCTTCAAAAGGCCAACACATAAATTTTCATTTGTAGCCACTTACACTGGGCTCCAGCAAAGGGAGGGCAAAGAGGACTTGAGACACTTGAGGAGAGACTGGTTTTGGGGAGAGAACTGAGACAGCAGCCAGCAGGATCCCAGTGCTGAGTCATCCCCCATACTGTAGGAGCCATCTTGCTTAGGCAGACCATCCCCCTCAGAGTGTTATCAGCCTGAGGAAAGCAGCCACCCCACCCAAAGGAATTACTCTGCCCCACCCCATGGTGCTTAGGCCTGACTGCTAATTACACAATGGCTGGACTAACAGTTGAAGGAGTTAGCCACAGGCTGTGGATCCCTGGAAGTCTCAAACAGGCTGCTTAAGGTCAGACTGGGACACTGCCTGATATCACCAAAGGTGGATCCAGAGAGGAAAAAAACAGTGCACCTGCATAACAGCATACAAGATGTGATGGCAGAGTGACCCTCAGCCAGCCAGCCAGAGGGAAGGACCCACCAAAGAATGACCCAACAAAAATCCAAACCCAATTATGTCCAGAGAGTCAACATAAATGGCATAAAGGGCACCCCAAGAACATCAAGTTCAGGAGATCAAGGAGACTGCACCACTGAATCTCACAGGTCTCCTACCATAGAAGTTCACGCCATAAAGGCAGGGAGTAAAAGCAGATCAATCTAAGAAGCAGAAACAAACAAGAAGAGTCTCCCCTAGAATGGGAAGACAAAGAAACAACCCCCAATTGAAAGAAATCCCCAGAAAGAGTGCTAGAAGAAATAGAGGTTAGTAAACTATCAGACATTGACTTCAAAATAATGGTTATAGGGAAGCTCAATAGGATCAGTGAGACCTATAGGGAAGCTACAAGGAACTTACTTCGAATTACATCAGCATGAAAAAGGACACAGAAACTATCAATAAGAGCCAGAAAGAAACGAAGAATACCGTATTTTTCGAACTATAAGAAGCACCTTTTCCACCAAGTTTGGGAGGAAAACGAAGGTGTATCTTTAGTCCAAATGTAGCTTGCCTGGCTTCCTGGGGGCAGGGAGGGGCAGTGGTGGAGTGGGGTAACAGGTTATTAAATATTTTACCACATTTTTTGCTTCAAAACTTATTTTCCTATTTTTTTCCTCTAAAACCTATGTGTGTCTTATGCTCCTAAAAATACGGTACAATTTCTGAATTGAAGAACACAGTAGAAAGAAGTAAAATCAGACTAGATGAAGCAGAGGATTGAATCAGAGAGCTGGAGGACAAGGCAGAAAAAAAATTCCCAGGCAGAGCAACAAAATGAAAAAAAAGAAAAGAAAAGAATGAAAACAGTTTAAGGGAGCTGCAGGACAACATGAATATAATAATACCCATATCATAGGAACACCAGAAGGAGAAGAGGAACAAGTACTAGAAAATCTATTTGAAAAAATAATAACAGAAAACTTCCCTAACTTGATAAGAGACAAAATCATACTAGTCCAGGAAGCACAGAGGGTCCCAATCAACATGAAAGCAAAGAGGCCCACTCCAAGAAACTTCGTAATAAAAATGGCAAAATACAAAGACAAAGAGAGAATCCTAAGGCAGCAAGGGAGAAACACCTAGTAACATACAAGGAAGCACAGATAAGGCTGGCAGCTGATTCCTCAGCAGAGATACTACAAACCAGAAGGTAATAGCAAGAAATATTCCAAGTACTGAAAAGCGAAGGCCTCCAACAAGACTATCCTACCCAATAAGACTTTCATTTAAAATGGAAAGCAAAATAAGGAGCTTCTCAAACCAAAATAAAAAGACTAAAAGAACACATCTCCACCAAACCAGCATTGCAAGAGAAGAAAAAGCGGGTGGGGGGGGAGAGAAAGGAACAAAAGAACAAAGGGAACAAATAAGTACTTATCAAAAATAATCTCAAATGTAAATGGATTTAATGCTCCAATCAAAAGACACTGAGTAGCTGAAAGGATGAGAAAACAGGACCTGCATATATGCTGTCTACAACAGACCTACCTCAGAACAAAAGATCTACACAGACTTAAAAGTGGAGAAATGGGAAAAAATATTCCAAGCAAACGGACCTGAAAAAAAAAAAAGCTGGGGTAGCAGTACTTGTATCAGACAAAATAGATTTCAAAACAAAGTCCATAAACAAAGACAAAGGAGGACACTACATAATACTTAAGGAAACAATTCATTAAGAAAATATAACCCTAGTAAACATACATGCACCCAACATAGAAGCGCCAAAGTGTATAAGGAAAATATTGGAGGACTTTACGAAAGATTATCAACAGCAATGCACTCCTACTACTATGTAGTAGATTCATAGTAGGGGATTTTAACAACCATTGTCAAAAATGGATAGATCATCCAAGGAAAGAATCAACAAGGATACTGTGGCAATGAATAACACCCTAGATCAAATGTCTTTAATTAATATATACAGACCTTTCACTCCTAAGAATCAAAATACACATTTTTTTCAAATGCACATGGAACATTTTCAAAGATAGACCACATGGTAGGTCACAAAACAAGCCTCAACAAACTCAAGAAAACTGAAATCATAAGAAGCATTTTCGTGGATCACAGAGGCTTGAAACTAGAAACCAACCTCAAGGGAAAAACTCAAAAACATTCAAATTCATGGAGACTGAATAACATCCTCTTAAATAATGAATGGGGTATCAATGAGATCAAGGAAGAAATTGAAAAGTTTCTGGAAACAAATGAAAATGAACACACAATGGCCTGAACTTATGGGCACAGCAAAGACACTCCTGAGAGAGAACTTCATAGCAATACAGGCCTACCTAAAAAAAGAACAATTTCAAATAAGCCACCTAAAACCCTACATCTACAAGAAGTAGAAGAACAACAAAGCCCAGAGTGAGTACAAGGAAGGAAATTATCAAGATCAGAGCAGAATTAAATGACAGAGACTAAAATAATAATTCAAAGGATCAATAAATCCAGGAGCTGGTTCTTTGAAAAGATAAACAAAATCAACAAACCTTTAACCAGACTCATAAAGAAAAAAAAAAGAGATAGGACCTAAATAAGTAAAATGAGAAAAAAAAAAAAAAGACGACAAATTACAACCAAAACCAAATACAAAGGATTGTCAGAAATTACTATGAACAACTATATGCCAAGAAATTTGACAACCTTGGCAAAATGGACAAATTTCAAGAAATATATAATCTTCCAAAACTGAATCAAGAAGAAGCAGAAAGCCTGAAGAGACCAATAACAATTAGTGAAACTGAAGCAGTAATCAAAAACTCCCAGCACACAAAAGCCCTGGATCAGATGGCTTCAGAGGAAAATTTTACCAAATATGTAGGGAAGAGCTAACTCCTATCCAGCTCAAAGTATTCCAAAAATTTCAAGAAGAAGGAAGACTCTCAAACCTTTTTTATGAGGCCAGTATTATCCTAATTCCAATACCAGGTAAATACACAACAAAGAGAGAAAACTACAGGCCAATATCACTGATGTACACAGATGCTAAAATCCTCAACAAAATATTGGCAAACCAGATCCAGAAATATATTAAAAAGATTGTACACCACAATAAGTGGGATTCATCCCAGAGATGTAAGGATGGTACAGTATTCACAAATCAATAAACATAATACACCACATAAACAAAATGAAAGACAGAAATCATATGATCATATCAATAGACTCCGAAAAAGCATTTGATAAAGTACAGCACGCATTATGATAAAAACATTCAGCAAAGTGGGAATAGAGGGAGAATACCTCAATATAATAAAGGCCATATACAAGAATCCTATAGCCAACATCACACTCAACAGGCAAAAACTAAAAGCTTTCCCATTAAGATCAGGAAGAAGACAAGGATATCCATTTTCACTACTTTTATTCAACACAGTATTAGAAGTTCTAGCCACAGCAATCAGACAAGAAAAAGAAATAAAACACATCTGAACTAGAAAGGAGGAAGTAAAACTGTCATTGTTTGCAGATAACATGATAGCATACATAGAAAACCAAAATACTACTCCACCTAACAACTACTCACACTAATAAGTGAATTTGGCAAAATAGCAGAATACAAAATCAATATTCAGAAATCAAAGACATTTTTGTATACCAACAATGAAATATCAGAAACAGAAACTAGGAACAAAATCCCATATACTATAGCAACAAAAAAATAAAGTACCTAGGGATAAACTTAACCAAGGATGTAAAAGGCCTGTACTTGGAAAACTGTGGAACACTGAAGAAAGAAATTAAAGAAGATACAAACAAATGGAAGCATAAACTGTGTTCATGGGTTGGAAGAATCAACATTATTAAAGTTTCTATACTACCCAAAGCATTCTATAAATTCAATGCAATCCCTACTAAAATACCAATAACCTATTTCACAGGTTTAGAATATTTAAAAAATGTATATGGAACCAAAATGACCCTTGAATAGCTGCAGAAATCTTGAGAAAGAAGTACAAAGCCAGAAGGATCACAATACCTGATATCCAACTATACTATGAGGCCACTGTAATCAAAACATTCTGGTACTAGCATAAGAACAGACACATAGATCAATGGAACAGAAGAGAGGGCCAAGAAATAAACTCATGACCCTGTGGTCAATTAATATTTGACAAAGGGGGTACAAGCATAAAATGGAGTAAAAATAGCCTCTTCAACAAATGATGCATGCCATGCAAAAAAATGAAAGTATACCACCAACTTTTACCATATACTAGAATAAGCTCAAAGTGGATAACATAAGCTGCAACATCATAAAATTCCTAGTGAAAAACATAAGCAATACAATTCAGATATGCACACTGCAATATTTTTGCCAATTCATCCTCTAGGGCAAGGGAAATAAAGGAAAGGATAAACAAATGGGACTAAAATGCTTCTTCACAGTTAAAGAAAACATCAGTAAAATGAAAAGGGAACCACTCACATGGGAAAACATATTTGCCAGTGATACCTCAGACAAGGGTTTGATCTCTAAAATATACGAAGAACTCATACAACTCAATGCCAGGAAGACAAATAATTCAATTACAAAATGGGCAGAGGACATAAACAGACACCTCTCCAAAGAGGACATAGAGAGGGCCCATAGGCATATGAAAGGATGCTCAACATCACTAGCCATCAGAGAGATGCAAATTAAAAACCACAATGAGATACCACTTCACACCACACTTGCCAGAAGGGCCAGCATTAACAAATCAACAAACAACAAGTGCTGGTGAGGATGTGGAGAAAGGGGAATACTAGTGCACTGTTGGTGGGAATGCAGACTGGTTCAGCCACTTCCAAAAAACAGTATGAAATTTCCTCAAATAACTAAAAATGGAACTGCCTTTTGATCTATTGATTCCACTGCTGGGATTATAGCCTAAGAATCCTGAAACACCAGTTGAAAAGAACCTATGCACCCCTATGTTCATAGCAGCACAATTTACAATAGCCAAGTACTGGAAACAGTGTAAGTGCCCATCAGCAAATGAGTGGATCAAAAAACCATGGTACATTTACACAATGGGATACCATGCAGCAGAAAGAAAGAACTCCTACCCTTCGTGACAGCATGGATGGAACTGGAGAGTATTATGCTAAGTTAAATATGCCAGGCAGTGAAAGACAAAACACCATATGATCTCACCTATAAGTGGAACATAATGAACAAAACAAACAAACAAGAAAAATAGAACCAGAGGCATGGAAACAAGGAAGAAACTGACAGGGTCCAGAGGAGTGCAGGGATGGGGATAAGGGAGGAAACAAGTGGAATGGCCTAGTTAAAGAACAAGTATGAATGGCCCGTAGACATGGACAACAGGGCAGGGACTGACTGTGGGAGCAGGGAGATGGGCAAGGCAGGGGAGAGCAATGGGGAAAATTGGAACAACTATAATGGAACAACAATGAAAACAATAAAAAATAAATAAAAAATAGTACATCCTCGCTATCTTCTCTTTTACAATACTTCAATGCCTCTTTCATTGTTGCCCCAGCTATAACTCAAGTCCTTACTTGACTGCATAATAGAACCCATGTGAATTAAATAAAAGTTATTAATTTTTAAGTATAGGTAGGGATATTTTAATTATGCTTGTATGTTCACAATGGAGCCATTATCAATAGGAAAAATTGAGCTGTGGATATTAAGGACATTGAGTTAATATAATAATATGGAAAACTCTGCTAAACAAATAGACTTATCTGTATAAATGTTCCCCTAATCTAGCCAAAAATATCCCAACGGGTCATATTAAACTGTATTCATGCTGTGTGGTCATTTCTCTAAAATAATGGATGAGAAGATTTAATTTACTTAACCTGAACATATTTATATTTGGCCTCTATATCAGGTAATGGGTGATATAAAGTATGTAGCAAAGAAGCTTTCCGTTGTAGGCACATGAAAACATGGGTTACTCATCAGTGGTGGTCAGTAGAGATGGCTGGAAAAATTCTGCTTGGCAGGAAGACTACAACCATGAATATAAAAAGAATGTCAAAGAAATTTAACATATGCATTTGTAATATAACATTGTAATGGCTAATTTGGTCTGACTTCAAAAGTAAAAGTTACATAAAAGGGACACTATGCTCTCTTAACATCTAGAAGAAAATATTTAAATAGTAAGTTCTATGACTGGTGGCAGTGCTGCATGGCCCACTGAATCTGATGGGAAGTAGAAAAAGTTCCTAAGCCAAAAGGAGAACACTGCTTTAATGTATATCTCTCAGAGAAACACACAAATTGGGCTATCCATAAGCCTGACTAGTTACAAAATATATTACCAGTGAAATACCTATGGATTGATTTCTACCATCATGACTAAGAGCTCACAAATTAAACTAGATAGAATATTGAGAATAAAAAGCTAACAATGAGATGTAACATACAATACCAAGTATATTTAAAAAGGGGAAATTCCTGAACATCAAATTATCGCCACTGTTCCAATTCTAATAGCACCCATTCATCTGAGATCTGAGTTATAGATAAGTAACATGTAACACACAGTCACTTCCCTGAAATGAACCTGCTGAAGCAGGGCAAAGACATGAAGCGCTTCAGGGATCTAGGTCAAAGTTGAATATACAAGCCATAAATTCACTAACTCGAAAGGTGAACGAATAGCACAAGATGAGATGGTCTCTATTGCTTTGTATCAAAGCCCATCAGAGGTTTACAATTGTCTCACAAAATATGTCTGTGCTCTATCCTTTGTATTCTCTTTGTTTCTGAACATTTTATGGCTAAACCCACTATACATCAAATAAGAGTGAATCATTTTTAATTTAATAGTGACACAAATCCTTTGGAACCCACACATTATTGACATTGACATAGAATATTGACCTTGAATTTATAAAATATTGACTCACTTTCGTGGATTTCTGCATTTTTCCTAGACAGGAAATGATCAGAGTGAGTTTTCCACAGGTTCTTGTTTTGTTTTGCCCAGAAGTGCTCAGTCTGTCACCTAGACAGACTGTTCTGAGGTTCTGGTTAAAACATTACCAAATCAAAAGAATCAGTTGCATGCTAAATAACGAGAGAATATTTCATTAAATACATCCTGATAAAGCTGTGTGGCAATATGCCTTTAAAATAACAAGAAAATTTTAAAGGAGTTCCTAACAAATAATCATACCATTGCAAAACAGTACAGAGTTCCAGACAGAAACAAAATGAGGCCCCATGGAGAAGCGTGTGTGGTAGATCCCGAGCATGGAGGAGGGCCTGGGCTGGCCGCGGTTCTCTTTCTTCTCTCTCTCTCTTTCATCAGCTCTGTGGTCCTGAACAAATCTTCAACTTCCTCACCTGAAACATGATGATATTAACATTACCTCACTGTGTTATGGTAGGAAAGGTCCGTGTAAAAGCATTCTGTATACCATAAAATATCACAAACTCATAAACTACAAATGAGGACACTAAATACAAGGTCTGTCCAGAAAGTATCCAGCTGTATGTTAAAAAAATAGGCATTTACTGAAGACACAAGACAAAAGAAACATTGTACATAGGACAATGCCACCTCAGTCCCCTTCAAAGCAGGCACCTTAGGACCCCACACAGTTCTCCCATCTGCGGCACAACATTCCTTCTGCTCTGGCAGCAGAAGCCTTGGAAGGAATTTTGCCACAACACATTTCATGCCAAGATCCTGCGTCAAAATCTTGGAAACAGTAGTTTTTGGAATCCCCAGATCAGCTTCTAGTTCTCGCACTGTCAGTCGCCTTTCTTTATTGATTGCAGCCTGTACATGTTCAACATTCTCAGGTGTTCTGCTTGCCGCAGGCCTTCCAGAACATGGATTGCTTTCAACAGATTCTCGACCACCTTTGAAGCATTTGTGCTACACTTGCATTTGCACAGCACTCATTTCACCATCCCCAAAAGCCTTCTGAATCATCTGAAAAGTTTCCTCAGAGGAATGTTCAAACTTAATGCAAAATTTGATGTAGATTTGTTGATCTATTTACTCAGTCATTTTGAATGCAATGGCCACACAGTACATGAGCTCACTCAATGGCATCTACCACCCTCACTGACTAGTACAGTGAAGTCGTCATTGTTCATGCATATGCATTCCAGTCTGCTCTTCTTGGCTGTCAGGTTACATCAATGTTGTGCAAACCATTCTCTTTACATTAGCAATGGCTGAACTTTTGTCGACAGACCTTGTATATGTAAGTTACAAGTACAGAGAAAGGCAACCTAGTGGGGTTGATTTGACATTTACTCATTATAACACAGATGTGCAAAAGTAATTTTTTAAAAAATCGTGTTCCCCATCACATAGCTGCTCAAAAGTCTTTATTCTTATTTAGTGGTAAACAAAGCAAAACAAAATAAGACTTTAAGGTTGTTTATTTGCTATAACTCAGGTTCCTCATTAAATAGTCAGTTTGGAGTAAATTTTTACTCTTTTCCCTCCCTTCTCCTCACAGACTGGCCTCTCCTCAAAAAGTTGTTTATGTAATCTTGTGGTGGTGGGGGCGGAGCATCTGCCTCCATTAGTGAGTGCCCTTTCTGGGTGGGCTGCTACATCCTGAGTAAGTCAAAGCTAATCTGGCCTGCTCCTTGGGTTTTGGTCTTTCCTTTCACTACACCTGTTTGTAAAGTGTTTGGGGTAGTCCTCTCAGTGTAGACATGGGACATTGATTGCTTCTGTCTATCTTCTCCGACTGACCAGACTCTTCAACTCAGTTCTCACTCCTCACTCTGATCTCAGACACTTGAGTGTGTGCAGTGGTGGAGCCCCAGGTGGAAAGGGGCGGTCTCTGCCAGATTTCCCTTGCTCTGCAGTACTGGGACCCCTGTAACATGTGCTGACTCCTCAGTCCACCCACCAGAATGTCTGAGCCATAAAGTACTTGGAGGATAGGTGAGTAGAGTGGCCCTTTCTCAAATGGCTACTTTGCAACTCTACTGGCTACACCAAGGTGGTTTCGAGACTCCCAAGAGGCATTTCCTCTGAGTTCCAGGGTGGGGTGGGGGAGAGAAGAGGGGAGTTGACATAACCTTTGTTTCTCTCATCTCCCTCCTTAACTATTTTATTTTCTTTTTAGATCACCTTTTCCTTGGTTCCTACTCTCAGTCTCTCAGGAAGCATCATTTTGCACCACTGGGGATGGGGGAGTGAGGGTGGGAGTGGGACTTTCCTTCCTATGTGGCTGGGTCCCACGTCTTCTATCCCCAGGCTTTCTTCTCAATATGTAAATGGCAGCTTTAGCATTTTTCAATAAATTCTGGCTTGTGTAAAAACTTTTCTAACAAATACACAATGATACATTTGTTCTAAAATCTAGACTGCATCCACCACACACATAAAGCAATAAAAGCCATTGATTTCACAGCTGTGGCAGCTGCAGGGCAAAGGATTCACAGAGAAATTTTTAAAAGAATCACTAAATATTTCAAAATTATTTTCATTACTACATAAACTAGGTAATTTAAGATTAGAGAGCTTCTTGAATAAAGGGAAAAACGACTTTATGAAATAGCAGTCATAAGGAGATGTAACTAGCCCATTGCAGAGATGAAGACGTGAAGGCTCAGGGAAGACAAATAATTTTCATAGCATGTGAACAGTGAAACCAAAATTTAAGTTCAAGTACTTGTATTATAACTACAGTGTTCTTTTTACTATAAATATAGAAGTTCCTTGACAATGCCACTCAATCCAAAAAGGGAAATATGATTTTCTGATACTTCCTACACAAACATAAAAATATGACTTCAATGAAGATTACAAAATAGAGAAATCCTGATGAGTCTTTAAGCTTCTTCATTCATTATTTTCTTAATTCAACTAGTATTTATTGAATACTTCTGATCTAACAAATATTGAGCCAGGGACTGGAAGTCTTAAAAAAGTAATTGTCTCTACTCTTAATTAAATCTCAATATAGTGGGGAAGACAGACAAATGTAATTACAATACACCTAAGCAAAGACAGTGCTATATGATTTTTTTAAATCCTCACTAGACATTATGATCATTGATCTTAGAAGTGGGGGTGGAGAGAGACAGAGAGAGACAGAGGGAGAGAGAAACATGGATGTGAGAGAGAAACATCCATCGGCTGCCACCTATATGCTCCCCAATCAGGTATCAGACTTACAACCCAGGTGTGTACCCTGACTGGGAATTGAACCTGCAAACTTTTGGTACACAGGATGATGCTCCAACCAACTAAGCCATGAGGCTCTCGGGATATACAAATCAATTTTTTTCATGCCTCAAATGTTTACTAGAATTTCATAGTAATTCCACAGGTAGAAGGTTTATTATGTCCCCATACATGTTGTGAAGAAAGGATTACTTAATCAAAAATGCTTCTCTGGATAAGTCGGCAAATCACAAAGGGAAAGACAAAAATGTACACACAGCATGCACATACAGCAACTGGGAAGTCATGAGAGCCACCTATCTGCACTTCTTGCCCGTTTCTCACTGGCCAATTTACTTGTCAACAGCCTCAGTGCACTGCCAGCAGTTCCTCTATGGAGTGCCTGCAGTTGTTGCCTATGCACACCACACACGGCTGCATTTAAAAATAAACTTAGTACACTTCATTAAAACATCTTCCTCGAAATGACGTTTTCTAGAGATCTGAGAAGACCGACAAGGAGAATGCCACCAGAAGCATGTTGTGACTTTGAGTGAACGTTTTGGTGCCTGGTTATGTGAAGGCTTTATGAGAACAGTGCAACATTGCCTTTGATAGCTGAAGAGTGACAGTAGTATTCAAATGCCAAATGTGGTGAAGGAAGAAAAGTAACAAATGTGTCAGAATTATGTTCTTCCAAATCCTAACCTCAAACACCTGCCTTGAAATATTAAGATCCTTGACTTAAAAATGGAACTCAATAGGTTATTGCTTTATTTGAAATTAACTCCAATTAAAAAAGAAAAAAGTACAGTTATCCTCTAAAAACTAAATAGTCTAGAGATATTTAGTAAGGAAAAGAACAGCACATACCCATTTTTCCTCTCCTCTGAAATAGGGTCATTTACATATCCTCTTTTTTTTACATACTACATGTGAAATTATATATATGCTAATTACCTACCAACATAAATATTTTTAAAAGTACTCTATGAAAACGGCAAGTCAAAGAACTTCCAAAAACATGCAAATGCAAAAAAAATAGATCTACTTGAAAACAAATTCTGTCATCTTGCTTATTCATGTGTAAATATCCAATATGCTCTATGCTTTGACATCTCTATTCATTTTGGGGTTTGAATCAGCTATAACTATATGACCTTTAACTATGTGACTGATTCATCACAAATTCTGAAATATGTTACATAGGGGACTAACTTTATATGCGTACAAATATTTTTATGGTGTCCCATTTTAAGTGAAAACTTCCAGAAAAAATTAAGAAAACCTAAGCAAACTGTTTTTTTAAATTCATATTTGTTCCATCATTCATACCTAAAACCATATTTTTTATTACAAAGTTCACATTTTAAAAAATCTTTGCAGCTGTGTTCCCTAAAATGTTTGACAAGAACATTCTATAAAACTCCATAGCCGATGAAAGGCAAAGAGAAGTGTTATTCTTCAATTTATGTTCTACTGTTAATAATCAGACCTCTGTAGGCAAAATCTAGGCAAAAGGAAAGACACCCAGTGGATTAAATGGCACAAGTTCCAAGCTTTTCCTCCAGGTTTCTGTGCCTTCAGGCAATAAACTGGCTTTCGCATCTTGCAAACATATGCAGAAAACTAGGCCAAATATGGCTGAGAAACTTGGCCAAGTTCTTCCATGTGATCCACTGTGACAGCCAACCTCAAGTTCCCAATGTCAATTCCCTTTCCAAATAAAAACTGTATTTTTTCATTAAAATGTATTAATATAAAGATATAGGTACAAATAAACCTATATCACATGTTTGGAGTAAAAAGCAATGTATATTTTAAAATAACAAATGTACTGAATTTGTCTCATTGGTAGGATTGACTGTCTAGAATAATATGAAAATTACGGAAGTAGACTGGATCATACAATCTTATCCACAGAGTCAAGGATTTAGAAGCGTAAGGGAGAAAGAGTCCAGTGTTTCTGCCAAGTGGAATGCCTTCTAGGTTGACCAGAGCAATGGGCTATCTTGACTAAATCACTAACGTCCACTGAGACTTCATGGCTGTACTTGAAATTCCAGGATTTCTAGAGGTTCTATTAGATGTCAAATACAAGAGTACAGATGTTTAAATAGGCACATGCTTTGAAATGTTGATAAATGACTCATATAAACATATACTATCAATACATTTGACACTGCAAGGCATCTACTACTAAACTAGGAATGACGATAAAGATGTGAATGTGTACACAGTCCTTGTCCTCAAAGATATCACTGTAAGAGCAGACACCCTAAAACTCACCCTACCTAGAGTTGCAACTGGGTGTTTTGGGCTCTCATTTTTCAAGCCATTTTCCATTTTGTCAAGTTAGATGGAATGATTGAGTCATTGTGTCTGTTACATATTTCTATGTTAGAGTGACAGTTGTTTATTGCACCATTACCAATAGCTATATTCTGACACGGTGCATATCACACATCAGTGGAGATGAAACAACTTTTCCCTGGCTAGCTCATTCAAACAAAATTACAAGGAAGATGTATGTGAGATTAATATACGTGTCTCCAAGAATAGATAAGTTTTTATCTGACATAAGGAATGTATTGAAACTGTACAAATTATATATCTTTTAATATTTACATAAGGGTATTTGTACTCCTAGAAAATTCTCTCAATACATATCCCAGACACATCAACAAACCTCCTTACACCACCTTATTTATTTTTCTTTCTTATTATGACAAACTTTCCCATTCTACTGTCTGCTCCCTCTTGTCTTATAAACAGGCTCAAATCACATTTATCCTTGAAAACAAATCCTCTTCCTATGTTATTCACTACCTTTGCATCAATCTCCTTCCTATCCAAACTTTTGAGAAAAGTGGGATATTTTTAGTGAGCTGTCCTCTTCACTCCATATTCATTTCTGAATCCAATAGATTGTGGTTTCAATATTTACCATTCCATTGAAACTACTTACAGCTAAAGTTACATAGTATTCTAAATTGCAAAGTCCATTGGAAATTTTCCATCCTTCCCCTGGCTTATCAGCTCTGTTGAATCTGGTCTTGTTGAATGCATCACTTTCTTAAAACCATATGCACCTTTGAGCAGTCCCGTTATTCTGAAAGCCCACTCTTCCGATTTGCCTTATTCGCCTCAACACTCCTCTGCAGTATTGCACAGCCCTTGTGAATACTTTGGAGCCAGATTATCTTGGCTAAAATCTTAGTTTTTCCATCTATTGGCTGTGAGATTTGTGGGCAACTCATTTAATTTTTCTGTCCTTAGTATTTCCCATCTATAAATTGGGAATTATACTAATATTAGCCATTTGACACCAATTGGCCATGTGGTGAAGTTGAGGGGAATGTTCTTTTTGCTCTGATTAATTAGATAGGCACTCAGTCCCTGGGTCTTGGAAATGGGACCTTTTTAGGGTCCTGCTCCACAGCCACCTGTTGGTCTGGGCCCAAGATGTATTCCTGCCCCTTTCCCAGGGATACAGGGCTTTTTCTGTACCCTCTTTCAGCTGCAATGACCTTTCACGAGTGCCTGATGAATAAGAGTTTATTGTTCTCCCCCTTATGGTGTTAAGGCTTTTATTCCATAGGAGAGAAAGAACAATACAAATGGGACTTTCTGCCTTTCCCTCAACCATAGCTGATCCTCTCTCCCAGGCCTGCTCACAAGAATGATTTCTCAGAACACCTGAACTCTCTTTTCTATGGGAAGGCTATGTACCAGTAGAAGAGCCTAGAATTGCTGCAAATTCCTCTTATGCCTGCAGTCCCCAGAAGTTTTAGCTTCTATTGCTATCCCATACTTGGCATTAGGCAATTTGTTAAAAGTTTTAGTTGAATTACTTCTTATCAGTGTCTTTACACACCTGGCTCCAGTAAACAAGTGCTTGCCCCTCACTTCTCCTTGGAGGCACTTGCCTTTCCTTAGATTCTACATTAGTAGGTTTCCTTGAGCAATCAGCTCTCTCGGGATTTCAAGAAAAATTTTGCATTTGCAAATTTTCTACCATTTCATTGTTGCAGTAAAGGTGGGAACATTACTCTTTTGTCTTTCTATATCTTAAATAAAAGCCCATGATACTGATTTTTCAAATAAAGTCCCAAAGCATTTCTACAAAGGAAAGTCTTCTCAATCAGTGATGTTAGAGCAATTGGATATTTTATTCAGGGGAGAAATGAAGTTTTACCCATACATCACATTATACACAAAAATGTATCTTAGATTATCATAGATCAAAAAAACAAAGTTAAGTTACAAAACTTTTAAAGAAAAACATAAGATATCTTTCATACGAGAAGGCATAAATTTCTTAGAGTAGAAAAAACATTGATAAACAAAGAAGTTATAAAGTGAACTTCATCAAAATTAAACATTTGTTATTTGAAAGACCTCTTGAAAAATGTAAGTAGGCAACTTACAGATTGGGAGAAAAAATGTGTAAGACATGTATCTGACAAAGAACTTCCATCTAATTCTACCACCCAGTAATAAAACCACACAAGACATCATTCAAAGGGCTACTCAGAAGGCTGCACACCCACTCAAACGGCTAAAATTAAAAGACTGACAACACCATGTGTCGATGAAGATGTGAAAAACAACCAGAACCATCTTACATTGCTGGTGGAGGGTAAAATAGCACAGCCTCTTTAGGAACTAATATGGAACTTCTTTACAAGTTAAACACACTTCGGTCTTTATCTAAGAGAAATACAAACACATATACATAAAAATCTGACACAAAAATGTTCCCCATTGCTTTATGTAAACTGGCTCCAAAACTGGAAACAATCCAACTGTCCATCAGCAGGAGAATGGGTAAACAAATTCAGGTGTGTCCAGACAACAGAACACAATAAAAAGGAATACACACAATAGGGCAATATCATGGAGGAACATCAAACATCTTAAGAGGAGGGAAGAATTCAGCCACAAAGGACTGCAGATCGCATGATCACACCAAGTTCCAGAACCAGTAACACTCACGCACGGCTAAGAGTCAGAGCAGTGCTCGCCTCCGGGAGCAACAATGACAGGACCAATAGGGAAGGGCGGGAGCAATCTTTCGGATGTCACAGATGTTCTATATATGGATAGGGGTGCGGATTACATTTCTCAAAACTCGTCAAACTGTATGTTTAACATCCATGCAATTCTTCATTTGTAAGTCTGTAAGTCATCTCAATAAAAGGGTAAATGTGAAATATATATATACATGTACACATGAGGCTTTCTCTGACCACCCTACATAAAAACCACACCTCCCTCTCCCTCTCTTTCTTACGCTTTTGTCTGCTTTACTATTTGTGATAACATTCATTTATTAAAATTTGGCATTCTAGTATATGCTTACCTATCATGTTCGTTATTAAAATGTGTCTTGAAGGTAAGGACCACTTTTTAATTTGTAATTATATAAGCATTATACCACTTAAAGGATGATTAAATACAAGAAATTAGCTGTTCAATGTAAGATAGTTTAAAATTTTCTGTAGAACAGCTTGTTGTTGTTGTAACTTTTTTTCCATGAGCTGCTTTCCAAAGCAAGAACAAGGCTGGGAAAGCAGGCAGCACCCTGAAAGGCAGAACTTCTAACTGGCTAAATCATAGGGATTGCTTAGTTTCCTCAAGTTCATGACTTTGCCTTAACTCTGTGGCTAATAGGAATTCACTACAAGACAGCTTTCTAGGATTAGAGTGTTGCAGTTATATCAGTAATATGGAGGATTGCAAGCTAAGCCTGTTCAAGCATTTACAGACTTACAGCTAATTAGATCTTGTCCACGCCTTGCCTAAAATCATGTTACCAAGATCCACGTTCAAGTGCATTCATGGCTAGCAGTGGTGTGACACAGACCTTTCGGCCATTGTGGGCAGCAACATAACAAGATTTTTTCCATTTAAAGATTCTTTCTTAAAAAAAGAATGAGTTTGTTTTAAGGAAGCCCCAGATATAGTGCAAGGGTTCCAAAGAGAAGGTGCCTTGGTCACCTGTCAAATACACAGCTTGACAGAATATCACACACACACACACACACACACACACACAATGTCACCAGGGCAAATAAACACAGTTTCTTAAAATTTAAGTATATTTATGAGTTGAGGAAAGAAGAAAATTGAAAAGAAAGACAAAACAGTATCTGATGGAACATGGAATACAATGTATATTCATTTTCTAAAGTACAGATTACTCAAGGTTCAGGTAAATGATTGCTCAGCAATCTATTATAATCTAAATTTCAAACTGTCCTATGGTAGTACATGCTATAGATATCTAAATTGGATTGAAGGAAGGTCTTGAGCTAATGTAAACTTTATCTGATTTTAACAACCCAATGTTACTTATACAATTTGGAACAGTATCATAATTTATTATACATATGTAGAAGTGGCCCCTGACTCCCAGAACATAAGAAATTATTCATATGTGAGCAATTTGTGTTAATAAATTGTGTAATAATACCATAATTTACCTATTATATGAGCAAAATACTATTAAGCAGCAGGGTACAATATTTCAATTTAGTTCAGGGAAGGAATGGAATACGGAATATTGTAAGGGTCTCCTTTAATACAGGGTGATAGGTTAGTGATGGCTCTGTAGAAAATGTGTGGCAGTTTTCTATATTTCTGCTGGACAATCATTTAAAGATCTATTCCTTACATAAAATCTTATGTTACTAATCACCTCTGAGGCTCAGCTCAGACAAAGAAAGGGCACAATGGGATCTCTGTGAAGCACTAAGTTTAAAGAAACTAAATAAGTCTGGAAAAAAATTTTCAGCTCAGCAAACAATTTGAGTCATTATTGCCTTTTATTCTTGGTCATTGCCAAGGCTTACCTTCCATTAGGAGGATTTACCCAGCCTCATCTGTTTACTCCAATCTGGTTTCTATCTAAAATAAAGAGTCACTTGTAAAGCAGCAAATTTATGCACGCACACACACACACACACACACACACACACACACACACACAGTGTGTACCTATAGTTCAGAATGAAAATGGAAAGACTTCCTGCTTTCTCCCTGTTAAGATTAGAATCTCATGAACTGTCTTTTAATGCTTTCATAGAAGCTGTTACAGTTTCTGCATTCAAAAAGGTTACCATTAGTGTAAGCTTTAATCATGAAGGACTCTCTTAGGAATTCCAGACAATGACAAGTTGTCTAACAATTTAGACAAAAACATTTGGTTTGTGGATGAAGCCACTGTCTGTCTATCTCTGTTTCTCACTGGCTTCCTCATTTGATTTTGGAGAGAAACAAAAACCATTGGGAAATGCAGTTACACTTTAAAATAATAAATACCTACATGACGATGGTATTTTCCCTAATTCTGCATCTTTAATCTTGAGAAGGAGCTGACTCCAAAGTCGGGAGGATCCATCACACAGTCAAATAGAAAGGGCACTTCCTCTCACGTGCTTTCTCAGGTGCACTGGGTCTCCCCACCCTTATTGCTAGCCTTTCACCAATAACTAACTAGTCATAATTACCAATACCTGGTCCTGCTCAGCATCAGTTTGGATTCTGGGTGAGAATGCCAAACACAGCACTGGAGCCCACAAGCTGGGAGTACAAACTGACAGTCCCTGACAACTTCTGTCTGGGCCAGGATCTGAACCAGGAGGCAGGGCAAAACTCCCATCTGCTGTCCATCTGCCATCCTGCCCCATCAAAAAAGGTTATATCATGAACCATAGACAGATGGGCACTGAAAAGATCTATTAGGGAAAAAAAGGGGGTCTGAGACGATTAGAATTATGACCTTTGATTCAACATAGAAATCCCAATAGTAATTAAAAATCATGAATAATTTCAAGGTCTTTTGCCAACATTGAACACAGACAAATAAAATGATGTTTGTATTTTATACACTAAGTATATATTGCACTAGGTATATAAACCTAGAAGTAAAGATGAGTTAAAACTAGATTTGCATGTGTGTATATGTATGTATGTTTGCATGCATATAAATATCTTCATTTGAAGTTGTTTTTCTCAATGACACATCAGTTAAGTATAACAATGTTATTAAACTAATAAAACAGAAATCTTTTCTAGTTTTTTGGTCATGTGTATTTTCATCAAAAGTCTACCTTATATAAACAGGAAACTGGGATAAGTCAGCTCATGTATTAAACAAAAGACTTAAGACATAAAAGGAATAGTAAACTCCTGAGCTAAACCTAAGTGTTGTTATGTTTCCATAGCAAAAACAATGTTTGCAAGGCAAATAAGCACCCTAGACAAAAGGCAGTTATTCAGCTCACTCTACATACAACGTGCACCTACCATGCACCAGGCAAAGTGCTAGGTGCTACAGATGGAAAGATAAGTAAGACACAGGTGGTGTTTGCTCCCTGTCTCCAGGGAGCTTTCAGTCCTATGGGGAGACAGACCTGTAAATTGCTTATTCTACAGGACAGTGAAAAGCACAGTAAGGGAAAGTTATAGAGCCCTGTGGTTTAGCTTTGGGGGTGAAGTAGTCATGTAAGTTTGGAAAAACTGAGGATTTTGTATTTGTAGTATGTTTTAATTTTGTATGCTTCTAATAGATTTACAAATTTTAATTTTTCTCTACAGTCTGTACAGGAGAATTGAATAAGGACAGTCTTGTTTTGAAAAAGGAAGAATAATCTTTCAAAAGATGTTAAAATTTTTAAGTGTCATTTTCATAACTTAGGACCATCTTTTCTTTTTATAGCGAAATATTGCCTAAAAGTTAATGTGAAAAAGAAATGTAATACACATATTGCTATATTCAAAATAACTTAAAATGAACTTATCTAATATGAAAAAATGTGAACGATATCCATAAAAAGACATGTGTAAGAAAGTTCTAAGTGCCTTTATTCATAATAGCCCCAAAACAGAAGCAAGCCAGCAAGAGAAAAATAAATAATCAAACTGAGTGTGTTGGTAAAATTTAACACTCCTAAACAATGGAAAAGAACTACTGATATACACAACACCTAGATCTCAAAACACTGAGGACACACTGCAGGAGTCTGTTTACGGCAAGTATAAGAACAGGCAACTACTCTGTGCTGATGAAAGTCCAAAGTGATGAGGGCTAGCTGGGGGATGGAGGGCACTGGGAGGGAAGGGTATGAAAGAAGTTTCAGGGTGACGTACAGAAATGTTCGGTATCTTGGATGATGTATGTTTATTAAAAGTGTATTTGTGAAAAGCCATTGAGTTTTACACATGAAATTTACGCATTTTATTGAATGCAAATTATATTTCAATTTTTAAACTGTGAAACATTGAAGTAATCTGATACAATGAAATAGAGATTAATCAGTTGTTTTAAAATTCTTGGTGCCCTAATAACAAAATGTCAAATCATGTATCATTTTACAAATAATAAAAAATTTCAGAGAATTGCTATTTTTGTAACCGCAATTTGAAGAGGCAAACAATAATAAATGCTTGGAAAGTGCTCATTAGGAAATTCTTGCACCTGGATGGCAATGTGCTCCTTATCTGAACTATATTTAAATAACTTGATCAAATTCAAGGTCAGAAGGGTATCTTAAACATACGGAAAATCTTATGCTTTTATCACATGTCTATACATCCTTTATTTTTTTAAACATTTTAAATGTATTATTACATGAAATGGCCTGCTCTCATTCTTTATTTCCTTGAGTCACTTAATCATTACCAAAAAAAGTAGAACTATACATTACATGATTCACATCGGCTTACGATTATTACTGTACTATTTTCAAAATGCACATCAGACACAGTAATATATCCTTTAATTTTTGCATTTTATCACTATATAAACATACCTTCATAAGGAAGTTGCCACTGACCTACTATATGCAATTCATAACAGGAAGTACTGTCACCAATGTTAATTCTTGAAATTTTTATTTTCAACTTAAATATATGTATTTAAGGCCCTGACCAGGTAGCTAGTTAGTTAGGGCATTGTCCTGATACTCCAAGGTCGTGTGTTTGATCCCCAGTCAGGGCATACAAAAGAATCAACCCATATATGTATAAATAAGCGGAATAAAAAAATCAATGTTTTCCTCTCACTTTTTCTCCCTTTTCTCTCTCTCAAAATAAATACATATATATGTATTTTAATATATATATTACATGTATTTACATGTATTACATACATGTATATGTATTTTTAAATATATATATATTTAAATCACCATAAAGAATCTGTCCTAAGGAGCTTAAACACTATCTAAATATTAGTTGTATGGTACAAAATTAATACTACTTTAAATTACATACAGCTTGACTCTGATGCCTCCAAGCAGTTCACATATATAACCAATTTTATCTTTAAGAACTCAGTGGAGGAAGAAAATGTAGTATTGTCTTCCATGCCCTTGATATAATGATAAGTACAAAGTGTGGAATCAAAAGTATCACAGTAAATATTTTCTTAAACTGTATGTGTGTGTAAAATGGACACAATTTGACAATAATTCTTGCTCTTCTCTGTACAATTTGCACATAAAGAGAAAACTTCCTTTGCTGTCACAAAGGTTTGGCTAACTTCACAAGAAAAGATTCTATACTTTGTCATACAGGTAACTTTTGTCTGAGGGAAACAATTCCATATGGGTTCTGGTTCAGCAACAGTGGGGGTAATTCATTCCATATGTGATTACAACTAAAAACTTTAAATTATGTAATTACATAAACATATTATATAAATATACAGATATACATATATGCATATATATATATATCGACCACCTAAGTACTCTCAAAATCAGATTATATAAGAGAGTCAAAACTTGCAAAAGTAACCAGTATTGTGATATTTCTAATTTTACTTATTATTTTTTGTTTCCTCCTATGCAGTATGACCCCAAAAGTTGACCCCAGTGCAAAGTGGTGAGGCAACGGCAAATGCAGAAGCAGGTAAACTCCACTTTTCTGACAAGATGAACCAGAAATAAAAAATCCCACAGGCCAGAGAGCTTGGGATGAATCTCAGAGATTAGAGAATGAGAAAGGATCCTTAATTCTGTGAATGAACAAGTATCACTTTAATTCCTGAACTAAGTATGAATGACAGTCTCAAACAAAGATATCAAAGGCTCTGGGAACTGAACAGAGATTTTAGCCTTCTATACAAGTTTCATTCTAAACCCAAATTGCACATGCACCAGAGACACATAAGCTAATATGGTTTAGACTTCAGGAAACTAAACTGATCTGAACCAGCTCCCTAAGAAGCTCAGACACAACTTACACTCTGAATCTGAATGGCTTGACTGACTATTAAAACAAACAGCATCATCTCCAGATGATTGTTATAAGATATAATTATAATAGACTCTATAAAACAAAATATTCACAATATTGAATATAACCTAAAACAACTCAACATTTCCATTTTTAATTTTTGAGGTATCTCCATACTGCTTTCCACAGTGGCTGTACCAATTTGCATTCCCATTAAAAGTGCAAAAGGGTTCCCCTTTCTCTACATCCTCACCATCATTTGCTGTTTGTTGATTTATTGATGATGGTCATTCTGACATGAGTGAGGTGATATCTCATTGTGGCTTTAATTTGCATGTCTCTGATGACTAGTGATGTTAAATGCTTTTTCACAGGTCTTTTGGCCATAGGTATGCTTCTTTGAAGAAGTTTCAGTTCAGGTCCTTTGCCCATTTTTTAATTGGACTGTTTGTTTTTGTGATGTTGACTTTTATAAGTTCTTTATAAATTTTGGATGTTAACCCTTTATCAGATGTGTTGGTGAATATGTTCTCACATTTAGCAGGTTGTTTTTTTATTTCGTTGATGGTGTCCTTTGCTGTGCAAACACTTTTTCCACTTCTGAAAATTTATCTGAAGAAAACTGAAACACTAATTTGAAAGCACATAAGCACCCCCATGTTTACTGCAGCATTATTTACACTTGCTAAGATATGGAAGCAGCCCGAGTGTCCATCAGCAGATGAGTAGATCAAACAGTTATGGGACATTCACACAATGGAATACTAGTTGGCCATAAAAAGAAAAAGAAGAAAATTTTATCTTTTGAACAGTATGGATGGACCTGGAGAACATTATGCTATGTGAAATAAGCCAGTCAGAGAAAGACAAGTACCACATGATTTCACTCATATGTGGAATCTAATGAACAAAGTAAACTAACAAAGAGAATAGAGACAGACTCATAGATACAGAGCTGGTTGATAGCTATGAGGGTGGGGGAGTTAGGAAGTAGAAGCATCGAGCAAAAAAGAAAAGGACTCATGGACATGAAAAAACAGTGTGGTGATTGCGAGGATGGAGTCTGTAAGGGTGACAAATGGTAATGGAAAAATACAATAAAAATAATCATATAAAAATAAAAAGGACCTAATAATTTAAAAAATAAAATAAAATGATACCTAAAAAATAAAATAAAATTACTCAAAGAACCAGTAAAATATGATCAATTAATTCTTTAGGAAAGAGACAAAAAAAATGACCTAGGTGACGGCACTATCAAAGATATTTAATCAGCTATTACATTTATGCTCCATGAATAAAGGAAAACACTCTTGAAGTGAATGAAAATATAAACATAGTCAACAGAAAATAATAAATCTTAAACAGGAAATAAAACTTAAAAAAAATAAAAAAAGAGTATTTAAAGTAGAAAAACTTGCTGGGTAGATTCAAAAGCAGTATGGAAAAAATGAAAGAAATAATCAGGAACTTGGATGTACATTAATAGATATTATCCAATCTGAAAAAAAGAGTGAAAAACAGGGTAAAATAGATAGAAATAGCCTCAGAGACCCATGGAACAACATCCACAGATCTAACACATATAATGGGAGTACCAAAAGGAGAAGATCTAGATATTGAGAAAGAAAATTTTATTTTTAATAAAAATTATATATATTTAAAGTGCATAATGTAATGCTTAAATATACATACATATACATTGACCAAGATAGACCATATTCCGGTCTGTTAACAAAGTCTCAAAATTAAAAATCATCAAAATCATAGAGTTACTCTCTGAGCATAGTGTAGTTAAATTAGAAAACATTAATAGCATCTAGAAAAACAGCAAATATCTGTACATTAATAATATACCTCAAAATAACTAACAGATAAAAGGCAAGGGCACAAGTAAAAATGACTTTGACCTATATGACAACAAAAATACAAGCTCTCAGTTGTGGAGTGAAGCTGAAGAAGGGCTTAGAAAGACATATTTTAAATGCTTATATTGAAAAGAAGAAAGATATAAAATTAATGACTTAAGATTTCACCCTAAAAAGCTGAAAAAAGGAATAAGTTAAACTCAAAATATTATAAATAGATGAAAATAGTAAAGTGCAGAAATCAATGAAAGGTAAAGAGATGGACAACATCTAGTCTTGTAGCTGGTTACCTGAACAGATCAACAAAGGGGACAAAGCCCTCACCGGAACGTTCAAGAAAATGAGAGCAAGGGCACAAAGGAACAATATCAAGGATGTAAATGAATTAATTACACAGAACCAGCGGACTTTAAAAGGATAATAAGGTAACACAACAACATTACACTAAAATAAGTGACAAGTACATAAAATTGAAAAATTTCTTGAAAAGTACAAGTTACCAAATTTGATACAAAGAAAACACAAAGATGGAATATATATGTAAAATTAAATCATCTAATACTTTTACTAAAAGAAAATGCTAGGTCCAGATATTTTTACTAGTGAATCCAGGCAAAAACTTTCAGGAAGAAATAACACTTACTTTATATAAATATTTTCCAAAAATAGAAAAGTTTGGATGACTCCCCAACTTTTTTTCATAAGGCCAGCATAACACTAATACCAAAATCTAAAAATCATTTTTACAGTATCTTTTTAACCTTCATATAGATGTAAAGAGCCTTAAAATTTTTATCAAGTGCTATCTAATTGTGTGTGTATGTTGGGGGTTTGGGGGTTGGTGTATGACATTATAATGAAGGAAGGCTTTTCCTAGGAATGCAATGTTGGTTTAACATGCAGAAATCAATGTCATTCAGCATATGACAGAATAAAGGAGGAAAAAATATATCAAAAACTGTTTTTTAAAAAAGCATACAAAATTCAACACCCCCTACCTTGGGTAATGGTGGCTCCGCTGGTTGGAGCATTGTCCCATAACCAAAGGGTGCATACCTGGGTTGCAGCTTCAGTCCTGGTCCAGGTGCCTAGGATCCACGGTATGGGTGTGTGCAGGAGGCAACTGATAGATGCATCTCTCTCACATCAAAGTTTCTCTCTCTTGCTTCTTTTCTCTCTAAAAGCAATGAAAGAAAAAAATGTCCTTGGGTTGAGGAGAAAAAAAAATTCAACATGTCTTCATAATTTAAAAAATAGTAGGAACTTCTTTAAACTGATAAAGGGCATCCAGGAAAACTAACAACTAAAATCACACTTAAGAGTAAAGGATCTAACTAATTATTCCCAAGAGATAAAGAACAAGGCAAGAATACCTGCTTCTGATACTCTTATTTAACTTTTCGCTGCACAACTCAGTTATTACATTAATGCAAGAAATTTGTAACAGTCAAAAAAAAGAATTAAAATTGACAGAATTTGCATGCTATATGATTGTTTACCTAAATATATCCAAAAAAACCATAAAAATCTACACAGGATATAAGACATACTAATTTCAAAAAATTGAAAATAATGTTTTCTTTTCTTTTACACTAGTGGGAAAAAGAATACACCTAGAAATAAATCTAAGCAAAGATATCCAATATCTCTATATTAAAACTGCAGAATACTGCTGTATTACAGAATACATGAACACATGGAGAGATGCACTATGTCCATAGACGGCAATGCTCTCCAAACTGACCTATACATTCAATGTAATTCCAAACAAAATCTACCAGGCTTTTTTTTTTTTGGTGGGGGGGGGGGGCAGGTATTAATTGATAGCATGATTTTGAAATCAATTTGAAAATACAAAAGACCTAGACTGTTAAATGTTGAAGAATTCCCTCACCTAATTTCAAGATTTACTACAGGGTGGGGTAAAAGTAGGTTTATAGTTGTGAGCACATGAAACAGAGAGTTTATTTTTGTATTATTTATTAACTATTATATTATTTTTCATATGAACAACTGTAAGCCTACTTTGCCCCAACCTCTATTTAGCTTCGGTAATGAAAAATGTGGGTTATTGGCAAAGATATGGAGATACTGGTCTATGGAACAAAACAGAGTGTCCAGAAATAGACCCATACATATATGGACAATTGATTTTTATAAGTGTGTGGAGGAAATTCAATGGGGAAAAGAAGGTCATTTAAACAAATGATACGGGAAATATGATGACCCTAACCTCACACTCAATGCAAAGTATTGACCCAAAATGGATCATATACCTAAATGTACAACATAAAAGTTCTAAAAGAAAACACAGGAGAAAATGTTTATGATCTTGTGGTCGGCAAAGTTCTTGTAAAAAGAACATACAAAAACACAAAACATTAAAGCTAATAAATCCAATTTTTATCAAAATTTAAAATTTTGTTCTTGGAAAGACAAGATGAAAAAATGAAAAGTCAAGCCATTCATATTCAGGAAGAAAATATTCTCAACATAAATATCAGATGGATGACTTGTATTTAAAATATAAGAAGCACTCTTGCAATTCAATTTGGCGTACCTGATATACATAATGTATATAATATGATGTAAGCTAATGTTGTATGTCAAGTATACTTCAATTAAAGAAAGCATGTTAAGTAAAAAGGCCAGGTTAAAATAAAAGTATACACTTAAATTCTATTTATATAAAATTCTAAAAGATAGAAACTAATTAGAATGAAAAAAATCAAGTCAGTGGTTCCTTGGGAATGAAGTTGGAAGAGGGCAGGGACTGCAAAGGGTTTCTGAGGGAAGTTTAGGAGATGATGGAAATATTCTTTATCTTGACTGTGGTGATGGTTTTCCCAGTGTAAAAACATGTCAAAATTGATCAAATTATATTTAAATGTGTGTACTTTATTGTGCTTCGATTATACCTCAGTAAAGATGTTTAAAAAATGTAATAATCTTTAATAAATCTATAAAACACAAACACAAAATTTAAAAGCTGCCAATACACATTTGGTTGACGTAAATTTCATTTAGTCAATTTTACTTCAAAATGTGTTTTTCTTTTTAAAAACAAAAAGAAAATAATGTTTGAAAATACGACATTACATTTAGTTGCAGTGTTGCAGAAGTCCTACTATTCCAAAAGGTAATACTGTCCAATGTTGCTTTTTACATTTTTATTCAACCACGTCTCAGAGGAACATCTACAGTTGAAAAGTTTGTCTTGTAATTACATATACTGAGTATCACACTTAAAAATAATCTATTAGAAGACCCAGAATACCAATCAGCATATGAACAAAAAATGATGAATTTTATGAAAGGGACCACTTCCATATAAACCGATTGTTACCTACACATGGTTTTATAGTTATAAGTGTAACACAGAACTGTATAATATTTCTTATAACCCAGAAGACAGTCTCTACATAAAAATACCCATATAATATTTACAGGCCTTAATAAGAAATATCGTCAACAAAAAACTTTGCATTCCTACAGTGCATTTGTCCCCAATGTGGCATTCATAGGTATTGCATGGATGTAATTGTGATGGGGCACTTATGCTAACCTGCAGGTAAGGAAAAGATTAGTATAAGGCATGGCTTGGCTTTTCTCTTCTCTAAGCTTCAATTTTCTCATCAATAAAATGAGGAGGTTGGACTCCATTATCTGTTAACTCTATTTCAACTTTGAAATTTGCTTTATTTTTATCCTCACACTAATAAGGAAAGCAGGACCAAAGGATATGCTGAGAAAAGTGATGGCAGTTGTACAAAGTCAGTTAAGGCCAGGTGTGGGATTAGGGTCTTCGTCATCCCACCCCCAGCTCTGCCCCGTTCCACTGCCACACACTGCTCTGTGAGCCCACGGTGGCCATTTTCTCAACAGAACACGGGCTTATCATCTGCAGACTGCTGAAGATCCACTTGAATATATGAAGCAGCAAAATACTCAAGGGCATGGGCTTATAACTCTACGATACTTACTTTTGTATTTAAAATTCCCAGTACGTGCATGCACGTAGATAAAGAAATCCTTGAGAAAATAGATTTCTCTTATAACTGATTTCATATTATCAATACTATTTATCTCTTATGGATATTTAATAAAGGTATGCTAAATAACCTGACTACAAGCATCCTTTCCTTCAAGAATATTTTTTTGTTTTAAAAAAGGTCAGTTTTTTAAGAAACTGGAGAGGCACCATGGGACACAAAGCACAGCTGAGGCTGCATGCCCTTGCTCACCTTTCCCCAGGGGGCTCTGGGTGTTTGGGTCTAGAAACTGGGGCAGCAACACCGAAGGAGTATGAGCTGTAGGCTTAGAGCCACCTGAGAATTGTTTAACAACTTCAGATTTGGAAGAATTTGATTTCAATGCCTTCACTTTCTAAACAAAGTCATCATTCTACCCTTGAAGGCTAGAACAGAAAAATAGCCTTCTCCCCCACACTGTTTTATGATGAAAAGTTTCACATATACAGTAAAGTTGAGAGAAATACATAGCGAAAGCCCATTTCTCTCCTCCTAGGTTCCATAATTAATGTTTGATCACATTTGCTTTTTATCAGTTACCTATGCATCTTTCCATCCCTCTATTCTTTAATCAATCTACTTTATTTTCATTGATTTTTTTAATCTATTGATTTGAGGGAGGGAGAGAGAGAGAGAGAGAGAGAGAGAGAGGGAGAGAAACACATCAATTTGTTGTTCCATCTATTTATGCATTCACTGGTTCATTCTTGTAGTGTGTCCTGACCAGGGATCAAACTCACAATCTTACCCATCAGGATGACAATCTATCCAACTGAGCTCTCCAGCAGGACAGGGCTATTTTATTTTTATCCATTTCAAAGGTAGTTGCAAATGTCAGTAAACTTTACCACTAAACACTTCCGCATGCATGAAATAGACATCAAAATTTTTATAGTGTTTCATTAGCAAAATTAACATAGAATGAAATACATTAAATGTACCACTCAGTAAACTTTGACAAACCTGTATGCCTGTGTAACACAAACCTCCATCAAGATAAAAAGCATTTTCATGGCTCCCTCATGCCCCTTCCTGGTTAATCACTGCCCCTATCCCTCCTGTTCTGATATATTTTTATCATAAATTAGTTTTGCCTGTTCAAGAACTCATTATAAATGGAATCATAAGGTTTTTTATGTAGCATAAAGGTTTTCGGGATTCATCTATGTTGTATGAATCAGTAGTTTTTCTATTTTATGGCTGAAAAGTATTCCATTTATGGACCTCACAATTTATCTTCTCCCCTTTGCATACCTCAGCTATATCCAAAAATGGCTATTCTAGATAAAGCTGCTATGAACATTCCTGTGTAAGTCTTTTTGTGGACATGTTTTTATTTTTCTTGTAAAAATACAAGGAGTGAAAATGTAGGTCCTGGGGCACGCACATATGTTTAGTTTTATAAGAAATTAACAGAGTTTTGTCCAAAGTGATTGCATAATGGTACGTGCCCTCTAAAAATCTGAAGGTTAATGTTTCTCCTCATCCTCACCAACATTTGCTATTAGTCGCAGTGAACTGAGCCATTCCAGTGACTGTATCTCAGGTGGTTTCATTTGCAATTTCCTAATGCTAAATGATGCTAAGCATTTTTTCCCATGCATTTATTATCCATTTGTCCATCCTCCTTGGTGAGGTTGCTGAGCAAGTTTTTGCCCTGTTTTTGTATTGAATTATTTGCCATTTTATTATCGAGTTGTGGAAGTGCTCTTATGTGCTCTGGAAAACAATCCTTTGTCAGATATGCATTTTATAAATTTCTTATCATATCTTTTGATTAGCTCAAGTTTCCAATTTTATTAAGTCTAATGTATCAGTTTTTATGACTTTTGCTTTCTGTGGCCTAAGAAACCTTTGCTTACTCCAAAATCACAAGATATTTTGCTGTCTTCTTTAAGAAACTTTATATTAGCTTTTATTGTTAGGTCTATGATTCATTTTAAAGTAATTTTTGTGAATGGTGTAAGGTAGGGATTGCTGTTCTAGAATTTTGTAACATTGTTTCTAAAGATGATTTCCTCTCTCCACTAGACTGCTTTGGCGCCTGTGCTGGAAATCAGCCGATCACATGAACATGGTCTATTTCTGGGCTCAGCTGTGTTCTGCTGATCAGTTTGTTTTTTTTCATGAATATATCACAAATCTTGATTACTATAGTTTTATATGAAGTCATGAAGTCAGACTTTGTTCTTCAAACAAACAAAAAAGCCTCTGGGACTTTGGTTTGGATTACATCAATTCTATACATCAATCTGGAAATAACTAATATGTCAACTGAGATTTCTAAGCAATAAACATGGAATTTCTTCCTATATATGCAGATCTCCTTTAATTACTTAATGTTGTATAGTTTTCCATGTAGATATTTTACATATGTTTTGCTACAGTTATTCCTAAGTATTTTTCCAATTCTTTATACTGACATGTAAAAAAAAATTAAGTTGGTATATTGACACTTTATCCTGCAACCATATCAAATTAATTCATTTATTAGTCCCAATAGTTGTTTTCTAGATTCTTCAGGGTATTTTGTGAAATCAGCCAAGTCATCAGTAAACAGGAAGAGTTGCGCTGCATGCTTTTCAACCTATATTTCTTTTGTCTTTTTCTTGTCATATTTTACTAGCGAGGACCTCTAAATCAGTAACTGAAAAAAGATACAGTAGCCATCTTTGCATAGTTATCAATCTTAAGGTGAAAACATTCAGCATTTCACCTTTAAGTATGTGAGCTGTAGATTTTTCATAGAGTCAATTTCTCTGTTTAAAGTTCCCTAGCATTCCTACTTTGCTTCAAGTTTTTACTATAATGGGTGTTCCATTTTGTCAAATGATTTTTCTACATTTACCGAAATAATCATGTAATTTCTTCTCTATTCCGTAGTTCTGGTGAATTACATAGATTGATTTCATATACTTCGTATTTCAGTGATAAACTCAGTGATCAGTTTGTGATATCTTGTCACTTTTATGCATTCCTGCATCCTAGTCATAGTATTTTGTTAAGGCCTCTACTTTAAAAAAGTTCCTTGTGTGCTTTTGTTTGGCATCAAGATTATGCCACTAATCTAATTCTTAAGAAAAGGCATGTTAGACAATAAAGTGAATTACAATTAATATTACCTATAGATTAGAAAATGCCTACTCAATCCTGTTTTTGTTTCAAACATTTGATTATACAATTGCATTTACCTTACTTAACGAGTATGCTAAATAAGTGACTGGCTCTATTACTCCTTCACTACTACTTTCCCACCACATAAAGGGCATGACAAGATTATTTATAATTTATTTGACAGCCCTGGCCAGTGGCTCAGTTGGTTAGCATCATCCCATACACCAAAAAGTTGCAGTTTGACCCCCAGTCAGGGCACATACCTAGGTTGTGGGTTCAATCCCCAGTCGGGGATTGTACAGGAGACAACAGATCAACATTCCTCCCTCACATCAAGGTCTGTCTGTCTCTCCTTTCCTCTCTCTCTCTCAAATCGATAAACATATCCTTGGGTAAGGATTTTAAAAACAAATATATATTGCATTAGCACAGTATTAATTAGGAAAATATGAACCTTATTAAAAATCACATTTGTGCAGCATAAACTGCTCCCTGCAAATCTAATATTTTTATTTGCTCTGATACTGAAAACAAATAAACATCACAGATGTTTAGGTTCTTTGTAGTTCCCTAGTAACCCAAAAGGTGTAAATCATATTTATTTCTCAGGGTGTGATATCTCATTTCCTAATGGGTTTAGAGCAAGAGTCCATAACAAGCAGGCAAGCAAACAAACAAGCAAATACCTACAGTACCAGGCACACAGACAAACTGATTGTGCACTGTTTGTTATGTATAAAAACAATATGAGAAAGAGGATACAGGGATATTATCCCAAAATATATCTTCTAATATTTTCTTCATTTGAACTTAATAAGAAAAAATAAGAAGAAAAACCAACTAGCTAGCTACATGGTCTTTCTTTTAAAAACTAAACTTTATCCACTTATTTTCTCATTCATCTCATAAATGTGAATTAAAAATGCGGCAAATTTCTCAGCACACAGGGCTAGGGAAAAATTGGGTTAACAGGGTTCAGTTTTGACAGTGTATCCAGCTGTTTATAACTTTTCATTTTTTCCATTAACCTAACTGGTATCAGTATATGTAAAGTTTCAACACTTCCAGCTAGGAAATGCTTCACGAAAGAAAAATGCTTTCTTTGGAGTTTACAAATGCCATTTGGTCTAATTTTTCAGCAAGGGTTTGTCTAGTTAGATTATAAGATTTTTCCTGGAGAGCAACAGCAAGAGAACGGCTCCCATGCTGTCAGAAACGGAGAGGCATATTTTTGTTCCTTGGGAGAAACATATAATGTAATGAGCAAAATGTCAAGTGGGTGGGGAGCCATGAGCCCACATAAACCTCCAGGGAGATCTCTAGAAAATGGAATTCTGAATAAGACATTACACTAGTACAACATTTGGTTTCAAAATAGAGTCCAAGAAGGCAGAGCAGGGCCGAGTTTTATGGGCGCAGGACTCACACTAAGGCTTTCTGCCCAGACAGCAAGTGGCTGTGAGGGTCTGAGGGCTGACCAAAGTCATGAGTTATTCAGGGAAACCTGAATTTCAAAAACTGGAAATACTAACTCCTCCCCCCCAAAAAAGAAAGGAAAATAAAAAACAAAAACCAGTGAGTGAAGGCAGGATCCACATTGAGAATGCAGGCATCTCTGTTAGGAGCTGGCTCAGGATGGGCACCAAGGATGATTTCTGTGTTTTCCTCTGCCTGAGCTTCTCATCTCTCAGATGGCTGTGTCCATGAGAAGTGTCAGAAAGGCTTCAAAAGCTAAGTCAAGAATTAAGTCAAGATTCAAGTCTTAACTATAAACTTCACATTAGAGCAACCCCCTGCCACACAATTATATATTCTTTTATTAATTTATTTAGTACATACTTTTTGAGCAGCTCAAAGCTGTCTTCTTTTCTATAGATGACTTCTACTTTAGGTAAGCCTGATATTTCAAAAAAAATCTATGTTTAGAAACTACTAAGTTTTAAGCTAATAATGCCTCAATGTCATTTTTACCGGGATTTACTAGAAGACAGAGGTCCAGATCTCACCTTCTGTGTTTTGCTATCTTAGAGACTTGGACATGTGGGCCAAAGCTTATTTTCATGGCTAATATACAGGGTAGGTCCAGAAGGTATCCAGCCGTGCAATATGAAAAATAGAGATATTTATTAAAGAAGACACAAGAAACATTGTACATAGGACAGTGATGCCTCAGTCCCCTTCAAAGTAGGTACCTTGGGACCTCACACCGTTCTCTCAGGTGATATCAGCTGCCCCATCATATTTTCCTGAATCTCAACTACAGTGTAAAATCTCTTCCCTTTCAAAGGTGATTTTAGTCTTGGGGAAGGCCAGAATTCTCAGGATACTAAATCTGGGCTGTAGGGGGACTGAGTCACCTGGGTGATTTGATGTTGTACCAAAAAACTCTACACGTGATGCATGAGCTGGTGCATTGTCATGATGAAGCTGCCAACCACCAGTTGTCCATCTGGAATCATCTGAATAGTTTTCATGGAGGAATGTTTAAGCTTAACACAAAATCTGATGCAGATTTGCAGCTCTACTCACATGTGCTGACTCCTACTTACAAGCTCAGTTCAGTATCTCCACCCAGTACTATGTCTCAATGGCCTGGTTTTGCCTGAAAAAAACTGAGCAAGATAGAAATGTTCATGTACACACTTCAAAGATACCCAGGACATATACCCTTGCAGAATGCAAATGCGGTTGCAGAAACTGAACCCTAGCTCTTGTCATTACCTTCTTCCTCAGATACTATGATAGCCAATGCTCTCTATGAGAAGCCTTGTGAACAGCACTGTGGCCATGCCCACAATCACATGGGAACCCTCATGCTGACAGAGCCAAGATGGCAGTCTCGGGCAAAGCGAGGGAGGATGCTGCTTCCCTGGTGTCACAGGCCACGGGAGGAGCCGGTCATGGTGCTGCAAGCTTCCCACTGTCTCAGAGTTTTCAAACATTTCTGTAGGTTTTTATTTATAGCCTTTCTGCTGTTTCCCCAAACTCCCAAATTCTGTGATCTCACATATCCATTAAAAATAACCGCAAAATTTGGGTGTTTCTGCAGTTTGTATAAAACTCTTTGTTTCTTAAGCAGATTCCAGCTAATTTTGTCAAGGGTGGGATCAGGAAATGTACACATATTTAAATTGTGCAGGATGAATATTACTAAGCCGTATTTACGGCAGCCTTTACCGGTCTCTACCTCTGAGTTCGGTTTCACATTGAAATGACTAACAGAGCACATAGAAGAGTCCCCTCATATGAGGAAAAAATACAACCCAAATGACCTTGGAGTCAGCTGCTTAACTGTGAGGGGTGGGGATGGGAGATGGCCAAGGACGTTGACTTTTACTTAGGACGTTTATTTTTATGTTTATAACCCGCTGTCTATAAGCGTATGAGAAAGTTAACATGGGAAAATAACATTTAGGGAAAGAGAAATGCACTGGATAGTAGAAGTCTTCCTTGTCTTGTATCACGCTTTGCTGTTAATCATTGCTGACGAGCCCAAGGGCAGCAGACAAGGACTTGGACCCCAGCATTTCAGACCTGGTCCACATCTATAATCTCTCAAAAAGAAAGTAAAACTAATTTCACAGATTAGCTTAAAAATTATTGTTAGAACCCTGGCTGGTGTAGCTCAGTGGATTGAGTGCAGGCTTCGAACCAGTGTCGCAGGTTCAATTCCCAGTCAGGGTACATGCCTGGGTTGCAGGCCATGACCCCCAGCAATCGCACATTGATGTTTCTCTCTCTCTCTCTCTGTCTCCCTCCCTTCCCTCTCTAAAAATAAATAAATAAAATCTTTAAAGAAATTATTGTTAGGTTATCCGTGTTGTTGATTCTGGGCAGGCCAAATTCTGAACCTTCTCCAATACCTACCTATGTGCCAGTACTGCCCAATATGGCAGCCACCAGCCACATACAGCCATGGAGTGTTCAGCACATGACTAGTCCAAACTGTGATGATATTTTGGCCACACTGGTTTAAACAAAATATTATTCATGTTCATTTAACTTGTTTTTCTTCGTGTTTTTATGTGAATACTAGAGTTTTCAACTTCTTGAGATGGTTTGCATTAAAGGTCCAGGTCACATTTTTCTGGACATCAATGGGATAACCAATCAGAAGAGAGAGTGGCCAAGAAAGGCCTCAGAGCAAGCAGGCACAGAACAATTCCTACAAGGAACTACTACTACAGAACCGTCCTTGTCCCAGATATTGAAATCCTCAAAGTGACAGAGAAACCTTTGTGCAGAGAACCTATGTACCGCCAGCTATGATTTTAGTAGATGACTCTTTTGAAATCATCAACAAACGTGTATTAAATTATATCCATAGCTTTGAGGTGATAACAAATGAGCTGTACAGAGAAGGGGTGCGCATAAAAATCATCAATTGTTGGTAGCTGGTGTTGGGTGTGATATAGGGCTAAGTGATAATATATAGTCACAATCATCCCCCCCTCCCAGCTACTATTCAAAACCACTTAGCAAATGGTCTATTTCAGAGATTGCCAAACAATGGCATGCAAATCAAATCCTGTCACCACCTGTTTTTTTAAATAAAGTTTTCCTGGAACACAGCCATGGCCATGTGTTTACATATTGTCCATGGCTGCATTTGTACTATATTTTTTAAAAGTCTATGGTCAACCCTAAAATAAGAGTGGGCCTTTTAATTTAGATGTCTTTCCTCTGCTTAAAATTCTCTAATGGCTTTCAATCTTGCTCAGAATACAGGAGAATAAAACGAGAGTCCCTCCCATTCCCATGACCTAATAGCGATCAGCAACTTGATGTTCTTGCAGCTCCTAGAATGTACAAAACAAATCCAGGCATCAAGCCTTTGCCCTTACTGCCTCCTCCTCCCACCTAAAAGGTTCTGAACCTAAGGATCAAGTCCCCTCCCTCACCTCCTTCAGGTGGTGCGCGTACATCACTGGATATAAAATAGTCAGTCACCTCCTTCCCCTTCCTGCTTTTTATTTCTGTACAGCATTATCATTCACTGACCTATCATATCTTGCTTCAGTGTTACTCTTTTTCTTCCAACTAGAAAGAAGCTCCAAAAGGTCAGGCTTTTTGTGTTTTCTTACTGTTATATTCCTTGCATCTACAAAGGCCCGTATCTATGTAAAAAAGTGACTTGGGTGTCCATTATTATTTAAACTGCATATTGTATAATAAAATGTAGCAAGATGTGATTCCTGCCCTAAGTGGTAAGAAATATAAATGAAATAATTTAAAATATATGCATTGACATAGAGTAATAGACAATGGAAGTAACTATATATCCTTTTCTTCTCTTCCCTCCTTTCCTATCCCTATGCATCTGTCCATCAACTTAACCATATACCTACCCAGTAGCAAAAATACTTGTAACAAAGAAAGCATGATAGTCTGAGAAAAGTAGCCAGCTCCAGCTATGATTAATGTTGAAATGCTTTTCAGAAATTGGTTGTACAAACAGGAGCAAAACAATTGTCCATGCTGATAAATGGAGGAAGAAAGATGATTCAGAATTTATGATAGCCCAGATCAATGGTCTTCAAACTTGGTTCAGCAAATGTTTTTGTCTATAAGGAATTTCATAGAACTCCAATACATAATTTATTTTTTAGCATTGCATTTTTATTTTTAAATTTTTAACTGTATTATTTCCATTACCTTTTAGCTCCCTTATACCCTCCTTGCCCCTGCAACAATTAAAAGAGCTGGTGGAAGCTTTCCCTTTCTGAGAAGTTCAGAGACACCTTACCTTTCCTTCTTTTGCTTTGTACTTCAGACTCTTTGAAAGTTACCAACTTCTAAAAATGAGACCCCAGGGCTTCTGTCATTTTTATAATTTAAAAAAATTACAGAAAGTTAGAAAAATTAGGAAACTAAGAATTGAGGGCCCTGGCTTGGTAAAATTAAAATACTTTGTCCCAGCACAAACATTATAGGTGATGTAACAGACTTATATACTAATAAAGAGACATCCATTCTCAGCTGAGCTGCATTCCTAGCCTCACCTTAGCCATTTGTCTTTCTTTTTAACTAAATGGAAGCCAAGATAAATGAAAATGTAGACATCAGCAGCAGTAACCTGATAAAGATCCAGATACCAGTGCTGCTGACGGGGCAGACAGAGAGCCAGGCATGAAAATGAGCTCTTCATTCAGTTCTGACTGTAAGGAAGGCTCCCAGAACAATCCTTACACAATCTTCCTTCCTGTTCTTCACTTCCTATTGCTAATATTTAGACATATGCTTCTGACAGACAGAGAGGTCCACTCTCTGTTGAATGGTTTATTTGCTTACCATCATTTGAACCCACTTGAAAAGAGAAGTGATAAATCACTCTTATTGCCACCAATCAGAGGAAAAAAGCAATCAGGCAATATATCAATATCATCTAACAAATACTGTGACATAAAGTACAGGAGCATGTTTACCTGTAGTTTTGAAGTCTTATATTGTATTGATTGCTTTAATCAAAGAAATCCAAAGACATAGATACAGATTTTTCCACATTTCTATTGTACCTGAACAAATAATTCTATTTTTCTTCATTTAAATGTTTCTCCATGATTCTTACTGTCTGTGCCACATGCCTTTGGCCAGAGGGTGCTCACCTTGGACTTTGACCATAAGCAAAGGATGTAAAGGTTAATTACCTACAAGCTTAAAGTAATTCTATTGGGCCATGTAGAGAGAGTTGTTTTACCTCTTAAGAGTGAAACTACGCATGATAAAAATGTAAGTATGGCAGCATAATATGGAATATCAACAGCAACAGAGTAGTGGTCCTACTACCTATACTGGCTACAGCCTAGTTTCTCACCCTAAAAACCCTGGTCGAATAGCTGTACTCAAAATTATCAAGTAATATGCATTTATATTTTCAGAATCAGTTTGCCAAGAAATAAAACTTTTCAGTGGTGAGAAACTGACCAACATAATGCCCAATTCTAAATGGTACAATATTTCTTCTTGAGTTTTCCTGAGCCAAAAAATATACTGACAGCCAAATTTCTAAACTAAAAAACAAATTCAGGGATGGAAACTTAGATATAGTAAGTAGAACCAATTATTGTTCTCTTTGAATGAAATTGTCAGACTTTGTATATTTTTGTAAAAGGCAAAAGATTTATACGATTTGAAGAGAAACCAGAGCACAGACTTTGTATATTTTTGTAGAGAGCTTTCAAAACAGAAGTAACTCCATGATGAGCTGATTCAATTAAGTGCCACTCAGATGCCAGGTTAAGAATCCAAGTCCTAAAACATGGTTCTCCTATTTCACATCAAAATAGCCTTTAAACAAGTCATGGAAATTAGTGTTGAGGAAAAAGTTCAAGAGGACAAACAACTGCCCTCTGTTCTCTAATTCAAGTCCTAACTCCGAAAAAGCCACATGTACATTTCCTGCCATCTAAGAATAGGCGGCCTTAATAGTATTAATAAATTATTGTCTCTGACCAATAGTGTATAAAATACACATCCAACTACTTCTTCAGGAAATGATCCTATGTCATCATCATAATGCTGAGCAGAAGATGTATGGAAAATATTCACACACAGATTTGACTGGGTATATTCTTATATCAATACCATCGGGAAGTAAGATCGAAGACATGGAAGAGGAAGAGGAGGAAGAGGAGGTGGAAGAAGGGGAAAGAAGGAAAAGGAGAAGGAAAAAAATCTTTTGCATATAGGTACACTATGATTTATACAAAAATGTCAATGAGTGATAAAGGTAGTACAATACTAATAAAATAACTGAAGCTAAAATAATAAAACACCACTTGTCACACACAATGTTACTCAGCATTTAAAAAATTACAACATCCAATGCTAGGTAGATTTTGGTAAATTTAATCTTATGATAGATGATGGATAGTTCTATAAACAGAAGATGAACACACATATCAAAAGCAATAGTCTTCATCCAACAATTTGATTTTTCTGCATCTCTCAATAAATAAAAAATCCAAAATACAGAAAAAATTTTGTGTACAAAGGGGTTCATCTTAATTTAAAAAAACAAAAATAACTGGCTTAAAACTCCATAATTGTCTTTTCTTTATTCTTAAAAAGCTTTTGCTTTAGTCTTTTCTTTCAATTGGGCTTCAAATGCCTTGAGGGCAGCAACTGCATTTCTTCTCTGGCTGCTGCTCAGTGCTCTCTAACAGTAAGGTAAAAACTCAAATCAGAAGGCCAGTGCCAACTGCTATTGCTTTCATAAGTGGTTAGATAATGAAACTGGATGGCAATTCTAGATGTCTCTTGGATTCTAGATGTCTCTTCAAATACCCATAGGGTATTCTGATTTTATAGTGTAAATTTTTATAATAAATGAATTCCTGGAAGAATGCTAGTGCTTTATGCTATTGTTTAATATATTTCAAACCACACCCCTCCAAAATAAAAGAATGAGCTCTGAAAAATTAAAATTTTGATTGGTAAGAAATACTAAGCATTAGAAGGTAGGATTGAAATCCCCCATAATGTCACAACATTATGACATGGACAGAAAGATGAAAGATGTAAAGGGAAGACAAGCGATGTAGAGGCTCAAGTCAGGGGCCCACTATCGGACTGACAGGAGGCCCAGTAAGAAAGAACAGAAAAAAAAACTAAGAAAAACATCAAAATAATAAAAGAAAAGTCCCCAGGGCCATGGGAGATGTAGTTTTCAGATTATTCCAAGTACCACTCAGAATTAATAAGACCCAAACATCATTATGAAATTTGAGAATACCAGGATTTAAAGAGATCCCAAAAGATTAATGAAAGAAAACCACACTGAACCTAGAAAGAAAATGCAATTTTTTAAAAGGCTTATGTTTCTTCTTCCAATGAGAAAAAAGAAAGATCAAACATTTCAGAGTTAACAAATTATAAAAGAAGGTTATAAGCCACTTTTGTAGCAAACTGGATGTTATATGAGTTGATAAAATTGGGTTGACCCCTTTCATAGAGAGGCATGGGGGTTATGAAATTGCAAGAGAATATAATCATAGCATCTTAATTGGCCCTATAATGAACATTTGCATACATATAACATAAACATTGGTTACTGCTTTTCAATTTTTAGTATCAACCTACATACTTAACAAGGGAGATTTTATAATACAGAATAGAACTGTTAACAACTTTACTGACAGGAAAACAAATATACATTTTATATATGTTAGAGAGCAGAAAGATATAGAGAGCTAAGGAAAAAGATACCGTACCAGTAACCCCATCTCTTGAAGTAGATTTTTAAATATACTATTGAAAAGTTATCAAAAACAATCAGAAATACAGTTTCTTGAGTGATACACACATTAAAATTTATATTGAAGAAAATTATAGGACACAGAGACAGTTACGTCAATTTGGATTGGTTCTGGGATTGTGCTTGATTTTCTGTTTTACATTTGATTCAAAGTCACTATATTAGTAATTGACAACCTATTAGTAATTGACAATTAAAATCAAGCAAAAAGAAAAAAATCACATGAAATATGTTAGTCTCATTGATAGAAGGCATTACTAGAAACACATGAAATACCATTTGGGGACACATTGTGCAGAAGACAAACTGTAGCATTTAATTTACAGTCCAGATAAGATCATTTTCATCCTAATAGTATGTCCCACAGCGATTTCCGAGGAACACGAAGGCCCTTTTTGGCATGTGTGCGTCCTCAGAGTGCACCCGTGCTCATCGTGCACTCACTCACTTCAAATTAAGAAGAAACTGACGCGATGACTCTGCCAGAGGGACCTCCTCGAAACGCTGGCGTGGGTGGGGAGGGAACACACAGTACTGTCTGCTCAGCTGAAAGAGCTGATAAACCCCATTTTTTTCAAACTCTTTTGTTCTTCAATATAAAATGGTCTTCCTCTGCTTCCATCTACTAATACTTTTGAAGGACTTTTCTTCCAAAGATTCAGGCCACTGTATACATATTATCTTGATTGTCCTTGTGTGAAGAAATCATTTTGCAACTCCATGAGCGGTGGAAAGTGAGCACCACTAATCTCATGTTTTACACAGACAAACAGGTAAAGAAGTTGAATAGTGACATTATCACTATGAAGTAGCATCACAGTTCTTATTTTCTGACTTCCTAGGTGTCCTTATTTTGAGCCACAACAAAGTTATCTCATGGCATTTTAATGATTGCTGCAAGAGTTTACAAAGTCAGACAGGAGTAGTTGCAGACAACCCAGAATACACCGTCACAGTGATGTCCAGCATCATACCCTGAAACCGTTTCTCAAAATGTTTTCCATAAACTTCCCAGGTATGCCAGGAACTCATATGAACACAGGAGGAAAGTAAAGTTACCCAGGATAAGAAAAAGAGAAAATATTAGTAATGAAAGTACATACATGTAATTGAAAATAACTCCATATTCAAGTTTCAGGATTTACTATTCACCCTCCTAAAGATTCTGAGAATTCAGAACTTCAAGGGAAAACAACAAAACCCAAATGAATATTTTTTTTTAACTTTGGGAGAAATTTATTGTAAGCAGAATTGTACGGGAGGGAAGAACAAAAAGCGGTTGAGAAAACTGCCTGTCAGAAGGCTCTTCACTAATGAAACATGAAGTCACCTTCAGTGAGGTGGCCCTGGCTGGCCCTGTCTATCCCAGAGTCCACAGTGCTCTGGAAGAGTAGGTCCTCCCTGCAAATGAGCCAACTTGCCCACGTAGAAAGCACAGCCTGGGAACTATCCCCAAGAGAATAGAGCTTTGCTTACATTCCTACCAGCAAGCAGACGGGAAGCACTCTCAGCCTTACAAAGAGGCAGGCAGAAGCCAAGGCTAAAAGTAGATTGCATTTCTGAGGTTCTAACATTGAAAGAACGGAAACCATATGGGGATTACTTTATTATGCAACTGAAGCCTTCAGGTGACTTTAAATTAAAAGGAATATTGTCCACCACATCCCTGGGCCTTTCCCCCTCTTTTCCACACCCTCCTCTTCTTTTCAAACTTTACAAGCTCTGTGATTTAGTAGTGGAAATTCCCTAAGTATAAATTAAGCATTTTGTCCACCCAAGAAGTTCTTTCTGGCACTCAACCAGTAGTTTGGCATTAAAATCTCTCATTTGACTGTACAGAGAGTAAATTAACAGTTAATGTGTGTGTGTACTTTGATTTTTCCTTCTTTAGAATCATTTTCCATTATGTAAAGATATTTGTTGGAAAGCATACATGCAGTGCACACTGAAGAAATGAAGCAACTGTAACTGAAATGTAGGTCACACCTCTAAAAAAGTACTCCCAGTTTTTGTGTAATGGTATACCAGATTTCCTGCCCCCATCACAACTGTGAATATCCCCTCCATGGCCCGAACCTCTAGGCCTTAACTCCCCAACCCTGCAGAGATACTAATGCTGACTGCGTTGGTCAGGACATGCTCATGGGCAGCAGAGAGATCACCGGCACCACCCCACCAACCCTAATGACTCGTAAGCACCAAAGCCTCCTTCTTGCTCACACTATGTGTTCAACCTGGGTAAGACGGTCTTTCCATCATGGCCTCTACAAGATAAGACTGTGAAGGCTCCATCTCAGTGTGTGTTTCCACTAAGGTAGGAGGAAGGGAATAAAGCAAATTCCACTGCGACTCTTAAACTCTTCATCTGGGAAGCAACATAAGTGGGCCTCTGCTCGCATTTCATGGGCCAAGACCTAACATGCTCATGCCTAACCTCAGAGGGAAAGGAAGTATGACTGTCCTGTGTGATGCCAAGGAGAGCAGTTGATACATTTGTGATCATCCTTAGTGTCCAGAGGAATCTTACAAAGGCTTTAAAGAACAAAAACCCTCTAGAGCCCATAAAGTCTATTACAGTCACACCTCGGTATTCATTAGCTTCAGAACTCGTCAAAGCCCGTGCTCATTGCATTTTGATGAGAAAAAAACATGTTTCAGTGCTGGGTGCTTGCTCAGGACTCATCGCACTTGCTAGAACCTATAAGAGTCATGCCGCTGCCCCGCAAGAGAAAATGCTTTGTTGTTTTGTGCTCACCTGTTTCGACAAGGTCACGAATTCTGGAACAAATTAACAATGAGTGCTGAGGTGCCACTGTGTTTGTTTCTTGAGGTCCACAGATCCCACCTTACTCTCACTTTATATTCCTAGCCCCTAGGACAGGGAACTTGATTTCAGCTTGATGAAACAACAGAGACTGGACAGTGTATCTGTGACAGTTCCCAGACCCTAGGGTTAGCTGGGTCGGTTAAGTAAAAACTTTCTTTCTGCTGTTAATAACAAAGACAACAGAATAAGTGAACAAATGATACCATCTTTGTGCCTCAAGTGCTTCCAGGGCTCTCTACAGGGCAGGAAAGGAGTGCTCAGTCTTGAATAAGCCTGTTAAGACAGAAATTCACAAGGATCTATGGAGAGAATTTCCTTGCTAGTCCTTTAAAGAGAACCAAAACAATACTTCATCACATACCTACCATTAGTGAAGGTACAAATTTTCTTACCATTAAATACTCAGGCTCAGAGTATTCCATTTTGATATGAATAAGTCTCTTTACTTAGTACACACAGAACACCAAAAGAATGCCTGCATAAATCTTGCTTTCTTAAGAATCAGTCCAAAACATGTGTTATCAAGAGAGAAGCTGAAGGTCAAATCAGAAAGAATACATAGAAGTGGAACCTTATTTTTCCTAGCTCAGGAATACTTCCTAGCATTCCTTATCTGGTACATTAGCCCTGTCCCCCACCCTGAACTTTTAAATGGGAGGAGTAAAGGAAATTTATTGGAAGGAGACTTAGGAGGCTTTTAGTAATGTTAGAATACTGCTTACTGTTTACTAGATACATGGAGAGACTTAAATAAAAAATTCATGCCAAACAGTATCTGTACAAGAAACCAGCTGTTCTCATTTATCCAACAGACATGGTTACACAGCACTCCAAACTCTATTATCTAGACTCCGAGAACTCCTCTAGCAACAACTGCATTTCAGGTCACAGAACAAGGCCTTCATTTTATAGAGCACTACTGAGACAATTTATTCTAAGAACTCTAAATTCTACCTAAAAGCTATCAAACCTGAACAAGAGGGAAAAACAGATCTCGCCCGCATGTAGGCTAGCTCCTAAATTATCTTCCTTCTTCTTTTCATGCCCAAGACCAGGTAGGCAGCCCTCCTGACCCCTCATCCCCACACCTCCACGCTCATCCTCAATGACTGACACCATCCCTTGAACTAGGACCAGTTGGTGATGACCCAGATTTAGCACAACCTCGTCACAGTGGTAAAGCTTGATCATACCTCCATCCTATAATGTGTTTTAGGTGCAGTCACCTCACTTAAGGTTTGTGAGCACTCATTTTTAAAAAACTTTTTGATCAACAGTAAATGACTAAGCACTCTATAGCTACAAGAAGCCCTAAAGGCTACTGGCTTTTAAGTACTAAAGAGGACGAGTGCAAAAGCAACAGCTACAGGAGCAGTTAACTGACATTTAATGAGTGTTTTCTAACCACCAGGTTCTGTGTTAAGAGCTTCAGAATTTCATTTAAACCTTAAAACAACCCTAGAAGCTGTGCCTAGTCCCTTCTTCCAAAGAGGACAGTATGAACAGAGGGAGGTGGGAGAGTGACTTTCCAGTGGGGAAACGTGACCTCAGCCAGATGGCCAAGGTCAACAGCAATGGTGATAAGCCATGAGGTTGGCATATATCCTTGATATGACATGTTGAGAATGGTAATTCAACTTTGTGGCCTTCCTCTCAAAAACCTATAACCCAGTCTAATCATGAGAAAAATATCAGAGCAATCCCAAACGAGGGACATCTATAAAATACTACCCAGTAATCCTCAAAACTGTCAAAGTCCTCAAAAACAAGTCTGAGAAAGAGATGAGAAGAGTCTAAATAGACATGACAACTAAACGCCATGTGGTATCCACAACGAGAATCCTGGAACAGAGAAAGAACATGAGGGGCAAACTAGCGAAATCCAAATAAACTCTAGAGTTTAGTTAATAATAAAGAACTAATGTCAGCTCCTTAGTTTAGACAAACATTCCAGAGTAAGGTAATTTGGTAACCATGAGGGAAACCAGGTGACGGGTGTATAATACACTCTTTCCATCATTGTAACTTTTCTGCTAAACTAAAACTATTCTACGGTAAAGTTTATTTTTAAAACCCCCTGAGTATGGTGCTCTTATCTCCTTTCTAGAGATAAAAATCATAGATTAAATAGCTTCCCAAACTTACAAGCTAAAAAAGAGCACAAGAATTTGGTCAGATATGTCTATTTCACATTTAAGCAACCAGTGGACTAGACTGTGACGTCAGCTCTTAAACAGCATCTATGAAAACAATTTACCCAGATATATGCTCAGAAAGTTAAAATAAAAGAATTTATTTCCTCATGGCAATGCACTTTTATCTTAGTGCACACTTTAACAAAAAGGGACAATACCATTATTTCCAAAAATATTTCATCTGTATTTTCATCACAAATATCAGTTACTCAAACAGTGCCATGTGACGATCACATTTATACAAAATTAACTTAAGATTCTGCCAAAACGTCAAGGTGTCAGTATTCCATATGAGAAGAAGGCATTAGCCAATGTACACTTTACTCCATAGCCTCCTCTCCTTCAGTTGCCCCCATCTTCCCTTCAGATGCTGGGTATTTCAGTGCTGATGAGCTCAGCCCGCTGCTTTAACAGGATGAGGGGCTATGAGCTTGGGTGCCCTTCGAAAGGAAATGACACCAGCACACGGAAAGACTAGCACACACTTTGGGTTTCTTCAGATCCTGAGAGATATAAGATCAGCTGTGGCCTCTTCAAACACCTGAAGAAAACTAAATGCCCCTGAAATATAAATTCTAACAGTGTTATCTCCCGCACCAGCGTTTCCCACAATGGGAAGCCAGCCTCCCTGGGAAAACACCAGTGTCCTCTCAGAAAGACTCAAGCAGTCCAAGAAAGATTCTTTTCTTCCTTGGGATTTGCCAAAATCAGACAGTAGGATTCAACAAATATTTCTAAATACAGTACTTAATATATTGTTCCCTGTGAGAATGTAAAGTGGAAATGATCCAGCAAGTAAGACAGCAGGCTTCCTTCTGTGTGTGATTAGATTAGCTTGCCTAAAGACAGGGTTTTTCTCAATCTTATTCTATGTACAAATCTTCTTTTTTCCTTTTTTTTAAGGGCAAGTGATTCCTTGAATTATTGATTTATTTTATCACTCTGGGCTTGTCGCAGGAGTAGCTACCCCCACCCCTTTATACTTCAAACTATCCCAAGGCAATTAGTTAATGGTACCATATCTGTTTTAGTAGGAGACACAGATAAAGAAAAAAGAGGAAGTGAATATGACACATTTTCCCACAGTATCACAGAAAAACTGCAGTAGAGTAAACAGACAGAGCTAACTCTCCTGATTCATTGGACAATGGACAACAGGACCCAACCCAAAGTTTAACTTCTTCTCTTTACCAATGGGAAAGAAATGAACCAAGTTCAAGAAGTCATAATTATTCCCCCAGACACGCACATACACAATTTAGCAAACTGGTAGTCATCCAAAACAAACCCTTCTTCTCAAGAATCCTCGTTATTTTTATAACTGAAAGCATGAAAAATCTTCTCATTTTTGAGCCCTGGGAGGTTTAGGCTGGAATTTTTAATTTCTAACTTCATACACCAGTATGAGAGGCCACACAGAAGCTCCCCTTCCAGGATGAGTGTGATGAGACCGAGACTGGACATCAGAAGACTGCCCTTTGGGTAGATTCTTGTGACTCAGAGAAGCATTTAAGCTTCTAGATGCGTATCTCCCAGTCTGCCTGAATCCTGATCCTCCTCTGCTCAGACATCCCTAATCTAAACCTCCTATTTATATCCACCACAGTCTCAACATTCCAGATGGACGGACACTGAATTCATTACACTAATCTCCCACCCTTCAAATCCTCTCCCAGCTCCCCAGAGGACACCTGCTGAACATTAAGCCCAGATTGAGTTTCAAAGCCAAAAACCTACAAAATAAGGAGAGGTCAGATTTTTCAAAGCTCTCGCCGATAAGCTTTTTAGTGTTCTTTAAAGTTTTCATGAATGGTGTCAGGTTCTCCCAATGATTTTCCTATCTGTTTTTGGCTCTCCAGACATCTGAAGTTGCCAACAATCCACATGGCAGGAAAAGTTTAACCATGTGAGAGAGCATGGAGCAGATAAAACACATAGGCCAAAATATGAAGGAAAAAGTTACTGTTTATTCTTAATGTTTACGTGTCTGTATTACAGTTTTCATATCCATATTACCTCTGTTAGTAAAGCCGCCTATATCAACATATCAAATAGAAATGACCCATCCATTTGCCATGTGAAAAACACACAGCAACACCACAGAGCCTTGTGCAGTGCCTGGCACACACAGACATACATATACTATTGAACTAATCAATCGGGAGTCTTTGACACCTGCTAAACAGTCATCTAGAGAAAAAATGAAAAGTTCTTTCCCTTCCTACTCTTCACAGATATTTCTAGATAATTTTTACACTTAAAATGCTATTTCTATGACTGCCCTTTGCTGTATTTAATATGCAGGCAATACAAATAAATACTAGAAAATTGTTAAGGACAGATAGGCAAAATAAACACATTTAATTACTCTTAACCTAGAGATCATAATTTTTGTTTGTTTACATATAATCTTCCAAATATTTCCAATGCCTACACATTCATATATACATGCAATGGAGACATTTTTTAAATAGGATCATACAAAACTCTATAATATTGTGTTAATGCCTCATTTGGTATTTTATTGCATATTTCTACTATAATTTATTTGATTACTCTAAAATCATTTAGACATGTATAACAAAGTACATTAAAATAAGTTTGTGATAAAGCATTCTTGTAGTAAAATGTTTTACACATGTTCAATCACAGGCTTAGGATGAAAATTCCTGGGAGCTGTGTTGCTAGAACTATGAACATGCACATTTTATGGCTTTTGGTTGTGTATACAGTTGATCCTGGAACAATATGGGTTTGAACTGCTTGGTTCCACGGACATGTGGATTTTGTTCAATAAATACTGTAAATGCATTTTTTCTTCCTTATGATTTTCTTAATAACATTTTCTTTTCACTAGCTTAATTTATTGTAAGAATACAGTATATGATATATATATATATATATATCTCAAACGAAATATGTGTTAATTGACTGTTTTTCTTATTGGTACAACTTCTGATCAACAGTAAGCTATCAGCAATTAATTTTGAGGGGAGTCAGAAGTTATATGTGGGTTTTGTTTGTGTGGGGGTTGGGGGTTCAGTATCACTAACCCCCACGTTGATCAAGGGTCAACAGCATTGCAAAGTAATCTCCAGATAATACGTAAAATGCCCCCAAGTAGAATGTTTTTTTCTTGTACCTATACTAACACTAGATATTATATTTATTCTCAAGCTAGTTTTGATGGTTAAAGGTGAGCTGTTCACTCTGCACTGCTTAGACAAAGACTGTCCACACATTAAAATATAAATAATATGCATAACATTTTGAAACACCAGCTCAAAGTGGATACTCATAACCAATAATACATATGACCAGCTTGGGGAACTAATACGTGTTTAAAGTATATCAGAATGGTTCAATTTAGGATGGGATGTGTGTTGTTTTTAAATTAGGACCTTCATCTTACTGCCAGGAATTTAAGAATGTCTCAAATGTTCATATTCTCTCTTTTTACCTCATGGCCAACTTGACTTTTGCTTTAAATGTGTGTGTGTGCATGCATGTACACACCTACACATATACATACATCCATATACATGTATTTGATATATTATCAATGCATATGTATATACATACATAGAAACAGTAGAGCTTGCAGTTTTCCCTAGTCTCAGTAAATCAGCTGAGATGCCAGGAGCTACACTTTCTCTGTCCCATAACTACTACGGGCTTGTCCTGGCTCTGTGAGGAGTGCACAGCCCCAAACAGCCATCATAACTGACATCTGTGGGCAAGAAGCCGAGGTACAATTTAATCACGTGTGCCTGTTGGAGAATGCTCACTCATGCACCTGCTTCAACGGTGTGTGTTCAGCCTGTGGGTTTCCCTTGACTGATGTTGGTATAACTGCTTCATGTTCTCTGTGAGTGGAGGGAAGTGGGCTCTGCTCAAAGCAGTTGCGGTGCTCTGCACTTCCACTTGATGTTGTACCAGGAAGGGCAAGTTACAGAGGCAGGCGTGTGCCCCTGCAGGCTCTCCATGCCTTCACTGACCAATCAAAAAGGCACCCAATCTTAAAATAAAACAACAAAAAAAGGCTTTGAAAACCAGGAAACAAGCAAGTGAAGGAAGCATCTGTCTCTTTCATTCTGAACAAATCTCCCGCACGAAACACACACACACACACACACCCCGACACTGCCACCACCTTCACTACCACCACCACCACCACCAAAGGCCTGCTCATTGTACTATTCCCAGGCCTTCTTAGAGACTTTTAATTTTTCTTAACTAAGTGGATTTGTTTTATGCCCAAACTATTACAGTATTCATGGACCTACAAAAAATAGGAGGGGAAGTGCCTGGTTGAGCAAACTTCACAATTTTCAGCAAGGTTCAACCTACCATAAAAAAGGTCATAATAAATCATGTTCATGTGGATAGTTTTTCATCTTTCCCCATTCATGTCTTATTTTCAAAACAAACATGATGTCTGCTACGGTAAAAACGCAATTTTGGTACCTCACAGCCAACCCAGTCAGCCATGCACACCCCCAGATGAATGAGCTGACAAGACTCCGCTGGCTTCAGCCATCCTCACACTCATCTTGCCTTTCAGTCTCTTTTACCATGAGACTTGATGTGATAACTATGATTTTATAAAAACATAACAATGAAATCCAAAATACATGTATATTCTAACAAAGTAAGTGAAAAAAAATTGTATGCCAAAACATCTCTGTCTCTTTAAATTACTCTATATGCCCAATCAGGGGAGCTGTAGAAATTCTAGCAAAAATGTAATAATTGTATTCAGTTAAACTACATAAAATTGCTTTTTTTGTACAATTGAAATGCTGTCAATTTCACATGGCTCAACCTAAATATTTCCTTAAATTCAAACACATCACAATTCTTTTGGTGATTTGGACAAAAATACTGATAAAGTACAGAGATCTTTCCTTTTCTTCATACTTGGACTTCCCCTCTGCACCTTCTTCCCTCTTTCACTTCACCGCCGCCCACCCACAAAGTGTCAGATGAGAAGAGGAATGAGAAAGGATCCCGAGTCATCACCTGGAACCAGAATCCGGGGTTGGGCCCAATGTCAAGTTCCAGAGGTAGACCTATACTTTTAGTTACAATTTTAAAAAAAATAGGGCTCTAAAAATAATGTTTTCTCATGTCTTCTGTTCAGGGACTGTTTATTGTAAAAATGGCATTCACTCATCCAAGGTGGGGTTGGGGGGGAGGGTTAAGAGAAGACTTAAAAACATAATTTTTGAACACTATAACGAGCTAATCACAACTCATCTGTTACATTTCATGTCCATTTTCTCCCTCTAGTTCCAGAATGACCTTCACATTTTCTAGCCATCTTGCCACCTTCTTCTTTCTAAGAAGCTTTTCACTGGGACTCCCGAGAGTTTTCCAGACAACTTCACAAAGTATGAGAAGAAATTACTGAATTGCTGCCCTTTACTATTTTGAGACAAGAGTATGTGTTAAAGTGAAATATCCACCCATCTTTGCAGGAAATAGAAAAATAGGCGGAAAAACCTGCATTTCTCAGCCATATATATATAATAGCCAGGAAGCCCCTGCCCCCACCTGGTGTGTCAGCCAAATGTGTGCTGCAACCTTCTGAGAGATGTCAACAGCCAAACAGAGAGAAAAGATGCCAACTGAATGTGATAATATAGGGAAATCCCTTGAAACTTTAATGATTCTGTAAGCATAGAGTGCTGATTAACTGCTGCCTTCAACAACAATGCAAGCCCAACAAAAACTAGATTTAACCCCACTTTTAAGAAAATATATTGCTGGAGGGAGTGCTCTCATTTCTGTACCTTTTCTTCCATGAAGACTCCAAATGTCCTCAATCCACAGGGTAGTTATCATCAACCTGACTTTAAATGTAATTGGGATGGGAATGAGGCAACAGAAACTTTAGGAGTTTAGATTCAAAATTAAAAAATCATGACCCAGTCAAAAGAACACCAGGTGTTTACCTAGTATGAACTAAATTATAAGATTTTTCTCTCTTTAGATAAGATCTCCATTAAGAGTTCAGTTTCTATTGTATTATTCCCTTAGAGACACTGTAAATTTTATATTATAAGACAAAAACAGAAGCATGGGAAGCCCAGACACAAGTGCCCCGCCACTGTCCTGAGTCACAGAAGTGTTTATTGAATTTTACAACGTGGTCAGTGTGACTCTAAAGAACTGGTATCAGTTCACCTATGATACATGACGACTGGAAAGTGCAATAATGGCTCATGTGTATAGCAATTCTCGTAGGTAAGTAGGAGAGGTGTTTGAAAAACAGCTTTTTCAGGGTGTTGGACATCATTTAATACCCTTTCCAGCAACCATATGAGGTAAAGTAGCACATTCCCATTTCACACAGGAGGAAATGAAGACTCAGAAAAGTAACTTGCCCAAATTGACAAAGCTGGTGGTAAAGCTAAGATTCAAACCCAGTTCTTCCTCATCCCAAAGCTTCTATCTGTTCTTTCCTGAACTTCTGCAGAGCCCAGTCAAGCAGTGACTGTGGGGATGGGAGGAGAGTTCTCTGGTGGCAGCGGGCAGCCCCTGCCTTGCCACTCAGGACAGATACAGGGTACCTGTTACTCAGTTTTAGCCGATATTTATTCACTATGGGAGAATTCCCAATTCCAGCAAAGCCAGATCTAGGTTCAATGAAAAAACTAATGAGATTTTTATATAATTAAAAAAAATATTGGCAGTTAGTCACTTATTTTCCCAGGAAACACCACATAGCAGATGATGCCAGTGCAGTGGGAGAGTCCTGGAACAGAAAGCCACAGTGGCTTCTGTGAGAATTTGACAGGGTCAAGGTCATGGCCAGTGTCGGCGTTGAGGCTGTGGCTTGCAGAGGTAAAGCCAAGGCCAAGGTGCAGATCCCTGTCATCAAGCTGGGCCGCCTGGTCAAGGACATGAAGATCAAGTCCCTGCAGGAGATCTATCTCTTTTCCCTGCCCATTAGGAATCTGAGATCACTGACTTTTTCTTGGGGACATCCTTCAAGAACAAAGTTTTGAAGATTATGGCCATACAAAAGCAGCCACTCAGGCTAGAGGACCCTGTTCAAGGCATTTGTCACCATTGGGAACTACAATGGACGTGTTGATCTGAGTGTTAAGTACTCGAAGAAAGTAGTCCCTGCCATCCATGGGGCCATCATCCTGGCCAAGCTATTGTCCCTCTGCAGTGAGGCTACTGGGGAGACAAGATCGGCAAGCCCCACACCACCCCTTGCAAGGTGACTGCCACTGTGGCTCTGTGCTGGTGTGCCTCATCCCTGCACCCAGGGACAGTGGCATTGTCTCAGCCACCATGCCCAAGAAGCTGCTGCTGATGGCCAGTGTCAGTGACTGCTACACCTCGGCCAGGGGCTGCACTGCCACCCTGGGCAATTTCGCCAAGGCCACCTTTGATGCCATATCTAAGACCTACAGCTCTCTCACCTCCAACCTCTGGAAACAGACCATGTTTGCCAATTCTCTCACAGGGGTGCCCAACCTTTTGGCATCTCTGGGCCACACTGGAACATGAGTTGTCTTGCGCTACACATTAAATATATCACAACACTTAGTCACAGAAAAACTCATAATGTTTTAAGTAAATTTATGATTTTGTATTGGGCTGCATGCAGCCCACAGGCCACAGGTTAAACATCCCTGCCAGGAATTCACTGATCATCTAGTTAAGACTCACACCAGGATTTTTTTCCCCTATTTTTTTTCATTTTAATCATTGTTCAAGTACAGTTTTCTCCCTTTTACTCCCATTCCACCCAACCCTCCCCACTTTACACTAGGTTTTTGTGAAGAAGATCCAGGTTCCAATTGTGGTGGCCGTATAATTTTATACAAGACAAATAAAGTGAATTATACCTGTTAATAATAATAATATATAACATACGTATAATATATGATATTATATATGATATTTATACTGTCAGGGGGTTCTTCAAACACACACATACATACACATACACACACTGCCTTGTATGGGCAAACACAACACATGTATCAGCTAGATCAGGCTCTGTGGGCCATCAGTTTATGATGTCTGTCCTACGCCGCCTTGATTCCCATTCATTACATCCACCAGGAAGCCACAGTGTCGTCCAAGTCCAGCAGAGTCTTTATTAATTTTTATTAGGGTTCCATACACTTGGCAAATAAAAACACTCCTTGACGCTACAAATAGTTTCCACGGCAGAAGAGAGGCATACAGTTTAACAACAGAAGCATCTATCCGATCACATGTTCAGATGAACCTATAGATGAACAATAAAATACCATCACAACCACTGAGCAGGCAAGTCCAATAGCAGGGACGGCAGCCCCTAGGTTCAACGAGTCCCTGCTTTCCCAGACCTACAAACCAGTAAAAATTTCAAAAAGGTGTATCACTAAGGCAAAAAACACCTGCAGGAATCACTACCCTATAACCTTTCTTGTCCCTCTTTCCCCTTCAAGTGTGATGATTTGGCAGTTCTGGAACTCTTCCGAGAGGAGTCAAGACTCACTCTGCCAGCCCCAGCTGTTCAAAGCTCAGCCCAATCTGTTCCATACAGTTGGCTGTATTATAACAGTAATGTGACTGCAATTCACCTTCATTTGCTGCAAAGATCATTAACTATCCCTCAGAGAGATACAGCATTAAAGGAGGAGAGTGCCCGAGGCATGATAAATGGAAGTCTCTGGGTAGCATAGTTTAAAAAAGGTAAGGTGATGCCAGCGAGGCCACCTGACAGTTTCTATAGTCAGAGCAAAGGGAAGAAAACAAGGGCAGGAGGGGTGGGACGGCAGAAAGAGAAAAGCAAGCAAATGTGCCTGGCAAACATGTATGTTCAGGTAAAGGGAAAAAAGAGAGGACAAAAAGAAAAAACTGAAGTAAAGACAACAGGACACTTAAAATTAATCACAGCAGAGACATGATTCTACTTGTCTGATAGCTCAAACATTCTACTATGGAGAAAGAAGTAAATTTAGACAGAGAGAGAACAGCAAAAATGAATTACGGTCCTTACAGAAGAAAAATGTAATATTCTAGACAATTTTAGTAATATAAAATATGGCAAATTCAGTGCAATCTGTCTTGTATCTAAAACCAGATCCTGTATCTGACCTCCCATTCATAAAACTGCTGAATGACAGTGCTGAGAGGGTGTGTTTCTTAATTCAATTCATGCATTCAGTTATTAAAGTCTAATAAGGTCTCATTTGAATCTTGTTCTCCAACCACGCACTCGATCTTTCTACCCAATAAACCCACACTATGAAAGCACCCAGAGATCAGAGGAAATATCCCCTTCATAGAAAGTTCTGCATGTTACAGAAATACCTGGAAGTTCTTCAGGTGACAGTGAGAGCATCAAAATCAATACCTGCTCTGAGTTATAATTGTTTGTATTAATCTAAACCAAATCCCAGTCAATGACAGACAGATAATTGGTGGCTGAGAGGACATTGTACTGGAAGACCTTATTTCCTAAGAACTTACTTTCTTTTTCTGACTTACTACACAAAATTTTTAAAAACAAAACCAATAGGTCCACAACCTTCATCTTATTGTTTTAATCTTCTTTTTCCTTAAATGTATCTGTCAGTGGAACAGGGGTTCCCAACTGGAGGCAGTTTTGTCCTCCATGGCACTTGTTTGGTTGTACGCCATGGATATGGGTGCTACTGGCGATGAGCGGGCAGAGGCCAGGGTCCATAGCAGAGCCCCCTACAGTACAGAATTAACCAACTCCAAGTGGCCACAGTGCTGAGGCCGAGAAAGGCTGCCTGAGAGCTGTGCCAAGGGTTAAACTGCCTCTGTTGATATTCCATACGGTTTTCCAGAGCAGCAGAGCAGAGGGAGTGTCTGTATGACACCTTGCTATCATTGAAATACCTCCTTTCCACACAGTAGTTAACATTTAACAAAAATGAAAAGGAAGGCAAGGGGCAGAAATTTAAAACTAATTTAAAATTACAATAGAACCCTGGTAAATCCTATTATAGCACCAAACTTTGCATAAGGCTCCAACCAGTGATTTCATTACTAAAATGTCATAAAATAACTGCAGCAATCTCATTAAATTCACCTAGAAGGTGGCTTTAAAACATATGAGCCCAAAGACAGCAAAAAATAGGACTTACATGTGTATAAAGGGGAAAAACAGCCTCAACCACCTGTGCTGGACACACACACCCACACGTACCCGAACCAGAAGACTATATTAAAGCACTTATATTGGCTTTGGACAAAGGAACCCCACCTGGGTGGAGAAGACAGGGTTGGGATTTAACCCCTTCCTGAAAGAAGAGAGACAATCCACACAATCACACCTGGGGACTAATTGACATTCTTTGATGTATTCATCTGTCCTCAGCCCCAGAGCTCAGTGGAGTCATCCTAACATTTATAGAGCTTGGTAAAAGGCAATTTGCTGTGAGGTAATGCAGTGTAAGCTAAGGTCACATCCCAATATTGCCAAATAAACGGAACTGCCAAGGACCCTTTCCTGTTGCTCCAGCCCTCAGACTGGCGCGGTGGCTCACCTGGTTGGCTCTCTCCTTCCCACTGATCCTCACTCACTTGGGGTTTCAGTGTGTGCGGAAGGTTCAGGAAGGCCTGATGTGCTTGGGCTCTTTGGCTTTCCTGGATGCTTCCTGGCAGTCACACTTGGACTCAACAGCTCCCAGGAAGAAAAAAAAGCAAAAGGGAGGTGCAGTCTTTAACAAGGATAGAGCTGTGCCTTCCCAGCCCAAGGAGAACATGTCCTGCCCTGCCAGGATGGGGAAATCACTTTTGAAGTTGAGCCCGGGCCTCCCCAGTGCAGATCTTCCACCAGCCATTGTTCCGGTGCAGACTTCCACTCGACACACAGAGACACAATGACAAAGGAACTCATTCACTGACTATCGAACATCCACCATACACCAGGTCCTGGGAGCAAAACAGTCCAAAGCAATTTTACTTGAATGGACCTTTGGCATGGGGTGGGGGGAGGCTAAATGTTCCCTCTTACAAAGGGAATATAATATATAAATTTGGTTACAATTTATTAAATTGCCCATGTGTGACTGAAAGGAAAAACATGGCTCTAGTTTTGTTACGATCCTGACCATTGCACAGATGTAACCCCAAAGATGCCTTTTTAAACCACTGTTGATAGAATCTCTCTCCAGTGTGGTGGAGATAACAGCAGGTTATCAATTTCTGGTTTTAAAAATGAGAAAACTTAGGAGAAGGGAAACTGGATCATTTCTACTATAACCAGGTTGTTTAAAGAAATCTATACTAGACAATATACTTGTTCCACTGGAGTGTATTAAGAAACCAAAATCCTGTACAGTTCAATCCCGGAAGAAAAACAGCAGCATTCAGCAATGGGTACTGAAAGTATTTTGAAATCTTGGCAGAATTCTAGAAATTACTCAGTCAATGAAATTACGTTGAACAAAATCCTCATCCTACGTGTAATTATATTAAAGCTCCTGAAGCTTTCTTTCCTCAGAGCACTGTCCTCCAATCAAGGAAAGCTAGGGAGAGAAGAAAGGATGTAGGTATGCATGGGGCTAGACGAAGACAAAAAAGTGGGCAAAGGCCCACAGAAGTTATATCCATGTCCACAACTCAGCAGTACATTTTGTAAAATGGTAAGTCATTCATATACTTTTTTACTTATTAAACTCATTCAACACTACCTTGTTCATTAGATTTACTGAATAAATTATAAATATTAAATGAAAAAATGAATTATATAACAAAATGTGGGTTTTTGTTGCATACCAAGAATGTCTTCCCAAGTGAAATTTTCTGAAATGAATACAAAGTTGATCAGAACTCCAAACCATCTTCCAGTTTCCCTGAATCAGAACAATGAACAATGTATTCAATTGTACGTGTGTGTGTACACACATGCATTTATTTCCAGCATCATGCTATAAAGTTTTAGCGCTGTGTTCTTTTATCTTACACAGTCGTGTGTGGGACATCCAGCTGGTTTAACAGGAAAAGTTAACAGTTGGAATTAAGTTACTTAGCTGCAGCACACAGTGGCAGGAAAATTATTATTAAAGATAAATTTTCTGAATAAATATGGTAGACACAACATTTTTGTGAGTTCCCTTAGAGTATATGAATAAACTCTCAGTGGGTACCTGTCAATTTCAACCCTTCTATAGTTTGTGATGTTTGTGATTTATGACAAGAAAATCATTCATTTTCCTAATGATCATGAAGAAGCCTACTGAATTTTATATAATATAATTGAGAGACAGTAAGTCAAAACATATAAAATACCCTTCATAATTACCATACTCATCTACAAAGTTTCTTATAGGAACAAACTACTAAACATTGTGTTAGGCAGATTCACAAGTTGCCTGGGAATTGTAAGTTATTTAAACATGAGCATTTGGCTGTCTCCATATAAAACATGAATTAGCAAATTTAAGGTACAAAACTGAGGATCTCTTTCCACTGAAACGCCATGGGTTTTTTTTTTTTTTTGGCTCCCCCAAAAAGCTGAGAGAAGCTGGACCCAGACTCAGGAGGACCCATACCTCCTGAGAGAGGTATGGACCCAGAGGTAGTGGTAAAGAGTCACATCCCAATGGCATTGCAGAAAAATGAGAAAAATAAATATGAAAGTGTCATAGACACAAATGGCACAAAACCTTACATTCCATTGTGTCATAACAGGCGGCTTGGTTTCCCCACATTCCCCCTAATTCCTTGGCATAATTAAAGCCTGATTTGGAAAACACCTACATCTAATTCAAACCTATCAAGATAACTAGAAAAAAGTTAAAGAAACATAAATAAAAGCAGGAGCACCCAATTTTAGCCAGTAATAAATGAAGATTGGCTAGGGAGATCTCGGAGCCCTGTTGGTGGCATTTCAGTAACAGGTAAACTATGCTGGTGATAACGTTCAGTTTTCTAGCTGTGAGATGATGATAATTATTCCCATAGTCTGAGCTGTTGAGCACTCTAGTTTCCTGTGCCCTCCCTGCCCACCTCTGCCTGACCAGCTCTGCTATCATAGACTCAGCTCAAATATCTGCTGATAACCACAGGAGGAATTACTTCCTCCCTCCCTTGTGCTAATGTAGCACTTCTTAAACTGCATTGTGACTAGCTGAGTACCAGACAGTTTCTCCTCCCAGAATCCAAATGCCTTGAAGACAGTTTCAGATCTCATCTATTATGCCCATGGTCTGGCAAAGAGTCTGGCATATAGTAGGTGTTCAATAAACATCCCTTGAGTAAGTGTGCCAGTGAACAAAGAAGCATTTAAATGATCCCAAAGACTAAAACAAATGAACAAACAAAAGGCTAGAATGAAAAGAACCTAATTTTCATATTTCTGCCCTCCAGTCATTACACTTCAAAGGATTCTAAAGACAGGGTTGTTGTTTTTTTTCTTTAATAGAAAGGAAAGTATATTCCCAACTAGAAAAAGCTACACAATCCCTTGTAAATTATCACGAGGACATTGGATATTATAAATTACAGCTGTGAAATTCTAGTCCTTTGAAACTTATGTGGTGTCTCTTTTAGATCTCCTCTTTCATCTTTCCAAGATTTGTTTTTCCATCAGAGATAGAGTGGTTCAGGCTGAAGACCAAGATGATGCAGGAACACCTATGTGCAAAATCTCCCCCTCTTACCAAACATTGAGTTCCTATGCCCAGATGAAACTTTGATTTCCTGGGAAGATGCCCAGAACACTCTTCCTAACCCTTCCAGATGACTTAATCCCGCCCACCCTTGAGCTGTGCCTGGAGTTACATCTTACAACTACTTTCCTAAAAAGTGGGCACTCCATATAATTAATGAAAAAATAGGATAGGCTTGGAAATACATACACACAAAACTATTTCCCAAGTCAACTGAGGCCAAGTCAAGGTTCTCAGGGAGCCACAAGCGCTAATTCATCAGGCTAAGAAGCAGCATTGTAGAAAGGCTGTGGAGTCAGAGGACTTGGATTTGAAACCACACCAGCTTTGGGACCTCGGCAAGTTCTGAATTCTACTGTGCCTCAACCTCTTCAACTGTAAATGGAAAAATAATGGTGCTGACCCCACAGGAGCATTGTATGGAGAAAAAAGTTAACACAGATAAAGCAAACAGGCATCTGTGGCTCACATTAAGTGTTAATAATAGAGTTACTGCTATAAGGTCATTTTCATATGTTCTAGTCTTTTAAATGATTACTTAGTACAATATTCCAGATGATGAGGAAATGCCCCTCCTGAGCAAATCTCTGCCACAAAGACACTGCCATTGTAAGCATTTGGCAAGGACAACCTGATCCTAAAATATTATGTTCCTATAGGGTACGAAATCATGAATGTTTTAAAAGGAAATACAGTGTAGTATTGGTTTTACCACAACCCATATGACTGCCCAGAAAATGTCTTTTTTCACCCCATATAACAAAGTTACTAGCAATGAGTGTTGGACCAGGTTACTTGGCTCTGCCAGCTAGCTTCTTATCTGTCCAACGAGATTAGTCATTGTCACGATCATCTTCACCATAACTAATGCTTTTGATAAAACTTAAATCATGTATAAATAAGCATCTAATATACAGAAGATCCAGGCAATCTTGCTATATTTTTATTCCTCCCAATTTCTATTTAAATCTGTGAACTTGCATCAGTTTTTCAAGTTTTTCAAGTAAAGATTCTCTTGTTATTTTCTCTCCCTTTCACACTGAATCAGGTCCAAATGGGGTGGGGGAGCTAAAGAAAGCAAAAAACCTTTTTGTTTCTGTAAAACCCAATTACACATTCCTGATGAATGTGTTCCCTATTTCCTTCAGCCAAGAATATCTGCTGCAAAAAGTATGTGAGGGGGGAAAGAAAGTATGCAAGGGGCCAAGGAAGGGTGAACGGTTATCACAAAGCTGCAGAGAAGGCAGATGATGGAATATGCAATGTTAGTAACAACTCAGTAGTAAAAATGATAGTGACCTCTATCTCCTGACTTTGAACTTAGCAGACAAAGGGCAATAAAAGTATAATATAATGCTCATTTTTCACTTTGAAAGCAGATGGTAAGCAGTATCTGAGAACACTGAATTGTATACCCTCCCAGATATTTCTGCAGGATTAGATAAGACCAAAAAATATACTTCTGAGCATATAAGTAATCCAATAAAATCAGATTTTATGTTCTCTCTCCTTTTCCTAACTGAGCAATATATAAAACCAAAGATTGAACATAAATGCCAAAAAGATTTATGCATAGCCTTTTTAATGTATTAACTTGTAAATGGTTCATTTGTGCCCTAAACCTATTATTAAACTATTAAACTTATCTTTTTTGTGGACAAAGTGTTTTGACATTAGATAATAGGCAGAAAGGAATTTACCACCAAATAGAAAACAAGAAAAAGGAGTATTTCCTAAATTCCTAATATCCTATGTTCATATACTACAAATCCAATTTAGGTACAATAAGTAGTTCAGGGAATGGACCTAAATTCTGATCCTACGTGATATTTACTTAGCTAGTATCACAGATGAAAACAAAAGTCAATATGTTTATTATTGATTTTAGCCCTTAGAAGACTCAGATTCAGAGGGGTGATGTGATGTGACAAAGTTCACACAGCTAATAAATGCAGCATAGGAATCTGAGTCCAGCGCTCTCTAAATCCCCCAGGTCGCTCATCGCATAAACCTTGGCCCTTCTGAGAATATACATTCCCAAAGGAGAGTTGTGGAGGCCACACCTGGAGGGGCAGATTGAAGTCAACTAGCGATGGTCCTTGCGTGTTTGCTTCTTATTCAGTAGGTATAAGGGGACACTCAGATTGTGTACTTGGAAAATGCCATGTTGAAGAGGAACAGAAATATTATTGTTACAGCCAGATAAAACTTTAAGAAAAGAACTGAAACCTTTCCTCTAACAATGCTTTCGGATCAGCTGCTGGTCTCCGATTAACAGGTTCAGATACGCTGTTTAGTGAAAGATGGATCAACACATCACACAGTTTTCATGATTATCTCCTATATCTGGACCATGCCTCCAAAAGCCACTTTCCTATATTATGAAAATCCAAGGCCAGCTTTTAGGAAAACTGCTAAATGCATAAAAAACAAGTGACATAATCCAAAATAGATAACAATTTTAAGAAGAACAAAAAAATTGAAGGACTAACACTACCTAACTTCAAGACTTATTATAAAGCTACAGTAATCAAGAGTGTGGTTATCGGTAAAGAAAAAGACCAATGGAGCAAGTTAAAAAGAAAAAGACTGCATAAACATAGTCACCTTGTTGTTGGCAAAGAGGTGGGATGACGTAATAAAGCATGGACAGCTTTTTTAACAAGTGGTGCTGGAACAACTGAACATTTGCAGGCAAAAGTTAATCCAGACACACACCTTATACCCTCACAAAAATTATCTCAAAGTGCATCACAGACCTAAATGGAAAACACAAAACTAAAAAACTCCTAGAAGTTAACAGAATAAAATCTGGGTGAACTTGGTTCAACACAAAATATATTCATAGACAACGAAGCTCCATGAGATCCTATACTAAAACAAACTATTTCAGGTGAAGGACAATAACAGGTAAAGGGAGGCTATAAATGAGTGGTCGGTATAAGCATTTGTTTAAAGGATATACTTGTATACATAGGTAGAAAACTGAAACAGCTTAAAAAAATACTCACTGCTGGTGAGCCCTAGTTAGAATAGAGTAATATGCGCTAGCCCCTGACAAGTGTAAACTGAGTCACTCTGGTTTATGCCAATCTGGAATGTGAAGAGATAGCCCAGAACACTACTATCAGGGCATATGTATGCCTAGCTTGCAATCCAGATTAGACAAAAAGTAAGAGAAAAAGTTCCCACATGATGTTGTATGTAAGAGATATTATTTATGTTGGAAAGCTATAACAAGGTTAGACACAGCTTCATTCAGCTGACCCAATACCAATGCAAAGCTATTGCCTTAAATGGCTTCGTGTGAGGCTCATTGGACCCAACTATAAGTTTACAAATATGGCAAGATCAAGAACAGCCTGGTTCATTGTTCATACAGCTTTCTGAGGAATAAATATAAAACTTTCTAAGGGAACATTTCTATCTTCCAACTGTAGTTTTGTTGGCTTTCATAAGCATCTAGATAATTTTTCTAACTTTCTTCTGAAAGGAATCCATAAACTTTCAACAGAGGTTTATGTTAAAGAAAAGCATCTGAATACTGGCCAAGGTTGAGACTCAGATTTGAGAAAGGCAATTAAAATCCTTGTCTTCTAATAAATTCTGATCTGATGATTGCATTTTTAAAGATTTCAAAAGTGATTCCTAAAGGAATACTAGTTGTGAACTCAGCTTTTCAGATTTTTTAATTATATATAGTATCCTTTCCAAAGGCCCAATAAAAGAGATGACACCATGTCTTTTTTTGCTTCTCAGTTTCTTCTGTTGCTTTTATGAGAACTGTCCCTGACCAGTTTCTCCCACTCAGTAGGGAAGACGAGTCAGAGTCATGGAAAACTTTTTATTTTCTCTCCAGTGTGCTCTGAGTGTTGAGCATGTGAATGGCAATGACCAACCTCGAATAACATGTGATATGGTAATATAAAATGCAAACACTGTAATCCTTAATAAGATAAACAATAATCAGAAGTACTGAACTTAAAAACAGAATCACAACACTCAGAGAAGTCTTCATGAAAATTCAGTCTAAAATCTTATTTTATAAATTGAAATATAAAATAATTTTATATTTGGATATGAGATCCACAAAAATGAAGTTACTCTATCATCTTTACAATTCTAGTTAGTGGCAAAGTCAAGACTAGATCCCCAATCTTGACTCCTATTCCTTTTTATTACATTACTGGAATGGATGTTTATACTATATCTAGCATTTTTAATTAGATTACCAATTCTCTTCTTTCTCATGGTTGGATATAAATAGCTTGTTTTCAGAATTCATAAAGATTCCTGGTATCACAGATTGAGTCCTTGGGGCGAGGCTAGGAACACGCCCTAGGAGAGCTGAGGGCGCTGGCTGTTGTGGTGGAGCCCATAGGGAGATGCCACGTGTACTGCGTGACACTCTGAAAAGGTGACTCTCCAATACTCTGAACCAAAACCAGTTGAGAGAGCAAGATGATGTTCAACCCACTCTTCAGTGAAGTGATGGAGGAAAAAAGGTGACACTATTTGAAAAGAGATATTCCTGCTAACTTAGAATAAGGCAAGGGTGGTGAAAGGCAGAGACAGATTTCTTTATGTAAGTTCCAGATAGAATAGAAACTTGGAGCAGAGATATTGCAAAAGCCCTGAGCTCACCAGCTAAAGGAACCTGCCACTGTTCCACTGCTCCCTCCAAACTTCCAAAGTTTCTTCCCTCAGCTACCAATGTAAAAGAGGCCAGTATTGAGAAGAAGGAAATTCCCAGCTCCTACAGTTTATGAAGATTGAAACTGGTGATAAAGGATTGCAAAAAAAAAAAAAAAAAAAACACAGAGAAAATTTATTTTATTCTCCCTGGTCAAAACTAGGTGAATATCCCCAATTGACCATCTGGGTTGGGAAAAGGGAAGCAAAAAGATACAGATATGAATATGAATCTTGCTTTTATTGATGTTTGCCTTATCAACAGCAACTTTTGGGGCTGGGGCAATGATTACTGATGAAGGTCAAGTATTGAAGACTGTTGGTTTACAGTCCACTCTTGATAATTTAGGGTGAATGATATAAAATAATTGCTCAGGCTACTGATTGTGTGCACCTGCTCTTCCCCTCTATCAGGTGAGACAAAGAGACACAAAGAATATCCAACAGATTACAAACTGTCCCATATATCACACCTGATCTAACAGAACCACCACAAAAAATACTGTAAATATCTCCATTTGACAAATGATGAAAGGAGAACTCAGGAATTACAGAAATATCCCAGTGATCACTAGAAAACTGGAAGAGGCTGACTTTCAATCCACAGTTCCTGACTCCAGGTACCACGGACCATGGCCCCGACTCTTACACCTTATCTGTCCTACTCTTCCATCCTTTGCTTACCATACATTTACAGAGCTGAGGAGTAGAAGAGGTTTTTAAATATTGGGCTTTAGTTTGTAGATTCGATTCTCCATGTTCTTTCTACCCCAAAATTATTGCTAAAAATGTAGAGTAGGTTTTATATATCTCTTGGGTCTTTGGAAGAACAAACAACCTAATTTTCAGAAATAAAACGGATTTGATTTAACGTACCTGGTGGGGGAGAGGCAGGTGGAGGCTAGCAGTTTTCTCCAACCCTGTTCTAGAATCAAGACAGCCAAATCCACAATGGCAACGTTAATCCTACCTTCCAGTCAAATAAATAATGTCTTCTAAGTTAATCTTGATATAAGCAAGAAAAAAAGAATGGACTCAAGATCATTTCATGGATGTTGGGGAAAGACACCACCTGTTTATTGAAAGTTAGTGTTTTGAGTTCCACACAGACTTCGGGAAAATTGACATAAATCCTTCTGAAAGCAGAATTAGTAATCCAAAGTAATAATATTCTTTCTCCTCGCAAAGAAAACAATCTTTGGGTAATTGGGATTTGAGAAGAATGGTGTAGCTTTCTGGATCTTGTGCCATTGTGGACAAGCGGTAATTAGCATTCACTGTTAAAATTATGAAGCAATCCTTTTGCTATGTTATTCAAAAGCCTTGACTCCCTATTTTCAGATTAAAATGAAGACTAAGAGACTGAACTTGAACCATGTCTGAATGTCTGTGGCCTGTTTTCCCCACAACCAACAACCTTACTTAAACTCCCAACTTTTAAACTGCTAAAACCATGGAAACATTAATAATGACCCTCCTTCATTAAACCTCAACTTCCCCTCCCACTTGTACTTCGGACCAGCTCACTCACTTCAAAGCAAGCAACGGCATCCTGTTCAGTTACTCAGTAGGACCTCTGTATCTTCACCCAACACCTTCGACCGAAAGAAAACCAAAAGCCACAAAAAAATTCATGATCTCCACATTCCTCCTAGTCCAGTGACAGCAATTATGTAAGCCCCATTTTTTTATTTTATTTTTTTTTATTTTTCAGTTGCCATGGGAAAGACTGTTTGGTCAACCCCATCTGCAAGCAGTAATTACTGGCCTTTCCCATACAACACACCACACACCTGCAAGGATGTGAAGAAAAAAATACATAATTAAAGAATTTTTGAAAGAGGCCAAGCAAGTGTTAACCAAACAATGTATTGCTTTGCTACTGGCAGACATAAACAAGGGCAGCTGTATATTGCCAGTTAAACTCAGCATTCAGTTTAAGTATTAATAATAGCAATTGATATGTTCTCATAATTTAATATTTGTTAGGCACAATGGACTAAACACTTTAAAAATGAATCTCTTTAAAAATAAATTTATAATTCCAACTTTACAGAAAATTAATGAGGTTAAGAGAGGTTGAATAACTCACACAGGGCTAATTAGTGGTGGAGCCAGGATTCAAACCCGTATCCCACAATCTTGCTGCACTGGCTTGTCACTGGTGGTGGTGCCTGACCACACAGCCTGCTATAACTCCAGCTAGCTGCCAATCTGGCCCCCTGACCAGGGACAGAACTACCATTGAAGGGACTCGAACTGTCACTCATCCCCATCTCCTAAAGCTAAGCAAAAGGCAAAATACTTTTGGTACCAAAATGTATATGACGACAGGTCACAGCAGTGACCCCGATTCCCTTTCATTACTCCAATGCAAATTAAGTATGCATGTGTGATATTCAAACCATGTGACCTTCTCCACTGCCTTAATCTTTTCATTGCCTGGAGTTAACTTCTTAATGTAATGGTTCTTGTTAATAAACATGCTATCTGCTAAAGTACATGACAAAGCTAGCTTTAAATTTTAGCAGATTTGTGAGTTTGGAGTAATGATAAGAACAGGAGATGTTCTGCTTTCATTTATTTTATTTTCCTGGGAGAAGAAATACTTTACTTTGGCCTCTTTGTTAGTTTAGGTAATTATTGAGATTCTCGTAATCTTTACACTGCGGATCTGATTCCTAAAGGTGGTATAAGCAAGTCCCAAAGAAATTTATGTTAACAGTGGGAAGTTTAAAATATGATGAAAAGAGACTGGGTGGTGTCAGAAGTAGAGCCTTAGAGGAGGCTGGCAGTATTCATTATTCCAACGTTTACCATGTCAACACACACTAGCACGGTCTTTGGAAGGCAGACTCACCCTGCCCACCTTGGTCCCCCATGTCCCTCCACTGCACATATCATAGAAGAATCTAGGCCGTGTGGGGCTCCAAGGCCTCCTCTTCTTCCTCAGCACTCAGAGGAGCCTGTCCGGCAGTCACAGTGCTGCCTCAAGAGTTCGGTAAGACTTTGGCTCCCGTCCCTTGGCCTCATCTGACCTTGTCTCTCTGCCATATCACTCATCTCCTGCAAAGGAACATATTTCCAAGCCTCTTCCACATCAGCAGTAGGAAAGGAATTTTGAGTCTTTGAGTGTTAAGTAAACTGGGTGGAAAAAAAAGTCCAGCCTGGCTTCCTTAGGAGGGAGATGAGATGGAGGGCGAGGGAAATACAATGATATACTTTCACTTTGCCAAATTCCCATCTTTTTTTTTTTTTGGCCTTGGGCAATGCCAGAAGAGAGAGCCAAAAGGAGGTGGGAGGATAAGTGGAAACAGCTCCTCCTCTTCCCTTGTGCTTCCTGGCTGGCTCTCTGTAAACACGTCTTGGCCACCCTTCCCCACGTGGGGAGCCGGGGAGATGCACAGGCTTGCCTCACTGCAGCTCCCATCCACGGCATCGGCAGAGGTGCCGCTGTGGCTCCCTGGAACCTGGGCAGGAAGGGTGGTCAGCATGGAGGGTGGTCAGCGTAGTGACAGGGTAGATTCAGGGAAGCCTGTCCAAGGACAGCCACCTTTCTGTTAACAACTAGAGGTCTTGGGGTTGCTTCCCAGAGGTGAGGGCAAGGGTGTTCAGACAAAGAAAAAAATCAAAGTGTTTTCTTCCTTCCCTTCTCTCAGCACCACACATCTAACCTTCCCCTAGGCACTGCAGCTCAAAGGGCTGAGGTGGTGAACCTGGCCCCCACTGCCCGGAGGAGAGGTGAGGGATCCCACCTGCGGGAATGAGCAGGAGAGCAGTGAGATTGTGGTGCCGGAATAGACCCAGGGACAGCGCAGAGCATATAATTAAATATAAACTTGCCAGCAGCTCTCTTAACACAGGAGGCGGAAAGTTAACATCTGATGAACTGGGGCCCGTGCCAAACACCAGCTCAGTGCCCTCCCCACGGGGGACTAGTTCAAAGGAATGAGGTCTAGCCATGGCAGAACAACCCAAGTCAACGGCAGGGAGCCCCTCTTCTGGGCGACTGTAGCACTGTGCACATCTCGTCCACAAGCCCTCAACACCATCATTAGCGCTTTCCTGACATATCTTGCCCACTAGGCAGAGCTGAGGGCTGACCCTCTCTGGACTTCATGTGTCCTTGGCTAAACAGGCTAGGTCTGCACTGTCTAAGAGCTGGCCACTAGAAACATGTGGCTCTTGAGCACTTGAAATGTGGCCAATCCAAATCGAGAAGTGCTATAAATTTAAAATGAGCACCAGATTACAAAGACTTCAGATGAAAAATAAAGTAAACTTTCTCTGTTTTTTATATTCATTACACATTGACATGACAATATTTTGGGTACATCTGGTTCATTGAAATATATTGTTAAAATTAATTTCACCTGTTTTTCAACATGGATACTAGAAAATATGTATCATCAAATGTATGGCCTGCATTATATTTCTACTGGACAGAACTGTTCTGGGTATTTCACTAATGCTCATGAATGAGCCAATAATGCTGATCTTAACACTTTAAGATCAGTCTTAGTATTTTTAAATCCACACAGAAATAGTGAATAGAAATGCCTAAAAAAAAGTAAGGCATCATTGCTTTTTTGAAATAACTTTGTATCTGGAGCTACATTTCATTCTGAGTCATTTGCTGTGAGAAAATGCTTACTAATTACCCAGGACTCCAAAAGGATGAGAGGGCGACAGAGTGTCGGCCAGGCCACACCGCGGAGGCCAGAGTCGCCCTCCACTCCCATGGTGGAGACAGCACAGCAGCAGAGCAGGCACACACACTTCCAAGCACACAAGGGGTTGTCAGAGGGGATAAAACAACTGGTCTGGGAATCCCACAGTTTTCCAAGCTTCTCTCCATTCTAAACGTAACTATTGTCTCAGTCCATCTGTTTGCTTTTAATGTGTTCTTTAAAATTATTTTAAGAAACTTCATTGCAAATCAAAATCTATATGATTTATCACCTTATACACATCAAGATAGCCACCATTATAAACATTAAAATAGGAAAATGACAAGTGTTGGTGAGGTTGTGGAGAAACTGGAACCCTTGTGCACTGTTGGAGGGAACGTAAAATGACTCAGCAGCTATGGCAAACAGTATGGGGGTTTCTCAAAAAGTTAAACATGAAATACCACATGATCTAGTAATTCCAATTCTCGAAGTGATATTTGCACACTCATATTCACTGCAGCATTATTCACAATAGCCAAGAAGCGGAAGCAGCCCCCATGTCCACTGGCAGATGTCTGGATAGACAAAGTGGGGCACGGACAAGGGACAGTTGCTCAGCCTTGACAAAGGAAAACCTGCCATATGCTACAAAATACATGAATCTGGAGGACATAATGCCCAGTGAAATAAGGAAATCACAAAGGGACAAACACTGTATAATCCCACTGATGTGAGGTCCCTAGAGTAATCAAACCCACAGAGACAGAAAGTGGAATGATGGTTGCCAGGGCCTGGGGCCGGGGGACGTGGAGTTCCTGCTCAGTGGGTACACAGCTACAGGGCTACCACATGAGCCTGTATAGGCAGTTGTGGCACAATAATGTGAATATACTTAACAGTGCTGAATTGTTCACTTAAATATGGTTCAAGTGGTAAATTTTCTGTTTTGCTTTTATACCACATTATAAAGGGGGAGAAATGCATACAACAGGGTCTATTTCACTGCTGGTGAAGAATCCACAATGAAGACCCTGATTCAGTCTAACATCTTCTCATCTTCACCATAGTAAAAGAGAAAATGAGCTCAAACAGATATTTACACACCAATGTTTATAGCAGCATTATTCAAAATAGCTAAAGGTGGAAACAATCCAAATGCCCATCGGCAGAGAAGCAGATAAAGAAAATGTACTCTATACATACCATGGAATATATTATTCAGCCTTAAAAAGGATGGAAATTCAGCCCTGGCTGGCGTAGCTCAGTGGATTGAGCACGGGCTGGGAACCAAAGTGTCCCAGGTTTGATTCCCAGTCAGGGTACATGCCTGGGTTGCAGGCCATAACCCCCAGCAACCGCACATTGATGTTTCTCTCCCTCTCTCTCTCCCTCCCTCCCTCCCTCTCTCCCTCTCTCTCTCTCTCTCTCTCTCTCTCTCTCTCTCTCCCTCCCTCCCTTCCCTCTCTAAAAATACATAAATAAAATATTTTAAAAAAAAAGGATGGAAATTCTACAACATGACCCCTGAAAACATTACACTAAATAAAATAAGCCTGTCACAAAGGGGCAAATACTGCATGATCCCAGTACTACGAAGTATCTCAAGCAGTCAAATTCACAAAAACTGAAAGAAGAACGGTAGTCAGGGTGGTGGGAGGCAGGGCTGGGAGTCACCATCTAGAAGCTAGACAGTTTCATGCTGGGAAGATGAAAAAGTTCTGGAAATGAATGGTGGTGATGGTTGTATGATAAAGTGACTAAAAAATGGTTAAAATGATACATTTTATGTCATGTATATTTCAACACAATAAAAAATATGGGACAAGAGAGGAAGGGTGAGGAGATGAGAAGCCAGTGGTGTCGGGAAGGTTAGAATGGTCCTCACACCATCGAACAGGAATTCACATGCATCCCCACCTGACTACCTTGAAATATTGTTGGAACATCACTGCTCTCTACACCAGACAGGCTCTGTGATGACATTCTGTCTTCTACTACATGACAACCTTTGCATTTCGCTGCTTGAACTTGCAGTGGGATTCAAAAAACAGACAACTGCACATGTACAAATGACGGAAAGAGAGGGAGAAGGTATGTGCACACACTACTTTTGGTAAGAGTTACCTAATCAACCAGTCATATTCTTAGCCTGTGTCTACCCTCACCTATGCCAAAGTCAGTAACAACAAAAATTAGCAATACTGATGCCAAGAGTATTCTTTCAGATACTGTAAATGTTCTTTATAAAAGATCTAGCAAGGTAATAAGAACAATAGCTATTATGTGGCAAGCACTGTACAAAGCACTTCAAAAATTACAGTATTTTTGACAGCAACCTTACATCATGAAGATCATTTTACCAATGAAGAAACTGAGGTTGAGAAAATCATTTGTCCAAGAACACCAGGGACGTGATGGAATTTTTCCCTCAGGTCGGATCGACTCCAAGCTGGAGCCCCTGGCTGCTGGCAGCGAGGGCACACTTTGTAAATGAAGGCATCTAAACAAGGGGACTGTTGACAAATTAGAGGGCATGGAAGAACAAGTGGGGTGAGGCAGGGCAGGCACTGGCTGGCTAATCCCACTGCCGAGACCTGTGTGGCACCCAACTACACCCATGCAAGGCTTGAAACATACCATTTCAGGAGCACTGATTACCATTACAGTTTGAAAGGGATTTTTTTTTAATTTCTAAAAGTCTGCCTCATAAACAGGAATCAAGAGAAAATGACGACCTATGCAGGAGAAATTCTGGGTAGAGAAGAAGGTTAATAATAATCTACTCTCTGGCAGTGCTCTTCTCCATGTGACATATTAAAGGAGCTATACTAGAGGAAAAGAAAATATCAGAGGAAACACAGAAATGTATTCCAGACAGTGTACCAACTCTTCATGAGTAATAATTTCCACAAAATAATTTGTGCTTTCTAAAATATTATACTTCATATAAAAGGCAAGCCAAGGTTTCAGTGTCATCAGAGGACTGGATTCTTATTAGAGAGCTTTAATTGACATTTTGCCTAAAACCAGGTTACAGTCCTAAGGTGGAGCTCAGATGATTGGACAATTCAGTGAAAATGGGACAGAAAACTCACTAAGGAACAACAGCTTTCTGCATCCGTTCACTCATTTCCCATCTCACCCGGAAATCCAGACAATTACCTTCTGACACATCATAAGAGCAAAGCCTTTGCTTCCAGGAGAGGCTTAAATTCACACACTTTTCCGTTTGCTCAGTTCTTCCCACGACAGGTATTATCTTCTGAAATCCCCAAGCCTCTACCCCTGACACACGGTTTTCTTACACATGACACTGCCCTCCCTCTCATCTATCTGTATTCATTTTTAAGTGCCTGGCAAACACAAGAAGGGGAAACAAAGGGCAAATGCCAGTCTGTGACCTCTGTCTGGACTTAGCCAAGCATGATGTGTGAATCAGGTATGTGGAATGGAGGTTTCCATGGCAACGAGACTTCAAGGCAGGCAGGGGAGTCACATATTCTTTCTACCAAGGTAATAGAAGCACTGAGGCCACCTGAGGGGGGACACAGAAAGTTCAGAGTTCTCCGGTGACTGTAAGGACCTAGGTCCTCATTGTCTCCTCCCCTACCCTCCACTGCTCTTTGAAATAATCTACCATCCCTCTTTTGGGAGGAAAGGGAGGGAAAAATTAAAGAAGTAGTCTCTAAAGGGAGTTGCTTATGCAAAAAATGTAGAAAGGACTACAAGAGAAAAGTGCTTTCTTTGCACAGAGAAAAGCATCTCTACTAGTCAAAAGATTCAGCTACCCTGACCCCCACGCTTCCATTTTCACGAAGCTTCTTTGCTTTACTTTGCAACATGGTCTTATTGGTGAACCAGCTCATAATGAAAAGCTCTTGAACTACATTTTGTGTTTTACAGATTTTTTAAAAATTATATTTGCTGTCCATAAATACTTTAACATTATTCTAAACTTTTAAAAATATATATTAAAAAAAAAACAAACCAAACAGCTTGCTCTTTTAGACCCAGGACTTGGGGACAAAGAAAAAAGTACACAATTTCAATATCATCAAAATTGGCCTTGGTTATCTGGCTGGATAAAGGTAGTCTGAAAATGAGGTCTATGATGACATTATGGCTTTTTAAGCTGTTTTTCTAACTTGAGACCCAAACCATGTGAGACAGCAAACTCCACTCTGCACTTTCCATCTTGTTTAGCTCTGCTCTAGAAAAGCCCTTTTGAGTCCTTCAGATTACCCCTGAGACTGATCAAGAGAATCACTGTGTGTTACCTCTGCTAATGGCTCTACTTGACCAGATCATCCTTCCCCCCGCACCAGAGAAACCTTCCCACACAGGCTCCAAACCCTTCAGATGGCTCCTCATTGGACTGAGAACTGCAAACCTCTCATCGTAGTTTCCAAAACACACATGGTGTGGCCTCTGCCTACCTCTTTAGTTTTACCTTCTGCCATTCTCCAGTTTGCACTCCATATTCCTGGCAAATTCAACTATTCTTAATTTCCCAAATTTACCATTATCCTCTCTCATCTTCGGCCCTTGATGCTACTGATTCAGGGTGGGTGGGAGGCAGTAGGAACCAATACTTAGCCCTTCCTCAATATCTCAATTCAGATATCACTTATTCTAGGAAGTGTTAGTCCTTGCAACAATTTCAGCTTTCAAGTCCTTCTCAGTACAACCGCAGCACCCAGGCTTCCCCAACACCGAGTCCTCACGCAGGACTTTAACTGCCAGCTTCATGCCTGTGACCCCATCCGACTCGAAGCAGGGGCAAGAAGTGTGCCTTGTTCAACTTTGCATTATCCTGGGGCCAAGCACATAGGAGGTGGTCAGGCAAGATTGACCAAAACTACTGAATGAGTGAAGGAACGCATGAATGAAGAGAGGCGGCCTGTATGGCAGGCATGGTGTGATTGATCACCAAGGGACTGACCACATCTGGGCTCGAGCCTTCCAATCCACTTCTGCTGCTTGCTTGTTTTGTGGCTTCAGCGAACCTCTGATTCCTGCTTTTCAATTGATGTAGCAAGGCCTGCCCACGATTATTGTAAGCGTCACATGAGATAGTTTTTGTGAAATTCTCTGTGAACCTTTTAGTAGGTCTGAATAGAATAGTATAGAATATCATTCCCAGAAGGAGCTAAATATGAAAGAGGAGAAAGGAGACATGCTCTGAGAAGCATAATTAGTGCAGGGATGGCAGCAGGCAGGAACCTGGAGATGAAAACTGAGGGGCTACAGACATTTGTGGTATGCTTCCACATAGAGCACAGACGGGCTTCTTTTTTTCCTTCAAACTATGAAAGTTTATTTATATAGTCACAGAGGTAGGAGAACTGAGCAGTAGAAGAAATGGGCTCAGGAAACAAGCTACAAGGGCAAAAGAAGGGCCCTGGAGCTTAGGAGAGAGGAAGATAAAGGTAGTGCACCTGGGGGAAGAGAGGGATGGAGAAAGGTGTGGGCGTGCTCCTGGGAGGGACAGTGCCCACTTCTTCCTGAGAGATAAGTTCTCCTCTTGCCCATTTTAGGCCTAGACATTCTTATGATCCTCAATTTCCCACTTATATACCATGTTCAATTCCACCAAATACTACTATTAAACAGTTCTTGGACCTTTGTTTACTATCATTCCAACTGTTAAATACCCTCTCTTTCTCCATGCTCCCATACAAATCTTACCAATACTTCAATATCCATAATCACCTGTACTTATAATACATTTCTTGAATAAAGAACTCACAGCCCTCTCCTTCCTCCTGATCTCATAGTGCACCAAGGGTCACAAATATAGTGACCCATATTTCACTCTTCGGTGGTTTATCTCTAAATCCTTCACACATACAAGCCACGTCCTTTCTAAAATGTGGGGAGGACCTCACATGTCAGAAGAGCCAAGTCTGGGTTGAAAACATGGGGATTTGCCTGAGAAGGTGAGAGGTAAGAAGTGTACTAAGAATTAGAAAATGACATGGACTAGCCTGCCAAGAAAACAAAAATATACAATGAGAGACGAGAAAATTAGATAGTTAGCCAGTTTCTGAACATCAAGATTCTGTGGTAGTTGAATGTGACACATTATGATTAGGGCATCAGATAATGTTTCAGAGAGAGGGGTGCAAGTAGGGGGCATGGTTTCCCAAATAAATATACCAAGTGATTCTTTATCCTGAAGAAGAAAACCAGTGAGAAAGAGAATGGAAACCAGATGGAAGAAGAACCACCAATGATCAATCAACCACATTTTGCTGAGCACTCAGGTGTCCCATGCATGGGAGACTGTTCCAGGAGTGTTTGGGGTGTGCAAGGTGGGAAGGTAGTCGGCAGAGAACGCAACAACAGCATCTGTGCTCATGAGGCCTAGCAGTCAGCGTAGGATGATGAGCATACAGTGATGGCAGGACAACTAGAGGTTTAAATTAGTGTTTGAAAAGCACAAATAGAGCACTGTAGACAGAGTAAGGACAGATCACCGCAGGCTGACGTTTTTGGGGAGATTTTTCTGAAAAACAAGACCTAAATGCTCTTTTTTTCTCCTTTTCTTTTTCATTGAATTTATTGGAGGGGACGTTGGTTAATGAAATTATATAGCTTTCACATGTACAATTCTGCATCATCTGTGTATTACATTGTGTGGTCACCACCACAAGTCAAGTCTCTTCCCATCATCATTTATCCTGCCATTACCCTCTTCTACCTTTCCCTCTGGTGATCACTATACTGTTGCTTGTGTCTATGAGTTGTTGTTGTTGTTGCTTAATCCCTTCCCTTTTTCACCCAGCCCACCAACTCCACTCTCCTATGATGTCAGTCACTCTGTTCTCTGTTTAGGGATCTATCTCTATTTTGTTTATTAGTTTATTTTGTTCACTAGGTTTCACATATGAGAGAAATCATATGGTATTTCTCTTTCTCTGCCTGGCTTATTTCACTTAGCATGATGTTCTCCAGGTCCATCCATGCTGTTGTCAAGGGTAAGAGTTTCTTCTTTTTTGTACAGCCAAGTAATATTTCATTGTGTAAATGTACCACAGTTTTTTTATTCACTTATGTACAGATGGATACTTGGGCTGCTTCTAAACCTTGATTATCATAAATAATGCTACAATGATTACAAAGAACATAGGACTGCACATATTCTCTCAAATTAATATTGTGGCTTTCTTCAAATATATTCCCAGAAGTAGAATCACTGGGTCATAAGGCAGTTCCATTTTTAATTTTTTGACACAACTCATACTGCTTTCCACAATGGCTGCAACCATGGGCATTCTCA